>NC_137737.1:45380587-46861115 GCF_963264785.1 Psittacula echo | reverse complement strand
CAACTGTTCCTCATAAGACTTATTCTCCAGATCCTTCACCAGCTTTGCTGCCCTTCTCTGGACCCATTCCAGCACATCAATGTCTTCCTTGTAGTGAGGGGGGCAAAACTGAAAACAGTATTCAAGGTGCAGTCTCATCAGTGCATGAGGATGATCACTGCTCTGGTCTTGCTGGCCACACTATTGTTGATACAGGCCAGGATGCTGTTGGCCTGCTTAGCTGCCTGGGCACAAGCTGGCTCATGTTCAGCAGCCATCAGTCAACACCCCCAGATCTTTCCACCAAGCAGCTTTCCAGCTACTCATCCCCAAGCCTGTGGTGTTGCATGGGGTTGTTGTAGCCCAAATGCAGTATCTTGCACACATTCATTGTAATTCAGTGTCTCTTTAACTTTGCATTTTTAGGCATCTAGACTGCTGAAGTAAATTAAACAGACTGAATGAATTTTGTGTGTGCAGAGCTAAATTGGTTAAGTATAAAATCCATGTGATAACCAACAGAAAATATTTATATATATATATATATATATATTCTTTTTCATTAAAGAAATTGGAGGGGGTGACGTTTTTAAAGAGTTTGCCCTGTTCCTAACAGCATTGTAACTCTGGAATAATTGGAGACTCTATGTGTCTTAATTCTGCCAGTCGATACTATGCACCGTTCCACTGCCTGTTATTACGCACAGTAAGACTTTGAGCTTTCACATGCCTATATTTATTCAACAGATGGCAGAGCTTGTGAGAGGATCAAACATCTTCCTGACAAGAGAGCAGCTCATTTTGTGCAAGGAAACTGCCAGGTATCTTTACTGGCTGGTAAACAAACTGATGGCCTGCTTCTTTTCCCAGGAGGAATTAGCTGTATGCAACAGCCACAAATAGGACAGAGAGGCATGAGCTGCTGAATCCTGCAAGCCTTAATTCAAGGTTTGATAAGAAGACACTGAATGTACCTTGCGGTAGGGCGTAAATTTATCCTAAGACAAAAAGTTCATGTTCAGACTCTGTAAGTATCATCTGGATAATAAACACTTACGGAAACATTCTTTTAAAGGTAATAGAGAATGAAAATCTTTCTGCTGTTTTCTATATGAGTCTATATAAACAGAGTGTTTAAGTAACTCCTAAAACAACTTCAGTATGCTTTATGGTGTCATCAGAATACAAATGGTAAATAGAAAGAGCTACAGTGGCCCTCTGTATTCAAAACCTCTGCTTTAATATAGTTAAGAAGCATCATCAGAGACTGTTATTAGAACTGGACATTTTTAACCATACAGTATTTTTTATAGAAGCTTCTTTCCATCAGAGCATATTGTTTTCATTTCTCACAGCTTCTCTAGGACTTTTCATAACAGACAATACCCCAGCATGAACTTCTCACCGAAACTTTCAAAAGACAGCAGACCTAACTCTGTTGTTCCTTGTTCCAGCTTTGAAGTTGGATAGAACAGAATTTACTGCTTTACACCTCCTACCTCCTAAAAAAGCTTTCAAGATGAGTGAAATAATGATGAAAATACAAGAATATGAATTACTGGAACCAGCATGAGTTGGTGGAACACAGAAGCAGGGAAAAGTCTGGTAGGAAGTCCTTTGTAACAGAGCAGAGACTGCTTTCTGAAGTGCCCTTGGAAACAGAAATATGTGCTCTGTTGCCCAGGTGACAAAATCCAAGTACATGGAGCCTACTGTGAATGAAACAACTGACATTGCCTGTTTATTGTAGAGTGGCTACCATTAATGATGTTGAGCTATCATGTTAAATGTATGTAAGAAACAAAACCTATTTTTATGGATATGTGCTAATCATCTATATATTATAAATGTATAACTTCTTCATAAAATCATAGAATAGTTAGGGTTGGAAAGGACCTTAAGATCATCCAGTTCCAACCCCCCTGCCATAGACAGGGACACCCCACACTAAACTACGTCACCCAAGGCTCTGTCCAACCTGGCTTTGAACACCGCCAGGGATGGAGCATTCACAACTTCCCTGGGCAACCCATTCCAGTGCCTCACTACCCTCTCAGTAAAGAATTTCTTCCTTATATCCAATCTAAACTTCCCTTGTTTAAGTTTTAACCCATTACCCCTTGTCCTGTCACTACAGTCCCTAATGAATAGTCCATCCACAGCATCCCTATAGGCACCCTTCGGATACTGTAAGGCTGCTATGAGGTCTCCACACAGCCTTCTCTTCTCCAGGCTCAACAGCCCCAACTTTCTCAACCTGTCTTCATACGGGAGGTGCTCCAGTCCCCTGATCATCCTCGTGGCTCTCCTCTAGACTTGTTCCAACAGTTCCATGTCCTTTTTATGTTGAGGACACCAGAACTGCACACAATACTCCAAGTGAGGTCTCACGAGAGCAGAGTAGAGGGGCAGGATCACCTCCTTCGACCTGCTGGTCACACACCTCTTGATGCAGCCCAGGATACGGTTGGCTTTCTGGGCTGCGAGCGCACAGTGCCAGCTCATGTTCATTTTCTCATCAACCAACACTCCCAAGTCCTTCTCTGCATCTTTGCTGCTCTGAATCTCTTCTCTGCCCAACCTGTAGCTGTGCCTGGGATTGCTCCAACCCAGGTGTAGGACCTTGCACTTGGCATGGTTACACTTGATAAGGTTGGCATCAGTCCACCTCACAAGCATGTCAAGGTCCCTCTGGATGGCATTCCTTCCCTCCAATGTATCAACCGAACCACACAGCTTAGTGTCATCTGCAAACTTGCTGAAGGCGCACTCAATCCCACTGTCCATGTCACCAACAAAGATGTTGAACAAGACTAGTCCCAACACTGATCCCTGAGGGACACCACTCATACTGGTGTCCAGCTGGACATCGAGCCATTGACCACAACTCTTTGTGTGCAGACATCCAGCTAGTTCTTTATCCACCGAGTGGTCCATCCATCAAATTGATGTCTCTCCAATTTAGAGACAAGGATGTAGTGTGGGACAGTGTCGGATGCTTTTCACAAGTCCAGGTAGATGACGTCAACTGCTCTACCACTGTCCATCAGTTCCGTAGCCCCATCATAGAAGGCCACCAAATTGGTCAGGCAGGATTTCCCCTTAGTGAAGCCATGCTGGCTGTCACCAACCACCTCCTTGTTTTTCATGTGTCTTAGCATGCCTTCCAGGAGAATCTGCACCTCTTTTCGAGAGAGGTGTTTCTAAACAAGACTCATCTTACTATCTACAAATACATGTGTAAGTTCCATTATTTCTTTCTCATATTTTTTGCAGTGCCAAAGCAAATACATAAGAAATTTCTTAGGTTAGACTGTATTTTACATTGGTGATGATATCCCTGAAGCTGTTCAAGTAGCATTTGTTCTCTTAACCCGATTTTTAATTTCTTTCAGTTTTTAAGTTTCTTTCAGACTCTTATACAGTTCCATACTTAAAACTTCATAGGTGTATAATACAGTTGTTCAAAACCACATAAAACTGACACCTTAAGGGTGAATTGTTTTCTCCTTCTCAATCCATTTATATGTCCTAACTTGTTCTGCAAAGCATTCCTCCTAATTAAATCTTCCCTTTCATATTAATCCCTCAACATCTGCCTAGTAATCAAGAACAAATGTTTCTCACTGGTATTCTCATGGAGTTGTTGGGCACTTACTTCTCTTGCTGAAATGTTCAGCCCTTCCTAGTTGGCTTGCATTTTCACTTGAGTTAGTAGGTAACTTTGCTGCTAGTTACTGCTTCTCCAGCTTTGTTCTCCATGGGTCATACCCATGACTCATTGTCTAGCATGAAAAAGAAAGCTGACAACAGGCACAAAAACAAAATTCACAAAGTGCCTTATCTTCTGTCCCTGTTCAGGCTTTAAGAGGTACAACCCTCACACCACACTCCCTCACAGTCATATCTGCCCTTTTTATAGAGTTAGGTGTTTTACAAAAAGAGTAATAAACCACCAAAACTGGTGATAGCATATAACTTCAATCTCCACTTCTCTGAACAGAAGGTACTAGTAGAATAGTTAAAGATACTGTGTACACCTCTTTCATACCTCTCTACCACACCTATCTCCTAGAAACTGAATTACTTTAGTTCTTTTCTCTCTCAAATAAGTCCAGAATCTACTGCAGTCACAACCATTGACTTTCTCTGCTTCTCATGTGTTGTTATGCTTTAAAATGACAAGTGTGATTTAAAAAGCAAGTAGAGGAAAAAGACAAAACCAAAGAATTGAAGAGGCCCAGAAAGAATTTTTGGGTTTTTTTTTTATAGGTGATTACAGTTTGAATAGAGTACAGGTTATGTATCTGGCTGCACATAGCTCTGACAAATATTTTTCAGGGTTTTTTCATATAGAAAGTTTTCAGTGGAGTTAGGTAGAAAATTTGTCTCTTTGTCTTTCAAGAAACACATGCAACTGAAAGACAGAGAAAAATTCAATTTTGCTGCAATAGATTGATACTCCGTCTGGAAAGCTAAAAGAGATACTTAAGAGTAGGCCAACACTAATTCCCAGCTAATTGAAAACCTGAAATCTTATTCTGTTGCTATCATGGACTAGAAGTCTCAAAAATTAGGACACACCAAAATTTTGTTGTGGAAAATATGGTATGCAAAAGTTCAGCGAAGGTAAAGGACAAGAAATAGATTTGAATGTTCCCAGCTGCTGTTCAGCTCCTTGGAAGACTTTTCTTTCTCTTCATCTCTATTCCACAGTCCAAGGTTGTATAGACAGTTCATGGCTGCTCAAGCTATAATAATGCAGAAAACAATAGCTTTCTTCTATGTATTCTAATAAAATTTTCTTTCAGCTTTGAGAAGATAGGATTTGTCTTTTATGTGAAGTCTAATTTAAGGAAAGTCTAATTCAAGGAATACAGGTATATATTTGCTTAGATGTTCTATTTAACTGCACTGTTTCTTTTCCCTTGTTCACCAGAGGTTTACTAATCCAACTTTCTTCACTAATACCAGAGTGGTGAGGGGCTGCTTAATTGAAGATGCACACATCTAGGTATCAATGAATAACAGCTAAATTGTTTTACTTACACGTCTAAAGAAGCATGTGGTTTCTTGGCCTACACAAAAGCAAAATAAAGATTCAGAACAATGTGAGCACACTCCATAAGCTCTGTTGTGTAGCTTGATCATAAGAGTAGCCTCATGTTTTTCATGGTGTTGTTGTCCAGTAAGGACCTGAATTGCTTCCTCATAGGTGGGTGATGAAGAGCATGAAAATAAAAAAACTGCTTGCCTTAGAAAACATTTTAATGGCAGCAACAGCAGATGTGATATTTTGCATTTAAAGATTTGAATTACATTTTTTTGAGAAGAGTCCTTATCCCACTTTCAAAAGCCTTTTCTTTTTGAGCTATCTCTTTTAATTGTTGTTATCCAATTGTCTGAACTATAAAGATGCCTAAAATTAGAAATTCCCCATTAACACTTTGGATGGTTGTGGGATCTCAATCACTGACATTGTTAAAAATTTGTGTACCAAACATTTGTCAGGAAGAGTTGAGGTGCAGTCAGTCTTGTCTTCAGAAAGCAGGGCGGCCAGGCTGACCACCTTCCAGCCCTATTTTCTATGAATATATTACTAAGACAAAGATGAAAATATTTTTAAAGTCATTTTACTTTAAAAGTCTTTAAGAATTTAATTACAACAGCAAACAGCATCTTCCAATTTCATAAATTAAAGGAATATAGCCTTTATGTCTGCAAAAAAGCTAAAATACCTCAATCACTCTCTATGGTTCCCCAAAAATTAATTTTTTTAAATATCCTTTAGCTTGTGTCAAGCCACCAGCATTTCAAATCTCATTTACCAGCAATGCCACCATCTTCTGGGGAGGGCTATCACAGCTTAATACAGAAAAATAGAGCTTTGGGCCAAGATGGAATTTGGTTGTATAGCCACCTACCAGATATGAAGAATAAGTATTGGTTGCACAAGTAATAGGAAAGTTCTGAGGAATGCCACAGAAAGTTTAGTACACTGTTAGGAGATGCTATTGAACAGGAAGACAGTGTAAGTCTTATCACAAATATCATCATGCTCAGAGCAGAAAAGATTTCCTAAATTATTGGGATGGAATTACTGACAGTTGTGTGTAGAATATAAATTGAGCTTGAGGATGAGATTAAATAAAAAGACATATTTGGATTACTAGCATTCTTTTGATCATCTCTTCTTGTGTAAACACACTACATACATACATACACATACAGATATAAATATACATCTCCAGATGTCTTTAACAGGAAATTCAGTGTCTGAAATTCCAACCAATACTAGTTTTTCAAGAAATCTATGCTGCACCATCTGGAATTAGTATAAGAGAGATCCACTATAGGTCATGTATATATCTACAATACAGTATACCATTGTGCGTAAAACGAATCATGTCAATACATGCTTTTGTAATGCTGCTGTGAAACTCAACTTCCAACATTTTCAGTAAGAGAACATAAATCCCCTTAAGAGGACCTGAATTTAGCTCCAAAAACGAGTTGTGCAGTTACAATGCTCATCCCAGTTAAAGGAGGCACTCTACCTCTCCATCTGAATTTGTGTTGGTATGAGGAAAGGAATTCAGAACAGAAAGAGAACTTGACTACAAAGCTTTGCAATTAGAGAACCCACATAAGGCAAGCAGTCCTGGATTTCATTCTCAGGATTCTTACTGGTCAATTTGTATTCAATACGCAAATGATCACAGGCAAGGACAGTTTATGTTAAATACAAAAATAATCATAGGCAAGAAATCTAAGATTCTTCCCTGCAAACAGGCTACAGAATCATGTTTGTTCTGTTTTGTTCTCTCTTTCTCTCAGTCATTTGTTTCCTACAAATCTTTTCATTCCTTTTGCACATCTTTAATAATGATCTTAATAATTACAGAAACAGAAAGAAAGACAGAGGAAAGAGGGAAAGAAGGAGGCAGGGAGGGAAGCAAGCAAGCAAGGAGACAGGGAGGCAAGAAGTAAGGGAGGGAGGGGAAAAAATACGTTACAATTTACAAACTACTAACCTTTAACGATTAGAACTAGACATGAGTGCATTCTGTGATATGTCCTGTAAGTTTGTGCTACTTACAGGGTTTCTGGTCCTTCCAGGAAATGGGCAGAAATACATTCAGAGCTTCACTTGGGCATAGTGCTCATTACAGGACACATGCACCTGCAGTCTTTAAGGGAACGAAAGTGAGAGAAATTGAGACATGCACTTTGGGAGCAGGTAAGAAGATACATGCCAAGAAAACTGAGGTGCCTTCAGAGATAAGCAGCAGCTGATTGGCAATGTGAACCATTATATTTGAAAATGTAGACACTATACTTTATCTGAAGTCCAGTTTTAAGGTGTGAAGTACTATTTTTGAGGTAGACAGTCACCTTTGTAAAAACAGGTACAAAACAGGTGGCAGTTTCTGTGGTTGTGTCCTGAACTGGAACTCAGGAGACATGCTTTCAGCTCCCAGCAGAGCTACAGAGCTCTTTGGACAATTGCAGACAGAGACACAGACCTTTAACAGGATGACCATAATGATTATAACCATTATCATTACTGCCTACCTGTGTTACAACACAGTCTATAGGGCACCTGGGAAAGGAAAGAGAGTATCAGATAGCTTGTGTAGGCAAAGCAGTCCTTCATTGTGCCCTGAGAATTCCTAAGCCACTTTAAAGAGATATTTATATAGAATCATAGAATCATAGAATAGTTAGGGTTGGAAAGGACCTTAAGATCATCTAGTTCCAACCCCCCTGCCATGAGCAGGGACAGCTCACACTAAACAATGCCACCCAAGGCTCTGTCCAACCTGGCCTTGAACAACATCAGGAATGCAGCATTCACAACTTCCCTGGGCAACGCATTCCAGGGCCTCACCACCCTCTCAGTAAAGAATTTCTTCCTTATATCCAATCTAAACTTCCCTTGTTTAAGTTTTAACCCATTACCCCTTGTCCTATCACTACGATCCCTGATGAAGAGTCCCTCTCCAGCATCCTAGTAGGACCCCTTCAGATACTGAAAGGCTGCTATGAGGTCTCCACGCAGCCTTCTCTTCTCCAGGCTGAACAGCCCCAACTTTCTCAACCTAACTTCATATGGGAGGTCTTGTTCCAACAGTTCCATGTCCTTTTTATGCTGAGGACACCAGAACTGCACACAATACTCCAAGTAAGGTCTCACAAGAGCAGAGGGGCAGGATCACCTCCTTCGACCTGCTGGTCACACTCCTCTTGATGCAGCCCAGGATATGGTTGGCTTTCTGGGCTGCGAGCGCACGGTGCCAGCTCACATTCATTTTCTCATCAACCAACACTCCCAAGTCCTTCTCCTCAGGGCTGCTCTGAATCTCTTCTCTGCCCAACCTGTAGCTGTGCCTGGGATTGCTCCGACCCAGGTGTAGGACCTTGCACTTGGCATGGTTACACTTGATAAGGTTGGCATCAGCCCACCTCACAAGCGTGTTGAGGTCCCTCTGGATGGCATCCCTTCCCTCTGGCGTATCAACCGAACCACACAGCTTGGTGTCATCGGCAAATTTGCTGAGGGCGCACTCAATCCCACTGTCCATGTCACTGACAAAGATGTTGAACAAGACCGATCCCAACACCGATCCCTGAGGGACACCGCTCGTTACCGGTCTCCAGCCGGACACTGAGCCATTGACCACAACTCTTTGTGTGCAGACATCCAGCTAGTTCTTTATCCACCAAGTGGTCCATCCATCAAATTGATGTCTCTCCAATTTAGAGACAAGGATGTCATGCGGGACAGTGTCAAACGCTTTGCACAAGTCCAGGTAGATGACGTCAACTGCTCTGCCCCTGTCCATCAGTTCCGTAGCCCCATCATAGAAGGCCACCAAATTGGTCAGGCAGGATTTCCCCTTAGTGAAGCCATGCTGGCTGTCACCAAGCACCTCCTTGTTTTTCATGTGCCTTAGCATGTCTTCCAGGAGAATCTGCTCCAAGATTTTGCCAGGCACAGAGGTGAGACTGACTGCTCTGTAATTCCCCAGGTCATCCATTTTCCCCTTCTTAAAAATGGGGGTTATATTTCCCTTTTTCCAGTCATCGGGAGCTTCACCTGACTGCCATGATTTTTCAAATAGGATGGACAGTGGCTTAGCAACTTCATTTGCCAGCTCCTTCAGGACCCACAGATGGATTTCATCAGGTCCCATGGACTTGTGTACATTCAAGTTCTTAAGATGGTCTCGAACCAGATCCTCTCCTACAGTGGGCCTAGGGTCCTCATTCTCACAGTCCCTGCGTCTGCCTTCCAAGACTTGGGTGGTGCGGTCAGAGTCTTTGCCAGTGAAGACTGAGGAGAAGAAGTCATTAAGAACCTCAGCCTTCTCCAAATCCAGGGTAGCCAGTTCTCCTGATATCTTCCGAAGGGGGCCTACGTTGTCCCTAGTCTGTCTTTTATTCGTTACGTACCTATAGAATCCCTTCCTATTATCCTTAACATCCCTAGCCAAGCTCAATTCTAACTGGGCCTTAGCTTTCCTAACCTGGTCCCTAGCTTTCCGGACAGCATCCCTGTATTCTTCCCAGGCCGCCTGTCCCTGCTTCCACCTTCTATAAGCCTCTTTTTTCCTTCGAATTTTCCTCAGCAGCTCCTTATCCATCCAAGGAGGTCTCCTGGCTCTCTTGCTGCACTTCCTTCTAGTTGGGATACAACACTCCTGAGCTTGGAGCAGGTGATCCTTGAATAACAACCAAGAGTCTTGGGCCCCCCTGCCCTCTAGGGCTGTATCCCATGGAACCTTACTAAGCAGGCTCCTGAAGAGGCCAAAGTCTGCTCTCTTGAAGTCCAGGGCAGTGAGCTTGCTGCACGCTCTTCTCACTGTCCCAAGGACCTCGAATTCAACCATCTCGTGGTCGCTGCAACCAAGGCTGCCCTGGAGCGTCACATTTCCAACGAGCCCTTCCCTGTTGGTGAGCACGAGGTCAAGCATGGCATCTCTCCTTGTCGGCTGCTCTATTACTTGCAGAAGGAAGTTGTCTTCCACACAATCGAGGAACCTCCTGGATTGCTTGTGCCGGGCTGTACCGTCACTCCAACAGATATTAGGGTGGTTGAAGTCTCCCATGAGAACAAGGGCCTGCGAGTGTGAGGCTGTTTCTATCTGTCTGTAGAGTGCTTCATTCGCAGATTCCTCTTGATCAGGTTACCAGATCCCTACAGTAATGTCTCCCATCACTGTAATCCCTTTAACCCTGACCCACAAACTCTCTGTTGACTGCTCACATGTCCCCAGACAGAGTTCCATGCTCTCCAGCCTGTCCCTAGCACAAATAGCAACTCCTCCTCTCCACCTGCTGGGCCTGTCTTTTCTAAAGAGCCCGTAAGCTTCTATTCCAATGCTCCAGTCATAGGAGCCATCCCACCATATTTCTGTGATGCCTATTATATCATAACCCTGTAGACGTGCACACATCTCCAGTTCCTCTTGTTTGTTCCCCATGCTACCGGCATTTGTATAGAGGCATCTGAGCCGAGCTCCAAATGAAGCCGGCTCATTGGCTGGAGCAGCTGGAATATCTCTACATTGCTCCAAGCATCTATTATACGTGCTGGCAACTGACTGGGTGTGTTGGGATGGAATGATGCCCCCCTCCCCCAGCACATCGAGTTTAAAGAAACCTTGACCAGTCTGGCAAGCCTCCTACCAAAACCACTCTTCCTCTTCTTTCAGACCAGCCCCCAGTAGACCTGGCTTACAAACCTGGGTCCCATGTTCAAGATACCCAAACCCCTGACTATGGCACCATCCTTTTAACCATTTATTAACCTGGCCAATCCTCCTAGCTTTTTTAAGGTCAGTGGGACTCACTAGAGCAGGCAGTCTCTTTGCAACATCACTGATCCGTGCTCCTGGTAAACAACACACCTCCCTTGTGAATGGGTCACACTCACAGATGGGTGCCTCTGTGCCTTTCAGAGTAGAGTTCCTTATTACTATGACCCACCGCTTTTTCCTGGCAGCACCAGTAGTGATCTTCTTTGCCAGTGCATCAGCTGGTTGTTTCTGGTGCGAGTATGTTTACTCATCAGCCCCCTGCAGGACAGCAAAGCAGTTCTGGGTGGGGACAACAGATTTAGGAGGAAGCCTCTTGATATTAATTGTCCTCTTCCTCCTTTTTTTTTGTTGTTTTCTTTTTTGTTACTTTCTTTTTTGTTACTATCTCCCAGCTTCCTGGGTTAACGGCCTCCTTCTCTCCTCCATGAGCTACAGGGGACGCTTGAGGCCCCTGCACAGTTTGGGCCCAGAGCAAACATCCCTGCTTCCTCTCAGCTTCCCTGACATCTTTCAGGCTATTGACAGCGTCCCGCAGCTCAGCCACCTGCTGCAGGAGGACCTCCACCAGGGAGCACCGAGTGCAGCCCTGCCCATTGGGCACCGTTCCCTCACGAGACCACCGCAGACACTCTCTACACTCCGAGCTCTGCACTGCAGGCTCCCCTCTCATCGGCTCTGTCTGGGTGCCTACGCTGGCCACCACCGGGGCAGCCAGAGCAGAGCTCCCAGATCGGGCCCCGGTCATACAGAAAGTGCTCGCCATCCCGCTCGAACTGCTGCGCAAACTGCCTCGACCCGCTCTCCTTCGCAGCGCTTGTGATCGCTCGCGCTCCCAGGGGCAGGTTTTTACCCAGTCAGGGCTGGTGCCGCTCCTCCTGGCCCCGCCCCCTGTGAGTCAGCTGCTCGCGTCAGCTGAGCTGCCGGCTCCTGGGCAAGTCCTGTCGAGGACCTGAGGCTCCCTCGGTGGCTTTGGCCACTTTGAGTTGGGGCTCCTGGACACTGAGCTTCTTTCTGCTCTGGTGTCGAAGGCGTCCTCTCTCGAGCTACTCACCTCAGCCTTTACTTATAAACTTCCACTGATGAGGTTTCTTATACCTTTTGTCTCTGCCATTTTGCAAGTTATAAACCTTCTCTTGAGCATTTACTGTTACACTTTAAACCAACCAGTTTCTGTACTTCGAGATGCAGAGAAAAGTTTCTTTTCTACCTTTCACTTGCCTTTACATTTCACAGTTGAAGTTTGTTAGCCTGCTTTCTTTCACTATCTTTCACTTCCACAACTCAAATCTTGCTGTAACTAAAACCACTTTTAAACAAAGGGTTCAGTCTTGATAAGTTACTCCAGTAGTTCTTTATTCCTCAACCAAAAAAGTGCACTATCTATCTCCTATAATCGGATGTAGAAAGATTTTAAACTCTCTCAGTTTTCAATTGTGACTCTATTACAAACTGTAATTCTGCATTTCTCACACCTTTCTAAAGATAAGCCTACTGAGAAAATAAACTCTTCAGGAGGGCATCAGAATGGACTCCTGATATTAGAATAGGTCGTTGGGCATCCTTGTGATGCAAGTGCTAACAGTGTTTCCTTTTAACAACAAGCACTGTGCAGCTCCCAGCTATTTAAGATGCTATGGTCAGTCATAGGCATCATGCTGATTACAAGCAGAATCTCAGCTGGTACAAACCAGTATAGTTCCTATCACACATCACACTCTACAGTTCTCGCCTTCTTTGTGAAAATGTGCCTTCTGACTGCAATAGGCTTTTATCAGCAGCATGCTTTGCTTAATATGTCTGAGGTCTGTAATGGCACATTGAGCAATATGATAGGAATCTCAAAAGGCTATCTGATCTTTTAAGGTGTGGACTGAATTGTAACTTCCCTGAAGCGTTCAAACTCTTAATTAGTAAGTCAATTCTGTCACAGCTACCAACTGAAAGACACATACCTAGCTCTCTTCTTTCTCAAGCTCCTTCCTGTCTTAGCTTATCTGTTTTTATAATAGAAACTCATCTTAGTTACAGAAGACATAGTCCTTTCATTAAGAAACTTGTAAGAACAATACCAGTTCATGTTTAGTGGGAACGTACATCCAAAACCTCTTTGTACCACTTACAGAAAACTCCATGTTTTTCGCGTTGTTACAGTAAATAGCTCTCCATAGAGGATGCCATGCTTTAGTACAAATACACATCCATAGTTAGTTACATTTACTGTGCTTATTTTACACATGCAAGAAGCCCATGGACTTGAGCAGGAAATTTGGGTGTGAAGGTGTGCTGGTTTTGGCTAGGACAGGCTTAATTTTCTTCACAGTAATTAGTATGGGGCAACATTTTGTACTTGTGCTGAAAACAGTGTTGATAATTCAGCAGCACTCAGAGCCAAGGCCTTTTCTGCCTCTCACCCCACCAGCAAAGAGGCTGGGCATGCACAAGGAGCTGGGAGGGGACACAACCGAGACAGCTGACCCCAGTTGACCCAAGAGATGTTCCATACCATTTGACATCATGTAAAGCTGGGAGAAGAAGAAGGAAGGGGGCAGGAGGGATGTTCAGAGTGATGGTGTTTGTCTTCCCAAGTTACTGTTAGGCATGATGGAGCCCTGTTCTCCTGGAGATGGCTGAGCACCTGCATGCCCATGGGAAGTGGTGAATGGATTCTTTGTTTTCCTTTGTGCTCATGCATGACTTTGCTTTATCTATTAAACTTAAAGTTTGTCTTTATCTCAAACTTTTCTCACTTTTACTGTTCTCATTCTCTTCCTCCACTCCAATATGAGTGAATGCCTGTGTGAGGCTTAGTTACTGGCTGGGGTTAAGCCATGACGGCAAGAAATGCCATTTGGAGCTCATTAGGTAGACATTGTTTTTATTGTTTCTAATTCTTCTGCTCTTGTACTCATACACAATGTGGGGATAGTATATGCACACGTTGTGTTAAAGGTTCTGTTCTTTCTTCATTTTAGACAATGACTGGGCAACACTCCAAATTGTTCCTTATGAAAATGTATTAAATGTAATGGTTTTGAAAGCCAGGTATTGCATAGGGTCAGATAAATGTAAAACAGTTCCACTGGGTACCAAAGCAGTAGGAATAGAAAGTGTGTGAAATAATTTTCCTTGGCAGCTAACACTATTCAGTGCAAAATTTGTTCAGGGTTTGTTGCACAACTTAAATATTAGAGCTTTTTGAGATTCAGATGAAATATAAGTTTGTTTTTTCTAAAGCTGTCAGCAGCATACATGTGTCAGTTTTCATTAAGAATAATTTCCCTTAGGATCTTTGGCTTAAGTTAACCTTCAGACCTCCACTGATCCCTTCCAAACCATCAGGGTTTCTTTTTGTGTGCTCTTCCACGGATAAATGTACCTGCCAAAACATAAGCATCTTCAGGGGATGTTGACTGAATGTCTGAGCAGTTCTCAAGTCTAAGAAATGTGCCCTGCAGACTACAGCAAGAAATTCTCCTCCTCAGTACTAATAAGACAAACACTTTGGTAAGCGTATATAGCAGAGACATTTAACAATTACTGTCATCTATGTTAAAGCTTCTTTCTGGAAGAACCATGTTGTGATGTATATGTTTAAGCCAGATTCCTACCCTGAAAAGTTATAATTGCAAACTAATGACAAAACACAGCTCTGGTAATTCTTGAAATATATGAAAAGGAATCCAGTTAAACTGACAAAACATCATGACAGTAATATGCAGCTGAGGTAGTTCCTCTAGACAAACTGCTTTTCGCTGATCAGAGGGACTTCAGAGAATATAAGCCCTGCTAGTGCACTAGTCAGGACATACATCTGAGCTCCATTCCACTCGTTGCTGATGGTATAGGCCACCCGTTTTCCTAAGAGTTAATTTTGTTCCCTGTCAAATGTAGCAAATAATTTTAGAGTTAGGTCACTGTTGGCAAGTAGAGGAAGACTGTTGAAAGTAAGGAAGTTTCCAGGGAAAAGCAGAAACTGAAATATTATTCAAGGATCCTTCTGCCTAAAAATCATGAGGTTATTGTAACACAGTGTTCTGGTTCACACGATCCACTGATGTTAGTAAGTAAGGAATGCTGAAATGTTTTGGTTTGAAGGCTGTGATGGAAATGAATAATTCACTTCATTTCTGCACCCATGAGTTGAGAAATGCATTTGAAATATTCATTTATCTTATAGAATGCTTTACTGAAGGACTTAGCTTATTTTCTTTCCCTTAGATGAAATACCATGATTACCTGTTTGTAAAGAGCTATCAAAAAGTGATTTTGCTGCAGGACCATGGCAAAGGATGAGCTCACCAATTTGCAATAAACCAATTTGCAATAAACCGTACTAGTAACTGATATTTTAATGGCTAATGGTTAGCAATAGGAAACCTTAACACAGATAGATTTTTTTAAACATATCACTCACAGTGAGGTTTGTCTGAGAGTATTGTTACAGATGCAATAAAACACATTTCGTTTCTGCATTTAGTAGTTGCAGAATACCCTGAAAGTGTAAACTAAGTTATACCCATTGAGCTTTATGTTGGGTTATGAGAAAATAACTTCAGAGGATGTATGTACTCAGTGCTAGATGTTTTCCCTCTCCTCGCTCACTCCATTTGCCTTTTTGCTGGCCTGGATGGAGTGCAACCCAAAGGTGTGTAAAATGTGGCCCTTATCATTCATAGTTTTCACACCAGAGATAACCTGAAACCATTCTTAGGAAGATACTGTTTCTCTTAATTGTGATTTACTATTATGTTCATCATAATGGTGACATAGCAGCTTTGGGCTTTACCAAAGTTTCCAAAGGCTCTCCATGTTCTGCAGTGTGATACAGCAATAGCCAAACTAGGGTTAAACAAGCTTCTTCAGGAACATGAGCAGGCTTGGTCATGACAGCAGAGTATACCATGGTAATTATATATATTACTGGATTTGAAAGAAGACACCTTCTTAGGACTCTTTAAAATACGTTCATGAAAGTGCTGTACAAATGGTTCAAAACTGACCGTGGTCTGCTGGTTACCCGTTTGTATATAGGGTGATCTTATCTGGAAAAATTCCTAAAGCACAGGAAAAAATATAGAGCATGTCTATGTGGTCAGAAGATGCATGTCATTCCCTTGCCCTATCCATGGCCATTGAGATGTTTTTTCTGGATATTGTTCCACAAGGCTCAGGGCCAGATCTTCCTAGCATACCTGGTCTAAAACAGACAGATCTCAGAACTCTAAAATTCACCATGTTTCCCTGATTTCTTCTATATTTGTCATATGGACCCCATTAGAAATTAAGGAACAAGATCAGTGACTTTCAATAAACCTTTATATAGGCACTGAAAAATAATGGCCCTCTGTACAGTATTCTGGACTCCAGTCATGACAGTTTTCTGTGAAACATTTTCTATTAAATAGCCAGGCAGTTTTCTCTGAAGCAATATTGTTGGAGTCATTGCAAAATTACTTGGACCTCTCTTTAGCTGAAATTTGGCTCTACACTAACAGTTAACCTCAAAAATAATCTTTTCCTTTGGAAGAATTTAAAATGAGAGCAAGCAACACTGGTTGGTGCTAGTTTATGTCTCCAACTGTTGTTAATTATTGGATAGCATTTATTTTTAACTTGAAATTCCCTCTCTCCAACTCTCCTCACACCTTTGCTGGTCATTATTTTTCATATGAAAGGATTCGCTCAGTAAGCCTAATGTTGTAAAATGTGTCATCCGATATAGGTTATCTGCCAAGGATTCCTATAGCGCCAATGAAGAAAGTACAAATAAATGTATAAATTTATACATTCCACCTATATTATATAGCTATCTCAGTCTTCTGGAGAAGACTGCATATACAAGGGAAATTCAGACTATCAACCTAAGACAGACATCTGACTTTTAGATGGCTAAATCTGTTTGGATAAATCCCACTCTTTGTGTCCAGAGAGGGCATTGTACAATAATGGTCACAACCTAAAACCACACAGATACATTTTTGCAGAATCAATCAGTGATTGATTAAAAAAATCAAATAAAATAAAACAAACTTTCAGCTTGTCTGAAATGATCAATTGTGTTTAGCGTTATGTTATTTATGGCTTATCATTACTTATAGGTGTTCAGTACTGCAAATATTGATCTATTTCTGTAATACTAGGTGGAACTGAGAGCGCTGGTCTTCTGAAACAATGTTTATTTTGTCCTGAATTTAATATGCGCAAAGCTACACCAGTGTGGTTTTGTATCATTCACTGGGCCAGTCCAACCCTATTTAAGGTAGTCAAAGTCATGTTGGAAAAAGCATCACAGCTCTCCTAAATTCAGGGGCTTTGGCTTAGAAGGATTGGACTGTAACAATTGAAAGGACCTCAGATTGTGATGAATGGTAAATAAATAAAACCCCACTACCTAAACAGAAAACTCAGCTTCACTCAATCCTTTTGGAATATTTCCCTTAGCATATCTTCAGAGGACACGGCCAGACCTAGCCACAGCAGGCCGCTTCTTTACTGTGTGACATGGGGAGTGTTAAACCAAACATGGTATCAGGTGTCCCTGGAGTATGTGTGTTTCACTGCTCCCTACTATCCCTACAGCTTCATTCACCTGGCTCTTCAGTTGACACCCACACCGCGTCTTCAAAGAAGGAGGCATTTTCCTTAGCCATGCAAACAGAAGCTGCTAAAAATTTGTCCTCATATGCAATCCTTGTGTGTTGGAAATGGCTTACCTGATCTGTACTCTTATGTGCTCCATAGGTGTGTAGAAGTACACCAAACAATTTACTTATGGATTGGATTCCAATTGAAGTGCCTCAGCAGCTTACTTCTGTCCAGAAAGGTGCTGAAAGAGAAATACAGAATGTAAAATCCAGCCTTATTTCACACTATTCTGGTTTAATGGGCAGCTGCAGATTGGAGGGTAAACCATGGGACTGCATTTGCAAGTCTGTTTACAGATACAATATTGATTTCCTTGCTCACTAAGTGTATTTCTGTACTGCCACTGCTTGCAATAAACAACCTGCAAGAGCATGGCTGTGAAGCCATAATGCATTATTTAACAGGAGCTAATCAATACAAAACAAGTATTCCCTTTGTTACAGGAGTGCTATTGACAGAATGCTTCTTCCTTTTAATTTTTTATTATATTGCATTGATTGCTGAAGCCCTGCATAGTCTTCAACAAAATATTCTGAGCCAGGCCTGACCATAAACCTCACTTTTTATATAAAAACAGATTGCCCCATTTTAGCACAGAATTAATTTGGAAGAATATCCTGCATTCTAAGAAATCAATATCAGCATAGCCATTAACTTCAACAGGCCTTTGATCAGATATAAAAATCAGTCCATTTAACTGTCTCTGCAATAAAAGATTGACACAAAAAAAAAAAACCCAAAAAAAAAACAAAAAACCACAAAAATCTTCCTATTCCCAAATAAGTCCTTAAGAGTTTACCTAGAAAGAATGCATTAAATTTGGGTTACTCAGCTAATTGAAGAGAAAGAATTTTGCCATTTGTAATTTCAAAAGTAATATTCTCTACTCTGTGCCTCAGATTTGACCTGCAGTTCTATTAATGCCATGCCTGTAACATCATTCAAATCACATTAACAAGTGCAAGACAGGGTCTATAAAATTGGACTGCCTTACACATATGTCATTTACCCTCTTTTCAAAATTCCCACCTACTTCAGTAGGAACAGGGATAAAGCAGGCAGAGAGGAACCTTCTTGAAAATTCTGCTTCATTTCTTGGACCTTTCTTTATAGGAATAAACTGAATTAGTGAAGTGTTAGGATCTTCACAATGAAACTCATGAGCATTAATTGTCAGGTATTGCATTCTAGGCTCATGCTCTCAACTGGCATTCATCAACTGCCAATATGACATTTAGGGAATCATTTCAATTATTTGATTTGCCATACAAAGGTCTAAAAAATCCTAAATTAGTTAGTTGTTGAGCACATTTTTTTTCAATTGTATAAAAAGAAAAATACAGGCTTTTTCTTCTAGTCTGAAAGCTAAAACTTCACACTAACAACTGAATTCTTAAACTAATATAATCTGGTTTGACCATTCATATGTCTGCTTCAGTGAGGGTTTTCAATATTGCTTCAAATTGGATGATAACTAATGTGTCATTCAAAACTGAAAATCTTTATGAAGAGAAAAGTGAAGAATGCTATGTTTGACGTTTTGGAAACTGATGAGAAAGGTAAGTAAAATGAATATGAAACATGCAAAGGCAAGTCCCAAACAGCTTTTTATCTCTTGCTCAGGGAAGATACTTCACTATTCTCTGAAATTTATTTCAAAACAGAGAGAATAAACTAGGCAAAGATATATTTTGCTGATTAGGAAGGATATATAGTGGGATGTGGAGATGGAGAAGATTGGAGCAGAGGACTTAACACTCTTTTTTTCTATAAATACCCACTATTCATTGCTGAATGTAGAATGCCTAATTGTCTCAAAATGTGCCCTGCAAGTCACAGTTAAAAATATTTACAAATTATAAATACCATAGGTGACTATCCAAAGATTACAAATTGTTTGGAAGTATTCTGTGTTGCACCATTCTATTAGCAGACAAAAAGAAAAGGGAAAAAAAAAAAGAGAAAAGGAGATACTTTGCAGAAACTTTAAGCTTATACCTCATAGCATCAATACCAGCGAAGAGCATAGCTTGCCAGAGGCTTTTCCTTTGTAATCTAGAAGACCATCTGTACAGTGTCATGAAATAATACAGCAAGCAGAAGCTTTCATACTGGTGTCTGTGCCTATGTGTATATGTACACATCATGCAAAAGCTGAGATGACTTCTGCCCAGTATCCTGAGGGAAGAATGTATCACTGGTCCTCACTTTATAAATAATACACTAGCTATCAATCATACAAAGTTTAATAGGTGTCCCAGTAGTCACCCTTGAATGCTCATAAGTCTGCCTGTATGGATGTACAGGCTGGCCTCACCAGAGTTTCCAAATTCAGGTAAGGAAGACAATGATTCCTTGGCAAATTAAGGGTTGTTTAGCAGGGCCCAAGGTGTGTCTCATGAGGGTATGCCTTCAACACCGGAGCAGGGAGGACATCAGCGTCCAGGAGCCTCAACTCAGAGCTGCCAGAGCCACCGAGGGAGCCTCAGGTCCTCGGCAGGACTTGCCCAGGAGCCGGCAGCTCAGCTGACACGAGCAGCTGACTCACAGGGGGCGGGGCCAGGAGGAGCGGCACCAGCCCTGACTGGGTAAAAACCTGCCCCAGGGAGCACGGTGAACAGGAGCGGGCAAACAGGGTGGGTCGAGGCAGTTTGCGCGGGCAGGCGAGCGGGATGGTGAGTGCTCGTCATATGACCAGGGCCCGGTCTGGGAGCTCTGCTCTGGCTGCCCCGGCGGTGGCCAGCATAGGCACCCAGACAGAGCCGATGAGAGGGGAGGCTGCAGTGCAGAGCTCGGAGTGTAGAGAGTGCCTGCAGTGGTCTCGTGAGGGAACGGTGCCCAATGGGCAGGGCTGCACTCGGTGCTCCCTGGTGGAGGTCCTCCTGCAGCAGGTGGCTGAGCTGCGGGATGCTGTCAATAGCCTGAAAGATGTCAGGGAAGCTGAGAGGAAGCAGGACTGCCTCCTCCAGGCCCAAACTGTGCAGAGGCCTCAGGCATCCCCTGTAGCTCATGGAGGAGTGGAGAAGGCTGTCAACCCAGGAAGCTGGGAAATAGTAACAACAAAAAACAACAAAAAAAGAGGAAGAGGACAATTAAAAACAAGAGGCTTCCTCCTAAATCTGTTGTCCCCACCCAGAACCGCTTTGCTGTTCTGCAGGGGGCTAAGAAGGAAGGGCACTTGCACCAGAAACAAGCGGCTGGTGCGCCGGTAAAGAAGATCTCTACTGGTGCTGCCAGAAAGGGACAGAGGCACTCATCTGTCGGCCTGACCCGGTCTCAAGGGAGGTGTGTTGCCTACCTGGGGCACAGATCAGGGATGTTGCAGAGAGGCTGCCTGCTCTAGTGAGACCCACGGACTATTACCCACTTCTGGTGATCCATGTGGGTGCTAGTGATGTTGATAGCAGTAGCCTGGAGAACATAAAGAAGGACTACAGAGCCCTGGGGGAGGTGGTTAGGGGCTCTGGAGCCCAGATTGTCTTTTCATCAATTCTCCAGGATACAAGGGGAGACCTTAAAAAAGCTAGGAGGATTGGCCAAGTTAATAAATGGTTAAAAGGATGGTGTCATAGTCAGGGGTTTGGGTGTTTTGAACATGGGACCCCAGTTTGTAGGCCAGGTCTACTGGGGGCTGGTGGAGCTGATCTGACAAAGAAGAGGAAGAGTGGTTTTGGTAGGAGGCTTGCCAGACTGGTCAAGGTTTCTTTAAACTCGATGTGCTGGGGGAGGGGGGCATCATTCCATCCCAACACATCCAGTCAGTTGCCAGCACCTGTAATAAATGCTTGGAGCGATGCAGAGATATTCCAGCCACTCCAGCCAATGAGCCGGCTTCATTTGGAGCTCGGCTCAGATGCCTCTATACAAATGCCGGTAGCATGGGGAACAAACAAGAGGAATTAGAGATGTGTGCACGACTACGGGAGTATGATATAGTAAGCATGACAGAAATATGGTGGGATGGCTCCTAAGACTGGAGTGTTGGAATGGAAGGTTACAGGCTTTATAGAAAAGACAGGCCCAGCAGGCGGGGAGGGGGAGTTGCTATTTCTGTTAGGGATAGGCTGGTGAGTATGGAACTCTGTCTGGGGACAGGTGAGCAGTCAACAGAGAGTTTGTGGGTCAGGGTTAAAGGGAGAGCAGCGATGGGGGACATTACTGTGGGGATCTGTTACAGACCGCCTGATCAAGAGGAATCTGTGGATGAAGCACTCTACAGACAGATAGAAACAACCTCACACTCGCAGGCCCTTGTTCTCATGGGAGACTTCAACCACCCTGACATCTGTTGGAGGGAAGGTACGGCCTGGCACAAGCATTCCAGGAGGTTCCTCGATTGTGTGGAAGACAACTTCCTTCTGCAAGTAATAGAGCAGCTGACAAGGAGAGGTGCCATGCTTGACCTCGTGCTCACCAATAGGGAAGGGCTCGTTGGAAATGTGACGCTCCAGGGCAGCCTTGGTTGCAGCGACCACGAGATGGTTGAATTCGAGGTCCTTGGGACAGTGAGAAGAGCGTGCAGCAAGCTCACTGCCCTGGACTTCAAGAGAGCAGACTTTGGCCTCTTCAGGAGCCTGCTTAGTAAGGTTCCATGGGATACAGCCCTAGAGGGCAGGGGGGCCCAAGACTCTTGGTTGTTATTCAAGGATCACCTGCTCCAAGCTCAGGAGTGTTGTATCCCAACTAGAAGGAAGTGCAGCAAGAGGGCCAGGAGACCTCCTTGGATGGATAAGGAGCTGCTGAGGAAAATTCGAAGGAAAAAAGAGGCTTATAGAAGGTGGAAGCAGGGACAGGCGGCCTGGGAAGAATACAGGGATGCTGTCCGGAAAGCTAGGGACCAGGTTAGGAAAGCTAAGGCCCAGTTAGAATTGAGCTTGGCTAGGGATGTTAAGGATAATAGGAAGGGATTCTATAGGTACGTAACGAATAAAAGACAGACTAGGGACAACGTAGGCCCCCTTCGGAAGATATCAGGAGAACTGGCTACCCTGGATTTGGAGAAGGCTGAGGTTCATAATGACTTCTTCTCCTCAGTCTTCACTGGCAAAGACTCTGACTGCACCACCCAAGTCTTGGAAGGCAGACGCAGGGACTGTGAGAATGAGGACCCTAGGCCCACTGTAGGAGAGGATCTGGTTCGAGACCATCTTAAGAACTTGAATGTACACAAGTCCATGGGACCTGATGAAATCCATCTGTGGGTCCTGAAGGAGCTGGCAAATGAAGTTGCTAAGCCACTGTCCATCCTATTTGAAAAATCATGGCAGTCAGGTGAAGCTCCCGATGACTGGAAAAAGGGAAATATAACCCCCATTTTTAAGAAGGGGAAAATGGATGACCTGGGGAATTACAGAGCAGTCAGTCTCACCTCTGTGCCTGGCAAAATCTTGGAGCAGATTCTCCTGGAAGACATGCTAAGGCACATGAAAAACAAGGAGGTGCTTGGTGACAGCCAGCATGGCTTCACTAAGGGGAAATCCTGCCTGACCAATTTGGTGGCCTTCTATGATGGGGCTACGGAACTGATGGACAGGGGCAGAGCAGTTGACGTCATCTACCTGGACTTGTGCAAAGCGTTTGACACTGTCCTGCATGACATCCTTGTCTCTAAATTGGAGAGACATCAATTTGATGGATGGACCACTTGGTGGATAAAGAACTGGCTGGATGTCTGCACACAAAGAGTTGTGGTCAATGGCTCAGTGTCCGGCTGGAGACCGGTAACGAGCGGTGTCCCTCAGGGATCGGTGTTGGGATCGGTCTTGTTCAACATCTTTGTCAGTGACATGGACAGTGGGATTGAGTGCGCCCTCAGCAAGTTTGCTGATGACACCAAGCTGTGTGGTTCGGTTGATACGCCAGAGGGAAGGGATGCCATCCAGAGGGACCTCAACACGCTTGTGAGGTGGGCTGATGCCAACCTTATCAAGTGTAACCATGCCAAGTGCAAGGTCCTACACCTGGGTCGGAGCAATCCCAGGCACAGCTACAGGTTGGGCAGAGAAGAGATTCAGAGCAGCCCTGAGGAGAAGGACTTGGGAGTGTTGGTTGATGAGAAAATGAACATGAGCTGGCACTGTGCGCTCACAGCCCAGAAAGCCAACCATATCCTGGGCTGCATCAAGAGGTGTGTGACCAGCAGGTCGAAGGAGGTGATCCTGCCCCTCTACCCTGCTCTCGTGAGACCTCACTTGGAGTATTGTGTGCAGTTCTGGTGTCCTCAACATAAAAAGTTCAAGGAACTGTTGGAACAAGTCCAGAGGAGGGCCACGAGGATGATCAGGGGACTGGAGCACCTACCGTATGGAGACAGGTTGAGAAAGTTGGGGCTGTTCAGCCTGGAGAAGAGAAGGCTGCGTGGAGACCTCATAGCAGCCTTCCAGTATCTGAAGGGGGCCTACAAGGATGCTGGGGAGGGACTCTTCCTTGGGGACTGTAGTGACAGGACAAGGGGTAACGGGTTCAAACTTAAACAGGGGAAGTTTAGATTGGATATAAGGAAGAAATTCTTTACTGAGAGGGTGGTGAGGCCCTGGAATGGGTTGCCCAGGGAGGTTGTGAATGCTCCATCCTTGGTGGTGTTCAAGGCCAGGTTGGATGAGACCTTGAGTGACATGGTAGGGGGGTTGGAACTGCATGATCTTAAGGTCCTTTCCAACCCTAACTATTCTATGATTCTATGATTCTATGTGCAGTGACAGGGATCATCTAACTATGAGTCTGCTCTCTCTCTGGTAGACCATATAGAGACATTCCAGTTTTAATTAAATTATTGGGATTGCAAGTGATTTGCTTAGTGAGGGAGGTACCTTCTGGGATCTGTAGAGAGATCCAAACATCAGACAAGCCAGAAGTACCAAGTGGGCGTAGGTGGTTTGGATTCTGGGGTGAGAAATTGATTTATTTCATCTCCAAATTAGACAATAGACATAAGGTTGTACAGATCTTGGGAGGTGCATGATCACCTCTCTGAAGAAGAAAGAGATCACCTAGAATTTGTGAAGCAGGAAGGTAAACCCATGAAGTAGGCTGATTGCTCCTGCCAGAGACAGGCACTTTGTAAGTTGCTATACCTGGCAAGACTGGAGAGCAGGATATAGATGGCAGGACAAGCCTCACAGCTGCCAAAGCACAGAAACTCTGACAAAGAAGCCATCAGCAACTTAAAAGCCTGCTGATGGCTTTAGAAAGGGAATTGACCTGCCTGAACAGGTTAACCCCAGCTAGAGATTTAGTACAAAACTTGTACAATTTTGCCATTACAAGATTCTTTCTCATATCACGAACTAGAACAACTTCTCCTCACATGAAGTAAAAAATTATGTACACATGTAAACTATTGATTTACTTACACTATTCTCTAATTCTAAGAAATATCATATTATTTATCAGGATTTTACCCATATTTTTTCTTTTCTCTTACCATAGGAGCAATCCAGTAAGAGCTGTCGATACTACTATATATCTGAAAAGATAAACACTTGACAACTTGGCAACACTTAAGCATTCTTCATCCTTATTCTTTTACACATCATAAGAATCTGCTCAGAACACCCACATACATGCATAAACATTGTGTCACTCACACATAATACACTCCTTTTTCCAGCCACAATTTTTCCTTTCCCAACAGTTCCAACTATAATTCACTGGCAGAAGAAAATCTTGGAATAAGCATCTCATTTATCACTGAACAAAGACAGGCCTTTATTTCTCCTCGACTCTAAAGGCCAAGGTGGAACTGGCTGTATCTCATTTGTCGTAAACTTTCACTAGATGAATTAGTTTATATCTGGGTGGACTGAGACAGGCTGGAGCTTACTGGAGTGGGTTTTTTATATTTTAGTCAGGATGGGGGCAGAACTCACAGTTCCAAAGCTTCAATTCCACTGCTGAGCAAGTCTGGCTTTATCCTGCCTACAAGAACTAGTACTGTGGTCCAGAAGAGCTCCCTGGGGTTCTCAGGCCAAGTAATTACAGTAACTTGCATAACACCTCTCATCAAGAAACTGCATTTTTGCAGCAAGAAGAGGAGTCTTGTTCCATTCACAGTAGAGACTTGAAAATATAAATGCCAGCCTCCAGTACTAAACTGCCTGTGATCCATTTTACCTTACCAGCAACAAGTAAGGGCAGCAAAACAGAAAAAAGAAACAAACTGAAAAGTCTTATGTGCAGCTTACTGGAGAATCAGAAAAGATACTATTCTTTTTGTGTCAGTATGATAGAAGTGAGTTTTCAGGAAGAGTTTACATAAAGATTGGTTAACAGCCCCTGAACAGCAGGGCTGTCTTACAAGATGTCTCACAGTTCTTCACTTCCAAATTCACAGTCTACCACCCAACGAGGGATTATGCCTGAGGTTTGCTCTTCTGTTCCACAATTGCTTGGTACATATAGATACCTGCATATGTTACAAAAGCTGTTAAGTTTGTGCCTCTACCCCATGCCAGTCCTTCCTCCGATAGGGACACATCATGACACTCTCCAAATGACACTCATCAGGCCCCACACAGCCCATGAAGTCCAACAAAGACCACTGGTGGACTCCAGGAGACCAAGGCTCTCAGGATGTCAAGGGAGAGAAAAGAAGAAGGAAACAATTATTTAAGCTCTTATTTATAAGGTTGGAGAATGCTTAATAAAACAAAAGTTGCATCTTGAGCAAGTCAAGACTGTTTTAACAGGGAATTAAAAGAAAAATAAAAATAATTCTTCCCCAGGGTATTTCTTGGGAGGTAAACAGGGGTTCTCCACTGGCAGAGGAAAGCATTGTTTCTCCACCCCTTGGGCAGCTTCTCTAATCACTGGATTACTGGCTGCAAGATGGACTGCATCACCTGCTGATTTTATAAATGGTGTGCAAACCTGGCATGCCATTTCTCTGGCTTTGCTTTTAATGGAAATGTTGATATGTAAAATGAAAATGCTTTGTCTCATAGAAGAAGAAAAAAAAAAATCTAATTTCCCCAAAAAAAACCCTCTGCTTCTAACCAATCTAATCTTTTTTTCAAGAAGCAAAAACTAGGACATGTTTATTCAGATTTAGCTCAAGCCAAGTTCATTTTCATTTTTTAAAGATCATTGGCATTTGAAAGAGTAAAATATACTGTATTGTGAATTAATATTTATTCCATTCGTTGCTCTTTATGCTACAAGGCTTAATAAATTAACAACATGGGAATTTTTACTGGGGCCCTTAAATTTCTAGACAATTTATTTTAACTATGGTGAGAAAGCTTAGTCTTATATATTTGTTCTCTCTACCTAAGATACAATATATTTTTATATTTCTAATTTTTAGAAGTTACACTTTCCTCCACAGAAAACAATTGGGCTTTTTCCCCTCCTGTTTTAACCTTTTTTACACAAACTCAAGGATGCCAAGGTTCTGCTTAGCACATAGAGCATCTGATATTTTGAAAGAATAAAAAAAAAAAATCCTTTTCTTTTCTTGGTGAAGCATATATTTAAGGATGAATAGACCATTTTAAAATTTCAACAACAGAACTTAGCCAAGAATGCAGAGATTGATAGTTTCTCAAAAAATTAAGATTATTTTAGGACATATTTGGTTAACAAAATATCTCAGGTTTCCCACCCAGCCTCAACAGTTGGCTTTTGCTGTACTAACCACTGCTGTTAAATTATATAGTGCACACTACACTTATGATGGACATGGTTATAATGGACAATTGGTTATAGCGGACAAAAACAGATCTCCCAAACCAAACATATTAAGTTCAAGACATTCCTCTCTGGTTATAATGGAGAAACTTCGGCCACAATGCCAATTTCTGGCTTTTTTCTGAACCCTATAAGTGGACTGAATAGAAATGGGAGCTGGTGAGGAAAGTTACAGAAATACTACATTTTTAAAATAGATTGTGCCTTAAACCAAAGACTGATCAAGATGGTAAGAGAGGTTATGCCAGACTGGCACTTTCTGCCAGCCTTATTGACTACTGCATACCAGATAAACCCAGAATTTTCTATATTCTGTTCACTCCTGCTCTTCGACCCAACTTCAGTAGATGCAGCACTGTGGACATGTAAAAGGACTCTGAGTCATGACTCCTTCCTTCACAGGGCTCTTTCTCAGATGACACAGCCTGTCCTTCCCATGCACAAGGCCAGAAACTCCAGGGTATTCCAATTGACATAATAATTTCCAAGGCAGCCTTTTACATCCTGTCTATATCAATATTTGCCAAGGGCACAGGGATTGGTGAGCAAGTTAAAATGTACCCATTTCAAATAGATGAGCCTGTGAGCTGTCAAGAAATGTGTACTATTTATGATCCACAGCTCATGAAAGGGTTGTATGTTAGGTTCAGACAAAATACCTCTGAGCTCTCTATGACACTCACCTAACCCCAACAGCTATTACAGATCAAAAACATTTAAGTGACTATTCAGGTCCACTTCTTACACGGCATCTTTTATGGCTACATTTCAAAAACTAAACTAACATTAGTGGGTGTAAAAATGAGAGTTATTTTTCAGGTCTGCTTTTGAAACAAACAAACCGACCTTAGTTTTCACTTCTATTAAAAGTAACAAGTTTAAATTTAAACCTTTTGTCCTGAAGAAGGCTAATATTAGCAAGGCATGCTTATCTCAGATGTTGGCAAAGCCTACTCACCCGAGTTCCTCATTGGGGATCTTAGCAATAAAACATGTGACCAGATTTGAAAGGCTTCAGCACATGTTTTTCCTTAGTAGCCACAGATTTGCTTTTATGGGCCTTGTGGCAGATTTTTCCTGGCCAGCATCTGTGTCACAAAGTGTTAGTTCTGCAGGATCCTTGTCTGTCTGGAGCTCCCACTCTGCTTTACCTCTTTAAAAAAGTAACAAAGTAGGACATAATTCACACTTGTACATCCACAAGTATTCACTTACACCTGTGAAACAGCATTGTTGTCAGAAATAGAGAGGTTCTGTATTTGCATGTCTAAGGTCCTGCAAGAGGGCACTCTGTCAGCTGAAGCTAATGGACAAGAGCTGACCCAAGATGTAGTTCTTATTTCAACAAAAAAAAGCTTCTTTTTATTCTAGATGTTCTCCGGGGTCCAAGTCTACCAAGGCACAGTCTTGGCTTCCTGATATCTAAAGGTATAAATGTACTAAAAGTATATCTAAAGATATCTAAAAGTATAAAGGTAGGTACACCTACTACGCTTGGTAACACAAAATGTTATCTGTGCATTTTATTCATGTTCTGTATGTGCTTCCTGCAAAATAGAGGTGAACATCTCAAGTCAGCACAAAATACATTGGAAGTTCTTTTACCTAATATCTACAAAGAAGACCCAACATGCATCTAAAAATAAATGATTGCATTCTCAGAAATACAATAGTAAAATACCTGTGATTCATGATAGACTTCTGTGATGCAGCATACATTGAAAATACTACAGAATTCACATTTTCCAGGCAGTGGAGGTCTGTTTCCACCCATATGTTTCTTCTGTTCTTGTCATACAAGAAGGGCATCACACCACTTTGTGATTGTCTAAAGATTGCTTCATTTCAACAGCAAAGCAGATGTCTGAAGTCCCTTCCATTTTGGAGGAACATTGCTAAGGAAATGTGGTCAGTGAATTATCATTACAGGAAGTCCTGTGACTGGAAAGCGTGTAGGAAATAGATACTGGCAAACACCCTTGCCATCTAAAATTACAATTAAAAGTACTTGCAAAGTGCATTCAAATGTACTGTATTTTCCAAAACTGTTGAAGATATCTATTAAATTAGGGATTTTTTTTTTTTTTTTTTTGTTCTGAGTTTCAATATTTTAAGGACTTTTTTTCAGTTTTTAAGTAGGTGCAATCTGTGCTTAGGTAGTGCACAGAATTTGATAGACAATATGAAGAATGACTGGCTGCAAAACAGTTTTCTGTGCATTTAAACAATCATCTTTGCACACAGCTTCAAGTAACCACTGGACTTCCTTGTCACTTTCTAACTGATAACACAAGAATAAAATAGAGATTTGTGAAAAATGTATCATTTCCCTTGAGAGTGTCCTAAATAAACTAGGGTCCAGGTTGATCTCTTACGCTTATCTATCTTTTTATTTCCTTGGTTAAAGATAAAATACTCAAGAGAGGAAGAAAAAAAAAAAAAAAGAAAAAAGTGTATTAAGATTACATTTGGCATTTTGAATACAACAAAAGGTACCTATAAGGCTGCTTTATTGTAGAGTCAAGTAAACTCCAGCTGTCAGCCCCGTGATCACTTTTTCAATAGGCAAAAAGGGCTCAGCTCTAACCTGGCTACATGCTGGTTCTCACCAGTATAACAACTGATATTTTCTTCCTTATGAATTGCATTCACAGTTATCCCTTGGCTTTCTAGCAAAACTTTGAAACAAAAATGTGACTAGACTTCCTAAGTGCTTTATTTTTTTTCTCTTTTGTTAAAGTAAAAAAGCTGTATATCTGTTTGCATTAGAGCTGAAGTTAAACCTTTTGCCTGAGATGAAAATGTCTGCAGGATGACTTGCAAAATCCTGTGGTTTTATTGGCATTCTCCTATTATGTTCATATTAAAGAGCCCAAAATATCCTAATATGACCTTGTGCCTAGAGTGAGAGACCAACTACTGCATATGTGCAGTCAGAAAACATGCATAGCTGAAACTTTGATCAGTTCTTTAAATGTGTCAGTAAGGGGAGAGATCCTGGCCTTCCAGAAGTGAATAAGAGTTTTGTCATTGACTTCTCCTGGACCAAGGCTTCACTAGCTGTCTTCTGATAAGAATTTCTAGATTTATTGTGTTACTTTGTTCAAGATCCACACTTCACAGGAAGAATAAACATAACTGAACACTAGAATTGATTTAAAACTTTGCACAACATTTTCCTGAAAACTTCTTTTCCATAATGTTCTCTTTTGCATTCTTAGAGGAGGAAAATGGTGAAATAAAACAAACTTAATTCTGAGAATCTGTTTCAGTTTTACTTGAAGTGTTTGATATTGTGTTTTTCTGCTGCCTCCTCATTTTTTCTTCATTAATTTCTGTCTTTCTTCAAAAACCTAAAAAATTAAAAAGTAAGAAGTGGGGGGAAAAGAGGAAGAATGACAATTATTTGAGAAGAGAGATAACTTTATTCCATATTCCATTTTTTACATTCAAAGTCAAAGATAAGTCAGAGACAAGTATCACAGCTTCAAAACTACAAAATTCCATTTTTCCCCTGAATGGCTTGCTACACCACTTTCAAAATAAACCACTGTATTTTGAAAACTAATTGCATGTTGTATGTTGTTTCTTTTATGAAATTTTACTTTTCATTTCCAAGTCCATTCTGTTAACAGTTTGTCAGAAACTCATAAAAAATGCTATTCTAGATTGTTCCGTCATGTAGATAGGCAAAACACAGAGGACTAGGACAATAAGCAGCCTGTGCAAGGCTAAGTAGCATGTGACCATAAGCAAAAATGAGCCCTAAATAATTTCAAAAGAGTTGTTTATTGTGGCATCTGAGAAACTATATTCCAGCAAGCCAAAATACTGACAACTATTCAGTAAACAATTTCTTTTCAGCAAAATGCTTATCCAGGTGGCTGAATGCTTTCTTTTCGGTTCTGATGTCAGTCAGCTAACTAGTCTGCTCTTTCAGACTTCACCCAGGTCATTGACCTTAAGACTTCATAAAATTAACTTATTTTGTTTTGCCATCATTTCTTTATCAGTCAATAGTCTATATGTTTATATGAAAATATTTTTTTCAAATGTCTGAAATCTCCATCTATGGGCCCTTGGGTAAATAGCTAACTATTTCAACGACAAGTGCAAAGCATGAGGTGAGGTTTTTAAGCCATTTTTTTTTGCTTCCTACAGCAACATTCTGGTCACTATTGAACCATCTTCATGTAAAAATATAACAATGAAAAAATGAAATATAAGGAGTGGTGTTGCACAGAGGTTTTCTGTTGAAAATCTTCTACGTAATATAAAAACAAACAAAAAAAAAACTAAAACAGTTGCATATTAGGCATGTGAAGGTACTTACTTCAATCCTCAGCAACAGGTTTCCAACAGATGTGCAAAAAGAAAAACCGTATATATATAAAGGGTTTTCTAAGAGAAAAATCATTTAAATTCTATCTAATACAAATTTAATCCTGTCAGCTGCGTACTTGCTCTGTGCACTCAAGCAATGAGCAGAACAAGCTTCAAGTTCTCACACTTCATCACTCATATTGTGCACTATCTGTATGACATAAAAAGAGAGACTGTTTGATATAGTGAAAGTTTACCAGAGAACCTACCAGAGTCATCGCACAAAGTATTTTGATAAGTTAACAAAATTTCTGACAATGGCATCAATAAGAATGGCACAGGAAAATGTTTGAAAGCTTTAATATCTGTACCTGAGGTAATCAGTGATAAAGGCTTACTTTTTAAAATCCTTTTATCTGGCATATCTGTTAAATACATGCAGTTACCCGCCTACCTCCAGGGCTTTCATTACCCCATGACTCTTCACTCTTCCCTCCTAAGCTTCATCTAGCAAGGAACTGAAGCTATATTTGGTTTCTAAAAACAATCACAGTTACTAGGTATATCTGTGAAGCTTCTTCCAGAGTGGGTAAAAGAGTCCTAACAGTTCCAGGAAAGATGGAGAAAGTTCCCATAACATGCAGTGTTTGTAAGGTGATGATAAAAATCTTATAGAAATTATTACTAAGCCCACTACACAAATTGTGCTGTGTTATGGACTGGCAGAGCCATTTAAAGCCTTGCTGCAAACATTTACTTCCATACCATTCTTTATCATAGCATACACTCCTCTTTTTTTACCATTATTGATAGGCAACTGTGGATGAAAAATTTTTTGGTGCTTTTACCCACTGGGATTCATGTTGCACCACAGACCTTTAAGATTCTTAAAAGTACTCCAAGGACCACAGCAATCTAAAGCTTTAAAGTAAATTAGATTTAACACTTATCTCCTTCAACCCCTTCCTTTCTGGAGCTGACTTCCTTTCATTTTGTTTGGTTTACAAATACTCACAGAAAAGCCTTTCTATGAATAATTTATAGGCTGAAGTTTGGAACAATGAATGAAACAAAAGCCATAATAATGTGTTCTGGTAATTCAATCAGTTTAAAGAAAAAACAAAACAAACAAACAAAAAAAGAAGATAAATTATTATTAAATGAACTACATTAGATTGGTACTGAAGAGCACATCAGAATGGAAGCCAGAATATGGCATGTGGGAAGCTGTGCACACAAATGCGTAACCCTGTTTTGAAGGCTGGAAAACATTCCAGTAAAATAATATCTCTAGGTTTCCAAACTTCAGTGAACTGAAGATTTTATGATTTTCATCATTTCATATTAATATACAAGTCTTAAAAAATACATAATGTGAATTTGAGTAACCAAGTAAAAGTAAGCATCCATTTTGCCTGGCACTTTCAACACACTCTTTTAGACTTTAATCTTTAAGCACCAAAACCAGCAATGAAAAATATTATCCTAAACACTTTAATATCCACAAGTGCCATAGTAAAATGTACAATACAGTTCAGCCCCTGAGACATGACTAGACAGATACCCTCCTGGTGGAAGCTTCCATGACCAAGGGTGCAATTAAAAAAAAATAAATTTAATTCAATGCAGACTGTTCAATATAGACTTGATATTTATCAAGAGCATTTCCCACTTGTCACTCCTTCCCTCCAAGTGAGGAGAGAAAGCAGCCTTTCTGCGAAAAGAACACAAAACCTTCACATTTGTGTCACTGGCATGTTCCAAGTTCATGCAGGAAACCACAGCCCATTTGGCAGGAATCTACCATTTTGCAGGCTGGGGTAACAATCTATTTATTTCTGGACTTCCTGCAATTGCGTGCTGATTTACCATCAAGGTGGTTTCTGCACAGGTATAGTTCTCAGCATAATTAATGTGTTATAAGAAATGTATTGTGCCCCCTGCTTTCAAACAGCTCTGTGGTGGCAAGGTTGCATACCACCACTTCACTGAGGCTCTCAATGTCTCTAGGAGGGCTGGGAGAGGGCCAGCACTTAAACGGTTGAGAGACAGAGTCAGCAATCTCACTGTGATACAGATTTATCAGGAAAAGTCATGTCTGAGCAGCACCCAAAATCACAAGAAAGAGAGAAGGGAGCCAGCACCATGAGACCTAGTGCACTCCCATTGTGCACAACATGGTGCATGTGCTAAACTGGGACTGGGTTATTGCATGGCTGTGCTAGAACCGCAGTTCATCCAGGCTACCTGCAAATGGGCACATGTCTAGTGCCATACTGGTGTTGCTACACCGCTTCGAGTTTCTACAGTAGTTCAGCTTACAATAGATGAAAGCTGTTTGCTTGATGCTCCCAGGTAAGGATCAGAAAGGTCCTTAGAAGTAATATGTGGAGAACTGTTTTTTCCCCCTCTGTCATTTGCTTAAACCAATACTTAGACCATAACATACATTTTCAATGGGATTTGTTCACTATCATCAGTGTTCAATGATGTTATGGAGCCTCTATAAACCTATCCTCTGTATTTATGAAATTCTATTTTTTTTTCTAAAACAATCTGATGACAATAATTGAGATCTAGATATAGTAAATTAAACAAAGTCCCTCCAACATCCATCTCTCAGAAGTGAACACTGAGCCTTCAGTTTCACAGCAACAGCTCTGCAATTCATACAGACACTTTGGATAACAGAAAGCTTTCCTTTTTCTTTTTCTTCTCTTAGCTGTGAATTGGTACCTGCAAAAACAGCCACATTCAGTCACTCTAGGTAGACAGCTTTGACAAATACAACTGTTCCACATATACAGCTTGTGTAATAGCTCCTTGTGAGGTCTAAAACTGGAGGAAATAATAGAACCATCTTCAAAATAAGGAAGATTGGTTTAAGTCCAACACAATCCTCTGGGAAATTATTTTAAATGCAAAATCTCTGAAAGACTTGTACAGGTAAGTACTAACAAGCTTATCTCTTCGCTATAATACTTGCTAAATAAAAGTAATTTTTTTTTAACAAACCCATTCTTTCATTATAGGAAATGACCCCTCCTTTAAGAGTTGTTCTAGATAAAGACCAGCTTTTTACAGTTTCTATTCTGCTGTCTTATCAATGTTTGGTTCATAACCCCCTCAGTTCTTCTTGTAGCCACCTCTGAAGAAATATAATGAAAGTTTCTTAATTTGATTAAGAAATTTAATATGATTGTGAAAACTTAGTATGATTATGGTACCCTAATTTTTTAAGACAGACATATTTTTAAGTTGTAAAATATATTCTTAATTAAAAGCTGGCAGAACTTATTTATATTGTTTTAATTTCAAAATATTTTCAAGTCAGTGCAGTCAGGTCTAGCTCTGAATTTGTTCTTGTGTTTAAACAATGTTCATGGTTTAAAAAATGTTCATGTTGTTGAAAGGAAAGTTAAAACACTGCGAATATATGACAACACTGGCTGGTTTATGCAGTTGTAACAGCTATATCTGCCTGTGAAGCCAAGTGGAGGTGGGGGGGAAGTATTTCCACCGGTTTAAATTATTTATTATTTTAACTGGCACTTAGTACCCGTATAATGCACTCAAGTACTTTCTAAATTCTTTCTCAGCAATTTATAAAATCTTTAACAACTAAAAGTGAGATAATTTTCATTTGAACCTCTGCCATATCAGAATATTATTTAGGAGGTTATTGCAATCTGTCCAAGTTGTGGAAGAAATTATTTTCACTATTCATCTGGGGTAAAAGTAGACGTAATACGTCCTCCACATTAAGAAACTGAAAGAACCAAAATCAATGCTAGAATATTCTAATTCAAGATGCAGAAGCACTCACAACTAATAAAATGAAAGCTTTGATATACAATATTCCTCATACAATAACCTTCAACTTTCAGAAATAGTTAAAATTTTCTAAAAATTTACTATATTTTTTAGAGGAAGTTAACTGGAAGACATTAAGATATTTCTGTGTGCTGAAATCAGAGTGAGAAAGCAGGCAATTAAGAACTAATACATAACACTGAAAAACATCCTTTTTCATTTTTCACCCTTCGCTATACTGTGCATTTCATTCAGTTATTTTTATGTACAAAAAAAAATCATCTATTTTTTTGTTGAAAGCTTTTCTCATTGAGCACATTATGGCATAAAATTTCATTAGAAATTAGGTCACATTGTTAGAACCATACAATAGCAACTTTTTGTGAGAATTGTCATGGCAATGTAAGTGCTAGGCAGTTGTTGAATCATCCTTAATGTTTTGGTTCTTTAAAATTTTAGAGAGGTTTAACTGATTCGTATTCACCTAATGTCCAAAGCCATTCCTAATAGTTCAAAAATATTTTAAGATGCTTCCAACTTAAATCAATACAACTTCTGAGTATAGTTATTTCTCAGAATTAATAAACATGCCAGGCTGAAAAAAAACAACCCAATCTCTTCTGAAAATCTAACACTATTTTACTAAGGGAAAAAGGATAAGTAATTGAAAACTTATGCTACAAAATCTATTAGTGATCAAATAAAGATCTACCTATATTAGAGTTTCTCATATACTACGTACTTAGCTCTTGTCAAATGCTCCTTTCCTTTTCACCTGCAGAAACAAAGGTGCATCACTTGAAATTACCATTTACATTATATAGAGCAACTTATGTCATATGAAGTAAAAATTATTTGCATTTTCAAATATTTGTACACAATTATCCTGACATCTTGAAAGTCCAGTACATAATAACTCAGTTCTTTTTGGTTGTGTAGTAAGAAACACAAAACTTCCCATTATTTGAGTTATTGGCAGTTGTGAAAGAGCACTTCCTTTGCTGTCAATTTTCGTAAATAAGAAGTGAGCTAATATGTTGTTATTGTAAACGCATGAAGTTTTGGTCCTGTAATAACTCCCGTTGTTTTGCATTTCATTGGTGGCCAATTTTTCTTGCATTTACAAAGAAATATAAGCTCTTTGTTATTTTAGAAATTATTCTTGAGTACAAGCAATCATTTTCTGGTCTTATTGTGGCCAGTTCCCAGTCTTTTAAACATTAGCCTCTTTTCAGGATATAAGGGATTCCCAGATGAGATTTTCAGTCCCATTTGAAACCTTCATCTAATGTCCGAAGAAACTAATTTCTCATTCTTGCACCATTATAGCTCTGAAATCCTTCCATCATCTCCTTAGCACCTTAGACTGCCACAGTAGCACACAACATTGAAATCTCATGCAGACAGATGTTCTGCTCTATGTATAGACCTTTACACCTGGAGAAATGTTTGCAGAGAGCTCTGAGAAGACCTCGACCTAAAACCTGCCAGGAGGAATTTGCTTGGAAATACATTTCAAAGCCTCATCTGGAATCTTTGCAATAAAAATATATCAGCACTCAGACTCAGCCAGCATGTTTAGTATGATGAATGAAGAGTTCAGAACATGTTAATTTTTTCATGACATCACCCAGCCTGGGTTGCAGAATCCTGGGAAAATATCCTGTTTGCTTGAAGAAAGTATAAAACATTGAGACTCACACCTCTGTCACTACCAGGTGAGGACTTCACCTTAGATCAAGAATACCAAAGAACTTTTTTCTTTAGCCAAGTTCTGTGATAGATATCTTTTAAAACCAATTTTTGCTCTGAAAACTGATTTAAATTAATGTGACACTGCTTAACGTTGATCTTCAAAGCTTCAACTGATTGATTTAGGTTTCTCTTATTTAAGTTGCATGGACTGAGAAACACGTCCTATGGGGTCAAGATGGGTGTTATAAGCAACAAATGAGACACAGCACATATTCTCCTCTATGAAGCCATAGCCATACCATTATGTTTTTCTATTCTATTTTCTCAGACTTTTGCCTAAATCTCATTCTGTGTCATGCAAATTAACTTCATCAATTTTCTGATGTGATCTCTATCTCGGTAAAAGCTGAGAAAATAAAATTAACATCCCAAATATACATACTCCAGTCTTATCATTCAGCCTTCTCTGCCTTTCCCCTGAACATTGTGCTTACACATACACACAAACCACAAAGAAGTACAACTTTCAGCTTCCTACCCCACCTCAATTCCTTCTTTCCAGGATCACTAGCTCCTTCCATCTCTTCTAAGCTGTCTTTTCATTCCACTTCTTCCTTCCAGCCTTGTTCAGCTTACAGGTCTGTGCTTTCTTCTACCAATCAACAGTTCTGTTTCCAGTAGGGATTTTGTTCACTTTTTATCTCATTAAACTGTAAAAAGAAATGCAAGCAACCTGGTACAGAAGTGATTCCAACAGAGTTCTTCTGTAGCCATATTCCAGATTGAGGTTCAAAGCCATAAAAAAGATTGATATTGACGGGATTTAGGAAATTAAAGCCAAACTTGTATCTCTCAAGACCTGCAAGCAACCATTCACTAATGGTCTGAGCTCCTAAAGCATCTGAAGTTCTTCTGGTACCTTAGAAAGTGTCTGAAAAGGTTCTTAGGGCTGTGCTTTGAAGAATAGGTTTGGCTATACCTCCACTTACTAAAAATAGGCCAGCTGTTCTCAGGGAAGCACTGGAAGACAAGAAACTTCCAGTTTTCTGGAATGAGAGAGAAAGCGAGCTCTGGCAGGCTGCAAGGTTAGACACCTAAATCCAAGGGGCTAGACCAAAGCAGTCCTTTGTCTTCAGAAGCATCTCCTGGCACAGCACTTTTGCCCCTGTTATGAGTCTTTCCTTGAGCACACATGGTGAACTATGAGCATTGCTGCAGGACCAATGGCTACAGGCTCGTGGCTGCGTTACTGCCCTACCTTCCTTGGTGGCTCCAGCAGTGACTTTTATCTGAAATCATGTGGCTATAAAATAAAGTTTCAAATGTATGTCTATACAAAACATTCCCGTATTGGTTTTGAAGTACCTACATAGTATTGTCCACAGTTAGAAATACAAGAATTTAATCCCAGGATTTATCCAGACAGTCCAGCCCTGACCAAACCTCTCCATGTGGCTGCTTTCTAAGGGGTTAGAAATAGCATCAGTGATAATTTTTAAAGACTTCAGCTGGCACTTAGCTTGTCAGGCATTCCAATCAATATGTGATGCTTTTGTTTCTCCACACACCTATCACAAATTATATTTACACTTTTGTATTTTGACTCTGCAAAGGCTGTATTGTTCTGTGCTCCCTAGGGCACCAGGAAAACAGAGAATTTCAAACTTATCGCGACATTACGCTGCAATGACATTTTCAGTTTACCCTTGTATTTTGAAGACTATCTTCAGTCATCAGGGTTATGACCATGGAGTACACTTTTACTGCAAAAGATTTATTTACTGGCAAGTTCTGTATAGCTGCAAGTTACTCAAACCCCCAACACTGCAGATTATCATGTATTTATAGCTCAGGGACACATTACTTACTTTATCTTTTGACTGAAAAGTTTATTTACCTGGTGAGAGGGAGAGCATGAAGGATCTTAGTAGTGGAACCAAGGTTTCCAGACAAGGTAAACAGTGAAGATGCTTGTGAAAGAGATAGAAATTGGAATAGTATTGACAGGACTAGTATTAGTATGGCTTCCAGTATTGACATAAAATAAATAAGCAACTTCAGAAACTTTCAATTATTTCTGATTTCAGTTTTATCCCCTGGTTTCTTTGCTCTGCCCTCGAACAGCCTTCACTAAGTGTCTATCTATCTTCTCATACTCCAGTCCTTGGGTACAAGGATTTTTTTTTCTCTTGTATTTGGAAAGTGCCCAGGCCATTTTACACATAGCCACAACATAAATAATTTTTATCCGGCCTGCTGGAATGCCCACTCAAGTGTGTTAGCTGCATGGCTGCACGTTCAGTCACCTCTTGCTCTCTCCCAAGGATTGTCCCATATTTCCTGCAGTTTACTGCCAGCAGCAGGGAAGCATCTATACAGTCAGATGTCCAGTTTCAAATATTTTTCCCCCTTGTTTTTCTAGGAAAATTAGATAATGACAGTTTTAATGAACTCACTGAAAGGGGTGATCTACACAGAATTTACCAGCAGTGAGGCTGCGTGCACTACTCAGCAAGATATGCTGCAAACACAAGTATAATAAACACTGCTGGAGAGGGCTGCCTGGTGAGCTCGTGGTGCAGCTGTGGAGTGCTGCATTGAGAGCCAAGTGACCCCAATTTCAGAGCAGTCCTTGAATCCAGAAAGCTGAGTTCATAACGGTTATGTGTTCATAGTCAGGGAGAAAGAGTCAGAAAAACAAATATTTCTTCTTGTTTTAACATTTGGGATTTAAAGTACAAGACCTGGCTTTGTATTACTGACCAGGCTTTCTAGCTCTCCAAAGCACCAACTGCTCTGTGTTGGCATAAATGTTGCTCCATGGAGGTCAGTAGGAGTTCCAGCTGACCGCCATGAAATATCTGTTAAATAAAATACATCAAAGAATTGGATTCTTTAAGCAATCTTTTCCTCAAGTTTCCCTGCTGTAAAGGAATGGAGAATGTTACTCACTCTGTTGCATAAATCTCTTTAAGAACTTAAGCAGAAAAGAGATTAATTCAGTGACAAATTTTGGCATCACTGCAAAATACCTACACCTACAATTAAAGCAGTTACTTCATCTGTAGTACTGTATATATGACTAAATGCTATTCCTTGTGAACTAAAGGGTATGTAAAAATTCATAATTAGACAAAGTCTGCATTTTTTTTTGAGGGTTATGTAGATAATCTGCTAGAAAGTGAAACAAACATTTCTCATATTATTACATCTTTCACAAAATATGTATAACTCCACTCCATAAATTAATTCCCTCATAACATTAATTTAATTTTATCTGTAAAAGTTATATATGTAAAATATTAATAATGACAATCTGAAAACATAAGAAATCATTATTAATTGTATATTTCACACTTGTCACACTATCCAGAGGTATAATAATCACCAATAATCCATCCTCATATATATAGCTCATACTTTTAGAACAAGCTTTGCTAATGTAGCTCCATGAACAAATTCACCATTGTTTTTCCATGTCTGTCATTTTGGATTTAAAGGTATCTTCCTATATAATGCAGAAGTAGTACAGAGCCAGCATATACAGTATATGCAGATAATGAAACACCCAGCCATTCAACAATCATGCTAAAATTATGATTGTAAAGTCATAGAGCAAAAATTAAGTTTCCTTCATTGTGACCTGTGTTTAGACTGTATTATCCACAGACCATGGTAAGACTTCTGCAAATTTCTGTATATCAAACCTTTATTGATACACCAGGAAATTCTTAATTCTTCTGTTTTTCTTGTTTGGCAAGTCAACTAGACTGATATGGCCCAGATTTACATCACAAGTTCATATGATTTGCCTACAGTAAACAAATAAGAGCCATTAACCTGGCCCTTGTAGGTATGTAGAGGGAAGAGATTTTAAAGAGAAATAACGGCACAAGATATACAATTTTCTGTGTAGAATACTGTATCACGTTACTTAATAAAGAACATTTTTAAGCACATCTAAGCTAGGTAACAGAATAATTGAGATTTCTTGCACAGCCTTAATTCATCTCAGTAAAGTACGTGTATTATGAGACAATCTTTAATTAAGTGATTATGCACTACAAATTCTGTACTGCATTTTACAACATACACAATAGACTTTTTTCTGGAAACGAATTAAAATTATCTACAGCTGTCTGAAGAAACCCCTCTTACATATGCCCATACAATAACAACAGGAAGCTATAGCTCTAGCTATCCAAAACTAAATAAAAACAACACTTACCAGTGTTTTCCATCTGGCTTTCTCAAAGAGATTTACAGAGTTGTACCAGAATATTTGTTGTCTAGTTTGCAAATGTAGCAAGTGAAAACAGCAAAATCTTCATCTGCCCTTCAAAGACTGTTCTGCTTTGTTCTTTGTAGTGAACAGAATAAAATAGCAGACCTCAATTTTCTTCTTTCCTTGAAACTACTTTAAATTAAGGATTACACAGCTCACAATAAACTTTTAGAATTACTTTCTAGAGCTTTATACAGATAAGTATTAAAAGCATAGGTCTTACTGCACTTTTTAAAGATGGGAAGGGTTCTACCTATATTTACATATTTTGGTTCAAAATCTCCTTTATTCTCAGTTGGGAACAGAAAAGCCTTTATTATTCTCAGCTAGGCCCAGTCCCACAAACATTTCAACTCTGCCTTCATCAGATGCAGATCACACCAGCATTTATCCCCACTAATCACCACTCCCTCTGGCACTGACATTATCCTGGGGAGTTTTCCATTCACCTGACATCAATTACCCTAGACCCTGCTGATTCTTAATTCATATCATCATACTTAATTAATCATTAACCCCTTCACTGCAGTCAGTGTTCTGTAATTGGTGTTCACAGCATCTGCAAAATATTAAGAGTATTTGAATCTACATTCATCATGAGCTCTTCTATTAAAGCATGAGGTACAGCCTACAACTTCAGCCATGTTCCAGAAGGACATCACCCAAACATATTAACACTAGGAAAAATTAGTACTGCTGATCCAGCAGCTCCATAAATCTAGCAGCTGCACATCTACCATTCAGTTCTCTTCAGAGCCATTTAGTAAAATCCTGTTTTCACAACATCAGGAGACCTGCCTAATCACTTAGCTAGGAAAAATGTTTGTGCAAATAAACAGATCCCTTTGTGGAGTTTCGTATTTCAAAATATTTAAATAAAAAAGACTGATAAATTTAAAAGAAAAGTCTGGTTTAAAATTTGACTCTTGTCAGGTCACTCTAGAAATTGGGATTTTCTCATGATAGAAGCTGGTAGATAAAATAGCTGAAAAATTCATGAGATGAAACCACAGGTAGCTATGCATGTCTGAGAATATTTTATATTGTTTAGATGATATCATATTTTCTTTATAGAGAAGCTAGAATTCTATTGAGCTTCAAAAATCCATTTACCCATAGTCCACCTTTTTTTTTCATTGAAAACCTAAATGAATAAAAGTCAGTGTGCATGGAGTCTTTGATGTAGGACTCTAAACACGCAGTGAGAAATGCAAGGAGGTTGAGGAATAAAATAAGTACTGAGGATGACTTATTTCAGGAAGCAACCACCTACTCTGAATGTGAGAAAATTATCCATTAGTATCAGTGGATTGGATTATTAGATTTAAATCCTGTGGTTCTTCATTAGAACTCATAGCCTTGTTTCATGTTTCTCTTTTAATGGTAAGTTTGAACTGAAGATCTATGAAATTATATTTATCTGAAACAAAAGAGCCAAAGAATTGGTACAGAGGATATCAGTGGTTCTCAAGTTAACAGCAAATCTGGAGGTCCATATTATATGCTTACTCTACTGAAAGACAAATAGCACATCGCTGATGAGATGTTTCCCAGGTCTTTATATCCTGCTTTTATTTTGTTTTGCTTTTAGCTTAACAGAAGAGAAATATTTAAAGAGTGGAGTAGCTAACAAATCTCATTTCACAAGCATCAAGAAAGAGGTTAATGAGGTTTAAAAATAGGGTTAAGTGGTACCACCATCACAGGAGCTGTGAATGTTTGTAGAAGATGCACATGAAAGAAGACCCATTTTAATAGTATGGAAGATTCTCACTTTCATTTCTTCTAGCAGGCTAATGTCAGAGAGATGTTTAAATTTTTATTAGAGGTGCAAGATAAAATAGAACAAAGCCACATTTACTGGTCGCGTATCTTTCCGAATCAGGTGGCAGAGATCAATTAATACAAAAATAAAAATTTAACTATTTTTTAATATGTAATTCTCTTAGAAATATCTCTAGCCAATACATCAAAGTTATACATCAGTCCATGCCAGACTGAAATCAAACAGTTTTTTCCTTGTGGACAGGCAGAATACTATCATATCTGTAGATCAATGCCTATTACTTTACTTTGAAAATTAAACAAAACATAAATAATCAAACATTTTATTCCCTCCACTTCCACAGAACTGATAGTACCAATCTTTGACTTCTTACAAAGACCTGTGGATCCACGTTAGGTCAAAATCTTAGTGATGTAAAATCACCCTTCCTTATTACAGTCACAAGCGTTATGTTTACTTTCAACAAGTAAGGAGCTTGTTGAGTATTACCAAGGAAAAGTGTAATACTGCATGAATCTTTCATTGCAGGAATGGAAGGAGCTGGTTTATTTCTAGTAGTTGGAAAGAGTCCAAGCTCAGCCAGTTGAGAGCAAATTTCTTTAGCTAAATTATTTTTGTTGAAATTTCCCTAAAGAAATTTAGCCTGAGGCAGTCAGTGATTATGGAAAATTTCAGTCCAAACAGATGAAATATGATGAACACATTAGCATTTGAAAATGTGATTTTATCATGAGATGTGTCAGGCAACTTTAATAACAGACAGATCTTTCTGCCCCCCCTGTAATACTGGTCTCCTTAAAGGCACCAGTGACTGCTATTAATTCCAGACCTGGTTTTAATGGATGGTGTCCTTCCCAATTTCTTTCAGACTAATTGAAAAAACTAAGTCAGCGTATTTATGGAATCCAGCATCATGACAAACAGAATCTTTTTCACGAAACAATTGTCCCAATGATAAAACCTGCACAAAGCCAGGCTTCAGAGTCTAATAGTTCTTCTAGTGGCTGGTTGTATATACACCTTATGATCTTTAAAACAGACTGAAATATCCATCTAGATAAAGAAAGTTTCTCCTGGAGGGATTGCCTGGAAGGCAGATGGACTAGCACACTCTTCTGACTGTTATTGTTGTCTGACAGTTGACGATAAGTACAGACTAAAAAATAAATTTTAAAGTAACTTTTGCTTACCAGTTGAGCAGAAAATAGCAGGTTGGTATAGAATAGAAATAGTAAATGGGAGGCATACGTGGGTTTGGAACTGTAAAGATCCCCTGATAGGATTGGGCAAGCAGTTTCATTCCAAGTCCAAACAACCTGAACTCCAGCTGTATAATTATGTTTGGATTTGGGTTTTTTTTTCTGCCCGTAATATTTTGTTTGGCTTCTGGACTGTTTGGAAGTTTGAATTTCTTCTGCTGCCTATTTACTTATAACATTCAGTGCTGGCAAGGCTGGTGCATTTCTGAACTGTGGAACTCTCTAAATTCCCAAGGATATTTGAAAACCATCATTGTCAGTAATCAAGTTTAGATATTGTGGGTAATAAGAGCAATTTCAGTAATAAGAGGCTTACGATGTATCAGTCTTGTGACTTTGTTTGCTTGAGAGCTAAAAGGTGGGTCAGCAAGTATGTGATATGAAGTAAAAAGTATTGATCCTAATCATTAGGAAGATACATTAGGAAGATACAGCCTTACTATCTGGATGTGCTCTAAAAGCAGGGTTTCTAATTTACAGGAAATGCTAGTTTGCTTACTATTTGGTTGCAAATTCAAACCTACTACAAAACTTTTCAAAATGCCTTATAAACTCAACACCCTGGAGCAGCCTACTGTTTCTGTCAGACAAATCACTGTTTTCACCACCAAAATTATCTCCTATAAAGCAACAATACTGCTTATATGGCATGGCATGCACTGCATAATCAGAACACCAGTCATGACTGGTGAATCCAAAAGAAAATAAGATTATACTGTCACACATACATGTAAAATTAGCCACTTCTTTTCTAACAGTATGTGAAAGTGTTGCCTAAATGCTTCTGTAAAGTATGTTGTAAGTTGCTGTAACTGCCTCAGTTTAGTTGATCCCATTTCCACTAATTTGTTACAATGCATTTACTAATTAGTTGGTCTTCACATACTGACAGTTTTTTCTCTCCTACTAGATGTCTCCTAAAGCACCCCCTTTACTGACCCAGAATCCTTGTTCTTCTACCAGTACTTCCTTCCTTCATGCTCTGCACTTGTGGCACAAAAACTTCAAGCTTCTACATGAGATGTTGACGCCAGCTTTACCTGAGTCCAAATAGGACTGAAATTGCCCTTGTATGAGTGACTCAGCTTTTCCCTCACTTATTACTTCACTATCAATATAAATTTAAAAATGGTTTAATAAGATAGATCCAGTAGTATGACATTATCTGTACACGGATTGGTACCTTTTTGAAGCAGTTTACGAAAGAAAACTTAGTAAAAGTACATATTTTTGAAAGATTTCAAAACTTCAGCCAAGGATCCCAAAAACTGGTCCACCATCTCCTTTGGAATTAAGCCTGATAAGTATCTGTATCTTAGTAAAAGTCCACTTCCCTATATTTTAACCCCACTTTAACCATACAAAGCTGGATGTCTTAACCGCGTGTATTCTGTGTATGTCAGACGAGGTACCCCACAAAAATTTCAGGCGGTTGTTGTATAAAACTGAAATGCATTCTATGAGGACATATTTTATTTGTCTAAAGCTCTGGTTAGGAAGACTGAGGGAACTTTTCCAGGCATTACACAACAATCCTTCATTAGAAGACTATAAAGTTTTCTGAGTAAAAAAAATTAATTCTGACTTCCATAGTGTGTAACCCCATGCAACGCTGTAAAAAATCCTCCAAAACTAGCTTGCACAGAGGCCAGATCTTTTACTTTTGCCATCCCTTATTAGTCACTAATATATTTAAATTTGTCTCAAAATTTCCACAGACAAATCCCATCTTTGAGGGTTTATGATTCAGCTGTAATTTTTTACTATAAATTGAAATTGAATACAGACTTATCCCAAGAGCAAATTATAAAAGTATTAATTTAAATATATATTTATTATTTTTTTATGTTTTAAGCTATTAAGATTTTCATGTCCCCAAAACTTTATGTGTCTGGGATAAGTTTTAAAGGAAGTTACATTTAAGATGAGCCTAACTGGTAGTACCAAAACCAGCCTCAGCTGTGCTTCTCTGACTCCCCTCAGTGCTGTCAGATACACTGGGTACCAGACCATATCTGACCCTCTATACAGAAGGCCTTAGCAGTGTGAGTATTCAATTCAAATAGTCACACAGATATTTGATTCCATCACCGCTGATCTGGAGATGAAAGCCCTAAATTGAATCCCCTTTTTAACTGTTCAGTCTCCATGGTAGATTAGGGCTTTTCAAATCACCCTTGCACAAGAGCAAGCACCTACACCAATGCAAGACAGCCTGTTCTCAACTATGCTGAGGTGGGCAACCAGTACTCAGCGGTTGCCTACAGCTCCCAATAAACAGTCACAGAACTCTTTGGAGGAGCTCAGCATGCATTTCCCTGATCCCAATCAGCTGCTATTCTGACTCTGTCAGGCAGCTGCTCCCCTGCCTTTGGCAGGGTCCTACAGAGCTGAATTCACAGCAAAAATTCAGAGCCAAAGTTTTGTACAAAGGTAAGATTCCTAAGTGTGTTATGCAGCTGTTTTCTCAATGCCTGTACTCCATGGAAATTTGGAGCTGCTCCCCAGTGTACATGCAAGTTGCTGTAAATTTTCAAGGTCTTGTAAGCAAGCAAGGAACCCCAATTTCTTTAATTTTTCTCATGACAAGTGTAGGTTAAAAATGTTTTGCTTGACACTGAATCTTGCTTGCATCTGCTGCTCTTTGTTCACTATGATTTATTATGTTTTGTTGTCTTTTTAATATATTCTGTAAAGTAATTTTTTAGCGCCATTGGTATATCATATATAGATCTGAATTTCTATTAATAGGCACAATTCACGTTCATTGTTAAAATCAAAGCCTTTTTAATTTTTCCCTTGCTTTGTAACTTTCACTGCAGAAATAAATGGTTAAAGAAACAAGATCCATGATCATCATAACAATTAGAGGCACCATTTCCCTTCCACGCAAACATATTCATGTACAAAATTACATAAACCTTAAAAAAATGCATTAAATTACATAATTTTGAAAATGCCAACAACAAATAAATTCTAGACTACTTCATAAAAAATAACATGTTTCAGCCAGCACAACATGTCAAATCTGAGAATTTTGCAAAAAGATTTTGGATAAACAGCATATATCTTTTTCAGCTAATAATTCTGCCTCTACCAACAAATAATCTCTGCTTTATTTGCTATTACTTGGTAAACAAACAAACAAATCCCCAGAATTTTAAGAAACCTCTATTACCTTATACAGATTTCCCTTAAAAGAACTTCCTAGCTTATAAATACTCTGAGATCATGAGTGAGAAAGAAAAGCTCCATTAGAGGTGCAAAAAAATTAAACATCAAGCTGAGGAAAAGTAGCAGAGAAAACCTTAAACGACTTCTACTGCTGCAGGAGCAGAGGCCCATGTGTTTCAGCTGTGCTCAGCCACCAGCAGGAAGAGTGAATATTGTATAATCCTGGGCCCCTGGTTTGTGGCCTCATTGTGTTATCTCTTACAGGCACAGAGTCATAAGTCTTTAGTTAGGTGTTTCAGGGTATGTATGCTGTCACTGATGTGTGCTCTTCATCAGATCACAGCAAAAAACCTAAAGAAGGAGAAGACTTTCTTATTAAGAAAGGAGAATACCTTTCTTATTATTAGGTTTGAATTTGCAACCAAATACCTAAGACCTGAACTTTACTGTTGTGTGATTTAATAAATTGTATCTGCTTTCTGTGAAGCAAAATATACACTTTGCAATTGTGTTTCAACCGATCAGATTTTTAAAACAAGCATTTTGCCTTTTAAGTTATTTTGCAGGGATTCAGTTATTAGTCACTTTCCTAACAGTATGTACCCAACCTGGCATGTCTGAGCTGCACTCTGTGGATGGGTTGTGTAAAGACTTTCACACCCCAATAATGTGCTCTGAATTGTATCTCATGCAACCCATACAAGAGGGCATGTCCACGTCCTCCACAAACAGTCCACACAGGCATGACTCCTAACTGCCACATTAAATAGAACCAAGTTTAAACACCTTTGTGAATCTGGCCTTGGACATAAAGTTTGCTATATGCTTAGTAAACCCAGTAGCTTTCTTTGAGTTTCAGGATCTTAAATCTTCCCATTCACTGATAAATGTCGACCTTAAGTATGTGTATATGTTGCTTACTGAAAAAGATGGTTTAATTTTGTTTTTAAGCCAGCTAATTACCTCTGTCTACTTTCTGAGGACTGTGCCTTTGTAAATAGGGCACCACTGCCTAATTTTCAGTCTGAAAGCCTGAATGTTGGTAAGGTATTGTTATTAGTATTAAGTAAATCCTTCTCTTAAAACGCAGGTCTGGAGAGGACTCCTTGCATACCACACCTTTTAAAAGCTTCAGTAATGTCTAAATCATGTTCAGGCCTGCCAGTACCCAGATCCACATTTTGCAAAGTTGCCTAATGTCTGGGAACAAGGTTTAAATGTACCAAGAAAATATTATAGGCAGACCTCTAGAAATATTTTTACGTATCCATTTTTCCAAGGAAAAAGTGATTGAATTGTGTAAGCTGCCCCTCTTCCATTTTATTGTAAGAATTCCCTGGTGCTGTTAGTTCATTCAAAGCCAGAAGTATCACTTTACACAGTTTTTCATTGTACTCAGGGGAAGTATATGGAAATTTTACAGCAATAAGCTACAAATGGGGAGCTGGACTACAGCCAGTCTGCATCCTTCTCATGCCCTTACAGCATTTTTCTTCAGCATTCAGTGTTCTCCACAGTGTATAGAATATTTACCTTGAGAGCCTATTATATTTGTTTTGGAGATGCAAAATGCAGTAAGTAGGTCTTTAACAATGATGTCTAAGCAGCACAACTGACATTTTCTTTTCTTTTTGTTTCAAGAAAAGTTCATTAGTGGAGTTTCTAAACCCACAAAATCAGACTTTTCAATAATGTGCAGCTTTTCTGTTTCAGTTTATTATTTTCTAAGTGGTCAATAATTACTGTTCTGGTGTAATACAACGTGATTATAATTGCATCTCTTGCACAAATTGTTAACATATGCAACATGAAGGTGTGTACCTTTGTAACTGAAAAGAGGTGATAGCCAGAATAGTATTATAATTGTTAGAGGAATATAAGATAACATGTTATGAATATCAGAGGCCTGGAGCCTCTCCTATGGGGACAGGCTGAGAGTTGGAGTGGTTCAGCCTGGAGAAGAGAAGACTCTGGGGAGACCTTAGAGCAGTCTTCCTATACCTAAAAGGGGCCTACCAGAAATCTGGAGAGGTACTTTTTACGAGGGCATGTAGTGACAGGACAAGGGGAAATTACTTTAAGCTGAAAAAGGATATTTTTGTATTAGCTATTAGGAAGAAATACTTTACTTTGAAGGTTGTGAGACCTTGGAACAGGTTCCCTGAGAAACTGTGGGTGCCCCATCCCTAGAAATGTCTAAGTCAAGGCTGGATGGTGCTTTGAACAACCTTGTCTAGTGGAAGATGTCCTGCCCTTGGGGGCTGGGGGCTTGGAATTAGATGATCGTTAAGGTCCCTACCACCCCAATCCATTCTGTGATTCCGTGATAACGAAAATCACAGAATCACAGAATGTTAGGAATTGGAAGGGACCTCAAAAGATCATCTAGTCCAAACCCCCTGCCGGAGCAGGAATATCCTCAGGGAAAGAAACATATAAGACCATAGGAAAATTGCTGGTTTAGACTTCTCAAGGTATGATGAAACACGCATCAATAGCATGCATTAATAGCAGGCTAATGTATTTCATCCTTTGTATATTGAATACGTACATGAACATAGCTAAGGTAAGCACCCCATTCACTCCTCAGGGAGTGGTAGCTCCATAGAAGATAGAATTTTACAATTGAAAGGATCATATATTCCGTAGAAACAAGCGATATTTGATTTCTTCCCAGTGTACGAAATCCACTTTTGAGCAGAAGCCTATAGAGATTGTCTTTATAATGAAGACTTTGTTTTCATAAATTTCACAGGTCTTAGGTGGGAACTACTTCATTCACTTACATTTCAGACCTCTACATTTGAGCCAGATACTATGTATGATGCTCACAGTTGGTGGAAAGAAGCTGATACTCTAAAGACAAGATTCAGCTGTCCAATTTTAAAATTAACTTTAGGGTAAAACAATTAACACTTGAGACCCTATTAACCCAATCTCTTCTCTGATCATAAAGGGGGACCAAAATGATTGGTTCTGATAGGAGTTTTTACATTATAGATTTCCGTATTTAGACAAATGAATAAACAGGCCAGTGGAGCAATGGCAGGAGACATGGTATAGGCACAAAAAGAAGTGATACCTGCCTGAAATCCAAAGACTATCACATCATACGACCTTACCATAATGCCATGCCTCCTACAACTTCCGCATACAGCAGCCCAAAGCTTTGCTCAGGATAGATGTGAAATGAACTGAAATCAATAGCAAAACTTGGTCAGAGTCACACTGTGAATTAGAGTCAGTTTCTAGAAATTCAGTTCCCAGGAGCTTGATAACACTCTGATGATTTAATAGAATAACAGCAACAAGATCCTAACATGTCTTGAGAGGTAATATATGAAAATAATGCCATTATAATTAATTATTAAAACAATGAGAAGTTCTTGCCATATCCAGGACTAAAATAAAATTCACCATACCTTCTTTCTGTAATGTATTCTAGGAATAGCCATTTAATCTTTCTGTGCCTCAGCTCCCTATCTGTTCAGTAAAAGGCCGATTTTCTATTTCTCCCAATTTCTGTGAGGTCAGAGTGAAAGTCTTCATTGCAAACTCTATAATGATTTCGTAGAATCAATCGTAGAATCACAGAATAGCAGGTTGGACAAGACCTCAAGGATCATCTGGGTCAACCTGTCAAGGTAAAATGTGACCTAGACTAGATGTCCTAGCACCCTGTCCAACCAAATCTTAGACGTGTCTGGTGCTGGGGAATCCATCACTTTCCTGGGGAGATTATTCCAATGGTTGATCTCATTGTGAAAAAATTTCCTCTTGTCTGCATATCTTTATAGTACCTCACACAATGACAGCTCAGCTGGGATCTTTGAGTAGAGTTGATATACGCATAACAGTGTACAAAACCCATACTTAATGAATGTCAGTTCCTCACTGTTAACATACATATATACATTACAAAGTTAGAAATACTGCATTTTACATAAATTTATTTCTAGAATATTATTGCTACTACATATTCTGCTATTGCAGTGTTTACAGACTATTTCTTAATTTAGAGGCTAACAACAATCATATTTGAGATTGAGAATTCATGCTTATGGCTCTGTGTTTCTTTTATAACATTCGGTTAGTAACACCTAAAATTATACTGGGAGCTATATTTCCTGCATCTTTCCACAGCCTTAGAGCTATCATCACCACCAGATGAGACACAAAGATTTTTGTGTAACTACAAGATTAACAGATGGGGAAGGGAGGAACTGATTTTCAATTATGTATATAAAATAAAATATTGTATATTCCATGTTTATTTTTAATATGACAGAAACATTCTGAAAATTGTACAAGATTTTCACCAGGTTACTTTCTAATACTGCTCTACTATACATAAAGTATTTTACCACACCAGTCTGTGTGCACTCATTTTTCACTATGATTCTTCAGGAAGATGTGAACTTTTGACCTCCCACTTTCCCAACACAGGTTCTATTCATTAATAAAAAAAAAAAAAAAAAGAGAGAACAAATAGCTTACACACATGTATACCTAATACACATCTTGATGGCAAAAAGCACTTAATGCACTAGTTGCTCAAAGCTGCTCAAGAAGGCAACCCAGCAACAAGAAAACTTTCAATGAATTAATGTGGGGATTTGTTAAGTTTGTTCTTTAAAAAAAAGAGTGTCTTAGAGGTATAAAACACCAAATATTCACTAAATGTGATATTTCATATTTATGTATGTCATCAATTCAGTTCTTGACATTACAGACTCATGAAAAAAATACAAGTGGACAGATATTTCACCAGGGACTATGATGACTTATTATTTTTTTACAAGTTTTGGGGTTTTTAAAAGTTTCTGATTTTTTACAGTTAGACTTGGTGACCACAGAGCTCTTTTCCAGCCTGATTCTATGATTCACTTAATTTTAAACTCTTTCTGTGTCTGTGGATACAGCCATCACAGTTCTGAAAAAAAATTAATTCGTATTTGCCACTGAGAGTCTCATAAGAAAATGGGCCTTTGACTTCCACTGTAATTAAGGGGTTGATGACCAAATTTATTCAAAATCAGCTGAGATTTTGGACCATAAGACTGGAAGGAGTGAAAATTTGTTAGAGTAAGGCAATAGTTTTTTAGCCAGTGAAGATGCGAGCAGATGATGAAGTTTGCAAATGTGAACTCCATTTCTGTCTATGAAGAGACACACAATACTGTTTGACACCCAATAACTTCATGAAGTTACTGTTAACTATGCCTGTTAAAAGGGAAGATGTCACTGTTTTTCCATATGGGAAATTAATTCTTGGATTGTACTGTGTATGAAATCTTCAAACCCTTTCACTTTACTGTGTACCAGGATGTAAAGTGAAAAATAAATTAATGGAGAACTAAAAATAAGTTTCCTTCTTCTAGCCCCTGACATTGACTCCCTCGCTCTTATATGAACACCAAAAAATGTCAGCGTACCAAAATTACATCTCAAATTGACTGGTAATCACCAAGATATGTGTTACGTATCCAGATTATCACTTTCTACCAAGAAATGTGCTGTCTTTTCCACAAATAACTGATATTTCAATCCAACCCTACATTCTGGGCTCAGTGCAGTGTTATAATCCAGATAATCATAAATATGAAGTACATTTGATCAAAGCCAGTTAAAAAAGGGAAATAAACACTGGTTTAGTGTCTTTTTACTCAACTTTGAAATGGCTTGAAATATATTTGGGGTAAATTAAAAGGAAAGTTAATGTGTTTTATCAAATCTGTGGTCTGGTGCCTTTTCATTGTTAATAGGCAAGCCAAAACTTGCCGATTTATGCAATATAAGCAAAAAACTGAGGTCAAATTTACATTTCATGAATCATACAACAGACCTGTAGATGCCAAACTGCAGAATTCTACATAATCTCTGCAGCTTCTAAACTATGCTTAGCATGACCCATAACAAATAATATCAAGTCGTATTTAATTTTTAAATTGACTGTTTCTCAGATAGTAAAAATATCCATAGACAATGAGCTTTGTAATTTCCTTTGTGTTGTACTCTGTTAAAGAAAGGTTCTCAGTTTGGGAATACCATACTATAAGTGATAACTCTAACTGCTGATATTATTTATGTCTTCCTTCAGTGTGTAAATTTGCCAAAATAAGCACTCAACTTCAAGACAGGGCCAAAACTTGTAAACCCCAGTCAGACATAGCTGTCATTCTCTGACATGAATGTTAATGCTATAGAACAATGAGTCTACTTCAGTAGTGCAAGATACTCTAGACTCAGTGTACCAACTTACTTGTACAAGTTACTTGTATCAACTTACAACTTGTACAACTTACTTGTATCAGCAGTGGAGAGAAGTTAGCACTAAGTAAGATAAGAAATGTGAAGCCAGCTGATGCCCATCTACCACTCCTCTTGTGCACATACTGACTTGTCCTGTTAGGCTGCAGTACATCTATGTAGCATTTAGTGTAAATTACCAACACATTTAAGTCCACCTTGTTTACCTAACTGAAAATTCTAAGGGTTACAACCTTTAACTTCCTCTAGACTGCAAAAATTGGGATCACTGATACTTAGGCGTCAATCTACCAACGTAAACCAAGAAAATTTCTTGCACCTCCCTTATATGTGATCTGGGACACACACATGTAGCTGGGACATCCATGAGTGATATCTCCTCCCTCCCTCCCTGGCTTTCAGAAAGCCATTCCTATAAATCTGTCCTTTGTAGCAGTCAGTGTATTTGGTTCCCATGCAGGGAACTAACTGCCTAGGAGTTTTATGTGTTAGCTCAGCCAGTGCCTGCCTCAGGGTGAAAACTCCCACTGAAAAACTACTATCTAACATTGAGATTCTGAAACTTCTCAGGGCTTGAATTGTCTAAGTCACTATGTAGAGTTGGACTGGAAACTTTATCCATTATCAACTTCCTGTGAGTTTCACTTTTGTGAATGCTGTAAAGCATTCTTTTTTTTTTTTTTTTTCTGTTGTTTTATGAAATACCACACAGAAGCTTGCAAAAGGGAAAAAAAAAAAAAAAAAAAAAAAAAAAAAACCACAAAAAAACAACAACCAAAAAAAACACCCAAACCCTCCACTCCTCACAAACCCAGAAAACTTGATACACAAGCTGTGGATGATTAACCTTGGTCCCATAATCCACTATCTGATTTGTTGGCTATTACATATCAGATTTGTGGACTCACTAGCCAACAGTAGGCACTAAAAGGTAAGCACTGGTAGCTTTTTAAGCATGGTCTCTGGTATCAGAGACACCAAAGGTCAATTAACAGGACGACTGCTGAGCTGAGATAGTGATGATGTGAAGAGAAGTTATTACCTTCTTAGGACATGAGGGAGTCTTCCCTGCTAAAGCACAGTAATCTATATAGACAGGATGGCCTAAGTCTGAACAAAGGCAAAGTAGTGCCTTGAAGCCTCAGGACATCATTTCCCTTGTTCTCAAACTCAGTACTAAGCACTTGAGGCAAGGTTGAAATGTTAATGCAGGGGGTAAAGAGGGTCTCCCTCATTCTCTGGCTTGTCTTTCAAGGGATCTTCTCCCAGATTTCCATTTGAATTCTGGGGAGGAGATACATCAATACAGTCTTTCAAAAATAAATGAGGCCACAGGCACCCACTGACTGCACTCTATTTAAAACTCTCTTGTAATACTTTGGTTTAGCCAGTCTATAGGTTCTTGTACTGTACAAAATCCCTACTGAGTAACAGCAGTGTTACTTAGAGAGGTGCTATATCAGCACTGCAGGGATCCCAAAAGCCATTGCAGGCCTGCAAGTGACTGACAAACTGCCAGTAATGATCCATTCGCTACATACAGGTCTAGATAGAGATGACACAGATATACAGATAAGACAGAGGTAAAGATCTGGAGATGATAGAGATAAATGGTGACACTGACAGTAGAAGAAGGAGAATCAGAGAAGTCAGAGTGAATATTTAAACAAATACATCTGAGATTCATCTAGGGAGAAACAGCAGAGTCTAGCTGCTCAGACACCATTTTACAGGAGCCCTGAGACTAAAATCTTGCAGTAGTAAGCAAGTGAGTTGAAAGCAAATGCAATTGCCTGAGATCCCTCTCAGTGCTACAGGATTTAGGAGTCCTGGCCTCAAATATCTTCTCTATATTAGAAGAATTAGAAAATTACTTTGAATCCAAACTTCATGTACAAATTCCTGGTACCCAAAAAATAAATATCATACCCAATGTCCATTTTAGAAAGAGTTTAGGTCTATGCATACATACAGGTATGTTTGTTGTTTTTTTCTGAAAGGGCAAATTATTGCCTAAATGCCCATAGGACTTTGTACTGAATTAACTCCAACTGATCAAAAAAATCTTGTCCTAATCATTACAGACAACGCTATGCAGAGTCCTACAGTCAGGCATTGCTGAAGACACCACTCTGGTGCATGCTACTTTGCATTCATGTCACTATGAACTAAAGCAGCATGGGAAGTTCTTTCAAAATGCCTGAAATATTTGTCAGCTCATAACAAAAAATATTGCCGCTTTCTAAGACAGGATTTTTTCACATTACATTAATAGTAAACGTGACTTATGGAGACAAGTTATCATAAATATATGAACTATGTAACTATATTTTAGGAAAGAACTTTCTTCCTTCACATATATTTACAGTTCTAGCTTAAATCCAATGACTCTCCACCTCCCTTGAAAATTAGTCTGATGATGCAAACTAGGTCTGAGATTTGGGGGGGAAGAGGGGGGAGATGGGGAACCAAAACATGTTAAATTTTACAGGATGATCCTCCAAAAGCCACCGTATCTCTCTAGAAGCTATAGCAGGATCCAAGATTAGCTATGTGATCTTTAGACAGTTAAACGTGAGAGATCATATGAAGTCCTCTACCTGTAGGTTCCTGACAAGTTCCTTGAATGGCAACTGAACCAGTTACCATTGGCTGTGTATGCAGTATAGGAATAAAATCCTACTCTTATCAGAAAGCAGTTAACTTCTTTATTTTTAATTGGGGGAATATGTTTTTTCTGTAAAGAGGCAAAACAGAATGAAAAGTCTAACACCCAGTAGAGCCTGGCTCATTTACGTTTGACAGCCCCAACCAAAACCTCTTCACATCAGAGGCTGAATTCCTACTTAGCAACAAGACATGACACCTGATTGTAAGGGCAGGGGTGTTAGGAGATGAATCCTGTTCTCTGCCAAAGGTGACCCAGGGATGTACAACAAAACATCCAAGCAACATTAGTGCACATACCTGCTCTGCTCAAACAGAGTTCTTGCCATGGAAGCAATTGGATGGATGGATGGATGGGTGAGTAGCAAGAGCCATTGTCCTGAAGGCTACTCACAGAAGGGAATATGGTGCTCTTGGCTCATTTCTAGTATCCACCATTATGACCTTTGGAGGGATGCTGTTATAGATGTCACTCAGTGTTACTTGCTTGCTCAGATGACTGCCTATGTTCTTGGCTCATCTCTACCACAACAGCCTAGGAGGAAAATAATAACCTATGTTTGTTTGAACCATCTGAGGCAAGTTCAGAGTCCTGTTGTCACTAAGACTGTATCTCCCAAAATAAAAAATTTTCTTAGCTTTCCTGTCTCCTATTACCAATATGAGCTGAATCACAACCAGCTTGTCTGGCATCTGAGCAGTCCATCTCCTCAAAAGGGAGGAATTTTCTCTGAACATACTTATGAGTCTTTTTGTCATATTCTAAATACAAGCAGTTTGCTAAATTTTAATTATACAGTCCTTTGGCAAATGCATTATAAAAATAACTACTGCCAAATTTATTTATTGAAGTGAAAATTATCAAGAGGTTATCATTTCTGTTCAGTAAGCCCCATGCATGCCTGGCAGACAGCAAAGCAGAATGTGTGTACTGGATGGTTTCTCAGATATGTCCTATTTCTGAAGAGCTTGCCTGTTCTCACAGGACTGTGTGTTACTGACATTTGCCAGTCTCATTGATTTAGAATTACTTATCACTTGCCTTGTAAAGCAATGGCAAGTACTTTCTAGCAATGCATAAAGTCATTATGATTATTCTCCTGCTGGTTAATTTAATTTTAACAATACTTTTCACAACCCTAAGAAAGTCTTGCAGCTAATTTGTACACACAAATGAAAATCATAACGACCTCATTCAGAAGGTTGTTATACATCTCCACATTTATACATCTCCAGTCTTCATATACCTCCATGGGCACTGTGTTTGTGTAACTGAGGGTATTCAGTGGTTTGCCAGTTAATATAATAGCATTCCTGAAGTGTTTCAGACAACACACAAGTTTAGAGATTTGCTAAAAACTGATTTCCAAAACCTGTTTGGTTTGGTGGTTTTTTGATGGAGAAAATACATGGGGACTTGACTGTTTTTTGGTGGGGTGGAATATAATAGGGAGTTTATTTTCTTCTTTGAAAAAAACCTAAACAGCTAACTCCATGCCCAAACTTTGGTTTCTCCCATGCCCTACCTTTGGCTTATTAACATTTATTTGCCAAGAATTACAATTCCTTTTCTTTTTTTTTTTTTTTTTCTGTCTTTCATGGACTGTCCCGCTTCCCACTGTTTTCATTATTACATCTCCAACATTTAAATTTTTTTTCCAATTAAAGAAAGAGCTGTAAGCCTAAAAAGAGCTGTTAGCCTAATGATAGAGATTTTGCCAATTATGGAATCAGAACTCTCATCCAACCACAAATTTGGTAATATGACTTGAAAAGAATTTTCCTACTTATTAAAACAGGGGTAATTTTTAGTATTTTTCTATGATTATCATATAATTCTGTAATTTTTCATGTGCATTTGTTGAAGCAGCCCACTACCTCAGCGATCACTCAGGTAGCTCAGATTTTGTTGTTGTCATTATATTAAACCTCAGTTTGAAAGGGTTTATTTTACTTCTATTTCAATTCTATGATACTTTCCAATGAATCTTTCTAAAGAGATTCTTGCCAGAAGGTTGTATAATTCCCCTGTGATTCAATATGTATTCCTCCCTCTTTCCAGCTTACCTTTTAAGTTGTTTTTACAAGTTCTCTAGATACTCCAAAGGGTCCACCATTTATCTACAAGTCCTTTTGAAGCATCCCCAATATTGTTCATTCTCATCTACTCTGTGCTTGCAGTTTTGCAGATAACACAAAATGTGTTGGTTTTCAATATCTCTGTCGTGTTGTCTCTTTTCTCCTGCTCCAGTCTCCTAAATTCTGTAACAGAACAGATCAACTTACAAACCCTGCGTGCTTTACAGCAAGGAGATACTGACACCAGTCAATTTTAAATACTATTTCAAGTTTCCACAGAGATCAGGATGGCAGTCACAACCTTGATGAGTGCTGCTTCTATTGAATACTACATTTCCTCTAGCACATTGGGAAACCTGAGCCTTCGTTTTCTTTCCACGCTGGATATATTCAAACTGTCACAGCACACTCTATGACATGGAAACAAAGAACACAGAAATTAATAAACACAGTGAAATTAAAGTCTTCTTAGATATCCAGTCAGATTCTTCTTGTTCTTGTAGATGGTAAAGAGCGAATGTTTTGTTTGACAACAGTTGCTGTTTTGGAGAGTAAAAAAAATCAAGACAGGGAAATGATTAAATAAACCCATATCAATTTTCCTTCTTTAGTGGATTTTTCTGTTTGGTAGCCAAAGTAAAGGTCAGTTAAGCAATACAGTCCTACCTTTAACCTTCACTTTTGGGTTCTTGCAAATAGACTTTTGCAAATCCAGGCAGACCAGATAGTGTGTGGTAACTTGTTCCTGCTCAAGATAGATTTTTGTAGCTTCATTTACTCCTCCACTGTTTGGTCCTCAGCAAAATGAAACTTTGAAATGAGGAGACAGAACAGAAAACCTACTGGGTAGGAACATGGGCTGGGAGATGGATGAAACAAGCCTCTCCATTGTACTGTTTTCAGTCTTAAGGTAAAGATGTGTCTTTCTTTAAAAGCATGTTCACGAGTTGTGGTCAATGGGGCAGAATCTAGCTGGAGGTCTGTGACTGGTGGAGTCCCTCAGGGGTCGGTGCTGGGACCAGTGCTGTTTAATATTTTCATCAACGACCTGGATGAGGGAACTGAATGTACCCTCAGCAAGTTCGCTGATGACACTAAACTGGGAGGAGTGGCTGACACACCAGAAGGCTGTGTTGCCATTCAGCGAGACCTGGACAGGCTGGAGAGTTGGGTGGGGAGAAACTTGATGAAATATAACAAGGGAAAGTGTAGAGTCTTGCATCTGGGGAAGAACAACCCCATGGACCAGTACAGGTTGGGGGTTGACCTGCTGGAAAGTAGTGAAGGGGAAAGGGACCTGGGGGTCCTGGTGAATAGGAGGATGACCATGAGCCAGCAATGTGCCCTTGTGGCCAAGAAGGCCAATGGCATCCTGGGGTGCATTAGAAAAGGTGTGGTCAGTAGGTCAAGAGAGGTTCTCCTCCCCCTCTACTCTGCCCTGGTGAGGCCGCATCTGGAATATTGTGTCCAGTTCTGGACCCCTCAGTTCAAGAAGGACAGGGAATTGTTTGAAAGAGTCCAGCGCAGAGCCACAAAGATGATTAAGGGAGTGGAACATCTCCCTTATGAGGAGAGGCTGAGGGAGCTGGGTCTCTTTAGCTTGGAGAAGAGGAGACTGAGGGGTGACCTCATCAATGTTGACAAATATGTAAAGGGTGAGTGTCAGGATGATGGAGCTAGGTTTTTTCAGTGATGTCCAGTGATAGGACAAGGGGCAATGGGTGTAAACTGGAGCATAGGAGGTTCTATGTGAACATCAGGAAAAACTTCTTTACTGTGAGAGTGACAGAGCACTGGAACAGGTTGCCCAGGGGGGTTGTGGAATCTCCTACGTTGGAGATATTCAAGGCCCGGCTGGACAAGTTCCTGTGTGATGTACTCTAGGTTACCCTGCTCTTGCAGGGGGATTGGACTAGATGATCTTTTGAGGTCCCTTCCAACCCTTGGGATTCTGTGATTCTGTAATGTCTTCGAAGTTCAGATGTTGAAATTTTAATGTAGCTTATTTTGTTGGGGTTTTTTTAAATGCTAGAAACAATATTTGAAACACATTTCATTATGGTTCTAATGAGGAGTAAATGGCTACAATTCCTTAGGTGATTCTTATTCAGGAATACAGAATTACTATACTGAGTAATTGAGGAATATTTAGGGATGGGAAATAGAGACTCCCAGTTATCTATCTAGAAAGTCATTTATCTTTTCAGATTCAAAGGATGAATAAAGAATTTATAATTCAACCGTGTGTCTGAGTTTTGATTTCAATTCCCTCCAGAGCTTCTTTTCCTTTTCCCCACTGCTACCGAGCTTTTCCTGGCAGGTATTTCCCCTGGCCTAAGGTTCTCAGCAATCATCCTGGTTTCCAGTGCTTGGAGAAAAGTCTGCAGGAGGAAGCGCTCAATTGCTCTTTTACCAGCACCAGCTGCTTCTGGTAAAAGCATCAAGTCTCTAAATCCCACTGAAAGCTCCAAGATTTTTTAAAGGAGTTTGCAAGAAGGGACCAGCCTCAGAATAGGCTCATAATGCTAGGACAGAGAGAAAAATGAGAGAGTATACTTTATCTGACTTTTCAGTGTTCTGTGGGTTCTAAATTAAGAATAAAAGAAAAACAGTCATAGAAAGCTGACTCCATGGGAGGTCTGAGTGAAATAGCCCATAGCAGAAGGCAGAAGCCTTTCAGGAAATGTGCCATTCCATCTGCATTAACTCTAGCCTCTCTTGAATTATTGTTATTAAGCTCTCTAGATCTGGCCACTGATAAAATGAGCTACTAAAAGATTGTCTTGTCCAAGACCATTCCAGGAATGGCAGTGCAAGCTGTTGAAGGCTCTTGTGCATACAATGGAGCTTCTGTGAGAAATATATGGTATAACACTGGTGGCATTTTGAAGTGTCATTTAGCATCAGAGTAAAGGTTTACACAGCATACATAATATATAGCTCTGGTTGCTAAATGCCTGCTGCCAGTGCTTCCTGATGTCAACAATGGCTGCCATTGTTTAGCTAACTTAAAATCTTTACAAATATAGCTGTGAAATTCTTTCCCAAAATGCAAATTGAATGAACCTAATAAATACACTGAGCTTTTCTGACATATGAAATTCCCTTTAGAATTGCAGGAAGCTGAAGAGGTTTGTTAACATAGCACTCAGTGCTATTCAGACCTAGTGAGGCAGGAGGAAATTTAAAAGTACTCAACCTGGACTGATTATACTCCTGCTAAATTCAGTCTCCCATTCACTTTAATGGCCAGAATAGAAATTACTTAGTAGCACACACTGAAGTGATACATCTGATGGAGATAGTCCTTGAGAGTTGCCCTATAGAGCTAACCAAGTTACTTGCTCATAGTTGTGCCTTTGGCTTTGAACCCTCAAGGTTTTGTTTTTCACTTCTCTAGTTTTCCAGTACCAGTACCAGGCAATCCTTTCAGACAGAAAGCACCATTTGGTTGGTTTGGGGTGGGGTTTTCCTGTTGTTTGTTTGTTTGTTTGTTTGTTTTCTAATGCTGTGAGAGAATAAGTTTCCATCTGAAAGGATATTCCTCTGACTTGTTCTTACAAAGCTCTCTCCTTTCATTGCTTGCTGCAGGCGTTTAATATTCAGCAAATAAATTTCATTGGGTAAAAAACATCTTATAGGATAGAATAGTTTATAGAGTGCTTCATCTGCAGATTCCTCTTGATCAGGCGGTCTGTAACAGGTCCCTGCAGTAATGTTCCCCATATCTGTTCTCCCTTTAACCCTGATGCACAAACTCTCTGTTGACTGCTCACCTGTCCCCAGACAGAGTTCCATACTCTCCAGCCTATCCCTAACAGAAATAGCAACTCCCCTTCCCCGCCTGCCAGGCCTGTCTTTTCTAAAGAGCCTGTAACCTTCCATTCCAACACTCCAGCCATAGGAGCCATCCCACCATGTTTCTGTGATGCCTGTTATACACCTGTAGATGTGCACACATCTCTAATTCCTCTTGTTTGTCCCCTGTACTGCAGGCATTTGTGTAGAGGCATCTGAGCCAAGCTCCAAATGAAGCCGGCTCACTGGCTGGAGCTACTGAAATATCTCTACATTGCTCCAAGCATTTATTATAGGTGCTGGCAACTGACTGCGTGTGTTGGGAAGGAATGATGCCCCCCTCCCCCAGCACATCTAATTCAAAGCTTTCTTGATCAGCCTGGCAAGCCTCCTACCAAAACCGCTCTTCCCCTTTGTTGTCAGACCACTTTTGGATGTTTTTTTTTAAACTTCACCTCCAAAATTCTTTTCAGATTTGTCCTAGATATAAAGTAAACAAATGTGATTTGGGATCCCACTGTTGATTGGAGAGGGTGATGGGAGAGGAGAGAAGGAGACAAAAGAGAGTATCCCATTTGCAAGAACATGTGTTTTACCTTTTTGCTTTGCAGTGCAAAAGAAACAATGAATTATATATGAACTAAGACAGCACAAGAACTATACTACAGTCTGCAAAGACTATTGGTTTCATACTTCTTATTCTTTTCCCTGATACAAACACATTAGGCATAGTCCAAACTGATGATTTTACTGCAAATTAGTGAAGCAGGGGACAGAAGAAGGTTTTCACAGTGAACCTTCAGTCTGTCCTGTTGTAAATTTTACGGGCACAGCTTTTTTTATCTACAAAGAACTCCTTAAATCTAGATTTTGAAATATTGCATTTAAATAGATTGACAGTATCACTCAGTAGTGAATCTTCCATACTATTTCTTCCCATAGAATAGGTATTGAGTTTCATCACTCCTGATCAAGACTAAATCCCCTGTTATCATAATGAACGTTGCCTCCAGAGTTTAGTCCCTCAACTCAATCATTTTATTCCTGAATCTTAATTCCTTCGGGTTTGTAGCAGCTTTTTATACTTTGCTTCTTAGTAACATAGTCCGCATTTTATTTTTTTTTTCCAAAATATAACACTGTAATACTGCATTTTCCTGCAAAAAAGACAAGTAGAAAAGTGTACCAGAAATGTGCCGATGGAGGACACCGAAAAGTCTCTTCTCAAAAGATTTAGTCTTGGAGGTGAGGTCTGTCTTCACCAGTGCTACCTCCTTTGCCACATGCAACAGCCGTGTAGTTACATTCCATGGCTGCCACTCTGGTGCTGCTACCTGAAGTGGCAATTCCCTTTAAGTTAGCAATCACAGTGCTACACCCAGCAGCACTGGTGCAGAGAAGCCATAAGCGCATAGCTGTGCTTGGGTGATGTGTGTAATGCAAGAAACAAAACAAAACAACATGGAAAAGGGTGTATGAAGTTTAGATTTCATTGTTCAAGTTTACAGGTTTTGGCAACAAATCTGCCCAAGGATGTTGGGCTTTGTCTGCACAAAAGCACCATCTTTAGTTATCATATGTGGAGCAATGCCAGTCACAGCACAATAAAGAAAATCTTTAAGAAACAGCTCAGTGTTGGTAATGTCTGTGAAGCCAGTGGGCATCAGTGCTGTGCTTGCACATACACATCCATACTTCCGGCAGCATTTTGCAGTGCTGAAGTAGTACTGTTCTAGTCTCACATCACTGAAAGCATAATTTATCTCATATTTCCACAGATTTAGGCAATAACATGATTTAAATAGCATACTACATCATCTACAATTATTTCTAGTCAGATTTACACTGTTTATTTCAAATGAAACTCAGAATACGATACTCTCTAAAAGTAGGTTTTCACCAGTCAGGATTCTAGTGTTTGGGGGACCTGTTTTCAATGCTCACCCTTTCTATCTTCCCTTCTTCTTTCTCTGAAACAAAATAATTCTGTATATCCAAATTTGGATGTGTTTGCTACTGATGGAAGTAACAATAAATACACTAAGCAGCAACATATGCTTTCTTTCAAGTGGAATTTTATCAAAGCCGTAAGATTCATCATTCATAGTCAATTTTGGACTCATTTTCATATATTTGGAACTTAAAATATTTGTGAGGTTTTGTTAACTGAAACCCTAGTGGAAGCTGCTTGTGTGTAACTGCTAAAAAAAGTGGTTTGTATTTTAGAGTGCTTAGATGGTGAATGTCAATAATTCTTTAGCTCACTCTGAGCACTATGACAGCGTGTCTGAATCACCACAGCTTGTCTTGGTATTAGCCTTGGTATTGTCTTGGATTATAATCCCCTGGTTTTTAACAGGAGGTTTATGACAAAGTGGAAAGATGTGTTCCAGAATTAAAGTTAGCAAACAAGTTCTCTCACCAGGAATATATTTTGTTTGTATATTTAAATGGATACTGTCAAATTTGCTGGAGAACTATTATACCTTGAATAGTTTCCTAGGCATGTAAAATCGGTTTGGAATTTTACAGTAGAGAAAGAGGTTTTTTCTAGAGCAGTTCTTTAATTAACATATGGATTTCTATAAAAAGAAAACATATTTCCTTAACTTTCAAAAGAAAGCATTACATCCTTAACAGTCAAGGAAATAGTCAGTAAAAGAGAGAAAATCTTTTTTTCTTTTTCATACATACAAGTAAGGCAGCCTATAGCTCTGGTGATAATGTAGGAACTATTTCATAAATATTGAAACACAAAAGATAAGTCAGTGTTGAGGCTGCTGTAATTTTGAAAAGTAACTACCTAGTTACTGCTAGAAAACATCAGCTCCTGTAAAATACCTAAATAGTGTAATCTTCACAGGAATTCTGCCCATTAACTAAAAAGGGAAAAACACACAGAACCAGCATCCTTTAGGACAACTATTCTTCTGCCTTACATGAATTCCATAACTTTTTACATGAAAGCCATTTGTTTGAATCTTGCCTTGCTCAGTATTAATGATTCAAGTCTACAATCATCTGATAGTTCTTTATATGTAATTAACAGGCAGTTCTTCTGATGGTAGAGTTCACAGCTGACAGATATGCATCACCCAATATTACTATCTAGTTTCCCAGGTGGTGAGCAACATTTCAAGGACATGAGATAAAGTCTATTTATCTATACAACTTCATTTGTGCTCCTTGTTAATAGGTAGTGTGGGCAGGTGTTACTCTTCTGAATTCAGGGATATGTTACATAGCCTGCATAGCAAACCTACAGAGAAACTACCTATTTTATAGAAGCAAAAGCAACAGGAGTTGTTCAGCTACTAAGCCAACACTATACTGAAATGTCTATTTTTTCTTTGAAAGCCTTTGTAATAAAACTGCTTTAGGAAAAGAATTGCCCCTGACATGGCCCTATTTTCCAATATTCTTGCAATCATTAGGATTTTTTTCAATGTTATCTCTTTTGTTTGCTTAAGGCTTTGGGGGTGAGTTTCTTGGTGGTTCAGGATGAGCCTAACAAAACAGAAACTGACTTCTGTCTGCTTTGGTAGTTTTGCTAAGTTAAGAACTCATGAAACCAGTGATTAGCTACGTTTTTGTATGCTTCACTTTAGGAACAAAACCATTCCTTCATAAGGCACTGGGTTTTTTTTTGCTGATAGAGGTCATGATCCTTTAAAGGCTCATATATTAAGCCTCCTACATATGAAAGTAGCTATATTTCTGCTCCTGTGGTTTGTGTGGTTGTCACTTCAGTATACACCTAAATGCTATCTTGCTTTACTGAAGGAAGTAACACGGCAGAGAAGGGGAGATTGAGCTATGGATACCAGAAATTGGCCATTAGCCACAGCAGTTCATTAATGTTTATATAGCTATCTCTGAACTGCCTTAGCCATTAGGTGTGTAGTTTTTATTAGATTCACCTGCAACACATATGGAGTTGAATAATTCAAGCTATTCAGCATATGGGTTTGTAACAATAACACAGGGGAATAGAATTTAGAAAGATCAACAATTCCTATGTAACTATGCAGGTTCATGTAGTTTCGGTTTTCACCATTTTGGCAAGCCCATGTCTGCTTCCTTCTGTCACCAACTGTAAAAATCAGCCTGTCATTAAGGATCTCTCACATACCTGAAGGGCCCAAAACCTTGACTGTTTGGGGTATTTTTAGTTTAATAAACTACCTAGAAAGATATTTTATTACTGAAGAAATGTTAGAATGGTAAAGAAAGACCACCTCTCCTTTAAAATTTGTCTCAATAACAGCTTTCATTTCTCCTTATGTGTTCTCCTGGCCACTTCCAGTATATCAGTGCCAGCTGCAGAACTACAGACATAGAAAGTAGCACATGTGATTCTTGTAGCATTCAGCCTTGGACAATGCTGTTTAGTCTGATAAGATGTCCATACTTTAAAACTAGGTACTTAAAGACAATACATAACCCTTATAATAAGTACTTCTATTTGCTGGACACAAACAACCTTCTTGGATGAATAAAATGTGATGAGTTGTATGAAACTTACTCAGTTCCTATATGTATAGAACAACGAATACAGACAGTGACAGACACAATGAAAATAACCCAAGGAAGGCACATAAGGAGAAGATATTGGTATTTTTAATGTTCACATGAACAAAAAATTTTGAAGCAAACTTTTTAGTATATCCCTGGGTTCCCATACACAGCTCTAAAAGTCCTTGAGCACTGACCAGCTTCTAGCAGTAAGGTTGCAAGGGAAATCTCCAATCAAAATCTGACTTTACTCCCCAAGGAAAGATACAAGTTAGAGTAATAAAATAAATGCAAAGTCTTATTGGCCTTGACAGTGTTTTGAAACACCAGCATTCAAAAATAGAAGACAAAATATTCAGTACCCATGAGCAAGACTAATTCAGCCGCAAAAGGAGGTGACAGGGCAGAAAGGATATCCACCATGAGGAAACCACTCTTTCACTTCTGGGGCTGGATGAGTGCCAAAGCTCTGCTCTGTCTGTCTCTGGAAGTGCACAAGTTCTCTCCAAAAGTGGGCTGCTTCATCATTACCAGACACAAGCATACCAATGCCATGCTTCCCCAGTGCAGGATGCTACCATGGATGCATTCGGAGAGCTGGATGGTTTTCCTGCTGCAGGATATATGTGAGCACAGACATGATTAGGGCAGCTCTGAGCTGACCAAGTGCTTTACCAGCAGCATTTGCCACTCTTCTGAGTCAGTCCAGCAGATAATAACATCGTTTCTCTACTTTGTCAGTGCTCTCTCCCTGTTTCCTCAGGGAAGTCTAGTTTCCATAGGAAACCTGGCTATGGGAAGCTGATTCTTCCAGAGGTCTAACACCAGACCCCTCAGGCAGGAAGGCAGTGTAGCAGGCCCAGTGAAAAGAAGCAGATGGATAGAAAAATTACCTGCTCTTCAAAAATATTTAACTCTAAATGCTCTTTTGTTGTGGCTCTGTAAGGGCCATATAAAATCAAGGATTTTTTAATCAAAAAGAAGGGTCACAAAGGAGAAGTATGGGCAAAAAGTAATGGCAAAAAAAAGGAAAAAAACCTCCTTTATAAATGTAATTATAAACCTGATAAATGAGGAGGCAAATCTGTGTCTCTGCCTTGAGAACTGTGAAGGAACACTGCTGAGAATGATACGTAGGGAACAGCTAGAGGGGTAAAAGTACACCTTTTGGTGCTGATCTCCTGGTTATGAATCTTGTCTTTTACCATGGCAGTCAGACAGATTTCTAGTAGAGTTTTTTCCTTGATTCAGCTCAGGACTATCACTGGATGAAAACAGAACTTTCAGGTAATACCTTACCATCACATAACTCATTAGTTTTCAGGTAAGCTGAAGCAGATAGTGTTTGTATGCAGTACTCCCCTGGTTTCCTTCATGGCCTGTTATTGTATCTAACGTGCTGAGGAAACTGGTCACTTTGAGAAATCCCCACACTACTATTAATGATTAACTTATCTGAACACAAACATGCTCCTAACTGCCAAAAAAACTTAGAGTGAGTCTTGAAATAAATTCAAGACAGGACTTGCATCATCTTAGCCTGTCAAAGTAATAGTGTAGGTAATAATCAAGACAGGACTTGCATCATCTTAGCCTGTCAAAGTAATAGTGTAGGTAATAATTTGCATGTTTGCAGACTGACACACGAATGAGATAGGGTAAGCGTTAAGATAGATATTTCAGTAATAATTTGCCTACAGACAAATTTCCCCAGGAAGGAAATATACTTTAAATATTGTCAACACAGATATACAGTGGGTTTCTTCTCAGTGGGAAAGGTGGATGAACAACATTCAATTTCATTTGTATATAATTTTAAACCTGTGAGATACACAGTAAAACCATAAAGAATTAGGATTTTAGACACCGTTATAGTAAAGTTAAAATAAAGATGTTGTCTGTGGTATAAGTATGAGGTTATAGATACCCAAAAAAATGCTGAGTTTTGTGTGCAAAGAACACAATGAATAAGGCAGAGGAAAGAAAGAATAAAACTTCTCTTTGGTATTCACCTAAAAATAAAAAAAAAAAAAAAAAACCTGAATATTTTCCAAGGTGCAGGTGCAGAAATAAAACTTCAGGCAGCAGGATTCAAACTTGCAATGATTTTCAGTCCTTTGCTTGGTCTATTATATTTATTATATGTGCAATGTTTATTCAACTGGCACTATGAATGCTCTGCTTGGAGGTATATTCACTGTAATTCAGAACAAGCTCACTGGATGAGGACTTCTACAATGTATTGCCCCAAGTCACATTAAAATATGATGACCAAAACCAGGTTATTTATTTGGAAAACCTTTTTGACATTTATATCCTTGCTTACTGGTCAAGGTAATAATCGCATGTTGCTAAAGGCTGTCAGAAAAGAAATCCCGTCAGTTTAAATGCCAGCAATAACTCTGAATTCCCCATTATGCACATTTTCAGTTGAACATCAAAGACTCTTACAGCAAGAAAGGGAACTGCATTTCCTCGATCTGCCAATTTTTCATACAACCAAACAAGCAATTCACATATCTTCATATTATCAGCCTGTTACCTGCTTCAAGACGCACAACAAAAATACAAAATCTGCAATCTTTTCTCTCCACTCCTGACTCCACCTTGAAAATTGTCATCTTTTGCTGAATGCCCAGTTTGTTTCAGGGCCTGGACTATGGCAAGCATTTTTGCTCCAGCTTATAAAGAGAGTTTCCTGTAGGTCTATGTTAGAGCTCTGCAGTTACTTGATTCCCATCTTGTAAATTCCCATACTTGTAAAGCTGACACAAGAAGGACATATCTTCTAGTGTTCTCACTGACTTTTCCTATTTTGACATGAAAGGAAACAAACTTGGAATCCAACTGAATTTATACCAGAACTGAGAGAGACTAGATGGTGATGCAATGAGCATCAACAAATACAGCATTCAGTATCCCCATCCTAGATCTAAAGAGCAATTGTAAAATACATGATGCAGGAGTTAAGGTATTTTATGGCAGAGATTCTTACATGATATGGCTTAGATAATTTGAGAATTCTATTTACGTTAAGTATCAAATGTCTGAGAAAAAATGTTGAGAAGTTATTTCAATAAAAATGTGTTTACATGCCAAAAGTGAGAGAGCTTATGCAGTATCATGCAGCAAAACCAAGGCAAACTAGGAGCAGAGATCATACTGGAGAAGAGGTTCATTGAGGAATCTTCAATGAAAAATACATCTACACACATTTTTTTTTTCTTGTCAGTGCAAGTATCATCAACAAGCAATTTGCCATAGTCTTTTCCATATTTCTGTTCACATGCTGGTTTTAGGTTGGGTGATGTGGGGCTATGTTTGTCTGTGAAAAGTGGATAACATATCCACAATGTCCAGAGATATATGTACCTAAAGCATGAATAAATGTGTGACTGAGAAAAGTTGATGGTGTATTAACAACTCAGATGCAGGACTAAATCAACAAATACAACAAAACCTCACAGGAGAAGGAAGGCATAGGTATCCCAGAGTTAGAAATGTCTACAAGCTACTGCCTACCAAGTTTGTGGTAAGATCACAAAGGATAAAATAACAACGTAAAATTAGTAACATTTAAGAAAACCTTAGATGTGTCTTGACCTGCAACTGACACTAACTTTAACTTATGCCAAAGAATCAACTCTGACTCTTTTATGCTACAAAAATACTTTCTCCTCCAAACAGTTTCTGCAAAGTTCATTCAGAGGGACCCAAACCCCCTTTTTTTCACCTCTGAGATCGCCAGATGACTGTACACCATGACTGTACGTGATATAAAAACCTTTATTGATACAGTCTGGACGTACGGATTAATTTACAGGGACACCTCACGGCCATCATGGGCAGGGACATCGCCCTGGGCCTCCTGGGCACAGGCACTGCCTCAAGGCCAGCACCCCAAAGGCCTTTCTCCAAGGCATGCTGGGTGAAGGGGCAGCAGCAGCAGGGCTGCGGTAAGCAGGGCTGTGGGGGCCCTATCACCCCCATGTCATAGTGCTACCACCCGGCAACGCAGCATCACAATGCTCTGGGGCAATATAAAGCAGCATTCTCCCTATCCTACTGCCAGAGTGCCTAGCTTTGCCACCAGAACAGAGCTGGCAGCCTGCGAGGAATTCCTTGAGTCACTGGTGGAATTACTTGGAGGGGCAGAGTGGGGAAGACTGCCCGAAGCTGCTGGAGGTTCTCTGCTGCAATTCCAGCTCCTGGAGGGGTTACACTTATAGCTCATCAGATGGATGGATATCCTGCTTCGGTCTTTGAGGAGATTGTTGTCCTCATCTCCTGGGGAGATAGTGGCAGCAGCCATAAGAAATGGGATCCACAGATGGCCCAGTGCCCTACCCCAGTGCTTTGGACCCCCACTGCCAGGCACAGGAAGGGTTCCTAATCACAGGGTTGATCAGGTCAGCGGCATTTTGCTGTCTTTGGAAGCCTCTGAGAATGTTCTAAGTGGAGGCAGAAAAGGCGGTGCCAGTGTCCTCTTAGAGGCATAACCAGCCCGTGGACCAGGAGCGGGTCTTGCTCACGTGCTCAGGGAGTAGCCGATCACCAGTACTGGAGTCAGGAAGGAATTTTCCCCCAGGGCAGATCAGCACTGGTCCCCGGGGGTTTTTTGCCTTCCTTTGAGCACTGAGCATGACCACTTGTCAGGGCTCCTCTGGTCCTGGTGTTCTGGGTTATTGCCTGGTGCTCATGCACCACAAAGGTGGCCCCTCGTGTCCTGCAACTGGGGGGGGGGAAGGCTTTTTTGCCGCCAGGCTGGACTAGCAAGTGTCCCTGGGGTTTTCTGCCTTCTCCGCAGCCGAACACAGCCCCTTCATGGGGCTCCTTTGGGTTATTGTAGCCCAAAGGCAGCAGGTCGTGCTCCATGCAGGTGGCCCTCGTGCCCCGCATGCCGGGGAAGGGAAGCCTTCTGCACTCCCAGAGTGGCCCCAGCTTTGCCCCAGGACTTGCTGCTTCTCTTTGTTGCATTGAACACCACCCCTTGTCAGGTCTGCCCTGGCCCATTCTGGCTGGGTTCTTGCACTGCCCTTGCACCACCATGGCACCGCTCCTGTCCCGGCTTTCGTTTGTCAGGCTGCAAGGGATGTTCTCCCAAGCTAAAATTAACTGAAAATTTACCAAACTAAACTAAACTAAGGTAAATGAAATAACTTTATTTATAAATAAAAAAAATACTCTTTCCAACTGTAAACTGATTTGCGTCCAATTTGTGTCTTTGAAAATGTTTTTGATGTTGAAATTCCCATGGCATTTAGGTAAATAAAGGTCTCAATAAAACTCATTGTGAGTGCAGGGAATGGAATACAATAGAACAGCAGAGAATGGAATGGAACAGAATGGAATGGAACAGAACAGAATAGAACAGAACAGCTATGATACCTTATGCATATATTTGTCCTTCCAAACATACAAAGATCCTCTGGAAGTTCAGTGTAACTTGGTACATACAAGGATTTGAGCAACGTTCATTTCATATCTATAAGCTGAAGTAATAACAATGGAATAGCTCTCTTGAGGAAAGATACGAAATGTTTTGTGTTACCAGAAAAAGGAAAAAAAGAACTTGAAGATAACAAAGAAAATAGTGCAAAATGCACCAAAAGTCCTAAAAGAAAGTATACCCACAAACCCTCTGCTCAGCCAAGTGTCTCTTGTCCGGTGTTCTTGTTCGTTCTAGAACCTTACTCACTTTTTAAGTGTTTTAAGTGCAGGCTTCCTTGGCTTGTGGGTTTCTACACTGGCTTCAGTCCCATGCAGTTCTTATTTTAAATCCTGAGATCACAGGTGTCACTGGGAGGTTTGCTGCCAAAGAATATTCCTGCCTTTCGAGTCATTTGGTAGCTTGAACATGCCAAGTAAGAGGATGCCCTGGTGTTACCAAGTGGGAGATCAGAAATAAAGTGAAGCCTCTCAAAGGCAAGCTAATGCCCGTAATTCTTTTGCTCTACTGCTTGTCTGGACATTAAGGCAGCATGTCTTTCCAAAAGATACGCCAAAGTGGCACAGGAAACTTCACCTTAATGAAATATTAGTGATAAAGAGCCTATTAGACCTCATAGCAGCCTTACAGTATCCGAAGGGAGGCTATAGGGATGCTGATGGACTATTCATTAGGGACTGTAGTGATAGGACAAGGGGTAACGGGTTAAAACTTAAACAGGGGAAGTTTAGATTGGACATAAGGAAGAAATTCTTTACTGTAAGGGTGGTGAGGCACTGGAATGGGTTGCCCAGGGAAGTTGTGAATGCTCCATCCCTGGTGTTGTTCAAGGCCAGGTTGGATGAGGCCTTGGGTGGTGTTGTGGTTTAAGTCCCGGCTGTAAATTAGAACCACGCAGTCTACTTCCCCCCCCACCCCCCCAGAGGGATGGGGAGGAGAATCAAAAGAATGTAACTCTCACGGGTTGAGATAAAAACAGTCCAGTAACTAAGGTATAACACAAATCACTACTGCTGCCACCAATAATAATAATGATAAGGGAAATAACAAGGGAAGAGAATACGATACCGCCCGCTGGAAAAGAGCCCGACAGAGAAGAGGACGTGCCCTTCCGGGGAACTCCCAGTTACCTCCCTGGGCATGACATGCTGTGGTATGGAATACCTCTTTGGCTAGTTTGGGTCAGGCATCCTGTCCCCGCTTCCTCCCGGCTTCCCCTCCTCCCTGGCAGAGCATGAGACTCACAAAGTCCTTGGTCAGTCTAAACATCGGTGTTATCAGCTCCGTTCCCAGGCCGAAAGTCAAAAACACAGTGCTGCAACAGCTACTAAGAAGGAGAAAAACTGACTGCTGCTGCTGAACCCAGGACAGGTGGCATGGTTTATTGTGAGGTGTCCCTGCTCACTGCAGGGGGGTTGGAACTTAATGATCTTAAGGTCCTTTCCAACCCTAACTATTCTATGATTCTATGTGCAATGTTATACAAAGGTATAGACTAGATATCTCCAAGTTTTCTTTCCAACTTCAGGACAAGTGAAACTGTGAGTGTTGCATCCAAGAAGGCACACATGCCAAAACTGAACTTTTGACTGGATTTTATAGAGCATTCACAGAAGGAGATACGTCTGTAAAATTGCTAATATTCTCAAAGTAACTGTAATTTTAATAATAATGCATGTCATCATTAAAAAATATATGCTGTGACCTTAATATTTTATTTGCCAGTTTGAATTTTAAATATCACATGCTTTCTAGTGGCTTCATAGGAACTCAAATCCATTTACAAGTTGCTTTGGAACTTGAAAACAAAGAATCCTATTATAAATTAATTAAAGAAGAAAGTGGATGTTCACCCAGAACACTGTTAAGCATATAGATGAGCCACTGAAAGAAAGAGAAAACTAATTGAAGGGGGTTTTATTTTTTATGAGTCACTCACGTATGGGTCTAGGTGTATATAGCAGGCACCAAAATTTATGGTGCTAATGTGATCACAAGTGGTGAGCTAAAGCACGACATTTTTTCTTCTCCCTTCTGCGCTCCATGACGGGTTATTTGCCATCACTAAGCCTTAGCTGAAGGAACCATCAGATTATGTTTCTCTCAGCCTTCAGAAACACCACCATATCATGTATTTGTTTGAAATCGGTAATACTCAGTTCATTCTCTATTTAACTGGTTTTCTTCAAAGCCCTAGCCTTTCACCATATTTCTAATCTATGTCTTCAGAGTCTGGTGCATCTGCAAATCTCCCTGCTTGAGGAGGTGCTCAAAGCAAAACTCCTTCTAATTCCAAGAAACTATTTATCAGTCAGTACGTATTTCTGCTTGAAATAAAATAAAAGAGATTCACAGTTTAGTCATCTACATGTCAGCCTAGAAATAGTGAAAACCTTTTTTTCCCTCTCTCACTCACATTTAAAAATTTTTAAACCCACTGTTCTGTTGGCAAAAACTGAGGAAGGGGGAAGGGTGTCTCTCCAGCTGTTAGCAGCAAACTTGGCACAAATAAAGGCTCATATCCAGATGCTGCAGACTGGAAAAGTCGAACTGAGGGCAGTAAAGCAATCCCACAGCAGGTCTAGCTCCCAACCGCCCCTGATTTTTTTCATCAACAATCATCATTGTTTGTGCTCTCTCTGGGGGGTTCCCTTCAGTAAGGATGCAGCTTTGGAAAGACTGAAATATGTCAGTTTGAAAGCAGTTGCTGAGTTCTTTTGCACATCTTTCAAGTCCTTCACTTATTCTCATTCACTGTCCCCTGCTCATACTTTTACAGTTATTAACTATATTGCTGCATTTTGTCATAATTTCATTTTTGTCACTTCTATGTATTTTAATTTCACATCCCAATTTCCTATTGTGATATGCATTTGAGAAGGCTTAAGGTGATAGAGTCTTAAAAAAAAAAAGAAAGAACAATGAGTGGCAGAGTGTATTGACTTCTCTAGATTTACATTTCCTTTAGCATTCACAGGAGTCTAATTGATTTGTGAACCTTGTGAGCTTTCTCTCTCCAAAAAAATAATTGTGTATGCAGTCCAATTATACCCAGGGCAATTAAGAGTCACAATTTCAGTTATAAATAACAACAGAATTCAAGACAAAAAACAATAAACTTTTTTGGTCTGTTTCCTTTCTAAAAGAGGTCAGAGCCAACCCTTGCACTGAGTTCAAGAGGAAAACTTCTCTTGCCTTTATTGTCAGGTAAACAGAGTTAAAATACATAAACTGGACATATACAGACAAAATACATGGACTGTTTCTTAGGCCAAATTTGGTAACTGATCACAATGAATTCACTGTTTCTAAATGAGGGACGAAGTTGTCCCTACAAGACATTTTCTTTTGTTTAGAATTTCAGTAAGCTCTGCTGAGTTTATCAAGACCTGCTTTTATGTTTTGCATACACACAGCACCCCATACAGTGGACTGCTGCTCCATGTCTGAGCCTGTATGACAGTTCTGCAGCACAAAACCAAACAAAACAAAAAAATCCCAGCATGCCAGAAAATCCTTTCATCTGGCATCTTTCTCCAGAATACTGCTGTTTATCTAAAGATTGCCATTTTGAGACCAAAGTAAGGCCATCTTTCCAAATGTTTAATGTTTAAATAATTTAGAACCCCTGCACACAGGTGATAGCATTGTCCTAAAATTTAGAAGATGATCATAAAAACAAAGCAAACAACAACAAAAAGAACAACATTGAGCTGGATTTCAGTTTAGTTGGAAAAATCTTCAGGCTTTAGAAGCATCCTCTGCAGAGAAGCACAGAGAACCTAAAGCTTGAATATTTTTTCCAAGCTAAAAGAAAGAACCCACTGTTGCTAGTATGCTATTAGCTAAAGGTTGCTTAGGGATGGGAACAAAGTTCAGTCCCTTGGAAGCGAGAGACCGAGAACAGCCACGCTAGAGCCAACTCTACAGTCACTGTCTAGTGCAGCTGACAAACAAGCCAGGGGAAGACAGCTAAGGGATCAGACCCAGGTCTAGCTGAGCTATAACTGCTGGAAACATTATATTCCAAAACAAAACTGAAGTAAATTATCAGCTGGATCAGGGGGCTGACTACACCCAGAGTGATTAATATTTTCATGTGTAAAGAGCTGAAGGGAAGGAAGGTTCCCAAACTATGCTAACTTCAATCATTTCTTATGACTGATAATATCAGGGGGACAAAGTGCAGGAAAGTAGTTAAAGAATTGCTCCCATGGGGCCAAATCTACACACCTTTGCCCTCTTCATTTGTAGGAAACTTGTTAAGGAGCTGCTGTTGCTTTCAAAGTAAAAGCTCTCCAAAGAAGGCTCTGCTGTTCTCTTGGTGGATCCTACATAACTACAGGCTCTCGGTTTTCTTTAGGGGAGATTTTCTGAGGTACAGATGGGAGCTACGTGCCCATTTCCCATTATCTCCTAAAGAGAATTACATGCTTAACTGCCCTCTGTGCCTTTTATAACCTTCACTTTTAGAGTCAGATGCTCATGATTACATAGATTATCTACAATAGATTTCACAACAGCTGTACTTTGAGGTACTTCTTTAAAATGCTATTGGAAATTTTGACAACATACACAAAAAAACAGAGTAATGATCATGTAGTCTATGGATTGTTTGTTTTGAGAAGCTGAGATTTTCATGCTAAAATAGGACACATTTTTAAAGAAACATAGCCTAAGTCTAAAATATATGCAATTATGGTTTATTCTGTTGCTCCAGTAGATTAAAACATTCATTATACAAACCACAGATAAGATATAATCTGGGAGGTTGATGACTTTTTTGCAACATCACAGAAGACTAAAGGGGAGATTTTGTTGCAAACTAGTTGAGTTTGCAGTAGAAATTTATGTCCACTATGTAGTAAAAGGGCTGCTGTCACTTTCAGCTCCAGCTTTGCTTTATTTTATTTTTTCTAGTCTAGCTGGCTGTAAATCTTCAAAATTGCATAATGCCAATTAAGAAAAATAAAGAGCAAACTGAGATACCAGTATTCATAGAGGAATGCTGTTGGCTGAGGCCCCAGATATTTTTTGTGTCTCCAGTGATTTGCCTGTAACTGTTCCAGGAAGTTTGGGAAAATTTTTGCATTGACATAGTGTTGCAAGTGCTGGAAAAGCTTTACCCTGGGAAAAATCTGAGGCCTAGTTCAATGTCCTGGGTAAACCATCCTATGACTCCTATAGACATTCTCAAGGTTAATGAATTTTGCAGAAGTCTAACTTATCTCCCCTCACCACCCCCTTCAAAGTTGTTTTACTGAAGGTTCACAAATTGTTTAATTTTGTGTTATTTTTCTCCTGATTTCTCTCTTCCAAAAGACTTGGAGTTTTGTTTTTCATCTAGCAGTGGAGTTTGTTTTGTTTTGTTTTGTTTTCTTCTCAAGGCAGCTGATGAAGCATTTAAGGAGAAAGAACTTTATACTACCTTGATTTAAAAAAAAAAGAAAAAAAAGTATTTTTAATGCACACAGTAATTTATTTTCACTGCCAAAATAAGGATGACTCTCCTCTTCCTAAGTCAGGGCTTCAGACTTGGTTTTTTTCTTTTTACAAGTAAAGAACAACAGTCAAAAAGACAATAGACACAAATAAATAGCAATTAGAGAAAACAACAAAATCAGGGGGCCATTTAGTTTCAGTTCAGGAAGGTGGTCACTGTAGAAGAATAAACCCTATAAGAGTTAGCTTCTGAGGATGGGAGAAAGCACACAATGTTAGTTTCAGTGCTTAATCCCTTAGTAGAAGATTCAGTGGAATTACTATTTTGAGTGGGGTTTTATTTTTTAGGAATTCCTGTATTTATTTTCACTTGTCAGCAACCTGTTGGGCTCTTCTGATCTAGACTGTGACTCAGAAGCTGGGTCATCCAGTCTCTACAGAGGTGTCAAAGACCTGGGAGCTGTGCTGCTCTTCTCAAGATGCCTCTTTCTGTCTGTATACAAGAAAAGCTAGTTGAATAGCTTGAACTAGGAGCCCTATTTTTAGATGGCCAAATCTAGTCAAGGAAAAGGGCAACTAAGTGAATTCTAATAATTATATTGCTCTTCATTTCTAAGTTAAATCTAGCAATACAAAAGGTGCATAAAAGCTGTAAGAAAAAAAGTTTGTGAGAAGCAGCAATCATTTTTTCCTGATAAAGGTTGTGGAAAAAACAGGAAATAGAATGACCTTGAATGCTGACAAGAAATTAAATTCTATTGCAGTTGTTTCCAAATGTGTCAGTTTTCCTGACTTCTTATTCTTAAAGTACATTTTCTTCATAAATAAGTTTTGTGGGAAAAATTGTTTTTATAACCTCTCACATTTGGCAAATTGAAACCCCAAAGTCTCATTTTGCTTTGCTGATATTTCACAGACAAGGTTAAGGAACATCTTAGAAACAATGCTGAGACTATGTGTACCTGTTGTTTTTAATAAAATTGTCAAGTATTATAACCCTGTGAGTGCATAGGTATATTTACAGATATCCCTCTCCAAATGGATAGGAAGAATTGCTCTTAAAACCACAATCCAAAATGTAAAGCTAGGGAAACAAAAATTAATTTAATAAAATTAATCATAACAAAATGGGTGCAGGTCTTAAACAGAGGTAGAAAAGAACATGAACTATTGAGTAAACTCAATAAAAATATCCAAAATTTTACTTAAAGAAAACCTTTACAATGTATTCTAAAAATAATATAATTCTAAGCAAGAAAAGAAAACAAAATAATCATTAGAAACTATTTCATTAACTTTTGGCTTTGATGTATTTTTTTAGTGTTGTGTCAACCTTACCCAAGACAGATAATCTGCTATCAACATTTCAGAGTATATCATAACCTTTATTGGACTTCAAAAATACAGGTAAAAATTAGTTATTTCTTTATACAGGTAGGCAAACTCAAATATAGACAGATCATGCCCGGTGCTTTAAATTCAAGTGTGCAAAGCAAGTGCAAAAGCACTTAATATCGTTTTCAGAGGTACTGACTGCAAAAACCCCAGTGAATTTAGGCAGGAGGAGAGTCCAGGGACTAGATCTGTAAAAGTATTTAGGCCACTAAATCACATCATCTATTTTAGTAGAAGCTGTGTGCTTAAATACATATAAGGATATGGCTATAAAACTGCAAGAGGTTAGTAAGTTTTGCATTTCTTAAACGTCCAGATAACTTGTAAAAATAGTTGGTCCTAATTAGTCAGACTTACTCCATAAGTCTGCAACAGAAGCAACATTTTGGGGCACTTTTTAATTGAGGTACAGAAGCCATCAAGTTAATTACGCATTACTTGAAGCTGCAAGTGTCAAAGAAAGGGCATTTCAGTCCTGTCTTTGAAGCATAATTTAGCTCATATCTTAGGACAAGATTTAAGGTTTGGGTAATTTCTTAAGAGTCAGAAACTCTAGTCAAATTAGCCTTTTGCCTTCACATAATGAGGTTATTTTCTGCATTTATAAAATCTGAAAGGCACATCTATACTACTATCCTTGTAGATATCCAGTAAACCTACCCACCTTATACGCAGGCCTCAGAACCCCAAGACGTGTTCTATATCAACTCTACAAATGCTGAGAGATGGGGCCTAAACCATATGCTTCACTGTGGTTCTTCTGAAAGTATCAACTAGTATCTCAAAATGCCCTTTTCAATATTAGCGACAATGAGAAACTGAAAAACTTCAGTTCAAGGCTAAAGATTCTCATAGACTTTAAGAACACTTCAGCTTTAAGAGTGGAAATAATCTGGCTCAGTGTAGATGTCAACACAATTAATCACCCTGGGTTCCCTTGACAGTCAATGGAGATCTATTCAGTGTAGACAGTGGAGTTCAGGTTGTGATTCATGTCATCTTAAAGTACACACTTAAAATAGGTCAGAGAAACCATGCCCTAATAAGGCCTGTTTCTCTTCATAGACTACAGATGGAGCCTAAGATGATGAACTCAACTGAAGATAGCTGAAGTTAAAATTAATCCACGCTTATATTATGCAATGCAGACTTTCTGGATGTAGTCTATCGTACCCAGTGTCTTGCTTTCTAAAGAAGAGAATGAAGAAAATACATGTTCAAGTATAAATATTTTAAAGCCTAGACTGTAGCAGATTTACCTGTAAAACATGTCCTCAAACTTTCATATATCTATTTTAAGGTTACAGTAAAAATTAGTGTAAAGAGACTCTGAAGAATCAAGTTCTTTAAGTTAAAAAGAAGTAGGAATTAGACACAGGATTTCAAAAGCAAAGGGATTTGAATGTCGAATGGAAATTAAGCAATCATATCCCATGGGTTTCTTTGAAAGCCTAAATATTAGTAAAGGGAAAATTAGATCAATAAAATATTGGCATTTCTTACTTTTTTCATTGAGAAGGGAAAGCAGCAAAAATAGCTAGTTCTCTTTTAGCAAATCTGTTAATTTAAAGTCATTCTTTCATTTATTCCCTCTTTTCTATGTCTGGAGAAAGATGAACATTCCAGTAGCCACATTTTATTCACTTCAGGGTTTTTTTCAGTGCACACAAATCCACACTTATGCAACCTCTGACCACTGATTTTGAAAATTAAAACACACAGGAATACTGTGAGCATAGCTCTTTTTCAAAAGCACCATTTAAAACTTAAAAAATAATTGCTTGGTTTCTGCTCCAGCTACACAATATTAGGCTCTGTCCATTAAGAAGTTTCTAAAGAGATTTTGATGCGAAGACTTATAATGGATACCTTGACTAATAATAAACCCCAAAAGTGTATGTATTTATCTTTACATTAGTCTGTCTCTTTCAACAGAAAATGTTATAGAACCATGATTGCCAGCACTGAGGGTTTTTTTTTTTATGTTTAAAATACAGAAGAGAAGGGACAAGTTGTGGTGAGGAAAATGCAAACGTTGTACAACTCACCAGACCTCCTGTCCCAGAGAGATTTATTTATTGGAAATTATGGTGAGAGGAAAAAGACTAAATAACTTTAAGTCCCTAGTTATTATGTCTTATGTAGCTACATAGTACAATATAGCCCAATCTGCTGTTTTGTAAGCAGAGCTGTCAAACACTTGTTATTTTAAAACTGCAGCTTTTCAAGGTCCTCTGACAGCCAATGGTCCCAGCTCTCAGCCTGATTCATGGCTGGATCTGAGACAGAGGAAGTTAGCGTCTGCTATAATCTAAACACTTTGCAAATGGAGCATTAGAACAGTGGTGAAAGAAGAAAATAGCCTAAACCCTATAACCCAGACAAGAATCCTGCAAAGCTTCTGGGGAGAAGAGGAACGAAATAAGTACAACAGCAGAGTCTGCAAGATCAGCAAATGTATTCACATGATTTTATTTCAAAAACTCCGAGAGTTTCAGGCAGGGGGAAGAAGTTGATTTTAAGCCACTTAGCTGAAAAACAGGGAAAATTAGTCTCTGTCAAAAATATGGAAACAATGTCCCAGATGTGTACTTCTGCAACATCTGTATTTTCCATTTCAAGTGTAAATACAAAAAAGGTTGGTTGTAGGAGGATTCTTCCTTCTCTTCTTCTTCCCACCCCTGAGAGTTGTGTTTAGCCCTTAAATTCAGATCACTGGAAGATTATAAAGCACAAAGAGATGTGGATAATTTCCACTGCACTGAACTCTAGATCTACTGTTTCAAAGTCATCATGCAGACAGTAAAGGGGAGACGTAGTCCTGGGCTTTAATAATGCACCCCAAAAATACCGAGATAAGAAAATCTAGACACATATACTGCTTATTCTTTCTTAAAGGAGCAAATGTCCAAATCCAGTGAAAAATATTTTAAAAGCTCCCTCATTAATTAAGCAAAAGCCTATGTATAATATAATATTACCCTAGAATTAATTTCCTTTTTTGCCTTAATTTTCCCACATCTGTGCTTTTCCTTGTCTCCAGTACATGAATTTGCTACCTGTCTATGCCTCATTCTCTGTTCCCCTTCTATCAACTTGCATAGAACACCCCTTACTTCCTGGTCTGACCAAGTGTAGAAGATGCTTATTTTAATTACTTATATATAACTTGTTAGACACATATGTAGCCTCAGGATAGCGTTCTAGCTACAAGGTTCTCTAAACTGTCAGGATAAAATATGTTTCTGGATCAAACTTGGTAATTTTGTCCTACCATACCTTATGGCAACATAAATCAAATGTATCTTGTAGTTTGTGTCTGGTGAGTTACGGCTCACTCCTTTAGCATTCATTTTATAGACAGTAACATAATACAGATAGAATTGCTGTAAATGGGAAGAATTTGTGGGAAGAAATAGTAGTATAATTTGTATACATTCTGTGCAGAAAGACATTATACTGAAGATTTTGGCAACTTACTTGAAACGTTTATAGCAGCCATAATACTTGCCTTTCAAAAAAATTATTTATGGGCAGCTGCAATTCACACACATTGCTTGGAATCTGTGGAATAGTCTCTGTGGTGGCTCATGGCCTTCAGAAAGCTGGATGCCTTAAACAGAGCTATGGAGAATATGGAAAGAACGCTAACAAAATATCTGCAAACTTGTGCCTGCATTTTTGCCTTTGTCAACAAGAATGGAAAGGCTTTTCTAGTTAAACTTAAGTAATTAAATCTCCCTGCTCTCATTAAAAAAAAAAAAAAAAGCAACTGCCTGCTGTTGGTCTGAAGAATGGCACCAAGTAAATGTATATTTTAATTTCATGGTGTGAGTGTTAAATTATTACCATCTAAGCTGTCTGCCAATATTACATGAAATCCCACCACATTTTAATAATTCTCCTTTTGTTTTGGATGGAAATACCACATGTCTTATGGTTTGGAAGATTTTATGAGCAGTTACAGCCCCAAGAACTGCAACAACATAACCACATTCAGTTCACCTAATTGGACTGAAAGAAAACTTCAGTTTTTCTTCATTCTGTGAAATGGTTTGTGTCCTTTTGTGTGTTTGTGCGCATGTGTATATGCATATAAAAAAAAAAAAATATTTTCTTCTTCATCCTGTGTTAAAATATGAGAAACCCCTATTTTAATTTAAATTGTACATATAACTGGATGTTCTGAATTAATCTCAAAACAACTGTTGAAGTGCATGTAAATACAAATCTATCCTTCTGAACCCCAGAAATCTTTTCTTGCATTTTCTTTATTATCACTTATAATGCTAATATGGATTTGTTATTGATTCCCTGTCTTTACAGTGCATCGGATAAGCTTTTTATATTCCCAAACCATACATATCAGAACCACCCTCTTTGCTGTAGAAAGAAATACCGATTTTTCTTTCAGGAGTACAGAACATGAGTACAGGGAACATGAAAATGTTCACATGATCATATCACTAAGTTGATTAACAAAAATAACCACATGGAGATGTTTACAGTACTTAAATGCGGTTTTAAACGTGTTTATAAACTCATATAGAGAAATGGAAAAAGCTGGGAAAAGCAATATGCAAGTCTAAAATACTTATGAAATTATCAATTTCTGTTTAGACAATTTGGAGGGAACAGGGAGAGGGAAAGAAGTTTTCATTTTTTTCCTATAAAGCCCACTAAGGTATATTAGAAAATACTGCACTGACATTTTTACATGGCCAGTGGCTCACTAGCTCGGCATGGTCCCTTGCCTGGGGTGGCACTGGCCATTCCTAGTCAAGAAGTTAGTTAGTGTGTTTGTGTCAATTCTGCTTGAACAAGCGGGCCCATTCTCTCTGTTCCCACAGAATTTGCACTGGCGTTAAGTGCTAATGAGAAGAAATCTAGAAGAGTCAGAGAAATGCTACTAACTGCTTTTTCTCTGATTTTACGATTTCTACCCAGAAAGTAAGCTAAGAATTCCAAATTGAACCAAAGTTATGTTCCTGAGTCCTGTTTCAGTACCTAAGCTTCTATCAGAGCCCATGAGCAGGGCACACAGAGAAGATATAAGAGCTCAATGTATACTTGGGAGTCTGACATTTCTTTCAGGAAAGCAGAAATAGAGACTCTGAGCTTCTTTTCTTCTATGCTCTCTTTTGCCAAGGAGTCCCACCCTATATGCTGATAATATACCTTGAACAATCTGGCATCAAAATTTCATCAATGGCAGCACACCTTCCCGCTAAAGCTATTCTATCTTGCAAGGACACACTTTTTTTTTTCTCCTGCGCAAAGACTGAGACTGAATGTCTCTAACCATTACATCAGTAAGTCTGTTTCTGAGAGACTATCCCCTTTGTTTCCCTATCAGGGTTTAATTGTACAGTGAGATGTACAGTGAGACACTGAGAGCAGCTGAAACCTTGAGGTTTAGAGAGTCCTCTCACAGCATAGAGGAGATCATCTCATTGCAAAGGTACTGAAAAACTGTTGAGATACCACAGTCCTCTGTTCCAGATGTTTGCAGACATTCTGTGCACACCTAGAAACTCCCTTATGGAAAAAATTAATGACAGAAAATTAAATATTGATAGGATCAGATAGAAACTAGAGTGAAATCTTGAAGATCAAGAAGACTCCAACAAATTCCTATCTGTCTTACCTAGACATCTGATATAACCACAAGTATGCAGGATTTACGTCTTACTGAGCCAGCGTTGTCCTTTCTCCACGTTTGTGCTGACCACATATAGATGCCCACTTTTGGCAAGCCAAGTATTTATCTACACTTTTGTTAAGTCTCGGATTGATACTTTTGTCTAAAATTACATTCTAGTGACGTCTGAGGCACACATAAAGCTGACAGAGAGAACAGAGGACTCCTTATGAGATTTCCTGGTGTGCATCCAAAGGAAAAACAGGTATCCTAGGACATTTCAACTGGTCTTGTGTTTCGATAACCTATGTAAACCCTGAATGAGATTTAATCCACATATAGATACTCCAGTGGCATACACCTAAATTTTGGGTTCAAGCAGTGACAGCGAATCTTACTCAAGAGTCACAGACTTTGAATCTGGGACATAACCAGGTGGAGTCTCTTGAGAACCACCAAAGAGTCCCTTCTTCTCTTACAGCAGCTTCTTATGGATTCAGCAGCTACAAGGAGGAGAGAATAAAATCCCAAAAGAAGGTATTTGAAACCATATTCCCTACCCAAAATACAAGTACAAAGTGGTAATGGCACTGGTTCTTAAGGTTTTGCATCAAATAAATTATCTTGTTCGGTTTAGATGTTTTGGAACCATCATTGCCTGTGATTTCATATGTATAGCCTGAAAATCTGTGTAATCATAATGCATATTACAAAAAAAGGTTTACTGGTGAAGGCCTAACCTTGTAAACAAGCTTTGTTTACACAAAGAGACAATTGGACTACTCTTTTGTTTCAAAGTTTATGTGGTCAGAGTCTGAGATCGTTATTTTTAAAATATGATGATAAGAAGACACAGTGAGTACCCTTGTGAAGATTTTACAATGAATCCTGTAAATAAAGACCACAACAGAAATGCATAGTGTCTGCAAGGAAACAACTATCATGTATTGTGTTCGAATAATGAATCACAATGTTTTATCATCATCTGTTTACATAAAAAGTCATAATAGCATTTCAAAATATGGTGTATGCATTTTTATGATTGCCTTAAGTGCACAGAGGGGAATTGCCACAGCCTAGCATCATAAACTTTGTAAACCTTTCTTGGAGACTGCTTTTTCATCCCCATCCTCTTCTGCTTAATCAAAAATCTGGAGGAAACAGAGCACACAAATAAAACCGCATTAAAATAGTCCCATGTGTCTGACTAAAACAAAAGACAGGAAATTCTTGAAAGTGTGGTTATAAATTGAAAAATGTGTATAAACAGGGCTTCCTAGGGTCCTACATTTATGTATTCATAATTATTTCACTATCAATATTCTCATTGTTTATAAATATATACAAATGGTATTGGTCTAAGTGCCAAGACCACATTCTTAGTCTGAGATTTAGAACAGAAGCCCTGCTGCTGCTGGCTTCTACTTTATCATTAAAGATGGAAGTGAATGAAGTCCCTAGATTTCAACTCCTGGAAGCTTTATGATTTAAGCATATTTCTAATCTTCAACAGTATTCTGATGTGGAGACTAGGTCCAGATTCTGCTTTCAAGAATTACATGGTAAATCTCAATGATCTTCAAACATGTCAGGAGCACAAAAGGTACTACAACTGCAGCAAAAATTCTCAGCAGTTTCTAAATGCTTCAACAAGAGACCTTGTTGCCTACAGGAAGATCAAGAGGGACTCGTAGATCCAGGCAATACAACATCTGCCTAGATTTCAGGCATCTAGCCCACAAATTAGAATCCAAACCCAAGACTAAATATTTGTTATAAAAAACACAGCTTAAGTATCTGAGGGCACTGACTCAAAGGAAAAGACCAAACACTGCAGAGGTGTCTAACCCTAACTCACAATACTGAAACTCAAATGATGTCACCCTATGGAGTTTAGGCACTCAGTGTCACAGCTGAAAACTATGGCTGTTTGAATACACAGACCATTAGGGACATTGAAGTGTTCTCCAAAGATTCAAGCTTTTTGTAAAATTGACTAAGATAATACGGCAACAATGCTACATAGGATTATTCCTAGTTCTACCATTTAATGAAAAACAGACCTTAAAGTTTTCTGGGGCAAAAACAAAAGCTAGAAAACAGCTCGCTCCGTACAGTTTCCTTCTTTCTTATCTATCTCCATGACTCTTAATAATTTTTGCAGCTGCAGTGCATACCACCTGCCCAACTATGTAGGCTAGGCTGGGACCCTGTGGGTAAGCTGTGCTTACTCAGAAATGAGAGGTCTAAATGCCCAAGATCAAAGCCAACATTTAAAAAACAAACAAACAGAAAACCAAACAAATCTACTTCTGAAACATTCCCAGCTTTATTGGAACATATTCATAGAATGGTTTGGGTTGGAAGGGACCTTCAAAGGTCATCTAATCCAACTCTCCTGACATGAGCACAAAACATCTTTCACCAGATCTGGTTGCTGAAAGCCCTGTTTGTCCTTACTTTAAACACTTCCAATAATGAGGCATCCACAAATTCTCTGGACAACCTGTTCCAGTGTCTCACCACACACATCGTAAAAAAATTTTTTTTCTTTATTTCCAATCTGAATCTACTACTTTTCAGATTAAAAACATTGTCCCTTGTCCTGTCACTAAGGACAACTCTTTTTCCATCTTTTTTACAATCCCTTTTTATATATTGAACGGCAGCAACAAGGTCTCCCCAGAGCCTTCAATTCTTCAGGCTGTACTACCCCAGCTCTCTCAGCCTATTAAATTTTTTGGGTCTGAGCACACTTCCCAGGTCTCAGCTATAAAGAAGGCGCCTCACCTATCTTCAGGATCCCCAGAGTGCTCAAATTACATGGCTCTACCTGCCTGGCTAGCCTTTCTGAGAATGGCCAGAATATCACATACCCTGGAGAAGCTTCAGACAAACAGGGAAGTCAATTATTTTTAAATGACACTGAGGTCAGGCAGTCAATGAATGCAAGGTTTTGAAGTCATCATTTCAATGTGGCACCTTAAACCTAGCCATGTTCTATTTTAGTTAAGTAATTTTATTGACCCTAACCTGTTGCTGACTTGTGAAATGTAAAAGTATGCAGATAGGTCTCCCATGTCTGATATTGCTTCTGCATTGCTTATGAAGAAGTTCCAAAACAGGGTTCTTTTTTCATTGTTGTCACATGGAATACTTCTTTGTGGATTTTTTTTTTCCCCAGAAAGACTTTCTGACATGTATCATTCTCTTTAAAGTTATTAATGTATTTCTCATGCAGTTGCATTCTTAAGGCAAAAAGATCAAAAGCATGGGTAGGTTCAGAGCACAAGCTATAAACTAGTTAGATTTCAAGATGATTGACAATACTTGAATCCTGTTCTGACAAACTGTACAAATGACTAAAGAAGAAGGATTCTTCAGTCGACTCTTTTAAAAAATTTCTACCACAGGACTAGACATATCCTTTGGCAAAGGGCAGGGTTTAGGCTCTGCACAGCTATACAGCCACCATCATGTCTCACAAAGTAAAAACATGTACACCACTCCAAACACAGCTTCTTTTTCTTCCCTGCAGTAAATCCAGGTGCATGGCTCTACAATTGCTCTTTTATCCCAATTCAGTTTCAGTCTAGTCAGCTTCTCTGTGGATCCTTTCTGCCAGCCATGCAATACTGATAATTCACCAACACAGTTAGTCTGGGCAACAGAAGCACCAGTCATGGCCATGTCAGTGAAGTCTGTGCACAGCACTGAAACACATAATTTATGTTTCCTATATGATGGCAACTTTCTTGATACAGGGCTTCCTTTTGCTTAATTATTAAAAGTGTATAATGTGTCAAGACATGCAGCAGTTCATAAGTAAACCATTTTTTGGCCAGCACTTACTCAGATACTTGCAGAGCATCCAATTTATACATGAAAAAGAACTAGTTTGTCTTCTTAGGTCAATGAGCTGATAGTTTCACCTGCCAAGATCTTTCACAATGGTAAATTTCATTTTCTTGTGGGAAAATAAAAAAAAAAAAAACGATCACAAAAACTAGAATCCCTCATCAATTTAATGCTGAGTGTGCCATTCTGTAGTATTTTATATGGTGGCTCAAAAGGTTAAATAGCTCTTACCATTCAGTATTTAAATCTTCAGTGCTTCTTTATAATTACTGTGGGATCCTTTTAGTTTCATGCTTCTTACAATGTGTTAATCTTACCTTTCAGCTAGCTCTAGTTCTCTTGCAGCATACAGGTCTTTCCTGGCAACATCAAAACAAGACAATAGCTGACTTTAATGTTAAAATATTTTCCCCATGGAAATTTACCCAAATATTCATTTCCTCTCTATTCTTGATATTTACATGCATCAAACATTTGAAGACAGTTATCATGTTCTTTTATATGCATCAGTTATTTAACTTATAGTATACATATTTTGCTCCCTTAATCTTTCTTTATAAATCAGTTTCTCTGCACTCCTTAATCATGCATATTAGTCCTCTCTGAACAGCCTCCAATATAAAAAACCTTTTGTTCATTCTTTCGGATCCTTTGCTTTAAAAAGTTAATAATTTTAAATTTATTTAGGCTGATGAGAGAAATGTCAAGAAAATATGATATTTTATATAAATAACAATAATTAGTATTAATAATATTTCATGCTTTCCTGCAATTTTTAGTATATAGCAAACATACACAAATAAAACTAATGTATATCAAAAGCTGAATTTTCAGAGTGCAACACAATGTAACTTTACTTCACTAAAAGTCAGGATAGTGTTTATTTTACCTAACATTCAGATTCTGCCCATGTAACCTGTTTCAGATTGCTACCTCAGAATGAGATGAATCACAGGGTTGACTACAGTGGCTATGAAGACAGTCTAAACATTCAGAACCCAACATTCAGAACATGATCCTATACTATCAGAGGTCTACATACAAAGATTTTTTGTATCTAATTTTTGTCAAAGGAATCCCACCCATATCATCTTCACACCACATTGTTCGAGAAAAATGTGAAGGACCAAAGGAAGTTCACTACTTTATAGCATAAAATAGTTCTTCCTCCAAATTAGGCTGTATTTATCTGGGGATCTGCCAGGGTTTTCAGTGTCAGATGCATCTGTGTTTCTAACTGCAGTCTAGACAATGCAGAGATGGGAAAGTACTCAGTAATTAGATATCAAGACCCCCAAGGCATTAGATCATTCTCTCAAGGAACAGAGTACTTGAGAAGTTAGCATCAGAGTCAAAATTTACACACAATATAATTAGAAGATTAAGGTAAAATTAAGACACTGCCTTTGGGAAAGTCTGTTTCTTAATCATAAGAAAGATGATTAAACCTGCCACGTGAGATACTTTTGCTAAGTTAAAGGTCTTAAGAGGATTGGAATTACAAATACTAGTTCATTTTCTTAACTCCTAAAGAAGACCCAGTAAACTGGTAAGTTTCTTGTCAAAAGCACCATGATCAAAAAACTGCAGCTTTTAATCAGTTCCTCCAAAAATATTAAAATAGGCTTTCCTTCTTAAGATAACACATTGTTTCTTAGGGAAATATTTACCTCCTAGAAGCTTCTGTCAAATATTTTTTTCCTAACCAACAAGCATGAAAATTCTAATTGGAAGTGATCTACAAACCATTTACAGATGTCTTGTAATGAGTGAATGAATGTTCACTGTTTCCAATTAGCAGAGCCACCTCATTCCAACCTAGGCAGTTTGGAAGAGGCTTCTCTACATGGCTGTGCTCCTGGAAGCAGAGACACTGGAAAAGTCACCACATGACCACAAGACTCAAGAAGTAATGCTATCTCTTCTGTGCACCTCAGGATCAATACAACACTTCTTTGGAAGAGCTTCTGAAAGATTACTGACATTCTGAGATACCTTCAGCAGCATAGTGAAAGATGCTCAAGTCATGCCTGTGAACAGCAGGGAATAAGCTCAGCGCAGGATGGTAGGCCTTATTTTCCTGGTAAAATATTTTCCTACAAGAAAAGGGTTTTTTTCCCCTCAACACTGTAAGACTATGACTTCTGCATATGATAAAGCAATCAGCAGTGCAACATTGTTCAGAATTCATTCAGATGTTTGTACACATAATATGTGGGTTTCCATATTACTTCTGCTGGACCTAAAATTAGTCCACTATTCTAACAACTGTGACAATCAGCAATCTACCTCTATATGTAAGATACTGCCTTTATCTTCTTTCTTTCTTTTGTAACCTGTGAACCTGTTTATGTAATAAATGACAGCAAGCCAGACCACTTAATTAAAACAAAATGCTAGCATTCTGTGTTTTTAAGTCTTTCATAAATAGAATAAACATAACATTTTGAAATATAGGTTTGTGCTCCTTTTCCACTTCTGTTTTAAGACTAAAGAAATGGCGCAGAAAGATTGGAAACACAGGAAGTAAAAAATAACAATGCTCAAATATACATAAGACAAAAAAAATTCAGAAAGTTTCACAAGCACATTCCTGCTGTTATAAAAATAAAGTGTTATAGAAGAAATTTGTCAGAGAAACATAACCTGCTATATATATTTCCCTTTTATTTTACTATTTTCTATCTTAAAATCAGGATCTTTACATTAACCACATTTCTTTAAATTGTGTCCTATACATTTGCTTTGCAATATTTTTTCTCCCACAGTTTTGGAGCTGAACAATTTTTCACCATATCAGCTGGTTTCAGGCAAATCCTTGGTTTGAAAGACACTCAGTTTCTCTCCTACGTTATTTAATCTGCAGTTTCATTCTTTCTTTTAGTGTCACAGCAAAAGCTATGCTCTGTGCCAGTGCTGATAACCTTTAGGGATAGGTTTGTGACCAATTTTGAAGTGTCCTTTGTGCCAGCACACAGAATGTCCTACATTAGGTGTGCTGCTCCATGCAGTAAATCTGGGTTTCACTAACTCAGTGAACAACTTAATTTCAGCTGTCACTGTCTGAACAAGAGACCATTTCGGACTCTATTTATGGTTTTGACAAGCCAAAGAATTACATCAAGTGTAGCCTGTGAATATTAGAATATACAAACAAGTTTGTAAAAAAACTTTACTTGCCATTATCTCTGCAGTGACAACACACAGGAATTAAGAAAAAAAAAAAAAAAGAAAAAAAAAGAAAACCAAATCAAACTGCAAACATGGCATTCAAATAGAGTTTTAATAAAGAGAATAAATGGACCCTCAGAGTCAGGAATTGGTTTTCTTTGCTTTCCTGCAAGGACACGGAATCAGATATGAAAAGCAAACTGTTTAAACAGTTTTTAATTATCAGCATAAAAGGTTTTGCAAAAATAAAAGTAGACTTTTGCTTTCTGAACAAAATTTACAACTGGAGCTACGTTGTAGCATACCATAGCAATGCATACTACAGTAAAGAGAGTATAAAGTCAGCTAAAAGTACATGTTGAACATACATCAAGTATACTCAGAATTTCATTACACCTAAGTATTCAAGAGCAGTAAATGGTTAGCAGTGATGCAGAAGAAATATTAGAAGAGTAATCACAAAGGATTCATAGAGATTTAAAGAAAACGAAAAATAAATAAATTACAGGCTAAGTACCAGATAAGAGCAAAATAAAGACATTACAGAAGATTATGAGATCACAGAAAATGCTTTCAAAAATGTAAGAACAAAAGGTGAGTGATAAACATAGTAATGCCTAAAGAGTATCTTAAGAGATGAGGCAGAAAGTGCTGGAAGATTTAAATAAATTCTTCATATAGCTTATCAAGAAGAAAAATTATAGGCAGATGGCAGACTTAAACTCATATAGGTATACCTTTCCTAAGGCAGAGAGAATGAAAAAACACCAAAGTATACAGAGAATCTATCTGAAATATTACGTGGTGACAATCTTGGCATGTATCAAATGAAATAATTACTCAGTATTAAGGCATATCCACTTCAGAATTCACAGAAAGGGACAAAACCACAGCACTCTTCATACAAGTAATTTAAATCACTTCACTGTACAAATAACTTTTATCATATGCAAGATGTTACTTTGAAATCAACTGGACTGTTCATATGACTGACAGCAGTGGGACTATGGAGAAAAGGAATTTTTAGTGAGTTAAAATTAAAACTAGTGGAGCTGTGCAGGAAAGGCCTGGTGTAACCCTTCTCAAAGCGTGCCTCTGAAGAAGCAAAGACTGTATTCAACTGTTTCCTTCTGGCACATTTTAGTGATATCTTTTTGCTTAGGAAAGCAATTTTCTTCAAGCCCAAACAGAAATACATGTTTATAGGAGAGATGTGTTACAAAAGCCACAGAGCATAACTAACTTCAGCAAATTATGGAGCAATGGCAATTCCAGTGAGAGTGAGAAAATCTACTAATGAAAAATAGAAGTCTCAACTCTGAAGAAAAATTATGAACTCTGGTAGCCTGGATTCGAGTTTAAACTGCTACAAGTACTATTCTACGTTAAAGGTAACTATCTGTAATATTTTTAGCTACATCTATAAGGGAGTCCAGTAACTTCAGTCTAAAAATTCAAAACACAGACACATATTTTCGGCCAAAACAAAGCCAGAGCCATCAGTAATTTTAATTCCCTTCACTAAATATTTTTTTGGCCATGAGAATATGTGTAAAATAGATGTGGTTGCAGCCACAATGGCCCAGGGATATATAGGGTTTATAAGGCAAACAAGTTGCTAAGGAAGAGTTTGCATTCCTTAAAGATTGTGTTTTCTTCCAGTTGTAGTGCTTCCTGTAGCAAAAGTATTTTTCTCTCCTTCCTGATCTTACTTTTCCCTAAAAATCTTAGGTTGGAAAGCAACAAGACAGCCCTGAAGTCTTTCATGAAAAAGTTCTATTAGTGGGTGAAACTAAAGCAATTCAACTTTGGAGCCCTGAGAAGGAGACAGGAGTTCTGGAAATGCCTCCCTGCTCTGCACCTCTGCAGGAGCCCTGCTCTTTCTTGGCCTGAGCAGGAGTCTCAGCTCCACCTTCTCGCTGAAGCCAGGAAAAGCACATGGATATTTCTCTCTGCTTGTTGCCTGAAAACCTAATCCTCATCTCCTCTGGAGAGAAGACAGTCATATTGGCTGTACCTCTGCACCTATGGAAAGATGCTGAAAGAGGCTGTCTGGAAAGTACCTTCATGCTAAGAGGTGGTAAAGTGTCTTGGGCTTTCTGATTTCACCTTTGTTCAGAGAAACGGCTTTGAATTTTCTTATAAATAGAGTTGCCTCAAAGAAAGATGACTCCACCATCAATCTTTCCACCTGAGGAATAACCCAAACTTCTAGACTTTTAAACACACAACTCCAAAAGAGCAGTCCAAAAACAAAGGGTAAGGCAACGATTAGAAGTAACTGCTAAGTTGTTAACTGTACACAAGGTCTGCCTGCCTACAGGTCAGTTTTAACTGAAAAATAGACTGTTTTCTAGAGTAAATTTCTCTGTATCTCACCCACTGCAGCCAATTCATTTTATACAAACAACTAATGGAGCAGAAGGCTAATGTATGTACAATAGCTTGAAAATTCACATGACCAAGAGACCGCTTGGCTTTTTTCTTAGGTACAAACAACATTTTTGTCCCTATGAAAGGTTACAACTTCTGCACAGGTACAGAAAGATAACCTCAGAATTCATTGTTTTGGGGGGAGTGAGAAGAAATAAATATTTGAGTATAATTCACCCAAACTTTATGTGAATTCCATCATGCCTGTGCTGTGAGACTACTAGCTCTTCCTCCTCTTCTTCTTTCACTAAAATGTTAGTGAGATTTGCTTTACCCCACCCCACGTTATACACCACCTCATTGCTATCTAGTTGTATGTTATTTAACACAATAGTTTCTAATAGAATTCACTTACAGTTTGGTTTTGGGTTTCTTTAATTTGCTGAAAACCTAAGAAGATATCATTTCAGATTAAGTGTAAATAGCTTATGCAACTCTAAATGAACTGAAAAAAAAAGATGCTTTATAGAGAACTAACCTCTTCTGTACCATGCCCCTTTCTTCATCTTAATCTTCCTGTTCTACTGCAAGATTTTAGTGAAAACATTATTAATATAAAATGAGTATATTGCATAAAGAGCAGAGGTAAAAATTTGTTTAATTAGAAAGCTGCTTCTTAACCCTCACATTACTGTAGCTCTTCATGAACTCTTCATCCTATGCTGAAAGGGAAGGTTGAAACTGCAAGATAGTTTGCACTTGTTAGAGGGTATTTGTGATCTTTCCATTAGTTTAAAAGCTTTCTATCTGTCTAATTATAGCAAATTAGTACCATTTGGGGGACACAGCAGAAAAGCTGTGATTTTCTCTCTCACCCAATGGTCACATAGTTCTCAGACACCAAAGTCTAGAAGGATACCTGTGATTGTGACCCATTCTCATTATCTGTTTCCATCCTAAGTAACATCAGCACAGAGTTTTATATTATGTGAATGAATATTTAAAGTGAAATTATAGCTTTCAGTGGCAAATTACACCTAGATGTGACCAAGAGAGGATTAAGCCCATCATTTTGCTTAAGAGCTCAGATGGTTGGAGTAATTGGATGATAGCTGTAGGGCATCTTTTTGGTCTATAATTAGGTCATTTCTTTCTCATCTTCTGATGGTGTGTATAATTACAAATTAATTTGAAATCCCACTGTGAGTAAAGAAAATCTGTTTAATATAATAGAAGTACAAAAGCCACAGGATATTATTTTTTAAAAGACTTTTAGTGTTTATACCAAAATACTCATTCTGGCCCAAAGTCACATCTATACAGACTGCAGGGCTCATATTTGGTTTCTTTCTTGAGTTTTATATGGACACAGATAAATTTTCTCTCTTAAAATAAATGACATTTCATGACTGCACTCTGCTCCAGTATTTGTCAGCAGGTGTCAACTGCACGAAAAGTTGGGGAAAAAGCTGAAAGCCAGTCATAAGAGTTTTTATAGACAACAGTATTGTCAGAGGACATACAGACAGCTCTAAACAAGGTGATGTAGGCAACTATTTTATTCTTCGGTCCTTCCATTACTTGCTTGCCATCTAAAATATATTTTTTTGTTTTTACCCTGAACCCCCGAAAGTGTTAAGTGTTGCACAGCCTTGCTCCTGTGTGCTGCAGGAGCTCATCCGTTTCATCTCCTGGCTGAGGTATGCTGCTGGCAAGTTCCACTTCCCTTTCTTTATCACAATGATGTGGTCGGATGCATTAGACCTCCTGCCTGCCTTAATGCTGATACAGGTAAAAACATGCACTCCTGACAAATGGATAACCCCAACCAGATCCACAGAAGCAATGTTTTGACTTGCTGAACTTCCTGTCTCACTCAAGGGACAAACGTTTTTATCTCTCCCCAGAAATCTTGAAAGAGGTCGGGGAGAGGGTCCCAGGTGTGATCTGAGCACTTGGGATGTCAATAGTGAGCCGAGGGCCACGTGGGGTGTGCAATTAGGGGGAAGAGTAGAAGAAAAGACAGTGCAGAGAACAAGGGTAGTGAGATTTGATCGTATCTGTAGATGTGTTGCAAAAACTGTAGAACATCCCATGCCTTTAGCATGATAAGATTAGACTTCTGGCAGAAAAGAAAGAAAAAATAAAAGGGGAGGTAGGGTATACAGGGGGAAGGAAGGAATTGCTTAGATATAAGTTCCAAAGATCATTAAGAGGGTTCTTTGTTGCATAGCTCCAAAGCTAAGATGTGCCGGGGCATGTATTAAAATAAGGAGGTCTTAAAAAGCTACCGAGCTTCTTAGTTTTCAAAATCAGTTCAAAGTCCTAGTCTTGGATTATTCACATTGTGACCTCCAGGCCTACTTGAGATGCCATAAAAACTGTATTCAGGAAGGAAGGAAGAAATTATCAAAAAGGAAAGAACTTTTTAATTTAATAATGTCTCAATGGCAATAATATTTTTCTTTTAAATAAAACCTTTCATTTAAAGAGCTCAAAATATTTTCTAGATTAAAAAAAAAAAAAAGTAGAACTCAGAAACACAGGAAAAACCTGGAGCAACCAGCTAGAAAGAAGAGCTAGAGAAAGAGATTTATCATCTAAACGTACACAAGTCCATGGGACCTGACAAAATCCATCTGTGGGTCCTGAAGGAGCTGGCAAATGAAGTTGCTAAGCCACTGGCCATCATATTTGAAAAATCATGGCAGTCAGGTGAAGTTCCCGACGACTGGAAGAAGGGAAATATAACCCCCATTTTCAAGAAGGGGAAAATGGACGACACGGGGAATTACAGACCAGTCAGTCTCACCTCTGTGCCTGGCAAAATCTTGGAGCAGATTCTCCTGGAAGGCATGCTAAGGCACATGAAAAACAAGGAGGTGGTTGGTGACAGCCAGCATGGCTTCACTAAGGGGAAATCCTGCCTGACCAATTTGGTGGCCTTCTATGATGGGGCTACGGAACTGATGGACGGGTAGAGCAGTTGATGTCATCTGTCTGGATTTGTGCAAAGCATTCGACACTGTCCCGCATGACATCCTTGTCTCTAAATTGGAGAGACATCAATTTGATGGGTGGACCACTTGGTGGATAAAGAACTGGCTGGATGGCCACACGCACACAAAGAGTTGTGGTCAATGGCTCAGTGTCCAGCTCGAGACCGGTAACGAGTGGTGTCCCTCAGGTATTGGTGTTGGGACCGGTCTTGTTCAACATCTTTGGCGGTGACATGGACAGTGGGATTGAGTGCACCCTCAGCAAGTTTGCAGATGACACCAAGCTGTGTGGTTCGGTTGATACGCTGGAGGGAAGGGATCCCATCCAGAGGGACCTCAACACGCTTGTGAGGTGGGCTGATGCCAACCTCATGAAGTTTAACCATGACAAGTGCAAGGTCCTACACCTGGGTCGGAGCAATCCCAGGCACAGCTATAGGTTGGGCAGAGAAGAGATTCAGAGCAGCAAAGATGCAGAGAAGGACTTGGGGGTGTTGGTTGATGAGAAAATGAAATGAGCCAGCTTCAGTGTGCGCTTGCAGCCCAGAAAGCCAACCGTATCCTGGGCTGCATCAAGAGGTGTGTGACCAGCAGGTCGAAGGAGGTGATCCTGCCCCTCTACTCTGCTCTCGTGAGACCTCACTTGGAGTATTGTGTGCAGTTCTGGTGTCCCCAACATAAAAAGTTCATGGAACTGTTGGAACAAGTCCAGAGGAGGGCCACGAGGATGATCAGGGGACTGGAGCACCTCCCGTATGAAGATAGGCTGAGAAAGCTGGGTCTGTTCAGCCTGGAGAAGAGAAGGCTGTGTGAAGACCTCATAGCAGCCTTCCAGTATCTGAAGGGGGCCTACAAGGATGCTGGGGAGGGACTCTTCATCAGGGACTGTAGTGACAGGACAAGGGGTAATGGGTTCAAACTTAAACAGGGGAAGTTTAGATTGGACATAAGGAAGAAATTCTTTACTGAGAGGGTGGTGAAGCAGTGGAATGGGTTGCCCAGGGAGGTTGTGAATGCTCCATCCTTGGTGGTGTTCAAGGCCAGGTTGGATGAGGCCTTGGGTGGCATGGTTTATTGCGAGGTGTCCCTTCCCATGGCAGGGGGGTTGGAACTAGATGATCTTAAGGTCCTTTCCAACCCTAACTATTCTATGATTCTATGATTCTATAGGAAAGATATAAGACAATAGAGTAACCTAGTCTTCTTATCCCATAAAATCGAAATAGACGTGCTAATAGGATATATTGATCATGGTGTTTCTGTAGTGGTAATTGTCATTCTGTAATTTTTGAAACGGAAGTACTTTAAAATTCCATTATGAAACTGAATAGGAGGAACATTTATTTTAAAAATTTTATTAGATATTTTTATTTAAAAAAAAAATCGTTTTTTACTAAACTTAATTTTCTAGAAAATTTTCAACTTCCTCTATGTAGCCTGTAGACCAGAAGGTGCAAATGAGGTTATATGGAAAACAAATAATATGTAGAGGACAGAATTATCTGCTCCAACTATATTTCTTCTGGTTGCTATAATTAAAACATTATATTAATTAAAAATAGATTTTATGTCTTCCATGCAAATAATGTACCTGAGTGATTAGTCTTGTATAGGAAAAACCTACCATACAGATCTATTACATATAGGTATTCACTTACCTGCTATGACACTTAGAAGTGAATTATTCTGATTAGCTGGAGGCTATCAGTGATAATTCTTATGCAAAAATAAATGCAAGGGCCAAAATAGACTAATTATTGGGTTGTTTAAACTCAATTTCTTAAGATTTGTTAATCTCTCTAAACCACAATTAAAAAATTGGTGGTCTCAAATTAGCTTCTAGATAATAGAGTTTAAATTACTTGAGTAGTGAATAACTCATTTCACTCTAAGCCTTTACAACTCATTGTTTGCTATGCAAATAATTAATGACATTTTATTTATACCAGATCAGTGGGAAATTTAAAACCATAATATGATATCTTTCTTCTTTTCTTATTATTCTCTATGCCTTAATGCTAACAATAACAAATACTCCATTGATATATGCATTTATAAGACAGAAAACTACTCACCCCTACTGTAAAGCTGCCCTATAATCATTCATCTGTTGAGGAATATATTAAATGCACTAACAGCAAATAAATCCTGCTCACAGTTTGCCCACACTCCACCCTTCAGGATGCTACCAGAGTGGTGCAACATTCACCTCAAACCTCAAAACCACTTGAATAAAACCTTGGTTTGATGTGTTCTTGGCCCTCAGGCCATGCTTACAACAGTTCATGAATGCAACTTGAGGTTTTGTGCACATCTGGGAAATCTGGTCTCTCAACCCTTAAAGTTTCCCAGGTGGTATTCTTCCCACTTCCTTCCACCTTTGCTTGATTCAGATGCCTGGGGAAAAATGATGATGATGGCAATTTAGAAATATAGTTCCTAAAAATGTTCCTATGTGGTAAGGAGTAAGAGGATATTACAAAAAAAGACAGCTGAATCAAGGATGGTGATTCCACTTGCAGCAAATATGGAACATGTTAGATTCCTTTGTGTTCCACAGTAGACTTAAAAAACCTTATGAACATTTTTCCTAAAATACAAGATAGTGGTAGGTATCTGTTTTCTTTTTCTAATCTGTTTTTTTTTTTTTTTTTCTAATATAAGTGAAAGAAGGAGGTCTAAAACTGTGGGATGCCCAGGTACAGGTCCCTGATCTGCTTGGTATTAATACATTAATATCTGCTTGATATTAATTCAGTGTACATCTGAACCAGGATTTTTTCCATTCATGGCACCACCTTAACCACTAACCAGAAATCCTGGGCATTGATCCTTGCTTCAGTGGAATCTCCTTCTCAGAACTATTTTACTTTTGACACACTACTTTCCCAGCCACTCTCTCTGTGCCATTCTAAGGCAGATTTTTTACAGTGTGTTCTAAGGCACATTTTCTACATAGAGTTTCAAGAAACTATTCAAAGTATTAAACCAGATTTTAAGAGAGTAAAAGTGATTTTCCAGCTTACAAGTCATGATAGTCACCTCTGTGGTGATATCCTGGAGCCTCAGTAAAAGTTTGATTCCTTAGTCAGGAATGGAACAGAATTTACTGATCTAGCACTAAAGATGCTAAAGGTCCTAACACTTTCCTAAGAGATTTGTGTTTAAACACACATTGGCATAGCTGGCTGAATTCCCCAGCCCAGTGCTGATCTAACCTTCTGTCACTGGGTACAGCTTTTCCTCCTGTTTGAATTCTGATGGGGTTTTTCTCCTCTGCTTTTCCTTCAAGTGTCTGAAATTAAATATTTTTCCTTGGTTTATGTGGTAATTTCCTGTTAAAGTATTTTTGGTTCAGTTTTACATTTCATTAAGAGAATGTTATTCTTTTTCATTAACATCTTTTTTTTTGCCATGGGCCCCTTAACCTATTCTTCTATACCAGCAACACAAAGGAGACCCTCTCCTTGTGTAAACTTCTTGCGGGTGGTAGAAAGGTAAATTGTATGTGAATCCTCACATTACAGAAGAATTACAGACTCATTCCTTACAGAAGTAAGAGTCTCTGCCTGTTCCTGCACCTTGTAAGTATGTATGAGTCCAGTCTACATCAAGAACCAATATATATTTAGTAAGGCTAATTTCATATAAAGTGAATCTAATTTCAGATAAAGCTATTATTCTTGACTATTTCCTCTAAGATTAGTGCTCAATCTTTTCTCCGAGGTAAAATTTTAGGTATATTGTGCTATGATGTAGTACCCTACAATTACTTTTAAAATTATGACTCAAAATTGATACTCAGACCACCTCTGCGATTTCCTCCAGGCTTAGATCTGTAAGAGTAGCTTTTCATAAGGACAAAGTTGGCATGCTGGTGTTTGCAAACAGGAAAATTTCTGCCTTCTATATAAAATATCCTATAAAGGAGTGAGAGTTATATGTTCTGTCTTTAATTGTAAAAAGCATTAGTACCTAGGCAGTACCTTGACATTCTTGGCATTCAACTGTTCCAGTAGGGTTCTGACTTCAAGCAGGAGTGACTTTAGTTTCCTGATCTTGTGGCTGCATAAGAACATACCTCAGCTGTAATCTTGGGTTTAGATAAGGTTTGGGATGCAGCAAAAACTTAATTAAAAGTTTTCATAAGCATGTTCTTCAGCTCCAAAGAGAAAGAAAAAGAGCCTACTAGAAAAAGCAACCTGGATTAGGTATACTATTGTTTAATGAAGTCCAGCTTGTAAATTTAAACTCAAAAGTGACCATCCTGTCTGACCTCAAGTATAATAAAAGCCATGGATTTTCACCCAGGAATTTTATCCTTTCACTCAGTAACTCACAGCTGAGTTGACTTGATCTTTTACAAAAACATGCAGTCTCTATTGAGAGCAATGAGGAGTTATCCCTCCTCACCAGCAGCCTTACAGGTAATATTACATACAAGCGGTTGACCCTTCTCAGGTTACCCAGTCACTCACAGGAAAATCCATTTAAGAAACAAATCTATCTTGAACAAACAGGCCTTTAATCTCTTGCATTATGGTCATCGAAGGTGATTTTATTTTGGGATCCTAAGGAAAAAAGGCTTCTATAATTGTACCGCCTGTGTATGAATGTGTTTAATGACTTCTTAACCCATTAGCCAGCCATGGGATAACAATGTCAAATAAATATGTTTTCCAGAAATAGGTAGCTAGAAAAAAAGTCTACTAGTGTCCTAGTAGACTTAAATATTAGACACTGGAAAATCTGCATAGGAAGAAAACACTATAAATGTTCCTACAAAAGTAAAGCTCCAGGTAAAGACTGCAATTTCATAGGCACCACAGAACTGCTAACCCACAAAATCTGTCAATGAGAGCATCTGACCCATTCCTCTGAAGGATCTAGGAATATAGATCACCATCAGAGGATGCTGAGGACCCCAGCTCACCTTGGCTGAGTCCTTTTGTCTCTGAGCTTTTGGTCAGATTGGCTTTGTTCTGTTTCCAGTTCTGTGAATCTGCCCTTCTTTTGCTTTTTTATTTCTTCCAGTTCTCTAAAAAAAAAAAAAAAACCCTTCCCAATTCAGTAAATGGAAACATCCTGCTGAAAAAAAATAATATTTTCTGCAATTTTTTCAGTGTAGAAAAATGAAAACCTGTAAGCTTGATTTAATTTCAACTGGGTTCTGGCTTCATGGCTCAGCTGCTGGCCCAACACCAATCATTAGTTGCATAGCTGTATCTCATTGAAAGTACATTCTCACTTCACCTGTGAAGCTGGACACTGAACAAATGTAAGAGAGGGACAATCCCTCTGAAAGAGCTGTAAATGGTGAGAAAAATTAATCATGCATGGAACTGGAGGCGTAGAGAAGTAAATGTATGAAAAGCCACTTATGGAAGAACAGGAGCAAGGAGAGGGTCTTCTAAGACCAGCTGCACTTAATCTCTCTGTAGCTGGCACACTTAGCAGTAATACCATTGGGTTCATTCTGTTAAAGTTTACTTAAACTAAACCAAACACCACATAGCTCCAAACAGTAGAGTTCATTCTGTCATAGCAGGAACTCATTTGGAAGATGCAAGGCCAAATGGTCTAACCTCAGTTGTATGGAAATCAAACAGTAAGTGAAATTGTGCTGTTTATGGAGAAGAACAGTATACTGAATTATTGAGATTTTAAGCAAGACAGTAACTATCAAAAGGATTCTGAGTAAATAATAATTCAGGAAAGACTCTTCCCCATTTATTCATGCCTAGTGAGAAAAGCAAAACCTACTGAGATGGAGTTGCCATAATGGGGCTTCACCTCCCCACTCCATGACAAACCAAGACCCATATATATAAAGGAAATTTAAAATAGTACTCTCTTCATGTGAGGTGGTCTATTCTATAGGCCTATATCTAAGGTCTGAGATTTTAATGGGTAATCAGCCAGCTAGAGACATTCCCTCAAGGTGCCTGCATATTTTGATTACAGAAAAACTCAATACTACTGCTCAGGCTGAGCTCTCTGTGCCTAGTACCTTATAATATTAGACATATATTTTGTATTAATTTATACCTTGGGGAATTATGGCACATTAGTTTCCAACTTGAAGAAATCACATGTCTCTTTAAATTGACATCAGATGAGGCTCCTACAGACACATAATAAAAGCTTCCTCACATACATGTATAAGAAAAGGTCCCTCTCGGGGCCAAATGGTGATGAAAATGGCCACTTAGAAGCCTTCCACAACTGCAGTATTGCCAGCTGTTGGCATTCAGGTCTGATGATTTAAACTTAAAAAAAGATTGTGAAAACAGGCTTCATTCTCGTTTGACTTTTGTTCCTTTTCTTTTTTTCTTTTTTTTTTTTTTTTTATTTATTTCATTCCAACCTTTCCTCTCTCATTGTGAGGACTAAAGGAATTGAGAAACTCAATTCTTTTAAAAGTGAACTTAGTGATTTTCACTCGACCACATTACTCCGGTACCTGATGTTTTAAGAAAACTATCAAATATTGCAAGCATCACTAATAAAATCACAGCAGCTGGCAACATGGTTAAATGAATCATTCTCCTTAGGATTTTTGAATAGACCAAACTTGCTGGAATGAGCAACTATTCAAATAGAAGAGATGGAGCCAGAAGGAATGACTACAGCACATAAGCTATGACCTGTCTTGGCTAAGCTCCTTTTGATATCTGGCTTTGTTGGGATTTGTTTACTCTTCTGTGAGTACAGTCTGAGTATGTGTGATCTTTTGCAAACAGTCTTGCATTCATATTACAAATCTGCATAGACAGCCAGCCAGCCAAATACAAACCAACTGCAAAACAAGTAAGTATTGCAATATTATGCTCAAGATGATAGTAAGTCTGAGAATAACCCAGCCTCAGTGCCTGGATTATGTGTTTGTTTGTTCATCTTACTCACCGAGCAAGCAAAAAAAGCATCATGTCTCCATTTATGAATTAGTCACAAGTGTGTAGCCCAATGTTATCTCTCACTACCTTCCTCCTTTCAAAAGTACATGGCTAGAAATAGAGTCCATCTGTTTGCTCTTGAGTACCATTGTGGAAGGCTATCTTCTAGTCCAAACTGTACCACAACAGAGTTAAAATTATCTCTTAACACAGCTCAGCCACAGCTCAAAGTGTTCTCCTCATGACCTAAGAAAGGTACACATACTCCAGAAAAAAAACCTACATACAGTTTGAGATCCCACGCACCCTATGGCTGGGATCCAAACCAGGGACTAGAACAAGGCTTCTGCAATATCCAAACGCTATGTCCAACACTGAATTTATCACAGCTACATATTTGCTGTACTTAAATACGGACGTATGTAGATTCTTACCATAAAAATTTTCCAGGTGCCTTGAATTTCTGTGTCTCTGTGTGTATACAACCTCTTAAGTGCTCTCTTATTCATTATTTTGATGGCAAAAGCTTTTATTACTGAAAACTGAGGATACTCAGCTCTATATATCGTCTTTCAAGAGGTTCTCCTAACTTTAAAGCTATACAAGAAGAGAAAAGCACACCCAAAGCCCTCCCACCAAAGATTTTCCACCTTCCATAAAAGTATTAGAGATCTTCTAGAGAAGGAGGAAAACACCTGAGCCTGTGGTTAGAATATCCAACTTGCAAAAGGCACTGAAAGTCCTGGCTATTTTCTCAGGGTTTCTTGTGGATTAAACTGCCATGGGATAAAATACAGAAGCAGGCTGTGATGCGGGGACTGCACAGCACCATTCCTCCTCCAAAGTGAATTCTGTAATTGCTTAGAAAATCAATAGTGCTCCCTTTCCCAGTGACTCATACTCAACAGACACCAGCTCACCACTAGAGCCTATTACTACTATCTATTACTTTGGGAAAACAAGATCTCCATTTATTTACCCCCAGTGAGCTGACATATGCAGAGGGACTGAGCATCCTGGAGCTTAACTACAGAACTAATGGCCCAATTGATCGTTCCACCTCCTCTATTTTATTATTTAAAAGAAAAAGCATGATTTCGGTTGCACTTTCAAAAGAAAATTTACAGATGCTGACATGCAGGAGAAACTTCCTTGCTGTGATTTGCTTGTGTGAGAGAAAACGCTATTTCATAGTTCTTAGCAAAATTCTTAAAACTCAGGGAGAGGGAGTTATGTAAAACACCTCACTCATTAGTGTTTCTTTGCTATTAAATTAAGTGTTCCCACTCACTCACAGCTCTGTTTTAGGCATAGAGTTCTGCCCAAGTATTGCATGTGCTCAGCGCTATAACCAGAACTTCTTTGGAAAAGATTAGATGCGCATGCCAGACTGCAACAGTCAGGGTTTTGGTGTCCACATCCCTGTCCAGAAGCTATAAACCAGTCTTTCAAAAGCGAAATGGTTGTCTCCACTTCTTGGAACCCTGTTGAAACACTGTAAGAGTGATTTTCAAAAACCTATGCTCAGTCCTTAGATTTCAGAACCTTTCTCAGTTTAAGTCTACAAACATGCTTACATATAAACCTGAAAATACAGGCCTTATGTTTGTGGATATTCTTGTCACATTTGCTTGACCCTGATAAATTTACATTTATGGTATGCATCTTAATTTTTAATTTGGTTAAAGGAAAAATTAATTTTGTATAAAACAGGTATGTAGTGAAATACCCCATAGTGATTTCTACTCGCATTTGCTAAACATAATGGGTTGGATCCTGATACTGAATTAAAAGTATCATGGAAGACTTTGGATCTAAATATTAGGAAAAACTCTTACTTCATAGGTCTAGTAGATATTTAATTTAAAAATTTTGAAAAAAATGTAACTATTTCAAATGAAAGTTTCATTTAATTAATAAACATCTTATGGCTATTTTGTGTCACCACCTCTAGAAAATTCATTCCAACTAATGAAAACACATGGGAAGATTTGAAATTCTAGACCACTGAATAGTGGAAAAAATTAAGCACACTAGGTCCTGAAGGCAGTTTTTCCCACAGGAAAAGCAAAAACTGTATGGAGGTGAAAACATGTTATGACAGGCTGTGCATGGACAATGCTAATAGTCTGTGCCTTTGACTGTGCATTTTCTGAAATTAATTCAGTCTTCATTTTCCAACTTTCTGGGGTATATTCAAGTGGTGTATTTTTCCTCTACATTGCTAAAACTCTGCCAGAATTATCTAATACCTGACTTTAAAAAAAAACAACAAACATTTTCTGGGCAGCTGCTAATAACTGTCTGCATTGAAACCTTGTTCAAAAGCTGCCAGAGTGTCTCTGCAGGCACATCTGGCAAGGGCTAGCCCTTATTGCAAACAGACTATTGCTGGTTTGAGAAATCAGGTACACTCAGGTTTAGCTATTTCCCTTTCTCCCAAGTAGGCACAGGCACTGCTATGCTTTCAAGTTCTTGTCACGTGTAGTCATGGGGCCCTGTAGACCCCAGTGCGGTTACTGATAGCAGGTGGTGCATAAGGATGTGTTGTTCAAGCTGCAGCTAAGTCACTCAAAGAGGTTACTGCCTCTTCTGCTACTCTTCCCCAGCATGCTGAAGGAAACCAAACCTCCACGCGTAGTCGTTTCCTAACCTGCCAAAATGATCTTTCTTGCTTAGCCTAACCACATTTAAAAATGGTGGTGCTATTTACAGAACCAGCTTAGAGAGCAAATGTGCTGGCAGAGCAAGAGGGACAATATAACCAGGTATGAGGATGGTAAAGCTCCAGAGACATGGAGACTTCAATGTCTGAAAGCAGCTGAGCTGTGGTTGGAACAACATGTTAGAATGCAGCTAGAGAGGTCTGCAACTACGAAGATAAGTAGCAGCACATCCTTATGGAAATGTTTAAAACCGCTCAATTTCAAAATAATCCTAATGACCTGTGATTTCTCCTGGGGACTTCTGTACAATTGAACTGTGGTTATAGGGGACTGGCACTGACTAGGGATGGCTGGTGTGTGGTAATACCTGTTTGTTTGTGGTGAGTGGTAGTGGTGATTCAGCCTAATGTCTAGCATATGCCAAATAGCATTAATCCCACAAATTTGGAAGGGAAGCAACATTTGGAGAATAGATTTAAAATAGACAGGGTATCAGTTTTCTGGAGGGAGTGTGGTAAACAGAGAAGTAAATCTGAAGAACAGAGGATGACAAAAGGTAATCTGGTGAAGCCATTTAATTCACAGTATAGTGTCAGTGAACAGGGGTAAGTGAAAGATGGGAGAAAACACAGCAGATTGGGAAAGAAAAGAAAAGGAAGCAGGTGACAGAAAGCCTGTGGAAAGCCTGCTGATCAGAAAGGCTACTGTCTCCAATTCCCACCCACAATTGCTCAGCAGCCCCACAGACTGCTGCTTGAAATTACTGTCTGATCACATTGTCATTACCACACTAACCCACCTCATTCAAAATGAATAAAATCAGACTAAATTGATCTTTGCTGACTGGACTCATGACTGAAACTATTTCAGAACTGTTCACAAAAGAAGTTCACCTTCTATTTTATCCCAGGGACACTAAGATAACGAGGGCAGTAAAGTTATTATTTGGTATAAATGTAACCAAACTATGATGTGTGTCTAATCACAACTATCATCATTCAGCAGATATCCAGCTATGCCTGCTTAGTGAGGTGTGGCTGCTCAATGCTGCTCAGAAGCACAGCCAGATGACTACACCATATCAGCCAAGGTCACAACTTTTCATGGCATTGCCCAAAGCAGAAACATATGAACTTGAACTATAAGTCTTCTCACTAATGTATGCTTCTTTAAAGGAGTTAATATGTAGAGAGAAAAGATTGCTTCAGAAATCCTGAAAAATTATCCAGAAGAATGAGAAAGAGGAAGGATCATATCTTGTATGCCATACTTCCCACACACCTACTTGAGCATACACTACCACTTTCAGAAATGGGATCTCAGGCCAGATGGACTTTGCACACATGAACAGGCTTGCAGGCTTTGAAGTTCTTGAGGGTCTGTATATACTCATACGAGACGATTAGCCATGGTAATGTGGGCAACATCGACAAGCTCCTAGTAATTCTGTGATTGTAAGCTTGTCCACAATGAGTTTCCACAGTATTTTCTCAAATAAGCTAAACAAAGACTTTGTTTTTATACTTTTGAGGATACTTTAACAACGGATACTAACAGCGGATTGGGCAAGTGGAAAAGATCCAAAACCTGGACAGCTAGATGAAGTACCAGAAACGAGTAAAACTGTGTACATATTCCAGAAAGATGGTTGTTAGATAAGCAGAGGCAATGTGAAGTCACCCAAACTGTGTGCGATATATGATACAATCCATTAAGCTAAATTGCTAACACCTTTTTAGAGGTTGAGGGTGACATTCTTCCTGGTACTGGCATTGCTTCTACCTGCCTTACCTCTGAACTTTTTGACTATGGCTGTTTCTCTTAGAGATGGGCCATGAAGTCAGCTATCACTGTAAGTAGCTGATATGGGTATAGCACAGCAATGTATTAGCTACCTTCTTTCTACAACAACTATTTAATGGATTTAAGGGAGAATTTCTGCCTTTGCAGATCACAAAACAGTAGATTTTGAGCCACAGTCTTCTATCAACCTCTCACGTATCTTCAACATTTTGCATTACATCTGCCTAATTTCTCATATCTAAATAAATTTTAGCTCTCTGGAGGAACAAGAATTTATATAAACAAGCAAACACTCAGTTTCTGACCAAATGTGTTCTTTTTACTGATATCATAAAGGAGTGAAACTGCAAGTAGCAAGAACTACTGCAAACAGAAGAATACAATGAAGTCAACAGAAACCACTGCTGAGAGGTGCTATGACTGAAAAAATATATATTCATAATAAATACATAAATATAAAATAAATACTTCAGAGGGTAAAGCTGCAGGAAATTACCAGGTGTCTCCAAGTGCTAACAGACAGAAGCTGGTGGGCTGTGCTGTGATGTGACCTTGGCTGTGGCAAATAAGACCCATCCTTCAGCCTAGCATGTCAGCATTAATGTACTCCAGCAAACAGTCTGTACTGTATACCAAACTAGAGTGATCAAAGTAGAAGTGTGCTTTCTGCAGTGTCTGATGCAGTGGACAAGACTCACCAGCACAGGGTGAGGTGAATATCCAGCTACACTTGCCTGAATCATAGCAGCAAAATCCAGGTATTCATTGTTCTCACCAAAGCCTTTTGTTATGAGTATGTTGGGGCATAAAAAGGCCACCTGCTCCTCTTAGTTTTCACCTCCTTTAGGTTTTACACACAAAGGTCATATACTCTCTCTGTTTTAATTTTAGTGTGGTTAGTAGGAGTGTCCTCTCCCCACTGACTGGCATCAGCAACACCGGTCTCCTCAGTAACAGGCATTATTGGAAAAAATGTAGGAAAATGCAGCTTGTACAATAAAGAATGTAAAACTAGGTACTTAGGTTCACTGAGTCTAACTATATAGACATCGAAGGGGTAATAAATCTTTAGCTAATAAATGTTAATAACCTCTAAACGTGACTTCATATCTCCAATTTAATTACTTTGGGCTGTATCCAGTGACAGAGTTAGAGTTTTGGGTGACTGGTCTCCAACATGGAATGTGATTTAGGTGACAATGTTCCCAGAGGGAGGGTTAGCACTTCAGAATGGGACCCAAAGAAGCCAGCTCAGGAGGAAGCAGCCTGGAGCTGCTGTACTGCAAGAGGAACTGAGGAATGGGTTTCTGTCTTCATGAGATGCACAGGCTGCCATCCCCTTCTAAACTTAATATTTTTCATTCAATGAAACAGCATGGAATTACTCTTTGTTTGTCAGAATTGTAAAAGAAGCAGAAAAAACTATCTTGAAGTCTGGTGATTGCCATCTTCATGTAAGAGGTGAGGGTTGATGTCTTTAGGGTAACTGGTTAGAACACACACACGAGAATGCCTGAACCTCAAGACAGTTGAAGAGGATGGAAAAGTTTTTATCGAAAAAAATAATTTTGGGTTTTATTTTTGGGGAATTTTGGGGGTTTTTGGTTACTTAGTTTTTTGGTTGGTTTGTTTGTTTTTCTATAGTAGTATATGTCCGTTAGCTATAATATTGTATATCTGACTGTTAAATAATTGGTTCTGGGGGAGACAAACTAGTGAGAAAGTGCAATTCAGGCAGTCAGAGGTGAATGATATGGCTCTGCAATATATTACATGGCTCTCATTACTTTATGTGATATATGTGTGAATAATTAAAAACTTGAGGCTGCTGTGTTTAGGTTAGAAATGGGGGATTTGATTCCTGATATATAATATCTAAAAGCAGATACTTATGAGTCACACCAAAAATTACTGGTGCAAAATCTATGTAAAGGAAAATAACGAAGAGCACAAGCTGTAGCTCCCAAGCAGGCTCAAGTTAGCTCCTTTATTTCCACTCTCCACAAGTGTAGTTGACAATACAGTTAACTCAGTCAAGAATCTTCTTTTTTTTTTTCCCTCCTTTTTTTTCTGACAGGGCTTTCACTCTCCCCACTGAAGGAAACTAAACTTGGAGAACTTTACAGGCATTTCTATTGACTCTGTGAATAATCTTGACTCTGCGGATTATCCTCAAGCAGCTGTGGAGAACACAAAAGCTTCCCCCAGAACACAGGAAAAGAATACTGATGTAGCCTGGGGCAGATTTTTCTTTTCCCTCTCAGTTCTCAAGTGATTTTTAAGAGCCAGCTGGTCTGGAAAACGATGAATTTGTTTGTAGGAGAGGTAAACATTGCCAAAATCAACAAGTTCCTTCCTTAGGGGCCTGTAGAGCAAATTGGTCTGCAGATTAAGACAGTTCAGTCAAGTCATGTTGGGGCTGACATGAACCCTTCAGGCTCCCTAGCTTTTACCCCAGAAAATATGACGAAAAGCAATATATTTCTTATGGAGGAACTGTATACTGTAGGGTCAGAAAAATTAAATAAATTAAAAGTGATCTCCTCTGTAAATATCCTAGCACATGATTTCTTAACAGAGATGGCTGATAGGTTTACTAGTAGTTGCCTTTGTACTGGGTCAAATAGGCTCTGTCTTGACTCGCCAGACTGGTATCGGTGAAGGATTTAATGGTGATTAGAACTGCGTAAAATGATCTCATATGTTGTCACCTGCCAAAGACATTTCAGTGAGTGAAGCCTAACCCTATTCACAAGTCATTCTTCCAACCTAAGCCAGGAAATGTGTTAAACAAGCAGAGCCACAGTGTCTCACAGAGGTGCTTACAAAGGCGTCTTCATGAATGTGCAAGATATGTGTGAGAGACAAAGTAAGATGGGAAAAAACATGGCATTTTACAGTCTGCTTTGCACTTTCCCAGCACTTTTTGTTTCAAAGGCATTAAGACAAACTGGTTTTTAATCCCGGTAAGACATAAAAATGTGCACCACTTTAGTTTCATAGATCAAGAAACAGAGGGAAATAGAAACTCAATTTCCCTCAGCAGAAGGAAAGAGAAATGCCAATTCTGGTGTCATAAATCACAAGAAAATTTTATCAGAAACAGTGTAATGGTAAGGTAAGGCAAGGCAAAGGTTTCAAATTGTTACACTACACAGAGGTGCCTAAAACTTTAGCAGGCAGTTCTGAATACTTTGGCTGGCTGTAGCTAACATGGCCAGGTCATGCACAGTTCAGTCAGACTTTATTGGCATGACAACATCTTCACACACAGCTACAGGAAATCAGCAATACAGCTGGGAGGGAACCCAGGTCTCCTGACTAGCAATTCTGTGTATTAATGACAATACTCTGCTTCCTAGTCCCTTACATCCTCACAGCATTTTTCAACCATTAACTAATGCATCAGTGGGGTTTATTTGAGATAGAGATGCAACAAGCAAGCTCAAAATGGAAAGCATGTAGGGCCACCATTTCATTGGGAAAAGGTTAACTCACTCTAATTAAATCCCACAGAGCCTCTCTATTCAGAAACCACCACATTTTAAAAGCAACAAGGGTTAACATCTCATTAACGGGGAGCTAGGTTGCTATAAGTCTGCTATAAAGGATTTTTGATATTTCTGCTGGAAATCAGTGTAGGGGAATATTATATTCAAAATTCTTTGTCAGAAAGGCTAAGGAACTGCTAATCACTGCAGTAACACTCTCATTTTCACCTAAATTAACATAGCTCTTCAGACTTTTCCATCTCATAAACATCCATGCATGAGACTCTACATGCTGTGTGACATAACCAGAGGGAGCACAAATGTACATTAGATCATATGACAGACATGCTCTGTCTTAGGGCAGAGTTGTTGCACCAGGAGGGAAACATCGAGCCTGCTCACAGTGGATGTAGTGATGCACTACACAAAAGCCCCTCACTGTTCAATGTCCTGTGCACCCAGTTCTTTGTCCTGCTTCAGGACTGCAGACACAGATGCTGAGCACCAGTGGGTATAAATACCACAGAAATTCGTTAGTTGCATGACACGTAGGTACCACAGTGCCAGTATAACCTGAGCCTTGTTCGCAAGGGGTGCCAAATGTGGATCTGGTATGTAGCAGCGATCTCATTTTTGTATTGGTCCTGTCATCGTAGGACCTCTCCTATGTTTTCCATTTTTCATTGCCACAGAGAGAAAGTTTTCATGCACTCCATATATGTGAAGGTAGTAGAACTTTGCCTACTCTTGGAAAGATTATTAATTTATATTAATAAAGTGCTATTTAGGTAATGAGCGACTGAATAAGAAATGTTAATCAGTTAAAGGGAGATCCAACGAAATATACGCCTCATATATAACTCATAGCCAAGAAAGAGGAAAACTTATGACAGCTAGAAGAAAATAGCAAACGAACAGTGTATGAGTTGTAAGCAATCCAAAAATATATTCCACAACTTTACCCATTGAAGAATAAATTTACAATGTTTTTCGTAGTTAGATGACAGAAGGGCTCATCTCTAACATAGCCATAGGTTAGTAACTTTAGTTAGCTTCTCATACAACTGAAAAGCAGCAACAGGCCTCATTATTGCCACAGGGTGGTAACAGAATTCAGTGAATTCCAGAAAAAAAAAATACTTAAAATGTCAAAACATAAGCTTAACTGAATAAAAAGCTGAAGTGTAAGCCCAACCCTGAGAATGGAAAAGTACTGGACAAAACATTGGAAAATATACTGCAGGGAACAATCTCACTTTGGCAGTGGGATAGACTAAATGACCTAATGCAACTTTTCCATCCCTAATTTATACGATTCTATGATTCAACAAAAACAAACTGTGAAATTAAAAACTGAAGCAAGTTTATAACCTGGCTACCATATTTTATAAATGCATATATATACATTTCTGTAGGTATTTAAAATAGTGACTCTCTTGGCACCGGTATTACAGGAGATATATGCATAATGTCAGATTTCGTCTTAAAACATTCATCTGGCTGCCAGGCTGACAAGACGCCAGCAGCCTAAAAGATAGACCTAAGAATAACCCTGAAGACAGAAAAAGAAATAATCACTAAAACTGAAAAAGTCAATGTTGACCGCTACGGGCTAAAACTCTGGTTTCACTGTGAAAATGAAGGCAAAGACCAAAAAAAATTCCTCCAGGAACAGCAAGAAAGCTGGGCCCTCGATGTGAGTGGTTCTGTTGCAGAATGGATGCTCTTAGGCACTTACTGTTCTTTAAAATGTGCTTCTCTTCTGCAGGGAAGAGTAGCAGTGTTAAATAGTTTAGGAAAGTCACTGTAGTGTGTTGTTTATAAACACACAGCTCAGACATTTACAAATAAAGTTCAACACCTGAATGGAAAGTTCCTGAGTAGGCTGATCAGAAGATATAACATTTAATTCCTCTCCTTACTGGGTAGATGCACATCACCAAAAATTAATAAAGTATGGAATACATCCAAAGCCCTTCTTCTCTCTCTTTTCTTTTTTTTTTTTAATGATCTTCTTTTAAAGGAAATCACTACTCTCAAAACACTGCAAAGTGAGATTTATATGTTTAGGTTCTCTTAGGTTAGTATAAAAGTATTTCAAATGAGAATATGTGCTAACAAAGATTGTCCTGTTTCCTGAGAAGGGCAGTACTGACTTTCTAATATGCTTCCCCATATAGATAATCCTGTGAGTGACCACAGAGGTTCCTGCAGTTGTAAATAATTTGAGACCACCTGGACATGTCTAATACATACAGCCTGGGGAAATATGTCATTCAAAAAGAAAAATGAAGTCTTCTTTTTTGAGTCCTTCGGTACAGATCTGTAGCTCTAAGGCTAATCAATTAGCTCCCAGAAGAATGGATGGATCTGTTCTGGAGTACCAGCTTCAGTGCCTTTCTGAACAGTGGAAGAGGCCTGTCATCCTGCTTTAAATAAGGAACAAGCTTCACAACTGAGGAGGACAAAAATATGGTTTGAACAAATAGTTTATTAAAGAAAATATTCATCCTTCCTTTTAAGGAGTATTTGTTCCATCCGAGAAAAATAACTACTGTGAATTGCCTTTTCCACAACAGTGAGCTTCCAATTATTAAAAATATTTTTTCCTCAATGAAAAAAAAAATACAAAAATGAAAACAAAATCACCCACCACTAGAAGTGTTGAGAAAAGCAAATGCTGGAGAGACCATATTCAAAGAGATAATCACCACTGGAGCTGATGAAAACAAATTTACCTGGTAAAGTAGCTCTCCTGGTGGAATAGAAACACTAAGTCCATAAAACTGTAGGCTAATGCAGCTGCTTTTAAACCCTATAAAAACTGTCTTATTCACTATCCTCCCACTTCTCACATCTGCTTTAGACTTTATTCTACAGCAGATGCTACATAGCAGTCAAACCCTTACGGAATCTCACATCTCATGACTTAAGAACATTTTCGAAAGCCTCTGAGGGATTTAGGAGCCCATATTACTGATTTTCAGTGAGTTTTGGGCTCCTGGGACAAGATTCATGAGTTAGTTTAGAGAATTTCTATTCTGAGAGTCAGAGTTTCCACTGCTTCGTCCCAGCTGGTGATGGCCCTGGAGGCCACAGTTCTCAGTAGCACAGGAAGCATTACTGCCTGCACAAAACTAGCAGAAGCCTCAAGAAGGAATTTGATGCTACAGATGGAAATGCCATAGCTTGTCCTCTCAGTTACAGTTAGCTTGGTTTGTCTATCTGCAGCCTGATGCATTTGTTTGGCTGCTGTAATAACATTCTGATTCAGTTGCAAATATGTCAATACTATACGTTATACCTAGCTTTACAATTTCAGACTTAGTGACCATAAATCTAAAATAGCTGCTTGACTTGTACTATTCCTTTATACAATTCATGGAACAATGCCTAAAACAAACACCTCCCTAATTAATCAGCAGCCATGCAGAAGAGAAATGCTCCACAAGGCTGAGCCAGAGAACACTTTGTGGGTTTAGCTCTAACTCACAAGGTGAGAGCAAAGCTCCTGGATCCACTTGTGTTTCACAGCCATGAACTTTGAAGAACTAGGGAGCCAAGCCATCCACAGAAAAATGGAGAAGAGAAAAGTAGAAGCAAAAATCCTTCCTTATAGTGCTATGATTTGTTTCAAAGATCCGCATTCATATCTCTCTTTGGGTAACTGAATGTGAGCTCGAGCCTGTCTGTGCATATGCTTTGGGGTATCTGGGGACAATGTTTCTCAGTCCCTCAGATCTTTCCCTTTCCGTTAATTAAGTAGCCTGCACTTTAGGGTAGAGGGAGGAAAGCAAGAAATTAAGTGAAGGAAAAAGCTGAAGGTAAAAAACACCCTCTAACTTGCCAAACAGAAAATTTTCCTGAGAAGTAGGACACCTGGAGCTGAAACAAAGTTGGACACATCTTATTCTCCAGGGCTACATTCTCTAACCAGGCCATTCTCCTGCAGCTGAGAGATACTAGAAAACATGTAGGAAATTTGAGACTGGACTGAGTGAATCTACCCAGCAGAAAAAATAAAAGATATATTTAAGGATAAGCTAGATGGACCAAAGTACTACTGCTGCAAGGATTTTAAATAGGTCCATACTGAAAGCAAAGCAAGAGAGGATGTTCATAGTGATGCATAGACAACTAAGATGGTACTGAGTCTTTGGATTTAGAAGAAACAGACTGGTGACGTGGATCTATACCTTAATCACAGGGGTTTAGATGAAGTCCCTTTGCAAAATGAGCCTCCAAGTACCCAAGTTCTTTTTGAAGTGGGACATGGGTGCTTCTGAACTTCTGTGCAGAGATATCCCAATGAATGCTAGACCTGTATGTGCTATAGCTGCACTATGCAGGTCCAAGGATCTTCAGTTCTGAGGTCATAGAACTTGGTGGATGGCCTAACTTGGATCAACCTGATTCAAATTCTGTTTTCTGTTTCTGATAGTTAATTACTACTTTTTATGCCTATATCTAAAATCTAGCCCTCAGGTGCCTCTTAATTATGCTTCCCCATTGAAAATATTAACTACAGTCCTTCAGCCTTTTTTACCCATCTTCCTTATAAGTTGATTATGGTCATTTGATGCAGTATGCACAGCTAGTCTGAGTAACTAGTAGGAAATTTAGAGAAAAATGCAATTCCTTTGCAAACAAAACATTTGGTGAAAATGGAGAAAAATCTCAATGTTGTAATATCTTATTTCAAACAAAATATTTTTATTAATCATTTTAATAGCTAAAAACATAATAATAAAAAACACCAACACTGAACTGATTTTTTCCCTCAGAAAACTGTAAAGCTTTGAGAGTTTTACCTCACTCAGAATAATGCCAAATTTTTGAAAACTTGAAATATTTTATAGAATAAAAAGTCAGCTTTCCTCCTACTTACAGTAACATGCAATTTAGGCCCCTAGCTGCAGTGAACTATCTGGTTTTATGGGGTCTGTCCAGATAGTCTAGATTCCTTGATCTGCAAATGTTTTTCCCCATGCTCAACTTTCCTACTGTGTGTGGTCTCACTGAAATCAATAGGACTCTTCACAGTGATTAAATTAAACATGAGTGTGAGATTTTGAGTGTGAGTGTCTTATGGCCTGAGACTGCATATTCCTAAGGAAAAGCACATGTTACCTGGGGAGGAGGAAGGCCCTCTGAATTACCTTACATTACCTACCACTCTGTGTAAACTATGAAATGAATATAATAGTGTCACATTTTCAGTCTCAAACTCTAGATCTGAAGGCTTCCTTATATGATGCCAAGAATCATAATAAGGCAAGAACCTTAGAATCAGCAATAAGTGTTTCAAATTATTCCCTTATTTTCTTAAGTTGACTGGACAGGATATTTTACATGGTCTTTAATATATTATCTTTCATAATAAGGAATGTTACTGCAGAAATACAGCATTATGGAATATTGCTAAACTTATTATTAAAGGTAATCGTGGTAAATGGGTTTCCTTTCCAAAATTGTACAGTCCTATCTTTCCCCAAGATTTTTTGATGACTAGCAGTTTCATTCTTCATATATTTCAAGCTCTACTAAATACGTTATGAAAAGATCTTTACAAAGTGGGTGCTCTGATGGGTCAACACTGCTTTTCCAGGGTGGAGGTTAACTAGTGCTGAAGCAGAGGGATCATACTGCTGAGAAATTCCAATGGTCCAGGCTTTTATGTTCATCTGAAATGAGACAAAAAGTTTATTTTTCTAAGAATTATTAGTATCAATAATACTGTTCCTTTTTATTAGTGTTTGGGTTTTAAATAGTACCAGTTTTAAAAACAGTCATCCTTTTTATTTTACCATTGGAAAAAAAAAAAAGAATCACACAGAATCACACAAAATCAAGTTTAGTACAGAGTAATGACTGGTCCCAAACCTCGCATTATACAGAGGAAAATTCTGTAGTCAAATAACAGCTGCCAGATGTGATTTTGAGCCAGAACAACAGCTTTTCTCAGCAATGTGCTGGGAGGTATCTCCAGAGTGTGTGGGACGGTGTACAGCGCTCAACAGAAACAGGCTGTGTCACTTCTGCGATGATCTAAGCACTGCAAGGGAAAGTGGAAGCAAAAAAGACAACAACAAAAATAAGTACCTGTGCCCTGGCTTGCCTCAGTGTAATCCAGAGAATGTAAATCATTTGCATTGCAGCCATTTTTAGGATTTTTGCCTGCCTTCCACTACCAGGCTGGAGCAGCAGCTGATACAAGTGTGTCTTAGGTCTGAAAGGAGAGAAGAGTGAGAGCAGGGGCAGCCATATGGGCCAGCCACTAACAAAAATGCTTCCAAAATTCCCCATGAAATATTATCTCTTGCAGGCAGCTGTTCAATACCTCATGATGTGTGTTAGGCACTGCTTTCCTGCCAGCCTACTAGACTGCACAGCACATTCACCTCATATTACTTTATTAGATTGTGAATTAAAAAGCATTATTCTCATTGCTCAGCAGAGAGCTTCCTTTACCAGTGACTCACTGCTGCTTTCCTAACCCTCATGTACCCTCAGCACCACCAAGGCCATAATCTGTCTCAATATATACTAAGTAGTGTCAAGTGCCTGGAAATGTGGTGATACATTACATCCAAATAAAACAAAATTTTGTCTTATGCGTATATATGTGCTAAACAGAGAGTAGATCACTTTGATGAGATGACAAAGCTAAATTTGTCACCATTTTAGTTCAAAATTTCTTTTGTCTGCCTGCATGGAAAGTTTCTGTTTGGTGACATTAGGACTTTCAGGGATTTAAAGCCAAATAGAAAAAGTAGATCCTGGATGACCCTGCTCATTGAGACCAAGCCCCTCCTACCCTACCATAGCCTCATTCTGATCAGGAGCTATTACACAAGCATACAACATACAGAAGAGTGCAAGTCCAGCAGAATCCAAATAGCATCAACAATTGTTAATCTGCTGGGTTTTTTTAACAAATAATGAAAGAAAAACAAATCTTCCATGTGAGCAAGATGAATAGACAAATAAAGCCCATGAGGAATAATTCAAAGGAAGCTTGTAATATTTTTCTGCTGTTTGGATTAGTTAGTCCAAATAAAAATCTCTTTATTCACAATCTTAAATCCAGGCTATCAGAGAGGGCTCAATCTCACATATAACTGGAGTTTGGAGAGTGAGTTGAGCAGATCTCAGAGAAAAATTTGTTCCTCACCCTTTAGTATGCCAAGCATCATTGCAGGCCAAATCTACAAACTCTCTTTTGAGTAGCCTCTTCTTTTACCGACTATAATGCAGATTGTTTTCACTTGGAGAACCGAAAATAGAAGGCAATAATTCTTTAGTTAGTCAAGCAGAAATTCTCTGAATTATTAACCACTTATTTAGCCAAAGTCCAAGACCACCTCTGAGTTCAGCAGAAGCTCACACATAACATGGAGGAAGAGCGTAGTTTTTGAGATCTATGACCTCCAGTTTTTAGCTGCATGGTGTAATATTTACACTTGCTGATAATAGGGAAAATGAGTGTCCTGAAAAACACTGACAGCAGCAGCTTCTCTTGCCTAAGCTGCAGCCACTCACCACCTCAGGGGGTCAGAAAGGAGTCCTTATTTCTGCCACAACTACGATGAGTATGGAGAGACACATACCAGTCTTACCACACAAGTCAAAGCATTAACCAAAAGATGACTATGATGAATGTCAGAAAGATTAAATTAGGGTCAAGATAGCTAGATGTTCTGCTTGCTCACCACTTACTCAGAAATAATTTCCTCTTTATGTGAGTTATTTGCTCAAATGAGGTTTGTAAGAGCCCTTATCTAACTTAGTCTCTAGGCAATGATGTCTGCTTTGCTGGGTCAAATCATGCAGCCACTGAAATCAATGGGAACATTCCTTGTGATTTCAAATGGAGGCAAAGACTGAGTTACCATCTACTATAGTACATATTTTGCTATATAGTTACTATATACTAGGTACAGACTTCATTGATTTTATGCCGTTCTCTTCCACTGTCTATGCAATCCTTTTCCTATTTCATGTTTTGAAAGTGCCATGCTTTTATAATAGTCATGCATGGTGGAATCCTTCACTGGGAGGGACCATACTATTGGATCTTTGACAATACAAGAGCAGAAAGGAAAGTTGCAAATGCAACTACTGGAAAGCTATGTAAAAAGTGAAACCTCAATAAGAATTCTCCTCCTCTGGGAGGGTTCTGCATTTCTGCCAGGGCACAGATAGTAGTACCAGCCCAGTTCACCTGGTCCAATCAACCTGCTGTCCTGGTTTGATGCAGTTCAGTGCGTATTTAAATGATCCTTGGTAACTGTTTCTTTACTCAGAGACAAAAATGACCACCTATTAGAACCTTAGTCCCTAAAGTGTTAATATAGAACAGATACCAGAGAAATCTGGCATTTCTCTTTGGATTTGTTAGGGTTGGGTTTTTTTCCCCTCAGTGAATAACCATCACTGCAGGAAAGCCTCAGTTCCTTTTAGCCTCAGAATTTAATTCTTTATTCACCCTATGTTCCTCAATAAATATGTTCATTTGGAGTGCTAGTTTTATCCAGTTAATACCTAACTACTGCTGAGTAAATCAAACAGAAGCAGCAAGGACACAAACACATAGAACAGACCTGCTACTTACACGATTTGCAGCCAGTGATGGGCGGGCACCCAGCCTTGCTTCAGATAAACAGCTCAAAAATTAGATCCTTATCCAGACTACATTTCTGTATCTCTGTCTGAAAATAAATAAATAAATAAATAAATAAGCAGACTGAAAAACTTGAGAAATGAGACTTTTACACAGTATTTTGGAAATACGTTTTTTAAAATAAAAATAAAAAAGAAAACAAAACTAGCAAATAAAAGCTATCTATCTCCAACAAAGTAATGCAGAGATGCAAGAGACACATTTTTTGTAAGTTTTCTGTTTTGCCTCTCCCTACCTTCCCTCCATTTCCACCCAACTGCCAAATGATTTTGTTAGAGGTAGAACAAAGGGAAAGCAATTTTCCACTGAAATGGAATTTCTTAGGGAAATGATTACTCACTGACCCAAAATGTGTCACAGAAGGACCTCTCTGTGGATAAAATTCAGCCTGACTATGAGCACACTTGTGAAAGGCTTGAGGCTTCCTGGGGCTCTGCTGAGACTCACAGGTTACACTGTTTGAGCAGCCCTATTAAAACTCATGACAGTGCGTTTGTGTTCCCTGGACATCTGAATCTCCAACCCACTCAATTTCTAGAACTCTTCAGAGAAGAAATGAAAAAGGCAATATTTCACTCAACAATTGCTACAATCAGATGTAGCTGAAAGAGGCAACTTCAAATAATATTGTGGTCACTGTTGTTGGAGGTGCCTCCTTCACAAGCATCATTTTTTGTAATTATCTTCAAATAGGCCTGGAATAAGATTTACAAATACTGAAGCTTCCCCAGAGCCATAAATTCTAATTTTTAGTCATCTCTAGGTAGAACAATTCCTAACCAAATGCAAAATCTGTCTGATCTAATTAAGTGATTTTGACTCCCTGTTTCACCCTTTTCTATTTGGTACTGTGCAAGATGGAAGAGAAAACTTAACTCTAGATGTTGGAGACCAGCAAACTGAATAGCTGTTAAAGAAATCAAGCAGGCCACTTAAAGCCACTGATTTTCCTTCCATCAGACAAACCCCTAAGAAATAGAGAAATGGAGACCTGTTAAATGAATACCTGAGGAAGCTGGTCTCTAGTGCATCCAGCACAATGAATAGAAGAACGCCATTAAATTAACCTGTTTTCAGCAAATCAAACCAAAATATATTTCCTATGATAGCCTGCTTAAATGAGTATCATTCACTCAAGAGAACTGGTAAAGTATTTTGATGCAATGTGGATGCATATTTAACAGATTTATACTTTGGATGTAATAACTCTTTAGAGATTTACCGTGCTTATGGCTTCAAAATCAGGCCTTAAGACTACTGACTATTAATAGGGACATTATTGATGTCTTTTCCTGTGTAGAAGAAAAACTGTGCAGTACACTGATATTGACTTTCACAGCTTTGACTGCCCTGTGTATGTAATTTTGTTCTGATTTTGAGAGAACTTCTGACCTCACTGTATGTCTTATGCAAAGCCAGTAGAGTTGTCTCCAAAGGCAGTTTGAGTAGTCAAAAGGTTATTTGAAAAAGAAACCAAAAATCTATTTTAAAACTCATAATTTTTCATCTTTTTTCTTCCTGAATGAAATCATTTGGGATAAAAGCATGATTCTAGTGTGAAAGTGACCTCTGTAACATTATTGAGTTTATTAATTTTATAAAATTTGGAAATTACAAGTTCCCTAAGCTCCTCTGCAATGTCTAAAATACATTGTATAGGTCAGGAATCCATATATCAGCAAACATTCCACCCTCTACAAATTATGCACATACCTTTTCTGAAGAAAGTTCTTGAAAATAGAGATTCCCTGAACAGGAGCCCTAAGACGTGCTGGAGGACAGCATTCAGATCCTTTCCTGGAAACCCCCACTGCAGTCATTTATAAAGCAAGTCACTCAAATGAAATAATGTCAACTCAGCTGACCTCTGCTGTCAAGAAAGAATGAAAAAGATAAGCAGCCTCTTAATTAAGGAGGCTCCAAATCATATACAAATTCATAAATCAATGGCAATCACTCAGAAGCTGATGGGGAATCAGGCACTTATCAGTGAATTAATGTAACTCACTTCATTCAGCTGCCACTCTTAAACAATTTCTGTCACACGTTTTGTACCAACTTTCAGGTATAAAGCATATTGCATGATGTAGTTTGGAAATCCCAGGAGTGTGGATAACAGTAGCATCATTAGAGATTGCCGATGCCTTTCATACATTAATCATTCTTTTTCCTAACCTTAGCACAATTAAAGGACACAGTACTTTTTAAAAGGAACATCTCTCCAACACAAAACTTTACACTTAAAAAAACCCAAACAACCCACACCAAAAAAATAAAAAAACCAAAACCAACCAACCAACCAACCAAACAAACAAAAAAAAATATTTAAAGCAGAATTAAAATTTGAACTATTTCCACAAGAAGGAATTTCCTGGAAAAATAAATAAGAAAAAAAAGGTGTCTCTGCTTCCCAGTTAATGAAAATTTTCCACAGAAAATAAAAATGCCAAAAGCCTGTTCTTATTGGAAGTCTGAGAATTCTGACTTTTTTTTTTTTTTTTCACCTGTGAAAAAATACTGGTTTTGAAAGAAAGAGCAAGTCTCTTCCAGATAGTCACTTCCATAGAAAATCCCTGCTCAGCCCCTGTTAAGTACAAGAAGCTATCTAGATTCTCCAAAAAGGTGATATAAATCACATGAAAAGGTTCCATGAGTTATTTTGTCCATCTCATTGTAACACAAAATGTCTTACTATCTCCCTACAGTGGCTAGCAGAACCTTCTCATCTTACTGGGAAATGCAGTGGAAAAGACAATTCCCAGTCAAACATCTTCAGAAAGTACTGATACCATGAGGTGATGTTTCCTAGATGTGCAGACATAAAATATAGTAGTAGCGTGAAACTCCCCATTTCAGCAATGTCAGAAATTTTTCCCTCACAAATGCTGAAGTTTCAGGAAAATACATATGATTTTGTAGTGTGTTTGCATTTCACTTGAAAAATAAAATGGGTATGATGAGTATTTCCAGAGAAGTTCTGCTAAAGAGTGAAAACGGTTGGCAGAAGCTCAGTTCTAAGACCATTGCTTGTCCCCTTGGGACATACATGCACCACTACAGAAGCAGACACTCTCCAGATCTGATCTGGGAAAGCAGTAAAAGCTCATCACACTGAGAATAATCTGACTTTGCTCCCACAGAGAGAAAACACAGATTCACCAAGCTATATACCACCTGGAAGGGCTTTACAGGTCAAACTTCAAATATATTAAATGAGAGAAGAGTTTATTTTCTTTTTGCCTCCAACAAGCTCCTTATTAAAACTAGGTCTGTGGAATTTGTTGCACGTATACCCATTGACAAAGTCTGCACAAAGCTACTTGTGTGTTGTGAGGCCATTAGATACCCTGTGAGACGAAGGTACAAAGAAGATATCACCCATGCAGTAGATTTCTTCACCTAGCTGATGGCCTTTCATTGTTCCCCCATCTGGAGACAGAATGAATACACCAAGGATCTCAGGAAACAACTTTATGAGATAAGATATAAAGGCGCTTTTGCTAACTTAAGCCAGTACAAGGTGAAGTGAGATTTTCCAGCTGGAATTTGCTTCTTCTGCCTCTTGTATTAACACTCATAGCCAATGAGTGAATTTGTCATCAGGCTCTAACAAATTGATATTTGTTTTGCAGACTGCCTATGTCATCCCCAGCAGGAATGAGCAGAGTGCAGAGCAAGAGGCATTGCAGCTGGTTCAGCAGCCTCCAGTGACAGATATGAGACAACTGCTGGGATTTAGCACCCCTCTTCTCCCCACACAGGCTGATCCTGCATTACAAACTTGCCGCCAGCTCTCTTCACATTGTTTTGCATGTATGTGTATTGTAACCCCAGCTTTGGAATACATTTACACGACCTGGTTATTGCCACGATTGCTCAGCTGAGCAGAAAGCTGGGCAATGTACCCATAAATAACCTGAGATCAACAAAATCCTCTCAGGTAAAATCACCCCACATGTGACAGAACTGTGCTAATCACCCAACACACATGTAATCAATGCCAATTATTCATTTCTTTATAAGGAAATATTAACAGATTGTGTTACACAGGTCGCAGGGACATTGTCATTCTTTCAATTCCTCAGACTACAATGGGAGTAATCTCCACTGAGCAGCAAATGATGTAGATGAGTAACCTAAACCAGGAGATTTCTATGTTGTTTCCTGAAGACTACTGGAAGACCTTTCTCTAGCTATAAAAGCATAAGTTGTTTTTTGCTCTTCCTCTAGAAATACATACATTTGTCCCTAATAAGTTTCAGGAACTTCACCACAAAAAGGAACTTTCTGTCCTCATCTGCGTACCATTCATCTGACAGTACTCAGCAGTCCTGTCCCATTTTGTTCTGTCCTCTCCTCTCTTCTTTCCTTTCCTCGTCTTCTCCTCTCCTCTTCCTCTCCTCTCCTTTTCTCTCCTCCCATTTCCTTCTCCAGCTCAGTATACGTATTTACCTAACAAGCCTCCCCATTTTTAACATTGAAGGGAAACTTTATCACGGAGCAATAGAGAGCTAAAAAAGCTCATAAATAGGCTATTCCTCTCTCCTTTTTTAAGTCATCAGCTCCTATCTCATATAGGTGAGCTATGATGGTGTCCCAATCCAGTCTGTAACAGACAGATCACAATGCCTCAAGTGGTCTAAACTTTACCACATACATCTGACACACCGAGAATGAAGTAGGTGATGATTTCAGCATCAGAACTCCAGAGTAAGCACTTACAGACAGGGCCGTGGGTGGAACCCTTCTGACAGTATACTTCTTAGAATATAAAAAAGAAAATATGTTCTGTTTTCCTCAGAACTTTAGAAAATGTTAAGTTCAATGAAAAAAAAAAAAAAAAAAAAGGCAGCCTGAGTTTCCTGGTGCTCAGGACAAGCTGAAATTAGAGAATGAACCCAGAAGCACAAGCATAGCTTTACCGTACCTTTCACTGACTATCAGTGAAGATGTAGAGGGAGAAATAATCTTCTGCTGCAAATTAAAATGTCCCGTACCTCACCTTTTAAACTAACAGTTTACCAAACACAATTATGTCACCAATATGAATCATTTCAGTGATTTCCTTGGTGATCCTGAAAGGAAAGAATTAAGTCTGCAAAATGAAATTAAAGTTTTGCATACACCCCTGAAAACAGCCCTCTTTTTCTCAAAGTGCCTTTCTGCCTTGTCTCCCCAGCCCTCAGGAGAGAGAGGAAGCCTCACCTCAAGTTTGCATCACCAGGCAATGAAGCTGTACTGTAGATATGGGAATTCTGAATTTCAGCTCTCTAATAACTTTCTGCAGAATGAATCTATAGACAAACTCAACAATGTATTTTGAGAAAATGCTTCACAGCAGTCTTTATCCTGGAAGATTTCCAGGCAGACATAAGAAGAATTAAAGAAATATTATCTGAGCAGCTAAAATTACCTTCAAGGAAATACAAGGTACATAAGCAGCTTTCTTCTGGCTGTCCACAGGCAGCTGTGACTCCCTTGAGTTACAATTCCTGCTACCAGAGAACTGAGCACCAACTGGACCCAGCTGGGTAAATGCTCTGTGTAGGAGTAACCTTCATCACTTGACCAAAGAGTGGACAAAACACAATGTGTAACCTGTCTGCTCGGCAGCTAATGCAGACTACAGCCATCAGTTTTACTGTCTCATATCCCACTCTAGAGGAAGGGAGAAGAAAAATATCAGGCTGCCAAGTAATTATCTCATGTTTCTCCTGAGAAGAAAATAACTGCTGAAACTCAAAGAGGTGTAAGCGAATTCGGTCGTCTGCTTTCAATGTGGCTATTTTTCTATCTTAGTTGTCATCTTTTAGGCTTTTTTTATCATTGTGAGCTGTCAGAACTTTCTCTGGGACATGATCAGTTCCAAGTCTCTGGGTTTTGGGGGATAAGAAGGATCAGAAAGGCAGAGGTTAGGTCATTGGCTACTATTGGCTAAACCTTCCTTCTGAAAACCAGAGAGGACTTTGCCTGGACATAGGACTGAATGTGAGGACTGGTAGAAAGTACACCTATATCTATACTACTTGGATTAAGAGGTAGGATTACCCTCAGATGGAAGCCCACATATTGACCAGATGCCCTGGTAGCCAAAGAACACTGGTGCAGCCAGCAGGGTGAATTGGTTCAGAGGCAAGAGATAGAAGAGGGCTTCAAATTAATTTCCTTTAAAGCCAGGACATCCCTTTACCTTGGTCAGGTGAAAGAAAGCAAGGATCTGGATGCTATTTCTTACCCAAAATTTTCTCCTAATGAACCAGGTCATCTTGTTTCCATCTTGATTCTCCAAAAGAAGGAGAAAGACTTCTGCCTTAAGGCTCCTGCCTGAGTTATACAAAATGAATACAACCTCATGCAAGAAAAAAAGTTATTTCTTGTCAGAAAAAAAAAGAAGCAAAGAATGTCAAAGATTCAGCAAATGCAATGTATGAGCTTCATGACTGAAAATAAAATAAAATAAATAAATAAAATAAAATAATAAAATAACATGAAATGAAATAAAATAAAAATCCAGACAACACATTGTGTCTTGGGTCATTTAAACTCAGTACCATTTTCATTCTCGGCTATGTGCCCTGCCCTGAAGTCATGGTAGCTGTTGTCATGGCTGTTTGTTCTTAAATCTCTGTGAAGCACTGCAAAGATGGATGCTGCTCTACTTCTCCACCCTCACTGCCTTCAGGTTCCTTCTCCACCCCTCACTATTATTTCTCTTTGGAGTTTTTTGTCCACTTCTTGCTTTCCCCTTGAGGTCCCCACTCCTTTCCAGACATTTTCAGCCCCATTCACAGGTTTCTGTTCCCCTCAACTCTTCATATTTGCATCACTTGTCTCTCCCCTTTTCTGTCTTCTCTGTTGCTGGAGGGAAAGAATGCCATCCAGAGGGACCTCAGCATGCTTGTCAGGTGGGCGAACGCCAACCTTATGAAGCTCAACCTTGTCAAGTGCAAGGTCCTACACCTGGGTTGGAGCAATCCCAGACACACCTACAGGTTGGGCAAAGGAGAGATTCAGAGCAGCCCTGCAGAGAAGGACTTGCGGGTGTTGGTTGATGAGAAAATGAACATGAGCTGGCTTCAGTGTGCACTTGCAGCCCAGAAAGCCAACCATATCCTGGGCTGCATCAAAAGGAGCGTGACCAGCAGGTCGAAGGAGGTGATCCTGCCCCTCTACTCTGCTCTCGTGAGACCTCACTTGGAGTATTGTGTGCAGTTCTGGCGTCCTCAACATAAAAAAGACATGGAACTGTTGGAACAAGTCCAGAGGAGGGCCACGAGGATGATCAGGGGACTGGAGCACCTCCTGTATGAAGACAGGCTGAGAAAGTTGGAGCTGTTCAGCCTGGAGAAGAGAAGGCTGTGTGGAGACCTCATAGCAGCCTTCCAGTATCTGAAGGGGGCCTACAAGGATGCTGGGGAGGGACTATTCATTAGGGACTGTAGTGATAGGACAAGGGATAATGGGTTAAAAATTAAACAGGGAAAGTTTAGATTGGGTATGAGGAGGAAGTTCTTTATTGTAAGGGTGGTGAGGCACTGGAATGGTTTGCCCAGGGAAGTTGTGAATGCTCCATCCCTGGTGGTGTTCAAGGCCAGGTTGGATGAGGCCTTGGGTGGCATGGTTTAGTGTGGGGTGTCCCTTCCCATGGCAGGGGGGTTGGAACTAGATGATCTTAAGGTCCTTTCCAACCCTAACTATTCTATGACTCTATGATTCTATGATTCTGCTCCATGTAGTTCACCTGTGCTTTCTTGCTCCACAACAGCAGTTTTACCTGCTGAGTTAGAACCTTAGCTAACACTGAGTTACATTTCACATGGACAGTAGCACAATAATATGTCTCACAGAACCCCCAATACTTCTGCTATATGTACAGGCTCGAACTGCTCATGCACAATTTTGTTCTAGTATACTGTAAGTGGAAAACAAAAATGAGTCATTATAATGTGTCAAGGAAAAAATTAGGTGTGAGATGAAGAAAAAGGGTGGAAGGAACAGATAAAAACAGAATGTCTGGACATCAGAAAGGAAAATAAAAGTAGATTTTATAAGACTATCTTTAAACAGTGGTAAAAGGATGTCAAAAGAAAAGGGTATAAAGGGGAAGAAACAAAGAGACAGAAGAAAATGGTGATACTTGAAAACAATATTACTTTTTTAAAACAAGAGAAAAATCCGCAAAAGAGAGGAGTCTCAAGAAAGGGTTTCCCACAGCATCACTATAATAGATTGAAAATACTCAGCCTCCTCAAAGGAAGCAATCTGGTACAGAGCCAGCCATACTGGTGTCACAGTGACAGGGCTTAAGAATGAAGCTGGAAGCCCTTGGCACAGGGGATTAGATCAGATAGAGATAGGGGAAGGAAGTATAAAAGTTACTGAATGCAAGTAAGAAGACAGAAAGCAAAATTCATCAAGATCTAGGCCTAGGGCTGATTTCACGGGACATTAAATCTTGAATTTGTCAGCCATGATTCTAAAAATTGATGGATTTTCTTCCTACTTGTGACTTTTGAAGTCCAACTACTACCTGAGTTTCAGAAGAGCAGTCCTAACAGGCAGGGTACAACAGTAGCTCCCTAACCCTGACCAACACTCATGGAAATCAGATTTTTTTTCCACTGACTTCTACAGGAACCAGATTGGACCCTAAAAGAAAGCAATTTGTGGTAATAGTAGTACTGCTGGTTGGGTGTTTTGCATGGAAACTGCTTTTTTCAAAGAATGGTGATTCATCAAAACAAACTCCTTCTGCAACAACACTGAATATTGAAAAGGGAGCCTTTCCAAGATGAAAAAGAGAAAAATCTTAATAGACTGTTGACTAAGACAAATGATCACCATTTCACTCATCCAGACACAGCTCTTGCCTGGCTGCTCAAAACGAGGCATTTACATCCTCATACTTACCATATCAGGAAGAGCTTGAACCTTCATTTTCCACGCTCAGGTACACCCAGGTAAAGGTGTTTTCAATACCTTGCTTCGCAAGCTTGAAAGAACATCCAGGTCAGGTGGCTGCAGAAAGATTGAACAAAGAAAAAGGGACAGATAATCTATGGTAGTCTTTGGGCAGATTTCAGGGGTAAATACAGCAGAAAACTCCTGAACTGTCAGTGAGGCTGAAGTTGCAGGGTATTCACCACTTGCTTAAATGTTGTGCTGTTCCTGTTTCAAAATATGCATATATGGTCACATCTTTGAGAGGAAACACACTCAAGACATGCGTATCTTTCCTTTTCTGAATTATCTTGGCAGGAATACTAAAACCACCTCATTACAAATAGTTTGCTTATTCACATTTTCCATTGACAGCATATCTTTGGAGTTTTCCTTGTCACATGAATGGGTTCATATAAGTAACAGCATTTCTTGCTGGCTAGAAGAATATCAGAAACCAAAATTACCTTCTCTAATTACAAAGCTGCCTGACCTTGTGCTCGTAGTAGTACCAGTAGCACAGCTGGGTTTTTAAAGACACTTTTTCTCATCTTTTCAATTGAGTGCTATGGCAGATGCCAGAAGGAATGGCCCAAAGGAGGAAGCTCTCCTTTTACCTACTGTCAAAAAGGTGCAGGGGATTGTAGGCTTAGCCACCATATTTTGTAACCCTGCCCTTAGAGGATTACTTCTACATGCAGGGGGGCAGTTTAGTCTCTGTGCTCATTAACTCCATGACCTGTCTGCTGAGACAATGCTTTGGGTGTAGTTACTTTAGCAACACACAAGCATGGATCAAAACTCTCATTCACTTCCTCCAGCTTCAACTGAACTGTAACCAGTAGGATGCATTTTGAATGGAAATGTTTGTGAACATAATTTTTAATTTTTATGATACAAAGTAAGAGATGAAATTATTGACCTTACTTCAGATTAAGTTGGCATTACTCTGGGGAAAAGCAGTTTGGCTTCAGGTTCATTGTATGGCACAACGTCACTTGCAGAGTTTGTGAGGAGGTACAAATCTCCCATTTTCAATGTTAAATCTATTCTCAGTGTCTCTGTTAAATTCTTTTGATGCATATTGGCCGTATAAATCCAGCATTTTGGATGGGTGATATGTTTTGCCTTCCATTTACTGAAATTAAACTTGGAACCTAAATTTTCCAAAAAATCTCATTGTGGTCTGAATTTCCTGACTCCAGCCAGTTCTGATACTAACTGATCTTGAGGTAAATTCGTGCCCATTAAAAAAAAAGTCAATTCATATCAAATTATTGACAAATTCTCAAAAAACAAGGAATAGCACTGAAGTTCTGAAGCACATATATCACTCACACCCCAATATAATAATTATTGGGAAAATTTACAAAACAATTCTCCAAAACTAGCACATGCTTCCTATATTTTTCTTCCAGAAAAACACAGGGAAATGATGACATTTCCTTTGCCACTGCTCTTGATTCACGGTTCAAATTTTGCACTACTAGACGTAAGTGTCATTATGTTAACTTCATTTTATACTAGTAAAGACTTTGGCCAAACATGTTAGAGATTCTTATAGTTCTGATCAAATCTGCTGCTGTTGCTGGAGAAATATATTTTTCTCAGTAAGTGTCTGCTTTATGCTGTGTAAAAATAGCCTTGCTTGTTATTCAGTACAGAAGGAGTTAAGCCAGGATAAAAATTTAGTTTCTGAATCATAGAATCAGAGAATTATTTTTGGAGACACTACTTTGGAAAGGGGAAAGCTTGCTTCGTTTTTGTTTAAACTAAACCCAATGTTGTACTGACATGTCTGGATTAGGTTTTCAATGCATTTTTCCAACCTGTTGGACACCTTCCACAAATTATTAAAAGACAGCGCAAACAGAAGTGAAGAGAAAGAGAATGTTACTTTTGTTCACAAATTTCTCCCCAGGGGTTTACAAAGAGGGTCTATACACATTTTTGTGTAAAGATACAGGACAAATTTATTGCAACAGAGAGGAGCAGTAAAAGCAAATTTATTATCATTTTTATCATTCCTGGCAGTTCTTCCAGCAGACAGCGCAGGTCCATGAACTGTGTATGGCTTTCCTGTGGCTCAGAGCTTTTGCATCTGAGTAGGTTTGGGAACTGAAATTTACTGCTCCTGTCAAAGTGGCTTGAAAGAATCGGCCACTTCTTCTGGTGTATGTTGTGTTCCTGCACACAAAATCTTAGGAAGAGAATATCTAGGGGAGGATTGCTTTTTCAAGAAGCAAAATAGATTTCTTTTTTTGATGAGTTTAATTGAAAAACTGTATAGTTTAGTGTGAACTAGTAACCTTTCCTCAGGTTAAAGATTCTTTTCTTATCTGTTTTTTTCAGTGCCACTGACAAATTAGCTCAGTGTCTGAGGGCAGGTGCTGGGAGATAAGAGCAGCTTCACAAAAAGCAAAATCCTCTTAGTCCATCATTGTTTCAGAAGCAGCAATCCCAGTGATTCACACTGTTGTATTCACAGTAGTTCTGCAATATATTCTTCATCCTTGAAATAAGCCAGTACCCACTCTCCAAAAACTGAAGAAACATCTTCTGTTCTTGGAATGAGAATAATCCAGGAAAAAAAAAAAAAAAAAAAAAAAAAAAAACACAACAGTATTTTTCCATTGCAGTTATAGTTTCTGATCTGCAGACATTTCTTCCTTGTCAGTCTAGTGGAAAGCATGTAACAGGATATTGTAGCTCATATAACTGCATTGTTATGCAGTTTAGGAATAAGTGTTTTCATTACAGAGGTAAAGTGTATCTGCATTAGAAAGTAACATCTTTCTAAAATCAGAACTGTTTCTGTAATAGATCAGAAGATTCAGTAGCTTTTTCCATTGACAGATCATACTGACCAAATTCTGCCCTTTTATTTGGAGTAAAAGTTTTGCTTACTCTTTATCATTAAACTTCATTCCATGTCAGATTCAGCGCTCCTAAGTAACCACAAAGTATTGTCCAGCGGATCCAATAGTCCCCTCCCATACATCCACAGTGCCTAGGGAATGACACAGTGGCTTTTTTTCCACATCCACAGGCAATGAACACTGTCACCTGGGATTTTTGTCACACCACACAGTAACCCTAAAGGAGACATGAAAAGGCCCCCAAGATTCAGTTGCTACATCCCTTCCAAAATACAAAAAAATGAGCCCTCTTTCTGCCTTTTATAGTTATGCCACACTGTAAAACACCCCACTTGGTGCTCAGATCCCAGATTATGTCCATAGCCAAAAACTGGTAAGCCCCGTGATGCTTTAAAAAGGTGAAGTGGGTCTGAAAGGAAGGGAATGAACATAACTAACTAAATCTATTGTTAAAATTTGACAATTCCAGGATTTACCTAAACTTAAGAGGTGCCTTTCAATCAGCTTCAATAATCTTTGGATATGTCAGTTTACAAAATATATTATGTGAGTTTCATTACAGTATTCTCCAGCTTTCCTGAAAAGAAGAAATATGCAGAAGTGAATGGCTTCTGACTTGAATCTTTACCAACACTTTCTATCTTTTGTGGGCTCTGAATGCAGCCATAATATTACAACACTGTTTTCAAGTTCTCTTTGAATTCAGAAACTATTATTTTTCCACAGCCTTCTAAATCATCAAGAATTGAGTAAATGCTTATTTTTCAAAACAAGCCCTACTAGAGATTCACTGGATAACACAAGTAAATGCACTTAGAGACATGACTTTGAAACATCACTTAGCAAACAGGGAGATAATGCTGGCAGAAAAATCATAAAGCATCAGTGATGACTGGATATCACGGTATTTCGATTCCTAAGATCATAGAGATCTTCTGGATTTATAGCAGTCATCACCTTCAGCAAGCATTTGACTTTTGTCACAGGGATCCAAAACCCTTTCCCTGAAGATGAAAGTGAAGACAGTGTAGCGCCTATCTTCATTGTGATACTTTTGTATAACAACTTGGACTCCCCTGTGCATTTCCTTGCTCCTGATAAGCATCCTGCATGAAAATTTGGGGCAACAGAGCTAACCCGTATGTGAGACAATGCTTGAAAATTTTGATGCACATTTTACTCCTCCTTCAGAAGGCAACTTTTGGTAATACTTAAAGTGTCTGTGAAAGAGAAAACAAAATCAAATAAGCAAGGATTAAGAAAGTGCATGAGTAAGTGCTGAGTTTCTTGTATACTATCACCATGATTGCATGCTAATTTATGCACCAGATATGCAAATAATTCATACTAGTAATTTTATGACAGAATTTGCAATGTCTTTAGAAAAGCTTAAAAACTGGGCTAAATTCAGGCAACAGAGAAAATTGCCAATCTGAAGAATTTTTACAGGCAGTTCATGCATGGAAGGAAAAAGTCCCTCCTATAACTTGCTGAAAACATTCAAGGAGAATCCTTATTCTTCTAACTAATTGCTATTTTTGTCAGAAATGTAAGCCTTTGCCATGGTACATCATAAATTACTGATAACATATCACCAGTGAACATTTGTAAGTGAGATAAATGCAGAAAGTATTTATACTGCTTCCAGATCAATTAACACTCCGTACCCTTCGCCACCCAAGTTTGCTGGTATTTGAGTTATTGACAAACTGAAGCTGCTTGTCTCTAAATAATCATTGCTGTTGTAGGTTATTATTATCCCAGATGCACTGCAGAATTCCAAATCTGAGCCAGTGATTAAATTCTCTCTCAGCTCCCTCAAAAAGGGGCCCTTGTTGACTTCTCAAGTACTTCAGCAGCCAGCGCCCGCAGTTGCTCTGTGGAAAGACATGACTCATGCCCAATTCATTCATTTAAAATTCTCTCCAGCTCAATAACTTCTGGCAGTCATTCCAGCCCATTCTCTGGGTGTCAGAAATACAGGCTGTTTTAGCTGGATGTTCTCTCTGGCTTGTTAAACAGAGGAGGTGGATTGTCATTACATTCCTATCAATCAGGTGCTGTTCACCAAAGATTACAGATGAGCCAAGAAAGATGTGTGGGCTTATTTATTTAACACTGAAAAGAAATACACTATTTTTACTGCTGTAATGTTTTTTTATACCAGCTGACCATTTAGCCATTATACAGTAATTTACTGGAAATGAGGGAATTTTAAGGCGCAGCTTCAGTAAGTTCCTATAGCACAAACAATTTCTGAACTATCCTAACCCAGGGTCACTCAAATCCATCCTTGCATTTGCATTCCAGGAACTCCCCTTTCTCTGGCAAACTCAGATAATGTATCAACTGACATTGCCCAAGACTGCTTCTTGGAAAGGTAAGTCTGTCCTCCAGCAACCACACTGATTCTTAAAACTTTCTTAATGTACACATGGCTTCTCCTGAGAAATGCCAGGCAGTGAACTGCTCTTTCATTAATGTTCAAGAGCAACTGTCCTCTGGCTCTGGAAGTATTGAATCTACATCCGCAAGGCTGCGGATTGGACTGTCTTGAAAAGTTCCCTGAAGATAAAGGCAATGATGACCAGCCAGGAAATCAAAATGGAGTAAAACATGTTTTCTGATATCCACACCCCCATCCTGTACTACCAGCCTGTAAAACTGCTCTCTGGTCCAAGGGACATTAGAAGCAGACATGGGAAGATGGAAAGATATCTGAATGAGGAGAGGAGGGCAAGCCAGAACTGTTAGGTCTGATTCAGCTCCCAATGAAACCATATTCCTATTCTGTTTGCCACACACATTGAACTACCTCAAAAACAGTCTATACCCTATCATTTGCTAGAGCAAAATGCCAGACTCACCACCATCTTCTAGATCAAGAAAATGGCAAAAGAGCGTTCATCCAAATGGCATGCCTTTAAATTTTCACAGCCTTTGAGACAGTGTGTCCTAAAGTGCTTTCTCTGATCCAAGAACAGGGAATGTTTTGACACTATTTTGAATATACTAATAACAACATTACTAGTGCTGTGGAAAAAAACATAAACTGCAATTTTATTGTGCTTTCTGCTTTCCAATGCTTCTGCTCATCAGTCTGCTAAAAAATTTTTATGGCCCAGGCAAACTTCAAGAGCAAGACAATCTCCCAGATTCAAAATGCAAGATATCCTTTAAGGTTTTTGTAAGACCTGCATAATTTTACATTAAAAATAAAACTGTTGGATATACAGAAATAAGACCGAGTTGCCTTGTCAATTTTTTAAATATTTTTTGCAGAAAATGACAATGTACTCTAACCTCTTATGATGATCCTAAAACCCGACACAGCTGGCAGAACACACAACTGACCTGTAGCCATACTTAGCAGAGCCATTTATCTGGATGTGATTTTGGCAATTTGTCAGCCATACTTTTTTTTTTTTAGTTATTTTTTTAAGGCAATATTTAGAAATCAATCATTAAATCTAGTTCAAGTGACAGGAGAACTTTTTTTTGCAAAACACTTTTTAAATATTTGAAGTTCAGCCCTCTCAGTACCTTTAAGCCTGGATTCATAATTTCTCTCCATCTTTAGACACTCAGAAATTGAATGTTTCACCGAAGCTAGGCATCTCTTCTCACTTTTTTTGGTTAATAAAAATATACCTTAGGTCTACATTTCAGTTGCAGATTTTGTATTATTTGGAGGAGTTTTTCAGTGGATCACAAAGCACCTGTGATTCCAAACCCCAATAAAATTAAGAGTGAGCTGGAACCCAGCTCTGTTTATTGGTAATCAGGCATTTAAAGGCCAGTGCTTCCTTTCAAAATGTTCCCTTTTTTGTGTACTGTAGTTTTCACATTGTGATATCAGAAACTGCACTGCTAAAAAACGCAACTTTCTTAAAAAAAAAAGTATCCTCTTAAAAGGTACCTTTAAAAGATACCCAGCAATGCACTTGCAGAGGGCAACTCCTTGATCTCTCATAGATAGAACCCAGTAACATTATGTAGAAACACCACCGAGTCACGCAGTCGTCTGCAACTTCTCCCATAACAACCAAAACAAAGCTTCTTACTATGCAAGAGCCACTCAAAATCCACTCATGGCATTTGCATAGCAACAATGATATTGCACTTCAGGGTACTGTTGAGGTAGAAGTAGTGTTCAATCAGTAAGTCACACTCAGTACTGCTTGCTATTAAGCACTGGCTTCCTCTTTCATTGTTTTTTATAGATACATGCCATTGGTTGCTCTGCCACCACTCAGATTGGTGTGTAGATTTTTGCTTGGTATTAGACAGGTGTTAACACTGCCTAAGAATCAGAGCATTACTAATTAGGAAAACCTAGTCTGTGGGCTGATTTTGATTCCTATGGATTTTGGGTTTAACTTTCCTCCTTTTAGAAGAAACCTGGGTGTGTATGTTGGGTGCAGACATGTTACAAAAGGCAATGGAGAAAAATCAGTAGTGAGCGTTTATTGTTCCTTCTGTACTTTCTCAAGAATGAGCTCAAATAGATTGTTTGGAAGAAGGTTAATGAATTTATATCAGGGTTTACAACAGCTGCCAGCAGATGGGGAGAAGCTGGGGGAGCAAACTGCCTGAGGTGAGGAGAGGCTCTTAAAGGAGCAGGAAAGCACATGCTGAGAATTCTGCTCTTTTGACAGGTCAAGTAAAGTGCAATTTAAGAGATCAATAAACAGACCTGCCATTATTATGGATTAAGCAAGCTTTTCTTCATCTAGAGACTTCTGCAGTACTGGAGAAAATACACAGGATCTCTGGACATCCTGAAATAGGCAGTTCTAGGGGTAATGTGCAGGGAAAGGAGGAAAAAGGGAGACAGAGAATCGCCACAGAACTTCAGCTTTTTGTACCCACTGTTTCATGAAAATGTATACTTAAGCCTCAAGAGAAAGGTGCATTATTTTTCCAATACTAAACTCATTCATCATACAAAGCTCGCAATGTGACCAGCCCACAGAAAACAAACAAAAAACAAAAAACAAACAAAAAAAAAAACCAAACTAACTAACAAAAAAAAAAAAGAAAAAACAAAACAGAAAAAACAAAAAGCTTATTTGAAGGTCTGGGGCTTTATCCTTACAGAATTTTCCTGATGACTCTTCATTAAAGTCTTTTCCACCTAACACTTAGACATGTGTCAGCCCGTTCAGCTCTACACTAAAATGACAAAACAGGCAAGGGCTTCATGCATCTTTATTTTTTATGGTGCTGTGCTCTCCTGCAGGTCTGCTATTGTCTAGTTGGGACCAGTTAGCATGACCTGTCAGAGATGAAATCATGCTCCTTAGCAAGCTTAGGACATGGTAGTACTGAAATAACGAATCTGGAGCAACAGCAGTGCTGAGCAGCCAAATGATGAACACATAGCAAATTCCACTAGTATATGTGAAAGCATGATGTTAAAGTTCATATGAAGATGGGAGGTTATCAACGTCAATGAGAAGTAGCATATGCGGGTTGAAATATGCTGAAACCACTTACCACTGAAATTATAAACTCATAAAAATGGCCTATCTTTTGCCTGTTTGTGAAACCCTGAGAATCACATAGCATCAGTCCTGACTGGAGTCTCTAGGAGCTACAATAACACTTATAATAAAGAATGCTATTGCTTAATATTTTAGAACATATTCCCATATGATAAAATAACGCTGCCTTGCCTGAAGCCAACCAAAAAATTTAGATTTGGAGGATAGGCATTATCAGCACAAATGGAATAAAACAAAAATGACAGCTCTTCTTTCAGACCAGAAGACAAACTTTTAATGCTTATAAGTTTGTTGCTAGGTAGGACAAGGCATGAACCTCATGGCAGAGTTTGATTCTAAATGTGTAATGGGAAATTTTTCTTGTGAAGATTTTGGTTCAAGCAAAAAAGCCAAAGCCTTCTATAAAAAAACAAAATAAACCTCAACCTTGAAATCCTTTAAATCCTATCTTTTAGGTGTGTATATATATGTACACATGCACACATTTAATTTTGTACTCTGAGATTCTTATCTATGTGTATATATGGGGAAAATTCTACTTCCTGAAAAGAGAAAGACAGAAACAATATGTAAATGTCCATAAGTATTTTTACAGCTATTTTAAATAAGTATTCTGTGTTGCTGAAATTTTAAGTTTCAGGAAAATGAAAGATAGTAACTTATTTAATGAAATAAATTTAAGTTTCAAAAAAATCAAGATCACACACACCCTCTGGCTTCTCTTACTCAAGTATCTTGTTCATTCATTTGTATCCAAATTTATCTGAGAGATCAGATGCCACTATAATCTGAGTATAAAGACGAGTATATAAGAATACTTGCATGCTTGCGTACTTTCACAAGTGCCAACACAACTATTGTGGCCATCTCATGGCCTATGCAGTCCTTTATTTTTGGCCCTTCTTGAGGATTTCAAGAGACCAAAGACCAAGAAAATAAAATCTGCAATTTGAAAGGGTCACAATAGTTTTATGGTATGGCATTTCCTTGTTATTTTTACAACAATAGGCATGTAGGATACGACAGCTATCACAAGATGCTGGAAGGAGGCTTCCAAGCTAATAGACAGGAGACATACTTTTAAACTTCTACTCCTAACCCCAAGGCTTCTACCTTCGCACACTCATATTCCCTTACCTGAGATTTCCAGTAGCTACTTTCCTTGTCTAGTGCAATATTCATGTCTCCTGTTTTCCCCACAGAAAGCCTTTACACAAAAGCCTATCCGCATATCAATCCCCAAACCTGAGTTCTTTCATTCCCCATCACAAACCGAATTATTTCCTCTATGCATTCACAGCCATATACAGAACACCAGTTTCTATCATCTAGAAAGGATAAATTCGGACAAGCATGAACAGAGGAGACTTGGATGGGTTGCTGTCCCCAAGGCAGGTACAGTTCGTCAATGTTTAGACAGTTCTCTAGTGCTGGAAGTGTGACAGTGGATTTGAGACAACTTTAATCTTATCTCAGTATTGTAGTGACAGTACAGTGACATAAATTAGAGTGTAAGCTGGCCACCAGCGCAAGGTCTAGAGCACTAGTGACTATCATATCCTTGTTTTAATGAAATGAATGTCCTACACAGTCTGCTTCATATTTTGCTTGTGGTGCGGAGGCAGTGGATGATGTGAGAATTGGGCTATCTTTCATCTAAATATGCAGCGCTGCCTGTCTAATAGACTCCTGCATTATCTATTTAGACTGTTACTTCAAACCACCTTCCAAAACTCATTTCAGTATGTGTAATTTCATCAGCTTGTGGATTTTGGAACTGTAGGATAATGAGAAGGAGAATCTATGGAATGTCAAGGCAGGTAGGAATCCCATTAGAAATTTGGTGGTGGAAGTTGTCTTGCAGCACTGAGATGCTAATGAACAGGAAATAAGAAGTCATCTCATCACAGACTGCTCCTGTACTAGAACAGCCATCAGGAAAATAGTTTGGTTGCTGCGTAGTTAGATAGCAAAAAGGTCTGACAATTAGAAGGCTAGAGACCCATTCCTCTCTTTTCCACCATTATTTTATTCTGCATTTAGTTTCAACATTTCAACATTTTCAAAATGAAGTGTTTCAGCTTCAGAATTTGAAATGGTTTTCCATTTCAAAATTAAGCTGCACTTTAAATGGGTTAAAAATTGACAGTGTTTCATTTAATCTAAACCACTTTTCTCTGATTTGATGTTATATCATTCTATTGAGAAGAGTTGTAAAGATTTGTTATCCAAATAAAAAATCAGTTACTAATAAATATAAATACATGTGGAACTAAAAATAACTAAATACAAGTAAGCAAAGATCTTTTTGAGTTAAAGAATAAAGTTTTTGTTACATAATCCATAAAGTTTTGCTACATAATCCATAGTTAAAACTACAACTTCAGATAATATTTCATAAATCTAGGTAGATAAAGGAGGACTATCTTTATTGGTCTACTTTTGTGCACTCCGAGAAGCTAGTATAAATAAAGTTTCCCACCACAGGGAGCTGTTTTACCATTATTATTGCGTTGTATAACTTTGGATAGTCTGCTTCTCTAATATTATAAAATCATAGAATCATAGAATAGTTTGGGTTGGAAGGGACCTTCAAAGGTCATTTAGTCTAAACCCCCTGCAATGAGCAGGGACATCTCCAACTAGATCATATTGCCCAGAACCACATCCTGCTTTGCACTGGATGTCTCCAGGGATGGGGCACCTATCCACAATCTTCCTACATTCATAGTCTAAGATGTGCGAGATTGAAAGAAGGTGGATTTCCTCACCAGTAGAGAAGAGTGCTCCTTCAGGCTTCATGCTCCTTTTTTAGGCATTTGGAAAGTCTGAAGTTACTCAAGAGAATCTCCCAATACCAGTAAAAGCATCTCTGGAGTAAGATTCACCCGTCTGAAGCAAGAGATCCAAAGCAGGTCATTTGAATTACCCTCCATTCATTATAAAGGAGCCTAGATAATACATTGTGAAATTCTAGAAAGCAAATTTAAGATGAACTTAATTGTTTCTTGCTGTGTAATGTTTATCTTCAGCAAAATAAAAATTAACATGAGATATAAGCAGCAAAATCCCTCCATTTTCTACAGATGTTTAGAGTTCCTGGGCTAAAAAGTGTTGCCAAAAGTTAACAGAAATATTTATCAGTGATGCTCTGGGACCTTTCTATATATGCAGTTTGTGTCAATGTTCGGGTTTCTAGGTTGCAAGTAGTAAATTAAACTATTCCCTTTATTATTATACTTGATTCTTAACTGCAAAGTTTTTTCCACAATTCCAGGAATTCAAAAAGTATTACTAACTTATCAGAAACATAAAACAGCATTTCTGGTCTTACAAATTTTCAGTGACAGGATGAGTGTGCTGCATCTTCTTACAGTAAACAAATGCACAAAAAATAGTCTCCTTGTTCTTCACTTTAAAACACAAATATTTCCAGGATGCTTCCGTTTAGAGGCTGACTGTTCATAGTCCTACCTAGATCAGCTACCCTGTGTGGGTTCCACATTATCTCCCTGTCTTCCTCTACTTAATAAAAATCTGCTCTGCTCATTGAATTATTACGACTTCCAGATCTGTCCTCTATACTTACAACATTATTACATAATTGGAAAATTATTTAGCAACAGGCTGTGAGTAGAAAAAAATGAATATACCTTGATAATGAGATCTGCCCTACATGTTCTTAACCAATTACTAAAAAAAAAAAAGTATATTACAGGAGGTGCTGCACATGTCACTGATCTTGCAAGCCTATGCTTTGTATTCCTATTTTACTAATAAGGTCTTGTGAGGAAGGGTGAACTCTGTTTAAACTATCATTCATCTTCATTTCATATCCTGCCAAGTCCCTAAGCAAGGCCAGAAAGGCATGAAGCTTTTGTGAAATAATAAACTATTCCTTACTCAGAGTGCTGATGACATTATCTGGATGTCACTAATAGAGCGTCTGCTTTCTACCTCATTAATCATAAATGTTAAAATGCTATAAACTGTGTTCTGGAATCTAAAAGAAACAATATTTATCTTATTTTGGTCCTACTTTTTTGATAAACTCTGCTCTGCCTACTGCAATGGCAGAATTTTTTCCCTTCATGTCCTTAGAATTCAGTATATCTATGTAAAATTCAGCAATTTATACAAAGTAATTTTTTGCTCATCTTTTGATCAGATTATTTTGTTTTTGAAGAAACAAACTCCACTGACATGCAGATTAAACAGACTGTCTGTGATAATGATTTTCCTTTTATTTTTGTTTTGTGAGGTCTTTTAATACACAGGAACACCTAGGGTAACAATAAGCCATTTAAATCTTGACCTGTGCTGGGTGTGTTGTAACTGCACTGCCCCAAGAGAAGCAACAGTGGGAGGAAATTAGAATCATAGAATCATAGAATAACAGAATCATAGAATAGTTAGGGTTGGAAAATACATTAAGATCAGCTAGTTCCAACCCCCCTGCCATGGGAAGGGACACCTCACACTAAACCATGTCACCCAAGGCTCTGTCCAACCTGGCCTTGAACACTGCCAGGGATGGAGCATTCACAATCTCCCTGGGCAACCCATTCCAGTGCCTCACCACTCAAATTCTGAAACCTCAACCTGAAAGTTAAGTCTGGTTTCTCTTTACTTTGGTGTCACCAGGAACAATGTTAGAGTTGTATTATTAATTTTTGTATTCCACAAGATATTTCATCTTCGTTTCCCAAAATGATATTTACAAGAATTTACAAGACACACAGGCAATTACCATGATGAATACAAAGAGAAGAGATTTTTTTAAAAATTCAGTACTTTTTTCTCTCCATTCCTCTATATTAACGCATTCTTTTAGTCATATTTCATCAATACAAGTCTTCATGTATGATACCTGTTGTCGTGGTTTAAAACAGTCGGCAAGTCAGCCACGCAGTTTCTACTCTCCCCCGCCCCCAGAGGGATGGGTGGGAGAATCAAAAGAATGTAACTCCCATGGGTTGAGATAAAAACAGTCCAGTAACTAAGGTATAACACAAATCACTACTGCTACCACCAATAATAATAATGATAAGAGAAATAACAAGGGAAGAGAATACGATTACCACCCGCTGGAAATGAGCCCAACAGAGAAGAGGACGTGCCCTTCCAGGTAACTCCCAGTTACATCCCTGGGCATGACGTGCTGTGGTATGGAATACCTCTTTGGCTAGTTTGGGTCAGGTGTCCTGTCCCTGCTTCTTCCCGGCTTCTCCTCCTCCCTGGCAGAGCATGAGACTCACAAAGTCCTTGGTCAGGGTAAACATTCTGACCAGCAACTGAAAACATCGGCTTTATCAGCATTATTCCCAGGCCGAAAGTCAAAACCACAGCGCTGCACCAGCTACTAAGAAGGAGAAAAAATGACTGCTGCTGCTGAACCCAGGACACCTGTGTATCATCATACATGAAAAGATGTAATAGACAGCATGGCAGGTTTCTGAATAGATAGTAGTGTTTATTCAGATGCATAATATGATTTTAAAACTTCTTAGTATGTTGAATTTGAAGCTGTTATTCTTCACCAGCACAATGACAGATATTTTTAAAGCTTCCTTAGAAGGTCATTGGTAGGGGTTTTTAAATGCCTTGAAGTGTCTATTAATTTAGGTTGCAATCTAACATCTAGAAATACATTATTACTTAACTGAAAGCTGTAACTACTGTAACCGTCATGTTGTCAGTGGTCACCTCATACTTCTATGAGGCCTATGTCTTTTGTAAGGGAAGGCAAACGATTAATGATAAAGGTGAACAGCTGGAGAATGAAAGTTTTGTGGGGTCTTTTTGCCTTTTCTTAAACCATGTTTCTTCACATTTGTTTTTATGTCAATACTTTGGATATAAAGATATGCCAACAAAGATATAAAAGATATAGAGTGATTTGCAATTAATGGCAGCCATAGGAAATGCTATGAAAGAAGGTGCAAGGTCAGACCTGAGAACCAGAGAAACTCAATGAAAAAACCAAAACCACAACTAAGATTGTAAATGATCAAGTAATTGCAAAATCACATGACTGATGCTGGATGTTTTGGGATAGTTTAATAGAGATCACATTTTATTTGTCTTCTGGATTCTTAATTATTTGCATGGATTTGGATGAGTCTTTCAAAATTTCTCTACAAGAAGAGGGCCAGAAACTAGCTTTGCTAACAATATCTGCAATTCAGCATATGCCACAAGAGTTTATAAAAACCACCAAATACTGAGGAGACCAGCAAGAAAAAACAAATGAGTTTGCAGTTATCACCTACAGAGCTGATCTTCAAGTGGCCAAAGCTGGTATTTCCATTAAAAAAACATCGAGTTCAGAACTATCATTTTTGTGGAGTCATTCTTACATACTCAAAGTTTTATAGCTAACTCTTATTTCATTTGCATCAAGTCTGTTCTTGTCATTTTGACTGAAATGAACAACTGACCTCATTATCTTTATGATCACCAGTGTGCATATCATAGCTTGCAAAGTTCACAGCAGTGCTCAGGTCTGTAACTACAGTTAATTAACCACTTTCAGAGGTCATCCTCCTTGTGCTCTTACCTTTCATTTTGAATACTGGCCTTCTTGATTAAGTAATTAGGAACTTTCTGTAGTCAGTGATTCAACTAGCCACAGTAAGTTCCTAAAGTAATTAAAGATGACCTGGACAGGCTAAGTCATTCTTTCAATACAAACAATTCTGTTTCTGAAAGTCAATCCAACCTCAGGAGTTGAGTGAGAAGCACAAGCCAGGTGGAGATAAATATGCATTGATTTGCCCATTTAATGTATTAGACGGTGATAAGCAAGACTTGTCTCTGTAGCACAGTCATAAACAGGGCCCAACATGCCATTGAGGGTAAAGGGAATTCTGTTCCAGCTCGGATCCTTATCTTGTGCTTAGTATTGAGCTTTATAAGAATCATCTATGCTGAGATCAATTGCTACAGCTCTCATGCTGGGCTGCTGAGACTATGCATGGGCAAACCAAAATGGCTTTCACATGAGATTGATACCATTCCCAACACTTTTAAGCAGAGAGCATACAGGTGCCATAATAATGCACTAAGGTGAAAAGTCCAAATTCAGGTGAGTTAGCTAAGACAGCTACCACACTGCTGTGTATTATGCGGCCAAATGAGTGGTTTCATAATGGAGAAAGAGGGGGCTCCTTTTCCTGCCTGTGTGGAAAACAAAAAGAAAGGCATAGCTTTACAAGTTAGAGTTCACTTATAGTGTTGGACCACATAAGTCCCTTGTTCACACTGTAAATTATCAAAACTGAGCAAACAGCTGATGGTGCCTTCAACCTCAAAATCTTTAAGAAAAACTCCAGATGTCTTATCTTTGGCCTTTCTTTCGGTCTATATCTCTGTCGGCATTTTAACCTCACAGTGTCATCTTTGCTTTGAGGAAGGCCACAGTAACACACCTGTCCACAAGCTGGGAAATCCTTGTCCAGTTAACAATTACCATGCTATGTTTGTTCTCTCATCCTACAGTTACACCCAGAAAGAATTAGCACATGAACAATTGCAGAGATCTTGAACACGTTTGACTCACTACGCATCCCCTAATCTGGCTCAGGAGCCCACAGCTAACACCTTTAAAATTGCTGAGTGCTGTAACTGTGGTCTGTGATACAAAGAAGATGATGGAAATAACTTTTGCTGATAAGTGATTTTGATTACCATTCTCTTCAGCCAAGTACCTAAACTGTTGGGGACAAGAATAGGTTGCTACATAGGGAAATCATTTTTCAATTAATTATAAAGCCAGACAGGAAGATTAATGGGCTTTATGTAAATATTTGACCAAGGCCATTCAGAAAGCCCCAAGGTATCCCTGAAACCAATGGCTGGATATCATAAAATCAAAACTGTACAGTTCAATTGATTTTGTTCTGGAACCATTCCCAGCCCTGCCTTGAATAACAAATAGGTGTAGCTAATAGCACATGTTTACACAGTGGTTTATAGCTTAAGAATGCAAAGCAATAATGAATTATCCTTTCCAATAGCCCAGAAAAGTGAGCAGCTCTTAGGCTTATAAATACTGATAGATTGAGAGGATTGCCCAAATCCTTTAGAAAGATATTGAAGAAAGAGCTTGGAAAAAAGTTCCATTCTTGATACTCAAGAATGGAACTTTTAATATAAGTTGATCTTTTTTCCTTAGCTAGACGTAAATACAGACTCCTTTTAAAACTAGACTGGAAGGGTTTACTTACACTTGCAAAGCCCTTAGCGACAGGTGAGGGTCGAAACAGCAAGGTGACAAGGTGTATTGGAACCTGCAGATCCAACCTTGCATGCAGGCAATTCAGGACATTGGTCGCTCGAGCTTGACCCAGGAGATGACAGTCCTGTTCAGAATCTTCCCGTTTGCCTATGCAGCCTTTCTTCCCACCAGATTTGCCTATTCCACATGCCCTTAGTCATCAGGCTTGTAGTAAGTGTGGGTAAAGCCCTTCCCAAATCTTCGCCCGAGAAGCCAAGCCATCAATCATATTCTAAAACTCTTTCTACTCCTTTAGGCTTCTGTTAGTCAACATTGAAGAACATCTCTAAAAGCCCTGGTTTTGATCATAAACTGCAGGAACAGCAAGGCAGGATTGTTTGTGTAAATCCACTCTAGAGCTGAATGGCCACTTTAGCCTAGCATTACATCATAGCAAATCTTTCCTGTCTCACACAGCTTTGATAAAGCTGTCATTTGCAGACAAGATGGATATGATGCCAGTAGCTCACACTGGAGGATTGCAAACCTGCCCTGATCCACATGCTGTCCAGCCACACTGGCGTGTCCAAGCTAATCTGCACATCCTCCCAGCAGTGCTTGAGCAGCAGGCACAGCTATGTGCAAACTTGATCACAGCGTTTCTAGTTGAGTGCTGCCTTATATCCTGAGCTGCCTGAGCAGGGGTCTACACAGCTGTGTGGTACCTCTGCTTTGGACAACCACATAAGATTGTGCTAACCACAAGGACAGTGCTCCCTAGATCATCCTTTAGCTCATCATACACAAAGTTTTCTTGTTTCATCAATGTTTTCTACACCTGTCCTGGGTTCCTCGACCTTTTTCTCTTCCATTTGTGTCCTGGGTTCAGCAGTAGCAGTCGTTTTTCTCCTTCTTAGTAGCTGGTGCAGCGCTGTGTTTTTAACTTTCAGCTTGGGAACAGCGCTGGTAACACCGATGTTTTTAGTTGTTGCTAAGTAATGTTTACTCTGACCAAGGACTTTCTGAGTCTCATGCTCTGCCAGGGGGAGGGGAAGCCAGAGGAAGCAGAGACAGGACACCTGACCCAAACTAGCTAAAGAGGTATTCCATACCACAACACTTCATACTCAGTATATAAACCAGGGGCAGTTACCTGGAAGGGTTAGATCACTGCTCGGGTCAGGCTGGGTATCAGTCGATGGGTCGTGAGGTGTTGTATTCTCTTCCCTTGTTACTTCCCTTATCATTATTATTATTATTGGTGGTAGCAGTAGTGATTTGTGTTATACCTTAGTTACTGGACTGTTCTTATCTCAACCCGTGGGAGTTACATTCTTTCAATTCTCCTCCCCATCTCTCTGGGAGCGGGGGGACGAAGGGGTGGGAGGGAGTGAGCGGCTGTGTGGTTCTGGGTTGCCGGCTGGGCTTAAATCATGACAATTTGTTAAACTAAGGTACTATTAAAAAACTGTGTAAAGCCCAGTATCAGTATCCTTGGATTCATAATCTCTATTATATTCTTTATTAAGTAATGCTTAGCACATCTATAAAAGTAAGCTCATGAAAAGGGAAGCTCCTGCCCCACTATGTATATCCAGATTTCTGCAATGCTGTCATTATCTCATTGAACATTTCACATTGCATCAAATATTTCTTGCTCGTAGGAGTTTCTGGAACAAGAAACAACATGTAGGTGTTGTGAAAGTCTCTCAGTGTTTTGTTCGGCTAACAAAGAAATGTGTCCTCTTAGTGAAATCTCTATATCATGCCTGGACAAACAGCCCTTGCACTCCAAACATTGCAACAGCTGGAATCCCACAGTATTCCTGTCACCACCAGCCCTACAAACCAAAACCAAAATAAAAATGAGCCTCCTCCTGGCTAAACTATTCTCAATACACAACTGACAATCAGTAGTTCCCAAATGCAGTAAAAAGAGTGACAGTAATAACAATATAAAAAATAATAATTAAAATTCTAATAACAATGATATAGCTACATACCTCAAGATGCATTTACAATAGCTTAAACAGAATAAAACTGATAAAACTAGATTCAGCATGTCACCATCTAATGCATCACCCTGGAAATTCAGAAACACCTAGCTCACCACAAAGCAAAGAGAAAAAAATGAAAATACTTGCAACAGATTCTTGTTGATTGGATATTTATGGGGCAGTGCTTAAACTGGAAAAAAGAAGAAGCTAGAAGTGCTGATTATCGTTCTTTAAAAGTTGAAGCGTTGTTTTTCAGTGTTTCCAAATTATGACACAGAAAAGTTTAGAGAAAGCTATAATCCAATAATGATCACAGAAATGGGACACTAAAATAAACCTGTCAGGCTGAGGTAAAGCCTCAGCCCGTGTAAACCGGCACAGTTACACTGACATCAATGGAGTATCAAATTACATCCACCGAGCATTTGGCAAAAAAAGCAAGGAGGAAAGATAATGTGTTTGTGCATACAGGGGTGCCTGAAAGCTAAAGATTATTAAAAAATACTGTATAGGAGGAAGATGTTGTAGTATAAAAGTGAGCAAAACAGAAATGGTACCTGGGGCAGTTAGAAAGAATTCAGGTTCTCACATTGGCTACTGAGGTGTGGATAATATTTTCTCCTAGACGAAAGTTATCTAGTTCTTTCACTAAAATATAGAGATTTGCACCCTTATGAATCAGTGGAACTGTTTTTTTATTATTCTGCATGCAAGCTTCTGGGCCCCAGGAATCCCAGGATCCACTCTTCTGGAACATACAAACAAATGTTAAGGAGAATAAAAAATACAAGAAAAAGAAACTGCTCTATTAAGCTACTTACTCAACCACTACCAAGACACAGTATCTCTTAAGCTTGAAAGACAGCTTGCTTCTTCAGAATGTTTTTGTCAACAATTTTTAAAGCATTGCATGTTTACTTAATTGTTTTATTACAAGATTTTCATCAGGCTGAGATTCATGCCACATGACTTTCAATGTCTATATATATCTAGCTTGCAGTGTCCCACTCAGCCTGACATGGTCAGTCCAGGAAAGCATAGTTCTTCCAGAAATACTCTGCAATATCAACCAGCCTCATGTGGATGTTCCAAATACCCTACAGCACCTGAAACAGCACCTAATATTTATGTTTAGCAAACTAAACTGCACTCCTATGATCAGATCTAGCTTGCAGATTCAGATACACACATTTAGTGGTAGACGGGTGAGTTGTGCGCCTAAGCCACTACGACAGTCTGCAGAGGGGTGGATGCTCTCATTTGATACTTAAAGATAGGTACCTAATACTGTTTGAGAGGATATAGGATACCCCAGGATTCCCTACAGGCATGGCAGATTTGAGAAAGACATCGGGTGGGATAGCTGCAGTTTTGGAGAATCACCTGGAAGTCAGGTAAAGCATTCTTTTTTGCTTGTACATGCCATGAGATGCTACTTCTGCATGTCTGAATCCTAATTCAAGCCTATGCAGTCAATAGAGACTTGAGGGTGGTTCATCTGCCAGCGCATAGGGTTCTGCCTTATGATGAGACCAACCAACCCCAAAGCTGCATGCGCTTCAGATTAAAATTTCATTGTCTGTAACCAAACTTTATAAACTGATCTTACAGGTGAATACACACATGCATCTAAATTTTGGTGCCTGAATCTGCAAGGTCATTCTCATCCTACACTCCACAGCTAATGGAACAAAACAGGCACAACTCCATAGCACCTATCTGATCTCCTTTAGACTGTATAGCAGCATTAAAGGGATTTTTTTCAAGCAGAAACATTTTAAACAGAAAATCTACTCAGTTAAAAAAATCAACATTTTCTTTTTAATTCAGAGTGGAGCCAAATTTCCAATTCTCAAGCCATTTCCAAAATTAAACTAATCTTAAATATTCAGTGCATTCATTTTCAATACGCATTCTTTTAAACAATATTTTAAATGTCCCATACATTATTTTTTCTTGTTTTCAATTTCTTTTTCATAAGGGGACATATACCTCCAGAAATGTTAGAAATAGCTTTCATTTTTGTGGACAGATACCTTTCAAGTCTCCCAGTATCTGTGAGAAAGAAAGAACGTATTTTAACAGGTAATGGGATGGCACTGTGAGGAGGCAGCCACTTAGGAAGACTGAAGTGCACAAACACTATGGCTTTCAAAAAAATGCTTCCATTTACGTTTGACTGAACTTCCCATTTGTCTTTTTTTATCCCATTTGCTCTTTTTCTCCTGACATATCAAACTCTTTACTGTGCCTCAATGCTTTGGATCACAATACCTTTTAGCATTAAAAATAAAGGTGTCCACAGATGGCTTTTCTTTTGTGCCTTTCTCTGAATTCGGTTCGCTTCCCTCATCCCCCTTCTTCATTTTCCCTAAACCAAATCCTACCTAATGGAGCCTCATTTGTTTCAAACGCTGCCTGCAGAAATATGTTTCACATGGAAGGTGAACAGAAGCCAAGTATGGGTATCTTCCCCCTTTACACAAACAATGGCATAAAGGCAAAACTCGTGTGTTTTGTAGTGCCAATACATCTCACACAGCTCTAGCTGTGGTAAGACTGAGTTCTCCATACCTTTGTGCTTACAGAACTGTTTGAGTGACACAAAACTTAATAATATTTCAGCTCTGCAGATGACTGGTGCCTGAGGCTTGTTTTAGTTTCTTTCTCTTAATCATTGTCACACCAACTCATCCTGGCCCTCACAATCATGATGCTGGGTTCTGATTTTATGACACTAATCCTCTCTTCTGTGAGGATGGTGAGTCACTGGAACAGGCTGCCCTTAGAAGCTGTGGATGCCTCATCCATGGAATTGTTAAAGGCAAGGTCGGAAAGGACTTCGAGCAACCTGGTCTAGGTGGCAGGGGGATTGAAACTAGGTGATCTTAAGGTCCCTTCCAACCCAAACCATTCTATGATTCAATATAACTAGCAAGGTGTAACGTAGCCAGCTTTATTTTAACTGCTATTTTAGACACTCCATAAAGTAACACAGAAAAACTGTTTGATGATAATTATCTAATTTTAATCATTTAGTAGTTGTAGAGGAAACCTAGGGTGACAAACTGATTCCCAGTCTGTGCTGTGAAAGTGAAGACCCATCCACAGAGCCATTCCCTCTTTCCTGGCACAGACTATGCTATACCAGGTGACATTAGTACATGGAGCTTCATAGATAGCCAGACAGATGAAATTAAACTCCTACTTTTCTGCTTTAATTTACCTTAAGCAAATTAAGTTTGTGACCCATCATCTTTGATAGAAGTTTTTTTTCAATTTGGTCATCTGGTAATCTATATAAAAGGTGGACAACTACAGTATTTATCAGCACTAAACCTCAGAGCTGCAGAGGATGTAAAGACAGCAGAGAAGAAGACAAGGTAGACAATCTGATCATCATGTTGTGTTGGAGATACTTGTGCCAATGATCAGAGAAAATCCTTCTTTGCTTAGTGTAAAAAGAGGCAAAAAGATTGGTCTCTCTTAAAGATCCATCTAAAAAGACATTACATGCAGACAGAGAAGTCCTTCCAAACGTTCTGTAAATTACAGTAATTTTATTTACCATCTATGATCCAGTGGTCTGGGTCATCATTCTTAAAGCTTCTTCTGCTAGAGCATTTGCTATTAATTTTGTTGTATGCTTACTAATAAGAACTATATTTAATCATATTTTCAGTCACATTGTTTTTCTTTTGGGGACCAGTCTTAAAGAAACTATTTCACCTTGGTCTCAGGAGGCTAAGTTTGTGCAGATTCATTAATTTAATATGTTTGAGCAGAAAAGCTTCTTGTAACATTTTTATAATTTCTTTTCTCATTAGTAGCTTCTGTGTTCCTGCATATTTGTTGACGTCTTCTACCTGGTTGCCCAGGGAGGTTGTGAATGCTTCATCCTTGGTGGTGTTCAAGGCCAGGCTGGATGAAGCCTTGGGTGGCATGGTTTATTGCGAGGTGTCCCTTCCCATGGCAGGGGGGTTTGAACTAGATGATCTTAAGGTCCTTTCCAACCTTAACTATTCTGTTATTCTATGATTCCTATGCCACTGACACCTTTTACTGCATAAATCCTTTAAAATCCCTTACTCTAAATTTATTATTAAAAAAGATGTACAATAGAGCCTGCTGGATATTTCCTTTTCCTGCATGAGCTTGTTTTTTTGCTAGACTGATGTTGAATAAGGGCAAACTTAGTCCCAAATAGCACATTATGGAATCCATAATGGGACTTATACTGGAGAAGGTTTTATTATTATATTAATAGATCTTATTACCTCTCCAGAAATTCAGTGTTCTTTATTACAGTAGGAAGAAGAACAAAGTGCACAGAAATTAACTGGAACAATGAAATAACTACAAAAGCAAATATAAAGAAAATACATATTTAATTTAAAAATTGAGATGAGTACCTTACCTTGTTAAAGGACTGTACGGCTTGAAAAGCAATAACCTTAGAGGGAACAGAGCAGTTAATGAGAGAGGTAACTCCATACATATTGTCGTTTACAAAATGTTTGTAAATATTATCAGATTTGAATCCTAGAAGAACTGCTGTGACTATGTAATCTGACACTTTCATACCAAGAGAGCAGATCTTCACCTGGTGATTTTTGCAGCAACTCCACAGCATCTGTCTGAATTAAAGAATTTATTAAAAAGACACACACTTGTAATTTTAAAATATTCCTAGTGATAGATAATCTACTACAACTCACACAATATTAACCCATTTTTTACTTAATCTTACTGTTAATAATTGCAGTTCATTTCTAGTTCTTTTGCAACATTTTAATTAAATGAAAGCTTCTGGAAAGTTCTGAAAGTTTTGCTTATTTCCCACCACTGTGATCAGATTAGGCCATTTATTACAACTGGATTTAACTTCCCTCGTAAAAATACTGGTTGATGCAATAAAATCATCTCTTCCACTTCTTTTGCACATGGAGATCTCATGGGCCTTATGAGACAGAGGATCACCACTGTAGCTCTTCAATTCCATCTTTCCTATTAATTTCCTTTATAAAGCACAGGTGATCTAGCAAGTCTCAGGATTACAGCAAGGATGTTACTTTCATATTTGCAGAATACTATTCCTTGTTCCTACCTAGCTTTCTAAAATAGTATATTTTCAAATTAAATATTCAAAAATATTGATTTCCTTTGCGACATCATGGTAAAATCATAGTTAGATAGGTCTTTACCCAAGTCTGGAAGGCCTTTTTTATCTTCCAGAGGGTTGTCTGCCATACACTAAAATTGACCTATGTTTTTTCTTCCAGTTGTGTAACATTTTATTTCCCAGTATCAAAGCTTCTCAGTATTTCTTAGCCAAATAATTCACATTTGCCTGTGCTATTTGTTTATCCTATCAATAACTTCTCTGATAGTCTTTGTGATGTCTGTGTCTTACCAGCATTTATTTTACACTTTCATATTGCCAACAGAAGCATTAAATAATACGTGGCCTAGAAACGCATCACAGGATGATGAATTCCCATACATAACACTTGGAGATCTATCAGTAAACCAGTTTTTTATTTTCTTTTACAGAGTACTATATTATTCTATTCATTCTTTCCTTCTTGACACTTCCCATTCATCTGTGTATTGTCTATGTCATTTTCACCTTCTTTTGTGGCTGGACAAACCTATAAATAACTTCTGTTTGAAAGCTCTGTGTCTAAAAATAGAGTGGTAAAAGCCTAGATGATTAGCTTGTATTAAATAGCTGTTTATCAAAGTTGAGATGAATACATATGTAGGTGCTTAAACTTTGATGGGTTACAATTCCTGTCAGTGTCTTACAAAGAATTCTACCTGTTTCCGCTATTACATAGAGAAAACAGATAGGTGCTCAGCCTTCACCAAGACTTTCACTACATATACCTGCACAAGTGAGACACCTACATTAGACAAGAAACTTGCTTTTATCAGGTATCACTGCAATGTGATGAAATAGATTTCAAGTTTTACACGTCCTGTTTTTCATTAAATCCTGCTAATTGCATTCCTTTACTAACACTTATTATTATCTATAGAATCATAGAATAGTTAGGGTTGGAAAGGACCTTAAGATCATCTAGTACCACCCCTCCTCGCCATGAGCAGGGACACCTCACACTAAACCATATCACCCAAGGCTCCATCTAACCTGGCCTTGAACACTGCCAGGGATGGAGCACCAGTTCTGTGAAAGAGCAGTGACTTCTTCCTCATTACCAATCAATATCAGCACATTTTACTGATTTCTGAAGGATTCTTGAAGTTCCTCAGTGTTGCAAGATTTGAAAATAAGTGACACAAATTCAGTCTACTCATTCTGACTCCTTTGGCACTCAAGGGTTCCAGTCCTGCTGATTTCAGTAAAATATTTAACTTCCATTGTTTATGTTTATGGTCCTCCCTATCTGCTGGCTCAGTAGAAAGTATTTCCTTAATACTTTATCATAGGAATACATCATCCTGCTTTTCTTCAGGAGCAGATAAAAAAATATTTGAACACTTCCTTTTCTTGTTGTCCTTACCACCCTTATCTAGTGTCAGACTGATACTGTTGCTGAACTATTGTTTGTTCCTGACACATTGAAGAAATTCTTTTCTGAGTTTCTCTGATTGTTTGTCTGCTTTTTTAGTGATATTTATTTAAATTTATTAATAAAACAGCCTAAACATCTTTTCTTAACTTGTCTGAAAACAAGAATATTTTGAGCCATTGGATCTAAGTATCTTTTTGCATGGGCACAGAAATGGTAACGTAGGGAACCCCTGGTAAATGCAGATGTAACAGCTGAAAAATAGTCAAAACACAGAAGAGACAAAGGGACCTACCTTGTAACTCAGCTACTCTGCAGTTTTCTGTAGTACCTCAGTTGGTCAGGGTCCCTGCTGTTCTTTTGACATAAAACCTTGTGGCTAGGATTGTCTCTCTGGATTTATAGCACATACATATTTGTTGCATAACTACAGCTGAACTTCAGTTGCAATCATAAAATATAAGTGCACAAAAATATAGGAGTCTTACTGTTGAGCCTCTCTTAGTTTCGTCTTGCTGCTTTACGGCATCTCTTTCTTGCACACCTGTATATTACAAACCTGTTATTCTTTGACATTTCAACCAGGACTTTCTTTTTTCACTTTTGGCCATGGCTGCAACAAAACAGAAAACACTGGTTTCTATTCAGAACACTGAACCAGAAGTTTGTAAAGCTCCTACTGTTTATTTTTTTTAAAAGCAGATTTTGCTGTTATAACAAGCTGCTGCAATGCTGAGAAACAGTCAGTCAGCAGTTCGCATTTCAGTTTTTCCTTTCAGTTTATCACAGCTGATCATAGGACAATCAAAACCACTTGCTATGAACAGATTTGGTGCCTGCAGAGATTAACAAATCCAGATCCCATGATGAAATCCTGAAACCCAAGTGGAAGGATATAATATGTGGAAGCCAGGTTTTGGTGAACCATATTAGCTCTGTCTACTCCATCCAGATGTTTGCAGGGACCCAGATATGTCAGACTCTTCTATACCTCAGCGTATCACATTGTCAAACAGAAAAATCAAAAACTACGAGAAACATTAGGTCCATATGCCTGCAACATTTACAAAGCCAGATAATGCCAAGAATACACAGACCTGCAGCCCATTTTCTAATTCAAATACAAAGGAGTATGCCATTCATTTTACTCTGTAGGACCACATGAGAATCTGACTTGCATATTCCAATGACAAAAGAAAATGTACACGCATTTTTATAGGACTAATTTATAAACAGCTTCTAACCCCCACCTACAGAGTTACTTGTCTTTCTAACACCTTTTCTCCTGTGTAAAAATCTTTTCTTTTTTTTTCTTTTGAAACTTTCATATTCAACAAAACAAGGTGACAGCAAGGAATACAGGGTAGCTGCATTACAGAAGAGAATTAGGATGCTTTTCATAGTACTATTAAAAAAAAAAAAAAAGCTCAATTCTTTTCTAACCATCATGGATTTATTAAGTTTAAAATATACTAAGAATAATACAACCTTCTGATGCTGATGTGAGCCTCTGTGGGGAAGTAGTCTGCACTTAGACTCCTGCGTTTCACACATCATGTTTACATTGAAACTTAGGCAATCTGGAGCTGAAGATGAAAGACTTGTTTATTAACCTGCAATGGAGCGATAGGAGTAGAAAAGAGGGTGGTTAGTCAGGGTTGGATGGAGATTTATCAAAAAGAGAACCTATAAATGTTGCTGCCCAACACGATCTTAAACCCAGAACTAAACAAAAAATATTGGGCTTGGTAGTAATCACATGGAAATGTTCTCGGGGGTTGGAACTAAATGATCTTAAGATCCTTTCCAACCCTAACTATTCTATGATTCTATGATGTAGGTGCATCTTACTTCCATTACTTCCAGGAAGACCTCATTGCAACCCCTATATAAAATGGCCTTATAAGAAAGATGGAGAGAGTCTTTTTACCAGGGCCTGAATTGTTAGGATAAGCGTAAATGGTTTTAAACTGAAAGAAGGTAGATGTAGATTGGATATAATGAAAAATTTCTTTTATGGTAAGGGTGGTGTGACACTGAAACAGCTTGGCCAGAGAAACTGTGGATGCCCCATCTTTGGAAATATTCAAGATCAGACTGGACAGGGCTTTGAGCAGTCACATTAGTGAAAGATGTTGCTGTCCACAGTGGGGTTAGACTAGGTTATCTTTAAAGGTCCCTTCCAAACCAAGTTATTCTATGATTTTATAATTTGATGTCTGGTCCAAATGATAAACTCCTGGTAGACCTATTGGTGATAGTAGGTTTACCAGCTTGACCTGTGTTGCCCACCTGTATGTCTCAGACCTTCCAGTGACCAACTGAGTAGTTACAGAATTTGTAGTTCAGGTTGCCTATTTGCCCTCAATTACCTGCTTTATATATATGTCTAATGACAGAGTCTTGAGTGATATGATTTCATAACATTTTCCATTCAGTGGATGAATCAGCAGTATAAATGAGGCAATATTTTCTTTTTCTTCTCAGTATTCATGGCACAGTTTTAAGCCCCATTTACTGGGAATCATCCAAACCTTGCACAGAAGATAGAGTCACTCATGAGTATTGTTATGGGCATGCCTACACCATACAATGAAGGGTGGTGTTCAGACTCTTGGAGACTGCTGCCTTGGCCAGCTCTTGAACCAGAAGCTGTGTTGCCACATCAGCAGGGTGCTGCAACTGAACTAATTACCTTTGATGGAGCCAAAACTAACTAGTGTGGGTGCAGTATTGTATCAACACATTCTTTTTACTTTTGATACCTTTATGGCTATCCAAAGTATGGCTACTCAGCAAGCTCTTAGCTAGCTGGAACAGCTTTGCACCATACTCTGTTGTGGTCTAAATATGCTCAATGATACTCATCACCACAACACTAAATAAGATATGCACAGGCACAGGGGCAAAGCACTTTCAAGCCTGCATCTTGCCACTTCACAATTCTTTTAACCTAATTATTAAAAACAATAGCTAATTCTTTACAGTTGCTCCTTCCCACAAATGAACCTTAAAGCACTTCTTTTCTGAAGAGAAAAAAAAAAAAACCTAATTTAGAAAGTCTAGCCCAAGTCATTCTGAGGATTAAGGACTAAATTAAGATCATCTTCAGAAATGCTAAAGCAAATTTTTAAGACATGATGCTTTCACAAAATCAAACCTTTTCCTTTTATTTCCTTATTGTAAGTAAGATTAATTTTGCTTTCAAAAATTGTAGAGATATCATTTCCTTTCTGAAAGAAGTTGAGGTTCTGAGGAATGTGGTGATTGGTGCTTTAACTATCACTACTCTATAAGAAAACCGCATAGGCAAAGACGAGAAGCACGAGAAAGAATGCCTGTACTTCAGATTTCACTACTTATATGGCAGATATAGTGTGAATAATAGACTGTGCCCATTCCATATACTAGCAAAACATGTTAGAGCTTTTCTATTACAGACACAAATTAGTCATGAGCCAGCAGGTTTGAGAAACACAAAGAGGTAAATTACAAAGCAATGTGCAGGGATTTAGCTGCATGGCTCCCATTAACATCAATAGGATTTAACTGTGTGACTCCCTGTGCAACACTTTGCAAATTTACCCTAAATTGACTAGCGTGGTAATTCCTGGACAGCATGTAGTAGGGAAGTGACTGCTTCTGTAAACACAAGGGACTGTTGATTCTCTAATGTCTCCATGCTGCACTCAACAAACATTCAAACAAACATTTTATTCTCTACATCACAGGAAGACAGGAAATAAAAACAGAAGCTCAGAACTCTTACTCCATAGGGGGCTCCAGTTCCAGAAATGCCTTTTAGGGAGAACAAAACTCTCTTAATGATCCCAGATACTGTCAGATTCCTGACATGCTGAGCCTAAAAAAATCTGATCTACTGGTACCACATAGGAACTGAGGCAGCAGATAAGAGTAATTCCATAGTTCCTGTACTAAAATGTGCTGAGAAATGCAAAAAAAATTGATTCCAGTATTCTGTTTGATATTGCTCTTCCTGAAAAACTTTTTTTATTTGTTTTCTGCTAAAAAGAGTTTCTTCTTTTGCTTCCTTTTGCTATCATAAAACTTCTCTCACTCTTTCATTATTAGTTATCTAAAGGCTTCATTATTAGGTAGCTTAAGCTACGTTTTATTATCTTTACATGTTAGCTTGAACATATGTATTCCTGTTTGAATAAGAGAGTACAGATCTCATTTACATTGTGTATTTCCCAAATCAGAGCACAAAAGTTAAATAAATACAAGCAATGCTGTATGTGGGACAGCAGAACTTTAACACGCAGATGCTGCTCTTTCAGGAGTTAAGGGGGATAAAGACAGTCAATGGAAAATTCTGGAAAAATGTCAGAAGTCATGTTAGAAACAAAAATTATGTCCCTCCTTACTGAGCAGTTAATTTCAGATTTTCAGAGCCGGTTTTAGTTTTCTGTTCTATAAAAGCAAAAACATATCCCTCCTTGTCTTTTCCTTCACCTCCAGTAACAGCACAGATAAAAGCAGTCACACAGCTGTTTCATTCCTCTGGCTTTGTGTTTTCCAAGTGTTCAACAGTAGCTGGATTTTTCAGGTTTGGCTGTTGGAGAGGCACAAGAGTCTTAAAGCATGTGAAAGGCCTATTGGCATAGTGAGTCTACTCAGACATGTATACGCCTGTAATGTCACAGTAGTACATGTATATCCATCTGTGTAAAACCAAAGTTCAAATTAAGATTGTGGCTTTGCGTATATGAGATGGAAGTGATCATAGCAGCCATTCAGTTCAGTATAAGTCATGGAAAATAGTTTGCCAAGATAGTCCCTGATCCAAAATTTCTCTTTAGAAGCATGTAGTAGTTGAAAGTCAAAGCCTGAGCTAGTATAAATTTGCATAGATTCACTAAAGCTTGCTGTACTGCAAATCTTCCCATGAGCACTGTATTTGACTCACAGTTCATGCTAAATCACTGTGAAAAAATCCACCCAAATATCGTTGTCAACCTGACCATAACAACTTTCTGTTCCAAAACATCCTTCTAGAAAAATCTTGGTTCTAACTAACTATAACACAAAGGGCTTTTAAAAGCTTCCACTTCAAAAAAGAGTGAACTTGAATACTGAGCAATCAAGCAGACAAAATTAACTCAGATAGCATGAAAATGTCTTTTTTTTTTTCTGTCTGAAATTATGGTAAAAGAAGCATTTTTTGTTTGATTATTTGAAACTTATTTTAAGACTTGTGAAATTATATTTTCAAATATATGCAATTTTATTTCCATATTTACTCTTTAATTCATTGCTAGGCAGTACCCAGGCATTTTGAACAAAAATCAAATCAGCATCTACTTTCTCTGAGGAAATCTGGATCTCCATTTTCTGTCTCCAGTATCCCTGCCTTTGCTGTGATGCAGACAGAATATGAAGGAAAGATGTCTGAGTGAGGTGGATATTCATCATTTTCACGTGTATCCCTGATCATTCCACATTACATATCACAGCTTTTCAGTCTGCCTAACCTGCTTCTGCTTTAAACTCATTCTTCTTGTCATAAGACAAACCAGTGATTAAGAACTAAAAAAGAGTAGAAAAGGAGAAAAAAAAAAAAAACAAACCAAACCAAACCAAAACAAAACAGATTGAATATTAAAAAGAAAATGATTGCTGCATAGTTTGTGGTATGCAAATATTCTTTGAGGGAAGAAGGAAGGATATGAAATTGATGACACCTCCCCATCTTTTCGCATACAACTTGTCTGATTCATATCAAGGACTAATGTTTTACACAAAGTGAACCACATGCGCTCTTCTACTCTAAGTGTAAATGTTGTTGCTGCCAATGATGCTGATCATCAATAGGTAATCTGATAAAAGTCAATTTTGAGATAGTACTGTTTTGGGAGAAGCAGTACTGTAAGTAACCAGAAGGAATGAATCCAATATTTCACATTATTTATTTTAAGAGAGCAGTTTCAATTTCATTACTTACCAAATGCAGAATTTTTAAGGTCAAAATTTCCCAAAGAAATATTCAGAGAGGGGTTTTTTTTAATTTTTTTCCTTTCTTTCTGTTGTGTTTTTTTTTTTCAGCTACTTACGCAACATAAATCACTGCCATAATTCTCATTCTATATAGTGCCTTGGTGAGCACTTGTGAACTGTGTTGGGTACTTTCCAATGCCCTTGATATGAACCAGCAAATGCATATGAAAACTTTCTGGTAAGTTATCAGTATGTTGCTGTTTATAATACTATACCAGTTTCCAAGAATCCCAGTAAGAATCTGGCTCATCTCTTAGGTGCAACATTAAGACAGGTGAAGCAAAAAAACCCAAAAGAAGGGTCTAGAACTGTGTAACAAAACATACAGATGTAAAAAGCAACAGACATTCAGACACATACAAGCTACGTCTAAGCATGCATCATTACTAGCTTGTTGCACATTTTACACTCTACAATCCAGTCCAATAACTTGTTTCAACAGCAAGCCCCAGTTTTCTCTTACAAGAGATTTTGTAGTCCTTCAATATTCTTAGAATATGGAGTTCAGGTCCTCTGGAATGAATGAAGAAAAGCTGATAAAGAACAGTCTTATATGACATCAGCTTCCTTCCATACTCTTCATTCAGTCCTTCTTGGAGCCTGAGGGAAGATCAGCAGGTATCTATTTCCACTCTGTATTATCTAAGGATTCTCATTTCATCTTCCCATTTGAGGAGTAAGTAATACTTCTGTATCACTTAGCTCCTCTATTAGCACTGAATCTCCTGAGCCCCTTTAAAGTGGATTCTCAGATTAAAATCGGCTGTCCTCACAGTCTCCTCATTCAAAATGCACTGAAAAGTACTGAGAGGGAACTGTATGTTGGATAATTATCCTGATAACACAGTGAAAGGATACACGCATCCCTTTCATGTCTGTGGCATTCTGAGGGGTTAGCAGTTCAAGACTGCTCACTCTGATTCAGATACTAAAAGCAAACCTATCCCAGACTTCCTGGTTTGGTTTCAGTTTGGGTTTGGTTTTGTTTGGTTTTGTTTTTGTTTTCCAAAAATATTAACAGTGTATTTTTATTAGTATAACATCAGTGAGAAAAATATATAGAAACAAAAACAATTCATCCATCAAAGTACTACTCCTGTTGAAAGAATACTCCTTTTTTCCCAAGCATCTTCTTTCCCCAATGAAAACACTCCAGCTCATACTGAAATGACCAGTACAAACCCTTGCAGTCACTTCTGCTGATGAGCTAGGGAGTGTGGGGTGTGTGCAAGCACATGCACACACGTTCGTTTATGCGAATGTATACCCAGGGACTTCAGTGTCACTTTTCATTCTGAACTTTAAGTGATATATTGTGAATATTTAGTTACTCCTAAGGTTTTCTATAAAACCAAGCTGATTGCCACTGTCAGCAAGCCCTTTTGCTGCCCTTCATCTGGCCCAAAATGTATAGAGAAGTGTATTAGTTTTATTGGCAAGCTTCATTATTATCTGCTTTTTATTTAGAGCACCCATTCCTAGATTCATGCAGTTACAAAAGACATTCTTCTTTAATTTTCCTGGGTGTTTCTAGTCCTCATGCAAAGAACAATTAGCAGGAAAACCTGAAAATATGTTTTCAAGAGGCTGAAAAACATAAATATGAAAATCACTTACTTAGTTGAAAGTAGTGTTTGAAACACTGTGATTAGATACAATACTTAAACAATTAGCTTGTTATCTTGAAAGACTCATTCTTCAACAATGCTATGATTTCTTGAGAACTTGGCCTCTGACATTTAAACACCTGGGTCTGCAGAGTATATAGAAAACTCTATAGAAGTGACATTAGCCCAGAAGATCTTGTGTTAAACTGGCAAGCAAAAGGACTCCTGAATTTCAGCTGCACTCAGCTGTCTAACTGATGAACAAAATCTATATTCATTTCAAATGTCCCCTTTTGTTTGTCACAACTTACTACACCTTTCCTGTGTAAGAAATATGCCCACCTAAATCTGGCCACAGAAGAATAACACAGACAAAAATAATTTAACTATACCATCAGACTGATGTTTTGTTCCTTGTGGGGAAGCGCTTGCACTGCTTGCCCGTGGAGCTGAGCTACAGTTAAAGAATACTTTTTCACCACATGATCAGCATCAGGTACAAGATAAACTGGCTCCCTGCCAGCTTCTTCCTCTTTATTTGCTGCTTCCTTCCCCATTCCCTCCTCTCCTCACTGTCTATTGTCACAAAGAATTGAGTAGTTTCCAAAAAAAAAAGCTCAGAAGTTTCCAGCAGGAACTGAACTCAAGCATGGGTGAGAGCTTGAGCTCCCAAGGACACATGAATTGGCAACCTTACTGCAGCAGAAAGATGCTGGGAACCTTACCTTGTATCAGCAGCAGATAGCCCAGCCACTTGACACCTGGCTTTGAATAGAGTTGTATAAAAGTCTTCTGACATATAGAAATATAAAGTGAATATATAGTTAACTTTACTGGTTGGGATTAGCAATAAAGATACAGTCAGATACCTTCCTAAACATCACTGCTCCTAGATCTGCAGATCAAAGTCTTGTTTCTCAGTCAAAGCTGTTGGCACCTAGAAACTGCATATATTTTTTTAAATGTAATTTGGGAAAGCAGGACTGATTTCTACAGCCAGCCACAAAAAAATATAGTATGACATAAACCCATCCTTGAACTATTTATCTTTTAAATTTATTTCATTCTTCACAGGATACATCTGCTTTCAGAAGTGAGGAGTCTAGTCTGTTATTAAACTATGAAAGTATTTCATATTTTCCCTAGTAACACTACCATAAAGTACAGGACACCGTGTGTGGCAACTGCGTTGAGACACAGAGATTTGTTAACTAGAAATTCAAGTAAAATATTTTATATTCACTAATCTATAAATTTCAGATAAGAACAAGAATAAAGGATAAAAACAAGTGGTCAGTGTTGTCAACAGATTTAGATCTTCCACCATGGATTTACCTATCCTTTTATTACAGCTATGCTGATCCCTTACCAAGGACTTAGAAAATCTCTTTCTCTTCAGTTCGTGGAGGCTTTCACTAGCATCATGAAAGCGCCAAATCAAAGATTTCTGTATCTACCTTTTAGAAACTTATTTGGCAAGCATCTTTCAGTAGCAGGAAATAACTGTTAGCTGATAGCAGATAATCAAAATGCCTAGTGTTCTGGTCACAGAAATTACAGTGGTATTCATCAGGTAGGAGAAAAAGAACTCATTTGTGTTAGTAATGATGCCAAAAAGAGTTGATACTGTAAAGTCTGAAGGAACACATACTATATGTATAGCTTATATTTTCCTGGAAAAGTTACAATCAGATAAAATACATTCATTGGCTTTAAAGCTCACAGAAAGCTATCCAAGGCAGTCACTGTAAATCTATCATTCAGGGATGTCGCTTATATTTTACTGAGCCTTTGATTTTCGTTTCTATATACAGCTTCAGGTGGAGACATTTTGGCTAGCATTAACATGATAACATTAAGAGCCTTCTTGCACCATTTCTGACTGCCTAACAAAGTAATTTATTACTTAACTTCAGGAAGTTATAAGACAGAGAGCAATCTTGTAGGTTACAATCCATTATAGCTTTGTACAAGTGTTTGGATTTCTCAAATGATGGGCTGAGTATCCAAAGCAAGGAAAAAGACAACCTAGCTGCTTGAAACAGAACTTTTATTATTAGAATGAGGATGGAATTTCCAGCACTAACATCTCAGATCACTGTTCTCTTCATGCATTTCTGTCCAGAAAAAAATAATGAGAGTATGGTAGGAAAATAAACGAAAAAGAATCTTCCCTGACACCCATAGTAATAAAATGATATATAATAATGCACTGAGCATGTTGACAGATTCCTGTAATATTCAGTGCCATGTATGCTGCCTTTAGCATAGAAGTGGGCCAAAAGCTATGAGGTGCAGTGTATTGGTAGCAAAGTATTTATGTCCTGTGCTGTTGATGGAACTTTGGAGCTGCTTCCACTGCTTTGAGACAAGCTTTGACAGGTGCAAACCACAGCTGTACACAGAAGTGCTGCTACTGAGCTTGGAAATTTTTCTAACACAGATTCTGCCAGCTTCAAAAAAAACAAGGTTCATTTATGGACAAAGAAAGCCATCTGTGCCATGCAGTGTACTGGAGCTGGTCTGCAAAGTTTCCTTCCTTCGGCTACCTCAGTACAGAAGGTTTAAACTAGTCTCTAGAAAGACTAACCTCCTTGCCAGGGTTACATCTTTGTAAGAGAGAGAAAGATTTCTTTCACTGCAAACTGTCATGTTTTGCAATTGCTAATTTATCACTCTCCTGGGTATGTTGCAGTCATTCTTCCATCCCATATTTGCCTAATTTAGCACTCCTGACTTAAGCAAACGTTCAGTTCTACTCCCTATAGGAGTTCTGCTCCCTGCCGGAGTTCTGCCTAAGAGAAGGTCCCAGCTGTAAAAAAAAAAAATAAAAACAAAAATTGAATGAAAAAAAAAAGTCAAACTAAACTATTAATAAGGTAAATCACTCTATAGTGGAAAGGCTACCTATGTTCCTTCCACACTAAAACTAAATCAGCTGAAAACTATTTTAGCGTGCATTGCACTTGAGGGGGTTTCATGTGTGAACTTGAAAAGCTGCCTGACAGTGGTCAGAAATATGTTTTGAGACATCAGCTCTATGAAGTAATAGAAGTATGTGAAATTGTGGCTGGAACAGTAAAGTAAATAAGAATATCCTTGAACTTGGCTAGCTTTTGAAGTAGTTACTCATTCCAAACAATCCCAGCTGGTTTTACTGCTAATGTATATTTTGAAAAGTCTTCAATTAGGGAAAAATTCCAACTAGACAATGGGGTTTGCATTTCATGAAGTTTAAATCTTGTGGTGGTGCTCCTGGTCTCTCAAATGAAGAAATCATCAGCATATTTATATTTGAGAGAGAAGATAATCTTGGAGCTGCCAGGTTTTAGGTTCATTTTCAGTTAGTCAATAGTTTTCAAAGCTTATTTTCACTTGTTTAAAAAAATTCAAAAGAAATCCAAAGAAAATTAATTGTATTTTAATTAACTTGGTTCTGATTCTTCAAGACAGCCATAGTGTAGATAAAAGTTATGGATTTATTCTCTAATCATAAGATTGAAGACAGAATTTTTGTCATATTACGCAGAAATATTTAAAAGTTTAAGCAAACAATTTCAGGGACATATTCACTCTTTATTAAACCCCTATATCTCAACAGGTTATAAGCAGACAACTAATACAGCCTCTGCCAAAGGAAAAACTTAAAAGCCACAAAGTCACATTTCAAATCTAACAATGTCCTTCACTGGAAACAGTTCCTGTAACAGCCTTTAACAGCAGCCAGTTGGCACAGACTGTAACACTATGCAGTGGCTTATTTTACACAATTTTGAATGAAAAGACAGCACTCTCAGGCTCCCAGACTCTGAGTGATTACTTGTGGGCTCAGGTTAAGGCTGTCTGGTCCTCTAACAATTACCAAGAGCTTACAAAGGGCTAGAAAATTATTTCTTACAGCTTGTGTTACCATTAACTCCATCTCAGGATATGAGAAAGATAGCAATATTGAAGCAAAAGAAAGATAGGTAAGGTGGATTATGCAGAAGAAAAAGCCCTGGAGAAACTAAAATAAAACAATATTTAAGCTAAAGTTTAAATTTTCTTGCAATTTAAATCAACTTCTCTGAGAAAGACTCACTAGGACATTGATATTAAGTAGAAGCAACTTCAGAACAAGCTCACAGTATATTTCAATAGTCTTTTATATGCTTAAAGATTACACTAGGAAAATTATAAGTTCCCCACACTTTTTGAAAAATTGAGTGTTGGAGAGCCTGTGAAGTCTCTGATTTCCACATCCACATTTACAGTTGGTTGCAGAAATGTTTGGTTTGGGGTTGCTGAATGTGGTTTTTTTTTCCCAAATGCTTTCTTTTTTAACTGAATAAGATACCTTTTAAAAAGAAACTCTTATAAAGAGCACATTGGCTACAATTAGCTATCTATCAGTGAGGATTGTTGAGTCCAGAAGGAAATTCCATTGAAGAGTGAGAGACTGCAGAACTGGCTAGCACGTAAGAGGTGTGGGCTTTTTCCACATATTCAGTTTGCACTTTTATTCGCTTTTCTTTCCAGTATATTTACCAAAAATATTTTTGCAGCGGCCATTTTCTTCTTATAAATCCTGAGAAAAATGACAGATGTTCACTAAAGCTTTACTTTATTCTCTTCTCATTGTTTTCCTTAATTCAAAATACATATTTATCATGAGAAAAAATAAAAGTATCACAGCTCATGCAACATATCTGAGCTCCATGGCAAATGCTTTTTACCGTAGCACTAAAAGCACTAGCCAAAGGTTAAGGAAGTAATTGATGCTTCTGTGGGATACATATATTAAACATCCCTCCAGGAACAACTTAAAGGCAGGTGACTACCACTCCAGCTGGTTTTGACTGGTCATAGCTATTCCAGGAAACAAGATAAACCAAGAAATCTCTTCCTTCCCAAAATTCTCCCAGAAAAAAAGATTGGCTATTGTCTTCAGACAGAAGCAAATATTTGGCTTAAGATAGGCCTATTACCTTCATGGGGAATAATGACTGTTCAAAACCACCTACAGGTCTATAGTTATTATCTACATTGTATGAAATGATGCAACACTGGTTTTTTGCAAGTTTTTTTCCCAGGGAACCAAGAGCTGTGACTCAGTAAATTGCCATTCAATTAAACCAGTCAAAATCACAGCCACTGAGTATTAAATGAGAGATCTGGCTAGGATCTTCATATTTTATTGGCATTTCCTTGCCTTTGCTCTCGATTTCCACTGTCACCCTTTTCACTGTATATAAAAATCCACGAGAATGAAGCCCCACCTAAATTCATATTTTTGCATGTTTATTTTTTTTAAGGAACTAATTTAAGCAAACTTTCCACAGCAGCAAGATTTTAATACTGCCAGTGTTTCTGAGGACAGACACTGACACAAGGGTAGATAATGACTTGGCTGCAAGCCCACCCTGTCTGGGTGGTGAGAGGCAGAACTGCTAAGCAAACATACACCCTGCAGTGTGATGAACAGGAATACATGATACAAAGATAAACTCAGCCAGTCAAGTATGCAGACACTTGGGGTTGCAGGATTTGTTCAGCTGGAGTCAGAATCCTATCCTTGTTCAAATGTACTCACTGAGAACAGATTAATATAGAGCACCAGAAAGTGATCTGTCTGTGTAAGAATACAAAACCACAAAATTTCTCATAGGCACAGAGACATTTATTAAAACAAAACTATCATGACTACCTGCCAAGAGATACAAATCTTTACTAAGAGGTCTACCACCTTTTCATATATACAGAAAGAGCCATTTTAAATAATACTTCCAGTAACTTTTGGAGATCCACAGTGCACAGTACTGATCCACCCATCCTCTGGCATTACAAAGCATCAGTTGCCTGAGGTTGCACCCTTTACTTTTTATCTCAAGCTTGCAGTCCTGTGGCTCCTTATAATTCTCTTCTATCAATAGCATGAAAGTGCTGAGAGTATCCAAAAACCACAAATGACACTAGTATTAACATATTTATATGGTGATTGTAATGTGCAGGTCTTGGATACATGACAAAGTTGTAATCTCATGCTCTGTGGTAACTGGCCCTGAGCATATTCTTAAAACAGAAGAAATAATGAAATTACCATAGATCCCAGCATATTATGCTGTACTAAATCACCTGACATATGCAGGAGGTTTTGATTGTACAGACTGTTTAAACTACAGCATCCTCACCTGATGTATGTTTGTTAAGCCATGTTAACTTCATCATGATCCTTAAAACCTTGGTTACAGACCATGTTGTGAAGAAAACTGCTATCTTAAAATATTTAACACTTTACCTATAAAGGCATAGTAATAACACATTTAACAATAGCAAACAGATTTTTGTTTTGAGATTAGTCCTCAAAATTCATTATCACAAAACATAGAGCAAGATACTATAGACAGCAAAGTGTAGCAGAATCTAGCTCATTAGATAAACTGACCAAACGCAACATCATTGTAAATCTGCTCCAAAGCCATCTTAAGAGGGCTGGATTTGCTGACATCTGGCAGATGATAGCTTTTACACTCATGAACATAAGCCACGGGTCTTTCTGTGATACTCTCTCACAAGGAGTTGTCGAGAGTACTGCCAATCCACGCTGTTAGCTGATTCTCATCAAGCAGCAGCCTGACTTTTTGTTCCTTTCCTTCCCTCGGGGAGCATCTTGTGCCCCCACGCAAAGAAACACAGGAGCCTAAAAGACACAAATAACAAAACGTCCTTATTGACCACAGAAGAGCAGACATCAGACTCACAGTGATCACCTCACTTTGATCAGAGCTTCATGCACCACTTACAGATGCCTAAAGCCAGTGTGTGTTTCTGACCCTTATTTCTTTTCACAATTACTCAGCAGCACACAGTTTTATCCTGCAATGGTCAAGAGGACAACACATGTTTGCCCACTTTCCCCAGCTTGGGCTTTTGCCTTTATTGATTATGATCAGCTATAAAGCCTGTGAATTCTGGGTGCTCCAGGGGTTTTCTTGACAGCTAACTAAGCCTGAGGCAAACACAGACTCATGCAGCTCCAAACAATCCTACCTGGGTTTCTTCCTCCTCCCCCTTCCACCATGCACTGCATTTAATGGTAATTGTTTATGATAAGGAGATTGTAATTAAGAACATGCACTGGCATAAGTGTCCAGCATTTCATATGCCAAGCATGTGCCACCAGCGCAGTCAGGATACCTCCAAAGACTTGTTTAATTTTTTATGATTTTCTTACAGCAGATAAAGAATCCATTACCCCTATGCACACATATATTTATGCAGCTAAACTCCACTTTCTTGTGACAGCTGATTCAAATACAGCCCAAGTTACTAACACTGCACAAATGAAGTTGTTGGTTCTTTCCCAGAAAGTAGGAGACAAATGTCACAGAAACCAGTGCAGTGAACTTTTACAACGGCACTCCAGAGAAATTTAGGGCTCAGCATACGCACAGACAGCTAGCCAATGTCTCATTCCCAGCCCAGTGAGAGACCTTGCCTTTGTAATTGCTGTTCATACTGCATAGATTATAAAGGGATTTCAGAATATATAGAATGTAAGAATATAAGAAGGTATGTAGATTATAAAGTTCATTTGCAAGCACACACAGCTCCATGTAGACCCAGAGAAGTCAGTGCTCCTGGAGAAGGAGAGTTTGGGGTTTGCAAAAGACAGCAGTTCTAACGTAATTTGAGTCTTATGCTAACACTCTTTCTTTAAAATTTGCTTATTCATTCAGGCTATCAACATGTTGACTCATTTCTGTTTGGCTAGCTGTACTCTCCCATGCGTTCAAGTTTCAACCAAATTAGAGTGCAAGTTAGGATTCTTAGCCCCTGGCTGACAGTCTTACACAGCTGTCAAGACAGCAGAAGGCTTTCTCCAGGTAAATGAGAGATCTGCATTGCTATGGCACAGTTCCTTCTAATCCTTTTATCTGGTGCTGCAATCAGTGAGACCCACCAAGGAAGAAATTCATGCCATGCCCACAATTACACATACTCTTCTAATTGAGTTTACTTGCAAAACAATAAGCTTCTAGGAAAAAAAAAAAAAAAAAAAAGAAAGCTTTATGCAATTGACAGAATCAATGCTTCAGCCTCTTGAATCTCATTGCAAATGTAAAGAACAAAACCACTCCAGTTGCATATTTTACAGGATTTAGAGAAGGAAAAAAAAGCCATTTTCTGAACTACAGGCACTTGTATAAACATTTTTTACAGTTTAGACTGATTTGAAAGATGGCTACTCCCCTTCATTAAATAGAGATGCAATCACCAATTGGAAGAGGATGGATTTCACAACAGATTTTCAGACAATTACAACCTTAAAGTTTTATCATTCTATCCAAGTAAATGGAGCCCAATAAACAGATGTGTTTGAGAACCTCAAAGGCTGACCATGCATTAACCAGCCTTTATCCACCAGCCTATTACACATCATATAGAGCAGCCTGCTCAAGAGTCTAGAAATACACAGAAGCCTTTTGTATTCTAGAAATGCAAAGAAGCCATTGAGGCTTGTGATAAGAACAAGAGGTTTGTGATATTTAAAGACCAAAGTATATAGAGAAAGGGACCAGAAAAGTTTCTGGGCAGTACTGCGCATGGCAATGGCTGAAACAGCAGGTGAGCACACTTCTGTACATTATCATCTTCCCAGTTCCATCCCCAGTAGGGAGTCATGACCAAGCAGTTGGTTTTGAGATGACTTTTCATCGTGCATGAGTTTGGAAAAATGCTGAAGTAGAAAAAATATATCAGGGATATGTTTATTAATTTCATGATGATTACATTTTTCCTCCAGCAGTTACTTAATTCCTCAAAGATCAGCATGCTACAATAAAAGATAATTTTCAGGATAGCAGAAAATGCACTCACCTGTTGAAGGTTATGAAAAACACCACATTTTTAATTCCCTTATAAACAACTCAAAACAACATGAGAGGAATATGATACTGAAATAAGCTGCTGTCATCAAACCAAAGGTTTTGATCAAACCAATCAAACCATCAAACCAATCTTCATACAGGATTTTTGCTTGAAGCAAATGAAGTGGACTGTTCATCTTGCAATGCAGGGTCTGAGAACCAGATATCATCTCTTAAAGTACTCTATTGAGGAGAAATTGAAGTGCACATAGGCAAAGATTAACCAACTTAATTTCAAACTCCTAAACACATCTAAATTAAAAATTCAGTTACCCCCAACTTTTACTAAGCAAGGAAAAGCAAGAAAGCAATTTCAACCTTATGTTAGCTGACTTCATCTTCTACCGGTACCTGTTTTCTACCCTAACAAGACTCTAATTTAGGCATCTTGTGCTTGGAAATGCATCAAACATCTGGAAACAAGGAGGATGAAACTTATGTACATTGAACTCATGTTAAAATATTACAAAGCTTTTCTTTCCAAGCATGTCTTTTCTGGTCCGCATTATACAAATTTCTGATGCCATGTTTCTCTCAACTTCCAAGACATTAACAGCAATTGTTCCTCATTTCAGAGCAGAGATGCAGATCCCTGCTTCTCTCTGTGTGCCAACATAACAATGTCAACCAATCCAGTTCTATGCAGCAGATTGTTTCATCTGGTCAGTCAATACAGGTTTGCCTTCCTTACAAAAAAAAAAAAAAAAAAAAAAAAAAAAAAACACCAAAGAAAATCAATTTTAGCTATTATGAGAAGTAATGTCTAAAGCGTGATAAGGAGCACTAAATAATAGAAGCAACTCTAAAGTTTAGGTTGCTCTTCAATTATGAAAGATTATGACCTTTTCCTGTGATACCTTTGCAAAGAAGGCTTCTGCTGCAGACCTTTGAAATTCAGCAGAAAAAGCCCTTGAGCTAAAAAAGTGCTTTCCCCTTTGTCTTATAAAATTCCATTCAATTTTAGCTGCAGTCTGAACTGTAAAAAAAAAAAAAAAAAAAAAAAAAAGTATCACATTTCCTTTCTTTCCCTTGCATTCCACAGAATATAAGAACAGCTGCACTAAGTCAGGCTAAAGGTCCATCTAGCACAGTTTCCTGCCTTTCTGATAGTGGCCAGTAGCAGATGTTTAGTGAGAACATAAAAATACATGGCATACACACACTGATATTCCCCTGTAAACTTCCCAGCTCCTGACAGTCAGCAGTTTATGGACTTCCTGCATCTAATTTAAAGCCCACCATTCTATAGATATAATTAGATAGATGGTGTATTCCCCAAGTGCATTACTTTACATCTATCAACATGAATTTTGTCTGCCCAGGCATTCAGTATTAGCAGATCAGTCTGCAGTTCTTTAGACTCCTTTTTTTTAATTTTTTTATGACAGTTTTGTACCATCATCAGTCTTTGTCAAATCACACTTCACCCCTTTCCCACACTATTTAGTAATACCTTAAGAGGTACAAGTTCCGGAACAAGTCCCTGTGAGACTCAAACAGTAATACCATGCCGTTCTAAAAAATGACCATTTATGCTTATTCTTAACTTTCTTGATAATTTTCAACCCACAATAGCTTTATTTCTTTAAGGAGATGTAGTAAGGACTCCTGGTAAGGCTTTTTTTTAAATCTTCATACACAACATCAACCAGGGCAACCCTAGCCACATGACCCTTCGTTCTTTCAAAGAACTCAAATGGATCTGTGGGGACACTTGATTTTTGAAAAGCTGTGGTGGTTTGTTCTCACTGTGCATGTACTCATTCCCAGTTTTATTACTGTTTACACCAGTTTTCCTAGTATGGAAAACAGATTTAATGACTCATAACTGCTGCTATGTTTGCATTCCTTATCTGAGCTCCTTTAGAGGTTGTGGGTGAATGGCTATGACAATTTGCTACTACTGTTCTCACTATTCCATAGTTAAACATCTCCTGTTAATATATGATTTTCAGGTATTTACTCCAAGTTATTTTGAATAGCTATCCCTTTCATGTGATTGGTCTCCTGTTCTCTTCCAGCCCTCAGTGAGCAGGATCCCAGGTTGCACACATGCCTCCACCTGAAGATTTACTTAGAATAAAGCAGAGTCTAGGCTGTGTCCTGTGAAATTCTATGATCTATCTCACTTCCAAAGTACCACGGGGACCAATTTGGAGCACTAAGTTCTGAAGGGTATTTAAAAGCTTTTTAATGTCATTCTGAAATGCACACCCTGTGATTTTAAAGTCAATTACAAATTAAACACAACTTTTTCAAATTCTGCCTAATTAGGGGATCAAAACCCAGGGATGTCAGTTCCGTTCTGTAAGCTACAATTAATGTTCATAAACTAGCAGCTGCTGTTTATACCCTTTTCACATTGCAAAATGACTCCAGCCATTTGATTCAAGAAATACCTGCACAATTGTTTCGTGTTTGAAAGCAGCTGAAAGGTGAAAGTTACTTTGGTTTGAGCATGACCAGCCTGTTTAATCCTGCTGCCTGATCAGTCTGCAAAGTACTATAAATCCTCTCTTTTTTACTGAACAGCCTCTGGACACTCATAATAAGGCATCTGCCAAATTAAAAGACGCCATTTGGCACTTCTTGAAGGGGACAAAAAACTTGAGTGTAAAAAATAAAAAGGATATTATTATTCAGACTACTGAGCAGAGGCACTACCTACAGTCCTCCTTGGCTCTTTCATTTGTAGACCAAACAATACGGACTGCACTATAACTAGTGAGCTGACGCTTAATCTTTGCTTTAATGTGTTAGCATTTCAAAACTGAATTCATGCACATGGATGACCTTGCAACAGGCACAGGAAAATAAATTATTATTTAGAACTGCATGTCAGTGAGTCCCATTAAAATTCTTACTCTATCATTTAATATTTTCAGCTTACTACACAACCTCGCATTAAAAAGTGTGTTTGCATGCAGAAATTGTCTAGCCAAAGCTGTATGTTTCAGAAAGTCAAGAGAGATATGAAGCAGCTGAAACTCATGATTTAAGGAGTATATGATTACTTTTGGCAACTAAAAAACAAATGAAGCTTTTTGGCAGACATAGGGGCAGCTCTGTGACTGGCTTTAAATTTAGAAGAGAAGCACCCATATGTGCTACATCTCACACCTATGACAATGCATTAAGTTGAGAAATCTACTAAAATAAGTAACTGCTGAATTCATAAAGTCTGAAAGCTCAAAGTAGGAATCAAGCACTTTTTTACTAAAGTGTCAGCAAGACGGATAATTCAGCACTTCTCAATCCATAGGCATACCAAAAACTACATCAGTCCTTGCAACATAAAGATCTGAGCATGCAGTTTGCAACTAGGGCATGGGTTTTGCACAGCTAACACCTCTAACCCAGATCTTCAGTCTAAGATCACACCTATCAGACCCAGACTCTGTACAGTAAGCTCATAGGTAGTTATGATTCTTGATTTCACATGTGTTGCTTGAGCATGCATTGGAAATCTGTGATGTCAATCTGATCCTTGCTCTAAAATAGATACAAATTCAAACACCTCTCCTCCTTCATAGGTGAAGAATTGTGGGAATGGTGGCAGTGCTTAGGCATGAATGGGCAAGAGAAGAGACTATTCTTTTTTTTTAATTCAGAAGGAGCAGGTCTGCTGAAACTCCTTAAATTCACCAGACAGATGGGGATAGCTAAAATTGCCATCTTGCATGAGGTCTGCAGGGGTTTTGAAAGACAGATAGCTAATTAATACATTGTAACAATTTTTTTATTGTTAGCTAGGAGATATTTCTACAACTTTTGGTTTCCTAGGCAAAGATTTCACTAGTAAGCAAGGCAACAACTATACAGTTCATTTGTCAATGATTCCTTATGCCCAGAAGCCAGGTTGAAGCTGTTGGGCAATTGGTTGCCCCATATTCAAAAATCACAGAATAAAAGTCTTCAAGAAATTCAGGCAAACACTCAGAATCCAGCTGAATGAAGATCTGTCCAAATTATTTCTCATTAGGTACTGCAAAATTAGGGAGCTGATAAATAAATACCAAATATAGAGTTAAGAATATAGTTCTTATTGTTTAGCTTTATCATTTTAGCTGACTGAAAAAAAAAAAAAAAAAATCTAGATCACCTAATTCTGCATCCGTGATCTCAAAGATAGCCATATGGCACCAAATATTGTTCCAGTCCAACCCCAGCTGTGTGCAAAAGAAGAAAGGTTGGGACAGCAAAACCTACATCATTTCTGAACCTGTTTTGAGTAATGAAAAGAAAAAAAAAATCAGTTTTTGCACCCAAATTTTACTTTTCTCAAAATATTAATGAAATTAATTTATTTAAGCTAGTTGCTGAGGCTTCTAAATTTTTATCAGCATTATAAACTCATCTGAGTGCACCATATATAAATAACAGTCAGAAATGTTCTTACTCCAAATGATTATGTGGTCTGAAATTGCTATGTTTATATACTATAAGTTCCAACTGTCAAAATACTGGGTTGCTGGAAGTTTTGACGAAAGTTTTGCAGACATTTGTGTTACTGTTCACTGTGCTTAAGTATGTGAGAGACAGCTTCAGTAACAAAAATCAGTGAGCAGTACAGGAGCAGACAGCCCTTTCAATATACCCCACTTACTTCAGAAACATTGCATGGACTTTATGTACCAAACATACACCAAACCCACCATTCATGTGCCAGGCTTCTCCATGCAATAGTGAACTGCTGATCTATTGGTCATATTGCACGACAGCCAGACATCTCAATGGTTAATGTCCAGTGAAGCCTGCACTGACCCCAAGCTCCTCGGTTCCATCAGCGGCAGCTGCTGTTCCTGCTCCCTTCCAGCCTCCTCAACGCAACAGACCACACTGCACCAGCCCCTTAGCCAATAGTCCCCTAGGTAGAAGCTGGTTGAAATACATACACTATGCCTGTGTACTTGTCTTCAGCATTTTCTAAGCACTACCATCAGCAACCTCACGGCTACTTTAAGTCCCACACTGAATCAAAAGTGGGCAGGCATGGTATACATACGGGGGATGGAGGTACTTAATTAGAAGCTAGAATTCATATAGCACAGCAACAGACACATTACAGCATGCCCAGGCTTACAGATTTAGCTTAGTGTCAAAATTTAAGAGTAATTTTACTAGGCTTTACATTTCATATCTCTTTGATATTAAATATACAGTAATTGGATAACCTGCTAGTTCAAACAGGTGGCACTGCACAACTGCACAGTTTTTTCAAATCGCTTTCGAGCCCCAAGGTTAAAAAAGATTCCACTCAACTCCACTTCCTCTTCAGTGAAATCCAAGTTACTGAAACACAGTTATGCAGCAAATTCAGAAAAGTAACAATACGTGTTAATGTGTATTCAACACTGACTCCCTTTAAGCTTAACCATTTAAAAATAAATACCAGAGAATTATTTACATTATGCTTTTTCCAGAACACCAAAGAGAAAAAGTTAAATACTCATACATTCCATCCCCATTTTCCATGGAACACTTCCAATCTTTGTTTTCATTGCTTCTTTAATGCTGGCAAGGAGAAATTAATTGCATTAATTCCTTAATTCTTCAGTAAAAGAATCTAACTTTGATTTTTAAGATACGGCAGTTTCCTAATTAATTTTATTTGAGAACTTTCTTCCTGAAAAAGAACTTCAGGCAAGGTTATATGTAACTACATATTTTGCCTTTGTTTGGAATCCTTATAGCATTAAGGTTTTTAGCACCTTCAAAGCAATTAATAAAGTCAAAAAGTCTCTCATGATATCACATTCCAGCCATGCTAAAGCCTCCTGCTTTAATCTTTGCTCTCTGAGCCTGAAGTAAATAAGCAGTTCTTAGCTTAGCTCAATGAAATAAATTAGTGCAAAAAAAAACAGGTCGATGATGTCCTTCATTCTGTAGTCTTACACACTTTAATGAAACTTCATGCCAGTGGTGTACCTCTCCCAAGATAAATGTAACAGTATTCTATACAACTGCAAAAATGGAAAAATAAAGTGAAGCAGAAAAATCTGGCTTTTTGCCAATTTCAAACAGCACAGAAATATGTTATTCTCATCCACACCAGGTTTACAAATTTTGCTGTGAGCAAAACACATTTTTGCTGCATCCTTCCCTAAGTAATTTTCCCAAGGTAAAATATGGTTCTTCCTTGAAGAATTTTGCTTTGAAAAAAAAAAAAAAAACCCACACAAAAAAAAACCTTTTTTTTTTTTTTTCTTATTGAAAGCAGTTTTGTGGAGTACATTACAATGAAACATCCTCTCCTAACCACCTAATTATTCCAGCATCTATAGAAATCAGAGACAGGTAGTGGGAATATAGCAGTTCTAAATTCTTCCCAAAAGTTTTCTTCTCTCTGCACTTCCTCAGCCTGCTGGAGCACATGTTAGCCACGTTACTCAGAGACATTCACCTGAGGATGCTAGGAGATTCTTCTTTTTGGACTGGAAATGAGTGAACTAATCGTAATTCTTTTTGGTGAGATGCAAAAATTCTCAAACCATCTTTCTCAAGTAAAAGATATGCATTAGCATTGCGTAGCCTGAGCTACTATGCTATTCTTTAGCAATTCTGAGACTAGCTCAACGATCTGGGAAAAGAGAGAAAAAAACCCTTCCGTCTCCTAAGTGCTAATTCACTGCAAAGAAGGCACCTTCTGGAGCAGGCCAGTTACTTGACATTCCTTATACAAAAGAAGGAGCAGATGCTTTTTCCACTCCTATGTGAATGACATGAGTAAAGATCCTCCTCCATGTTACTGAGGGATGCCTATACCACAGATCATGTAGTTATCTTCAAGTTAGCTAGTTCAGGTAGTCTAAGTGGCATAGGCATGGTAGCACAGAGCTCAGTGTGGGCAACAAAAGCTCATGAAATAGAAGCCTTAAGAAATAAGGTAAGTATTCCATAATTAGCCCAAACACAGCTCTTGTAGCTGCTATGACCAAAGTGCTTCTGGGCTTTGGGCTAGGTTGCTTAAAGCTGGTAAGGAATGTCCTAATTTATAGGCTACACCCTTAGCATTACTTAAAAGCTCTTTTTCCTTTCTGCTCCACCCTGACTGAATACAGATCCAACAAGGCATTGATGATTTATTTTTTGTGTGAAGCTGGTAAAATCATATATGTCCAGTAGCTAGATATTTCCTCTAAAGTTCTTTCATTCCGTGCCAATGAGGAAGGATTTTTCTGCTCCCTGATCTGATAAGCTGAAAGGTTTGTTTTCTTTGCTTTCTTTGTTTAGATTACAAAAATTAAATTCAATCAGATCTCATGCTTGTGATCTAAAGTGCTCACCAATATATAATTTTTCTGTGTATAAAGCATTTTACAGACGCAGAGAGAGCAAAAAGTAATAGTTGCTATGAAGGCCAGACCTCATAAATCGGTGACTTAATCTGTTGTAGTACAAAGATGCTTTTCTATGCAGTCCTCAGTACACAGACTTAAAAACCTCACTACAGGAGAGGAAAATAAAGCATAAAAACAAGTCTTCTCAGCAGAGCCAAGAGGATAATCCTGTTGCATTTAGGAATGAGAAAAAAAAAAAAAAATCAATTAGTTTTTCCCCAAGTGATCACTGAAAAATAGCACATGCCAATGCATTTCATCAAATGAATAAACATAAAGAAAGCATGGCTAAAAGAAGAGTCGAGGGCCAGGGCTCCAAAGCTAACACTGATTCCCGGTTCTCAGAAAAATGATCAGTGCTGGTGTACGAGGATTGGAACTGCTAGAAGAGAGTTGAAAACCAAGTTATGTTTTCTGCTTGGGCACTGGTCTCACAGTCTTCGGAGGATATGTTTGGGTTATTTCAGTGTCCTCTTTGTGAGCTGTGAACCTTCTAAGACTTATTTTTACCTAATTCCACCTCCAACACGTGATTTCAAAGGTTTGATCTCAGGCCAACACAGCTGAATGTGCCCGTGCACTCACAAATATCACAGCTCTTTATCTTAAATATAACCTGAGGCCACCAGAACATCAGGCATGCATCTATACAGTTAGAAGAACTGGCAAGGTTATGAGGTAGAGACAATTATCAATTTAAACACCCGAAACAGCCAGAATGGGTTTGACTCCGCGCTTCCCTGAGAGACCACCCACACACATGCAATAGTATCAGATCTAAAGTCTGAAACTCGTGGCCAACCAAGACATTTTTCTTCTTCTCATGATGGAAAACCAGACATGCCTCGCACTCGTTGAATCCCAGAAGTAAATCCTTTAAGATACAATTTTACTGAAAATTTCAGAGTTGCCTATACCCTTGCAAACAAGATACACACACTGTATGCACGCTGAACTTTCCTCCCCAAACAAGATCATGCCTTTCAACTATTTCAGAAACAAAAATACCCCATACAGGTTATATTAAAATACGTGAAGTGTATAAAATGTATACATGGTCAAATGAAAAGTCTAGCATCAAATGCAGCATTGAGGTTTCTCAATCAACCACTCAGATCAGGAAATTCCAAAAGTTAATGGCCCATGATCTTCTCTTCTATAAATCCATTGAAGCTATTTTGCATTCCCAGAACTTCCTATATTTTATTACATAAAATTTATGAAGCACTTCCATTCATTTTAATTTATTAATGTTTGTGTTACTTAATTTGTGGTTGAGATTAGTAGGACGTTCTATCTGGACAAGTTAACATCATGATAAAACTGAGCTAAATCCAATCCGGGTGTTTAATGCCTGCATAAGATACCCAAAATAAATGGTCCAAAGACCATTGAAACACTTAACAGCTCACCAGTTAGGCTGATTACCTATCTCTCCTACAGATTCCCATGCAATTTTTGGCAAATCACCTAAATCTCCATGTATTATTCATTCGTTCTTATATTAGTATATTTAACGCAGAATAACTTACTTTCAGCTTGAGCTACATTATTTCCTTCTGCAAGGACAATGAAATAAGCGAAGATTGAAGATGGCATCTGTCACATTTTTTATTAGTTCAAACATTTATTCTTAAATCATATCAAAAGAAGCATACCCTTCTCACACTGTCGTAATGTGAGTAGCCCTATAATGGTTTATGAAAATTCAAACCAGACCCACCAATCATGGAAAGTGTCAACTTGAAAGTACTTTCAGAGAGGCAAGACTGACTTAAATAGCATTAGAACTGAAGTTTGAACACATAAAGGAAATTTGGACAATTATCCCACTGACTTCCTTGCTGTCAGGATGTCACCTCGCAGTTGCGTTATGTTAGTGGTCACTGCTACATTGCACATTCATTGGGAAAAAATACACATAATGTCCTGAAAAATGTTGAAAATTTTTATATCGGTCACTTCCATTGATTTGTTTTGTTTTCAGGAAATAAGACATGAAGGTACCCTTTCAGTTGCATTTTAGTTCCTACTGTTCTGTTCTGTTACATTTTCCCCTACTATTACAAAATTTGAGCGGGGAAAGCTTAACGGTTTTAAATATTTTCTTTAGTTTAAAATATATTTTAAATATTATATAAATTGTGGCTTTATCTATTTGGAAAATACCTTTTACTTTTCCTATAGCCTGGTTTCTTAATAAAAAAACTGATCAACCCTATTTAAATGAGTTAACTCTAAACAAGTCAGTGTCTGAACTGCTAAAAGATACTCCCCTAAAAATGCAAATTCTTTGGTGTTTACTTACAGAAGTTAACCTGAAATGTATTGGCATTGCTGAAAAGCTGTAGGCACAGTTGACTTATATTACATTTTTTCCTAGAATTTTTATATTGTTTTTATATTTCTTATTAAATATTTCATATACTTCCACATATTTCTTTTCACCTCTTCTAAGAGGTAAAATATACCTGTGGGTTTCTTAGCGTAGACTCCTACTTTTCCAAAATGCAGAATATACTTGCTATATTTAAAGATCACATATTACCTTTCATGTGTACTCACAGCTTTATTGAGTTGTGTTGCAATATTATCACACGGATGCATTTACTACAGGGTGTGGTTTCACAGGTGTTAAAAATATGCCATATAACTGTCTTTTGAAATGTGGCCAAACTTTGATATTGTATTACACACTAAGGTAGCCAAAATATGCATATGACAACCCTCTTCATCAAGTATATGATGGATCTAGTTATAGATGTTCCCCTTTCCTTTTCAAAATCATTTCCATTCTAGTGTGAAAACAGAATTAGAAATGCTATAAAATAAATAAAAAAAAAAAAAAGAAAACCCAAACACTGATATTTCTCAGCCTTGAAGTATGAAGTTTTAGAGATGTCAGATTTCATATTGTGTTTGTGCTCAGAGAGATTTTCTCATCTTAGAATTGTCAACATGTGGCTAAATAAACATGAAGATCATTTGCAAGGCTGTCACATACAAATATAACTTGCTAAACTCTGTTTTGTATGAAAATAACTGATAGAAAACTCCCCCAATATATCTGTGAAATAGGGCTGATTTCACTGGAAATTTCAACTGAAGGAAATAATCAAGAGTGAAGACTCTGCTGCTTTGCAGATCCAAGTTGTCCCAAGAAAGCGCCACAAATCCAAAGAATGCTCCTGAGTGCTACATTTTATACAGGAATCTCTAATTTAGCAGACAGGTGTGAAAAAGCACATGTAGAAAGAAAACTACCTAATGACAATATAGGGGGATCAAAAAGAGCATGCATATTACAGCTGTGACCAGTATTCATTTGCACTTAAAATTAAAAACTATACTGAAGAATAAAAATGCATATCATTAGTCAAATGAACTTTATAAGAGTTAAGAAGGTTGCTCATCTGTAAAACAATAGCCATAAACAACACTATTGTTATGAGGTTTTAGAATCATCTGATGTATAAAAACAACTTTAACTTTACCTTTTATTTTATATTTCTTGCCAGGAGCTTGCGATATGCTATGGGTTCACACCCCCAGACTGTCCCACTCAGAGGTACCTCTGTTAACGAAGTCTTCTGATGCTGCTTCTACAGAGTGGCAGCTAGGATGGAGCAAGTCCTCCTAGTTCACAAGCCTAGAGCAGTCCACTGGTTCCCCCTTCATGACTTGCAGTGTTCTGAGAAAATATTGTTATCTAGCCACAAAGGAAAAGACAAAGTAACCCACAGCGTTTGGAACAAGACCAGAACTTAGAATTTCTTCTTTCCAAGGAAGTGATGGCGTGAGTTGCTAACAGAGGTAAGTAGCCATTGCATGCTAACCTCGATTCAATGCAGGGACATAGGGTCCTGGAAATTCCTTAAAATGCTAGGATATAACTGCATGTGTTACGTGCAAATCACAAATGAGAAAGCTCCAAATTGCCTAGAGAGATGGAGAAGTGATAAGTGCCAGGTCATTCCTGTCAAATTCAGACATATCAGTGCTAGAGAAAATGCTTCAACTTCCCGGATTTTCTCAGCTAAAACTACAGTCAAAGCAAAAATTACATTGCCATTATCAAGATGAGAGTTGACTTACTTAGTTCAACAAATTGTCTTCCTTTGAATTAAAAATGCTTTCCCAGAAATAAAATAACATTTTTCTGCATTTTTAACTTATTTATAAGTTAAATAACAGCATTGAAATATTATGACATTCTTTTAGACTGGCTTTTTATTTTCTCATTTTTGTGGTTCTTCAATTATGCAATACATGGCAGTCCCTTATACTTTCACTACAATATACCATCCCTCAGAAACAAACATGTTAATTGGGTACACACTTCTGGTTTGGGCAACATGTCTTGTCAGCTCCCAAAGCAGATGAATGCAGTTTCATATACCACAGGTTTGAGTGAAAATATGAAAGCTATAGTGGAGGGTATTTACAAAGGCCATCTTTGGCTTCAGGGGCTAACCTCCTTATGCAGTGCCTCCTGGATACTGCTTTGAAATACCCTCTGCTGGAGTGTCCCTTGCTACCAAGCACAGGGACTTCTTTGGACAAAAAAACCCTGAGGTTAAATTATCCATTCTGAATATCCCACTTCTAAACATGCAGGATTTTCTTTAAGAGATTAAAGTGCAGGCATGTTGTAGATTTATCATACACAGACTGATGTCTTCACGTTGCCTCCAAACCCTTCTGTAGCTTGTGCTCCTCTCACTAAGCTCCATGCAAGTATCTACAAAACCCATGCGTACCAGTAGATTCTACTTGGGTTCAAACCCCAGCATCACACAACCTTCTTGAAGTCTTCAGGATTCGCAAATACTGTAAAACTATGGTTAATCATAGAAAATGTAATGAAAATGTATAATGTACAGACCCAAAGGATGTTGTAAGAAATCACTCACGAGTCCACCAGATGGACAGACTCAGACTAGCTTCTCATGATAGTGGTAAAATGCTTCAGCATTCATATTTTGCATACACATGCAAGTATTCCATAGGGAGAGTTACGCTCGCTGAAGCATGAATATAAAAAAAAGAGGCTTTTGGTGGAAAACATGTACATTTTCATCAGTATTTTTAATTGAAGTCATCTTGCTGGCTAATCACAGCCAAAATTTAGAACATAAACTCATGTTTTCTTTCGTTCTCAGTTCATGAAATTTGCACAGAAAAGAGGATTTCATAAAAAGCATCAGTCCAGAAATTGCCCCACATGGGGTAAACTGACCTTCTGTCTGGCTCCCAGTGAAATTAAGGGAGTTTTATAACTACAGGCATCTCAAAATGTGGAGGTGATAAGTCTGAAACAAAAAGATCAATATTTAGGTTAACCTTCGGGGGGAGGGCCAAACAAACAAACAAAAAAAAAAACACACCAGGCAAAATTAATGAACTTAGTCTAAAAGTCATCCAAAACAACACACAAAAAGCATTCTTGAGAGACAACAGGAATATCTGCATGGACACAAACCACAATACACTGTGCCAAAAGTCTGACAACTAAAGATAGGAAGAAAAGACATATGCAAGAGTTCAGACCACATTTATGAAGAAAAGTTCCAAAACATGAAAGCCACAAACTTTCGTAATATCCCAATACCCTTATTTTTGTCATGTAAGGCAATATTATCTACAGCAAAAGGGTTAAAAAGGGTCTTATCTCATTCAACATCTATTGGATTGCCCCCTGATAAAGTCACTTCAGTCCACGTATTATTATAATATCTAAGAAAGGTATTCTCAATTTTCTCAAGTACCTGAATGAAATCTGAAAGAAGGAAAATACATATTTTTAGAGACCTACTTTTTGAAAGTTCATCTAAGTAGAAGTACATCATGTTGCCTTCTAATTTCTTTGAAGAGGATTAAGAAAATAGAAAATTCCCCAGAAATGCCCAGAGATACAAAGCAAGATCTGGCAGCCTTACTCATAGGCCACCCATGGAGTAAAGGACTACTTAACGCAAGTATAATTTGTAGGTTCTACCTTCATAAAGTTAATGGAAAATTTGATAATTTTATTTGCACTTCAAGAAATGTAAAAACTTTTGAATAGTAGAAGAAAAGTTTTTGCAGACCTCTGTGCTTGTTTGTTTGTTTCACATTGTTAATTAACACCGGGAGATGTTAATACTTTTATTTTTCTAAGAGTGCAGAGTCCTAGGCACATACAAACTGCAACTTTTGGCTTAGGTTGATTAGCTTCCCTATTTCTACTATGTTCATTCTTGCTGTTGTATCCAAATCCAGTTTTCAAGAGCATGCCAAATCCTTGATGAAAACAGTCCTTTATTATATCCTAACCAGTGGACTGGCAGCTGACTGGGCTCATATGGGGATAATCAATCACAGTTTACATTTAGGCAATTCAGCACATTTAATACTCACTCACACACAAAGCCTATAAAAAGATATATACTATTAAAAGCACTGCTTTGACACAATTCAAGAAAATATAGATTTTAAGTATTTGAGGTCATTTGGACACATCTTTCTTTCATTAATTTTAATGGATGAGATGGATCAGATTTCTACTTGGCTTTCATTGATACAATTTCACAGAAGTTAGTTGGACAATATTGATTTATTTTTGCTAATAATCAGGGTGCAGACCTCCCAAAATGGAATCAATTTCTGAATCAAAATGATACTGTGTTGGAAAAGTTCAAAAGTACTCTCTTTGGTGAGGAGATACTGATTAAAAACCTTGACCTACAGCCTTTCTTTCAAGCTACAAACCCTGAGCTACAGCCTTTCTTTCTTACTAGTTTCACAATTCATGACCACTAAAATGTTTTTCAAACTGAAAGAAGTTTCATAAATAAACGCTCCTAGATAAGCAATTTGCAAGTTAACTCACTTTAAATAATTCTGAGAATCTTGACATCCTCAGAAAATACTACTGTTGAAAACCAAACTTCCCTCAGAAATGTGTTAATTTTGGTAGCACTTTGTTTCAGCAAAATATCCGAGCAAATATGTTTCAGAAGTATCAAATTGCACCAATATTGTAAAAATGTTAAATTATTTTTTATTTACTTTCTACTTAATACATTCTGAAGTACACTATAATACAAAAGAAAGACATCAAAATAAAAACAAAAAAATCTTGATACATGAAAAGAGATTTTTTTTTTTTAATGCATGCTTCTGTATTCATAAATGTACTGCAGCATAAAGTATTTCTGAAGATACATAGTTCTCAACATAATTAGTTGGTATGCATTTCAAAGTATTTCACCACTAATGGCTTAGGCTGATTAACTACCTGGATAACACATATTACTCTACTCTATAAACATAATACATAGGTATTAATTCATTAGATGATACAAGCTATCAACAAATCTATGCTCTATTATTCACAGTAACTTTCTGTCAGAAAAGATGATTTCAACTACACAAGCAAATCTATTGTGAATCAAACCTAAATAAGAATATAAACAATATTTTAAAAAACCCACACACTTCTATCATCTTTTTTCCAATTTTATCCTTAAATACCGTGCCTTGAAAAAAGAGGTAAATTTAAAACATGAAAAAAAGAAAAACAAAACAAAAAACAAATCAACAACAAATGCCTTCATGTCAGGACCATTTCTCAAATTACATGATGCCCTAAGAGTGAACTACTAGGAGACAAGCATTTTTTTCCAGGACACAAGGCAAGATAACTTTCATAAACTCTTCTGTCACCAAACATGGTAACAAGATTTCTGAATAAGGAGAAAACTACAGGAGAGCTTTGTGACTGGCTTTTAGATCTGAGCTCTGGTGAGAAGTACTGAACTAATCCTTCCATGGTACTATTTAGGCACATTTCAAGAACCACAAATACATGTATATTAAAAATATAGTACAACGTGCAACCACAAAAATCTCTATTGTTCTGGGTGCAAATCCTTCACAATGAAAATTTTAAAACCTTCCTAAATAATCTCCCTACTCAAAACCTCTGTTCACAGCTATGAGAGTATTTTGATGCACTGTTGCCTAAACCTACACTGAAGTTTATTAGGACAGGGTATGTAGATCTCCACAGGCTTTAACATCCTCCTCTGATCATCTTAGATACAACTATAATATAGAACTGATGGCAGAAAACTAAGAATGTGAAGGCTTATGATACCATGTACTAGAATTTGGTATCTATTAGTAGTATTTGATTAAGCCAGTGTGATTTTAGAAAACAGAACCTAAGCATGAACTAATTTTTTTTCCTTCTAAATGTCTGTGTGGAACCATTGAGGTTTTGTTTTAATATTTTGCTATTGTGCTTCTATCAACAGTGGATGGATAATCTTCCTGGAATAACAAACCTGATTATATTGGGTAAAGGCTGATTTTTTTGACAATTAAAATACACATGTAAATATAAATCTGTGCATAGGCTAATCTGGAGACAAAAAGTATTATTTAATTGGCTTGTGCTGGTAGCTTGCTATTTTTTATATTTTAATAAAACATCATAGCACAGTTGTGACTTTTCATCTTAGTTAAGTGGAGAATAACACATGCTTTAGCAGACATTTTTATTGCTTATAAATCCATGCAAGTAAGAATTTGCAGACAACACAGTCAGATATTCTGCCTGCTAATAACAAGTTGAAAAGCTTTGTAATCCATAAAATAAGAAGGCAAAGGAAAAAAAATCCAAAACAAAACAAAAAAAAACAAAAAAACAAAAAAACAAAAACAAAAAAAAAAAAAAAAAAAAAAAAACAAAAAAACAAAAAAAAAAAGAAAAAACACAAAACCAAAACCAAAAACCTGCAGGGTGCTTCAGAAAGAGGGGTTTTTTTTCAGTTTACAGCTGTAATCCTTTTATTTTCCTTTCCCCCCCTACATTTTACTATACGTTCTGGTGGTGTGCAGTGATTATCTTTTATAGTGGTATTTTCCTCTTTCGGAGGACCTTTGTTATCTTCTGCACTGCAAAGAAGACCCCTCTGGAGAAAAGGGCACTGAGAGGTGACGAATTTGGCATGGAAAAGATGTCACAGAGCAAAGTCATGATATTGGGATACTGCTAGAACACTCATTAATGTCATCTCATTATAACTACTTAAGATACTTCATATAAACCTAGCCTTGCAACCATTTCCTGGAGTATTTGCTTTTAACACCTTGCTCCTTTCTGTGTGTACCTCCAGCACTCTCACTTTTTATCTCATCAACCATGAACTCCTCACCTTTGCCTTCAAGAGGCTGCTCCTGCTAGCTCTCAAGGACTAGCAAAAATGTTGCCCACATCTTAAATTCACCAACAAGCATTTTCATATTTCAAGTCCCTGACAGTTCCTGGCTAGGCAGCCGATGCCCTAAGATCACTGCCACACATGCAGATCTGTATTGCTTTGCTGTTTCTTTGTGCTTCCTTTAGTTACAATGGACCTATCAGTTGTGTCTGTCTTGTGATTAAAAGTTGTGAGTTGTATGGTGAAGGATTTACTTCCTTCTGAGTCTTTACAGACTGTGTAGTACAGTTTGATCAGGGACCACTGGTAGTGCAATAGTAACACAAAACCAAGGGGTAATAGACAAATATTTCCTCACAAAGAAGCCAATAAATGCATGTTTATGGCTTATCCTTTTCTGTAAAAATAATGAAAAGTACTTAAGACAACTAGACTCCCTTTGAATACTTGCTAATAGAATTTAAAAAAACTGATAGGGCTATAATTTATTTGCTAACATTCCCCTGAATCAAAAAATACTGCCTGTTTACGAATGCTTTGGTGAAGCCAGCCAACTGTTAATTTATAGGGTTGTATAGCTTTGTACATATAGTTTATGTACAGAAATGCTTAAAAAAATGATGAATATTTGAGGAAATATTGTCCATAAAGTCTTTATTTGCATAACATTTTGTCCTCTATGGGAGACGTGTAGTGTACTCTGATACTCAGTGATTTATTGCTATGATTGTGACAATCCCTGAATTCTGAAGGACTTTCATCTGACATATACCATTTCTTTTCTAGTCCTTAAATATATGCACATTCGCACACAAAAAATGCATTGAAAAAGACAGATGTATTGACATTTGTTAGCAGGTCAAACTAAAACATTATCAAGGAAGCAGTGTTCTCTTTGACCTGCTAACACTTCAGCAAGCTGCAACAGCCCTGTATAATTCAGATTGTAATATTCTTTACTTAACCTTTGTTAACTAACACATGAAGAAACAGCTTTTCCTTTTAGTGAGGACAAAGCATGGTATTTCAAAAGGGCTTATGTGACTTGAGGGTAAGGCTTTGTACACAGTTAAATCCTGCGTTTGACTGCTGGACCCATTCTTACCCCTTTCCAACCAAATCCATATGAAACAACAACAAAACAGAAAAAAAAAAAAAAAGAAAAAAAAAAGAAAAAAAAGGCTGAATTGAAACTACTTTGAATTATTTTCCATACCAAAACAACAAAAATAAGGTATCTTTTCCCATTTGTACTAGATGTTCCGTAGGAGACAAAATGAGACATCTAAATACACTTGTCAGGAAAGACCAAGGAAACAAAGGACTAGGTTCATAAATCTGTTGCAAGATAAACTGCACTAGCTTATCCACTAGCACATTCAGTGGAGCACATCCTATAATGTCCAAACTACAGCTGTTGCCTCTGCTTCTGGGATTTGAGGTCAGACTTTTCTGACTGTCCTCAGTAGATCATGCCTTCACCAAAGCGCTGTAGAGTACTCCAGAGTACTTCTGGGAAATACTTCAAGTACTCGGAGGCACAGGTGAACATCTTCATCACCTCACTTCATCACCTCTCCTGGTTCTGTTTCAGGGGTCATTTAAGCACACTGCTTCTGCTGCAGGAATTGTCAGAAAGAACAAAATCACCCTTTTGGAGGAAAAATTACGTCATTCGGACCCACTCTTTGCTTAAAACAGGTCTTTTCCATCTGGATTCAGTAACTCAGTCAGCACTCATAACTTCTAAGCCTTTTGAGCTTCTTAATCCTTTCACCGTGGTCTATGATTGCACTTGACCTTTGTATAGGAAACAAAGAGAGAGTGGGGGAAGGGTCCTGCCAGATGCAGGCTGTCCTGTACAAAAATATCAGTAGAAACAAAGTTACCTTCACCCTCCCAGCATTGTTCCTGTATGTCCAGGAAACAAGAGTTTTTTCTCAAAGGCTGCAGAAGTGAGTGGCAGGTGAGAGAGTTAGGTAACTGAAAAGGATTTACTAAGTGAATGGCATTCTACACGTGGAAACTCTAAACACTTTGTTCAATGTTGAAAAAGCTGTGCTTCCAAAGTTTATAAATATGTCTACTTTAACAATACAAGGAACAGTACAGTTCATAGTTAGATTTTAATTTTCAAATCAGTTCAGCCTCAAGCAGGATGATCTTACACTTATTCTTTACTTACCTGCTTCTCCTATGATCTCAGACAAAGTCATGTTCTCAAAGGCCACTGCTGTTTTAAAGAAACATTTCAATTTGGATAAAGTATGTGCATTTTTTTTTCAAGGCCATCTGAGTTTAGACAATCTGTCAATTAAATTCAAGGATTGTAGCAATTAATGATCCTTCATCCTACTGCACTGGCAGGTCTTCAGGAAGCCAGCTCAGCATTTATGATTAAGTGACTGACCAATAGGAGCAGGCATTACATGCTGAAGATCTTAAGCAGATCAAGGCTTCAGCTCATAAGCTTTTCCATGCAGAAATGTTGTAATATGCATGAACAAACTTCCTAAAGTGTCAGTCAAGGTTTTCAAGCATGGCTCTAAACTGTGTGCCTAAAACCACACAACATTATACCAGAAATTGCATCAGTGCTAAGAGAGCATTAAACCCACACCTGACCAAAGACCCTCACATAGCCTCCAATAGATAGAAAGACAACCACCCAGCTGAGTCAAGTGAAAAATTTGACATTAACACTACTACATGAAACAGCCCAGGGAGAGCTCAGTGGCCCTGAAGCCAGAGGGTATAGTTTAGCTCATATACTTGCAGCTCTTACTTGTTGGTATAGCCATGGAGATAAACTGCCAAACATACAGAGATCCATCATAAAGACAGCTTAGAGCAAGCACGGATAATTTCGATTTCTGCATGACTTCTGCTTACTTGACTACCTTTCATGTCCAAGTCACCCTTCTTTCCAGGAACTCAGTATAAGAGCCAAAGGAAAGTAGAAATTCCCTGCAAAGCTCATGCTAAATATTCCCTATAGGCAAAGGAGGCTGACTCACTCACTGCAGGTGGAAAACATCATCCTGGTGAGTCTAGCAGATTCTGGGGAACATCAGAGATAAAAAGCTACTATCACAGAGCCTCATATCTGTCAGTAGTCTGGGGGATGTTTTTCCACTCTGTCACTGCAGTCACCCAATGTACAGAGTGCAGATGTGGCTCTTAATTCAGTTCCACAGTCTAGCAGCTTTCCAAAATCTTCTGTCCTAGCACTTGGAGGTAAATCAGTCTCCCCTCTTAGCCAAATCAGAAAAATGTAAAAAAATAGGTCTCCACAGGGTATAATTTTGAAATATAAAATGAAGGCTAGAGGATTCAAATTATCTAACTTGAACAATACAATGCCAGTAATTTACTTGAAGAAATTTCTAAGGAATAAACCCCCCCATTTCTGATTTTAACTACAGTTAGTTGCAGGACTGGCAGCCCTGGATGGCTCATGGTATTGGGCAAGAGGACAGCTGAAGATATTCATGTCTTGGATCACAACTTTGATCTTCAGATCTAGTCTTGGACCATGTTGGGACCTCATACAAGTTTGCTGACAGGGATAAAAACTGCACAGACAACTGATATGAGAACTAGCCCAAAGCACTCTAGCCTTGTAGGCAAATTTGTACAGTGCCAGTAAAATGGATTCCACCAGAGAGGACCTCAGACAAGCAGTGAGATTTCTGGTGGAAGCTTCTAAATTGAGACACTGAGATTTTAGGCAGTAGATGGGAATGAGTGCCTGGGAGGAGATCTTGCTGTTTAAAGAGGTTCAGGAAGCTGTGGGCATGACCTTCCTCTCTTCCCACTGCTGACTCATTCCCTACAACTTTCTTTCTGCATACAGTCAAGCCACTGAAAAGTTAATAAAAAGCATTTCAGCATAGACCAGAATTGTGAAATAGTGTGAGAAACCACCGTCTTATGTTTATTTTCTCTGCCAGTGTTAGTCCCCAGGAGAGCTACAGCACAATCTTGCTTTGTGATGTAACCTGTCACTGGCTTGAAACTAGGCAAAATGAAGAAGGAGGTGGAGCTAAAAGTTGTCATAAAAAATTAAGAGATTTCTCAAGACCTTCCCCCGGATGCCCTGGAAGATGCTAACATAAGGTCTCCTAGTGGCTAGCTCTCGTGCAGGAGGGAGATTAGCAATTATAAAATAATCTTACAATAATAAAACCTGAGAGAGCTTGTGTAACTTATCTTGTCTCCATTTTTTAAGATGCCGGTATGAAAGGGCCACTAAAGAAAAGGCCTTCAGTTTTCTTATTCAAATATATAACTTACTTACAAAATCTATCAGTACTAAAGGGACACCTGTTTTATTGCCCAAAAGCAACATTTTTTATAAAGAACTTTCTAAAGTGAACATGGCTGTTGGAGAATATATATTACTGTTCTATGTGTGAAAATTCTGGTTCACGATGAGCTTAAAACACTCTACAACAAAACTATTGTTTCCTTTCCCAGGGTGTTCAGAACAATGGCGACCGCATACAACAAGAAGGTTTCAATATCTGAAATACAGTCTGTGCTCACAAAGTAATTAGTTTTCTTGGTGTCTCCTATCTCTACTTCCCAACTTCCTTGGCTTACTGAGGAAATAATTGACAAAACTAAACTAAATGAGGAACACTTAAAGGAGAAGACAGACCATCTAAAACCACATCCTAGGAAAAGCCTTTTCAGGTAAAGACTGAAATCACTGACAGATCTCTGATATTCAGCACAGCTGGGATTTCCTCCCATAGGTTTCAACTCTTCTTCTCTATATATGACGACTTATCAAATACCATTGAAGAAATTACTTAATTTCTTTCCTCATATGTGATATGGGGTCAGTGACAATACCTATTCTTATCTATAACTGGAGAGCTTTTTTGGTACTCCATGTATCAACATCTATAAACATTTACCCATTGTTATACCTAGTAGATTACAGTCTGAACTTCAGTAAGTTTTTTCTTTGATTTTGTTGGAAATTACTACCCATGAAAAAAGTAAAATTCAGAAAAAAAATAGTTTTAGCTCAGCATATCATAATATTTATCTCAATAACATCCCACAACTTGCTTTTATGTTCCTGTGTTGCAACAGCTATTTGATATTCCCAGGTTTGGGTATGAAATGAGATCTCTTATTAATGTTTTCAGCCCAAACAAAAAGCACACGATTAAAAAGATATTGTGTACACTAATACTCACAAGACTGATAAGTTTGTTTGGCTTTTTAGGTCATAGGGGGTCTTGGTGTCACTCTATCATATTACTAAATTTTCAGGACCTGAAGTTTTTAAAAGGAATATATTATCCCTAATTGCCTCTCTGCCACCTTCTCCATGGCTGAATATGCAGAATCTGCTATATGCTAGCCAGCATTTTACCTTACAACTGTTCTGTTAAGGTCACTACACATGCAAATACTCTAGATATCACCTCAATCTCCACAATGTGTTTGAAGGGGAGCATGAGAGAAGTGGAAAGCTATTTTTCTAGTATCCCCACCTTCCCCCTTTTCAAATGCATGAATAAGCATTTCTGCTTTTGAGACGGGTGTGCTGTGAATCACTGCTTTAATTCCTCAGCAATCTACTCCAGGATAGACAGGCTGAGCTCAAGCACTCCAAGGACACTATTAACAGCCCAAGGCAACCGCCTCAGTCCTGGCTTTCCTGTTTCTCCTCCCTGTGCCTGTGTCCTTCTCTAGGAGCCAAAGTGGTGGGGGAGCACCACTCCTATACAATTTTACCTGTCATGGGTTTGGCACCAACAGCTACAATATCTCCAGCCTGAACCTAAGACTTTCCAACAGGCTTTGAAACTGCATGTCAATAACACTTTCCCATAAGAAGATACACAATGTTTTTTCTTTGGGGTTGGGGTGGGGGTCTCTGTTATTGTATTAAAGTTAGGCTACTGCAGAGTTTTGATTACACTGTGTCTATTTTAACCGACTGTTTCATGCTTTGATATTGCCCAAGGGAAAAAAAAAAAAAAAAAAAAAGAAGGAATTTTCTCCTTAAATCTGTCAAGAGCCCCAACTACTGTCTTAATAAACTTTTGTTGAAAACACAAGTTTTGCTAGTCTCAAAGGCTCTCATCTCTGAGGTGCACTGAACTAATTAGTAATTTAGCAGGAGTAGAGGGAAAAAAGTTCACTTCAGGCACTTTTGTAGACAGAGACAAAGAACAAAGTTCCTTCATCTGTATTAATACTTTAAAAAATAGAATTAATGACCTGAAGCAAAGACAGTACCTGGGATGATTTTATGGAGTCAGTGTTTAATTCAAAATATTCGCACACTGAAAATATTTAATGAAACTAACTAAAAACCAAATTGCTTTCCTTTCAAAGGAAGGAAAACAATATTACTAAATAAGTAATCTTAACGTATATGTTATAACACAGCCAGTATTGGAGTCATCAGGATCCCAGACAGAGGCTACAGCATGGCACTGTTTCCCTCCTCACCCACAAAATGGTTGATTCACACTGGTATGTGTCATAGCCAAGTCTTTCTCCATCCCCATCACAGCTGCATTTGCCCTGGAGTCGAGTTCACTACTGTTTCACTTGTTGCTATCTTACTAGTGGGGATTCAGCTTATTTTGCTAGGGAAGCTGAATGATCCCACTATCAAAATATTTTGTTTTCACATGCAAAACACAGGTTTGTGCCATTTCTTAAGTCAGGGTGGACAAGCCTTGGGCGCTTCTCAGAGCTGAACAGCATCAACTATTTCAGGTATATTCAAGGAAAGAGAACAAAATCTTCATTTCACATATACTCACCTCCCAGATCTAGCTAGTAGCCCAGAATTGTGACAATCTGTGCCCTCTAAATCAAAATTGTATCAAATTAAGTATCCATACCACAGCCCAGAATTGGCTACTAGTCCATCTAGCTTGAATTTCCTGCCTCCAATAGTCCAGTTGCATTGGAAGTAGGGTATTTTCTGTAGTAATATTTGTGCATATTTGGGATTTTTGTTGTTTTATTGTACAGCAATAAATTAAATATCAAAAATCAGTATCCAGCTAGTCAATATTGCCCATGATGTATTAGAGATACACGCATAAAGTCAAAGGAATAAACATACAGAGAGGGGATGTTATGTGATCAGAAAGAAGGGAAAAACATTCCAAGAGTGATTAAATGTATCCTTTATTTTTTATATTTATCCTTTCAAACAAGCAGTTTGCATGATGAGATCTTTCAAGCTTTCTGCAAAATCCTAGAGAATTAGTAAATTATTCTGTGAAATGATAAATTTGTTTGGGTTTAGGGACTCTGCAAGTCCATTGGTTAAACATCACTACTTTGAATTACAATAGAAGGTATTCTTAAATAGAATGAAATAATAGCTCTTGGTGTTTTGGTGACACTTCTTGAAAAAAATGAAATTACAGGTTCACCTTTGCATGGATCAATATTTTTTTTCTTTTAAGTATCAAAGCCAAATATAAAATCACTGCATGAATCCGCCAATCATACAGCACAGTTCACTTACTTACTGATTTTTAAGGTATTTTCTCTATTTTGGTGTCATAATGCTGTTGTTACCTCTTGTAGAACCCTAAATGTCAAAGGCAAATTGTGTATGAATGCAGTGAAAAGATTTCATCACTTTTTCATATCTATATGAGATTAATCTCACCTCTGCTGGATGCTAATGACTGTGTGTAGAAGTCCTTACCTAATAGATGGCTGGTATAAAATTAATAGTCAGAATGGAATTTTTACTCTTGAGGGGTTTTTTTGCCACATAACCACAGCATAAGGCATTTTTGTTCTAATTGCTTGAAGTATAAATAGACAAAGCAAAATACATAATGAAGGAAAGAAAAATGTTGGTTTCAGTGTCAAAACTTTCCATGTACGCTGCAGCTGACAGTTCTCAGGTCACAGACCCTTGCAACACCTGTAACCCAGTGATGAGGGATAATGACTGCAAAAAGAGGAAGAACCCGGTGAGTTTTTACAAAAACACCTAAATTCCTCATGGTATTTTGTGAAAACTCACTGTCAAGTAACTCTTCTAAAATGACACACACTTTTCAGAAGAAGAAGGGGACCTCTAAGTCCCAGGGAAAAAAACGTTTTAATTACCTCAACATTCTTCCTTATCAACAGTTATAAGGCAATAGAATAATTTCATAATAACTGTGCTTAAAACAATCATCAATTGGACCATCCAAAGTGAACTGAAGAATTGTAAACTGACATATGGAAAGAAGACCTGAATAGAAAGCAGATTTTTCAGTCACTTATTATCTGAGCAGGAAAATTTAAATTCCAGAGTACAGATAAATGTAACCATTGGCAACTATTATTTTTAAAATACCTTAAAAAAGATAAATAAATGAGTTTTCTGCTGGCTGGGGATACTAGTACTGAAATAGGATGGTGTAATTTATAAACACTCTGAAACAAGCAAAGTCACATCTTATTTCAGTTTCTTAATTTTACTTGTAAATTTTCTCCAACATGCCATAGAGTAAACTGCTTACAGGATATTTTAATCGTTTGCCAGTCAGAGTCAAATAAATGAAAATTTCCAGGTAAGCCATTTGCCTTGGATTTGAATCTAAATGACAGAATTATTTGGATGTAACACAATTAAGTCTGTCCAGTTATGATGGCCATTTAATGAGCTTCAGCTAGGCAGAAGGGAGTTAGCTGTACCTGTCTAAGTGGGGTTTTAATATGCCATAAAGCTAGCATAATAAATAATTTAAGTGTTGAAATATTACAAAGCTAAGACTTTCCTACTGACTCAGTAATGTGAACTGTCACGCGTGGAGACAGCCATTAGAAATCCAACCACTAGCAAAGTGAAAAAGAGCAGTCACAATATTTGACTGCTAAATAGTTACAAATGTGCTGTCTCTCTTCATAGGAATGCATTGCGGTTTGAAATAGTTGTAACTTGTACTTGACAGACATTCTTGTGGCTCTGCCTACAGGTTTGCCATCCTGTGTCACGCTGCTAGAAGGCAACAATCCTGGGGAAGAGTGAATGAATGAACGAATGAATGGATGGATGGATGGATGGATGGATGGATGGATGGATGGATGAAGACACGGAGCATCTCATAGAGTTGCATAAGAAAACATATGCTGCCTTATTTTAAACAGAAAACCCACATGATTTCTATCAGATACTAAATTAACCCAGTGGGGATTTCTGGCTGTTCCAGGCAGAAAACTTCTTTATTCATAAAAGTAATTTGATATTTGAGAGATTGTCATGTTTCATATCATGAGTTGTAAATGTTGGCTCATCAATAAAGGATTATCATGGGGTCTGTGTGAATTACCAAGGCAATTATGCAGTTGTTTAAGTTCAGCAGTGCCCTGAAACCTAAATTTAGGACAGAGTCAAGGTCGTAAACCAACAGAAGTTGGCCTGTTCAGTGCTGAGTGGGAAAAAGGTGGCAGAACTGTGGTAGAAAGCTCCTCTGTCACTTATGACACAGACCAGCTAAAAGGAAATGGAAATTATGCTAGAAGTGGGGAAACACATGGAAGGGAGGGATAAAAGGACCGTCCACTTTTTAGAAGGAAAAGTGAAAATTAATCTTGAGTTAAGGTCCTCCAGGAATTAAGGGAGGGCATAATTTCTCCATCTGCTAAATTTTCCAAGTCCTCTCCTATTCTTTGCAACAAAAAAACATAATTCAAAGACAAAACATTTTTCCACCACCGTGAAAAGTTCACAAGTTATGAGGTAATTGCATTAGCATGCTGAGAAAAGAGAATACAAGAAATCCTGATTGGCATTTCTCTGTTTAAAAGGAATTATTTTCCAATACCTGAGCATGCCCAGAGGAGCTAGTCTCTGAGCAGCTGTGAAACAGAACCTTTTTACTTCAGGGTTAGTGCAGGGAGCTCATTAGCACAGCCTCAACCCTCAGCTAAACAGCCTTGTTTGCATATTGAAGCTATAGAATGTGAAGGTGTTAAAAAGGAAGAATTGCAGCCACTACCCCTGACTGACATGTCTATCTGGGCTCTTGTGTTTACAAGAGAATAACGAAGCTGCCCCAAAGCCCCTACTGGGCCTGATTATTATGCAGAGGCTTCTTAGATTATGTATAATTGATATCCATTTTCCCTCCAGCTAACCAATGGCAGCTCTCAGGAGTAATGCACACTCTCCTGCATCTTACCAACCAAGCAAACACTGGAAATTGCTATCTTTTACTAGGCTTAATAATTTTTAAAGACCAAAAATTGACATTTACATTTTTCAGATGCACGGATGACTGCACTGTTGGTGGGGTTTTCCTACTAATAACAATCAAGCAGTGGAGATACTGTATTTCAGGGTGACGCTGGTCTGGGAATATGTTTGTGTATTGTTTCTACATATTTATACATGCACATATGCAATGGACTATGTATATGATGTGTATGTATGTCCCAGTTTTTCCATACATTAACAATATGGTAGCAAAAAACAAGGGCATGTTCTAAAAGCATATATCCTGCCATTTTTGTGAAAGATTTGCAAGGTGAGTTACGCAGGCAAGGGTATTCCTTCAATTACATTTACTGGTCTGCTTTCTGTATTTACAATACTTATCTTCATCCTTCCAATTTAGACCAAATGTCCAATTCATAAACCTGACACAGGCATGAAATTGGGTAGTTCGGTGCTCATTCTTTATTGCTCAAACAGTTCTCTGTTCATCCAAGAGAAAATCCCATTGAAGTTTTTCCTCAAAAATGAGATATTACATTTGGCCTTTAAATTACAAAGCAGGTGTGAGACAGAGTTTTTTTATTTCATTGGTCAATTTTTCTTAATTTTTTTTTTTCATCTGGTTCAGAGCTTTTGAGAGAATGTTTGTGGAGGAGGACTGGGCTCAATGGTTTTTAAAGTTTTGGCAGTAAAGAGCTGATCTTGAAAATGAAATGCTAATAGCTTGAGATAAACAGGCAAAGTCTGTATAACCCTCTCAATGTACTGTACTTCAAACCTGACCTTCAGCTTTTTTGCTGTTTCGGTCCTGGGTATCTCTTCCGCACAAGCTGTCAGTTGCATGGAGATTTTTTTATCCATACAAATAGTTGCTAGAATAAGGATGTGTTCGGTCCAGTCATTTGCATATCACCTTCTTCTCTAGAGGTGAAGACCTAGCTCACTAATCCGTTCTGCTACCTAACCTTGGCAGAATTTTAATTTTAATCTGCTCTCTGAGGAGATGCACAAGAAAATGCAAGGAATATTAATACATGAGCTGAACTGGGTTGAATGTGGAAAGGTGATTCTTTTTCCAGTCACTCAGACATATACCCATGCAAAAGTATAGCCATTATGAATACACTCAAACCACTCTCTCACAGAGCAAGTCAAACCTGCAGAAAGGAAGTCCCTGAAATAATTGAACCACTTATACTACCTGAACCACTATCAAAAATCTACATATTCCTTCTGTCTACTGAAGAGCCTGAACAAAACTAAGTAATAATAAGCAAGGAGCATACAACCTTCATATAGCCAATTTTGTTCCAGCAACTTTTCAGAAACCAGAGGTTAGTCCAAAAAGCTGAACAGTTTGCAGCTGCCCTTACCTTAGCATAACTGCCTTTATGGTATGGAAACATAAATAGACAGAAACTGACCGTAACAAAAAAAAAAATCTGCCTAAAGAAAAGGCGAGTCCCAACAGGCAGTCATTCACAGAATGATCTCCTGACCTGTATTTAACAAAAGCTACACACTAGTACTGAAAACGAGTGAAGTCAAACAGTCATTTCAGAGTTGCACCTTTGGCCAGTGGACCACAGGACTGCAGAATGCACTCTCACACAAAGATTTCAGGCCACATAATTGCATTCCAAGCAGTATTAGTCCTGCATTGACAGTGTAAATCAGTTAAGAGATGCAATAGGTCTTTTTTTATAATGTAAGCTGCTGCTTTTTACATAAGCCTCTGCAAAGTGGTCACTGCTATTCTGCAGAGAGCTAACTGGTCACATAGGTCTGTCTCTCCACCTCTTTTCAGGTGCTAACTTTCATTAAAAGAAGCTTTAATTAAATATTAATTTATTACTTATTTATTACATAGTACTTTTCCATGCCAAGAACTGCTGAGCTTGCTATACAGATACTATTTGATCTCTGGGAGGGAAGGAAGAAGGCTCTGTGTCCATGGATGAGAGGGAGGCATGATCTGTACTGAGATGAAGCCCACATTGTGAAAGACTTGGGTCACATACAATATTTACTGTAACACTCAAGAGTGTCTCAATTATAAGGCATATTTTTTCTGTTCACACATTCAGTAGGTGATTTTGAGATGCTCCTTGAAAGTATTTGTGGCATTTTGCAATCACCTTTCCTTGAAAAAAAAAAAAAAAAAAATCAGGACAGTTCTATCTTTGTTTTTATGTTCGCTCTCACAAACACTGAAGCACAAGCAGTCTTTGACTTCCACCACTGTCCAAAGAGGCCATGATACTTGCTTTTTCCTTCTTGTTTTGGGTTTGGGGTCATCTTCTGCTGGTCTCTGTCATGAAGAGGGAGCATGCCTGGCCTGATTTGCCAAGTAGTTGTAGAAACTATCAATTGAGATATGGGTTGGTTTTAATAGCACAAAATCTGAACTCTCTCTTACATGGGTATGACTCTTCTCCTTCTTTCTTTTGTTCTATAAGTCTAAAATAAAGACATAATGCCACCTTTCTGCAGAGCAGACCCTGTTTTTCAGTATACTTTTCCTGAGGAGTGATATAATAAATACTGAATGTTTTTCATTTATAACGTGAAATACTTTCCAAAGCCCATTTACCATCATCATGGGAGGAAAATTGTGCTATGTGATAAGGACTATAATCAGTAAATAAGCAAGGTGATGCAAAGACTACAGCTTTGGTCCAGTTTGCTAGATGATCTATCAACAGTAATTAAGAAACAATCATCAGGGTTTGGTCCAGCAAAGCATTTAGGTATTAACTTACGTATACAGACATGCTGAGTTTAAAAAGCTGACTGAGAATCTTATAAGAGGTTTTTCTTTTTATTTCTATTCACTTCTAGTTTACACCTGATTTTTCTCACCCTGTGTTGGTAATTCTATTTCCAGATCCAGCAGAAACCAATGCATGCAGCCATACATGAAAATCTATATTTTACATCAGCCCTGCAACACATTTTTTTAGCTATTCTCTGCTTATCATTTTCCTTGGTAGTAACAGGGGTCTTTTGAGGCACAGCTTCTGTGCCACACTGATGGCACATGGCACACAAATGAAGCCACAGCATGAAAAAGACTGCAGGACATGATTATAGCAAAGAATAATTGAAGGCCCAGGAACCTATGGTCCAGAATAAATTTTAGACTGCCACTCAGAGTGTTCGGCATTCATTACTATTTAGTGGAAGTGCCATACACAAAACCAACAAAAAGTTTACTCCTGGCACTAGAAATTCTTACCCACAAGAAGGCAAAACAGTCCAACCTGGAGACAGAATAACTGCTGGAATAAATATTTAATGACTGCTTCAAGAGGTTAACACAGGGAGGGAGAACAAAGTCTGCCCTTCAAAGACGGTTCTTGTGTAAGGTCAGTGCAATTTGTTTTACAACTCTATTGAAATATAACATAAATTCTGTCTTTATTACTTAGATAAGTGTCTGCTTTAATTTGTTGCTGCTACCAAACTGACACTGTGAAACATTTGAAATTTTCTGTATCCTAAAGAAATGGACTGTATTTTACATAGATTCAGAAATACTGGTAGTCTCTTTAGTAGCCAAAACTCCCATTGTTCCACATTATTTCCTACTTCAACAGAAGAGCTTAAAACATTTGGCTTGCACAAGTCAGTGCTGAGGAACTACCTCAGCTTTTCATTCATTTTCTCTGCACCTTGCTGGGCTATAGCTACTGTATGTTGATCTGAATATCACTTCTGATAGTGCCATGCAAAGTGTTATTTCAAAATTAAATGCTTCAGAATTGACATAGTTTTATGTGCAGGAATCACAAAGACAATATCAAGATAAAGCACATGCTCTTTGGAGAGACAATAGAAGTACCACTAGGTAAGACCATCACCTTTCCCAGCTCAGTGTGCTAAAATTTCAAGTCCTAAGAATCTGATTGTGTCCATAAAAATATAAATACAAAAGGTTTTGAGATTCTACAAAGAACAGTGTCTTATTTATTTTTTAAGTCTGTTAGTCTTTCATGTCTATCACTGGATTTCCTGCCAGACCAACTATATGCATAGAATACCATAGAGACAAAAGATAATTTCTACAGCCAAGCACCATTCACTTTGGCTGCTTTGCTCCTCAGAAGCCCTTCTTCAGGCAGCACCTCATTGCTGCAACAAATTAATCACCAAAGCCATGGTCCGGTAATGAAGTGCTATGGATTTACAAAAGCTCGAAAGGCATTACATCTACTACCAGAAAGAAAAATGAGGTGAGTGCTCAGTAGAGGAAAATCAGCACAGCAGCACTGTGAGAGGCTTCCTCTGGAGCAGTTCCTAAAGAGGTTAGCAAAGTCCCCAAACTCTGATGGTTCGTTTCTGACCTGGACCAAATTGTCATCTCTACAGTTGTACTTGAAATCCAAAGAGGAAGTACATTTTGCACCAGAGCTCCGTGGATCTTGGGTTGTTGTTTTTGAAAGGTTTGGTGAATTAAACAGTTCTCAAAGACTGGCATCAGCCTGACATTTGTTAGTACTCACAGAGGCTTAGATTCAAATATAAATTACTCATTTGCCTGTTTTCATCCTCCCTCTTTCCAAACCTATAATAACTTCTAATATGTTCTGAAGGAACAATCGTGATCTTTACACTATTATTCAAGTGGGTAAGTTAATTACATTCCACTTTATCAGAAAACATTTTTGCATTTTGCCACTGGTAACAGTTCTGTAAAGTAAGACAGACAGCATCTTCAGGCAATAGGACAGACAGATGTCTTTGGATAAGCTGTAAGAGAGATGGGAAAGTACTATAACGCATAAATATGGCATTTCCTGAGTCCTACTGAAACGCCCTGCAGAAACATTCAACATATGTTTCCTCTAACACTTAAGGCTAAATCCAAGCGTGTTATAACAATCAGTCTCTTAATGCTACTCTGAGAGACCTCCTCTGTTCCAGCTCCACAGTTCTTTGGAGACAGAAATTCAGCAACCCCTCAATGTGCTGTTGTCGGTCCAAGCTCTTACACATGGAGATGAATCAAACACAAGAAACTATCCACCACCAAACACACCAACTCAGTTTTTGCAGAATGGGTATCTTGAGACTGAGCTAGGGCTCAGGTGCTTGAAGAGCAGGCCCAGAGAATTGCCACAGGACTTCAGTCATGACAATATTGCTCTCAATCCACCGAAGTTACTCTAACTTTCTTTGATTTTCAATTACTGCAGCTGAAAGCAGAATCACTGCCGAGTAGATTGTGTTGTCTACACACACAGCTGGGGACCTCAACAGCAAATATGCATCCCCTGAACTTCTATTGAAAATTTATCTTCTAGCAATAAAGAAGGAGAGAAAATGAAGAGCTTATGATCAGATCTCCCATTAAAGCTTCACCAAGCCTGTCGTGCTGAACACATATTGTACACAAACACAAACAAAGACAATCTTTTCCCCTCATCTTTTCTTATATCAAGACATTCTCCTGTTTCTCCTGACAAAATAGAATTGTCTAGAGCCCATGGCCTTTTTCAGGACCATGATATGAGCCATTAAGAAAAACATACCCATTCTAGATTTCTTAGTTTAAAATAATTTATAGCAATATCGGAACCATGTCTCTGCATGATTACAAGATATCATTTAACAAATTTTAGCTGAGTAAGCAAGGAATATATTTTATTTAGTTTCCCTCACATTCCAGATACCTGTAAATATACATACAGAAAAATTAATAAAACTTAACTATTTTTGTTCTAAAGCATACTGTGGGGATTCATCTCATCCATTTAAAAACAAAGTCTGAAATTAAAGTAGTCCAAAATTCAGCACACATCATCCTTGTCATAGGTGTCTAAGACAAGTGTAATGAAACTGAGATGGCTAGGTCTAAATGTCTAATATTAAGGTGACTGAAATTAAAGAAGAAAAAGACCCACTGTAGTGATGTGTGGCAGAGCAAAGCAGCACAGGATTTCATAAAGCATGGTCAAGGATCTGCCAGTTGTGGAACATGCACTCCATGGGAACTAACAAGCAGCCTAAAAAAAAAAAAAAAAAAAAAAATTAAAAAAAAATCCAAAAAACCCTAAACATAAATTGTAAGGTCTTCCCCTGAGTTCAAGGTAACAAAACACTTTAATGTAGGGTACTAGCAATCCTTTTAACCATCAGTCCTCAGTTCATTCATACCTGCCATAGCAGAAAGCAACTGAAGTATTTCAAAGAATGTGATTTCAGAATTGCTGCCAGAAATTGGAGATTAAGGCTTTGCATTATCAGCACAGAAAAAACAAATCTGTAATAGACCTACTGTAAACTAACAGTAGCAAGGAAAGTGAGAGGCTGAAGTTCAAGTGCCTTTTTTTTTGTCCTATTACACCCTGCTTTGTTATCATGATTCCTAAGTTTGAATCACTGGAACACAGAATTTTGGTCCTTGACTTGAGTCAGCATTTGTCTGGCATCTAGCAAAAGGACAGCGTGGCTTGATGTTACACTTCTAGGCATTACAATACAAATAAGTAAATAGTAAATATAATTATTCATTAAGGGGGTAATCTTTCCATAAATGTTTTCTTACAGAATAAGTCTTTTCTCAATAAACTCCCTTGTATTTAGTAGTTAAGGACTTCATTAAAAATACAAAATCTATGAGGAAGACTAAATCAACAAATACTTCTATTAAAATCCCACTTATCAAAAAGAACTGTTAACAACCAGCTCCAACTGGAAGTTTCCACCTGTAAGATATGTACCTACAGCACAAAAAAAATAGAGGTTTCTTTTCCATGTTAAAAAGTAGTTAAAGAAGTTGTGATGGTGAAGTTAGGATGGTCAGTCTACACATGCAAGCATGTCAAGTTGTGTAGGGGGAAATCATGTTTTTCCATTAGATCAAATTTAATAATTAGAAAAAAAACAGATGAGTTTTCCTGCACACAAACTTTTCATTAAGTTCTTCAGAATGCAGTCCTATTCTTTGTGGCTACAAATCATATTGCATTATCGTCTCCTTTTCTGCTTCCACAGAGCATAAATATTTTATCCCATTGACCATTTCATCTCCCTGAGAAAGAACACCATCTACCATGTAAAACATTTTGTTTATGGAACATATTTTGCTTCTAACAGCACAGAAGTCTCTTTATAACTCTGTTACAATAGGCATATTATGTCTTTTTTGTACTGCTCTTTCCTAATGAAGTCCTTCCCAAATTCTGCCACGCACTCTAAAATCACAGTAAAAAAAATTCTTGCATTAAAAGCTTTGTTACCTAAATAAAAACAAAGAAAGAATGAAAAAGAAGGCATGTTACAGTGGGGAACTGAGACACTAGGTGATTTCTTCAAAAGTATTTTCCAAAGACACACAATAAATCAGTGGCAGAAGGTATGATCCCTTATTCCCTCTTTGGTCTCAAACTTTGCTTTCTTTCATTATTTCCTCTTCCACATATTACTTACCCATGCACATGAGCAAGATAACTATCACAACTATAATGCTATGCTGTTAAACAGCAGTGAGGATGAATAAAAATGCAAGCTATAGAGTATATCAGTTTGATATTGTGCTTTCGAATGGCGCAGATCTCCACCCATAACAGTCCTGCATCACTGTTTCCATAGTAACAAGATAACATGAGACCCTTTGGTGTATGTTACTGTCTCTGAAAGAGTCCAACCTCAAGATGAGAATACCATATTGGACTTTGTAAATGAATTCTGCTCTGTGCTTTTTATGTAAAATATATCCGTGAATGATGCACTGACTTGAATAGTGCAGTTATTTAATTGGATGATAACAAAGACGTTACAGATAGAAAAGAAAACAAGTTCTCAGGTGTGGCAATGAGCTGCAAATGCTTTTCTTTTTTGATAACAGCAGCTACAAGGCAAGGGATTCTCATGCCAAATTAAAACATGTTTATATTAAATTGACAGGAAGGAATTACGGGATGGTAGTGGCATATAAGGCCCAGCAAAAGATTGTATAGAATTTCAAAAATAGTATAGTCCCCAAAATACCCAATGGCTGAGGAAAAGTTGTGATATGAACTCATTCCTAGTACAGGTAGAATGGTAGCAAGCCAGGTGTCCGCACATTCCAGCAGAGATGGGGTGAGATCTGGGAGATGATAGACAAGTTAAGTAAAAGAGCCCAACAGAGAACAGCAAGCTACAGTGGAGCCAAAAAATAGCAGCAGGATCAACAGACAAAGATCTGACTGTGCGAAGTGATCAAAAACCCGCTGGGAATATGTCCATGGAGACTGTAGGATGAAAGAGAGAGGAAATGGTACTACAAAGATGGGTAGAAAAATCACATACAAGGTGTAGACAAATCACACCCATCCAGCTCCAGGAACCATTTCCAAAACTCCTAAAAATTTGACTTCAGGTAGGGCAATCCCACACAAACCTCTTCCTACTGCTGAGCTACAAAGCCCACCACATAAACTCATTTCTTTATCTCATTTTTGAAATATTTTTCAAGGTATCAGTTGTTTCACAGATTAGTTTGAAATGCAAAATATATATAATGGGTTGTAAAACATGGGGAATTTTCTGACTCGCTCCCTATGTGGCAGGAATGTGACTGAAATACTATAACATGATGCATTCTTATAATTCAGTTACTTTTTCCATATACTTTGGCTGTTTATATATTTTGTCTACCTTTTGATGTCTAAAAGTTAAATTAATTCAAAAAGTCTGTGCACTTAGAAAAGCCTCCCTCCGACTTCTAGAGATGTGCATGGCTGGGCTTGTATTCTCCTACCATATGTATGCCTTTCAATGGTTCAGACTTCAAGGAGGCTGACAACATTTCCTCATTTGATCAATAGTCTGAACAGTTGCTCTGTGCATGTACAATGGAAGGATCTGGCAGTGTTGCCTCTCTCAGAGAAAAAAATTAAGACAAAGTCACTCCTTTCCACAGCAGTCCTGCATGCCAGCTCTTCATTTGTTTTGAATGTCACTAAATCCAGATGGCAGCTCCACACTGCCATTCTGAAGCAGGTCCATCACTGATGAGGTCAGCAGCCAAAGAAGAGCATAAAGTGAGGCTTTCATCAGTCAGTCCATAACCAGTAGAGGAGTGATTATATTGCCTCCACTAAACCCCTGGCCAAATCTCACTGCAAGGTAGGTCTCCAGTTAAATGGTCTTTTCTTCTCTCAAAACTTTTTTTCACATCATTTGTGAGAGTAACTTGGGGAAACATTTCTAAAATCAGGACAGCAGGGGATAGACTTGTGTGAAAATATGGAAGTGCAGTTGTATAGTCTATTGCACAATAGTTTTGCCCATAAAATATCCTGTTCTCCTATTCCTGTTTCATTCAGGCTGGTGGGGACTCAAATGGCTCTAATGAGACAAGCATGAGCAAAAGACAGACACGTAGACTGTGAACTGAGTTTCAGCAATCATATTTCTCAGGGGCTGGTTATGCTCCTGAGTTTTAAATGCCACTCACTTATTGAAGGAAGGTAACTGAAGAAAAGATGAGTATAAACATGTACCTGAAAAAATGAGATTTGCACCAAGTCATCAAGTGATCTCACTCCTTTCTCAGTGAACCAGTCCTCTGACCTGCCTCACAAGAGCTTTTCTTCTTCCCCCCTCACTGCCAGCTCTGAGCGTCCTTTTCATCTAGAGGTCTCTGCCATTTCAGATCATCTGGTCTACAGCTGACTTTTGCTATAGCACTGCTTAGGTTTCCAGGGAGTTCAAAAATGACATATTTTATAGAATTCATTCAAGTTTTCAAAACCAACACAAAATTTCAGCAGCTATTTTATACAGTATCTGTTCATAATATGACATTCCACAAAACTTCATGGCCTATCTGCAGAATATACAACTGAAATGTATTTAACCTTCAGCACATACAGGAGCAATAAACAACTAGAATTTTGCCTCATAGTAGGGCCATGAGAAACGTGAAAATCTGGTGAATGGTGATGGAGCAAACCTTTCAGTAGAAAAGAGACATAGGCAGACTGTATGGTGATGTTGACGAATAGGTTATTATTAGAGGTGTTGCAATGTGTTATGGGACTCTTCCTACTTTCCCTTGCAAGACTGATTTAACCCCCACAACAAAAGAAATATAACAATGATCTTTAAATGGAGACTACTCAGGTTCTCTGGGTGAGATAGGTTAAACAAAAGCTTTGAAAACTATTTCACTCCTTTACAGGGAGAGTTTGAAGGGGATGCTTTCATACAGTGCTGTACTTTACTTAGAGGTATTTTTGGAGAATCCTGATTTGCAAGCCAGCAAGTTTCAGTGACTTTCTGAATCATATTGACGTTATATCACTTCATTCCCAGAAAATTATTCTTATCTACATCACCTATGAATGATGTTTTCAGGTCTGCTCCCTCCTGCAGATCAGATCCCTGCACTACTACCCCAACTCCCTGCTTGCTTATTACTTGTGTTTCATCCCTTTCTGTTAGGGGAAAGTATAATTTTTGTTTTCTTCCCAAATGCTCCAGCTGCAGGCAGGATAAGATGAAGTAGCTTTCCTTTTTACTATTACAGTACATAGGATGTGAACAAACTGGAACAAACAAATCAAGTGGCCGTGTCAGAGCCCCTGGTATAAAACAAGATAATCTTTTCCTTTCATCAGGATTCTCACTTCTGACTTTTGTCTGTGAACTCTGGATGCAGTATTTGCACTGTTAGATGTCTGCAGTGCAGTGGTGTGAGATGTATACCATGAGGTTTTCTTAATAATCAGCTAGAAAGAAACAGGCATCTTAAGGTAAAATTCATTTAACAAATTTTACATGCTTGTTTTAGGCTGAGATGAGTAAAATCTTACTTTTCAGGGACTGAGGTTTTGGGGAATTGGAAGGTTGTTTGGGAGCACTAAATTGACTTGTTTTCTCCAAAGCAAGCCAGATGTAAGGGGATCAAACTTGGAAAATAAATGGCAGACATTCACTTCTGGAAGACTTAAAAAGTTGGGGGTTTAGTTCCTCTTCTTGATCATGGCAAGACTGCACCCTAAAGAAACACCATGTGATGAAAAATACCATCATTAAGTGAAGAATGCACAAGGAAACACATGAAGAGAATGTGAAAAATGTTTTAAGGCATAGTTTAAACCCTGCCAGTTATGGAAAACAAATATATAATCTTTATTTTCCTCATGTTTTTCTTCAATTGTATAATCTTACCAACTGATCAGAACAAGCAAAAAATCCAAATAAAGCCAACCAAAAATTGCCTACCCAGCTCTTTTTCTTTAGTCTTCTTGAAACTGCAAGTCATTGTGTTGGACAGCTGGGAATTTCCCACTCACTAAGGGCTCTGTTGCTTAATGTAAAAAATCCTCTACAGAAAATGGAATAATTTCTCACCAAGATTATGCCAGTCCTCATGTTACAGAAGAAGCCACATGTGTATTTTCCTGCAAGTCTGTTGGAAACTAATATCATCTATCTCTTAGGTGGATTTAATGAATAAGGAGAGTAGAGGAACTTGTATTGAATTTCTTGGAAGTTTTGCCTGATATAGTTTATAACTCTGTAGATCTTGTAATGTAATACGAAGATCTTCCTAACTCTGTACTACATGGAAAGCTATCATAAGTCTGATGCTATCATAGTATTACATTAAACTGCTATCATACTATCACATTAAGCTGCAAAGAGAGAAATACAAGGGGATCTAGATAATTATATTCCTGCTCCTCTTGTCTCAAAAGTGTCAGTTTCAAAAATCTTGCTTCAGAAAAAATCTCAAGAATGATGTGCTTTGCAGTGTTGATTAGGAAAGTTAGACTTACACCTAACCAGCTCTTTAGCCAAAAGTGTTAGAGACAAATGTTACCTCATTAACCTACCAGTTGTTTGGAGAATACGGTCAGCTTCCAAGTAGGAGAGTACATCTGTGGCTCTAAAAGAAGCTGTGTTTCCAAAATCTTTTAACATGTAGGAATACTCCAGAATAGTAAATGGTCGAAGTGTCAAAAGAGGCCACGCTGTCCACACATGGCACTGGATGTGATTTATCCCCAAGTCATCTCTGACAACTGGGAGGAAAGCATTCACACCAGCCCTCAGGACTCTGCAACAATGCCTGAGAGCTGGCAGCTCAGGGGTAAGTCATACTGCTCAAGTCATCTGCTCATTTCTCCCAAGGAACATAACTCCCTGCAGCTATCAGCTCATTCAAAGACCACCCTGACTACTGGCTAAGACACAAAAAAAAAAAAAAAATTAAAAAAAAAAAAATTACTTATAATATCATGATAAAATATTAAAACAAATGCTTAAGATATTGGAAAAATAGAGCAAAAAATAACTTTAAGCATCCTCCATGGCTTGTATATTGTGTTGGTTACCACAGAGGGCTAGAAATCTAGTCCTTTGCCCTAGAAAAAGCTACCCATGGTTGTTTTCCTGAAAGCAGCATTTCTCTTCAACTATTAGTACTTAACTGCTTGAATGGCTCTTCAGATCAGCCCCAATCCCTGCAGATTCAGTTCCGCTTAATGCCCGCTGAATTTGTAGATTTCCTGTGTCTTTCCTAAAGATAGTTCTTCACAATATTGGTAGGTGCAGTCTGTGCTAGCTTCTTCGCATGGTGTCCCATTGTCTGCTCCTGGAACCTGCTGTTACATGACTCGGTTTTCTTCACAGCATGTAGGGAAGAACGGAGGGTCGCAAAGAGCAGATGAGCTGCTTAGGGAAATAGTATAAGAAACAGATCAAGAGTAATCCTTTGATATGTCCTCTCAGCATTTGGCAACTAGAGGTTTAGAAACTTCCTCTATTGAACACTGAATCAGAACAATCACACCTAATAGCTATAGATATATGTGGATGAGTATGTGTGCACATATATATGTACACATATATATATACACACGTACACATAAATATATTTTTGGCCTCTGTAACACTTTGTGCCAAAGAGTTCCATGGGTTTTTTTGCCTGCTTCTTGCTACATGATAATTTCAGGGCTTTTGTTCTTGTATTGTAAAAAATGGTGGAAGAAGGTTTCCTATCACCTTCTCTGTTCATAACTTTCTAGCCCTCTCTTGTATCCCTACTGCCTCTATTGAATGTTTCTTCTCTGAAATAAAAGCTCTTAGTCTATTTAGCATATAGGCACAGAGATCTGTTTCATATTTATTGCCATACCTCTTGCTCTTCGGCCTAAATATTCTTGCTGTTGCATATGCTTTTTCAGAGGGGATATCAAAACCATTAGCAGTTTTTAAGATGTGGGTTCACCAGTGATTTACCAAAAAAATACCCCATACAGCTATGTTCTGATCTTCTGGTCTCTGCTACTTCCCTGATAGTGTGAAATCATCACACTGAGGAAGATCTGCTCAGAGCTAGCTGATAGGAAATGCTCAGAGCAAGGAGATGTTATGACTAAATCCCACCCTTCTCTGGGATTTTACAAGCTTCAGTTCAGGTTTAAAAACCACAAAACCTTCTCATGAGGAGCACTCCCTGGCATCATATACAATATATTGCATTGTGTACAGAACACTCACTAGATCTGGGAGAGCTCTGATCCAATTTACACCTTCCTGCTGGTGATGACTCAAAGCCACCCTTCCCAGCTCCAGAGGAGCACACCTAAAGATGAACTTACAGGCAGGGTGTTCTCCCAGTTGAGACCTTGACTGGTGGAGGAAGCATCCAACCCTCCTCTGGTTCAGTGGGTCCTGGAGGGGTTTTTGTAAGTAGAACAGTGTTAAAAGAAGGGTTAGAGAGTGTCTTCCCTTCAGACTAGAGCCCTAAGAGCACTTTTTTCAAAGTCCAGACACATGGATTTAAATCTATGTTTTTCCGCATGCTGGTCAAAAGCTCAAACTAGTGAGCTGCTATACAAAGGGAAAAGAGTGCTCATACTTTCCAGCTTTGCTAAAAGTGGGGGGGAAAAAAGCCAAAGTAAAAACAGTTGCTCTGCTTTTATAGCGCTTGATCTATTAGGCTATTTGTGATAATCGGGTCTCTATAAGACATCTTAAACTGAAATGTTGGAGTACTTAAAAGGTATTCTTCACTCCTGAAATTAGCAACTTAAAAGCCTAATTTTTGTAAATGTTGGAATAAAAAATGGGCAATTGTACACTATGCAGTGACGCCTTCGAGAACAGTAAAGCAAGACATTCTTTCCTATTTTTCCTGGCATACATGGGCTTCAGAACTGAGATTTCTACCACAGTACAGAAGCAAGAAAATAGGGGAGTTTTGTCCAACCTGACAAATTGCAGAGTCTAGCAACAGGGAAAGACAGGAATATTTTTTTTTTTTTCATTTTTTTTCCTTTGCTTTGTTGGTAAATTTTTCCTCTAGATGGAAATGAACACAGAAAGAAATGAGGCTTTGATCTTAAAGGAGGGAAAATTCAGAGCACAGAGAGTACACATCACTAGGTGAGGGGAAGTGATGTCACACTCATAATGAGCAACAACAATACTTCTAAAAAAACTCACTTCAAAAATGCCTTCTAGATATTAAATCAAGGAGTATGTTTGCATGTTAACTGCCTCCAAGCGATCTTTTATATTAAACTACTTTATGTGCAAGACTTCCAGATCATTTACAGGGCAAGTGCTTAGGAAAATAGGGGCTTTCCAAGAGCCTGAAAAGATTGTCTGACTGATTGTCTGTCTACAGGTTTTCTTTTAAAGCTATTTTAAGTATATGATCCCATCCCAGCTATTTAACTCAGGAACCTGTCAATCACATGCTGTCTAATTGAACTCTTGGATACTGTAGGATTGCAAGCCACAAAGCATATGAACCAAAATGTGAATAAAAGGTTTTCTGCTATGATTTCTTTCTTCAGACCTAATTTGAAAAGGTCAAATTTCAGATTGTGTAACCCCATTGAGACTTAGGGACTAAACCGGGACAATCACCAAAAAAAAAAAAAAAAAAAAAATCTAATTTTTCTTTCCCTTTTGAAAGGCAAGAGGAGGTCTTTAATACCAGTTACTTGCTGGGGCTGATAGCAAGGTCTGAGAGTGGGGAAAGGACAATGAAAATTGAAAAAGGGAAACATATGAGTCAGGTTTTGTACTGCTGAGCTGGTAAATGGATGAATGTGAATGAAGTAGAATGGACTGACTGTGTGACATCTCCTTCAGAGACACTCTGCGATCCTGCTTGTTTGATTTTTATTTTTTTTTTTTTTTGTCAAAGAGAAAATATGGGGTACCAAACACATTTAGGGGCTAAATAAGGGAAAATACCTCTGGAATGGATTTTATAAAAGGCTAGAAATAAATTGTGTATTTTACAACTGTTGGACTATGATTCTGAGAGAAAGCCCCTTGAGCTTAAGTGAATACCTCATTGATTTCAACAGGCTTTATGTCAGAACCTAAACCACAGCATTTTGCAGAAATGAGATTAGCAGTACCTGTCTTGACATATATTACACAAATTTAAACTACCTTATTTAATCAGTAGATTTACATTGTCTTCATGTTTACGGACTCACTCCATAAACAAGTGTGATCTCAGCTGGTGTAAAACCTTAGGACTCCACCAATTCCAGTGGGGCAGTGACAGTTTACGTCAGCAGAGAAATCTGGACCATAAAGAAGAAGAGACTTTACACAGTATATGGCCATCCATGCTCTCAAACAGTATGAAATATGACTGAGTTTATAATATTAACTAATGAGCAGTTAATCTGAGGAAGAAAAAGCATCTAGCTACATGTGCTTATGTAGCAAGTGGTTTGCAATTACGATCACCCTAAATGTTGTCAGAACTATGCCCAGCACAATCTTTGATATTTAAGGGTAATTGAGTGTTAATTCTATTGACCCTATTTGCAGAATCTCTTCCATCCTGGGAGCATTAGTGACTGTCAGGCAGCACACTTTACATAGCTTCCACTGAATGTTTTTCTTTTAGTGATTTTTTTTGTTACCTGAGGCATTTCAGTCATGTAACTTCAGCAATCAATTTTGGCCCAAAGCAGCATAGGCCTCAGTCGCTGACGAGCAAGTATTTGCATGCAAGCTTGCTATTAAAGCACCAGGGAGAAGAGAGTCCACAAAAGCTTAAGAAAAGGGAATCTGAGTTAAATCATCACACAGTCAGCTAAATTGCTGGCCCTGTAATTAGCCTTTTTGGAGGTCTCAAACTGTTAATCCCTTTTCTGGTTATAATTGGTTTATTGAATCTAAATTAACCCAGTGTTTTAAGAAATAATCATTCCATTCTAATGGCTACATAAAATAAAAGAAATATGGAAGCTACTTTGTTTGAGACCTAATTTAGATTAGACTGCTGAAACAATTAGTCTTGGGAATGGCATTTTTTTGCAGAATTTTGTTGCAGGAGGGTTGAGTTTGGAAGCTGGGGGGAAGGGAGGGTAATATTTTATTTACACAGCATATGCAAAGCAGTTGTATTTAAAAATTCACTAGATTGAGAATATCCGCTGCATATGGAGAGTGAGTCAGTGCCAAATCAGAACTGGATTCCATGCCAGGAAAGAGAGCCGGGGGTTAGACATCTGTAAAGTGTTGGATGGAATGGAAGACAAACCTAAAACACTTCTGTTCATTACACATCTAGGCTATTTCCTAGCCATTTATCTAGACCTGAATTTCCAGACCAAAACTGCTATATAAAGAGGGACATTTGCATGTTTTGTTTTGCAGTACACAGAAACTTTATTGGGTCCCAGAAGAACTAACTTAACCTGAACATATACCACTGAAATACCTAAGGGTAATCAGGTCTTATCTGACCCAGTCTGGGAGAGAAAAAAAATGTATCATCTAGGTGTCTGGGACTTCCAACACTACCAGGAATTACCTCATTATCTTACAGCACTAGCCTCGTCAGATAGAGGATGGGGAGAAAGACATGGAAACATGAGAAGGAGAGCAGATAAAAAGGAACTAGGGAGAAGAAAAAACATGTTGAGTCTTAATTGAGCTTGGAGAGGAAGCAGTAGGAGAAAAACATAGTTGGCTGGGTTATGATTTATTCTCTCTAGTGATCTATGTTTGCAGTGGATTGAAACGTGCTCTTGTTCCTAGTACATATTTTATACCTTGTTTATCAAGTGTGAAGTCAAGGATGAACAAGTTTAAGTTATGGGCAAAGTATGATGCTTCTTTAGAGCCAATTTCATCAGGCGTAACTTTGTAAAGCCCAGTGAGCATGTTAAAGTTTTCCAGGGTGTTACAGCTGATTCTACTCTGAGCCCCAGTGCAAGGAATATGTTGTTTTAATGTGTTACAATAAACATTCAAATACATTACACATTATATAATCCCTTATATGCATAATGTGCAATCTTGATCCCCAGTGCTTCCCCAAGAAATCATCACTGAGCACAAGATGAGAATTTGAAGTTAAATTTGAAAAGTAGAAGAGGAAAAGAAGAACAGAACCAGATACACAAATCAATGAAAATACAATCCCCTTTCTTTTTCTTCATTCACCGATAAAAGTAAGGAGAGACGGCCAGGCTTGGAGAGGTAGCAGGAGAGAACCAACACAATGAACAGAGATCAAGGGTAGCAAGTCTCTAAGTCTCATAACTGTTGACACATACTTTACTCTTTGGCTCCTATGTGAAACATTTTTCTACCTTTAAGAGAATTTCTGGAGATTCCACATTTATATATGCATGTAAAATATCATATTCATATGTACAGACATGCAGGGACACATTTTTACAAACTATTTTTTGGATTGTTGAGGCTACAGCGGTATACATGAGTTATTTAGAATATCATTGCAATTAGCCCTGATAAAAATGAAAGGGAGGTTCAAAACTAGCCTGATGTATTTAAGTGTCCAGTTACCCTTGGGACAACAAGTGTGTAATAAAACGTCATCTTTGAAATACAGCTCCATATCTCTTACACACAAATTAAAAACTGCCACTTCAGCAGTGAATCATGACAGCTACTCAGAAGCATACTATGACTCTACAAGTTATTCTCTTCACTTGGTTATAATACCTTCAGTAACATTGCCCTTATGGAGCTTTTAGCCGAAAGTATTTTAATTTGTACACAGAGAAGAATTTTATGACACATAGCTACCAAATGATCCATTGTTATAACACACTTTTTTCTTTGCCACGATCACCAATTTCGTTCAATGACCTTTTTGCTTGAGACTTTGCTTAAAAGATCAGGTTTAATGTCATAGCAGCCCCATTTAAATCATAAATAAAAGGGTGAAATCAGCTAGAAAAAGTAAATAATGTTAAAGTCTACACAGATAATGTAGTAGTTTTCAAGTTGGTTAGACCTGATGCACTGAGCACACAGAAAACAGTTTTCAGAGCCATCAGCAATTATCTTTAGAAACTTGAGAAATACAGACTCCAGAAACTAAGAAGAGCAAAAGTTTATTTACTTTTAAAACATCAAAAAGGAGAAGAGAACCTAACTTCAATCACCAGAAAAATATCAGAAAAAATAATGAAAATGTTTATTTGTAAGTATCTGGAATAAAACCAGGATGTAAGCAAAAGCTGAGACAAATTTTTAATTAATACATTATTTCAGAACAGATTTCTTTCTCTTTACAGCAGATAACAAGCTTTAAGGATAGAGAGAATAAATACTGTCTTGCATCTGGATTTTTGCTTTTGACATCCCACAGGACATTCCCACAGACAAACATATTTAATGTAGTTAGCTCCTTGGGAAATCGCATTCAATGAATAGCTACCAATGATTCATTTCCAAATGAGCAAGATGTATCAGGTCAGGTTCTGCAAGAATCTGTCTGTATGACATAGTCATTAATGAACTTAGTAGATTAAGATGTTTTTTGCATTTGAAAATTACACTAAGCTTTAAAGGCTTCAAACCCTTCACAGTGCAGAATGTACATTTTAAATGATCTTGGTGAACAGCAGAAATCTGAATTCAACTAAACAATTAAATGAATTCCTATGCATGTGCACAAGCAAAATTATCTACATAAATATAAGCTGGAGAATGAGTGGCAAGACAAGTAGTTTAGAAAATAACCTAACAATTAGAATGGATGCAAAGAAGCAATAAACTCATTCCATTGCATAAGAAGCAACCATGTTGAGTTACAGAAAGTGAGTACAGCTTTATCTTAAACACACAAAACATTTCTTGCACTCAGAGCTGGTAATTCTTTACCTGGATCTCTATGACCACTACAAGTTATCACACGTTAAGGAATACACCACCCGGCTGGAGAAAGTCCCAAAACCAGAAATAAGAGTGAACTTCTAAAAAAAGGGATCTAGCCTAAGACTTTGCCAGAACTGGGTTTGCTTAATCCAGGAGGGGGAAGACTACTTGGGGATCTGATAACAGTGTTCAAATTTTCAGAAAGATTCTTTGTGAAAGAAGAAAACGAATTGTTTTCCATAACCTCTGAAAAATACAAAAGATTGCAATAAGGGAGAATTAGGTTAGAGATAAGAGAAATACTTCAGTGTGAAAAGCAAACTAAGAAATGAGTAACAGACCCATGAAGAGTCTTGCTGCTGGTTAGAAATGTTAAGGAGAAGTAAGAAAGACAAACAACAGCAACAATTGGTTTTCTGTATCGATCCTACTTTGGAGCACACTTTTGAGTTAGTGGATCTCATAGATATTGCACAGAAAGTATCATTATCAAACAGTATGCAACTTTCTGTCCTTGCTCTATTGCACAGACTGTGGTGCTAAACATGTATCTCTATTAAGGGCACTATAGTTTAAGTTGAATATGAAAACTGAAAATAAAATTATTGCCATAAACAAGGATTCAAAATCCTTTTAATTAGGCAGCATGCTTGTGACTACAGCAGGAGATTGGAAACTGGAGATATATATATATATACTTTTCACAGACTTTTCACAGTAGACCTCTACTTTTTGTCCAAATATTTCATTGTTCTAAAAAAATCAGAGTTTAATTATTAATTATGCCCAGAAAATGTGAATGCCTTTGCAAGTAGTCCATATTGCATTGACTTCTAAGGTTACTGCATGCTTTTCTGTTTCTCCACATTAAAAAGTAAATAATATAAAATCGATTCCTGTATCCTGCAGCTTTTAGTTCTGAAATGCCCATTATTTCAGGAACATCAATTCTTATCACTTTCTTTTGCACTCTGAATTTTTCAGTAGGTCATTATTTATGTAATACTGATGGTTATAACTATATCACACCAGCGTGACTATAGACAAACATGTAGCCTTAATATATGTATCAGCATACCATCTGGAGTCAAATCCTTTAAGCATTCTGGATGATACTCCACTAAGTTTCTCAGAGAGCTGAAATAATGAAAGTTGTATCTTAGGCCATTAAGGGGCAAGGTGGTCCCCAGCCTCACTGACATAGCTAGATCCAAACATTCTGTACTCTCCAAGACTTCTGTATCCTCCAAACTTCTGTATCCTCCAAGTCTTTATCACTTCTTACCTTAATGTTTGTGACAGGAATAACGTAGGGATGTTTAATTAAGTCTGTGATGTCCTTCATCTTACAGCTCTTTATACTGCCTTAGTAGCACACGTGCACTGTCAAACAGACCTCTTCATCTGGGTGGAGAAGTACATTCAAGGACCACATAAAGCTGAGGAGGACCAAGTCCACGAACAGTGAGAAGGCGATGTGCTAAGCTTACCCTCACTACTCAGAAGTACATCTGAAAGTCCTTTTCTTTCTTAAAACACTTTTCTTATTCTTGAAAATAATGGGAAATAGCAAAACATAACTGCTGGTAAAAGCAGCTAATGTTTTACCTGTCCCTGTTTCTGTAAACTCATAAAACTCACAAGTCATTCACACAACTTTATTTATATTGGTAGATGTATACTAGAAAAAGCACTCATAAAATCACACTTGTCAGTGTGGATTCCTGTACTTAGAACAAATTTATGTGTGTACATCTTGAGCTACCAGGGACTCACTTTCTCCTCATAAAATGTAACACTATGAGAAAAGGAGATTTTGATAAAGTTTCTTTACTTCATTGACAGGTTTTCTCCAAAATCAGTGACATCAAAAATAATATTTGAGAGGTTTCAAAGTTATTTTAAAAAACAAATACACATACTTTCTGACAGGAAAGAGAAAGCTTGTGTTGAGCTGTACAAAACCACAACCTACTGTTGCTCTGATCATTATTCCCTGTTCTCAGTTACTGGACCACATGCCAAAGCAGCTAAGATGACAGGGTCCAGGAATAACTGTGTTGGAGCTTTAGAGCTGCCTCTGGGTGTGTCACATCATTAGACTGTCCATGTGCTGCTTGTCTTCCTCATCCTACTGAATGCCATTTACTTGCCTTTCAACATTTTTTCCTATAATTTGTCTCTATTTTACCCATTCACAAATAACATTACCTCAAAGCCTGTATACATTCTGCTATACATAAGGTGCACAGAGCAAAACTCCAAACTGTGAGTGCAGGTTTTGCTCAGGTGGGCAGATGGATTTAAGCAGCTCATGCCTGCTGGCCACAGAAATGCATACCTGGAGCCTTTCTGCTGGAATGGAGTCTGCACACAAAGAGCATGCTTGGGTTTCAGTCTGATGCCTTCACAAATACATACTGCACCCTGCTAGTGAAGTACCCATTTCCTATTATAACGAACGCATTCCTTTTTTCTCTAACTAGATCCTTGCCCAATCTGGAAAACTCAGACTTGGCTTCAGATTTCACACACCCTGCTCAACTCAGGAAAGTTTAGTCTGCTGTCTGGAAGCAACTTAAGGATATCCAGAGTTGGATTCAGTTTAAATTTTGTATCCTGCCACTGAGATAAAAATGGAACTGTGATATTTTAGGGGGTGCCTGTGTCTATATTGCTCTGACAGAAAGCTCCTGAGGATGTCCAGAATATCCTGTGTACCTGCACACCAAAGGTGTTTGGGTCATTCCCAGTACACCTCCTGTGGGTATGCACAAATTAAAACCTGGGCTACAGGTTTTGTGGTATGCACTAAGTCATCTACTACGTAGCCTCCTTTTTTTCCACACTGTGCAGATGTTATGATCTCACCATGCAACCCTACATCAGACAGAGGGTCCCATAGAAAATGGCAGAGGAGGAGGGGAAAAACCAGGGTCACACCCAGGTGCAGGCCCCACAGTTGTCAGCCCTCCCCACAGATTCCCAGATGCTGATGTTGTCTGAATTTGCAAATAGAGGCTGTACTTTTGCATGGAGGAAGGACAAGGTTGCACAGAGATGCTCATTGGTGCAGGGACCAACTAGGCCAGCTGTGGAGATGCCATTACTGCCAGCCCAGCCACTGAATGTCCACAAGCCTGATGGTGAGCCAGCCCTGAGTGCAGCATGAGCATCCCCAGAACAGCAGTGATACATCATCCCTTGCAGGTACAGGGCATGCCTTGGAGACACAGTCAGGGATGTAACTTTCCCTCACAGGGGGGTTTCAGCACCCTTCAGAGGGTGCTTCGAGATGTGGGTGTGTGGACAGTCAGGGCAGTTAGCTTTGATGACACCTTCAACATTGCTACAAGGCACTGGGCTTTGAAGTCCAGCTATCATAACAACCATCTCAATCACCCCATTTGTAAACCAGTATTACAACATCCTGTACAATTAAGGGCTTGTCGGCAAAAATAAGATCCTTTAGGGCAAAGCTGCAGCTAGCCTTGCATGGTGTGCTGCAAGCAAGGTGCTGGGCCCTTCCTGTCTTGCTGTTCTTACGTAGTGGCTTCCCAAAACGGACATTGGTGCCCCACTGGGAATACAGGCACTGTGTACCAAAGGGGAGAAAGAACCCTCAGGTAGGCGGGAAGGAGGGAGATCTAACACAGCTTCTTACCCTTTTGGCATCAGTTTTGATCCATGGATTGCAATGTGATGTGATTGGTGATCCATGGAAGAACCAGCCCACATTCTCCTTTATTTGTACACACATCAAGAGGATCAAAGGAGAGGTATTACATCTTTTCCAAGCTCCACTCAAGTAGCTCCACACTATCCATTGCCAGTTTGCATTTCACAAGCACAGGCTTTCTCCAGTGACAAGAAACATTTATCCCATCAGTTCCTTAAGGCCCAGTTTTTGCACTAAGAAAAAGACTGCCTTTTTAGGAATGTCAGAAAACACTAAGTATGCATCGATACATTGAAAAAATAGGAACAAATTGCCTTCCTAAAAATATTAAACATGCACATTAGGAACCATTATGAAAAGACACTAATATCACAAAATACAATGACATTCTTATCTCCAGAACGTCCTGACCTGAATCTATCTTTATTCAGTACTTTCATGAAGATGGAGTAGTCTCTGGGGACTTCAGTGAGCACAAAGAGGCAAAGTCCAGAGTAGGGAAAACGGTGATTCAGAAACGTCCGTCCTCAACCCATTGCTATGCCTCTTAAGCAATGTTTCTTTGCTTTAACAGGCTCAGAGATCATGAGAATTAACTACTGTAGTTAATTGTGTTTATAGTTAAAACGTATATCACAGATTGTGTTTATTACGTTTGAGGTTGGGGAGAAATCATACATTGCATTGAATGATTGTGTCAGCTCTCCTGCAAGCCCATTTCTTGCTTCTCGGCTATAAATAGTGCTCACAACACATGTGAAAAGGATCACTCTCCATTCTGAGGTGGGAAATCGCTGAAGAAAGCTGCTCTGGTAAACAAGCCCTTCCTGACTGCTCTCTCAATAATTGGCAGTGAGCACAACTCCTGGATCGCTCTGCTGACAAAAACTGCCTCGCTCCTCCCTGCTGCTAAAGCAATGCTGTGTGTCAGGGAAGGGAAGGCTGAGACCACTAATATGGAAACTGAGAAGTCTTACAGCCAGCATTAGAAAAACCCAGACAAAACTGCACTCTTTAGCAAACCCTCTCCTGGGTATGGCTGAGGTCTCAGCTCCTATCTCAACTGTTGATACCACAGTTTTCCTGCCAGCACTCACCACAGGCTCAGTGGTGCCTCAGCCCCACAAGGCGGACACAACAGACATGTTTTGCCAGGTCAAAGATTCTTGTGGATGAGAATTTCACAGCCTCCATGCAGCCTCTTTCAGCACTCCTTAGGCAGGTTTTTTGCATAATCTGAGTCTTCTGTGCTACAGCTTAAGAATGTGTTTTGCTGTCCACCAAGAACATGCAGAACAAACTATCCCCTTTTGCATACTTCTCGGATTACTTTTGAACATCCTAGACAAGGTTACTATAACTGCTAACAATATTTTTTCATAGATAAAGACTGTTAAGTGTTTGTGTCTCATCCTGTTCCAGAAAGTGCATGGGATGAAGCAGTACTGCTGCCTTTACTCTATAGATGGAAAGTATACATAAGGGATCACACACCCCTTCTCTGTTCAGCTGTGTCACACAGCATCTCCAGTACCTGCATCACACAGCATTTAATGGTCTATTTTCCCTCTTCAGCAATCACATGCACAGTGCTAACTGCAGTCGTGCCTGAAGTCCCTTTAAGTATCCCTGCCAGGGAGCCTGGGAATTCTTTGCATTTCATTCAGTAAGCCATATTTGCATGAGTGTAAGGTATGCCAGCTGACTTTGCTTTTAGTAAATATATCATGAAATTGATAGAAATATTCTTTGCTGTAAGCAAACACACTGGGGCATATTCATACCATCCCCATTGACATTTTGCACAAGTCACCCTCCAGAGATGCCCACCACTTTCCACCAACACTATAAAGAACACAGGCTCCTAAATTTTGGTGCACCTGATTGTATCTCTGATATCTAAAGTAGGCAATGAGTCACTTTTGCAACAGCACTAACGTAGGTGCTTATCTCAGCATAACACTTTTAGTGTATGCAATGTTTGAACAATATCATGCACAACCAACCTTCCATAAGCGTTCAGGCTAGCAAATCTCAATGGCTCAAATACTTCCAAAATAAGCAGCCCAGTCCTGACTAAAATGTAACTGAAAGCACAGGAAATATTTTGTAGTCTTCAGTCTAATAATTATGATGAGGCATCTAAAGCAAAAGACTTCATTTTGAGTCGATGGTCAGCATACATACCCTTTACACGGTTAATACCGAGTTTCACAGTATAGATAACATATTCCAAACCTCTTTGGAGATATCCAGATCTTCACAGAGATAACCTGTTTGGTTACCACTGACATTTAGAATACGCTATTTGTTTTCTTTCTCCTTTACATTTGACAGTTACTGCTTAAGAAAGGACTTTGATATAGCCCATGACATGCCTGAGGGTATTTTTTAAAAAGCAGGTTGGGGGAAGAGAATGAATACATGAAAATAAAGCCTGATCTAAATTAGTAAGTTGCATGTTCCCAGATGTTTCCTTCTTGAGATCTCGCATAAGAGCAACTGCATCAGGACAGCTGTAGTTAGAGCTTTTCAGTTGTCACTAAATCTTTCCTCCTTTTTCATAAGCTGATCTCATCCACAGTGATGTTGTTTTCACCTCACATCATCTTTACAAACAAATAAAATATTTCCTCTCCAACAAACACAAGCACAAGCACACACATACTCCTCTCTTTGGTCTGCATACAGTAGCTTGGCACCAAAAAGATAAGTGATTAAGTTTTAACAAGTGTCAAAGGCAAGTGGCTCACAGACACTTACCTGGAGATCAGAATGTGGTTTAGGTGCTTTCTGAAATTCAAATTAGCAAGTGTCACTCTTCCTGCCTTCTACTACACTTCAGGAAATGTTTGATCTGCAGAAAGAGAATGAGACTTAGAAAATGAGCAAGAGATAAACCCCCAGGATTCCAGGGCTCAGACTTCCCACTCCCAAGCACTGCCACTCTTCCTGGGAGCAGGTGAATAATCAAGGTTACTCTTGCTTACATGGCCATATTGCAAGGTGCTAATGTAGTGTACTGTGTAGAACTGATTCCCTCCTAAATATTTAGATCAAGAGTTTCAGCACAGAACAACATTACAGTTAACAATTCAAAACGCTACCACTGAAAGATATTTTTGACACTATCAGCTGGAAGTGAGCAGACATGCCTTTGTTAAGTTACAATGTAGTCTATCATTTGTAATACAATATCAATGCAAAAACAATCCCTCAGAACATTGATCAGAAATTTCCTAACCTTTTTTCATTTGCTAAAACACATGTTTTATAAGGGCCCTCATGGTCCTGTGCCACTGCCATGTTGCTCAGAAATAAAAGACGTTGCAAGGGAAGGAAGGTGATCTAACATCTCATGACATACAAGTCCTTTATTGTTAAAAATGCTAAATTTAGGTAGTTTTTACACAGCAAAAAAATGAAATAGATTGGTATATAGGAAATGTATACATCAATTCATAGGAATTTTACATTACACATAATGGTTGGAATTAATGTATCAATATTTACCTACATCCACCACTCACACCTCTCTAAAACACTATTACATAAGTGCTTGAAAAAATTCACCAACAGCCACAAACACAGAAAGATTTGTAATTGCAGATTGCAGTGCATAAGCAAGCTACGTTTTTTTTCTTTTTTTTAACTGGAACTATTAAGTGCAGTGAACTATAAGAACCTGCATCCCTTGTCAACCTGAGTAACCCATTCAGATGCAGCTAACATCACAAGAGAAAAAAAGATAAAATTAAAATTAAGGAAAAAAAAGGGTCAGGAAAACAGGAGTTATCCAAGAAACAAGTTTCGATTCTTGCTTGTGTTCAGTCAGTCCTGTACCATCAGTCTTCTTCTACCTTTGCAGCTTCTGTGTTTGCACACCCAAAGCTGAACAGCCCATGCTCCAGCCTCATACCGAGCTGGGAGCTGCATTTTAACCAGACTGCATAAACTGGCATTTTGTCCATTTTCACACACTTTAAATGCTGATTCCCTCCTCCTGTCACAGGACAGAAAAAAAAAGTGACAACTATATTGATAGTGAACCTTCTAGTTTCATACTGAGTTGTTAAATTTGGGATTAATCCTTTCCTGGATGCAATGTAAAAAGTACAGGTGACAGGGGAAGAAAAGCTTGTAAGACCAAGGCACCTCGAAATCTTTACCTTTTCCACATGTTTTTTCTTGTAGTTCTCCCATTCGGTTTCAATCCCTCACCAAACTGAACTTGCAGAGAAGGCAGTGGTGTGGGCATGAAACATGCACACCACATAGAAAAGGAACCCCTTAGCAGTTCCAAGGTTGAAGATGAACTAAACACAGCCCTGTCAAAGCATGCTGTTGACTGCATCTAATTCTCCAAGTGATCTGTTTTCCTGCTCACAGAACAGTGCAAGGCAAGGACAAAGGCGAATTCATACATTTGAAACCATATATATATATATGCCTCTCATTAATAAGAGCCCACTTATACATACAGAAGATGTACAACTGCTAAGTCTTATTAACAAAGAATCAGATTACCCCACCCTGTGACTTGCTAGTTATGTACCTATGGGTACAGGATGTGCTGTGTACCCTAAAATCTTTGCAATGATCCTCTAACTTTCTTTGAGTGCTGCTAATTTTAATGTGGCTATTTTTTGCAGGCAGCAGGTAAGAGCTGACTGCTTTCTGAAATTTCATGGAGATTTAAAAGGATATTATTTTTATTTTATTTCTGTTCTTTGGAATATTCCACAATCTATTCTTTAGACTGATGCAGTCAGTTCAGAATAGGTATCATAGCAGCAAGCTTGAATTTCAGTGTAAAAAAGCAACAAAGAAATCACTCTGTTCATCTTGTCCTAAAGATTTTTTCGAGTTATATATATGTGTGTGTAAATATGTACTTGTTTATATATGTGTGTGTGTGTATGTATATATACACCCATACATAAACGTCTATTTATAGTTCTGTTGAACTATAGAAGTGAAAAAAGAGAAAAGCATTGAATAATTCATAAAATTTTCTTCCTTTATCACTCAGGTCCAACTCGCCCACATAAGCGTAAACCCAAACTGGATTCTATCAGATTACAGAGACTACAGATATAACTGCAGGATTCTAGACACCTCCAAAAAAAAAAAAAAAAAAAAAAAAAAAAAGAAAGAAATAAAACAAGTCTTCCTAGTCAGCACTGGAGCACTGGTAGGGTTTCTATGACTTCAGCTGGAGACAGGCATCTAGATCTGAAGCAGCCATCCTCATCTCTGTGCAGAGTCAGCGTAGATGACAGAGTCCAGGGATTAAGATATCTCATCCTCAGCAGAGATCTAAAACAAACCATCTGAATGAGTTACAGAAGTATCTTCTTCTCTTCTCCTACTGTTAATAAGGGGAGCCCAGGTATCTAGCTCAGGTATAGACATCTACCCCGGATGTTTAAAATCATGAGACATTGAACATTCATTGTGTCCACTGTCTGACAAACTTTAAACAAACCAGCCTATGCAAGCTGAATTACAACCACAGGAACTGTGTCACACAATGCATATCAATATATAAAAATATTCCAAATATACTGTTATCTTCAAGTAACTGCAGGGAAATCCAGCTAAAATCTGCTCTCCAGGAATACCCAACCAGATCCATTGCAGAGTTTATATGTCAGTAAAATACTCTCCTATGGCAGGAGAGCTTTGATTTTAGTGAAACTGGGCCTTATGCAGAGAATATTCTTTCTATAGTGTTTACTAATTCAGATTGCATGGCGGCATTTAGAGGGATGTTAAGAATTAACTAGCATGTTCTATATTTGTGAATTATGTATGTAATTCCCCAAACTGAAAGTATATATATATATATATATATATGTATGTATAAAAATACAGCTCCATACATAGTTTCCCAGTAGACAATTGCTTACTCATTTAAAATGTATGTTTACTTAAAATTTTGTTTCCTGGGATGGCCTTATGAAATATACATTTCATTTTAACATGGATTCCCAAAGGAGTCAGCTGCCAGGCAGTGTTTTTTCTAGGTCCTTCAGTACAAACCATGTAAAGCAGGACACTAGATCTGCAATAGCAGGAAACACACAGGAATTAGAGTTTCAGCTCAGTTTCTGCTGACAGTGCCTCAGGAGTACCTGAATCTTAACAATTCTGTTAGCACACTGGATAATTCATTCCCAGCAATTTGTTACCCAACATTAATTTCCTACATAGCCACAATATCTGAATGTGCTCCACATAAAATCTTTTTTAGGAAGGTCAGGGGCTAATAGGAAATGAATGACTAAGTAAAATTTCCATAGTTATGAATGTTTTCAGTATTTTTGCATCCCAAACTTCTGCTACTCCCAGAGTAGTTTTAGCTGCTTTTGTATTAAGCAATGGAGATATTAATTCTCCCAGCTGGAAATCTACCTTAAATAGTCCCACATTTTGAAAGGATGAGGAAAGAAGAAAATAAAAATGGAGCTAAGAAAAAATAAAAAGTGCATAAAGTCTGTAACAAAATACCAGTGAATTCAGCCAAAAGACAATACTATATATCACATTAAACACGGTCACATAGACGATCATCTCCATTGTTAGACATAGTCTATGCATACCAATGAAAGGATATGTTCATAAAGAAACATTTACTGCATAAGTTTGTCATGTTTTGAATGAGTATAATGTTTTACTGTATATTACAAATCCTTCAAAATCAATGTCACAGCCAGTCAAAACAATAAAACTACATTACAAAGTTTTGGCTAAAATAAAGGACAGAGAAATAGTAGCATAGTGCTTGGCAGGAGACCTGAAGAAATTTATATGAAGAGTCATTTAAAACAAAATCAAAACTGATTCAGGCACAATTGGCTACAAGTAATACCAGCCAGAAAAAGTAACCTTTATGAAATGATACTAAAAAAAAAAAATTTTACAATGAACGGGTTTGCAACAAACCTTTCCCAGAATAAATATCTGGAAAGAGTTTGACAGATGTGACAGACATGACAGACAAATCTGTTCCTTTCACTCAGCAAATATAAACCAAGATGAAACTACAGATGGTTTTATAGAGCAGAAGTGAGGTAAACTCCAGAGACAACTATGGTTTCTAGTACTGAAACAAAGATATTTAACTTTGAAGAAAAAAAATATGAAAACAAAGAGCTGGAGAATATAGAAGATGAGAAACTCTGCTTAAAGTTTTTATATAACAACTAATAGCAGAGGTGAGTGGTATTCACTACGAAGAAAATGGAAAGTGAGCTGCTCACATACTATTAAATGCAGGATCAGGTCCTTCTCAACCCTTCAGCCCTGCCAGATATGTTGTGTAGCACTGAAATATAGGATAAGAAAACATGGCATACTTTTAGACTTTTCTACAATTAGTCAGGCCTTATTACAAGGAAAATATTAAAAATAAATATAAATCTAAAGGGGTAGGAAAGAAATAGAATAGGAAAACAGAGAAGAAGGAAAATGGCTAAAATCTCTCAACTGTAAGAAAATTTTTTTATTTTTAATTACAAACTGACTCAAGTCTAAATAAGTTATTTACAGAAACCCTAGAGTTCAGAAAAATTTGACATGTAAACAGGAAATGAACTATTAGTTTTGAAAGAAAACACAAAATCCAGCAGGCAACATGGTCCATCATGAGAAAGTTACATAAGAATCATTTTTCAGATTTGAAATGTTGAACACTGATATGCACAACAGCACCCTTTTGTTTTAAATCATTGTTAGAAACTTCCCTGGCACTTCTACAAACAGATAGCTGAAGCGGTACTAGCCCCCAGCCTCGCCACATGTCATATTCCATTTGCTACAGAGATAAACAGTAATATTAACTATGCAGCTTTAGGCTCAGAAAGGAAACAATCCCTCAAGCTTCAACAGCAGGTGGGTAGATATCATACCAGCCTCACCAGAAGTGACAGCTATCAGCAGTCACATCTTTCCCCAGGACAGCACACAGAAAAATCCGTCTGTCTCCCAATCAGAGTATTTATCACTTCAGTAAAAAGATGAAGATATTTTGTTAGCAGAATTGTTACCCTTCCAACGGAAAAAGATTTTAGAAGACTGAACTGTAGTTGTTCCATATAGACACACATTCCTTACAATTGTAGCACCAGTGTTGTGCTCACTTAAATGAAAACTCTTCATAGAATCATGCAATAGTTGGTGTTGGAATGGAACTTCAAGATCATTTAGTTCATACCCTCTTCCACAGTTAGGGACACCTTCCGCTAGACCAGGTTGCTCAAAGTCCCATCCAACCTGGCCTTGAACACTGCCAGGGACAGCCACAGTTTCTCTGGGCAATCTGTTCCAGTGTCTCACTACACTCATAGTAAAGAATTTTTACCTAATATCTAACCTAAATATATCCACTTTTAGTTTAAAGCCATTGCCCTTGTCCTGTCACTACATGCCCTTGTAAAAAGTCCCTCACCAAATTTCTTGTAGGCCATCTTTAGGCAACGGAAGATTGCTATAAGGTCTACCCAGAGCCTTCTCCAGGATGAACAAGCCCAGCTCTTAACCCATCTTCATAGGAGAGGTGTTCCAGCGTTCCTCCAGACTTGCTCCAGCAGTTCCATGTGCTTCTTATGTTCAGGGCCCCAGAGAGGAACACAGTACTCCTGGTGGAGTCTCAAGAGGGTAAAGTAGAGGAGAATCACCTCCCTCGACTTGCTGGTCATGCTTCCTTTGATGCAGCCCAGGATATGGTTGGCTTTCTGAGCTTTAAGTGCACATTGCCAGCTCATGTTGAGCTTCTCACCAACCAGCACCCCAAGTCCTTCTCAGGACTGCTGTCAATCCACTCTATGCCCAGCTGTATTTGTGCTTGGGATTAATCCAACCCAGACACAGGACCTTGCACTTGGCCTTGTTGAACTACATGAGGTTTGCACTGGCCCACATCTCAAGCATGTCTAGGTCCCTTTAAATGGCATCCCTTTCCTTCAGCATGTCAAATGTGACACAGCTTGGTGTCATCAGCAAACTTGCTGAGAGCACACTCAATCCCACTATCCATGTCACCAACAAAGATGCTGAAGAGAGCTGGTCCCAGTGCGACTCCTGAGAAAAACCACTCATCACTGATCTCCACTTGGACATCGAGCCATTGACTGCAACTGTGAGTTTGACCCTCCAGCCAATTCCTTGAACACTGAGTGGTCCATCCGTCAAATCCGTGTCTCTTCAATTTAGAGACAAGGATGTCATGTGAGACAGTCAAAGGCTTCACATAGATCCTGGTAGATGATGTCAGTCGCTCTTTCCTTATCCACCAACACTGGAACCCCCGTCATATTTCTCCTTAGCTGCAACCAGTTCATTTTTTTGTCTCTGCTGAGGATGCAGACTGACAATATTGAGGTGACATGGTCATCAGGAAAAAGAGACCTTAGCTTCTTCTCTTTCTTGTTCCTTATTCCCAGCTCTACACTACCCCAGGCTGTACAAATGCTGCCACAACTCGTTTTCCCAAAGTATCAGCTCTTCAATCCAATTTACCAAGTAGCTGCAGCAAGTCAGAGGGTGCAGAGCTAATGGGGCTGGCGGGAGGGAGCAGGAGGTAGTCAGGGCAGGTTTACTCTCTCCGTCAGCCACGATGTTTCTAATGCCTCACAAACTATGGCCCTTCACCATAACACCTCAGATCAGTTTTATGATGGTATCCCATAAGAGGCTTAAATACTCAGAGCCCTGAGATTCACAGTTGCATACACTAATTGCTTTGTAAAAATACAGGTAACAAAAGCTGTCACAACAATTCGTTTCTAAGTTTATTTGATTTATGACTAAAATTTCATTGAAAGAGCAGACAATGGGAAAAGTGTTGAAAGTATGCTTATAGCTTTGCTAAATAAATATGTACATACCTACTGTAACTATGTATCTTCTGTTCACTAAAACTGCCATGGTATTATTATGTTGTCTTTTATATTAATATATATATATTCTGCATTTCTAGCACTTTTTCTTATCTTAATAGATGTATAAACAGCTCAGTTCAATTTGTTCATGAAATCACTGATCAAAAAGAAAAAAAGCTTCTGCTATTAAGCTTTAACCCTATTAAGTTTTGCTGGATTTCTGTACTCTTCATTACTGTTGTTTCTCAAAATATCACTTTCACTTCAGCTGTAAATAGGCAGGGAAAATAGTTCAAACCTTAAAGGGAAACTTCCAAAGAAAAGTGTCTTTTTTTCCCCCCATAGCTGAGACCTTTCCCAAGGGAAGAGGCCACTTTTGGAGGTGTTAGTGCTTCATGTTTGTAGCAATGGAAAAAAAGTATATAGAAATAATGGGTTGGCAGAGTATATTATGAAAGGATTGCTCCTATTAGGGGATTCAGGGCAAATAAGAGTCAAGATAAAACAAAGTTATGGTGGAAAGCTTGGAGAATTTGTACTAGTTTCAATATCTTTGCTTCCATCTTCTAAATTGCCAATTGTCAAATGTCATTACTGGTCAGGCTGTTAGCTGCTTATTTGATTACAGTGCAGCCCCTTTCTGGAACATGAGGGTGTCCATGTGTAAAATCACAAAATGTGCTTGTGCAGGTGCAAAAGCTCAGGAAAGCATGAAGATGATAATTAAAGATATTTTGTTGCCTTTTTTAGTATGTAGATACATCTACAACAAAATACGGAAATACCAAGCTGTTTGCCTCTATTCCGTAAAGAATTTGTGGGTGTATGTACTTCAGTAGTTGCCAACAGTTCTTGCACAGTTTTAATACTAATTTATGATGAAGCATACCAAATGAACCACAAGTTATTTAAGAAAATGAAATAAGGAAAATTTTGAGGGTTTAGCAGGAAAACAGACTGGAGTGAGAGTAGTATGATGTAAATGAATAGACGGCTTCAATGAAAATGAAAGAGAAGAAAACTCCCTCCTGGGGTTCATTATGCCTCTTGAGCTGTTGGTAGTAAAGTTAATTTTTAAATGCTTTGAGGTGATTAAGAACTCAGGCATCACTCTAAATGTAAATAAGTCCTGTTTCATTTCCTTGCAGCAGTCATCAGCTACTTAGCTTGCTGATGTATTTGAGATCCGTAGTCTAGTTCATAATTAACCCTCTTCATATGAAGTGAAAATGCCAGCAAGCCTGGTTTTGAATGTATATAACCAGGAAGTGACATACTCACTCACTAGAGAAAAAGAATGTTTATATTTGTAAATAATGAAGGCACTATTTGAAGCAAATGTATCACAGAATGAAAATCAACATATAAATGAAAACTGCTTCTGCTCCCACTGAATGCAGCTTAAAAACACAACCAAAATACATGCAGTTTAGAAACTTAAATAGACTAACCATGCATAGTAAAATTTGGAAAACAATTACAGCTGGACCTCTTCCTCCCCATTAGGTCTAGTTAACAGAAAATTTCAACAATCTGTATATGAATATCACATACAAATGAAAAATCTCAGATGATAATCCATTCTTGTAATGTATATATACAAGCAATTACGATTTAACAGCAACAACCTTGTTCAAGGCAGTATCTGGGACCTCTGAAATCTGTATTTTCATTCCAAATCTGTCTCAAAATTGTTTCATGGCTATACAAATGTTTCAGAAGTAACTAATGCTGTGCACTGTTTGTAATTACCTAACCAAGGACATGCTTAGCTGTTGAAACAGCTTGAAACATTTGAAATATCTCTACTAGATACTAAAGTAACCAACAACCACCTCTGAGAAAGCTGACCTTAAAGTTCCCTGTGCTTACAAGAGGACAACTAGATCTCCCTTTCTTCGAAAACTGAGGTTAAATTCTTTCACAATTCTGATATATTTTAGTAATTCAGTACAGGTTCTTCGCATCTGTCCTACTTCAAATTTGATCATTCTTGTGCTAAACCTTAAAAAAAAAAAGGCATGTCAGTAAGAGCTGAATTCAGGACTTCTACACTCACAGACTTACTTACAAATCAAATGAAATTACATTTAAACAGCACTTTTATTTCCTCACACATGTCGGTCTGTCAGGGATTCCACACAACCCGCCAGGTAGATGGAGACTGCCATTTGGTCTAAAAATCAACTTTCTGAATGTCAGCCCAAGGGTGGCTGGTATCAAAACCAAGAAGGCGATTTGCTCAAAGATAATATCCTTCCTACCAGGAATCCCAAAGGTACCTGGTTGCAGCCCCCAATCTGTGCAATTCTGTTACGATGGCAGGAGAAGATGCAGCTTCTCTAGAAATTAGGTTTAATCATTCAGAGGTCTGTGAACCTCTGAACCAAAAAGCCAAAAACATTTCACAGCTGTTGGATACACCTATGCCTTACAGAGAGAGACTGCGCGTCTAATCCCAGCAGAGCTAGAAGGAACAAAGAAGGAAAGTATGATTCATCAGCCAGTAGACTAGCAAGAACCTGACCATTCCCAAATGAATAACAAAATGCTAAAGTCATTATAAATAAACTACAAAAATGCAGTAACTCTTTTTTTCCAGCACTGATATTTAATACCAAATAGCTAAAATGAAGAAAGAGAAATGCCCTAAATTGATTGAGGCTGAGCTTAGATCAGCACTGCTCCAGCTAGAATCGTATTTCTGCTCTGAGATTGTCACAAATTATTAGTAAATTTGCTGAAATAAAATTTAATCCACCCATTTTGGAAAGAAGTTCTTTCCAGCTACTTTTGCTCCCAATCTCCATTCTCACACTGAAAAAAAAGTTTTACTCAATGTTGTATTCAGATTAAATATCTCATTGCAAACATCTTGAATGCAAATGAACAGCTGGATTGCTAATTCTTTCCCTCCAAAGCAGACAACACAACCTAGTGCTATCCTGCTAATGAGTAAGTCTTTCACTACATTTTAACCCTTAGCTTTTATAGAATTTCTCTTCTCCCATGCTCTTCTCCAACTTTTAAATCAGATTACAACAAATATTACTCATGTCTCAGTTTCTGTAATTCACACTTGTATCTGGAAAAAGATAAGGAGGTGAGAAAGGTTGATCTAGTCACTTATCAATGTCAGGCAGCTTCAGGCTAGATCTATTCAGTGGGGGAGAAACATTGCTGCTGCTTTCAGTAAATTGAGGCAGGTCCCGTCAGTCTTGCAAACAAAAATTTTCCAGTTGTTCACATTTGCTAAATAAAGGTTCTCTGGTCAGCTGCCTGCTGACAGCCACTGAAAGGCAGCAGCAAGAAACATTGTACATCTCCCAGGCACCCGCAGGGAAAGCGGTGTTGCCCCATCAGAAGGCTCACAGAGTTTCCAAGAAGCAAACAAAAGGTACAGAGAAATCACTAGAAAGCACATATTGGAACAGGTGTCTGATTGTACAGTTATATACATATATTATTTATAAGGAAAAGCCGGCTGTAACATCTCCAGCAGGCAAGGTCTCTTTTTTTTTTTTTTTCCCCCGTATTCTAAATATGATTTACTTCAGAATTCATCTTTTAAATTATGTCAAGCTTTGGAAGTTAGGCTTGAATACTCCTGTACATGGACATGTGCATTTAATGATTATGACGATGCAAATTAATCTATGATTATAACTTGAAATTAGTCTTTGAAAATAACTCTCAAAGAAAGGCAATACCTGCCGGACAGCACATTTCAATATTCATTTTTGCAAACATGGCAGATACCTACTTTTATGTTTGAAGGTCAGGCCCTCTGTACAGTATTTTAACCATCACTTAAGAATTCCACATCAATGGCCTTATTTGAATCACAGACACATTATTAGCAGGTGGAAGTTCTTTCAAAGACCACAGTCATAACAAGCCTGTAATATCACCAATTAATAAATGTGGATTTAGAAAAGCAATTTTCAAAAGTAGATCCCACTTATCAGGGATCTCATCAGTACACCTCTCAGCAACTCTCAGCATACTGTAGCACCCCATGAGAAGGTATGCAGGCAAAGAGCAGGTTATTTTGTTCCTTTTGTTCTTAATCTTTAATTGTGCTTCACTTTCTTATGCTAAATGAGGACAGATTCTTAGCATGAAAGTTCCCCACACCTCAACAATCCTCCACCCACCACGACACCCGTCCCAGAGAGGGCAGGTCACCTTCACTGCTCTCCTCTCTGAGGCTGCTCGCTCAGGCACCAGGGAAGCTAAAAGTCTTCTCATCTCACTGAGTGCCCATGATGAAAGTATCAGAAATCCTGTAGACCTTTCTACCCACCCCAATGATCAGCCAAAGGGAGGAGCAGACAGGAAGCCACACAGCAGGTGAATGGACGCAAGAAGAGCAGGGTCCTCTCCATGTGGTGGAGTGGGTGATTGCAGCCTTTATAGCAAAACATCCAGCAGGACGCAGCCCCATCATGACTGGGAGCAGGGAACTCTCTCCTCACTACTTGCTAAAAGCAAACGGTCACCCCAAAACCAATACACTTATTTTAAGCCTTCATATTTTTAAAATAATCTCATCTTTCATAGAGGTGAAAAGAGGGCTAACCAGTTTTGGACATTTCAGAATGGCAACCAGTATGAAGTGTATAAAACCACAGTAAGTGTTAGCACCTTGCTGTGGTTGAATAAGAGGTTCTTTCACAATACTTAAGCATGGATTACAGTTTTCTTCATTGTGCCACTTCATTACTGCAACCTTTCCCATGCCTTACCTGTCTGTGATAACAACAAGTGGTTCTTCAGAGGAGTACTGCAGAAATTAATACTGAAATGTATACAGCAACACTAAATGTAATGTCCCGCTAGCAGGACAGAAGTATACTGTCTTGATACTGTGCCCAAGTCTGGCTTCCCCAGATGAAATTGGAGGAGGTTCAGCCTTAGCAACCCTAAGGTGCAGAGCATTAGCGGGTGCTCAGCATCCCAGAGTATGAGCAAAACTGAGCAATCATAGCCCATACTGACAGTCTGAGCAATGATTTTTCACATGGTGCTCTCACAGCTTTTCAAACCCTGATCCTAACAGAGGCCCTAGGAGACTTTTTAATTTTCATACTTCTCAAACTCAATTTAATTTAGTTGCCCTTCTCTCTCAAATCAAAGATTTAGGGGGATTTGAGGAGAAATACAATCTGCTTTCATTAAAAGCAGGGTCTTATCACAGATCTCCGTGATTTGTATTGTCCTAGCAATAGCAGAGATCACATAACTGGGAGTGTTTATTTTCTATGAGGCAATTAAAGTTGAGAGATATGATTGTAATTCTATGTGCTTACTTGCAAAACCATGTGCTCACTTACACCTGGGCTGGGCCTGGTCACTCTGGTACCAGTTGGCAAAGTTATTTGTGTGTGCACATATCAAGGGCTTTGCGAGGTCAAAGAGAGACCATTCAATTGAGACTTGAACAACCTTGTCAGTGTAAACAAAATTCTTATCAATTAGAGAGAAATATTGATTTTTATCACATTTCTCTTTTCCCAGCAAATCTACAAAGACGTAACACAGAAAACTTATATTTTAAATGCTCTGCAGTCTAGAAAGATGTCCTCTCTCAGGTTTTTTTTTCTCATGTTAAAAAATTATTCACCTGAATTCATATCCCTTTTTATCCTTGAACATGCTGGTCCCCCAGTTCAGAACACCTGAACAGTTCCAGACTGGGTTGGAATTGATTTTCACTACTCAAATTACCAGGCATATATTTTCCACAGGTTAAGGAAATGCACCACTTCTAGCCACTGACAAAATACTACAGCCATTTTAATATCTCCTGAATAAATAAAAAAAAAAAAAAAAAACAAACAAACACAAAACCAAACAAAAAAACCAAACAAAAAAAAAAATTTACAGGGCAGAGAGAAGCTTGCCTGGATACAGCTATGAGCTGCCGAGTAAGGACAGCCACAACTGCTGATTACAAACATGCAATTTTCTGTTTTGACTGAGGACAAGCCCTTCCAGTAAAATATGATGTCAATTAGCTTTTACCATAGATCTAAAAGGCTGGTTCTTAACCTTCTCTGACACTAGAAAGAGCAGAGGATGCCCAAGTTAGTCATATGATACACGGATCCTCATTTAATGCTCATCATGCTCATCTAGCATGACCAGCCTCCTCAGGTAATCACCCAAGAACTGCTAATTAGGAAAAGAATAGATTATACTGAAAAAAAAAATAAAAACCTATATTTTCAAACTTCTCTCCTGGGCAAGGTGATTTCTTCTCTTTCCTTATCCCTCAAGCAAACACTGAATATAATAAACATTGGTATTTTCTTCCACCAGCTTGCTATTCTCAGCTACATCTAATCTCTCACACCTGTTCAGACTCACTGATCCTCAAGGTTAAAAATCTTGCAGAATGATACCTCTCTTAATTAACTTCACTGCTTGTAACTGAAATTATAAAATTAAGAAGGATTTCATATGAAAGTTGATTCTTAATCACTTTCATTTATACTCCCTAAAATCTGATATAGACTGACCCATTTCTTTCCCAGTCAGTGGCTGGTTCCTGCTTACCTGAGTTCTCTCACTCTCAATAACTTGTATCTAAAGAACAGCCAAATGAAGTTCTGGTGACAAGAAGAAGCAATGCACCCTGAAGCACTTTTAGCCCTAGTGCATTCTTCTTAGGACCTATACTACTGCTGAATTACTATGCCCTGAATTCACTAGCGTCAGTAAACTCTCATTTAACCTTCAGCTTCTCATTTAACTCTCATCTTCAACATAAGTACTTCACCCTGATCAGCTGCAAGTTGTGTACAAGCTCAAGTACCAGTATTGCATTGCAGCATCAGAAATATCCACAGAATCTAAAAATCTTGCACTACATTTTGCAATGTGTAACAAGAAATGCTACACATATACCAGATCTGTTAGCCAGATTCTAAAATAGCATGCCAAGGAATACTAAATACAGGTAAAAATATTAAATGCTATGTTTGAGGTAAGTTATGGCTGATATCTAGAAGATTGATTAAAACTTCTGGATAAAGATTATGGCCAAAATTATCACTCACCTGACACACTGGGACTTCCACCGTAAGGGCAAATTTTGAGGGCTAACGCAAGACTGCAAGAAAGAACTCTCACAAGCCTGACTTCCTCCTGCTACCTTGTATTTTCACACAGGTAGCAACATATGTGTTTATGTGTAGGGATGCCCATATACTCCCAAAAAAGAGTTTCAAAACACCTTATCACACAAGCTTACCCCACTTTGGAAAAAAAATGTATCCAGTTCATGAAACCAGTTATGTCAGTTAACGTAGCTCTGCAAGGCAGGATGCTGTGTGGTATAAGAAACCACAGGATGCAAAGACTAAATGGAAATGAGATTAGCAGAGTCTGTCTCTAGAGACAAAGTGATTATTCAGTCAAAATGATTATTCAGAAAGAACAGTCTCTGACAAGGGAGAAAAAGATAAAATGAGGGTCATCGGGAGACAGTTTGTGCCATTCAAATATTGATCAACAAGCAGCACGGAATACGGTAGACCCTAAGGTATGAGTCACAGCAACTGAAATTACCTGTTTACTGGATGCTGAAAATTACCAAGGTGAAAATCTACTAGGCATGAATAAGGCATAAGAAGCCAGGAAGACAGACCCATGCAGAAAACTCAGGAAACTGCTGACAGGGATGGAGCTGTAACTGCCATTTCCAGACTTAGAAGCAGCATGAATGCTACAGCACTGATCAGTCAGAACCCCTTCTTACTGATCAAATTAAGGGTTAACAACTAGGGACTGGGGATAGGGCCTTTAAAATGAAAGGGGTTTACATAAGAATTGCTGTTTGCTTCTTAAAATTAGAAAGTTGGGGTTTCATTCCTGTCCCAAGTTTTCCAGCACACTGTTATCTACAACTACTGGTGTGCAATTACATGTTTCACTAAGTGGCCCAGTTACAGGAACCATAACTAAATGTTCCTACTGAATTAGCCTCTTGTGTATTAGTCACTCTTTTCATACAGGAAAAATGGAGCTTGACTCTTCTCTCATGTTTACACCCATTGTGAATTGATGTAAGTCTTGCACCTCACTGCATCTGCATGTGATCTACCTTTGCAAGTGGGAGAAGACTCCAATCTGACGTTTCAATTAACTATTCTAGGTACATCTTTTCCTCCAAATATTAGTGATATGCAGAGCCAAAAAAAATAACTAAGTGTAATTTATAATGCCATATTTCAAAAGAACAAATTATTTAACTAATGTAAGCATAAGAATAACATTTGCTTATTTAACATAATGCAGGAGTATGAAGGAACTTTCATATATATTTTTATGTATATAGCATTACTGTAAATAATAAAACTTTTCTTCTGAACACAGAAAAGAAAGAAAAAAAAGGTCAACAAAATATTTTTCCTCCCTCCCCAGCCCAATCCAATCCCAGAAAATAGAGAGTAAGAGGGAGTGGGTAGAGAACCTTATTCGAATAGGTTAGAATACATACCTTCTTTTAATATTGTTAATTCTTACTATAAAATTGCCATAAAACATGTCAGCTGCATACATACTAGCTATAAAATGTTCCCATTTATAGTGACATCATTATATTTATTTGGAATAATTTTGCTGACCTCACCTTTGTATGAAAATTTTCCTGCTTGCATAGGATAGATAGAAGTGCATGGTGCATAGAGGAGAAGACAGAAACACTTGAGTTATTTTGTGTCTGCACAGAATCACAGAACATTAGGAATTGGAAAGGACCTCAAAAGCTCATCTAGTCCAATCCCCCCGCCGGAGCAGGAACACGTAGATGAGGTTACACAGGAAGGCGTCCAGGCGAGTTTTGAATGTCTCCAGAGAAGGAGACTCCACAACCTCCCTGGGCAGCCTGTTCCAGTGTTCCGTCACCCTCACTGAGAAGAAGTTTCTTCTCAAATTTAAGTGGAACCTCTTGTGTTCCAGTTTATACCCATTACCCCTGTCTTACCATTGGTTGTCACCGAGAAGAGCCTGGCTCCATCCTCGTGACACTCACCCTTTATATATTTACAAACATTAATGAGGTCACCCCTCAGTCTCCTCTTTTCCAAGCTAAAGAGACCCAGCTCCCTCAGCCTTTCCTCATAAGGGAGATGCTCCACTCCCTTAATCATCTTTGTCGCTCTGCGTTGGACTCTCTCCAGCAGGTCCCTGTCCTTCCTGAATTGAGGGGCCCAGAACTGGACACAATATTCCAGATGTGGTCTCACCAGGGCAGAGTAGAGGGGAAGGAGAACCTCTCTTGACCTACTGACCACCCCACTTCTAATACACCCCAGGATGCCATTGGCCTTCCTGGCCACAAGGGCACAGTGCTGGCTCATGGTCATCCTGCTGTCCACCAGGACCCCCAGGTCCCTTTCCCCTGAACTGCTCTCTAATAGGTTATTCCCCAACCTGTACTGGAACCTGGGGTTGTTCCTGCCCAGATGTAACACTCTACACTTCCCCTTGTTATATTTAATCACATTTTTCACAGCCCAACTCTCCAGCCTGTCCAGGTCTCGCTGGATGGCAGCACAGCCTCCTGGCGTGTCAGCCACTCCTCCCAGCTTAGTGTCATCAGCAAACTTGCTGATAGTACACTCAATTCCCTCATCCAGGTCATTGATGAATATGTTAAATAATACTGGTCCCAATACTGACCCTTGAGGCACTCCATTAGATACAGGCCTCCAACTAGACTCCGCCCCATTGACCACAACTCTCTGGCTTCTGTCCTTCAGCCAGTTCTCAGTCCACCTCACCACCCAACCATCCAGTCCACACTTCCTCAGTTTAGCTATGAGGATGCTGTGGGAGACTGTGTCAAACGCTTTACTGAAGTCAAGGTAGACCACATCCACTGCTCTGCCATAATCCAACCACCTTGTTATGTCTTCATAAAAGGCTATGAGGTTGGTCAAGCACAACTTCCACTTGGTGGAGCCATGTTGACTGCACACTGGAGTCATTACCACTTTGCAAAATGTCAGCAAGCTAAAAGAAATTTCTCTTTCCCTCTCACAGTAAAATGATGTAGATTTACCCCACCAGATTACATCTTTCCACTGGACAAGGCATTGAAAGTTTTACTCAGCTATTGTCTTTCATGTAGGAAAGATATTAAATGACAAGGCTGATTGGAAAAAAACTACCATAGGACTTTTATAATGACAGCAGGGCAGACTGAACTGTCATTATGACATTGCAGTATTAGGGTATTTTGAAAACTGCTTATGTTAATCAGATATGTCAATGAAGGAGGAAAAATATGAAAAGGACTATTATGTAAAATCACCTGTGAAGGGTTTATATTCACAGGATACATTGTTCCCAACTGAAGTTTTGAGCTGAGCATCAGCCCTTACTGATATTCACAACATAACTCTGCGCTTCCTCTCTTTTCATAGGGAAACAACGGTTTTCAGGGCTCGTCCTCTTCTAACATCACTGGGATCTCACTTTATCCTATTTCAGAATAAATGGAGCTCATTAATGTAATAACTTGTGCTGTGACCTCAGATTAAATAAGAAAAATGCTATATCTCAAACAGAAAGCAGGACTAGAAAAATTAGACTTCCTCTGACTGCTCTTTCTTCCTTTCTCAGACAGTGATTGTGCCTGAGAAAAAAAAAGTTGAATAAATGAATGTAGGAGAAAGACAGTTGGTCTTCTGTGCATGTAAGTTGACTAGTTGATCAAAAAATGTTTCAAAGACCTTGAGTGCAAGCCTTTGTTTATTGAGAATAAGTAATCAATCAGTCAGAGCACACAACAAGACCTTATTCAAACAATGGATAATGAGGAGTGCCTCAGTCACACAGCTGAGATTGGACAAGTAAACCTGACATTACCAGCAAAAAAGGCAAAGTCAACAGCATAAAAGTCACAGAATGAGAGAATTCGGGGAGGTCTCAAGCACAGGAATGTTAACAAGTTCAAATGGACAGAGGGCTTTCTTGAGATGTCTTTTAAACAAAATGTTTATTATCTAAAGATATCAAAACTCATCTTGGAAACTAGATTAAATAAATCCCCTGCATTTGAAATCTCTATGACTTAAGGCCTACTTCTGTTATACTAATTTTCATGAGATTAACAGTAGCAAGATTATTTTTTCTTCCTTTATGTATTTGTATATATTTTCCAGACTTCATTTACAGCAATCGCACTGTTCATAAGCTTCACTGAAAGCAGGCCAAATGTGAACAACAACACAGACAAGAAACAGTCCACATCATTAAGAAAAATACAACGGAAAACCTAGTGCAAAACAAGAACTAATTATTCTATGAAATTCTTTAAATTTCTCTTTCAAATGATTCTCAAATATGTCTTTCCATATTTAAAATGAAATTATATAAACTCCCATATTTTGCAGCATGTACATCCTGACAGTCTTCTGATTACCTGGTGATAGATAAACTTGCACTATTCACACAGGAATGGGGGGATGTCTGGCTAGAGAAAAGAAACCAGATACGCAGAATGATTTCACATCCTTGCGTTAATGAACAGTAACAAGATAAGAATGTCATTTGCTTCATCAGCCTACAAAGTATATTTGAAAACGGAACTTGGTTCAACATAAAATTTATGGGTCTGCTTTACTTGCTGCTAACTGCAGATCTTAGCATGTAGTCTTCATTTTCCCACATTTTCCGGAAGGTTGTGCAAATCTTCAGATTAGCAAAGCTGTTTGTGTGAGAGAGTTTACAAGACCAGAAGACCACGTAAACTGTGGTACAAAACTTCAAGTGATAACCAGGCTGGTACTGCTGACCATTTCTGCACTGCATTCCTTCAGCGCATTACTCAAACCTTTAGCTGGTTATGTAAATTGATTTTCCTTGAGCCCTTCCAGAACTTTTCTGTTAAAAATTTCCCTGTAATGTGGCTACCGAAATTCATGCATTTATCTTATTTATATTAAAAAAAAAAAAAAAAAAAAAAAAGAGTCAACCAAGAACTTAGTTGTTGCCAATGGAAATTTTTCAAAGAGAATCTTAATACATCTTCCGGTTTTGATAAACCGAACATTCCTGCAGCTACACAGAGATCATTACATCCATAAATAAGTATCAGTCTTATCTATTTATTTCCACATGCACATGAGAGACAAATGCTGGAAATGGAAGTCTGAGGTATATTTCACAGTGGACAGAACCAGGATGAACTTCCTTCTCCTGTGCTGCACTTGGACAAGGGCGCTCCAAGCCCTCATCCTCTGTTGGGACTATGAAACATTCATTTTGCACAGGGATAGAAAGGAACTGAATTACATGCTGACCACTGTATTCAGCTGCTCCTTTGCCCAATAGGGAAAACAGTGGGTTGAATTTTGAAACACATTTGGTAACCTTTCAGAATATGAACTGTTTGATGCCCTCTGCACCCCAGGGGCTGCAGAAAGACAACAGGTTTTTGACTGTCTGAGATTTCAGGGGGTGAAGGGCAAAAGCAATGAAAACTGACTTTGTGCTTTGCTAATTTTCCTCCATTTAGAAAAAAATATATACACATGAAGAAGTTATTGCTTATGACAAAGTCTGGGAAATGTCTTATTAACTGTGTACTGACGTCTAGTTATTCTGAAGCATTTTATGAATTGAAAGACAGAAAGATAGACATGTGAAAGTTTCCTGTTCATTCAAGTACTAAGGACACACATATTTTCCTAAAATACTATTTTTAAGGGAATGTTTTTATTCTAAACTTTTCATTATTATTCTAATCAGACTGATTTTGGTGAGAAAATATTAATCTGATCCGTAATCAGCTCTCCAGGAATGTTCCACAATGATAAAGGAAAACGTTGGTTAAAATGATCTCAAATTCAGCCCTCTTTTCTTCTAGCTGACTGCAGAGCTTCCTCAAAGGATTAGCAAGTGAGTGACCTACAACATGGAAGATGAAAATTTGGCTAGATTCAAAGGGTACTGGCCAATAGCTGAAAGTCTAAGTGGGGACTAGTTAGGGGTGGTGTTCCTGAGAAGCCAATACAGGGTCTGACGCTACTTAATATCTTCATCAGTGAGCAGGGATGAAGGAATGGAAGGGCTCATGGCTGATGTGAAGCTAAAGGGAAGAGTACCTTGGGGAGCAGCACTGCTATGCAGAGGGGCTTCAACAAGCTGGAGGGATGGACAGAGAGGAAATACACCAAGTTCAGCAAAGGCAAATGCCAATAAGTCCTGCCCTGAGGATGGAAATGCACCTTGCGGTAGTACAAGTTGGGGATGGACTGCCTGGCTCGTAGTTCTGCAAGACGGACTTTGGCAAGGGGTGCAGGACAACAGCATACAGTGCTGCACTATCAAAAGGTCATAGCCAGAAGGCAAGGGGAATATAGCTCCTACTCAGCCTTCAGAGGCTGCATCTGTGTCCAGTTTGGGGCTTACTAATAGATGAGATACATTTGCAAAGTGGAAAAAGTCCAGAGAAAGGACATTTAGCTGGGGGCTGGAGCATTTGAAATCTATGGAGAGTTTGGTGAACATGTTTATTCAGCCTGGAGAAGAGTATGAGGGAACCTATTTGCAGCCTTCTGCAATAGAAAGAGAAGTTCTCATGAGGGTGGAGTCAAACCCTTCTCTGAGGTGCTCAGCAAGAGGCAACAGTCACAACATGTTGCAGCAAGACAAGATTTAACTGCACATAATAGGAAAAAAATTCAGCCTGAGAGTGATTAAGCACTATAAAAGGTTCACCAGGGACATCGTGAAACCTCTGTCTTGGGAGGTTTTCAAAATGTAACTGAACAAGGTCTTGAGTAACTGGATTGACATCTGAACTTATTCTCACTTTGAGTTGGACTGGATCACCTCTGGAGGCTTCTTCCAACTTGTCTCTTTGACCCAAACTCATACTTATGAGCACAACCATATCAAAAGCATAGAGTTGGACTGTCGTCCCTCTGCCATGTTGAATTAAAGCTCAAGAGCTTGTTGCCTTCAGGAGACAGGGTACAGTGGCAGCATGCAGCAACACTTTTGGAGGATCAGCTGGGCTAGTCCATTTCCATATATTCACTCCCTGAGGCAGTATCTGAAAAGCACTGAACATTGCTGGAGTTTGTGTAGAGTCCCAAAGAATCTACAATGCACAGAGAAGAGAGACAGGGTAGCAAAGTAATTTGCCCAGGAGACCTGCCTCTTGTATCCTGCCTGGTTGTCACAAGCTTCTTTCAATAAACTCACTGAATCTCTCTGGGAAGCCAAAATGAGACAATCTTCACATTTACTCAGAGCACAGCCCACTGAGGTCCAAGTCCTTTGGACAGCTTTATAAGATAAATATTTATTAATCTGAGTTACTATAATAGCATAAGTGTTTACTGTCTGTGAGAATTGCTTCCTTTTGGTCTCCTCCCTGCAATTTTCTGCAGCTGGAAGTTTTCTTTCCTTCACATTGCCTGACTGCCTTCTGAACTCCCCCTCACCTCTCTCCATCCTTCCTGTGCAACTCTAATCTCAGTTCACTTTTCCATTCTGCTACTACTCTATCCACTCCCTTCTCAGGGTGGCCAGCCTGGGAGAACACTCACTGTTTTTATGGATTTCACATTGCATGTCATTCCTGTCATTCCTGCTACCTCTTTCTGTGTTGTTTTGCTTTGTCTGCTTGGATGTTGTGTCAGGTGCTTGGATACTCATGGGAGTGGGTGTGGTGAATAAAATTTATAGCTTATGGTAACAGGAACTTCATAACAGCACTTTGAATATCTGGGGTTAAGTGAGTGCAAGCTCAGTAGGAATTCACAGGACCAGGCAACAATCCACAAAGATGTAAAAGTAGGGAGATAGATATATTTACAAACAAGCTATGCTTTCTCTGAGTCTGACTCCCTGCAGCTGGGCAGCACCAAACAGCAGAAGCTCACAGACAGATGAAGCTCTACCTTCTGCAAGCTGCAGCAGGACAGACACTGACACATAAGGGTTTTCTCATCTTCCCCGTATTGTAAGCTCCTCTAACACGCAATCAACCATTACCATATTTGAGGACTTTGTGGTTTTTAAGGAGAAAGAAAAAAACTGTAACTGGTTACTTAACACCAAATTTGTGGAATTGCCTCTTTATTAGCCAAAAGATAAATCAAGCAGTTCTGTGAGTTTTCAGATTAATTCAGGCTGGTGGATTGTTGGAACTGTTGGAACAAGTCCAGAGGAGGGCCACAAGTATGCTAAGGGGGCTCAAGCACTTCCCATACGAAGACAGAGAAAATTGGGGCTGCTCAGCCTGGAGAAGAGAAGGTTGCGTGAAGACCTCATAGCAGCCTTCCAGTATCTGAAGGGGGCCTACAGGAATGCCGGAGAGGGACTTGCCATCAGGGACTGTAGTGATAGGACAAGGGATAATAGGTTCAAACTTAAACAGGGGAAGTTCAGGTTAGATATAAAGAAGAAGTTCTGTACTGTGAGGGTGGTGAGGCACTGGAATGGGTTGCCCAAAGAAGTTGTGAATGCTCCATCCCTGGCAGTGTTCAAGGACAGGCTGGAGTAACCTGATCTAGCGGAAGGTGTCCCTGCATGTGGCAGAGCTGTTGGAACTAGATGAGCTTACTGTCCTTTCCAACCAAAACCACCCTATGTTTCTATGACTCAAGCACCACAGCTGTGACTGACATTGTGTGCTGAGCTAGGCATGAGTTGCAGCTGCAGCTTTCTGCATGACAGAGACATCAAAAAATTTTCTTTTTTGATTTTCCTGGTGTTCCATGAGGAGTGTGGTTTTCTTGTGATATGCAAAGGCACAACTACAGTCTGTCCCTTTCTTCTCCAGATCCACTTTGTTTCACAAAACTTGTAGAAACTTATTTGGTTTTGACAATTTTATTCTCTGGCCAAACTCAGGTGAAATTCAGCCACCACTGTAGCCCACTCAGATATAAATGCACGTGATACACACACACACACACTCACGCACACTCACACACTCACACTCTCACTCACACTCTCACACTCACACACGCACTGTACCTAAGACTCATCTTCTCAGGAAGTCTGGATAAGAAAATGAAAACAAAGGCATAGAGCAGAGAGGTATTTTAGGAGTAAAACTTTGTGTCTGGGTTGGTGGTTTTTTAATGAACAAATAGGTTTAGGACATTTCAGTCTACCTGTTTTTGGCAGCAGGATATTTTTGACACACATACCTTTACTCATTTTTTGATACTTCTCTACAGCATATGTAGGTAGCTACCAAAGCTCAGGAGTTTCCCATTTTAACTCCAGGTTTCCAGTGAACATGGCATATAAATGCAATAATTTAAACTGCTTTATACAACCCATGAATGTAATCAATTGTAATTTGCACCTATCCATCTGTCAGTTGTTACAATTACAGCAAATTTGAGCAATAAACCTTTAGAAATATCCATCTTTTACAGCTTGAAATATACACAACAGGATGTTAATAAACTCCAGGAAAAAAGTCATGCTCCTAAGTCCTACACATGTTCACAGTTGTATTTTTAGATTATGTATAATAGACAGCAATCTTTGTTTGGCAGCCAACACACACTTCCCCAGTGAACTTCAGGATACACATAAATAATCAGGGCTGGAGAAAGGTCATCACACAGTTAGAACTGGGGTTAGCAACAGCACCATGCAAACCAATTGTTCAGAAAGCCTTAAGCAAAGCAAATCAAGCCAAGTGTGACATGAATGACTATGCTAAAAGCTGAAAAGACTTAATCTTAGGAATGAGCCAACCTTGAACCTTATTGTTCACCAAATTTTATTAAGAATCGACAAGTAGTGAGAGAAGTTACACAGTTAAGCTATAGCTGACGGATACAAGAGTCGAAAAACAAGATAAGGAGCATTTAATAAGGTCCAAGGACCACCACTTGAACTCACAAGAATCAATAATTGGTTCCAAGGTCTCCTTATTGCTGCAGCAGAGAATGTATTAATGGTACACATTGACTTGCAATTAGAGATTCCTGAAAATGTTTCCCTTTTAGCTTTTGCAACATAAAATTTAGTTAACTGTGAAAAAATAATATATCAATATGATAAACAGTGTCAGTTTCCCATCAGAAAAAAAAAAAAAAAAAAAGAAAAAACCATAGATCTCATCACGAGCTACTTGTCTGAAAGCTCAACTTTTGTGTTTGAAAAATTAAGTTACTTGCATTTCAATGAACTTGGGCACTATCTTGTGGTCATGTCATGATCTCATTTGCTTTGCTGGGCCATAATCCCTAGACAGATTTACCTGCACTATACTTTATGCCTAGGGACTAGCATGCTGCATGCAAGAGTCTCTGCTTGAATGAGGGAATTGTCTCATGGAAGACATAGGTATTTCCATAGCAAATGAGCCCCTCACAACAGCCCATAAATTGCACACAAAGTATATAGCATCCTAAGGGTCACTGCTTGCCAGAAGGGAAGGTGGCAGAGCAGAAAGCAGGAGATAGAGATGTTACACACTTTGCAACTGAATCGTTGTATGCTTTAAACACAGTTTCACAATGCTAATGGGGGAGCTAAGTCCTGTGTTTTCTTGATAGATTCCTAAATATCTTAGAAACTGCCTCAGAGAGAACTGTAAAATGCAGGAACTCTACAACTGGACTGTAATGAAACAGACCAAGTTTTGAATATCAATTCAATCTCCACAAAATCTGCTTTCTATCTGAAGTATTTTCTGTATGTTCCATATCAAGGAAATATACTTGCTTGCTTGTTTGTTTGATTTTCTTTTCTCTCAAAAGCTTCCTCTAAATGAGATATTACATCTTGTTCTTGAAGGCATTGTAAATTAATACTGCATACTTAATCTTGTCTTCACATGTTTTTTGGTTGGTTTGTTTGTTTTCTTTTGGTCTGGAAGCTATACTTGATAGGATGCAGCAGTTGTGCAACCCCAACTGGTGCTCACTCTCACAGAGATATTATGAAACTTAGTTAATTGAAGTTTGTAAAAGATTTTCAGAGTCTTAAATGAAAGCTGTTTCAGTTTAAGTAAGAAATAGTTATTAGGAGTAGAAATTGGAAGAACATCTGATGAAACGATGTATAGGAAAACTACAAAACAGAGGATCTATGCAAATCTTAGCCAGATGAACGCCCATCTGTAGCTCCTTTAGCAGAATTAGAGTGGCTGAATACCATGTGCTGAAGCCTGATCTCATTTACCTGAACTGCACTAACAGGAGCTGAGTTACTCCTGATTTACACCAACGTAAACAAGACCAGAATCAAGCCATGCAAGAGCCCTAGGGGTATGCTTAGAACAAGAAGAAAAGGAAAGAGCTCTGCACTAGACTAACCCACCAGCCCAAGGGGATTCCTAGTTTGAACTAGTTTCTATATGACAATTGCCAGTCCTTTGGCAAAACTGCTTCTTAGTATGTACGAATTTTTGCAGTCAAAAAGAAGAACATTTCTTTTCCACAGAGGATATATAAAGTCAGGTGTTTCAGGAGGGGCAATGACTAGTCATGGTCAAAAAAAAAGATCTGATAAAACAAACGGATACATTTCCTGTATGCCTGAAACAATTCTACTCATTTTACTCACAAAAGAGGCTATTTTTATTAGTTACCTGCAAGCTGGTTGTTTTTTTGATCCAAATCTTAAGTGCAAGGTGAATCTTTTCTTACATCCTCAGAAAAGCTCTTGCTGGGGCTTCACTTGCAGCCCACACAGCCAGCTGCAGGAGTTGTGATGGAATTACAGCATAGCTGGATGTTAAGAACGTGATTGCACTTTAAGGTCCACTTGCAGCTCTTGAATAAGAACTCAGCACATGCGTAATGGAACTATCACTCAGATATAGACATGTATGCCAGCAACATAGTTTCTAGGGTTACTGGAAAGTATATTCAGTGCCATGCAGGACAGAAGCTGTTGAGGAGCTGTGGAGAACTTCAAGCCCAAATAGAGACTGCATGCAACGAAGCTTACAGCCCACTCAAGTCCAGCTGGTTCCCACAGACCTCATCTTACCATTTAATCTGCAATTTTCAAGTGAGTATTCACTTATTTCTTATCACCTGTATCAACTGCCTGCTTCATATAGCAGCACTGAACAGAGAGACTAAGGCCCTGTTCAGTTACACTCGCCTTATACTCCGGAGCCCCATTTTAGGGCGGAGACAACATTACATACTAGAAACATATCCACAATGACTTGTCCAAAAAGTGCACCAGAAGACTGGGGAAAAGCCAAGTATTAAAGTCGGTTCTGCAGAGATCTGCTCAGGTATCCAACTTACAAGGTCATTATTCTTCTTCAAAGACTGCCAAAAAAATGAAGCTTTATTTCAGATGCCTGACAATTGTTGTACAAGAGGATATAATACTGCCCTCTGCAATACATTTGTTCCCTCTATATCTCTACGTGGCAGAGAAAAGTATTTACTAATTCTGCTCATTGCACCTGCAACACTGATTCCTCTGCCAGCAAAATTACCAGCCGGAAGGAATTCTTGAACAAGGGAGTGCCAAGACCAAAGACCAAGTGACCAGATTGTGACCATATTAAGACCAAGGTAGGATTCCCCACTTGGCATAGTTTTATTTTCTCTATGTTAAAAGAAAATTGTTTTTCCTTTATCTCTCTTTTTTTTCTTTTTTTTTTTTTTTTTTTTAATTTTCTGATGCAGCAGTTTAAACTGTGGTGCATTAGATACTCATCTAAAAACCCCTGAAACAGAGATGGAATTATCAACAAGGGGCCCCAAAACTAAGCACAATATCTAGAGACAGGATCTCCAGATTATTTCCCTTGGGTTACAAAGTAAGGTTTCCAATTCTTTCAGCTTTTGGATATTTTTGTTTAATTTTTCATAAAAATTCTCCAGTTTGTCATTGGCCTTGCTGAACCGTGAATACAACTGAATATAATACTCTTGAGCTGAAAATACAAATACCAGATATAAGGATTATTCTCCTGCTTACATGAAGACTATGTTAGTCCTGTTTGCCAAGGAATCATCCTGGGAGTTAATATCTAGCTTATCATCAGCCAGAATCTCACTTAGTTATCGTAAGGGTGACTGCTTCTGGGACATTCTCTCCTCTAGCACCTTTGGCCTCTATTCTTTCTTCCAAGATAGTTGCTTGTTTCCAACTTTTTGAGATCTCTTTGTATTGTTTCTGTTCCATACTTGGCATTTTCCCAGTCTTTGAGTTATCTGCAAACTTTATTTGTGATAATATAATTTATTCTTTCAGAATACAGGAAAACACATAAACAGGATGGGGCAGGAATTAATCCCTGCAGGAGATCAATACAAGCATCTTTGTCTAGTAAGGATTTCTCATAGTTATAATTTGAAACATAGTATTTAAGACTAATAATTTTGCACCTTTCCCCTTTCTTCAACAAAATGTCACCATGTACTAAGCAACACTCATTTCAGAAATCTATCAACCCAAATTGTAATCCTATTAAAAAGAAAAATTATTTTGAGGGATTTCCAGGCCACCAATCCATGTTGGCTGCATTAATTGCATTATTTCCCTAGTTTATTTGTTAACTGATGCACTCTAACAAATTCATGTGGTATTGAATACAGGCATTAAGTAACACAGATTTCTAAACACCAAGAAATGGTTCTTAAATATCATTTTAAAATATCTCAGATCTTAAAGTCCTTTGAAACTTTCCCCGTAGACTAAAACACATCACTGTGAATGACTGTAAAACCTCCTCAGCCTCATCTTTTACAAATCTCTGACATATAACAAGAGTTCATAAAAAACAAACTCAATAACTACTCTCCCTCAACATCTTCCAAAATACTGAGAAAATTGGAAGTGTTTCTTATTGTGAGATGATATGAATTCATTAACCCTCTTTTTCACCAATATGGACAATTATATTTTTTCTCTCCTATGCCACTTTTCTGTCATTAGTAACTGTACCATCCCACCTAGTAATAGACCAACAATATTTTTCAGGATTTCTTGTTATATAAGTGGAAAATTTTCTTACCATCCTTAAAGGTACCAGGCACTGATTTTCCCTTTCCTGAATTTTGCCTCCCTTTTCAATTTTCTATAACTTGATATTAACTGTATTTATTTATATCAGCTACTTCTTTAGTAAGCATAACTCTTTTTAAAGCTGTATAGCTACTTTCACTCTCTTCTCTATGCCATGTGGGATTTTTTTTTGTTTTTAAGATACAATCATCTTTCTAAGCTGTAGAAATATTTTAAATCCCTCAGTTCTCAAAGGCTCATAGAATGGTTTGGACTGGAAAGGACCTTCAAAGATCAATCAGTCCAACCCGCTTCCCATGAGCAGTGACATTCTCTTCATTAGCTGATTAGTGGCCCTTTTTGCACATTGAATATGCACAAGTATATGTCACAATGTGTACATTTCCACTTAGTTAACATATTTATCTAAATACAGTACTAACATTTTATTCTTTTCTCATACAATAAGTGCAGTTGTCTCAATCACATCAACTTAAAAAAAAAAAAAAAACACTGATTTTGAGACGTCATCATTCCCTGCTCAATTTTTAGAGTAAGGTCTAATATAACATTTCTCTATTGTGGGTACAATATATTTTTGATTTCAAAGTGTTAATTAAAACTTTATTTTAAAATCCAGGTTTATTACTTTTGTATTGTAAAAAAACCTCACACTAAATTCTACCAAGACAACACAATGTTTTCCTTTATTAAAAAAGTACTCATTAGGGACACTACTTTGGTTTTTTGTTGCTACCACAGTACATGAGAATTAAATTAGTTGTCATACTTTTCTCCTGTAAGACCCTGACCAGCAAACTCCTAAGATCACTTAGGTTTTAATAATAAATTTTAACCTTATCCATCATGCTTATTTCCATCTCATGTGTATAATGAGATGGAACACATCTGAAGTCTGTTACTTCTCACCACAGAAGGTGGAACACATTGCACAAACACCCCCTCCTGCTTGTTCAGTACATCACCTTCTGTCTCCTGCTGTGTATGATGGTACCTGCTTCTCCTGCTTGGGGTGATTAATAGCAGACCACTTTCATCATGGTTTTCACTTTCTTTGGTTCCTCAGCAGCCAGATCCCTCCTTCATAGATCTGGAGAACTGCTGCCACTCATAGCAAGCTTTCCAAGAACTCTTAACCTTCTCTGATATGCCACAATGCCTTACTTATCCTTTCATTTAATTCCCCTTATTGCTCTTATCTGCTAGTCCAGGCATCTTCCTTACATATCTTGCTTACTGTTCACAAAAATAATTTTTCTTTGTATCTAATATGTGATATAATATGGCTCTGATTACACTTTCACAGTTGTAAATTTATTTGCTTAAATTGAGTTAGTCCTGACATTACACAAATGTCAGAGCAGTAAGCCCCACAATTTCATTGCATAGTAATTCACTTTAGCTAAAATAGGGTTTTATTCTTTACTTGTAAAAATCAGATGCTTTCATTCTGACCTAGATAAGAATCTCGTTCCCCTCACTCCTTAAGAAAACTATGAAAATGAGATTGTAAATCTCCTGTGGAGAAGAGACTTGGACAAATCAATAATTTATGTTATGGTTTTGAGAGACTTTCACCTTGAGGAAGTGCCAGCCCTATCATAATTCTGTAGATCTTGTTTGAAAATGCTTTCCATTACTAATGGGGAGAATCAGTTGGGGTTTTCAATATTATTATTATTATTGTTTTTATTTACACACAGCTCCTTTGATTTTCAGTGTGTGACACTTTAGAATAATAACGGTGTCTGCATTAATTAAAAACAAAGACGAGGATTATTACTTTCCTTTCCCCTCACCAAGTAAATGCTGGCAGGCAACACTCAGCATGTAGTGCTCTACTACCAACCATGAACCCCTTTTATAGATTTCTGTCATTTTAGCTGCTCCTGGCTAAAATTACTGGTTATTACACTGAGTTGGAAAGACGAATGAGCAGACAGTTAAGAGCAAAAGAGGGATAGGTACATGTGGCAATTAAATCAGCCTTCTACAAATCTCAGGCAGAGGAGATATATAGATAGCCACATACCTCCTAAAAAAAAGCCCTGGCAGTGCAAGGTTCATGCTGGGGCCTTTGGGGAAGGAAAACTTATGATTTTATATGCCCAGCCATCTTTCTTTTGACTTCAGAGCTTTGTCAAGTACAGATTGCCATGTCAACAACTTATTTCCCCAAACCTCCCATTGTTTCAAGAAACCTTCATTATGACTTGTAGCAGCATGTTCGAAACATTTGCTTGCTTCCTTCTACAGGATCTCTTAGAGATTAGATAAGATTATTAATGGTCACCCATTCTTACCCATAGCACCATAAGTCAAAACCACTCACTTAAAGTTTGGTAGCATGCCTAGTTATGCCCACATAAAGTACATATATAACAGCTTCTAGAATGGCATAACCAACAACAGAGCTGGGTTATGTCTCCTGTAGAAGTTCCACATTTCTATCTCAGCCACTGCAGGCAGCTGTGACAGCTGAACCTTACCTAGAGACAGCACATGACCTTCAGGCCCTCTGGAAGCTGTAGAACTTAAGCCTGACTGCTATATGCCAAGTAAAAGGATTCCTTTACCTCCCTAAAGCAAACCAAATCTAAGACATGCCAAAGGGCTAAGAAATCTGGCAGAATAGGAAGTATGGAAAACAGAAATGAAGGGAGTAGTTCTTTGGACTGGGATTTTCAGTGCACCGACACAGTGTATTTAGCTATTGTTTAAAATTAAGTACCATGCAGCATAATTTTTACAGATTTGTGGGATGATATCACTTGCTTTGAGCAGACATTTGCCTATGATTCTAAATACCCATTCTCCTCATTCACTGTTACCACTGCGAAAAAAAATTTCCTAAGCTACATGATGCTGGAAATATTAATCTATCTTGGTTCACAATCTGAAGAAATAAGCCCATACTTTATTGAAAAGGAAAAAAAAAAAAAAAGGCATAAAAAAACCCCAAAATAACAGCACAACCACGATCATTTAACTTTCCAAAACTTTCCAAGTCTTGATAAAGCTTTATGCTGCTGTCTTACATTCCTAGCATAACAGTACCTCACATCAAGCAGGACACAAATCTAAAACGAATTCCAGATACACAAGTTTTCATCAAAACAGAAATCATGGTTTTATTTAAATATGCTCTTTTTCACTGTTGGGGTTTTAATAAACTCAAAATTTGATCAAAACTCCCAGTACACATCAAGAGTTATACTGAAAACAGAAACCCTAGAACCTCTAAAGATTCAGATATATAGACAGGGAACCATATAGCTATGACTCCCTCCCAACTCCTAGTTTCACTCTCTCCATTTTTCATATTAGATTTTTTCCTTTTTCTTTGATTTTCCTTGCCTCTACAAAGCAGGTCAGATATCCACATATTTACACAGCTTTCATGGCAGCATAAACAGCAATGACTAAGACAAACTGATGAATACGTAACATGATCTTAAAAAATGCATGTGAATTATACAAAGGCATCAAGTTAATGAGTACATTCATTTTGTCCTTTTATTGCATTGAGAGGTCAGTTTATCTAACAAAGAGCAACAGAATAACTCACTCGGATTCTGAAACCTAGATAATTCATCTAGCTAAATAAGGTGAGTTATTTGAAATTGATCAAGTAACTGGAATTCTCCTACAGTAGGACAGGATTGGATGTGCTGCTTAAAATGTCATGGTATCCAGGACATTTTGGTATGCCATCAGAGATCTAAAAGTTGTGACACAAGAAGTGAGCTTCCATCTTAGCAGTCAGCAACCAGAAACTTTCTAAGAATGTTCACTGCCTTTAGAAGATTTTTTGTAACAATAACAATATCAGTTATTTGATATTGGATAGTTTGAAATAACAATATCAATTTTGATTTCTGGAATCGAGGGGATAATGTGACTACTTTGTAGAATGTGGAAAAAAAAAGTGCCATCTTTTCTCATACCTTTGTTATTTCACCTATCTGTTCATTATCATAAAAGGGATTTTTGTGCAGACTATTCAAAGGTCATAGAGACAGGTTTTTATTTGTGCAGTGGCGCATGATGAGTATTCATATGGGAAACTACAGGTATATTAGAAATATCCATTTAGAAATCACACACACTTTATAGTGCAACCATTAACTCAAAACAAAAAAATCCCAAATAAACAAACAACCAAACAAAAAAACCCGATTCCAGACAGTCTGAAAAGATGGACAATACCACTTAAGTTGTCAGATATCTCAAAATTTCACCATTTGCAAGTATCAGGTTTCAGAAAAAATACTCAGTGTAAAATCTGACTTAAATTACATTCCAGGAAAGTGCTCAAATAATTTTGAACTGACACATTCTTAACAATTCCTAGGCATGTTTGTTTGGAAACAATTAAACAAAACTGATACAAAAAATAATCTGTTGATGCATTTGCTCCATTTCTTCCAACCAAATATTTACTCCAGAAGTTTCATTGCTATTTTTGTAATGTTTTGGGTTTTTTTTCACCTGAGTCACTTTTTACCCATGTGAAAGTTCTATCTTACTTTTTGCCTTCAACAGTTTGAAAACTTTAGAGAAATCATTAATATTAAGAAGAATGCAAAAGACGATAGTTTTCTCATCTTGCCTTTGTTTCTCTTTTCCTCTGGGCCACATAAAGATGTTCAAGTCAGCAGAGACAGTGTTGCTCTTTAAAAAAACCTGCTGATTTAATATTTAGTAGATGATGGATTCCACCTCAACAATCAAGCTCAGGAATAAAAATAGTCTGAATCCCACTCGGTGCCATGCACAAATCCATAGATAGAAACCTGAAGTATTGTACAGCACAACATTTCCTGCTCAGTAAGCTAGAGACAAGCTGCTATGATTCCCTATACATATACTTATATTCTGAGCTGATGCCTGTCAAACCAGCCTCTGGTTAAGTGGCAAGAATAATATAGCTTCCTTTCCCTAGAGGTAACTGTCCTCATTACTGAAGCGAATGAACCCCTAGGTGTATAATAGAATCTTCTTTAAAATATTCATCATATGACAGTTGATATTTCAGCCATATTTGGCTGAAATGCTACATTTTGTGGAATTTGGGACTCCATAGTCAATTAACCTAGTATTTTGCTCACCATCTATTTCTATTCTTTTTTTATCATAAATCATTAAACATTTATGTTAGTATGTGATTTGTTATTCTTCTATTCTGGGCTGAGTAAGATGTGCAAACAAGGGTTTCTCAAAACTTTCCACTTCCACTCAGCTGGAAAACACCAACTTCTCCAAGGTGAGTCACATCATTCAGCATGGTTTTGTTTCCTTCACACTTCTCAGAATCAACACTGCAGGCTGTGAAAGCTTCCCTCTGCCAGCAGGTCTCAGGAAGACCACGGGCAGGCAGGAAGAAATGAAACAGAGGCCAGAATGCTTCACAAGACATCAGAACAAAGAACCTATGTAGGGAGAGAAAGAGAGACAAATACAGCAGCAGATTTTTAAACCCTGACATTTCCATCTTCAAACATCAAATGACCATTTTCATTTTGCCTCTCTAGTCTTACTCCTTTCTTTAAAATATGCTGCCATATTCCCTGCCACCTCTTCCCATTTGTTTCCCTACTTGTTCTTAATTACTGCAACAAACTTCAATAGGTCCTATTCCACCTGCCCTTCCACTGTGCCTCCTCCAAGCACAAGTATCTGCTGCCTCTTCAGTTTAACTTTTCACCGCCCTTCCTGGTCCTGGTTTCATGCATGGCACATAAGACAAATACTGTAAGGTACTTACAGTAAGAGCTGTCAGAGCTGCCTGTGAGGGGAGAGGGTGTCACTGCCACACAAGTCTGTGCAGGAAGTCTATACAGCACTTGCTTACACTCCGCAAGCATTCCTGACACCAATACAGCATTCCAGCACACTGGTATCATTTTTAAGTGATTTCTTATGTGATTAGGACTGTCTCTCTGTTCCCACATGCTACTCAAACACTCGTGGCAAAAAATTCATCCTTGCTCTCACTGGGACTTGTTTGTCATCAGAATCCCTCTTTAGTTAAATAATTTGCTTAGTCTTAAGCTACTGATCTCATTATGCTGGTCTAATTAAAATCATTTGCTGACAAATATTGTCAGTAATGTTACAGTTCACTAAATTAGCACTGGCTTGGCTTTACCTTTTTTATCAGATTAGATACACAGCACTGATTGATGAGCATTTAAAAACAGGAATTCCTTTCTTCAGGTCAAAGACATAAAAGGAAAAGCTGAAGATTTCAATATGATACATCAACAAGTATTACCAAAGAAAGTCTGATATTATTGTGCAGAAGGCAAACCAAATGCACCCCTCCACCACTTCCTTGCATGCTAGGCCATAACAGCAAAGATGCATTTGGCCCAGCTTTTTAAAACAGCGGGAGCAGAGCTTAATATCTTGCTCTAAAATTGCTGTTATAAGCAACATATCTTCTTGTTTGACTCTTATTTACCTTTTTGGCATAAATTATTTTAAGACCACAAGTTTTCCTACAGACAAAACTTAATTGCAATATTCATCACCATATATGTCTAAATGATAGGGATGCTGGAGTGTTTTACTGTGAAAACACATCCAATTTTAATGAAGTTCAAAAGAAGAGATGTTTATTTATGGATTAAAGTACACAAAGATCTGCTGCTCACACTTTCTGAAATACTGACAGCTTTTTTTCTTTTTTTTTTTTTTTTTTTAAGAGAAAAAGAGAGAGAGGTGCAAGGGAAGGGAAGACTTCACATCTTGTACGTAGTTGTGGTGAGTAGATCAATGTTCCCAGAAGACAGGCAGAAAGCTCCTGGGTCTTTTGACACTAGCTGAGAACAGACGATATACAACTGAAGTCTGAAGACAAAGTTGCTTCTAAGAAGTTGCCTCTGGTGAAAGGGTGGAGATGTGCTGATAGCCCATCACAGCTGCAGGGGTATGTCTCAACATGTTTTGAGAAAGACTGCATATTTCTCCGTTTAGGGCTCAGCTTTTCTACTGTTCAAATTCAGTGACATTGTTTTAACACTCTTAAAATAATTTAAAAAAAAGGGGGGGGGTGTAATCCAAATTATAAAACAATCCTGGACAAATTTATTTTCTATTTAGTAGGTTCTTGAGAGAAAAGAGCATAATTACATATCTAAAATTAGACCCCCTATTGAAGACCTAAATAAAAACACCTGTAAAAGATGTGAAGGCCTCAGATTGACATGTAACTATAACAGAACTATGAAAAAAAGAAAATTGAGAGAGAAAAACCCAGCTTTTGAATAAAAGTCCCAGAACACTCTTCCCACTTCAGGAATTTGCAGCCACTGCATATTGAATGAGAGTTATTGAGTGAGATGGTCTTCAAATGATCCATTAACAGACAGTGTGCAGAAATATCTCTAGGGGAAATATGGGTCTTCCCAAAATACAGATTCAGCCTGCTTGGAGTCAGATTTTGGGAGAGAAAACGCTAACACCACTAGAAAACTGTGGCTGTGCATGGCCTTTACAGTACTCCACTGGATCAACAAGAATCCAGGTTCACACAGGTTCCAGCAAGTTAACTAACACAAGAAATCCTGATTGGTTTTTAAAAAAATAACAAAGTTTTTCTTGGATTTCTCTGTTCTGGCTGCATAGTTCACTTTTGGGAGGGGCATAAAGGGGAAAAAGAAACTATGACAGGCAGGTAATCCTTACTGCTCTGAGAACCACTGCTAACACTACATGTTGTCAGACCATTCAAATATGTGAAAAGTTAGTATCTGTTACCATTATTATAGTCCAAATCTCTATGGATTCAACCACAGGAAAACAGTAAATCCAGAGTTAGATTTTAGCTTATACTATATGGAAGAGAAAAAAAAAAAAAGAGAGAAATCACTTTTGCTAAGCCAGCTAACAGCATGCTGCTTCAATACTCTGCCTCAGGCCATGCAGCCTCAGCTGCACCATCTGCCCTGGAAAAACTCCAGAGAGGAAGGAGCAGCTGAGAGTGCAAAAAGACAAGGATCTGGTATAACTATGACTGTTCTGTGCTATGAGTTCACCTCAGACCTCACCTCCCCAGAATATATTTCTTGATCTCAGATTTTTAAAATTGTTATTTTTGATTTTTCCTACTCTATTCAGCTGTCTTAATTACTTATTTCTCTGTAAGTACCAGTTTCATATGCCTTTCCAGTGTACACCCTTCTCCCTGAATTCACAAGGGACAGCATCCTGGGTAACAGGCACAGTGAAATGCCACTCATGATGCAGGTATTAGGCACCAGGAATAAAACACAAGATGAGAACAGTGAAACCCCTCCAAAGTCTTGGTGACACAGTTCATAAGAGATAGAGGTAAAATACTTTTTCCTTGTATTTTGCAGCAAAATTCCTATTGACTTTAACACTGCCAGGATATGTCTCTGTGCACTGAAACAAATCACCTGCGTAAGAATGCAGACAGGAAGAAGGGGCCTCCAGCAAAGAGTTTTTTATCTTTCAGTTCTGAGGAGTAATAGTGAAAAAGTCTCTCCCTTCAATCTGTATCTCGGCGAAGTCACCCACAAAGAGATGTAATCTTCTGGATCACACTCTTGTTTTCCTTTCCTTAACATCTTACCATGCTTCCCATTTTGTTTACACATTTCGGTTTTATTCTTGACATGCAAAAGTGACTGACTTCCTATGAGGCCATAATGCAAAGACATCTGTGCTTTCTGAGGCTACATAGTGTGAACTGAGGAATAAAATCCAGTGGTCTCCTACAGGGAAGAAAAGAAGGGCAGTATGAATCATCTGCAGACATTGGTGTGAAAAATTCCATTTTGGCTAACAGATCAGGGAACAGATTGGGGATATTTAGGTTGCAAATAAATTTGAAGTTTACAAATTCAGCTGGAGAACGTGACTATGTTGCTGGCAGTGCATCAAGACACACACCCTTCGCAACTCTGGTTCACAGGAGAGAAGGAATATGAAAGAGCAACTCTTGAGCTTCGCTGCGTCAACCTGCAAAGCAGTGGCTGCCCCCTGGTTACATGCCAGTACGACCCAAATCCCCTTCTGTCATCTGCAGAGGCAGCACTTCCCATGGGGCATCTCCACATCAGCTCAGAAGGTGCTTTGACAGTGCAGAGACCTAAAAACCTTTCATGCTCCTGCAGCTGTACACAGATCCATGTGACAAGGATGGAACCCTCATACTGAGGGCTGAGTGTATGCAATGACTGAAATATTTGGCTACTGTCTTCATGACATCAATGTCAACTTTTACATTGCCTTTAGCAGAAGCAGGGCAGGGATTTTGCACCGCATCAGATGAGTTGCTCAATGGAAAAAGCACGTTACCTGGAAACTGCCTTCAAAACTCACTCTAAAGAGAGACTTCGGAAAAATCTGCCATTGTTTTCACATTTACAGCTGGATTAAAAAAAAAAAAAGACACCTGCAAATAATGTAGAAAGCTGCCTGTGTTTTTATGCATAGAAATTATTTTCTGCTTATGCTTTTCAACACTTAAATGCTGATTATTTCCACCAGTCTCACTGCTCTACAAGAACACACTGCTTCTCTGCTGCTAGATACTCACATCCTCAAGGTTGGGACAGGCCCTGTTCTTACTTGTTGAAAATGAATCTGTTGTCTCAGAGCACAGAGCAGAATTTAATGATCAGAAAGGTACACATTACACAGGCAATTGCAAATAGTTCAGTACTTAGGATTTTGAAGGAGGTTATTTCTATAGCACAGTTTATGTGAAATGTTTTCTGAAATATGTATGTTTGAATCCATCCTTTGGCCCTTGGATGTACAGCAGATGGATTACAAAATCTGACTTGCAACTGTTTTATTATCACTGCTTACTGCTGCCAAAGACATTTCCTTTGATATCTCTGATATAATCCCATCATCACTTCTGGGAATGCAAACTGATACCAAACAGACTAAGAAAGGATAGAGGTGTTGAAAAACTGCAGGAGAGGAAGTCAAATTTCCTCAGCCAGAAAAGAATGTAGAGAGAGCTGGAGAAGGAAAGAGCAAAATGTCTTCATTCACTTCAGTGGGTCTGCATGTGTACATCTCTCCCCTGCATTCATGTTTATTTTTCAGACTGAAGCCACTGTCTCCTTTCTGCTCAGGCAGAGACACATGCTGCTGCACATGACCTCTGTCAATGGACATGTTGTGAGGCTCAGACAGGTAGTTGTAGAAAAAGGAAAAGAAAAAGCAGCATAAAAATACTCTCTAGGGACAGAACAGGTCAGAAGAGTAGCCATGGGATTCAGACCCAGCCATCCATTGTCAGTTCTTACCCAGCGCAGTATTTACTGCCTAAGGGCCCTTTGACAGCTTAATTTGAAGTAAACTATGTGTTGTAGTCCATACCAAGGGAGCATTCAGTGGTGCCCTATTACCAGCTGGCAAGAAGACTTAATTTCCATTCCTTAAAGGTAAAGGACTAAGACACATTAGGAGGACAGAAAGGAAACGCTGCCTGTAATGACTCTCCTTAGCATAAAGGCTTACAAGGCTATCGTTTTTCATAAACACATTTAGAGGGAGGAGGTTACCTGTTTGGCACATTTTACCAGCTGTGTGACCTATTTATGTTCCATTGTGTTTTGCACAAGTGCAAATGTGCAAAAGGCAAACTGCTGTCCATCCAAAGACATTAAGACAGAGCTGTCCCATGATATACCACAGGATACTGCCCAGCAAAACCTATAGTAGGAGGTTCAGAGGCAGTAAGGAGGACACTCATGCTTGCTTTCCTCTCTTGTAGTCCTATCAGAACACTGCATATTGTGTCTATGATGATGTCTTTCCATGCATGGAAAAAACAATGCCAAGGAATCTTTTAAGGTAACAGAGTCTCAGTTATCATTGCAGTCATGAGCTCAATGAAGATAGCTTTCACAAATCAAGAGAATTGCTCTGGACACAATCCAAAAAAGGATGTTGGGAAGCGACGTACTGCGCTGACAATAAATTGGGTTCCTATGTCCAAATTTTAAAGTAATTGCATTGAATTTGTGGCTATTTACCTCTGCAACAGGCAAGAAAGATGAAGGGAACTCTGGATAGAAATTTATGATAGCTGCTTTACAGAGTGTATCTGAAACTCCCATTTTGCACACTTGCATCCTTACCATTGAGATTCACTGAACTAAATCCTTCCATGAAGTTACTGACAAAAATAACGCTATTGCAAGTTGTACAGTCAGTGCAACAAAGTCTATACAAGTTTAGATATAATAAAAAAAATTAGTACATTTATTAATGTGTACCAAATGCTTTTATCTAGTCGTCTTAAATATTCAGCATTAGTCAACTACCTATATATAAAAAACAGTACCCATGACACAAATGGTAGTATCTGGATTATGACAGGCACTGAAATTTATGATCCAGGTTTCCAGGTTCTTGAAGGTGGGAATCAATGAGGTCAGCCAGACACAGCAAGATTTTGCACAGAATACAACCACATGATCAGTAACATTTCGTCTTCCTAGATGACTTTTTAAATCTGTCTATTCCTTTAGCATCTATGGCTTTTAAGGACCAACATTATTCTACTGAAGGGACAAACTATTCTTTTCCCTAATGGGAATAATTTGTAGCAATCTTTTGTCACCTTTTGAAGAGCTGCCCACTCAGAGGTATGTTCCAGAGGCTCTCATTAATCATATGAAAAATACATTCTGTAATAAGCTGTGACATATTGCAAATGCACTGAATGCTTGACATTTTTATGATTATGCTAAGATTGTGACATTCGATGTGCTTGTTTTTGAAAAAACATAGTGCAATTAAGTTCTCTGAAAGAAAAGCAGAAAGAAACAAATCAATCACTAAGAAGGCGTGAAGAATGAAAACTGCTTCTACCAGCTTTGGAAAAAAATGCCTGCTAGTCAATGGCAAACAACATGTTTGAACTAAATATTTCAGTTTCACTCTAAGAGTAAAAAGCACTGATAGGGTGACTCAATTTTTAGCACAAGCATTGGCTTGACTTTCACCTGTTCCCTCCACCTTTGAAGTATATTAGCGTTTGTCATAAAATTGCTCCTTCCATCACTGAAAGAATTAAAAGAAGTCTGGTTCCTCTTAGACAACTTCAGACTATGGATAACCCAGTTAGGTCATGGAACCTTGCTTTTAGCTTCATCCTCAAGTAAAACATGTTGCCTGTTTCAGTTATAACACAAATTCAAGTAGGAGAGGGATAAGATTCATAAATATCAATATAAATAATTTCATAATTCCTTTCTCCCCCACCTACAAATCAAAATATTAACAGGAAGAACCAGAGAACTGAATGAGGTACTACTGAACAGCAGAGTGCTTGAAGGCAGGAAGGCTAAATGGATCAGTGATGTGGAGTCAAGAAGAAACACAGAAGAGGATCTTCAGCAAAGGATTCAGGGAACAGTTGACCAGAGAAGTACTTGAGGGTGGTAGGGTGAGAAATCCCCAAATGCCTGGAGAATATGCTATTCACCTTGTTAAGTACCCTCACATTAAAGTGTGGATGGGGAAATCTGGGGATTCCAGCAGAATCTTCAGAAGAGAAAGAAGCAACAGTTTCTGATAAACAAATCACAACAACATTTATATCAGAGGTGCCTGAAGTCCCATCAACATCTGATCTTAACAGAGCAGCAGACACTGGAGAACCAAGGAGTGAGCCAACAAGCTACAAGAGATGTAAGAAATGGCTACAGCTTGATTACAGCAATTCTAAGAAGCGAGATCCATCTCACCTGCCAGATCCTTGAAAGCAGTGTCTCACTGAAAATACAGGAGGAACGGCAGGCAACTTTGGAAGCAAATTAAAAGAACATTCATAACCTCAGGGATTGTATACACTTAATCTCTTGTTAGACACTATTGATGAAATCAGAATCAGCTTAATTCCCAGAGATCAAATTCCTTGCATAATATATAGTCAAGGCAACAATAACAAGCTTAGGAAACTGCAGGAAGTTATTAAAAAAGGGAGTTTGATCAAAAATATTGAACTCAGTCAGTTATTGGCAAATCCTGAGCGGAACTCTGAGAATAAAGTTATAAAGAGGAAGAAGCTAGAAAACTGCAGAAGTTTCAGCTCTTTTCCCTCAGACAGTACAAGATAATAGATTTAAGTTAAAGAATTGGTCTGGAATTCAAGGGAAGAAATAGAAAGACTATTCAAAATAAAAAGGAATGAACCAGCCTAATATAAAGCATAAGAAAATAATCCTTTCAGAACGCTCAAGAGACTCCTTCAGCCTTTTCTGTTCCTAGTAAATGTGTACACCTAAACTTCGTTAATGTTCTCAGCATTTGGCTTTTTTCAGGTACATGCACTTTGTGATTAATAACATCGAGCTACTTGACCTACAGAAAGAGCTCCTTATATAACTGGCATGGTAACAGATGCAGCATTTCTTTAACAGGAGTGACAATTAGTGTACCCCTTCTGCCACCCATCCAGTAAGACACTAACTCTGAGCTACTTGCCTACACTGTAAAAGTAAACCCAAAGCTTCCTGAATCAAACAGCCTTCTCTTGGGACGCTTTAACTTGTGACAGCTCAATACCCCTTATATTTCTTTCATCAGGTTTAGTCTCTAACAAACACTTTCTGCTTTTGCTGCCTGCAAAGCGTTTGAGCAAGTTGACCCATGGGCCAGTGATGGTCAGAAGAGAAGCAAAACCTGAAGGGAGATGATAGTGTTTCTACTGGCTAAGTTCTTAGAGTAGATCTATGTCAATGTGTAAGCCCAACTACAAACACACTGTTTACCTGCAGGTAAGCACCTAGACAGAAATGTATCCTAAAATCTCAAGCATTCAAAGACAACTATTAGCTTTTCAGTCCAGACTATGTCCTACAAGACTAAGGCTGAACCATAAAAACATGCCAGTCTATTTTATCCACCTGGGACCAACTGGCTTCAAATTGTGAATATTCTGGGTAAACTTAATCTCACCTTAATTTAATCACCTAATCTAGATGTCTGTGTCTGAGCTAGTTAATTTAGGGATTTCTTCAGTTAAATAAAAAAAAATAATAAGCGTTTCAAGATGATTCATCTGACCTATTTTAGTTGATCTACATTACAATGAGATTGATCACACCTTAAATTTTATTAAGTCTAATGACTCAGTGTCTGACTTGGTAAATGGAGCATAACTACTGGCTCAGATATTTTGAACATACAGTACACCTTTCTGCTGACAATGGAGATGAGACAGAAACAGGACCGTTGGCTTTCTCCATCTTAGCTTCCATATGGGTTTTCATAATGCAAAGGAGTAAAAATGTATTTTGCTTTACTCAACATTTGCAAATCCAAATTAGAAAACGAATTGTGTCTAAGGCATTCTCTGCTGAATATCTGGATGTCCCAAATTCTACTTGACACCAAAAAGTGCCAAATTATTAATCTTGTTTTGAATTAATTTTCCTAGCCAAGCTCTACTAGTAGAAATAAAATGGGATCTAATGCAGTACAGTATCAGTCTTTAGACCCACCATGAACTGATGTGGGTGGGGTTTTTAAAGCCAAACGTGACTAACAAGTTTTTTTCCAAAACTCAAACTTATTATAATTAAATGTAATTACAATCCCCACAGCTTTAAATCAAAGTTTGCTCAAAATGAAAACAGCTTCTGCTAAATTAAATTATTTTTTCCCCTGTTGGTGGCATGGTAAAAGTTGAACTAAATAAGTGAAGCATTTAAAATTACCAAATAAACTCACAGATATATATATACACTTTTCTTAATCCAATGTAAACAGTAATTAAGGAAGTAGCCATAATTACTACAATAAAGTCAAAGAATTCATTTAAAATACCACCGATATTTTCCAAACCGTCCAAAATTTTGACTACGTCTACTTCTGCATTTCCAGGTGTGAAAAGCCAGTTCCCTTACTTCAGTGTGCTGAGTTCACTGCCATGAAAGTTAATAACAGCTGGGGTTACCCAGCATCTCTGAACGTTACATCCAGAGCACCACATCTTCTTCCAAATTTGACAATATTTGCCAAAGTAGTTTCCAGGTATACTATACAATTCCCCAGGCTACTAACAAGGCAGTCCTTGGACCAAAAGATTAAATCTTGGTTCAACTGAATGCAGAGGGAATTCTGACACTAATCGCAATGAGGTGAAAATTAGCTTCTGGTGCAAAAATAAATGGAGGGGGTGTATATGAAGTTATTTATTGTATTTCTTATAAGGAGTCAGCCTTACCTTTGAGTATTCTATAATAAATGCCACATCATTGTTCAATTGTATGGAAATGGTGATTAGTGGTTCCGCAAATGTTTTGTTTGGGATTTGCATTTTCTCATCAAAGGATACTCCTCTGCATTTGTATGCTGTCAGCCTCTTTCAGATGAGACAGCTCAATACAGAGATGCCTCAGCTATATCAGGAAGAGAAGAAAACATTAACCCACAAAAAACATGTAAGCTAAACACAGAGATTCTGAGTTCAGCCACAAGGGTTCAGAAATGGAGGGAGCTGTGGCAAAATATTTTGGCTTGACTAAATATGCCCCAGAATTCAAGCTACTGTCAGTTCATAAAAAAGCAATTCCAGAGACTAAGGCAGAATGAAAACTAGCAGGGAATTTTAGCTTCCACTTCAAATTTATGGGCTTAAAATATTTTTACTTTAAGATATTCTGGTATTACTTTAAGATATTCTGGTTTTACTTTAAGACATTGCTGGTTCATGATCAACTTGGCATCCACCAGAGCCCCAGGTACTTTTCTGCAGAGTGTCCTTCCTGCCAGTTAGCCCCCAGCATATACTAGTGCTTGGGCTGCTCCTCTGCAGGTACAGGGCCTGGCACTTCTCCTTGTTGAACATTATAAGGTTCCTGTTGACCATTTCTCCAGCCTGTCAAGGTCCCTCTGGATGGCAGCATCACCCTTTGATGTATCAGAAGATAAACTTGTGCCTGAAATATAAAACTTGGGACAGCTTCCTCATCATTTCTTTCAGGATCTACAAATACAAGGCCTCAGGACTGGTCTTCAGGTGAACTACCAGACCTCTCCTTCTCTGAGGAAGTATGAGATACAGAGGTTCACTAGGTACACCCATCCAGTTCTGTGTTCACTCCAACAGCACAAGGTGTAGCTGCATTTTACAGATAACCTTTTAATTAGGCAAATTACATTCCTCATTAGAATGTCATCTTTAAGGCAGTGAAGTAAAATAAAAAAAGAATTTTTCCTCAAAACTAACTATTTGACAACAATTTCTGTTCTATCAAAACAAGCCTCAAAAAGACAGATTCTTTCTCAAATGTGTCAGCAGCTTTTAAGAGAAAACAAAAAACAATATTTGAACAGGAAAAAAAGAGGTAAATTTATAAGAAAAGCAAGGAGCTTTTCCTGGGGGAAAAGATGAATGTCACAGGTTTAAATATTTTAAAATATTAAATTTATTGCCTGCTTGAAATTCACTATAAAAACAATGTTATTTAAGGGAACTGATAAAAACTCTTGCCAAACAGTAATATAAAAAATGAAAGCTTAGATTTTGCTAGCAAACAAAAAAAAAAAATGGGGCTTAAGACTGCTCTAAGGCTCATTCCACCTCTTTCTTTACAGCTTTTCATTAAATTCCATTAACTTATGATCAAATCCTGAAGTACATTTAAATCTACTGACTTCAGGAATGATTCCAACAGCACCAGACTAATGAGAGAATCAGGCCCTAAGAGTCACTTATATAAATAGTGTCACACCTTTACATAGCAACTTTTTCTGTTTTTTTTTTAACATTATTACATTTAAGTAGCAGGGCTCTTGCAGGCTGCATATTCCTCACTCATCACCACTACTTTTGAAACCATTTGTTTAATGAGGCTGTGATCAAAATAAGTTTTTCATGTTTGCCTGGGTGTCATACGCAAAGACCTTTTGGACTACACTGGTGTGAATGACTATAATACATCAGTCTGCAAAAGGCTCTAAAAATAGGAAGACAACCAAATACCCAAAAGGGGGTGGAACTTTACAGGGCCCCAAAGAGAAGCTTTTATGAGGAGACACCCTATCAAGTCAAATTGAATTCATCCAAAAGTTTTATAACAAGGTTGGACTGATATGAATTTTCTACAGTTTTAACAGCTGCTAATCATTAAACACATTTTAGATAATCATCTGATATTCATTTAACATGCAATAACTTTTTATTGAAGCTAACATAATTGTACATCTTAAGAACTTTGTTGAAAATGTTCCCTTAGGAACAAAATTATCTGCAAAGTAACGCCATAAGTTGTGTGCCTCCTGGGTTAAACCAATTTTGTAAACATACATTAAGTGAACACATATCATTATGACATTATTCTGATGCCATACATAACTCTTGCTTTAATATGCATAGTAAATACTTTGCCTGGGTTTTTTTATTTTTTCCAATATCACTGATTTACTCATTCTGGAGAGGTCAAGAGAGGAAATACAGACACTGCAGGCTAATCTTTTACAGTTATCTTTTTCTTACCTATTTTGAGAAAGAAAGATTTTTTCAGACTAGACTTTTTTTTTCTGGTCCCCTAAGATCCTTCTCTTGACTTCAAGGAAACTCCTCCCAGAAAAATTACTTTGGCTCTAATCCTCGAAGCTGATCTGTGTCAATGGACATACACAATATCCCATTGAATTAAGTGGAGCTCAACATGAAGGTTTTGTGGGCATATTATGAAGAGCAAAGCAAAATTCAAAGGTTTTCCAAGATAAGGTCTATACTTATATCTACAATGATTAACTGGTTAGTGTTTAGCTTCTAGTTATGCTAGCCTACCTTCATAATACAATATAACAGGAATCCAAAAAGAACAATTAAAATGTTTTAAAATCTGGAATTATATTCATTTCAGTGGCTTTCTGACAATTTTGTTTCCAAAAAGATTTCAAAATGAGCTTATGGAAATAGATATGTTTGTAAATCTTTTTTTTCCTCCAAATTACTCAATTTTAAGTTACACAAAAAGAAAAACTCCTAGTTAATCCTTTGCCTGAAAATTGTGGTTATTTTGGTGAATAACATCATGAATCAGAACTGCAGTGAAAGTGAATTGCACGTACGTACTCAAAGACGATTCTTGAGAAAAGCTTCCTTAAGTAGAAATCTAATAAACTATAGCCACAAAAAGCTGAAGTCTTTCAAAGACTTTACAAGCTGCTTGGAATTTTTTCTGACTTACTGAAGGAAAGAATGTCAAGAGGAAAATTCCAATAAAACTGTATGTAAGCCAAAGGTTTGTTTATGTTTGCATGGATTAGCATTCACACATTTCCTGTTACTAGACTTCCTATTAGTGATATTTAACTTTAACCACATATCCTGGGTTAAGGAATAACTCCTGAAGTCAATTTCCTGATTAGGCTAAGAAAGGTCAAAGGTTAATTTTGCAGCCACATGGTTAAGCTACAAAAAACTACTGCATAGCCTTGTTTTAACATATAAAGTTACTGCAAATATTAGCTAAAGGAGGTGGCACGCTCTAGTGATTACACAAAAGTGTTGGGACAAAATGATCCCTGAGGCTTGTTCATTCCAAGTGAAATTTACTCCCTTCACATGCACACACAGAATACACACCAGTGAAGACATCTCTCAAATATGGTGAGGCCAACCCTCCAACTACAAATGTGTATATCTTTTTAAACATGACTGTGTGACCGCTGCCAGAACCCAACATTCATCCAAGAAACTTCCCACTGCACATCCTCTCATAGACTTTCTCCATACACTTGCTACAGTCGTTCAAGAAGAAAGAAGGTGAGTAGTAAGAATCCAGTGAGAATCCACAAAATTAAATTTATCATATTCTTGAACAAGAAGCACAAGAATTTCTGCTTCCTTAGGAAAAAAGATGATGGATGATGAATTTGCAAATAATATTGCAGCAGATATTCATGTTGTACTAAATCAACAGGAATTAATGGATCAGAGTTTCTTCCATGTAAATACTAGAGAAAAATCCTTTGCCCAAACACTGCGCAAACAAGAAGTATCTGAAAAAGTTGGTGAAGCTTCTGTCTGGAGTGATACTTGTTTTCAACAGTAAAATCAATTTTTTTAATAGAGACATGAGTAACAATGGCATATTGACACATATCAAAAACAATGAGGAAATCGGAGTTAAAGATGATAATCCAGACTCATTCACACTGTACAGCATTCTCCTTCCCTGGTGAATTCTCATCTACAAATTACTTTGTTCTGATTCAGTTTTGGTAACCGAGCAAGCACAGAAGATGACAGTCACATGAATGCAATCACATACACTGACATTATTAATTTTTTTAGATCTGTGAGACAAATGGTGGAGAAATTTGACATTGGATTTAGTGAAATGAGTCTTGGTATTTACTTACCTCATTACAACTATTGTAGACAAAAATAGAGGGTTCTAAACTAAGTAACTTGGTTTGCAAGTCATAGTTTTAAAAGTGAAACTAGGTTACACTCTCACCCAAGGCCTAATGTTGTTAATAGAGCCATAGGTCTTTTGGGATGCATTCTCTGTCCTTCTCTCATGTTATCACTTATAGTTGCATCAGTGTGGCAGCATTTTACATTTGTTCTGCACAGTGAAGACCTCTAGATAATACGCAAGATAGAGGAGGCAGTCATCAGTCTTTACTCAGGATTTCCTGACTACATGTGAACAATAACAAAATCTACTTTTTTTAAAAAAAACACCTCATGCATTTGAATATATATATAAATAGAGAACATCTGTTTCTTACACTTAAATCTGGTCAAATTCCAGTCACAAGGAATTGGCTCAATTTGCACGTTTAGGCTGTTTGCAAGTAAGACATAATTTTTGTGAATCATTCATAGCCATTCACTGCTTATAAACAAAGCAAATATAAGTGGACGCACATGAGCTGTTCTTTATTCACTTCTGGGCTTAACATTTGGAATTCAGTTTTCCAGACACGACTGGTTCTACCAATCAGACAGTACAACTTCTGTTCCCTGAATAGATTTCTTAAACTTTGTAAACAGGCATTGCACTTGAAAAACATGTTCCACCATTCTATAAAAACAATGAAGGTTACCTGAGAAATAGCAACTTTGGACAGAAAGAACAGTCTAATGGAATTTGTTTTATTTTAAGAATTCTTCATTCATTCCTTTGTGTTGAGTGATATTTCTATCTGGCTAAAGGTACCCATTGCAGATTTTACGCTTTCTTTCCTAACATGCAGTGGAATGGGGAGAACGGGGAAAGATATCAGATTTACTGGCTGGATTTCGCTTGTCATATTTACACCAACTCATCACTAAAAATGCAGCTTTCCTGTCCACCAGGAGCTGCCACATTACCGACCTGCTGCTCTTTCCTCTCCACATCTTTTCTGCTTCAGCTTTGACATTTCATCAGATGATTTTGGTTAGTTATCCCAAATCATGAAGTTCTGATCCATTTACTTTTTACATTGTAGACTCTTATGTAGAACATGTGATGACTCTTCAGCATCACAAGCTCCTCTGATGTAAATCCTCCTGTCCCAGTGTTTGACTATATTTCACGTACAAATTCCCTGTATTCTCCAGTTGGAATACAGCAAGGTCTATGCCCAAGGAATCTCATTTTCTAGAGTGCCTTTGCTCTCTTCTTTTCTCTTATTATTTGGAATGCCCATACTATGGCACCTCAGAAAACCACTGAATTTTTTAGTCTTTTGTTTCCTTGTTTCATTCAGCCTATAATACCTGCATACACATAGCCAGCACATACAGATTAATTGGGTAAATGACTCTGATAAAAATTGTCAGCGCCATTGCTTCAAATAATAGTGGAGCAACAAAAGCATATAATTAGATCCTGGAAAACTTGGGTAATACGTTCTCCTGAAATGAGGCTTTGAGCAACTTGGTCTAGTAGAAGGTATCCCTGTCCATGGCAGGAGGGTTGGAACTAGATGATCTTTAAGGTCTCTTCCAACCCAAACCATTCTGTGATTCTATGACTGTCTGTTTTCAAAGAAAGTGCCCTAACCACTAAATTAAGGCTTGATCAAAGTGTTCTAGTATGGCATTGCACTACATCACAGAACAATACATTAACATCTACAGAATGCACCTAGAATTTGAGTCTGATTTTAGTTTCCTATTTGGAGATGAAGGGAGAAATCTGGCCTGTGGTTAGATATCACTATTCAAGATTTCCTAGAATATATACTAACTACATTGCTCATTAATCACTGTCTACTTCTGTCAAGATAATACCACAGTAACTCCAATGAAGTTACAGCACACAGTAGTACGGCTGATAGCAAAACTTGGCTCAATATCCTCAAACATAAATGGATATTTTATCTTTTTAGTGCATGCTGTCTCTTTCATTGAAACTGAAACAGTGAAACAAAAGTCATCCTGAAGAGACCAAAAGAAACTTAAATATGTATTTTTTCTAAGCATATGAATATTTTATGATCTGTGGTTTCCATAGCACTTATTTATTTTGTTTGTTCAACATTTTGAGTTGTCAGAAAAAACATCAGACAGAGCAACAGCAGAAAAATGGAACATAAGTCTGCAACAGAGTTCGTACATTTTTCTTTGGGACACAGACATAAGGACATGCCCACTATCAATGCATTGCAAATAATGTATTAATTGTTCCTTTGACCCAAACCTAAACCAAGACTTCAACAATTCCAGAAAATATTTAATATATAATTTTAAAATTATTGTGGTCATAGTAACATGTAGAAAAAACTCAGTGAAGGAGAAGCCAAATTAGGTACTTTTTAGGGGAGAAAATAGTGTGTCTTCAGTACAATCAGTTTATGAGATTAGCAAATTTCTCACTAAATTCTACACTGAGATATTTTCAAGTCATTTATTTGTGAAAATATTTTCAGAAAAGGTTAAAGTTATCAGGGATCCTTGTTTTTAAATACATATTATCATAAGCTCCTTCATTTATCATTCTTTCTTCATGAGTATTAAATCCCTAATTGCACATAGTTATTTTGGTATCTGCTTTAATTGTATCCAAATTTGCTTCTTCCTTTCAGATGATGATGGAGTAGGAAATAGCAAAGATCAGCTTGCTTGGGAGATACACAATATTTTTGACTGTGTCTTTTCCAAACTCTGTGTTGTCTTCCAGTGAAAAGCAAACAGGAATATTTAAATCACTTAATTGCCTCCCAAGGCTGTACTAAACTCTTCCTTCAGTCACACTCTCCACTTTCAGTGAACCTCAACAAGGCAAACTGAAAGCTTTCTTTGTTATCCTGGTCTATAGCACCTGAATGGTGCCAAACAAAACTAAGGTAATTCAGAGCTCTCAGGGAAAGGATTTCTTTCTCTCACTCCTCCCCAATACCAAATAAAGAGAAAACAAACCTTTCCTTTGACTCTCAGTATTAACTAACAGCAGAGACAATAAAAATACCATCTCCTTTATGTGACGATTTACATACACTCATCTTCCTTTTTTTTTTAATTTCTTCTGAGTCTCCAGTTGATTTCCCCTGGTTATTATTTACCTACATAAAGGCGTTACCTCTTATGGTATGAAGTGGTTTTACGTGGAATCTTTGTAATGCAGCAACTCATAACCATAACCGAGGCTAAAATGTGTTACCTAAATTGCTGTGGTTTCAAATTTTACAAAAAGGTATTTCCTAGAGCAATCTAACTTCTCCTTTTACTACAACAACAAAGTAAACCCATTAGGAAGACTATGAGTTTGAGCAATTAATTACACACTTAATAATATTTTACAGTTTTCTGAAGACTTTAAAGTTCTTTCCAAACATGATTCAGATCCTGCCACCATTCCTCACAAAGACTAGGGAAACAAATGGAACTACTCCAAAAGTAAATTATATTTAGTTTCTGGGAAAATTTGGATTCTGATTCAATATTTTTTCACTAACAATTCAATGAAACAATTTTGACTGTATGCATTTTGCAGAAGAGGAAAAGGAAACACAGACATTAAGCAACTTCACTTAACAAAAAAGTATAAAAACAAGGTTTCTTTCTTTCAAGAACAGGCTTTAAGTATCTCACAAAGGTGAAGAGGTCCAAAGGCACAAAAGGTGGTCAGCCACATAACTGTTATTGAAAGCCTCAGAGCTGCATCCTACATCACATTTTATTTCTGTAAATACTCCCCTTGCTTTGTTACTGCACATAGGAACATAAAGAATGAATAACTAATTATTGCTTAGATTTTCATGTTTATTACATAACTAATGACACAATCATATCAAGAAGATATATAAAAAAGTATGAACATAATATCAAAAAATCTTAAGCATTTCGAGTGTACCACTGACATGACAAAGACTTCAGCAGCTACTCAAACCACATAGGTTGCGAAGGCATCTTTTGTCAAATAAAACGATTAAAATCTGGGTTCAAAGTTAAAAAAAAAAAAAAAAAAAAAAAGGAAAATACTAGTTCTGATATCCCTGAGTTTGACTTTTTAAAAAACATTAAACAAATATTAGTGATTTAAAGATATTGATTCAGAGAGTATTAGCTATTCACTCAATGTTTAATAAAGTCAGGTAAAAATCAGAAAGCTCAGTATGTGTTTCTGAATTCTGCATAAAAATCGTCAGTTTGGTTGTTGGAACCATGTCAAATCAAATTTTTACTAGGTTTAAAACAACCTGCATATATTCATGGTTTCCACAGACTAGTCAAGAGCTTGAAATATTGGTCTTGACTATCCAGTCAAGACCAATTGTATCCACAGAAAAATAATTCTCAGAGGAAATTATTTGTCACGCTCCTTCCAATCTGAAGATCTAAACACAGTCTTTCCTCTAGCCTTTGGCACAACCCATAATAATTGAACCATAGGAGAGAGCAACAAAAAAGTGGATCCACAAGATGCATGCCAAACATCACTACCAGGTCAATCATTTCCTTTCTCACCTTTCCCCACCCCCCAGCCATCAGGAATAATCAGTAGCTGAAGTATTAAATGACATGTCATACTCATTCACTGATGGAGGAACAAGACAGAATGACATTTTCTGCTGATCATTTATAGCTATTGGTTGTTATAGGGTATTAACTTGCAATACACAGCCCTGTTTGAAATTCAGATGAGCAGATGGCCAGACGGATTAGCTTATAAAATTAATATTCCATCCCATACGCAGCAGGACTTTGTACGGGTACTGACTGCTTCAAAATCTATGAAGTCATTTTAGTGGATTTTATATTTCAGGACTTGCTTATTATTTTCTCCACAAATGCTGAATCCTGCAACAGCAAAAAGTAATTCTGGAATACTTCAGTATTTGGATGCCATGGCTTCGTTGAATATTTTTTCCATAGTGTCAGGAGCACTAATTTCCACTGCACTCCTGGTGAAAAGACCAAAATTCATTCATCTAGCTTACATGTAAATATCTGCATATTCGTATTGTACAATGAGGCGTACAGTGCATGGCAGCTAAAGGTATTAGATGCCTACTCTTGGCAACAGGCTTTAACAACTCCAATAAACTTCTCAGTGCTTTTCAAAATGATACATGGACTCTCCTGTTTAGCCCCCTAAAAACTGTATGTGTACGGATACCTGGCAGATGTCATCCAGGGTTCCCGAACTGACTAGAACACTAACACAGACATGCTGAAACAGGAAGGAGCAAACGCACTTGCTAGTATTCATGGTGAGAGAGGCTTCAATATGCAACCAGCCTTGCAGAAGGTTGGTTTTGCAACCAGCCTTGGAGAAGGCAATTAAAAACTGCAAATTTGTCATCTCAACTGGGCCTTTCTGTAAAGCTTTCCTCAATTGCAGTCAGTCTGTGTTGGCCTCTGACTCATTGTAGACTAACATAATGCAAGTCTTGAGGAAAACTGATGTATTTTAGAGGCACCAGCTTTATTACTATTGATTATCTACATGCCTCAATGGTAATTTCCCTTTGACAGTAACAATTCTGCCTGACTGCTACTTCTGGGACTTGGGTTTTCTGCTCTTTTTACTTTTTTTATTTTTTTTCCAGCATGGTTCCAAGAAATATATTTTGATTTTGGACAGAGCAAGGGAGGTAATAGAAGGGAAGGGCTCTGCTCTAATCACAGCAGGAACTTATTAAAGAAATCCCTTATTGTGCCAGGGTAACTGAGAAGGTAACTCTACTTTTGAAAATTAGACTGTCCCATGAGGTAAGTTTTCCTTTTCCTCTCTGATGGGGGGAGAAAAAATCATTTAAAATAAATAATATATGAAGTATTAGAATACTCACATATAGTTATAATCTCTCTAGATAATGTGAGACCTGAAAGGATTGCTATAGTTAAATTACTGTGTGGTGGAAAACTAAGTTTAGAGCTGACTCTCAAATATGATGACCCAGTTGAGTGGTTCAGTAACAATGACATTGGGCCTCCAAGTGGCAGATGAAGCTTTTGTTTTATTTGTTTGACAGTAAATATCTGGCCTGTTGCTTAGCAGCCATACACAGAAACAAAGGTGTTTCCAGACAAAATAAACTACATTACAGCAGGTAAATCTTTTACAGCAAATACCAAATGGAAATGAGAACTGATCATTGAAAAACAACCCAACACCTTTGTTTCCTTCAGATGTTTTAAGCACACAAATGGCAATTTGGGATTTCTTGACAGCAGTGTGAGAAGCCTCCATATATTAAAAAAGAATGAGTACACTGATTTTGAAAAATTATATTCTGAAAGTCCTAGAAGTGGAGACCAAAGTTTCAAACTTTTGTCAGCTGTTAAATCCGTATTTAAGACTAGATTTGCTCTTGGAGACAATGAGCATTTACAACTATTGCCTAATTTCAGGGAGTTTTCATGCGCCCTAGGAGCATTGAACTCATTTGGAACTGAAATGCAGATAATTGAACACCAAAGACTGAAAACCTTCTGCAGATGCTTTAATAATTTGATATTAATTCTGCCAAGGCTTATTTCTACCTTTGTTATCACAAATGCATCCCCACACCCCAAGTTCTCGAGCCAAAACTCCTGTGTGACACTAACCACTGCATGCTTCATTTCCATGCAGAAGTCTGCAGCTTTTGCAGGACTCACCTCCTCCACCAAAAAAAGGAAATGCCAAAGCTGCTCTTGCATATCACAGCTGTACAGCTTTAAGGCAGGTATTTCACTAAGAAAGCAGCACTTAGCCTCACTGAGCAAACAGAAAGGGCCAAATTCTGCTCTCAGTTACCCTGGGGCATTGCACCACAAGAAGGAATCTGCATGTGAATAACCTAGAGAAGAAACGTGTTTCCAGACACTTGAGCTTAAAGACCAAACAAAAATGATGTTGTGAATTCTGTCAACTTATATTTTCATTGACGCGTTTTGGGGGGTGGGTTATGTTGTGGAATGGATTTTTTTACCCTCAGAGTTGATCCATAGGGCATTGTCATTATGTTGCTGTCTCACCTTTCAGTTGATGGACGGACTTCCTGCTGGAGAGACATTATTATTTAACCGGATCCACTCATCCTGCCACTGATTTGTTTTACTTTTGTTCCTGGCAGAGAACAGCAGCTCTAGATACTGTTTCTTTTCTCATTTGGCTAAGTCCTTCAGAACACTTTAGTAAATTAACCCCATGTAGTTCACTTAGTAAACACAGGATCTCCTGAAAGGATTTATAAAACTAAATTACTTCAGAATTTCCAGACAATCTTTGTTTTTCTTTTGTTTGTCTGAAACAAGCTTAAGAAAAGACTCAGGAAGCAAATGTGAATGTTTAATTCCCCATCAAATAGGAGCTGTAAGCACAGCACAAGAGAATCAAATCAAAAAGGAGGGGGTTTAATAAATGATACAGATGAAAACATACAAACTCTGGGTTTGGAGTGGAAGTATTATCCATGTATCTGCAATAGTCTGGTTTAAATTACATCAGTCTTTTCTAGCTAGTGCTATACTTCAGCAATTATGATCCTTCTGGAAATTCACATCTTCAACTTGACCACAATCAAATTCTCATTCATCAAATTTAAGCTGAATGTACATATATTTCTGTGTATGTATATATATGATACATCCTGTGCTGTACACCACTGCTTAAAGAGAATTAATAGACTTGCTAAAAATATTACAAGTAAAATTTTGTCATCTCAATAACACCAGGCCAGACAATTATAATAATCCCTTACAGTCATCTACAAATCTATTAAGAAAACATATACAATATAGCTGTGTTCAATGCAGTATCCTCCCACCACACATTGAGTTTAGAAACCTTAATCAGACAATAAAAAAGGTTTAAAACATTAGGTTGCAAATAGCATTCATAAAGCCTACCTTGATCCACTTCCCAACTCATGTAGTAGACAACAAAAACATTCCAGTCCATCTAAACAAGCCCTGGTCTGAACTGTAAAGTAACTACTCAACACTAATTTCACATCTATTTTCTTCTTTCTAACTACAATTAGGAACATAGCTCTCACAGTGATACCTACATCCTAAATGAAAGATTTCTCTTACTACAGAGAGCCAAAAGGATCTCAGAGATATGAAGGAATCACAGTACAAGGAAATGACAGGGGGATACAACTGGCTCTGCAGGATACCAGCCCATTCAGCACCTCAAGCCCCCACTAGCATGGTACATGACAATACCACAGCAGTACCATGGTGGTTCCCTGGCAAAATTGTGTACACTCTGGCTGGACTGCAATTCCTTTATAGTTATTGATATATTTTCATTTGCAAGCAAGTTAACATGACTAATCAAAAACACATCCACACAGCCATTTTGAATGGACTTGGATTTAATTCCTCGATCAACAGCGGAGTCAGTTATTTTGTCAGGGAGAAGAAATAATTTGTTCTCAAGTAATTAACATCAAGTAAACATACAAAATAACTTGTGAATAAGCCACAGATTAAAGCATGTTTGTAAAAGAAGTATTTGTATAATTCAAGTAATAGTTGAAAAAATCAGGACATACTGGAAGACAGGAGGAGAAAACAGTAAAGTGCAAGATAACCTGAATGTGATAGCTCTAAATCCTTTGCACTGACTCTATTCAGGCTAGGGAGCTGGAGACTCAACAACTGGATTTTTGCAAGGGAAACATGGAAATCCACAAAATGAACTGAACTGGAATTATCTGCGGGGAGAATGTATGAAGGTCTGAAAGAAACATGCACATCACTTTCTTTTGGCCTCCCCACTCCCCAAATTCTCAGAGAATCACCAAGACAACAGGACACCTTCCAAAGTCTTCGTTAAGGCATTAAAGAAAAAAAGGGCGGTTGTGTCCTAACCCAGAGCATTGCAGCAAGTAACTATTAGATACGAAGGCACAAGGGAGGAATCCATCCCTGGCAGGCTCAGCAATGTGAAAAAGTGAGATGCCTCTGATTGTTAGACATTAGGCAGGAATATTGTTGGGCATCCTTAAAAGTCCCCCTTAGGATTTAAACACGTAAAGGGGACAGGGGAGGATCGCAAATGTATGTCTAACCTACTTGCAGTCTGAAAATATACAAAACAGCTTTAAAAAACCTAGTACAAGTACCAAGAACAGACTGGCTCCAGAGCCCAGAACTCTGCAAGCTAACCTGGGTGATGAGAACATTAACCTGCACAAAGCTCTAAAATGGATTAACCCTTGCATAGAAATTAGCTCAGTTAAAACCAGTTTAGATACATCAACACTCACTCTCCTATAGTCCATCTACCATGAAGAAGACCCTAAAAATTTCACCCAGCAGAGGTGGAGGTAAGCATTCTGTCCAGAACAGTTACAGTATGGAGGGAAGGTTTCCCAAGCAGAGTTAATATGTTAATGTCAAAGCAGTGACAGTAAAAAACATCAGCTCTGCCCAGAAAGCAAAGTGAAGTACAAGCAGATAGGAGCAAGTACTGTAGGCATATAAGACTATCCTGCTCTGGAGGAGGCATACAATATGGGGCAGACAGCTAGGTCTGACTAGGAAAAAATGTGTTTCATAGAAAATTTTGAGATCAAGTGAGCAGTGTTGCTTCTGCATCAGCTTCTTCTAAGTGAAAATTTTTAATACATTGACAAAAGGTGCAAACAAAATCACTAAAAATAAACCCTCTGAAGTCCTTTGACATGTTGGCTGCCTGTGTTCCTTGTCTGAACTGTACGTATTGTCCAAGACCTCTCATAATCTGTTCAGAAAACTCCTTCCCCTACCATACCACTGCAAATATTTCTTCCAGTTGAGCTGAGCTTCTTTGTAGTGACCAATCCAGAGCTGAGCATCAGCACTTTGGCAAGCCAGGATGTGGCAAATCAGAGCCAACAATGAGTAGTACTAAAACCAGTGTGAGCTCCCAGCCAAAACTGTTGTGCGGGTAAAACTGTGTTTAGGAACCAGCCCAGCAGTGGATACTCCTTCAACCTCACTATTAAATGCTGTGCATATCCACAGAAATTCCAGTAGTGCAACTTAACACCAGTAACTCCTCTCTGCACATGGCAGAGTAAATCCATACAGCTGGTTGGGATTTTTTCTTATAAATACTCTGCCTCAGTGTATTTAAAGCTGTGAATACTTGAAGTTAATAGCTTTTGACTTCAATCCATCGGCAGTACAGGATCAATTTCATAATTACATATATAAAAATCTGCTTCCCCTCACCCAAAGAAAAAAAGTAATAATGTGCTAAGTACAGACATAATAACACATAGACATTTATTTATAATGAAGTCAGGATACCCGAAAAAGTCAGGTTTGCAAGAAGATTTTTTGTCAAGTATAAACTCCAGTTCCCTTCACTTTCAGTCTTCCTGCTGCAGTTAACAATTATTACACTTAAAGCCAAAGTTGCTCTGAGGGAGAACACAAGCTGGAACTGCCGGAACAGAGGCTTAGATATCCAGTTAATAATTTAGTAGAAGTAACCTATCAGGATATACTAGTTCAAATTCCTCCTTTTCCCCACAGAAATGTCTTCTTCGTGAAGGAATTTCTTTGGGAGGTCACTGCTAGAGAAGACAGCGGACAGCACTATCTGAAAGCAAATGCTTATTCCAGGCTCCAAGAATTAATATGGATAACTTGCACAGACTACTTTAAATGAATGGCAGTAACATTTTTAAGATATTAAATCCTCTATTCAGAGCTCTTCTGACACGTTGCAGTGGTTTATCTGATTTGAAAGTAACCTAATTCTTGCCCTTGTGCAGACCTATCAAGATCCATATAAAACATGCAAATGAAACTGAAAAAGTATAATTGCTCTTCACAATCTAAATTTTAAGTTTAGAAATAACTAGACTGAGAGTGAGTGAAGTATATCCTAAACTTATTGTCAAATGTTGGGCTGCTGAAAAGAGCCCATTCTTTTCTTTTTATTAAAGAATGTTTATTCACATGCATTATTATTGTCTATTGAATACAAAGTCTATATATAGACTTTACAGCTACAGTGCAGGTAAATAGTACCATTACTTCTATTTCTCCTGAAGAGAGTCATCCAAATCTCATCCAAATCAAACAATACTTCTGTAGAGCATAATCAAATATGATATACTCATCAACTATGATATATAACTGGAAATTTCTAACTTCAGACTGTAAAAATATGCTTAAATAAAATAAAAGTGGCACAAATGAAAATCAGCTAAGGGAAAAAAATAATTCTATGCTTTGACTCATCTCCTTAGCCAAGCAAGGCAAGGTGCTTATTAAAGTAAGTTTTAGTGATCAACTCTTCAGATTAAAACCACAAATTTCTGTTAAATCTAAATGCTCTTATGTTCCTCTATATAATTTTTTTGCTATGTACAGAAGAAAAAATTGAGGAAGTTTTATTTCACTGAGATCCAAATTCATCTCACTAACTGCAGGAATTTCTCCGGGGTGCCTAATTAGAAACCCTATCAACAAAGGTTGCCTATATAAGTCAATGCTGAGAGACAGCTTTAAAGGATAATTCAGTGATGCCACTCTAAAAGTGCCTCTTCTCTTGGGCTATAGAACAGGGCTCCTAATCTCAGCTGGGTATTACAATTAGTTGAAATTAATTCTGGCCCCAGTCGCTAGGGTCCTTTCAGTAAAAGAGTTTTCCTTTTTTCTCTTCACTCTCAAAAAACGTTTCTACACACAAACCTGAGAAACACATAGGACAGATGATCCCGTCTTTCACTTGGCCCTGCAGGCTTCTGGCAACCTATGAAAAATACCATTCTCACTGGTGCAGTGGCTTCATAGAGTCATAATCATTGCCACTGCCTTAGACTGTGCTCAGTGCTCCTGGTAGACACTTATAGTTAGCTAGCTTGAACTTGAAATTCATTCCATTTCTAAATCTCTGCAATCTGCAGACCCCAGGAAGGATCTTCAATAGTCTAAATTAGAATAAAATGAACAATGATGTGGCTCCTCACTGCAAACCTGCAGTGGGTCTGAACACAGATGGAAAAAGTAAACCAGCCCAGAGTAACTCTGCATCCATGACCCAGGAATCAGTCCCCCTTGGAGTCCTGAGGATATCCAGGACACACAGCTCTCACAAATGTACGCTGCTCTGTAAGTAACCTGCCTGTGAATTTGACGCAGGGAGAATGAAACAGGATGTTTATTATCAGATCCATGCATTTTTATAACTACTTCTCGGGATACACTTTACCAGAGACAAGGGACACAGTATTCTTTCAATAAACAAGGTAAAAAAAAAAAAAAATCCGGGCTAGTGACATACCAACAAAGCAAGGGTTATTCTAAATGAGAATATTCAGCTGTGTAGGGGTAGGGGAGAGACAAAACTATATTTCTTCATGCTCCTTTCCTTGAGAGACTCTTTTTTTCCCAAAAAAGAAAGATGCCTTGCTAAGGAAAAAACAAGGATTTCTTATTCTTTCATACTGCTCTATATGAGACATGAAAAACTAAAGGGAGGAATCAAGGAGGTGGTTTAGCTTGGTTTTACAGTCAAAATTCATGTATGTGTACTCTGGAAAGGCTGCAGTGACTGAAAAATTTATGAAATTGAGATGTGAGAAAAAAAGAAACAGAAAACCCTACAGAAATAGAGGTTGTGTTGTCTAGTGTCTTTCAGCCAAGATTTTCAAGAATGACTAACGGTTTTGGCTGTTACAATGCCTGAATTGCCTTTGTAAGGATTCATTTCCAGAAAGTGCCAAGTATTTTTCCTCTGAAAATCAAGCCTCTTAAAATGTATATAGCTGGGGAAAAAAATAAAGGAGGCATGGAAAACTTTCTTTAAATTTAGAATATTTTTTTAAACACCCACTTAACTACAATGCCCAAAAATACACTTGGAAAAAATAATGTCATTGTTAAGGGATTGGCTTATCTGCTATATAGTTGCAGTATTGCAATACATACCCCTGAGATATTCAAGCAGCTCATGAGGAAAACTAGGGGTGATAATCTATTATCTGAGACATGTAGAGTTTAAAAATAGGCAGAAATAATGTCTCCAGTCTTTTTTTTTTTTTTTTTTTTTTTTGCTATACCAAGACCAATACTTTTAAAGGGTTTTGTACATTTACTAGTCATTGAATTTACCACACTAGTGATTACCCATAATGTAAACTATTTCAGAAGAGGTTTTTTGCAGAAGTTAGTGTTTTGGTGGTTTTTTTCCAAATACAGACACTCTTCTGCAGCTATAGATACACACCTTGAAATAACAACATGAAGCCTGTGGAAACATCTGATTTGCATTTAAGAGGTCATATAACTATCAGGCCAAATGGAACTACAAGGATGACTTCAATGAAGCATGTGCTTAGCTGTCTTTATAGGATTAGGACCTTACTCATGTTGTATGACCTTCGTTTATATTCAAACATTCAGGTATCATTGAATCATAGAATGTTTTGGGTTGGAAGGAACCTAGTTCCAAACTCCCTGCCATGGACAGGAACACCTTCCACTAGATCAGATATCCTGATGTCTGAACATTTACTACAATCCACTTGAAAATACACCATATCACAGAGAGCTATTATATGCTACAGGATACCATTACTTAGTTTCCAAGTTCACAGGAATTTACAAATTCACAGCAAATTACAAAACACAAACAGCTGCACACAAGATTAAATCCCCTACCTCCAGCAGTTTTACCAAAGTTTTGTGTGATATATGTTCATTACACAAAGCTAAGTGCCCACCAATCAAACTGCTATGAATGCCCCCAAACTGGTTATCTCTTTAGAAGATAAAGTGTGCTGTTTATATAACTTATTAAAAATTGCACCCTTGCATTCTTTTTTCAGATAAAAAGTGTGAGGGCACTGCTTTATCACTTTAACTATGTGTTTCTTTGAACATATTTGTGCTTTAAAGTAAACACCAATGCTAGGTTTTTTACGACTACTAAAATCAAAACACATCGTTCCAAACTAATCTGTACAATGGTTGGGAAAAGCCTTTGATTCAGTACCGTAATTATAAACAGGCACTTAAGTCAGACATACTAAAAGAGCATCAGTCATTTAAAATCAAATTAACAGTTTGATTAATCAAACACCAGACTGTCAAGTCAGATAACATACCTGATGGCTTTGTTCAGTTACCAAAGAGGGTTTCCACTTTAAGAACCACAGATTTCATCAGCAAAACAAAATTTACTCAAGTAGAAAATTTTGGTTTCCTTTAAATGTGCTCTACAGTATTACTAGGAAAATTCTCATAACAAGCCAAATTCTGCTTCACTTTCATGTGGTCACATGGCAGGAATTGAGAGACATTGCAGATATATTTTCTGCCTCTTTGAGGGCCACTTTTTAGGCAGAAAAGTGCAATAGGATTCAGGAGGATGTACATTAATAGAATCAGGTCATGCTTGTGAGGTATACCAAAGTGGTAGGAAAATAGTTTATTGCCTTATTTCTGAATGTTGGTGATTATTTACAATCACATTGTAAATGTGAGGCCAGCACATAACATATGAAAAATTGCATGCACTTTCATTCCCTTCATTAGAGTATTTTCCCTTCCTAATATATGACATGGAGTCTGAAGATCAGTCTTCTCTATGAAAATTTAGAAAGACCCTTTGCATTAGAGACAATATAATTGCTGCCATGACTTTAAAAACACAAAATAGGAAAGGTCATGTTATGTCACTACTCCCCCAGAGTAACAAAATGCACAGACTGGAATATATCATGCTAAAACAGCCACACATCTGTAGAAGCATTATGGAAAACACGAGCCCTGTGTCACAAAGCAGGGTATTTCTCTGTGCTACCAGGATCAACCAAAATCAAGAAAGTGTAATGGAAGAACAGTCTTCTGAAGCGAAGCAGCTCGTCATTGATTCACTGCAAGAAAAACACATTGCAGCAAGTCTGGCAGGTGTCTCCAAATGTGCTGTACTTGATTTGTGAAGAAAAATTATGTTAGTCAATATACAAAGAAGGCATATACTTCAATTAACCAGAAAGGTCTCAAACGAAAAGAGAGAGAAAGCTCTTTTTCTTCGGCAATACTCAAATGCTCCTGATGTTGGATGGATGCAATCAGGCAAAGATTCTGTATGATCCAGAATCAAAGTTTTCAATCCCTTGGCCTTCCCAAATAGCCTGAAAACATCTAAAGATAGAGAGTTTCTCACTGTACTAGTTCATCCACTATTATTAGACACTGAAAGATTGCACCTATGACAACCACTCTGAGCTGTGAAGCAGCATCAAGAAGCAGATGTGTGCTTCTGGGGATAGGCCCATTTTCAAAAGAATGATTGTAAATGCATGTACTTCACAGTGTCTGATCTGGAGCCCATTTTCAGCATGGCAAGGAAGGATAAAATGGAAGTATGCCAAGTATATCAACATAAAACCTCTAAATTCATAGCAGACAATTAAACGGGAATAGGGACCAATTTCAGATTAAACAGCAGCAAAAGAAAAACTCAAAGAAACAAAACCCACCACCTCCTACACCAAAGATCTTACTGTCATGATTCAGTAATCAGCCTACATAATATCTATGGAAGTGTAACCAAAGAAAAATCAAAAATGCCTCTTGTAAATGGCGTTTTGAAAAACTGATAAATTCTTGGCTTCATTCCACCACTGTTTTTGATACTTGTTCATTTATGATTATGATTCAAACTTTAAATGACTCCATGCTTTCAGCCTAAAATACATATTCTTTGCTAGCTGCATTCTAAACAACAGTTCTTTCAAGGAGCTTTCTGCCTATGGGACCATTTTGGGGGCTGAAGAGTCTAATTCAACATCATGCATTTTAATGTTCAATGCTGGCCATTGATATGCTGTGACCATTGAATATGAGAGGCCTAAAGATGTGCAGAAAGTAACTGGCCGTTGGGATATTCCCCCCCTTCCTCATCATTACAAGACAAAGTCCTAAAACTGTATTAAAAAAAAACCAAGAAAAAATCTTAGCCCATTGCTTAAGTGTGTTGAGTGAAACAAAGACCATGGGTTATAGGAAAGTGAAAGGCTTATGGTAAAAGCATTTATCTTGCTTACATTGGCATAAAGACAAAAGGTTTCACAGAAAATGTATATGGTTTTTGCCAATTCTTTACAGTATTTCTGCTAAAAAAAATTTCCAGCACAGGTCAAAATCTAGTGATATATTAACCACAGTGTCTTCTGAGGTTTGGACCACATATGCCCTGAGAATTATGGGTTTATCTAATCTCTGAAGCTTCCTTTCTTCCCCTTCCCTCCAGTCTTGATCTCGTCCTCCACAGCCTCTTCACAATTTACTACTGCTCATACAGCTCTTCTCACTGTTTTTAAAATATCACGTGTAAACCCACCAAAGCCTTTTTTGTTTCTTTTAACCACAAATATATCAGTCCTCTGGCTGTTTCAGATATCAGATCTCAGGAAGAGAAGTGATGATATATTGCAATAGCAAGATTCAAATCCTGTATCTGGTGGGTTGAGTTCTTTTATCATGTCCACAGGCATTTCTTCAGGATTGGATGAACTAGAACCTCCATCCCACAGTCCTACTGCAAAAATATGCCAATAACTATTCTTTACACTGTATACAAATATTTACCTATGTACTTGCACAACTGTATAGGCAATTTGGACTTTTTTTTTTTTTTATTCAAACACATTACACCTGGGATTGATACAGTTTGCAGTTGGTTTTCCTTCATGTGAAGAAGTGACTTCTTTTTAAAGCAAATGCTTGATCTTCAGGCTAGATGGATCATCAGATAATGATGACTAATGATGGCTATGTATTGTTTCCCCTTTAACCCTCATTGATATTAGTGGAGGCCCACTTTTTAAAATGAGGCATCTAACAGAAGGCAACAACCTGTTCATTTCATGCATGAAATACCTACCATACTGGTCTAAGAACATTTGAGATCAAACAAAATTTGATCAGGTACTTTTTTTTCCTGGAAAAAGAAGTTTTAAGAAAGCCCAAGGATTTTATCAATTTTGATGAAATCTTAGAGGTGGTAGTTTCTAATGAACAATTTTTGGTGTATTTTTTTAATTTGCATTTAATTTCTACTTTATCTCTTCATTTATTTTATGACTTTGTCCTAAAATACTGACACTTCAATACTAACAAAGCAAAATCACTTAAGTATCAGCTTACAACAATTTGCTGTTTTAAAAATTAAATTTCTCAGAAGTCCTATCCCATGAAAAACACCAGCTTTTACTACAAGTTAGAACAAAAAGGGAGGCTTCAATACACTTTAACCTGAACAACGGAAAAATGTCAGTTTCCATCAGCAATACAGTACCTAAATTGGGAATCTAATTTTAATGGCCATATATGAAAATGCTTAAAATTGATGCAAACTTCATTTTCAGAAAAACTCAGAAACACAAAATAATGATCTATGCTCAGGATCGAATTTTTAAACACTTAGATTCCTTATGTTTATTCTCTCTTTTTACTAAAAAGAAAGAAACAGAAAAAAATACCTTTCCCAAAAGTATAGTCCCAGCTACAGCCAGTGAGGAATCATTCTCTTCCGCATCCTAATTGATATTTGACTCTGTCACTGACACTCCATCAGTACTGGCACTTAAATAGGGAATCTCTGTATAAGGACAAAACAGCGATGAACTAATCACTTTAAACCTTAGAATCTTGACCACATGAAGATTCAGATCAATGTATTTTATCATCTCTGTTTCAGAATATCTCCCTGTCAAACACAGTATCCTGAAAAAACACACAAAGACTGCATTGCAAAGTCATATCTGTTCATAAACTGAAAAATGTTATACCATAAGAGAATCCCTGCATAGGAAACTATGCTGAAATAACTGCAATAAAATAGCTTATTTTCCTATATGTTAGTCCATCAACTTAAGCAAATTCCATACAGAAAGTTGCTTTTAACTGGTGTCCAGCCAAATTGTTACCACACTAACAACTGCATGGCCCCTAACAATCTGACAGTACCTGTCAGTTCTGGGCCTCATATTTTGCCAAAGTTCTGATAACAAACAGAAAATATAAATATTTATCACATTTCAAAACTTTTCTAAATCATAATAGCTTAAGTACAAGCATCTGAAATGAATCCAGAAAGGAGAAGTTGAGACAATTGAGTAAAATCATGTCCCTAATTAGCTGTAGGCAATGATTACTCTTAAAGTCTGTTGAGAATCCAGATAAAACTAATTCAGACTAGTGGAATGTCTTGCTGTCAAGCATCTGATCAATAATACAGGTTTTAAAAATATAAGAAAAAAGCTAACTTCTCCAGAAGGCCATCTCAGCTGAAATCTACACTAAAACTTCATTTGGTTTACTCTGGCATATATAATAAATATATGTCATCTGGCATACTAACATATATGTTCCCCACTATTCGCAAGAATTGTAGGAGTCTGGAACGTTTCCTTCGTAAATCTTAGGGGTGTAATAAAGAGAAGCGTTTCACAGTATGTCACTGTGATTCTAATTCCATTAGCAACTTCATTTCAACAGAAACTGTGGCCCTCTGGATATGTGCTCCTGAGTGCAGGATTTTCTTTTCCCCTTTGCATTAGTTTTAAATACAGGCTTGTGCAACTGCACAGAATAATAGCACTCCAAGGGAAAAAAGAAGAAGGAAAAAACCAAACTGTTATAGAAGGAGTTGTAATCAGCAAAATTCCAGAAGAAGGGGAGAAATGGGATTATTTTAATAGCTTTTTCATATTGGAAGTTGCTGTATCTTTAGGACAAACATTCATGGAAATTAAATCAGGACTTTCTCAGACTTCCTGCTTCCTTTGCAATATTCTCTTCTTTTTTTTTTGTCTCTGTACTGCAGAATAGATTTAGATCCCTGTCCACTGGCCACCTTTAGATCAGGCTATCCAAAGGGCATTTGAAGGACAACTGCACCTAATTTGGTCAGCCGAGCAATACCAAACTGCATGGGATAAGAAGCTCTTCTCACAGAAAATAAACTGTACCATACTATTCTTCATATTTTTGATTACAGCTGATATTTACCAGGCACTAATCAAAGGACAGCTCGGTCATCCACATGAGGAGTTACACTGTTGTAACATTGTTGTAAATAACTGAAGGGCCAATACCCATAAAGGTACGTGATAACAATGAAAAGTTCCCTTATTTGACTTCAGCTGCCCAACATATCTTGCTTCTATCAAAACACTATCCAGTCTGGAAACAACTTAGTTGCTGGCTCAACAAGGACAATGGTTTTCCACTCTTTTCCAATTTTTTCCACTTTTTGCTCACTGCTATGTGAATAGCCACAGTTAAAGTAGCACTTGACCATGCTTCCTTGAAATAAAATCTGAATTCACTTGCCCCCTTTGAGGGCTGTTTTCCTAACCAAGGGCCTGAGGAAGGCAACTTCACAGACAGCATCAAATTCAGGCCTCTTTTGTATACTCACCATGAGATAATGAGCCAGGGCCAAGCCTACTTTTCCTGACAGCAGAGATTCAGGAAAGAGGGTGTATTATTTAAACAAAAGAATGAATTATTTATTAAATTGTTAGCAAAACTCTAACTTACACTTTTACAGCCTTACATAAACACCTATGATCTGAAAAGAGAAGGGGCATCTCAAGCAGACTGCATAAACTCTCAGAAAACCTGGCTCCTACCGCCTCAGCTTAAAATATTGGTCAAGTGTGCAATGCAGAAACATCTAAAAACCCCAGATAAACATGGGAATCCTCTTATTATTGGTTGCTTCAACCATAAATGCTAGTGGATAATGCTACATTGCTACAAAGAATGTACTACTTAAAAACAAAACAAAACAGACAAGAAGAATGAGAAAATATGTTTATGGTCTCATTATTTCTGTAAAACCCAGGCACACACATATCAGGCTATGCTGGAAGGGTGTAGAGGGTTAACACTCATCAAGGTATGTTATGTTGCTGAATCACAAGGTAATGATTTTTTTGCTACTCCAAATCATTTTAGAATATGTGGACACATCTAATTTACTTCTTTTGAGTAGGACTGTATATCCAGCGGATTTTCATATTTTTGGACAGCACAAAATTCCTTGAAATGAATCCAAACCTGAATAAGAGTGTTTTAAAATTAACACCAGTCACAGTTTCATTCATCCTCAGTAATGGTCCAGCCCTGGAAGGGACTGGAGATCAAAACCACACATGATCACATGTATTCTTACATAAAAGTGGCCATGCTGGGTCAGACCAAAGGTCTACCTGGTTGCATATCCTGGTTCTGACAGTGGCCAGTGGCAGGTGCCTAACGAAAAGTACCAGAGCAAGGCAAGCACCCAGTGATCCTTCCCCTAGTTACACTTCCAACATCCTGTGGTTTTAGAGCTTCCTGAGCCAGAGGTTCTGACAGCAGTTTTATATGCTGAATTACAGGATTCAAATCCCCAGCTTTTTACTTTGAGTAACAACAGCAGACAGAAATGTTTTGCCATTAATTAATTCATGTGATAAGCAAGATCTGTTTTTTTAGCCTCAACACAAATTAAGTGCTCCTGCTGCAAAAATACATTTGTTTAGGCACATTTCCGTGTCACACATCTAGACACGAATTCCATCGATCTTCTCATTTCATTTGCTGTTTGAAGCTGCAAAGAATACGCAGTTTGTCCATAACGGATGCCAAAAGCCTAGCAACTTATTACACACTGCTCACAGTGTGGGTTCAGATACATTATCAGCATAAAAAGAAAAAGGCAAATTAGGCCACAGTAGGAGAACACATTTTTAATATTACAGTCTGCAGCTTGCATCTCTAATTTAATGCTGCTGTTTCCCAAAGTTATGCTGCATCATTCTAGGTTGCTGAATTGAAGAGATGACAGTAAGCTACATTTTTGCAAGCAACTGGGCAATGCAGATAGTCAGTGCACTTGATGAATTCCAGAGAAACCTTCAAGGCCAAAGTGAATGAGATATTTTCAAAGAATTCTTTAGGCATTCATGTTGATAGAAATTAGGTATGAATATGTTCAGTGTATCAAACTTGGGAAAAAGGGAGATTTTAGTGCATTCTTCCGAAAGAATAGAAAGGAAAAACAAACAGCACCTGTAAGCAAAAGGCATATACCTTTTTTTAAGCTATAAATGCTCAGTCCTGTTGTTTAAATACACACACGACACATAAACTTCACATAAATCATCATCTCAGAAAACTGTTGCTTACCAGGAGGATTATCTGTGCTATTATGGCTTCTCTTTGGAGCCATGTTATCTGTAAAAGATAACAGAGAGTTATCTTTTACATCAAACCTACTGTTTACTCCGGCTACAGCAGAAATCTTGCAGGTAGGTATCGAAGAATAGCAAAGAAATACAGTCAGCAAGGAAAAATAAGTTTTGCAGCTTGTAGCTTCATGGTGCATCTTCCATAGGCTCTGTTCATCTGGGGAAACTATGTTTTGCTTAATTTATAGTTTCTTTTGTGGAGAATCTCCTGACTAAGGATTAGACAGCTGATATCAAATGATACCTCAGTTATGTTATTTTTATGAAGCTATAGATTCTTCAGTTTACAAAGAAAAAAAAACATATGGCTAATATATTGCTCATATATGAAAAGTTTTGACCTGGCCAGATGGAAGCGGAAAGGCAAAAGACCAGCACCTGTTGACTCTAAGCTAAATAGAAGTCTTTAATATTAGACAGGTTACATTTTAACAGTTCCAGCACCCTGAGATTTGACAATACTGTTCAGAGGAGATGAGCCTATCAGAGTTTACCCAGTAAAATTACTGCCAAAGGATGATGAGTTCCTGCCTTGAATGTTTAATTTGCTAATATTCAGAGGATGCACAGACATGCACCACAAAACCATTCATCAATGAACACCATGTCTGCTCTGGCTGCTAGCAACCATGTGGCAGGCACTGTAGAAAATGATTCAGATTTGTAATTAATCTCATGATTATTCAGCCAGCATTTCATTTAAGATGCTTATATCAGGTCATTTTACACTGTCCAAAATAAGCAGTCTGCTACCATTAGATATTTCCCGTATGCAAACTAAACAATTCACAGTACAGGAGGATTTCAAAAGCACTACATAATAGTCAATTTTCATGTCAGCAAATTGTTATCAAGAAATGGCAAAAAAATAGCTGCTCTTCATGATGGATACTCAACATGTTTGGGCCTCTTCTGCATTTCTTGGATTGCTCTGGGGAATGAACGGCTCGAGACCTTTTGGTGTCTATTATAATCCGAAGTATTGTGTTACTTGAGCAAACAAATTAAACAAAGCAATTAACTGGGAGGAAGGTGTCTGTGATTCTTGGTATCCTGAAGTGTAATTAAGTTAGCACTGGCACTCATGTATTGAACTTATTACTGCTAGATGTTTATTCAGTAACACTGCAGGGCCTCAGAGACTTTAAATTAACTTTACATGGCCAGTTTTTAGATAGAGAAACAATAGTGCATATGTCTGTAGTATTTGAGATATGTATGGTTTGCTGGGCTGAATCATCAGGCAAGATTTTAATTGCCATTTTTATCGTGATTTTTTTTTCAGGAAAACATATAAAATAAGAAATGTTTAAAGATATCAGGCCTATTTGTCTCCCTCACTCAGGAAGAAATCAGGATCAATTCTTGGAAATACTAGATGTGTGAAAAAAAACTATCTGGTTGTTTCAGGCCTAAAGTAATCTATGAAGAGAGCTTCCTAAGAAGTGTATTTTAGAGATATCAGCCTGAAATACTGCAAAACTGGTGAGCTCTGACAGAGGAAATAGTGGAACACTGAGTTGGCAGGGTACAGCAAACACTGCCAGACAAAAAGTTCTGTTAATTAATATGTAAAAGTCTCCACAGACTCCAGACTGAAACAGACATTTTTCCCCCATTTCAGCGTCTAACAAATCAAGGAAACAGGCAAGAGCACACGTGACTCATAAGAATATAAAGCAAGTTCAGACTGAAAGTCTACCCCATACCAGAAGGTGGACAGCACAGGTTACTAAAGACTATAGAAACAAACCAAGAATTTCTTCTATGGCACCCTTCCAGTTCTGGCAACTTGCAGGTTAGGGATAGCCTGACCCAAAAGCTATATCCACACACTCCTTCATGTTTAGCATTTCATCATAAACTTTTATTAAATTATTTATAAATATGGTGATTATTTCAGGTTGTACTCTGGACTCAATGGGAGAACATACTGACCACCCCTTTATGAAAACCCATCATTTTTCCTACCCCCTGATTTTAATCTTCAAATAGTTATTACTCTATAAGACGGCAACACATTTTAACATTAATCATTCCTTTAATAACGAGGTTGATTAGAACATAAATCCCACACTGTAGCTAATAATTTAACAATTTGAGTTCTAGAGCTTCTGCAATGGCACTGTGAACCTTGAGACACAATTCATCTCATCCTGCTGAACTGTCATTTGCACTTCTGAGTAGAGTCTTGTTGCTGTATTGCTGGCCAAGCTGGTTTTAGGAAAAGGTTCTTCTGAAAATTTTTTCTTTACAGGTGGTACACTTATTTACACTCCGAGCCTCTCATGTAGGGGTTTCAATCATTTTACCCTGTCAGCTGCTCTTTTACATTTCTTTTCAAGGAGCTTTCTCATTTTTATGTGTTTTCCCTTTTTGAAATTAAATATTACTGTAGTGTGGCTTTTATTCCTCCCATGGGACACAAACTTTGAATTTGTCCTGATCTCTGCTGAGAGGTAGTAACATCTTGAACTACGCTGTGTGCCATATTGAGGATTTATTCAGACATCACTTCTTTTTTTGATTTATTTTTGACTTATCATTAATAGAGAAAAACTTTCTAAAAAAATACCAAAAAAACAGTGCTTCTTGGTGGCAAAATAGCAAGCCTGAACTGTTTCTAATGCATTACAGAAATTCTTATGCCACTGAGTCAGCCTCTGTGAGTATAAGATTGTCACAAACCATGAATCATAGGTTGCTGATGAATAAAGTTCATCAACGTTGGGGAACCATGGGGAAATATTTTTTTATCTAGAAAAAACAATACTTGTTTAAACTACTCACTTTCACTTGTAATCATGATTTTGCTGCATAATACTAAAATTTCCTCAATTCAACAATCAAAATAAGCTCTGGCAAAATGGTTCTCATTTGCAGCTGTAATTATGGAATTCAGAGTCTTAATTATGGAAATTTGTAAGCATAACACAACCAGTAAACCTTGTATAAATAAATACAACCTTAGCCACATCCATAAAACAGGAGTTAGTATTATAGCATTTGCTAAACACGAGTAGAGCAAAGGCTGATACTGGTTTAGCATCAGATCTGAAGCCCTACATGCATGAAAACAAGCATGATGTCATCTGCTTCGTAACGACAACTACTGCAAATTGATTTTGAGACATTCTGGAAAGTCTAATTTTAAAAATCAAAGGCAACTTAATTTTCAGAAACGTGTGGTGTTTAAATCTAATTCAACATCAGATCTTACATTGTTTGGAACAGACCTACATTTGTGTGTCTAAAGCCACAAAATAAACAAACAGCTACAGTGGCCCATGTGTTATTTAGTTCGTATTAAAACCCCCACCTTAGAAGTGTAAACAAAATGTAGGATTGAGCTAAAAACACTGACTGAATGTTTCTGCCAAACTGACTAACAGTAAAAATTACCAGGATTGATGTTTGAAGGCTAGATTTTCAGGAAAACTCAGCATTCAACATTTAGACACCTAACTCACAGACTGTCAAAAGAACTTTGTCCTCACTTTGCAACTGAAATGTATTAATTAGATTTCCAAGGACTCAGTCCTACAAGGCATCAGGCATTCTGGCTCTGCAGCAGTGAAGCATTTCAGCACACGTTTAATTTAAGCAATTTAAGCATGTATATAGTCCCACTGAAGTCATGGGGCTATAGGTGCACTTAAAAGCCCTCACATAATCTATCATGCTGTTGGCTCAGAGGCAGAGTTTTCAGCACCTCATAGGAGTGACCCCAAAAGTAGTGATGAGACCTGAGCATGTTTGAAAATCTATCATAGGTACATAGGTTTGATTAGATTAAGGAAAGTTTGTTTCCCATTTGTCTTAGAGTTTGCAGTAGTTGGGCCCTTGATCACTTGCTTCGAGGAGGAGGAAAAAAAGTATATAAAGTCCTGTTTTACTGAATAAAAAGAAAAAAAATACCAAAGGTGAACATAATTATTTTGAAATCTAAGTGCCCTTCCATCAAGTACTGTACATCTAAGCTCTGCGAACATCTCCAAGTTCCCTGTTGCCATCTCTGCTTCTCTTTATTCATTTAATTCTGTTCACTGATGTCCTTCATTCATGAATACCTGAAAATCAGCTGAAATGGCAAGCATTCTCTGAAATTTCTTATCCCATTGGTTTTAGTTTGTGTTCAGCTTTTCCACAGTCTTGGACACTGACTTCTTACTGTTTCTACCATCGTTACATAAATGCAGAGGTGACTATTCTTTCTATCTCAAGTGAAAAGTGATTATTACTTGTTAAGAGCAGCTGGGCAGATGCCATCTTTAATAAACACAAACTAAAATGCTGCAAAGAAATTGCCCTAAGGGTTGTCATAGCTTCAGTGTAAACTATCAGTCATAACTGGATCTGTGATCACTCGACAGATTAGAGATGGCAGCCATTACTGCCAACATGAGTTGTCCACTCCAGTAGTACATGATCATACTTCTTCCCTCAAGTCTCTATGGCCACAGTAATTCTGTGACAATGGGACTACTCCTGCATTGGTCAACCATATCCATGAGCTCTGTGAGCCATACCATCTGGCTTTACAGCTTACATTAGTAGCACTGTAATAAACAGCATTTGCAACTGCTTCTGTGGGACATTTGCTTTTGTTTCTGTGAAGCCTAACAGCCTCCCAGCTGCAGCTCCTCTCTAATGTACAGTGAGCACTGGTCAGGGATGCCAGGATGATAATGTCAGCTCCAGCATTACATCTGATGGCATCTTTCTGCTACCATGTGCAAAACTTCACACAGCCTTTTATCCCTAGCCTGCACTTTTACAAACATATATACACAGCTGTTAAAATTGCCAGCATTCTCCACCAAAAGGATGTTAACTCCTATGAATTTATCACTTTTACAGAAAGCTTTTTGGATAAAAGGGAATTAAAACTGTTCTGCAAAATGACGCACGTTCCTATTATATGCAATAAACATCACGCTGAAAGAGGAAAAAGAATTAAACAGAAAAAAGCCTTCCATGCAGCCAGCAGCTGTCGAGCATCAAAGATTTCATTTCAACATTATGTCAAAAATCATGATGCTTTAAGGCTCGTCAAAACATGAGTACATCTCCAAGGCAGATGTCTTGACTCTTGAGGCTGTTGAATGGCTGGATTATAGAAAACTTAGTAAAAAAAAAAAAGGAAACAAAGAAAACAAAACCCTACCTATCCATCTAAATGTTTTAAGAAAGAAAAAGCATCTACACAAACACAACAATAACAGTTACCCTTACTTTTGGCTATCTTTCTAATTTGTCATCTGCCTCTATTGTATCTGGTACCCATTTTCTCAGATGCTAAGGCCCTTTTGAAGTATCTTGGTATACTTTCTTGGTTCTGATGCCACTTGCTACCCAACTCTAAACAATTATTATTGCTTTTTAGTGACATGTTTCCTCATTTGTCTCTGTGGAGGTCATATAGATTTTTATATATGTTAAAATACACATTAATAGACTCTGCAAGAATATACCATGCTGAGGATAAAAAGTTCACATAGATAACAAAAGAAAAAATTGTGTTAATTGCATTTAATTTCATTTTGGTCTAAGCTAACATGTTACCAAGCATACTGCTTTGCAGAACCTGCTATATACCTGTGCTCTAAAACTCAATAATGGAAAAAATAATGCTCTCCAGAACCCACTGAGATTCAAATAGATGAACTCTTCAACGCCAGTGACTTTAGCCTCAGCACCACTTGAAACAGTTAAAAAAAGCCAGTAGCTGAAGTATTAAAGGTATAAAAGATGTATAAAATCCATAAAGATGTATAAAACTAGATCACATTGGATTTATGAACCAAATTATGTCTAAACATCTTAATAATTTCAAGGTTCTAGGGGAAATAGCCATTGACACAAACTATTCCAGGAACAGATATCTAGATTCTCAGAAAGCCTTTGACAATTTTTCACTTGATGAATTAGTACATACAATACTAAATATAAGCTGCCGTAAGGAAAATTTGAGACTAGATAAGGAACATTATAAGACTATGTAATTGGTTTATAGACAGAAAGCAGAAGATCAGAATTTAAAGTGTCCACTCAACATAGTATGGCAAGAATTGTTCTGCATGGGATTTGTATCAGATAGCTGTTCTTAATATTTTGATTAACAATTTACAGAAAAAAAGTGGAATATTAAATCCATCTATTGCCATCAGCGTCAGAGGTGAGGAACTGGTTGAAATGAGAAGAAATATTTACATTTTGATTAAAATATAAGCTCAAGGTGATATTGGAATTTTAAGTTCCACATGTAGAATGATAAACCCAGAAATGGTAATTCCTTAATTTAGTACAGGTCAAATAACAGGAAAACAGTGTAGCAGAGAATGTGATCTAATTAGGTATGGTCCCAGTTTTTATATCTACTGTCTAATACAAAGCAGAAATTTATATGTATTTTGCTTTTCTCATAAAGGTTCTTTTGTAAGAAAGAAGTCCTCATGGAAATCCACAGGAGTTTCCCTACTACTTTCAGTGGATCAGGGTTTCACCAGAGGTGTCTACCATTGTTGACTCTATCTAAATAAAGAAGGAAAATGTCACATGAATAAGTGGTGAGGTTAAATGCAACAGGAAAGCTTTTGCACATGAGAGAAACTTGGAACAAGTGCAGATGGGGTGGGTAATTTTACCCTGATGAATTTACTTGACTAAGTTAAGAACTTCCTCTCTGTAAATTAACCACAGCCAGACGCATCAGACGCAAATGGGCCTGTCTGAAATGATTTAATAAATGGTTCCTGTGAATATACATTACGCTCCAGGAAAGTTCACTTTTTCTAACATGTTTCTGGCTCACGCTTTTAGTCATATGGGTCAGTGTTAGGTAGTCCTGCAAGGAGCCGGGAGCTGGACTCAATGATCCTTATGAGTCCTTTCGAACTTGAGATTATGATTCTATGACTCCTTTTATCTACAGAAATAAATGGCTATCACCTTCTGGATTCTTTCCAGAAGGTTAATAGATGATGAGTCTCTCAGGTTTTGTAATACTTTCTCCTCAAGCCTCAAAGATAAAAATACACAGAAGGTCATTAAATTATAGGTATGACTGGGCTTTTTAATTGCACTGGAACTGCTGCTGAAAGCCATACCCCTATTTACTGGGGAGGTGGTGAGCTTGGAGAGGGAGGGTTATCTTTGAAGGATATCACCTTGAGGTATATTCTCACAGACAAAAACCGGTTTTCATACAAAAAGACAACAGATTTCCTTGGAAGATATAGTTCACTGCTACGCTAACTACGGTATTCCAGAGGTAGCATAGGAACTGCAGTCCCCAGATGACTATCACTCATTCTTCATGCCATGTTAGAGCATTTTGCTTGATTAGGTTTTCAGCTTGCAAATTCTGTCAGATTCAGGTATGGAATCAAAAGAAATTACTGCCTCAACTTCACCTACAGTAGGAATAGAACTTTCATGAGGTCACTCAGCTACCGCAACTCGTTATCCAGCACATTTATGTGTAAAGCTGCAATCAACTTCAGAGCACTGCCTTTGTCTTTTGCTTCTTTACTGTCTTGAATGAACTCCTTGGGTTTCCTCTTGCCTGCCTGTGTCTTAGGTTCTTTTCTCTGTTCTTTATCTACAAGACCTTTCTTTCACATGTACCTTCATTTTCCTTACACATACTCACCTGCCCCATTTGAGATACCACATACTAACCAGAAGTTTACCTAGATCTGAAAAATCATGGAATTTTGGAAACTACACTACAATGAAATTGAAAGAAGGTCAGAAATCACTGCTTCAGTGATATTTAAACTACACAGTATTTTTTTCTCCCCTTAAAATTTATAAAGAGAACTGTAGAAAATAAAACAAAAAAAATCATGCAAAAAAAAATTGGAATAGTAAGGATAAGATAACATTGTGAACAGAGGAATACTGGATTTCCAGGAAGAAGTGGCAAAATTAGGTGTTAGTGGTGCATGTAAACACAAAGTGGATAACATGAGAGGTGTTCAGTATGTTTGAGGAGTGTCTGTCAAGTCAGCATCCACAAGAGCCATTTCACCTTTCTAGGACTCACTGGGAATTTTGGATTAGTCATATATTTCCTGTGCAATACTGGCTATGAACTGCTCTGGTGTTCTTTCATTCTTCAGCACTAGGTCTAACTGAGATGTGCACCCTGCTTCGAGCAGTGGTTTAGACTAGATGAATGCCAAAGCTCTCTTCTAACCTGAATTATTCTATGATTCTATAATGCTTGTAAGATTCACAGTTTCACAAATAGATCAGGTTGGGAAGTTTATCTTACCTACCAGAAATTAAAAGCTCCTTGGAACCATTCTATATAGGGCTATTATAATGCACTGCCCCCCTGAAGCCAATGTTCTCAATAAAGGACAATGGCCATCATACATCCATTGCCCAGAAGCTGCAACCAGGCCCATAAGAAAGCTAACCATGGCTGTGGAGTCCAAGACAGGATGAAACTTCCAACCTAAAGGCTCTGTCTCAAGGACAGAAGTTTTTGAAAACACTGTTTCTTAGTAAATGCCAGATAATCCCTTATGTGATAGTGCATTAATCTGTTTTGGTGTAAAAAGACCTCAAGTAATCAATTCCAGATCACCTATTCTTCTCATAGAAAAATGGTTATGAATAGTTTCTGTTATCTGAAAATAGCCAATGATCATTACTGCAGATTAATCCTAATTAAACTTTGTACATGAGTAATTTTTCTGCCCTTTTTTCCTTTCAATATTAGACATCTCATGTAAAATGCATTAATGCTGGCAACAAATGAATTCTTGCAAAACAGAATAAAAATTAACAAAAATTATTAAAAATATTGTAAATAATATATACCTTTTCTTTTTAAAGCTAATCCCATTATGTAACAGCTCTTACAATGTGTTCCTAGAATCATCTGGGTTAGGAAAAATTTCAGCCTGTAGGATTTCAAAGGCTATCTAAATCCAAGCCTCCTGCAGCATAATTTCACTAATCCTACACCACTCCTGACAGATAAGCATCTTGTTGAGTCTTGCATATTCCAGTGATACTGGTTACAAAAGAGCCCTTGGCAGCCTTTGCTATTGCATAATTGCTCATAAGAGAGCTGAGTTGACTTTGTAGAGTTTGAAACTTGGCAAATATCTCATCCTCTTTTTTAAGGAGTCACAAAAATAAAATTCAAATTTGGGATCCATTTTTCTTATAATTGAAACTGATTCTTATCAGCCATGAAAAAGGCTGCCTTACTTTGGTACTTAATATTTTGAACACATGGAAGATTTTTGCTCTGAAGTCACTGTGTTCTTCCACTTTTATTTCTGAAAGCAAGCCATTCCTTGCTCTTTCCTGCTCCAGTCCTCCCTTCATAGCTTATCCATACAAAAAGCAGATTCAGTGGTTGAACCTTCAACCTGACAATGGATTCAAAATTAGAAGGGACAAATTTGCCTATTCAAAAGTCTCACCACCAGAGTGCAAAGCTTTCTGATTATTATTAAAATAAGTGCTTTCTCTCTCCTACTGAAGTTTAAGGCTATTCATTATTGTTGTTTTCTTATTAAGCAGTAGGAATAATTGATTACAAGAATCCACAGATATCCCTTTGAATGCTCACAGGCATAATCAGGTCTATTTCATTACTGTGGTGGGTTGACCCTGGCTGAATGCCAAGTGCCCACCAAAGCTGCTCTGTGATTCCCCTCTTCAGCTGGACAGGGGAGAGAAAACAGAACAAAAAGCTCATGGGTTAAGATAAGGACAAGGAGAGATCATTCACCAATTACCATCCAGGGCAAACCAGACTGGATTTGGCAGAACTCTTGCTGGGCTCAACTGCACTCCCAAATTGTCCACCTCCTCCTCCCCCGGTGGTGCAGGGGTACAGGGAATCACAGAATGGTTTGGGTTGGAAGGGTCCTCTGGAGATCATCTAGTCCAAGCCGCCCGCCAAAACAGGGCCACCCAGAGCAGGTTACACAGGAACATGTCCAGGCGGGTTTTGAATGTCTCCAAAGAGGGAGACTCCACAAACCCCCTGGGCAGCCTGTTCCAGTGCTCTGCCATCCTCAGCGTAAAGTTCTTCCTCATATTGAGGTGGAACCTCTTGTGTTTAGTTTATGGTCATTACTCCTTATTCTGTCACTGAGCACCACTGAAAAGAGTCTGGCACCATCCTTCTGGCATCCTCCTTTGCATTATTGAGATTCTCTCTCAGTCTTCTCTTCTCTAGACTAAACAGGCCCAGCTCCTGCAATCTCTCTTCATGAGATGCTTCAGACCCATGACCATCCTTGTGGCCCTCCTCTGGGCCCTCTCCAGGAGCTCCTTGTCTTGTAATGAAGAGCCCAGAACTGGACACAGTGCTCCAGATGTGGCCTCACCAGGGTCACTAGAGGGTGAGGATCACCTTCCTCCACCTGCTGCCACACTCGTCCCAGTGCACTCCAGGATTCTATTTGCCCTCCTGGCCACAAGGGCACACTGCCAGCTCACAGTCAGCTTACCATCCACCAATACTGCCAGATCCTTCTCAACTGAACTGCTCTCCAGTAGGTCAGCCCTCAACCTGTATTGGTACTTTGGGTTTTCCCTCCCCAGGTGCAGTACCTACATTTACCTTGTTGAACCTCATTGGATTTCTCTCCAAATAGGCATTGTGGTCAGTTCATCTGCCACTCTTTCCACCTCAGAGGACTCCTTACACTCTTCCCCTGCTCCAGCATGGGCTCCTCTCCCCACAGGAGCACAGGTCCTGCCAGCAGCCTGCTCCAGTATGAGCTTCCCATGGGGTCACAGCATCCTGCTTGCCTGTGGGGTCCTCCCTGGTGGGTATCTGCTTCACCATGGAATTCCACGTGCTGCAGGGGCACAGCCTGCTTCACCATGGGCTGCAACATGGGCTGCAGGGGAATCTGTGCTCTGCTCTGCTACCTGGAGCACTTCCTCCACTCCTTCTGCACTGGGTGTCTGCAGAGCTGTTCCTGTCATGTATTCTCACTCCTCTCTCACACTCTTTTTTCCCCTGTTCTTAACTATGTTATGCCACCATCACTAATGAGCTCGGTCTTGCCCAGCGGTGGGTCTATCTTGCAGCTGACTGGCATTGGCTCTGTTGGACACAGGGGAAGCTTCTAGCAGCTTCTCACAGAAGTCACCCCTGTAGCCCTTCCCACTACCAAAACCTTGTCATGCAAACTCAATACATTTACATATCTTTAGATTTCAACATGCAGTGACAGCATCTATAACATTTTATTAGCTCAGCGCATATGATTTATTTTTCTACTATCAAAGCAATAAGCACTTTTCAGGCTAGAAAGGGACAGTGCTATCCACAGCAACTTTCATATTACGTGTACTCATTCAGATTAAACAACAGGGTACAACTGATGAGTGATTTGAATTAATAACACCCTCAGGGGGCAGAAGAGCTAATGCCCCCTAGAACCTGCCTTCCTACTATGAAATATATTCCAGTTTTACCCATAGCTTTAATAACAGTTGTTTATTTGACTGCTGGAAAACATTTGATTTGTATTTAAAAGGTTTAAACTCCAGTGCTCATAGAAACTAATTTTACCCCTCTGTAATATTAAAAATACCCAACGAAAGCTCAGCTGCTATTTGTAGTCTGCAGACTGTGAGTGAATAAATGTTTCAAAGTGGTGTTGGTGAACTTTCGTGAGCATTATTAGGAAGGAGCAATGGGTAAAGATCCAAACAAAAAAAGGCTGCTGCTCAGAGCCAACATTTTTTGCTGCCTTTGAATTACTCACAAACATTTAGGAAGTTAATTTTCATTTGACAAGGCTGAAGGTCTGTCTGCTGCTCATCTACTTAAAGCACAGTGACGCTGTTGTTCTAATAGTGCAAAACCTGTATAATAACATGTCCATATCAATGTTGATTATACATGAGGGAAACTGAAGCAGAAGTAAAAAACAAAATGTTGGAACATTTCTTGAAGAGTCTACAAAGTATTTATCAAATTCCACAGAGGCAGTGGGATCAGCATGTTTTTGTAAAATGTATTCTTTAAAAACCTTCTTGGTCCTTGACTCAGTAACAAAATTAAAAGGCGGGAGATAAGCAATACGTGAAACCTTACCAGGATGACCCAGTTCTCTGTTCCATTTTCAGTGATCATGACCAACTCCTAAGTCCTGGTACAAAACTAAGTTTCATCCTGCTTCTTCACAGAAGTCAAATATATTCATGCTGTCAATGAAATCAATAAAGCTTTTATATTCATGGCAAGAAACAGAACTCTGCCCTACATCACCATACTTCAACATACCTATATATAAATAAACATCCAGTAAGCTAAGGAATTCAATTAAGTTTTCATTTCTCTCAGTCAACTGCAGATCACAGAGGAAGTTCCAATGACAGCAAAGACAGATGATGAAAACCTGATCAATTGCTATCACTTCAATTTAGATAAAAAGTCACTCACTTTTCAGCTCTGCTTGGTGCCCAGAAGAGATTAGATAAAACTAAATCAAGAGGAAAAAAAATCTAAACAACAGCCAAAGAAAATCTTTTCCAGCTCTTATAAGTGTCCTCTCTTAATCCTACCATGTAAAGTCAGGCTACCAGCAATGACTAAAAGTAAATTCCAGAAGTATTCTGAAAGTTATCAGAACTACAGAGCCTTCAAAGAAAACCAGCATGAAAAGTTAAACTACCTGTTTGCTAAAGCTGTCCCATTCTATATTGGATTTGGACTGTATCAGAGAACTTTGCAGAATATGATTGGAGCAAACACTACAAATTATTGTGTCTGCATTATCCACTATTGTGTATGGCCATGCTGTGTGTGATTCCAAGAAGTTCTGGTGTTACCCAATTGTTGTGAAGTCAGTGCAGAAGTTTGCTAAGATCTATTTATCACACCCTGATTTATTTCAGTTTGTGAAATGCAGATCAAGCACTGAGATGCAGGATCAGCTACTGATACTTTAATTCGTATTGGATAACAGTTTTGCAAGTGGTTTCATGAAGCAAAATACAAAGAACATGAATTTCAGCTCACTGTTACAAATAGAACACAAGAAGTAAAGGGAGAACACATCTATTTCACCACAGTGCTGCCATCACATATAGGAGTCTCTAAAGCAACAGAAATAAAAAAACCTTGATTTTTTTTTTTTAATCTGTGCTTTATTTAAATGCTGAGGAATTACACTCAATTCATTCTACCAAATTCTGTGTATGACCGCAGTTCAAATATGAATAGCATATCTCAGCAGGCAGAATTAGCACCAAAGGAAACACTTTAAAGAGAACAATATTAATCCTAGATTTTATCTTTCTTCTGTCAACATTTGTCCTAGCACAAATCACGCAGTCGCTTAACCTGTTGTCTCGTGATGCCGAGCCAGTCCTGTAGCTGCAACACACATCAAGGCCATCTATCACATCATTTGGCCCCCCTTTGGAACCAAGCATACTGCCAACATATGACCATGCACTCCACGGTGAGGCCCCGATAGAAATATATATATATCATTACATGACTGAATAGATCCCTCTTACACAGCTGGGCTTACCAAGCCCATGTGAAGAGTTAATGTACATCCCACATACTAACACAGCTACACTAAGGGCTGCAGCAAGGGGCTGCAGGCACTCAGGACAGGTTACATATCGGCACTCAGTACATTCAAGGGGTGCTTGGAGAGTAAAGGATGTGCAAAGTGGATCACAAACTGTCTCAACCATTCTGCCTGGCTGTACCAGGACTGCTACTGTCACCTCCTCGTGATATGAACAGTCCTTTGGCTTAAATTCTCTTTTCTAGCTGTCAACAATCAGCATAGTACAAGATAAACAGAATTTTGCAGTAATCAAAAATGACCAAAATTTTTGAAGCACTATATAATACCTTTCTTCTTTGAAAAGTCTTGTATAGTATGACTGTGTTAAATTACCTCATATTGCCCCACACTGGCTCAAAGCTAGGGGCACTGATGAACTATGAGACAGAAAAATTTGAATGCTTTTCTGCCTCTGCTGCTAAAATAAGACTGATTTTCCTCCAAGTCTTCTATTATTTAACTCCTGCAGTGCCACAATCTTGGTCACCTAGTTTTTTTGCTAGCTATAGAGTGTCAGAGATCAACAAGCACATTGCTAGAGAGAGAGAGAGACACCACACAAGTGTAAAACCAGCTGTGTACTTGCATATTTAAAGAGAATTAAAATAGTATAGAAAAATTACACTAGACCAAACAAGCAAAACATTTTTTGCTTAAAAATCCAGCAGATAAAAGATACAAAGTTGGATGACAGAAGCCTTCACATCTCATGGAAGACACACACCTCCCAAAAAATTCAGAGGGCCTAAAGCTGACCTGAGTACTGAGGCAGCCCATTTAGAATCCCGCTTCCCTACTTTACACTGTCTGAGCCCATGTTCATTAATCATTTGTCTCTTCAGTTCCATATAAACTGTTAATTAATATTAACATTGCTAACAAGCTTTCTCCTTTTTGGATAATAAAGTCCAAATCTTAGCTCAGGACTGAGAAACTTCATGAAAAAGAAATAAAAGGCTTAATTACACAGCATCCAGGGTTTACATCCCTCTCCACACCATCACTTATACACAGAAGTTATCTTGTTATGGTAACCACTGGACATTAGGTGGTCACACAAGCAAACAGTAGAAAAAGCCCAGGATATCCCTGGGAAGGCTGGATAGATGCTCAAAAAGTGTTTTTAGTAGAGAATACCTTTATACTTCACCTAGTTTCACTTAACCAACATCTCAACACTTCCAAAGCTGTATATCACTTGACATTATTCATGGAAGTCAGCTGGCTGACGTGCACCATGCTAATGTAAAGGGATTGAATTCAATGAGCTACAAGTATGGACAAGCCTTAATTTCACAATTGTACAGACACTTGCAAAAGCATTATCTGGCTGTGGGGCTGTTGTTGTTGTTGTTGTGTTTCATATTCTTGTATACATTATTAGTCAGTTACAACAAGAACATCTAACTTGTACAATGAATAGCATATCTCCAACAAGGCAGGAAAAACGGTTGTGAAGGCCCAGTGGTTAAAATCTCACAGAAACACTTCATTCCAGGAAACATCACTTTAGGAAATGGCTGCCTTTTCTCCCCTCTCCTTTCCCCACCCCCCAAAAACCATCTCTATTAAACAACATTCCTTAATAAAAAATGCAGTTTTAGACATTCATCCCAAAAATTGCTGGCATTATGTTCTGAGATTTACTTTAATTTTTCTACTGCTATTATTATTCTAACATAAATTCATAAAAGCACTGCACAGTGCCATGGCTACTAGAGAAAAGTGAGGAAATAATTAAAAAGAAATCAAAACACACATCAATATAAATACTAATTTGGAAATGAAATTACAAATTGTTATTTTGGAAAAATATAGTAACGCTACCCTCAAAGAAAAAGAGACACCCATCAACTATATTCTCGTTGTTTCCGTTCCAAAGGAAGACTGGGAATTATTACTGTAACAAGAAGCAGAACAGCCAGTACTTCTCACAAACAAAATTTATTATTTTACCCAAACCTGCACCTGCAGCATCCCATCTTCAAACTACATTTTCTCACTTTCCTCTCCCCTCCTCTCCACAGATACACGTGAGAAATGAAACCTATCTGCAGACCACCATAATCAGCAGCTTCCTTATTTATGAAGACCCAGAAGCTAATGTAAGCTTATTGCTGAGATGACAGTTGTGTCTAAGCAGGGGAAATACAGGAGGAGAAAGAAAGGGAGGTGGAGTAAAGGGATGAAACAAAACAGCCCAAGTAGAAAGCTCAGTAGTAGCTTTTTAGATCTTCCAAAAATTGTAAATGAAGACAGAACGTGGGCTGACTAAGCCCTGTCTAAACTATGGCTGCTCAGAGGATACGTAGTAGCAGACCCGTGAAACTTTACCTTTTTACAGCAGCGATGCAAAGGGCACACACATCACAGTCTGTATTTGCAGTACGAAGAACATCTAATACATAAAAACAGTTCCTCTTGGTTGTGTGATTATATGTAGAATTCTGGGATTTATTCAGCTTTGCTATAAATTTACTGCTGCTACTTTTCGGGCACATTTCTTTTTCTAGATGCCCAGAGTCAGCATTTGATTAGTGTGTTTTTCCTAGCTTACCCACTAAGTTGGTTTGAACAATTCATTTGTTAATATATTACAAATATTACAAATTGTTTAACAAGTTTTGACAAACAAGTCCCTTGGTGGTCTTGAAGTTTCTCAGAAGCAGATGGATGAGGTACAATTTTATAGATTCTCTTTCCTATTTGTGTAAGGCTGCTAAGGTCTGCAGCAGGCTTTAGAGCAAACAAGGGGCATTGTCAGACAATAAAGAGACAATTGCCTGTGTTAGCACAACAATTAATTTATTTGCAGAGAACCACTCCGTCTATTTGTTACCAGAAATGTGCTAATTATTCCTGCTAATTACATGCAAAACCTTCATTATCACCTATATGAGGAAGAGGACCCCTCAGGTTTCAGTGACAAATTAATTACTGTGTTTTCCTTCTGAATGTACTTCTAGACAGTCCCTGTTACCTCAAAAATAAATTGGCTGGCAGGAAGCTTGTCTCTCAGAGACATTCTGCAAACTAAAAGCAAACATACAAATATCATACCAAGTTATTATTGCTGGTTTTTTAAGCAGGTATACCCTGAAGCTCTTAGAACTACTATATTAATTTACAAGCTCTTAATCCTAATAAAATATACCGTGCACTGCTAAATTCCACTATGTAACTGCTTTCAGAGTTCTTTATACATCTATAGAACAACTGAAAAGACAGCAGGCACTAGGTTTTAAAAATACAGCAAGTAAGATCAATGGTAAACTACACAGTCAGTACAACAGAGATACCATTTCAGTAAAGAAATATAATTTTTAATTCTTAATAACTGAAGTGAAAAGGACAGCAAAGTGGCTGAATTACCCAGTCTTTCATTATCACCATTCTAACTAAACACAACTGGCACCAAGACCTTGCAATGCATGTCAGGGGGAGAGGAAGTTTCATGCAGAAGGGTGAGGAAGAGGAGGCACACAGGATCAAAGTCTTGATTTGGAAAGTAGGAAACATGGTGAGTGAAGGAGTTACAGCACAGTGACTATGGGAAAGGGATGAGTGGAGAGGCTGCACTGAATTCTTAATACACAGGCAGATAAGTGACTATTTAAAAGAAAAAAATCAATCTCTTAAATTTTGCTTAGAACCTGTTTGGTAAGTTTCAGCCATTTCTGTATGATACCTTGCAAAGAGCCTGCCTCTGCTTCCATTAAAAGGTTCTCTGGAATATAGTGCCCACTGTCCATCCTCCTCATAGATACTCAAGGCTTCCTCAATTTCTGTGCTTGGCATGGCAGAACATCAATATCTTAACAATTCAGAGTATCAGCAGCATCCATTAATGGGCATATGATCATTAGCGTACAATTCCAGAGTGTGGATTTCTACCACAACTTTAACAGCATCAACAACACTACCTTGTACAAAGCAACAGCTAATCCTGTTGTCCCAAAAGTGCGATCATTACCAGGTGGCTGGATACAAATTGTGCTGTCTTGGCAATACAGCAGGGATAGTATAGAGTAGCTCAGACAGAGCTACTGAAAGGCTGGAAATACAGTTTTGTAGTGAATCAGATGATGATTTGCACCCACACAAAGTTATATTTCAACAGCCACTCCACCTGATGAAGATAAAGCAGGAATGGAGGAGTGTATTCAGGATCTGGATGTCTGTAAGACACAGCTCCACCTCTTCAGACCATCAGCACCAAAATGCAATGCCCAGGAGCACTGAACCTAGCCCTAGAGACAAGCTCATCCATGACTCACTGGACCTGTGCCTTTTCTTCACTTTAATCTGGATATTACTTGCCATACAGCCCTCTCTACTACATAAAATGTAAGATACTTATCTTCATCTTTACTTGCATCTGTAGCCCATTCCTCATACAAGGGTACTATTTTGAGTATCAAAAGACTGACTTAAGCCCTTAATTCACTCATGATACCTCCCATGCCTACATGTTTCTGGTTTTAAGTAATTGTGTTGGCATTTTCTACGATGTTCTCCCTCAGAGGCAAGCAACCCCCATAAATAACTATATGGCAATTTCATTATTATTCAAGTCTACCTTCATTCTCTCAATTAAGGCCTTCAAAAACCTCAGTAAGAATAATGCTAATGGTACGCTCAGCTTCCATTCTGTACTACTGAATACAGAGTTTCACTGCAGTTTCCATTTGTGTATCTTGGTTTGTTACTAGTGTCAGAAGGCAAGATCTTCAAAGCAAGAACTATCTCTTTGGTGTATTCTTGTAGTAGTTAGCATGTCTTAAACACAACTTGGCTATAATTAATAATAATAGAAGTGATCATAGTAGTAAGAGGAGTACAAGGAAGCACAGTACAAGTTTAACAAACCAGTATTACAGGGAAGGATAAAATAGTTGTAGGCCAATACCACTTTCACCATTATTACAATGAAAATTTTTAAAGGTTGCTGGCAGGCCAGCAGAGAAGACATGCCAGCTGGCATGTAACCACAACTGCATGCACTTATAATTGTTATTTTAATTTTAGTCTATAATCTTGAGGTTCTGGCATCTATGTACCATCTATATTTGTGTCCTCTAACTCAATATCCACCCCCATTCAAAATAAATCAGAATAAAAACAAGTGGATGAAAAGGAGGAGTACTGTACCACACCTGAGTGCAGTAGAGGGGTTTTTTTTACGTCAGAGTCATTCATATAGAAGTAAGAATGTGCTGCAGTTTATTTCCCAAAAATTGTAACCCATAAAATTATGCCTAATGCTCAGACCCTTCCACCAGCATAACTTTGTTGATAGGATATTAGTCCATTCCATGAGGATAATAAAACTTTTTACGTATGAAAATTTCTCACCTCCAAAACCTAGCTTATTACCAAGTCTTCTCTTCCAAAGCACAGGAAGGTTTCTTTGGCATAAGCAAAAAAACCCACCCCTGAAATTTAGAACATACTTTTTAACCACTGTATCACCCTTCACAACTGAAAACCCTAAAAGACAGAAAAATTATCATTGCTGCTAGACTGCTAACAAGTGGCCTCCAACCTATTGTACCCAAAAGCAGTTCGGATCCTGAAAGTATAAAATTAACCTACGATAAAATCATTGAAAATTGGTCTCAACAAGCAGGAGTTTAGCAGCAGAATGCAAAACCAGGGCATAACTTACTTACTTTATGACAGAAAGAGCTTTTTCCATTTATTATATCCATGTTGCTCACCAGATTCTTTTAATCCATTGATCAACTACAAGAACATCAACATTTGACTGATTTTGAGAGGCGGCTGGCAGCTGGGAGGCCATGTGGAAATGAGAATAGGAGGGCAATTTGAGGTGAAAGTGACGGAGGAAGGGGATTGATCTGAAAAGCTAAAAGAGTGCATAAAGAGAGCTGCATGGCATCAAAAATTATCAAGAACTAGAAGGCAAAGATGGAAAAGCAGGTGATTTCAGCCCGTTTTTGCTATGACACTGAGAAGGAAACAAGACATTGCTTTCACAGTGAAATATTTGAGCAAAATGTGAGTTTGCCTAGGAGGCAAACTGTTTCAACATGGGCTTTAATATCTTCTAATTTGCCTAGACTGAATTTTGAGGACATATTTTTGGCCTGGCCTATACCACAAAATATGAGCAGGATTAAGAGGATTCAAAGCACTTGACAAGACACTGAATCAAGAGAGTGTTCACGCAGAGACTAGAAATTTGGGGTCAGTAATGGATTAGCTAACACATAGACTGTATCTTGTGTTCCACTGGCTTAATCACTTCACTTAAACCTATAAGCATATAAAAATAGCTATAAAAAGAATATAAACTCTTTGTCATAGCTGGAGATGGCAACTATGTGACAAAGAATGACTCAGGAATATTTCTGGCTTCTTCGCTATACATGAGGTTTTTAGAGATTACTTCCTCTCTTATTCCGTCCCATCTAATATTAAGAATTTCAGTAGTCAAAATTGTTACAATTATAATAGTTTAGCAGGAAGGGCAATTTTTTCAAATGTCGAAGCCTAGAGACTTCTACATCTTTATCTACTAAGGATACGGATTCACTCTTCCTCCGAATACCAACGTTAGTCTGTTAAGTTCTCCAAGAGAAGGAGTAAATACTGAAGTTGGAAAGAATGGATCAAAGTGTGAATTATAGTACTACTAACATTTATTTTATGAACATCCAAGAGCGCTAAAATACAAAGTAATTTTAAACTCCTTTACATTTGATAGAGAAGGGGAAGCAGTTGTTGGATATGGGATTTTTTTTAGACCTACATTTTCCTTCAGGTTTTCACATGTTCCTGGATAAACATTTCCTGGCTCAATATTGTGTTTGCTCACACCACAGTTCTTCCACAGAGGCCTTTACTTCCTGCTGCAATAAAGGTGTAGGGAGGCAGTGTGCAGTGGAGCACCATTTATCCTTTTCAGACAAGGTTTGATTTAGAAAAGAACCAGCCAAAACTGGCTGGGTACCAAGAGCCAAATAAATGATTTTACTGTTTGATTATCCACAATCATTCAAATCCAGTGTAAGTCGCAGTTGGCTTGCTTCCTGTCATACTGGCACCTGGGTTGCACAACAAGTTTGTCTTGCACAGAAACACTAGGTTTCTGGAGTTGAGAGACTCCTGGAACTGTCAGCTTTCAACTATTTTGTCTTGGACTGAGCACCTGAACTCCTCCCTATTCTCTGGCATAGCAGCTAAAATGGAGCCATCCTGCTGGAGCCTGTACAGCCAGCAGCTTCCCTAGGGACCCCCACACCCTTCCCCTAACATTAATAAGTGGCTAACTAACAGAGTAAATAGAAATAAATTAGCAATTAACTTATCCTGGAAGATGTCAAGGAAGAAGAGAATCCCAAAGAGGAATTTAAACAAGAAAAAAGATGTATGAGCTTTACAATTCAGCATAAGAAAGAGCACTTGCATAAGATACTGCATATAAGAAAATAACAAAGTGGTTTAAATAAAATAGAAAGGAAATCTCCAAGGCTTACATGACTAATGGAACTGAGAGAAGGGATGAAAAATGTTAGTACTATCTCTGGTTCAGGAAGTCCCAAAGCCATGATTCAGTAGAAGGCAGGAGAGTACACCAAGAAATGATCATTGCATGCTTGACATTTTCTTATACGCTCCCCCAGGCTGCTGTCAGAAACAGGATACCCGGCTAGACAGATGTTTAGTCTGATCCTGTATGACTGTTCTTACTTTGTGATACTAAGACATAAATGTGAATAGGAAGAAAGTTATGTGCAGCTCCAGGATTACATAAAACTTTAAGTTGATGCAGGCAGAGACGCTGACAGTGAGGGGATTCCAACTGAGAGGTGTCAAATCTGGGCAAATTCTGATCACTATGGACCTCACCCCTGGAAGGAGTTCATACTGTCCAAAATCCTTCTCATATATTTCAGGACTTGTCTTCAGGACATGGGGCACCGATGTAGTCAAACTGCTTCCCCTGCTCTCCCCTGGTCCTTCAGTTAAATATTTCATTCTTTAAAAAAAATTTTAAATGTTTCTTTCCTCTGTCTGTGAAGTAATATCTGTCATTATGCTATTGTCAATGTGGACATTTTCTGCACTGCATCTTCTAGGTCTTTGCAAGAAAATAAACACCACCAGTTCTTCTCATATGCAAGTCAAAACATGTTCACTAAGTACAGTGTCCATTATCCCTCCAGCAGGCATGTGGGAGCAAAAGCAGAAATGCAGAGATAGTTTGCAACACAATAACAATGTCACAATGTCAATCATGATTTCTAAGTAAGTTGTACATAGATGTCCCAAATCATCACAGTTCAAACACATACCAAAAAAACGGTCAGGAAGGGGTTTATTTCCTACTTTAGTACAAACTACTGCAAATGAGGAGCAAAAGTCACAAGAAATATTCTTTCAGCACGGCCACAAGAAAGACTACCTTTTATTGCTCTTAGCCATTTTAATTCATGCTCTTGTTACAGTCAGGCAGGCTTACTAAAGAAACTGTATATAGAAAATGTTATAAAACAGTTGTAGCAAGTAGCCTATACATCCTCTTATTTGCTGTGACAAATTACACAGAGCATGCCACACGCCAATACTCCATATTCTCTTCTGGGTCACTGAATTGATTCTGGTTCAAATTCCAGACAAACCATTTCATATGCAAAGCCATTAAAGGACTAGAACTATTTTCTTTTCCTAGCTCAGACTAGCCTCTACTCTAGGAGGCAGGGTAGTCTGCAAGGCAATATGCAGCAAGAACACAAGCCCACTCAGGCATTTCTTGCAAGACTCTCTAGCCACTGTAGTGCTGTATAAAAGGCAGCTGCACCACATTCTTCCCAGAGGTAGTAGCTGCCAGTGCATTTTATGAGGAGATGAAGCTGTCCACAGGTATTGTGTACTCTGAGAACATTTACCAGATCAGCTCTCCCATGTAATTCTGAACCCAGAACATCTGCTTCCTAGATCCCAGCCAAGCTCCTTAAGGAGCAGGGAAATGAGAGCTGCGGAACAGGGCTGTTTGCACGCCATGGAATGGTAAAGTTGTTCGCAGAGCTTAGGTGTTTCCAGGGCTAGACTGCAGTTAAGGAGGCACTCTTACAGTCACAATTTTGGATGCAAATTGTTTTCTTGACCAAATCTATTTCTTTCAGCAGTACATATTTATTCCTCAGCTGATTGAGAAAATTTCTTACTGCTGTGTGCACCACAGCCTTATCCCTAAGGTAAGTCTTCAAGATAGAAATGCTGTATAAATAACACATTAAGTAGTTATAATGGAATTATTTTCACTATGGAGGTATTCACCTCACCTCATTTCAGACATCTTTTAAAAAACAGCTTTTTCTTAATTAATTATCCAGGACCTCTTTCATGATGGGAGGGTGATCTGTTGACAGTAACAGCTTAAGCAGCAGCTTCGATAACATCAGACCTGCCACTTAAAGAATAAAAATACTCTTGAACAAAGTTTAAAACAGATGAGACAATTGGCCAGAGTGCAATACTTCCTCTCTGTTCTGAAAACCAATGAAGCATAGACAATTAGTTTAAATTAGAGAGCAATGTCCATGTGTTTATGTTATGATAGTCAATGTTGTCTTGTACCAGAAGAAACAAGACACATGCAGAAGGATTTATTTAAAGCTAATGCACTTTAAAATACATTGATATTACATTTTTAGTTATCAGCTATAAATTTTTTCAGCTCTGGGATTCTTGCAGAGTTGAAATGTGTGCAACAGGCCAGGTACACCAGATAAGGCTCACGTTATACCATGAAAGAGGAAAAGAGAAGTTCTCATAACATCAGCATTTGTTTAACCTACCTTGCCCTACACTATCCATCAGAGTAATGCTAATTCTTATTGATAAGTAAAAATATATGTGTATCTATGTAAACAGAAAGGGAGAGGTAGATATTTTGATAATTTAAAACAGGATTAAAGACCTTTAATTAATCTTTACATATTTTAAGAATGTGTATAATTTCGATCGTAACACGTATTCGAGTTATACCATTGTGCTCTCTTATGGAAGACCACAATTAATCTGCTACCTCTCCAACTAATATTTCAGTAACTTTAGAATTATTTAAGAGCCCTTCCAGATCAATAATCCCTCACAGCTGAACTGGTTTCAACAGGATCAACTTTATTGGGGGAAGGTAATTTCTCTTATACCTATAATACTTATCAGAGATACTGAGCAGCAACATTTTTGATGCTGTCTGATACCAGATGAGAAATCATTTTCTAATTAAATGGAAAAGCAGCATATATATGAGGTAAAAGCCAATTTCTGAGTGTAGAACTAGTACCATTTTCTCTTTTTGCAAGGTCAGCCTACCCTGCTTCCTCAAAAAGAAGACACAGTAAAGCAAAATATGACCTTGGAAATATTTGCTATGTATGGCATACAAAAACTTATTCCCAAGGCTCCACAGCCCCTAAGTGTTTCAAAAGCAGACAGAGAAGAATGAAAAAACAGACGGGTGACAATGATGGCATCAGCAAAACAACTTACGCCTCACTCAAGTATTTTGTATTCAAGACACAAGTTACAACTCATAAATTTCATTAAATCTACCTAATTTATACCAGAATCCATTGCCTCTTTGTATTTCAAGGGAATAGAAATACACGAGATATTGTGGACAAAACTAATATTTCTTGTGGGAATAAAATCCAAACAGAAAGCGAGAAAGAGAGAGAGACTTAGGCTTAATCTTCCTTATTATTTGATAAGAAGCATTTTAGCATTTTCTGAGTAAAGGTACAAGTAATTTATGGTTCTGATCACTCCAGTATGCTATTCCATACCTAAGAGTAGAAAATGTTTCAAATATTTAGCAAATCAGGGCTAATTATATAGAATAATTGAATCCTTAATATAAAGCCTGAGAGACTTTATTCTTCTAATGTTATTTGCTGCTGATGTGAATACCATGAAAAAAGATAAAGCTCCAGACCTGTTAATACAAAGAAGACCATAAAAAATTACTTTCAGTTTTGAGAAAAACACTAGGCTCTGGATATAAGCTAATTATTAAAGTTCAATTACTTTTTTTTTTCCCCAGAAAAAGTTATTTTAATTACTGCTTTTTTATGCCAAATGTCTGTTTTACTTAAGAGAAGAAATTACTTTCTATTTGAAGCAAAGCCTACTAGAAATAAGAGTTACTCAAGGGCAATATTTTATTGATAAAGCCTTTTTCTTTATAATCACCCTACGTCATAACATTTCACAGGATTCACAAGGTTTATATTTTCTCAAAGGCAGAAACAACTGGAAGATCTGATCTGGAGCTAACAGTCAACCCAAAGCACTGTCTAGTGTTGGAGTAATTTTTGCTTTTTAAACCCTAGATATTGTAAAAGACAGGGCTTCATAAAAGTAGAGAAGGTTGTTTGTTACCACAAGAGCTACTACCATCTTTTTAACAGTTATGAGTATTTGCATACATTTACATGCACCGAAAGCACAGCCATGCAGAACAAACAAGGTTCATTATGAAGACAAACATGTAGAGTATGACTCAGTGACAATCCACACAATGGCTGATTTAAACTTTATCGGTCTCCTCCATTCAACTGACCATTTCCTGAGGAGGAGGAACAGCTAAGGATGCCTTACATCTTCTTTATTTAGCCACTTCTTATTTTTGATAAACCCTGGGGCTGCCTCTGTTACGGTGAGTGAATACACTAAGCAGTTTGTTCAGTCTGTCGAAACCTCCAATATGGTCTCTGTCTTCTAACAGGCAACCTTAAACGAATCTCTCTCAAGTAGTGGAATAGGCAGGAAAACTGGTTTAGCAAAAAGACATACACAGTTCCCTTAACCAGTTCAACTTTAAGCCATGTCTGCATGCATTCCTACTGCCTGTGACAATAGTAACACTTCCTTTCAGCCTAATAGGTCCTGAGCCCCATCCTTTGTCTGCTGATTAACTGCTCTATTCATTGACCAGACCACTAATTGCATGCTCCTTATAGTTACCCTACATTACTGTAAGAATTAATGAGACACAATTACAGCTCCCAGAAATCTCAGGCCTAGCCAACTGCAAAGCACTCCAACTGAATAAGAACTCCCCAAGAATAAAGGGAAAAATTCAGCCTATTGTTCACAGGAAGCAGAATGTTTTTTGTTTAAAAATTGTATTTATTTGAAGCTATTTCATAATTAGGCCCTGGAGAGGGAAAAAAAAAAAAAAAGGGAAAGGAAGAAAGAAAAAAGAAGAGAGAGAATAGAGAAAGAACTTGGGAACCAGCATTCACTGAGAAATCACAGTGGATGCAAAGAAACACACAGACAGTTCAGATATAAGAGGAAAAAACATAAGAGATGGAGTGCATGAAAAATTAGTGCTGTGAATACTACAAACATCTAGAATCAATCAGCTGTTTAAACAGAGCATGTCCCAGTCTATGGGAATTGCCCCTAATGCAATCTTCTGTTTGACTAGTATAGCTTCAATCCTGACCAGTTTAAAATAAGCATATGGCATGCTTCTGCACTCATGTCTCTACTACGAGATGGAGGAAGAGGATTTTAATTTCCCACTTCTGGAATTAAATATGCATTAGAAGTCAGTGTCATTAGCCATGAAAGTCAAAAGGAAGGACAGAAAATGAGTTTTTTGAAAATCAGCCATATTGAAAACTGCACTCACGTTTAATCTGTGTAATCAACAGCCACAGCTATTCAAAGTCTTAGTGACTACAATCACTACCTATTAGCTTGTAAGTAGTTCAAAAGCTATTATTCTCACTTGAACAATTTTCCAATACACAATAGACAGCATTAAGTTAATGAAGTTAATACGCAAAGTCAATATTCTTTGTTATGAAGTCATCTTCTTTCGTTAGTTCATCTTCAATCTATTTTCACCACATAAATTTGATTTGAATTACTTATATAGTTTGACAAAGCCACTGGTACTTAAAATACGGCTTGAAATGCAGCACTATACTTTATAGTCCTAGTAACCATTTTCCAGGGTACAATTTATAGCAGCCACTGAGACCCCAAACTAAGGATGTCACAGACTGGCACTGCTACACTCCAGAATCAACGTCTTTGGACAGAAACAACATTTTTTTGTACAACTCTACAGGGATTCTCAGTAATTGCACCTAACTGCGATAATAGTTTAAATTCATGGATGCTCTTCTGATACTACTGTTCACTGATATCACAGCAGAATGCTTTCCTGCATGAACCAGACAGTTACCACCATGTGGTGCTGAATCGCATGCAGGAAACAAGGCACGAATATGGATCAGAGACCTTTGTGTTCAGTGTATAATAGACCAATATCCCTGTCATAGAACAGCAATCATTAACTCAGGGATCTTTTGTTAACTGGCCCTTGTGGCTGGACCGGTAACAGCAGGGATTGAATTTGCGATCCTCAAGACTAGATTCATCTGTCAGGGAGACTGCAAACCTACAGATTCATGCATTTCCAGAGTCTCTAGGACTTGAAGCGAAAATATAGACTTCTATCAACCTTGGCTGATTAATCAGCCACTGTGCAGGACCACAGAGCTTACATATGGCTCTGGCAGTGTTATCAGAAATGGGCTTTCCTTATCTCCTGAAAAAAACCTTTGAGGAAAAAGGAAACTTTTGTCTCAAATAAAACATCACCTAGCTTGTTCAAGCTATTCCTATTTCAAGCACCAAAATAGAACAAGTCCAAATTCTTGCAAACTATGATGTGAAATTATTTCTGCTAGAGCAAATAATGTATTCTGGTATCTGGTCCAGCCTTCATTTTGGATGTTATGAAATAACTTGAACAAATACAATACACATATGCTTGAGGTTAGTTGTAATTTCTGGTTAGGGTCTTCTCTCTGCGTAAGAGAAAAGGGAGTCCTTCCTGCAGACAGACACTAAGAACCCACTCCTTAGGTCACCAATTCAACTAAGGTAGAACATCGAAATGAAAGACAATTAGAGGCACACAGGAACTGCATCTTAAGAAACACAGGAAGGTTTCAAGTCACAACCTGAGTTCTCTCACAGCATTTCTACTCGCCTGTTCTACTACCAATTTCTTTAGAACTACTTGTGATTTATGGTGCTGCATGTAGGGCAGCAAAGGACAATCCTGATCCAACAAGTGCTTCCACATGCCTATATTTTCTGGGAATTACTCGAGGAAGCTTCCACTTTTGTAATTCTCATCCTTTAGTTTGTGTGTTGCACATCACAAGCTTCACTGCTAGGGAGTTTCCTTCCTTCCTTCCTTTCCATTGTTCTGTCTCCATCCAGCCTGTTTTCTTCATGCAAGTAGCTAACTTAAATGGTTATGCCTACACTGTCTCCTATGTGTGGTCCCAAACCTATCTTCAAGACTAGAACCACCAACAGGACAGGTGCTAAACATGAAAATGCATGCATCACCAGGCGTTATTCATGCAACTTGCAGGGGTAAGACAACTCAGGAGACAGAAGATGAACAGGAGACAGAGATCACATACTATTCTTAAGAGTTGCTCTAGAGGTCATTCTTCAGAAGTATCTAAGCATAGACTATGATATAGTGTGCAGTGCAGAACTTGCATATGAGTCCCTATAGGATGAGGCCTACAGCTGATTTACACTAGAAAGGTTAATATAAAAATTATACTAACACGATTCATCTTCCACAGCAATTTACACCTATCTCTCAAGAGAAGTAAAATGTACAGGTAAAAAAACTTCATACACAGCTGCTGCACTAGGGTTTTTTTCTGGCATAACTATGTCAGCAAAAAATTCATATCCCTCCCTGACAGGCCTCCTTGATAACACTTTTAAGTGCAAACCAGGTGTCAGTATTTCAGTTAAGACAAGACAGGAGTTCTGCACTAGTCATGAGCTGCATATATAGCCTTTCATGGCCTGGAATAAGCCCCTGCTTCCAAGGAGGTCAAATCCCATGATCATGTTTTCTACCACCATAATCTCTCACGAGCACTGGTTAATACAGTACTAATATGGTATTTTATTAACACATATAGAGTCGATGAAAATATCATATCAGTCAACAAACCATTTATATTCCCCATTCCATCTAAAAACATTTATTTGTACTACATGAAAGCCACAAAAAATTCAGTGCATGTGAGGCAGCAACACTTCTATGTAAAAATATGCTGTGATCTTTAGATTACACTAAAAATAATTTTAAGTCTATTAATGTCTGGACATTTCAGTTGGCTGCATTTGTCATTCAGAAAGATTCAGACAATTCTAGGAAGAGATTCTACCCGATGAGCTCCCCAGTGCATTTGATCATGAAACAAGATGGCCAAGTACAACCATCTTTCATTTTAATCAGCATCATTAGGTAGAAAGTTAAGAATACTGGTTTGAGATAGCTTTTAAATAAAAAGTTCATAATTAAATACATAGGCCTATGCTATGGCATTAGGCAACAACCCCTCAGCTGAAGAGAAGATTAGAAGCCATGCTGCCACATGCAGAGCTGCAGAGTGCCCCACAAGAATCACCAACACTGTACCTGTTCCTAACCTAGTTTACCATATTCTCATCATCTCCAGTTCAGTTGCTCTCTGATCCTATGTGATTATTTATGGAATATGTTTAGGCCTTGCACTGATGTGGCAATTGATAAGGCCCTTTGAAAGCACCCCTCACTGAGGAGGAGGGCAAGTGAGGCCATGGTCCACCTGGGGTGTTCCTCAGTACAAGTGATGATGCCCTGTGATAAAAATCAGCATGAATAGAACAAAGTGTTTCTAACTACTTACACATGCAACACTCATGGCTGTCAATTAGCCAAGCAGCATGAGTCTCTGAGCTACAAGAAACAATCAATCACATTAATTTCTTTAATTAATTAATTAATGTTCCTTTATTGAATATGCAGAAAGAAAACAAGTTTCACAAGCAAAAGCAGTTTGTGGTATCAAAAGCAATTAAATCGCTACTGCAAATTGTACCATACTCCTAAACCTTTTTTTAAAAAAAAATTATTTTTTAAGCACTTTTTATAGTCCACTAATATTACTCATAGTCAGAAGTGTGGTGAAACTGGGATTGTATGAAAACTGTTCACATACCACCAGCTGAGAAAACCACTGGTATTAGTCTAGAAACCAATTTATTCTCAAAAATCAGCTTTATTCTTTGCAAACAACACTGAAGGGAAACAATACTGCAATGAGGCAACAGCAGCACAGAGCACATGCCCACTTTCATTCTCACCTTACTCACTGCCCTTCCAACGCACTTTCTTCTGTCCATTTAGCTACATCCAAAAATCCTATCATCCTGGATACTGATCCTCAACAGGGTGATTTCCTCTTTCCTATGTGGTTGGTGACCTCTGTACCCTCAGCATCCTGTGCTCTTAGGCTTCCTCTGTCAAAGTCCATAAGATACAGAGATAAAACAATGCTCATCCCACTGAGTAGCTGGGAACCACTGTCTGCATTCTCCTTCCCCTCCTATAACTTTACTCACCTTTTAAAAAGGAAGCGTGGTACAATACCAACTGTGTTGAAAGAATCAGGACCCCCACACCTCTACTCATTCACCCTTTTCCTACTCCTGCTAGGCCTAGAAGTTTTCTCTTTCCCTCGCTATCCCTCCTTCAGCAGCTGCTGACACTTGCCTAGCTCATCATTTGGGCAGCATCAGAAGCCAACATCTGTAGGTTATTTGCTTTCTTCCAGTCATTTAATTTACCAGGACACAGGGCAAGGGATCCCATTGTGGTTCTGAGGAAAACTTGGTTCATGACGACATGGAAAAAAATGCACTGTGATTAAAAAATGGTTGATTTTTCAGAGCATTCTTTAACACTAGAGTCCTTGCTTACGTCTACTTTCATTCCTTTCCACTTCTGCCACACATAAGGAAAATTGTACTGTAGAAGTTAAAAGCCTATCATGGGTAGAAAGCATTCTGTCTTCACTGTGCACTTCAGATACAATAACCTGTGTAGTGAACTAAGGAACGGAGAAGTCAGATCATACACAGCTAGGGGAAAGATTGATTTATGCCCTGATATACTATTACTAGTTTCATAAGAGCAACCAGCAGAGTCATTTCAGTGACAAAAGCATTAGACTGACATAAGGTTTTACATTATTTACCTGCTACAGCACGTACCCAGAGTCCTATCCTCTTTGTCAAAGTAGAATTTGGCTAATAAGCAACTTGCATATTGGCCATACATTGGTCAAAAAACAGATTGAGTGGGCAAAATAGTGAAATCCCTGATAATTTTGAGCCTAATGATTCCTTTTATAACACCATTACAAGGTAGCTAGCTCTATTAATACCAAAGGTCTTATGTTTTATACATGGCAATATGAGAGGGAAGCTGGTCACTGGAAATTAAGTGTGCTAGTGCCTTTATTAGGTACTCAAAGTGTAGAGGGGAAAAGAGCTGAAAAGGAACAGACAGTCCAAAGAAATACAGGATAAGACTAGGAAAAAGCATATCCCAAAACAGAAGCATAATTAAGGAACCAAATTGCCAATTAACAGTAAATAGCCAATGAGGAACGTGTATGGAAGAAGGTAGGGATGTATGGAGAATTAAGGGGCTATACTGCAACTAAGTTTTAATGGAGAATTCCAAGGTATTTAGGCTCCTAAATCCAACCTAGGAACTTAAACTCCCACAGCCAGTTCTACAGGAAATTAGGCATCTCCGTATCTCAGTGGATTCAAGCTCAAGAATCATTGCCATAACGCATCAGTATACATGCCTCTGGTGCCTTAGGCACTGTCTTAGGCAACCATAAAATATTTCCAAGAAACCCCTGATGCACCAGTGACTAAGCACAAATCTCTCACTCTACCATAATACACTGAATGTTCTACACATAGGACCATTTAATGAGACTCAGTAAAAGCGTGAGAAGAGCAGTTGCAGAAATGCAGATTTCGAGGAAGGGAAGTTACAAGCAATTGCTTACCCTGAACCTACCTAGAGGTTCAGAAATTTCATTGGTAAAGCTACCAGCCTTTCTTCACACACAATTATCATGTATCATTTGTAATACCATAGAACTTACAAGCTCATACTATTCCGTAACACAACCTACAGGTCATGGACCAGCCCTACGTAGACCCAAAGGAAAAAACCAGTATGCCCACACATCTGATGAAAGCCATACCATCCACATATTAGCCACAACACAATTTTTTTAAAAATTTATTGGCTTAGAGTCAATCTAATCACTATCACCTATTGTAGAATTATCATAAAAACATTCTTCATATTACATTCTACATAATTACATATTACATTCTACATTACAGTAGAAAGGGGAAATACACATTGAACCACAGTGAGGAATACAGTATTACATGTACTCTAAGCAGAAGAAACTCCTTCCTTGTATGCAGCATTAAATATAGCTAGCTAGATTAAAATGCATTCCATGTAACCGACTTACAAGAACTGAAGAAATGAGAACCACTCCAGCAGTTATAATCTTAGAGAGCTTTCTGTTACAAACATGCGAATACGTTTGTATATCATTTATAACACCTACTCAGAACCCCTGTGTAATGATACTTCACTGTTACCACACATAAAAACCAAAATAACTTATGAGAAAGCAACAAAGGAAATTTAGATCTTTCAGGCAATCTGATACTAATATCTTCATGGGGTAAACCATATTTTAATGAAGATATTCTCAGCAATACATGTGTTATAATTTTTTTCCTTCACATTTGGATTCTATTTCATTTACATCATGACGTACATTCCAAGTTTAAGAAATGCATCATTTGTACATAACCTCTACTCTCTTTCAGACCCCCTCAGTTACACAGATGACCAGGTTAAAGAAAAATCAAGTGGTTTGACTGACAACAGTCAACTCACAACAAACCACATACAATGTGCTCGTTAGCTGAAGTCATAATAAAAATCAAAATATCAAAACCAACCCAAAAACCAGTGCTTGCTTTACTTTGCCTTTTTTTTAGAATAAACTCTTGTAATTAAGCTTTCCACTTTTCCAAGTAGCTGACTATGTATTCCTGCACAGCAGGAGGTTTTCTCCACAGCCATATTGACTTGGACAATAAACAAAGCAGAAATCCCTGACTGGAATTTACAGCTAAATTTAACCATGCATATTGTTAGTAAAATTTGCATATCTGTCTTTCAACATTAAGAAAAAAATAAAAGTTGAAATTCAATGAATTTGGGCACTGCACTGCTTTGCAAGAAAAAAAAAGGATTTAATTTGTAATTTCCATATTTATTGAGGCTGTATGTCAAAGGAAATCTGTGTAAAAAAGTCCTGGTGCTGCCTTGATGAGATCTGAAAGATGACAGCATACTAATAGTAAAGGAGCTTCTCCTTAACAAAGATGGCTTAAACAGTACCTATAAAATTCTGATGAAGGGCCACTGGATTCTAGAAAACATTTCCAGGTTCTCTTACCTCTCTGTCCTTCAACCACAAAATGCATAGAAGCAGTTGACATGTTTTGAAGAAATATCACCCAGTTTTTCCCCTCTGTGTTGACCTTCCCCATAAAACATCAACAGATCAGTCAGCACTGGCTTCTTACAACTAAAGATGTCAGAAACTTCCACTGATATCTTTTGATTGATTTTTTTGTCACACCACTGCATCACCAACACTCCAAAGCCATGAGTCATCAGCAGCAAATATTCACCTTCTGTTTTCTGACTTTTATGTCTCTTTTCACAGCATCCTGGACACCTGGATGTCTTAGAAATTTCATTTAACGGAATTAGGGTTTCCCATTCCTTTAAAAATAAGTTACTTCACCTGGGTCTACCCACCCACAAATATGAGGTATTGGGATGCAATTGTGCCAGCACAAAACGTTTTAGATCAACACAAATACTTCCATAATTAAGATAGAATATCATATTACTTTGAGGTACTTTTCCAGTATAAAAGTTGGAGGTATTCCAATTTAAATTAATAAAATAAATAAATCTAGGGATTATACTGTTGGTTTGATGGGTTGGGGTTTTGGGTTGGGTTTTTTCTTTTTTTTTTCTTTCATTATTAGTATTGGGTTTTGTTTTTTTCAACTGAAGTAGTGAATTTTTATCAGTAATGCTCTCATTAAATTATGAACATGTTCACAATATCACAGTGTGTACTTTATGGCTTTCCATACTTGCACTTGCTCTGGGCAGGATTTCAAGGGCACCTGTAACCTATCCTTAGGTTTTTAGAGCTTGGCTAGTACTCAACTGGAGGATGGAGAAGAAATAAATTGGCAAAGTGAGGAACTTAGTTATCACTTTAAGACATCAACAACAGTTGACTGTGTAGATAAGTGGCCCAGTCTTTCTTTTCTTAGGTTTCAGATGAAACAAACAAAATCATTAACACTGAAACAAGATTTCTGACACCCCAGTGAGATGCACAGATCAGCTCACACCTCTCAGAGTATTTCTAGCATACCTTGTGTACTTGGACAGATCTCTGAATCATGCTCCTGATTTTTTCCTGCAAATATAACCACAAGTTGTTTCTTTTCTAATAAATAAGCCATGCTGTGAGAGAACTGCACTGCAATCACCAACCCTAGAATTCAGACTATGGTTATGAACAGCAGCTTTCTATCATCACAAGGTAAGACTCTATAACATAGTATATGGCTACCTAGAGAATACCCCCTTGTAAGATACAGGCATTGCACGGTTACATTCGATTTCTTGCAAAATGTTGCATTCAGCATTGGAGGAGTAATTTTATTCTGCAAGAGTGCAATAAAAACTAAGTAAATAACCTCAGTGATACAGCGCACTTACCTGGAAGTCACCAATGAACCATTTGCATTCTGGTCCAATCATAACAAACCAAAAGACTAGAAGAAAATATGACTTCCAGTGAGGTAACCACAAGATGCTGAGAGCTCACCAGGATGCGTTCATGACATTGAAGTCAATGGAAGTCAAGGCCCACAGTTCTCCAAATACAAATTGCTGAGTAGGAAACCAAGCCAGTAGTTTAACATTTCAGAATCAAGCACTGAAATTAATGAGTTAAAGATTAATTCGCTCACAGACTGTGTGTACATGGTCACCTCATGAGGCCATCACCAGGAAGACAAGAGATCTTCTTAGAACTGACTCTACCAGAGGCTAATTAACAGATATGCTCACTGTAAATAAAAGCAGGAGGTGGTAAACAGAAAAGAATAGGAAGTTTGATGGGGCTCCCAACTGATGCTGTGTGTCAATAAACATCAGCTGAAACTTGGATAATGCTTTTATAATCTCTTAAGAAAATCATTATTATCATACTATTCTGTAACACAACCTAAACTAATCTCCATGTATCATACCAGGGAAGATCTTTTGATCAACTCTACATTTTTTAATTACAAAATCAAGCATTTTGAAGTTATTTTGTTTTACATATTGAATGAAGCAGCTTATTTTAAAGGGCAAATTATGATATTCAGATTTACTACTCATAAAACAATTATTTCTTATGTCCTAATCTAAATTAGTGACCCTTGTAAAATTACTGTTTCAAAAACACCAGTGAGATGGCACAAATGGCTATATAAAACAGAGAAGAGACTAATACACACAACAACAATTAGGCTTTTCAAGCACATAAACACTTTTTCAGTTTACCCTCATCATTTCCTAAACCTGTAGAAGATAATCACCTAACTCTCCGGCTTTTGGCATGAGATTTATTGTACGTATTTTTCCATAGCATTTTCCTTCAGTGACTCTTTCACAGGTTTTCTGTCAATAAAGGGATACCTGTAAGAAAAACTATTTTGATAGTACTGAACATTGAAAAGATGGTGATACTCATCCATTTGCTGCCCTACACTCCCAAAAGTTAATTCCCAACACAAGTTTTGTTTATTGCTTCTTCATCCTCTCTCCCATTTAAAGACCTGATTTGACAAAACTTTTCTCAAGCAAGCAGGCACTTTAAAGTAACCAGGATCACTGACATAAGGATAGACTATTTTGCATGAAAGATTTTACAGATATAGTCATCTCTTTTCCTTGAAGTTTAAGTAGTTACTACCTACTACTTAAACAGAAAAAATTTTATAGTCTCAGTCCAGTTACTTGTGAAAACATATTTATTTCAAACCCAATTACTTCTCACAATTCTTCCAGTTTCTGGAGTGGGCAGATTTGGAAACTCAACTTGCTTCTCACTTCCTGTGAAAAGAGCATTAAGATTCCGATTAAGGCATACTGATGATGTGAGAGAGGTTGTACTATTGCTATTCTTGATACACTGTAGAGACACAATTACAATCTCACTTCACAAAATTTCTAAGTTCTTTTTAAAAGAATTTACATCATTTCACTGCATCTTTAGGAAAACATGGACATAATTTATTTTTACTACTTTTTCCAACTCATGAATTCTAATGTACTAAAATTTCTTCCTTCTATAAGGATTACTTGAGGTTAAGCTAACTGACTGTGTAGCATTATACTTCAAAAAGTATTTGTATTCCACGCATGAACAGCTGGAAAGTGGTACCACAGGAGCTCACTCCTACACTTTCCTTTCTCTCTCCTCTTTCCTGACACAATTTTGGTACTAGAATGATGAATCTCTTTCTCAGTGATACTCAAACTATTTCTTCCTTTCAAACATTGTCTGGCTATTATATTTTCTTGCAAATATTTATTTAAAAGAATTCTAAAATAATAACAGGGAAGAGGGGAATTACTGTTCATCAATATACTATAATCCAATTCTCCTGACAGAAATGTGAGGTAAAAATGTATACCCTGCCAGGAAAAGAAATAAAAGAGACCCCATCTATTTTGGTCAATATAACTACCATGTGACTTAAGTACACAGGAGTATAATTAGATATATCTATTCTGAGGTAAACATAACACTTCTGAAGAGTTTATTAAAAATATAGAAAAAATTAGCTGCTCTCTTAAAAACTAAGCACATGATCATTTATGGATTTAATCATTGATGCCTGTGAAGGCTAAAAAAGCATAATATTGCTTAGCAGTCATAAAGCAATATTAAACTTCCATGAAAACAAAGTTTAAAATGTCTGGAAAGATATTTCTGTAAAAGTGCTAAGATGCAAACAAGTAACAAAGAATAACAATCAACTTTTGCTTAAGAAACACCACATGCTGCCAGTTGCTGATAGAATCTGGCTACAAGCTGCATTCTAACACTGAACTAATGACAGAACATAACACATACTAAATGTAGGTCATATTAACAATTTTCCTCCCTGAATTTCACTGTTCTCTTTGTTTTCTCTCCTTGTCTTAATGCAAAGCCCAGTGAACACTGCAGGAGTCTTACACTAATGTTCTACCCTCATACTTTGGAAGAACACCCAAAAAGGCTCACAGTTATAGTTAAGACACATTTGTAGCAAATTCTTACTGCTACAAGAAGAAATTAAAGAGAAATGGAAGCTACAAAAGACAAAAAACCCCAACCAAACAAAACACCCCAACAAACCAACACAAAACAATCAAACAAAACCCAAACAACAACAAAAAACCCCACAACAACAACAACAAAACCCAACAAAACAAAATCAACAGAAAGCCTGAGACTCCAAAATCACAACTTATTCAGATGCAATTCTCTATGCCCATGCTTGTATCTTTTATGACTGGCTTACACTTTTCTTGGAGGAAGGAATTTCATTTATCAGAAATTAGCTCCTGAATTCTAGATTGCCAAAGCCCATACCTACTCATCTATCAGTGTACTTCTCCTTACCCAAGGATGGCTATGCCAATTCAGATCAAAGGTCTACTTAGCTCAGTATCCTGTTTCCAAAAGCAGCCACAAGTCAGACTCAAAGAGAGCATGAGCAAAGAAATCAAATGCAGTATTTTCCCAGAATAACTCCCCAGCCTTCCACTATATTCAACTCAGGAATTCCTCAGAGTGATGTGATTTATCTGTTTAGATTGCCCAACGAGTCTTCCCTTTCAAGCACTTAGCCCATTACCCCTTAAACTCATGTATACTGTTTGCATCCACAACATCCTCAAAAGCAAGGCTACCTTGGAAAAAGAACTGAGAACTGTATCGCAGCGATGCTATGTTTTGCGCATATTCAATGTTCAGTGGACAGAGCTACTAACATTTGCTTATTAAAACCCAGCCAAAATAAAAAAAGCAAGATTGATGCACCCCTTGAAAGAAACTTTGAGTCTGCACATATCCCAGTAAGTTGCGTCCAGTGGGATTCTGAGCATTCTGAGCACAGTAAAATGCTGCAAAAGCAAGAATTATAACAAGGTTGAATATAGCTGGAAAAGCAGGCAGATGTCATGAGTGAAAAAACAGACACCATAACAAAAGCAGCAAGAAACCTCTGTGAGCCTTTCTCAGTCCAAAAACTGAATTTTGATCCAAGAAGGTTAAATATAGGGCTGCTTGAAAATTTTCCACTGCATCTATTTTCGATGGGAAATGAGGCTTTCAGCTAGACACTTTTTGGTTGGAAATTTTTTCTTGGCATGCCTAAGTATGTGCTTCTGCAAATATACTTTCCTTACCAAAAAGCCAAACTTACAAACCAAATATTTTGATGGAAAACAAAAAAATGTTATTAAGAAATGCCAGTGTAGCATCTCACTAAATCTGTGGCTTACCTGCTTTATGTGGCAGATCTCCTCTATCAACTAGACTTACCATTTAAGTGACAACTCCGATAACAGATAACTTTGAGGGATTCCCTACTTCCAGCACTCTCTTTAAAGAGGAAAGATCACGGCACAGCGTCAAAGGTGGTAGACAGCTTCAGCCTTGCAGAATAGGACCAGCAGGCATCCAAATTATAATGTCAGAGGTATACTACAGTAACACTTTTCAAAACAGCAAGTTTTCGGTTTTCAGACAAAGCCATCCAGTCTCTGGAATTCTGCTAAATCATGTAGCTTTTCCTGGAAATTTAAGACAAAAATGAAAAAAGCTTAGTATTTTTTATCAAAAATTCAGACAGGAAATGTCATGGACCAAGCAAGGTCTTATTTGTTAATCTGCAGATTTAAACTTAGCACCTAGATCCATCCAAACACAAAAAAAAACTTTAAACAGCAGTAAAACATTTCAAGTTTTCCATAGCAGTCCTGTTAGGAGGACTGTTCAAAAGCCAAGGAGCTAAAACAAATACAAAACAAGGACTTGTTAAATGAGATAACTTAATGTATGAGCCGTAAGTTACAAAAGACCAACCAGCCTAACATACAAAAGCAGAGGATGAAGATAAGATTAGACCCATAGAATGATTTGGGTTGGAAGAGACCTTAAAGATCACCTAGTTCCAACCCCCTTGCCATGGCCAGGGACACCATCCACTAGACCAGGTTGCTCAAAGACCCATCCAACCTAGCCCTGAACACTTCCAGGGATGGGGCAGCCACAGCTTCTTTGGATTCAAACAACGTCTACACTTATTAGGTAAGAAATCTGTGATACAAAAAAAAAAAGTATAGAAAAATCAGCAAAGTGTCAAGAAAATGCAATATTCTATTTATTATTCCATGTCAGGACTCTCTAATTCAGTGAATTAATCAGAAGCAATAAATTTCATAAGGCTAATGCAATAAAAAGTGACAGTAACAGCTATCCCATTTTGGCTGTTATCACCCCTTTTCTTGGAACCTCACAATCCACAGGAAGAACTGAAAGCCTCTCATCCAGAAACAGCCCTGAACAGATCAAGACAGAGAAGCAATCAACTAGTTCTACCAGGGACTGTAGTTAGAATGTTAGAACTAAATTTCTAATATCCATCTCTTCCCTTGTGGCTGTTTCCTGACAATGGGTTGCCCCACACGCACACCCCAAAGGAAAAATAAATTTATGAATAAAAGAAATAAAAGACAAGAAATCAATTGAGAGTCCATCTTTTGTAACACTGTTGTAAGACCACAAAAGACAACTACAAAAAATCCCATACCAGTGGGATACTATTTTCTTTCCCCCCACCACACACATACAGGACTATTACTGCATCATTAGCACCAACTAAGAACCAATAAAATTAAAAGGAAGTGGCAAAGGAATATCCTTATTAAAAACTCATTGGGTAAAATGAAAGGAAGGACATTTTGCTGTGAGTGAAATTCCTCTCAACACTTTGCTTTTCAATCACACCATTCTTTTACTAAAATAAAACCAGAGAATGGTTTTTAAGAGTGAGTTTCTGTGGAGACCAGGCATCTAAGAGTTCCCTGTAAGCAGTCCCAAGTACTGCCTAATGTCGATTCACTGCACAGAGTTAACATCTTTGACTGTCTAATGTTATAAAGTAAAAAGTGCTAACACAACTTGTCATTCTTGAGGCCAATTTATTCATCAAAATTAGCACAAGCCCAAGCCTGCCGTCCTTATTCATATTTGGAATCACCAGCCACTTATGTGTTGTCCCAACAAAATTAGCACACTGAAGGATTAGTCAGGATCTCACCCTAGAGATAAAAAAATTTGTTTAGAGTAAGTGAAATACAAAGAATAAATATTCACAATGAGTGACGAAAGATATGTTTGCTATTTCCATTTTAACTCCAGGGCAATGAGTAATTTCAGTAAGAATTTCTGAGTGTGATTCTTATCATTCAGTATTTTAAAATTACTACTGCGCATCTTCCATCCAAAGTTGGAAACTGTGAAACTTTAAAAAATGTCCACTTCAAACATGCATACAAAACATTATTCCCTAAATTATATTGTTCAAGGATTTAATGACACACGTTCCTCTTCAAATCAGTTATACAAAGTTCCTCTTTCTCATACCTGGGTTTTATCCTTATCCATGCGTTTCAACACAAAGTGTCATTTTGTCTTCAGTTCACTTCTTACTCATAAGTGCATTACCTCATTAATTTCTCAGTTAATTTACAGCATGTGAGAGGGCATATACACAAGCTAATGTCTGCATGTACTTTACACCAAAGTTAGTAAGTCAAAGTGGAAAAGATCTACACTGCCTAATCTTGTCTCTGCATCAACTCAGCCCAGACAAGCCTACTGTGGATGCAGCATCCACAGCTCAAAGCCTTTCGTATCTGCTTCTTTTATGTCCACTTCCTGTATCAGCTAGTAGAGAGCTATGCACAGACTGGGCTAGATCTCTTGCCAGAAGTAATGATGGTGCACGTGCCATTTGAGAATATAGGACCATTGCAGGCATTTTGATGAAGCATGGAACAGAGAATCACAAATATGAGGGCAGAAGTCACTGGTGTGCTTGAAGCCCGGACAAGCTTTGACTTCCAGGACAGAGTAGTGCACCAAACCTCGCCTTGCCAGCCTGGATCCACATAAACTTCCAGAAATTCGAAAGTGCATTTACATACTAATGTTCTAGCAGTTGTCAGAACATAAATTAATGGTTACCTGGGCAATGAGAGGAAGACACACAACTCACTATGTCCAAACATACTTAACATGGTTAGCAACTGCTGATAGTCGCATTATTCTCCAAATACCAAGACAATGAATCAACAGACGGTTTAACTCAGGACAATTCATCTTCATGCTTTATCATGTGTGAAACATCACACCATGAGATATTACAATTTGTAGCACAGGTAGATTATAAATAAATCTTGATAAATAATGGGAGGGGGGAATATTAAGGAAGATGATAAACATTGCCCTCAAGAATACTTATTTTATTTCATAATCCTTACAATACGTGTCTACTTGCATTCCTTCTTCCTGCACTGCTTCACTAATGAAAAATGAAGCAATATACAATACACTGAATGAGCCAATACACTGCAGGCCTATCATCAACTGCATAGTATGGAAGAATATAGGTAAGCCCTTTGCAACACAGTGATCCTATGTTGCCCTCACGTTAAACTGCTGTTCCCACTGACTTGTTAATGCTCATTCTGCTGCTCATGCTGCTTCTCTAGCAAAGCCTACACATCCAAAGCAGGCTCAGGGAGAAGTCTCATCTTGGTCTGCTCTTACATTCAGCAGAAAATGTCCCAGTCATGTTTAGGGCCACAAGCTGGAGCTTCACTGTTTGGGCAATCCTCAGAACATAGCACTGATAAATCACTTTCTTGTTCTCCTTTATGGTACGTCGGCAGCAAAGTACTCTTTCAGCAGTTACTCCTTCTTCTCTGCCACTTGCTCATTGCATTCCAGAAGTAACTACTGCAGCAGACTGTATTCAGCCTGTTTCTTTTTGCCTAAAGGCTCTCTCACATCTCACAGACCAACAGTATCATCATGGTACTGTGCCCATCCACGACCAGAGCTGACATCCCTGAAAAGATGTAAGCAGAATGTTGTTCTTGTCTACAAAAAGTTCGTATGAATCACAACAAAATATAGACTGCCTCAGAAGATGTGTCATTGCCTTTTTTGTGTGTGTGTGAAAGGAAAAACCTCTATCAAAACATAAGAAATATATGCACACTGTACTCTCCCATGCCTACGTCTCTGCAGGTTCACAGTGCTGGATTTCCACTCACAGTTTCTGCCTTGCAGACTTGCAGAAGTACAAATCAACATGTTCATTCCCATACTTGGGGTGCCCATCATGTTGCTTAGTTCTGGACCATATGTGGCATGCAAGAAAAAAGGATGGATTGGAAAAAAAAAAAATTCTCTTACTTTTAATTGATACTTTTCGGGAAAACTTGAAAATTGTAAGATGCCACAACTCCACCTTTCACTACTAACTTGCCTGTAAAAATACTCTCTCCCTGCTCCCATCTACCCTTGTTGTCAAAAAGTTCCACATTTTCTAGTTTCACGGTGCTGCTCAATGCACTAGTCATGCAAAATTCCCTGTGTCTTGTAGCTAACCAGTATTTGTGTAGTCAGTCTCTGGATAAAGCCCTGTGGCCTGCAACAGGGAGGAGATCAGGCTAGGCAGCCCCTTCTGTGTTTAACCCATGAAATTACTGCCTTCAGTCAAGGCTTCATTCTATCAAGATTATTTAATTCTTTTCACACATTTTAATAAAAGCACCATCCATTGATGCATCCAATGCATTCAATGCCCCACTAAAATTTACTGGAGAACCTGAGGAATTAAAAAGATGTTTTCCAATCTTATAAGCTAAACATCTGTATTTTTAAAGAAATGAAACACCATTTTAAATCCTAGATTTTCCCATAGTATTTTTATTCCCATGTAAAAAAAAAAAAAAAAGTCAAGAGTCAATTTACTAATCCTGAACTAAAATGCCTTGTTGCTATTACCTGGTTTGGTGTGATCCATATAATCCTGAATACAAAGTCTTCGATACACACAAAAAATAAGCTTATGTTAGAGGGGCCAGTGGCAAACCTATTGTTTGAATAAAAGAGGCCTGAATATCTGTGCCAATAAAGACATGTAGAAGTGTTACCTACTTGTTGTCAAATCTATAGGTTTGCAAAAGGTTGTAGTATCTGGAACATTCTTGCTGGGTTTCTATTTCTGCATGGTTTGATGACTGGACATCTGTTTTGAAATGCCTGCAAAAAGTGCTGTAAAAGTAATATGTATTGCTATAGCAAAGCTCAGCCTTTCAGAAAAAGCAGCTGCTGCATTTTCTGGAATAAACACACAAACTATTTAAAGGCTTGACCTTTGATTCCTTCATCTCAGAATTTCTACTGACTTCAGGGAAGTCTCAGTATATGAGAAACACACAATGGGCTCTGATTCCACAGCCTTGAGCTATCCAGGCTGCTTTTCAGTCACCTAAAGTAAAGCAGCCTCCCCACAGCTGTGCTGTTTAATATACCTGAAAGACAAATTCAAAAATTATCATGGTCTTATTAGGGAATTTGGATATGCACTCATTACTAAATTGCCATAAAGCTCCATATTACCAATTCTGTCATTACTGAACAGCTTCAAGACACACAGTATCTGTGCTGCATCTCTTTTCACGCTGCAAGAAAACAAGAGCATAGGAACGACAGTAAAAATGAAGCCAAGTGTACTGTTGTTGAGAAACTTGGTATTCTCTTATTTCTATGAGAGTTATAGTGTAATTCTAAACTGTAGCATTCAGCATGTCTCCTGAGTTTCCTTGCTGAAATATTGCAATGGAAATTTTACAGCATCTGTGTTGCTTTTGGAAGCCATCACCTCACATCTGCTGTCTCTGTAGTGTAGAGCTTAAGTTCAGCGTAAAAAGGTACTTTGTAATAGGCAACAGGAATCCTGACAGAGCAGTAATTTACAGACTCACTCAGCTCTCCTGACTACACTCACTCGTTTTTACATGCTGTAGACATTTTTTTAATAAGGTTCTCTCCAAGCAGTCACCGGCTTAACAGTCACTTCTTAAAATGGAGCATCACATCTAGGACTGGAAAGATTTTTCAGACCTTTGTCAGTCACGAGGATCTCAGCCAGACGAGAAAGTTTTCATTCCCTTTTCTTCACCGGGCACTGTTGGACCTCCTAAGGCTTTTCTGTAGGGTATTAAATAAACTAGCACTAAAATAACATTCTGCTACTTTGGGAAAAGTTCTGCTTTTGACCAGAAGTGTGTATCGGCGGGCCTGACCACACTGCCTGGACCGTGGATTCGGGACAGGCACTGCCACGTCCCCCCGAGCCCTTCTCAATCGCTCCCGAACGCGAAACCCCCCTCCCCCGGATGGGCGCGGGAGGTCGGCAGAGGCGTTTATCGCCCCATTATTGCCCATTTCCTCCTATCGGCGTAATCCGTGTGCTCGTTTAAAAGGGGACGGGAGCTGAGGGGATCCTGTTAGCACAGCCAACAAACTTGGGATTGCTTTTTTGTTCTGCCTGATGTGTTTAACTCCCTCCTGGCGCCCCCTCCATCGCCCCCCGCCCCGGCTCCGCTTCTCCCGGTTTAAACCCGGCGAATCACAACATTTCACGCTGCCGAAAGCCGAGCCCCGCCGCGCCGCCACCCCGCCGGCTCCCCAAGCGGCGTGTTCCCGAGATTACAGTCATTACAGCCCCAGCGTGAGCTCCACACAAGCGCGAAGCGCAACAGCGCGTCAATTAACAAACAAACGCCCCGTCCTGGGAGGACGACAACCCCCCGAGACGGCCCCGCCGCGCTCCAACCCAGCGCCCGCCGCCAGCAGCCGCTCCCTTAAGGTGGTCCGAAGAGCCGTCGAAACCAACCCCCCCCCCTTTGCCTTCCCGGGAGCGGGAAGGGAAAGCAGCGGGTCCCCTCCGGGCAGTCCCCGGGCCCCAGGAGCAGCGGACCCCGTAGGCGGCCGGCGGAGGCACCGCGCTGAGCCTCAGCAGGGATCGGACAGGCTGCTCCCACAGAAGCCGGCCCCGGTGGGTTTCCTCGGAGAATCGCCTCCGGCGCCGGGCTGACGCGAGGACTCGGGGAGCCACGGACCGGCCCCAACCGGCACCGCAGCTCCGGCTGCGCTGCGAGTCACTACCCACTGGTGCGCCCACTACAGGCCGCTGAGCCGGACCTCAGTGTCCCCCTGGACTGGAGTGGCACTAGCTCGGGCGCACCCCTGCGGCGGAAGCTGTGAGCCGGACCCGCGGGAAGCGTTCACCTGCCGGGGCGGGCGCTACTCCCCGCGGTCCCTGGGGAACTTCATCCCGGCCGCTTCCCGGTGCGCACAAAGTGGTGTTGCGGCTGCACGGCAGCGCGCGTGGGGATGTGAGTGTGTACCAGCTAGGTGAGCCGTCTTACGCGCAAAGCGCGCGTTTACTCACCGCTGCCTGAGGGGCACGGACCCCGATTGTATCAACCCTCTGCCTCCTCCCTGCCGTTGAGCCTTAGCCGGTACCCCCGTATCCAAACGCCAACACCGCGTTTCACACTACACGTTGCGCACAGGCGCGCCGGCAGCTGTGCCGCGGCTGGCTCCAGAGCCGCGGGAAGCCCGGGTAGGCGAGGCCGGTACTGGCCAACCCGACGCTCGGTGCCACCGGGCCTCGCTTCGCCACGCTCCTGCCTCCTCCAGCAGCACGTGCAGCGGCGGGAAACCCACCGCAACACTCAGACCGGAGAGGTACTAAAGTCCTGCGGGTGGACAGGAGTTGGCATAAAACCGCTTCCGAGGAGACTCCGGGCAGCTGCTGAACTGCTGCTGCTCCTGGAGTGAACCTCGCTTGACCGGGAAGCCTTGCAAGGGGCAGGAAGCGCCCTGCAGCAGACCGGCCGCACCCCGCGCACCCGGCGGGGAGCGTTTCAGCGTGCAGAACTGCTCCCTGAAACGTACGGACAACAGCCCGGGCAACGCAGTTAAACCCCACAGCCACGCACCACGCAGCCGGGGCCCCGCGGAGCGCCCACCACGCCGTACTTCGGCCGCCAGCTCCACCTTAAGGAGGGCTGGGGACACCCCCCCGCCACCCGCCCGGTCCCGACTGATAGGTGGCCGAGGCAGGAAGGCGGGGCCCGGCGGTGCTTGCTATAAATATTCATGAGAGCGCGGCAGCCGGAGTGGCGCTGCCGGGGCCGGAGAGACGCAAGTTGAGTGGAGCCGCTGCCGCGCTCGCCCCGCGGATCAGGTGGCGTGATCGCGGCCAGGGGTGATCGGCTTCGCTCCATCGGCGGAGAAGGAGGTAGAGGCAGAGTGAGAGTGAAGACTGGCTGGCGATCGCCTGCAGAGCCGGGTGCTACGCGGACGGCAGGAGGAGCCGCTCCAGCAGCGTCAGCAACGGCCCCGCTGCTGCCCGCCCGCTCCAGTCGGTGGGAGCCCGGCGCCGCGGGGCTCACCGCCTGGTCCGTGGGACGCCTCAGCCATCTTGGTCGCGCAGCGCAAGAAGTGACCGCGAAACTTCTCTGCCGCTGCCGCTCCGTGCCCGGCAGGCGCTGGAGCAGCGGCGACCCCCCTTGCACAGCCAGCGAGGAGCTATGCGACGGCGGCTGAGGGGCCTTCCCTGAGTGGACCCATCTCACCGGGTGCTCGCAGGGCCGCCTCCCTCCCGGGCGACGGAGGCCTCTCACCTGCGGCCGGCACGGAGGGGGCTTCCCTCCGCCCCCCGGAGGGGTAGCCGGGGCGGGGGGGTGCTGTGGCACCGCGCTCCCCGTGGCTGCTGAGCGGGACAGGAGAGGAGCCGGGGCCGCAGCCCGTCGCCGAGCATGGAGTGGAGTTACCTGTTGGCAATCACCTCGCTGCTCGCCGCCCTGTCCCTGCTCCAGCGCGCTGGCTGCGCAGCCGCCTCTGCGGCCGCCGCCGCGTCGTCGTCGTCCTCCTCCTCGGCCAAGGAGCTGTCGTGCCAAGAGATCACCGTGCCCCTCTGCAAGGGCATCGGCTACAACTACACCTATATGCCCAACCAGTTCAACCACGACACGCAGGACGAAGCCGGGCTGGAGGTGCACCAGTTCTGGCCGCTGGTGGAGATCCAGTGCTCCAGCGACCTGCGCTTCTTCCTCTGCAGCATGTACACCCCCATCTGCCTTGAGGACTACAAGAAGCCGCTGCCGCCCTGCCGCAGCGTCTGCGAGCGGGCCAAGGCTGGCTGCGCCCCGCTCATGCGCCAGTACGGCTTCGCCTGGCCCGACAGGATGCGCTGTGACCGCCTCCCCGAGCAGGGCAGCCCGGACACGCTCTGTATGGACTACAACCGCACAGACCTCACCACGGCCGCTCCGCCGCCCGCCAAGCCTCCGCTCCGCGGCGCCAAGCCTGGCGGCCCCGCCAAGGCGCCGCCCGCCGCCGCTGCGCCGCCGGCCGAGGCCCCACGCAAGCCGCGGCCGCCGCCGCCCTGCGAGCCGGGTTGCCAGTGCCGGGCGCCTATGGTGTCGGTGTCCAGCGAGAGACACCCGCTCTACAACCGCGTAAAAACGGGGCAGATCGCCAACTGCGCCCTGCCTTGCCACAACCCCTACTTCAGCCCCGACGAGCGCGCCTTTACCGCCTTCTGGATCGGGCTCTGGTCCGTGCTCTGCTTCCTCTCCACCTTCGCCACCGTCTCCACCTTCCTCATCGACATGGAGCGCTTCAAGTACCCCGAGCGCCCCATCATCTTCCTGGCCGCCTGCTACCTTTTCGTCTCTCTCGGCTACCTGGTGCGCCTGGTGGCCGGGCACGAGAAGGTGGCGTGCAGCGGCGGCGCGGCGGCGGGCGGCGCGGGGGCCGGGGCGGCGGGGGCCGGCGGCAGCGCGGCGGGGGCGGGGGGGCGCGGCGCGGCGGGCGGCGCGGCCGAGCTGCAGCCGGAGCTGGCGGTGGCCGAGCACGTGCGGTACGAGAGCACCGGCCCGGCGCTGTGCACCGTGGTCTTCCTGCTCGTGTACTTCTTCGGCATGGCCAGCTCCATCTGGTGGGTCATCCTCTCCCTCACCTGGTTCCTCGCCGCAGGGATGAAGTGGGGCAACGAGGCCATTGCTGGCTACGCGCAGTATTTCCACCTGGCCGCCTGGCTGCTCCCCAGCGTCAAGTCTATCGCCGTGCTGGCGCTCAGCTCCGTGGACGGGGACCCCGTGGCTGGCATCTGCTACGTGGGCAACCAGAGCTTGGAGAACTTACGGGGCTTTGTGCTGGCACCTCTGCTCATTTACTTGGCCATCGGCTCCATGTTCCTGCTGGCCGGCTTCGTCTCACTTTTCCGCATCCGCAGTGTCATCAAGCAGCAGGGTGGCCCCACCAAGACCCACAAGCTGGAGAAGCTGATGATACGCCTGGGGCTCTTCACCGTGCTCTACACGGTGCCAGCTGCCAGCGTGGTCGCCTGCCTCTTCTACGAACAGCACAACCGGCCCCGCTGGGAGGCCACACACAATTGCCCCTGCCTGCGGGACCAGCAGCCTGATCAGGCCCGCCGCCCGGACTATGCTGTCTTCATGCTCAAGTATTTCATGTGCCTGGTGGTGGGCATCACCTCCGGTGTCTGGGTCTGGTCTGGCAAGACCCTCGAGTCCTGGAGGGCCCTCTGTACCCGCTGCTGCTGGGCCAGCAAAGGTGCTGCTGTGGCTGGGGGCACAGGAGCAGGAGGAGGTGGGCAGGCGGCAATTGCTGCAGCAGGAGGACTTGGGGCTGGAGGTGGTGGCTCCCTCTACAGCGATGTCAGCACTGGCCTGACGTGGAGATCAGGCACTGCCAGCTCTGTCTCCTACCCCAAGCAGATGCCCCTGTCTCAAGTGTGAAGAGAAGGGGAAAGAGGCCAAAGGTTAGGGAATGAGGGACACTGGCCTGCGTAAAATGCCCTCTCACTGTTTGGTGCCATTAATGAACTCCTAATGGTCCTTATTAGCCACAGCTTGTATAGAACAATGCAGCTGGCAGAGGCCCCGGGCTCCAGCCCCCTCCTCCTTCCCCTCCATTCATATGCAGGGAGCATGTACTTCAAGGAGCCAGCTTATTATTTTGCTGGCAGAGGAGGGTAGAGTGTCACCCGTGTCTTGCAGAGGGCAACACACTGCAGTTTCTGATTCACTCTGGACTTAACAGCAGCTCATGGGAGGGAGGGTCTCCCTCCACCCCATCCTGAGGTGGGAGTCTGCTGGGACTGCAGGTTTTTGGGATGTTGATGACCAGGCAAATGCCTTACAATACAGACTGAATCAAAACATGTCTTAAGTATACACCCCAGCTAAATACGGGTTTCCTACATAAAGGATGTATTTATATAATTATTTGTTACCTTGTACAGATTTGTAAGATATGTATATATCCAAAGCTATACAGTCTGTAAATTTTTTGTAAAAAAGTTTAGAGGCTACCCCTGTAAGAGCAAATATGAGTATTCTATTTTGTCAATAAAATGACTTTTGATAAATGACTTTCTCAAGCTTTCCCCCTACTCCTGCCCTGGTTATTCAGCTGCTCTGGCTTTAGGTTCTACAAACTAGGAGCTACATTCATGATCCAGTCATTACTGTGTAATAGATGGCTGCTTCTTACAGCAGTGAGATACACAGACACAAGGAAAACAAGTCATTCAACAAGTTGCTCTGAAAAAGTGTTTGCCAAACCTGGGAGGTGCCTTACCATAGTTCTCTGGTTTGGTTTCTCTTGGTTTGGTTGGGGTTTTTTGTTTTGTTTTGTTTTGTTTTTTAAGATGACAGCATCTTTAAATTGAGCCTTTACAAAAGAGTCATCTTGTGGCATGTTAAGTATCCTTTTAAAACGGGTGTTATTTTAGGAATGTGCACACATGCCTCTCCTATCTGTTGTCTACACTTCTGTAAGCACCTGCCTTTCTGGGGATGCATACTGAAGTGTAAAAGGTTAATGTTTTAAATTCATAGATCATGTACGACAGCGGAACAGCAAGTTGAGATTTGTTAGATCAATCTCTTCTTAACAGATTAAACTAACATCTTAACTTTTGTATATCAAATATGGTCCTTTTTCAGGAGAAAATGTATTGTTCTTCTGTCAGGACTAAGCTAATTTATTTGAGCAGAAGGTTGTTGAATTAACAGAAGAATGCTTTGGCAATTGTTGAACTTTTTACCTGTCTGCCCAGTGGCTCAGAACATCATTCCTTTAAGAGGAGCTAAATGAATAGGGTTAATCTGTAGGGAACTTGGTTTCTTTTGAGTTTGAGAAATCTTTGATCTTTTCTCTTCACCAAACGTGATGTATAGTCTGAAGTTTCTTTCCCTGCTGCCTGGTTCCTCTTGTTGCAGACCAATTGGCCACCATGGAGCCTTAAAGTTCTTCAATTAAAGGGACATGGGACTTTTTTTTTTCTTCTTTTTTTTTTTTTTTTTTTTTTTTTATTTTAAGAGGAAGACTTGTAACAGTTAGTGAACACCAGAGGGAAAAGGGAGAACAGCCTTTTAAACAGCTTTTCCCTGCATTGTTAGCCAGACTGCAGGCAGCAAGGCATGGCTTGGAGCATTATAGAAAAGAGCTATGAATGCCCTACAGGTGGTCTGCTCACATAATCTCCCCAATTTAAAACATTTTCCTTTACAGGACAATTGCATTACAAAACTCCCTTCTCTTTTGCTCCTAATTGAACCAAAGAACAACTACAAGATTTTCTTTAAAAACTAAGTGCCTAAAATTTTTTTAAGATCTATTAACTACATTCTAATCTGTTTCCTAAAATGGGATCGCTCAGAATACTAGGAGTAGAAGCTGCATTAGACATTATTCCAGATATTCTCATGCCTTCTTATATTCTGTCAAATTGGCAATCATTTAAAAGCAATTGGTTAGGTTGTGTGCTAGCAGTGAAAAGATAGCCCCAGGTCCCTTATTAACCTGTCAATCATGGTAAGAGATGGGCAGCTACCCTAATAATGACATAGATACCGGTCATGATTTGTGGGAAAAACCTAATTCCATTGAGCACTGATTGATTTTTGGTGTCCCTTTCAAAGAACCTGTAACTTAATAGACTCCTCCGCTTCTACGACATTACCGGGATCATGAAAAGGAGGAATTTAAAATTCCAATCTCTAATTCCTTAGAGAGAAAAATAATTTTAATTTCTCAAATGCAAAGGATGTTCCACTGGGATTTATGCATCATGCTTATTTATACAGCAGTTGGCAAGGATCAGAATATTGACATTCCTGTAAGTTGAAAAGGCCTTAGTGTTTTCCTGTCTTGCTTGAAACATTTTGTAACAGTCGTTGAAACATTTAAATCGACATGGCAATTCTCCGTGCTGTCAGTGGGGCTAAGGTAGAGGGGAAGCCACACGTATGGAAGCACAGTCACTTCTCCGGATAAAGTTTTGTGTTCCTTCCCCTCCAGTGGATTCTAGCAAGGAACAGGACAGGTACAGCCACAACTCTTCTCTGAGAATTTAAGGTAAGTTTCTCACAGACTGATGGTACAGATTGCTAGTGCTGAGATAAAAGCACTTCTAGTAAAAGGCAGAAAGTAGCCCTGTGTTTCTTGATGTACTCTGGAGTGATCTCAGAGGTCCTGCAGGTGGACTTAGGCAGGACAGAGGTCTCAGAGCTAGTTAGGTCAACAAGATGTCTGCTTTGGAAGTAATTGAGTAATAATACAAAGGTTGCACAGATAAAAATGGGATAAAATCGGAATCACTAGAAAGAAACCTGGAGAAAGGGTACTAGAGAATTTAATTTGTAAGTGCAGATTTTTGTGAATCTACATAAAGTTTGTGTCTAGGGAAAAAAAAATAATCAGGAAACCCAACAGCAAGGCACTTAGGTGCACAAGAAATAAAACTCTACAGCTACCCAGGCCTTCACATTATCATGATATGCTTTCTCAGACTTTAAAGATAAATTTGCTATGAAGATCTAAAAACTCTCTGTAAGGTGGTAGAAGTTACATGTTAACTTTCAGGGTCTGATGACAAACTGCCATCTCCCTAAATTTGCCAGACAGCTGCTACAACTAGTCCCAGCAGACCTGTGGCCTGCAGAGCAAGAGTCCTCCTGTTGTCTCTGCTGGCACAGGCTCACTGGCTGACAGCAGCTATGCACCCAGCAGCCACACTGGGTCTGGAGAGCTGAGAGTAAGCTTTAGTATCACTGAGGTGGCTTCAGAGCACAGGCTGTATAGCAACGTTTGGAGAGGTGGATAAATGGCAACTGGGAGCCTCCTGCAACTCACAGAAAGGCTTAATTGTGCTGTTCAAGAGAGTGACTAAGCTAGCAGAGAAACATGGTTTGGGACTTCTTCCTTCTCTAGTAAGCAACATACCTTTAGAGCGTTCCTTTTCTTTCCATGACCACTCCTGGCTTTAAATGTTCCTGCCTTTCAAAAGGAAATCCTATGGATTATTCTCCTCCTGCTGTAATGACTGAATAATCCTGCAGCCTCCAAAGGAGCTGGCCCAGCTGCCAGTGGGCCTTTTAAAAAGAGGCAGAGCAGCACAGGAGCCTCAGGAGGGAAACCACATCTCCCCTGGGCTGTGCTGCTGAGCCCCTGGAAGCTACCTGGCACTGTCCTGCAACCTAACCTGCTCCAAAGTTTTCCCTGTGCAGGAAAAGCTTCCCTGGAGCTTTGATAATCAATCATGGAAGGGAAGGAAATTCAGACAGGGAGGAATTGGGAAATCACTATATATTGAAATAATATGAATATGACCAGACTTTCTGGGAAGGCCGTGAAGGCTAAGACACACAAGGAGTCTTTTTTCCTTCTTTCTTACACAGTATTTTAAAATCAAAATATTGAGGTGCTTACCCATTAAAGAGTTCTTCAAATGTGCTTGGCTAGTCCTAAAAGGTCTCCCAGGTCGGGTAGGAGAGCTGGAGGCAGAGTCACCTCTGTGCACATCATGCTTTACCCCAGGTTCAGAGCCCAGGCTCTTTCCAGATTCACTTGGGCAGACACCTCATTAGACATCTGAAGGTGGCTTGTAGGAAAAATCTACAGCAGGTTTTCACAAGAGGAAACTGGTGCTGGGAGCCAAAGCAGGATGCCCGGATTTAGAAAGGAATCAGGAGCTGAGAAAGAAATACCAGAGTCCTTGAAAGAATCCCAGGTGTACTTTGAAATATGAAAACTTCAATACAAGTACAAGTAGTGCTCGATCTCAGTGACTCTGCTCCACATACTTCTTTCACAAGCACTACATGCAGTACAAAAGCCAAACCTAACCTGCCCAGTTAACCTTCTTAACCAATAAAGACATAGAATTTTAAATAGGATAGACAGGCCACCTATATACAGGGGAAAAGCGAACTGGTGGTAATGAATGCTGAAAAATGACAAAAGATGCTCTTGGAGTAAAAGTTCGCTTGCAGTCAGGATCATGCTGGAGGAAAGCTCAATGTGGGCCAGTCAAACCAGCTTGTAGAATCACAGCCAGCTTCCAAAGTGCCTGTTACAACCTGCCTGCAGCATGCCCTGCTCCTGCACCCTGTTCCAGAGCCACAGGGCCTGTGTGTCTCGAGGCACATGCTTGTTCCACCCACTGTGGCCAGCCTAGGTTCTGTCCTAACAGGGAATTGAGGAACAAACTGTCTCCATTGCTCATCCTGGCCATGTTCCCTCTCTTTTTGCCCTGCATACCAACACTGGATGGTATAGAAAAGATGACACACCTCTTCCCAGAATTAGAGGCTCAGCAACAAAGGTCTCCCTGAAAACAACAGGATGAGCCTAAGAAGAATGAAGGAAGTGATTTACAGGTGATGGTCCAGGGAAGAGATACTAAACAGAGCGGACACCCTGCATGTGGTCATGATGAGCTCTAGGCAGCCTTTAAAAGAACTCAATTAGAATTTTCAGGCAGCTCTATTTATGTAAGCTTTTATAAATGCCCATCATTACTGTAATCAGGTATGTTAATTTCCCTAGTTCAGCAGAAAGGATCACACATGATAAATGCTATTCTGGTATGGAAATGACTAGTGTCTGGTATTAAAATGTGGAGCCATAATCTGAGGTGACTAAGAATAGTCAAATCACTTCAGAAACTAGTACCTAAGGTCAAATGATGAACCAAGCTTTTTGAAGGCTGAGGTAATACATTTTTACTCCTGTCTGTCTCTTATCTATGATCTCAAAACACTTTGCATTCATTCGTGAATTAAAAATCAAATTTCTTCTTGGAAGACAAAAATTGCAGTAATAATACCTAGGCTAACAAAACTTAAGTGCAGGTCTAGAGGAAGAACCTGGATTTCCCATCTCCATTCTGTATTTTCAATAACACTCTATTTTACAAGCACTTCTTCACACCTATGCCCTCCCCACCAATTTCCCTTCACCAGTGCTCCCAAAAGGCCACAGTCCCACATGCCCAGAGTGCACGCAGTTTCCCAGGCACAACACCATATCTATTGCCAGTTTTCAGTGAAGCTGGTGCTCTCAGACACCAATCCCACCATCGCCTTTACAGTTTACAAAGCACTCTAGCACTTACCTGGGCCATGGGTGACAGATGTGGTCCTCTTCACCAAAGACATTTGAGAGAGTTAGGTGAAAAGAGACAGATCAGAGTAGGGCCATCATATTCGGCTTACCAAGCCAAACCTGGGCTATGTGTGCTGATAGTCTGAAGTTAAATCGGCTTTTAAAAGACTGGAGAAAGAATTACTCCTTCTTCCCATTCTCTAAGACATGTAGGTGTGGTAAAGAGAGTTTACAAGAGTTTTGTAGTTGGATCAGGCAAGACATCTCAGCAGACAGATAGCCCACTGCCCCCTGTCTGCAAGCTGATGCTTGCAGCCCTTTTCTCAGTATCCCCTCTCTCCCTCATGCATGGCGAGGCCGCGGCATGGGTATGCTCATAGGATCCCATCTTAGTGTGCTGGAGTCAGCACACCCATGGACCAGCCCAGTGCACAGGGACCTTGCACGTAAGTACCAATGTCATCCACTGTCACTGCAATTAGAGAAAACCACAGAGCTAGAGTGTCCTTTTTTAAAACACAGCTTCCCAGGAAAATACAAATTTAGTCAGAAAGACATGGGCACACCACTGTACATACCCAATATAGTGTAAAGGAGAAAGCTGGACTATCTGTCTTGATACAGTTCTTTCCCAGTGTATTTTTTTGCCTGATGTGACTTGTTAAATACGTTTATGTATGTTTTAAATGCATTATCTAACTATTCTTTCCTCCAAAAAATGTGTCATTGTTAATTATACTTAGCATTATTTAAAGAAGCGTAAGTCTCAATTATTTTTTTTACTTGAACATTTGGCAGAAAATAAACCTATGACTAGAATGCCCCCTTTTCACATCTGAAATCAGAAAGAATGGTTTTCATGGTATGAACTGGCTTGATTCAAAATGCCTGTTAGACATGATACCCTCGTCGTTTCTCAGTGGTTGCAATCTAAACAACTTTGATGTAAATCAGAATATGTGGCAATTTGGCTTAAGAAACGAATTATTTACTTTGGCTTTCTGTCCAAAATTAGAGTGGGAATAAAGCTAAATCTGACTTTTGTGGGAAGCGAAGGGGAAACGCTTCGCATCCAGCTAGAGAACCTGCAGCTTTGGGGCAGCACATGTTCTGTACATTCTGTACATTGCTGCCATCTGGAGACAGGGCCCCCCAGCGCTGCACAGAGCCCAGAGCAGCCACTCGGCAGGCATCTGCACTGCTTTCCTTCCCCAAGCCTGCTATGCAGCAAACACATTTACCATTGTGATTTCTTTTTTAAGCTGGAGTTTTCCACAAAACTCCAGTGAAGAGAAATTTTGCCTGTAACGATGTGGAAAGTCACAGTTTTACAGGATATGGAGCAGGGCGTTAGGAATAGTGAGATCGGGAAACTGCAGAGACCCACAAGGAGCTTCACTGCTGCCATCCTCCAGCTCATTAGTGTACAAGAATTGTGTGTGTTGTTTTTAGCAGCTAAAGAGTTATTTATGGCTTCTATGTTCTCAAGCCAAAGTGAGTGAGGGGTGCAACCAGGGCAAATGCATCAGAGCAATGCAAATCACTGACAAGGCATCATGAATGCAAGCTGAGCAGAATTTAAATACAATCCATGAATGAGAGGAAAGATTTGCATGAAGGAAAGAATCATTAGAATCTGATTTAACAAGCAGTATATAAAATGGGCCTTTGCAAGCTTAAAATGAAGCAAAGCACATTCACGTTACACATTCTTAATGAAAAAAAAAGCAAAATCACAAAAAACCTAATTTATTAGTAGAGCTTGGAATAGAAATGGTTTTCACAGAATACCTTTAGATCCTGATTCAGAAACTTGTGCTTGATTGCTTCCTTGAATAGAAGTGGATCATAAGCATGTCGGGTGGTAAGAACTATTTAAGTGCATGCCAGAGTCCTATTGATGTCAATGAGATTTTACAAGATGCTTAAAATAAGCATATGCGTAAATGTTTTCTTGAACAAGAGTGCTTTTCTGAATTAGGGTTTAACTCATGAATTTGCACAGTGCTTTCAAACATTATTCCTTCTGGGAAAATAAAATAGATGAGAATAAAAGTCATATATGTATTTCTGCATGTCTTAGAAGAAGGTAATGGAGAATTATCCTGTGTAGAAGTATTCAGGGTAGAATTTTCTGTAAGGTCCAAAAGCCAACAGTGAAAAAATCTGTGGAAGTTGAATGTGAATAATGTTCACAGGGAAACTTTCATAGACCCTCCATTAGTTTCATCCCAACTAAATTATGGAACATAGTGAATATAAGGTATTACATAGATAATGACAGTCTCTTGGAAGAAAAGGGATATATTATTTTACATTAAGTAATATTGTATTCTGTCTTTGAGAAAAGTGTTGTTTTCATTTCCAGTCAGTTGTCACAAACACTGGGCAGAACAAACTATTTAATGTCTCCTAAAATGCAACATATCTACCTCTGAATATCTCGTCTTTTAAAGTGATGGCTGAGGTTGCTGATTCTGATGTGCTGTTTTTTCTGATAATAAGAAATCATATATCTCTGTCAACACTGGACAATCTTTTTCTTTCTATTGAAGCATTGGTCCAGCTGTGCATTTACATCTCCTAGCATATTCCTGCAGAACTACAGTGCTTCATTTTCTGCACTTCTGTTAATTAAGTTGTTAGCAACAATACACACAAAGCTCAGTGTACAGCTGTGTGGCCATATTGACTTGTACTTGTGGAAGACTTTAGTGCCCATTTTTCTTTTGGCATTTTCGAAGATTTCGGAGTGTTGCAGTGGTGACTTGCAAGGTGTATTTCTGAAATCTATGAAAGGTGTGACCAGTGTTTGGTTTTTCTGCTCTTTTTCTAAAGAATTATACCATGAAAATGTTTGACATATGGTATTCCAGGTCAATAGCAATTACTATTTTCCTGACTTTCCTTTCTCTGTCTCTTTTGTTGAGCAAAACCACTGTCACATTTGGTGAAAGGTGACATCCTTTATGGTAGTACTTCAGCTGTGATAATTGCTTAAATGTTCTTGATGTTTTCATACTTTAGTTTCTTCTTCCTCCTCCTTTCCACCCCCCTCCCTTTAGAAGTGCCATGTTTAGGTGAAGGCTGAGGTTCAGCTCAAAACTAAGACATCTAAATACAAGTAGGTATCTAAATATGGTTAGCGTACTTTTTTTTGAGGTAGGCTATCACATAAATTCCTGTTGTAGTCAATAGAGTATTAGTAACATAGTCAGTGCATCCTGGCAGATGAGTCCGTTCCCTGTAGAGTAAATCTCTGGGCCTTAATTTGATTGCTCAGACATAGGTTTCAGGTGGTCCTGGAGACTTCTTCCCAGCCTTTACCTGCCTTTCCAAAAGAGCATGTGTCTTCTGTAATTTTCTGTCATGTCTGAAAGCCCCAGATGAATAGCTCAATTACCTTCTGGTAGCTCTAATAACATGAGATACCTTTTGTGGGCAACTGATTGGAGCTTATATCTGGATTTGACCAAATCTCATTAGAGAGTAATGGAAGTTTGGACACTTACCTCACAGCTATGTGACAAAGTGACTTAATCTTGAGCTGAACCCTGCCAAGAGAGTATGGTCACATCTCTGTGCGAGATTTCAGTTTTGTCTTTGCTGGGGTCTATCATGTCTTTGTAAAGCTGGTACTATTTATAGTTTTGATTGTTCGATAGAAAGGTTGTTTCTTAGCCACTAATCTCACCTCTTTGACCCCCTTAAAAGCACTCTGCACATTGTCTGCTAAGGATTTAGGAGGGATTATTCCAGACAAGGCCTTTGATTAGTATAATCATAACTTATTCAGTGTAACTATAATTTATTGGAAAGGTGTTATTTTAGTATTACCTCTTTAGGCAGTCCCCTCATTTATAATGATACATATGTGCCGCCTTCTACCTTGTTGCAGTACATTAACTTCTCTGTTCTTTACTTTAAAATTTATTTTACTGCTGCTTCATTTCCTAGTGAAATTTTAGGGAGCCTTTTTTTTTTTTTTTTTACTTTGGTTTGCTTCTTTTCTTTAGTTTTCATCATTATATTTCTTCATTTTAGGACCACTTAAACTGCATAGCCATGTATCCTTAAACCATGCAAGTTCCATCAGCTCCTCTAGAGAGCAGCAAATATGTTCAAATAAAATAGTAGCATGCTTCAACCTAATGTTCCCTGACACACAAGCTGTATATTGATAAAGAGCAAAGAACTACAAGGAATGGAAGTCGTATCCCCAAGTCTGGCATTTTCAGACATCGTTTGAGAACTATCCTAGCCCTGATGCTCTGTGTGGATGCAGCCCCCTACCCTCTCTCAAAGCCTTCCTGGAGCCCAACCCCATCTCACCAATATCTTGTGGCAGAAGGGAAAAGGAAGGCAACAGGGGTGCCTGGCCCAGGGACCAGACTTGGATGCCCACCAGATCTGTGGGCTGCAAAGCTTCCTGTCCTTATTCACTCAGGACTGTCAGCCAAGAGGAAGCTCTCGCTTTCTGAAAAACACCTACAAGTTCTCCATTCCTCATGGCCATCAGTGGGCGTTTGACAGATGGGGTTCTGTCTCCTGGTGTGCGCTAGGATTTAAGGGAACTTGGCACCTGACAGCAAGCCACAGTTATTATTTTTCTAAAGGAAAATAGACAAAGTAATGAAAACTCTTCCCAGCTGTAGACCTCTTCAGACTAACACCACCATGTCCTTGGACCTAAGTAATACATGAATCTTCAAAAGAAGGACAAAGTTCCCTCTGTTCTTTAGGATCAGTCTCCAAAGCAAGATTGACAGCTGCCCGCCTGAGCACTTGCACAGCTGACACAGACCTAACAGCAAGGCAGACTCATTCTAATGGGGAGATAAGTTAAACAGAGCTTTCAAAACCACACTCGTGTTTGCAGGCCTGTCTCCAGGAAGGTTTTTCTGCCAGCAAAGCCTGTTGGCCTATGTCAAGAAGCACCGTCCCTGGAAGTGTTCAAAAAACGTGTCACTAACCTCAGTGACATGGTTAGTGGCATCCTTGGCAGTCCTGGTGTAAGGGTTAGACTTGATTATCTTAAAGGTCTTTTCTAACCAGGTTGATTCTGTGAGTCTGTGAATCTGTGTTCAAGTTTGTATCTACTTCCTAAAGCAGCTTTTGCAAAGGTTTTTCTCCCAGATATAAGCCTGGCCAATTAAGCTACTATAAGTCACCCCAGATGTGCAGAAGGCCAATGGCTGCAAGCAAAGCAGGTTTTTCTCAGTTTTCTGTGACCCACACACTGCATTTCACCACCACTACCACCCCTCCTGGTGGCATTCACTTCAAATTGCCAGGTCTCAAAGTACAAATGCGAGCTGCCTTCCTCCAAAGAACCACCTGAACTCTGTTAAATGAAGAGCACAAAGAGATGGCTCTGGATGGACAGAAAACATTGTCAGCATAAGAGCTACTGCCAAGGCCACACCAGAGCAAGGGGCCAAAATCCCCTCCGGAAAATGGACTTACCGTGGGTTGGGTCACACGCTTTGCCAAAGGTCCTGGAAATGGTGGAAGTGGCACTCCAGGTTGGGGGATGGAGGCTGTACCTTGCTGCATTTGAGATGCGTAGTGGCAGCTGTGGCAACTCCATGTGGGGTGCATCCCGTATACTGGAAAACCACAGCCTCCTATACCATGAGACCTCCTGGTGTTGAGAGAGACAGAATATAAAGAGACTGGCAAAACTGGAAGTAGCTGACACTCACTAGCACTTTCTCTTTTACAAACTAATTCCTGCACACACTTTACATGCACATTGCATGGTGGTGTGCCAAACTGCATGGGAGACTCAACCAAGGGAGCTCAGTCCACCCTGAGATGATAGGTGAGGCTTTCAGTCAGGTGCTGACTGAGGCACCCATACCCTTATGATATGCTTTATATAGTCTAGTTTCAAGGAAGATCCTGCTGATTCTCCAGTGCAAATAAATTCATTTATAGTTAACCTTGCAGACACAGAGGCATACCTGCCGTTGTATCACATATTTACCAAAGGGTTACTCTGCAAGGTGGCCTTAGCTTTGCAACAGTTTCTCGATGTAACCCTACATCATAGGATTCCTTTCAACCGACCTACTAACTTCTCATGAATCAACAGATGTACTGCATGTTTAAGGTGCCCAGTCTGTACTGGCAGGGCCTGCAAGCTGCAGGGATGCAGTGGGCAGCTCTGTAGAGACTGAAAAGTCCTTGAAGCTGTATGTTGATGCCACAGCTGAATTACTCTTATGATGTCTATGCATACACTCCAAAATCAGGGCAAAATTGTACAGAATTTGGTGTCAGAAACAATGTGGGACAATATTCAAACTGACCCGGTCCCCAGCTTCTAGTAGGAAAGCCAGAAGCGAAAGGTCTTACTTCTGATTGCTGACCCCAAATACTCCATCTTTCTGGAGGGCACTGTAATAAACTTCAGCTTCCAAAGAAAAGCTCAGAATCTGCCGTCATCTTCACACTGTAAAGTGTTCATCAGTGAAAGCTTTTCAAAGATAATTTGCTACTCGACTTGAAGTATTAGCTGCAGAACCTGAATTAGAGACAGCTCTCCACCTCCTGGCATTTCCATGTTGTGAATGGCACAGGATCGTAAAAAGTCTTTGGATTTAGTGCTGTATGTGTACTGCCATAAATTATAGTTGTGGAGATAGCTTGGGCGTCCTGCCTGTCAAACCCAAATGGATGAAAGTAGGAGGGAAAGTGGGAGAAGGCAAAAGCTAGTGAAGTAGATTGTGATTGTAATTCTAGCTACATGGGTGCTGGGTAATTTTAATTGTAGAGATACTGTTCACACTTCCCAATCAGATTTCTTCCTTGATGAACTTATTTTTCAGAACTGGCATAGCTGTGCATCACAGGCCAAGAGTTCATGCTATGACTTTGAACAGAGACCATCTAATCTGCAGAACATTTTAGCAACTCAGTTACAATGTAAGAGCATTACATTGTAAAATTATTTGTCTATCAGTTGAACATCAGGCTATTAAAAGCAGTACAAAAGACAGAAGTTAAAGAACAGTCTTTTCAACTGCTCTACTTTCCTATTTTTGGATATGCATTTCTTTATTACCCTAGAATACTACAAGTGGTAATAAATTATCTGTTCTCCATTGTAATAATGACATTAAAATAAAATAATGTGCATTTAATATCTTCTTTAGTGATCTGTTCTAGAAAGATAATCACTGCAATAACGATGTATCACGTAAGGGCAGATAATTTTAATAACTTGAAAGAATACACTGAGGATCTCTCTGCATTGTTAACTTCAGATTTAATACTTATTCTGGTCTGAACTGAGGGATACATGGAGAACAACTGCTGCTAATGGGAAATTATGCATTCCCTAAACACCTGTCTGAAGTGTATTTCACAAGAGAAGAGAGTTATGGGTTTCCATTATCCTAATGGGAACAAATCAAGTGACTCAACAAGGAGTGTGAGACAAGAGGATAAAGTGTTTATAGCTGACTGAAACTTGGAGTTTGGCTTCTACTTTGTTTTTTGGTTTTGTTTCTGGTTTTTCTTTCTGTCTTTCTTTTTTTTTTCTTTTTAAGTGAATTCCAAACTAAACCAAAAGAAATGGAAATTTTTCTTTCTTCAGAAAACAAAAAGTTTTTAAAAATCTATCTTATTTAGGCATAACAAAAAGTAGTGGTTTTTTTTCTTTAAATTGTGCTGCTGCTGCTGCAGAAACTGCCAGTGTTACTTGATTTCGCTGCATGGAAAACATAGAAATTCTAGGTCTCCAGCAGCTTACTAGATACTTATTTAACAAAAAGAGTGCCATGATGCAGTAGAAGATACTAAGAAACTAACATTATTTTAGGCATTTTATAATTTTCCAATAAAAAATTTATTTCCCATGTGAAAATTATTTTATCACAGATCTCATGATCAGTTCCAACTCTGTTTCCAGGGAGCTCAATTCTTTTCCGTATGGTCTCATGTTCAGTACCACACAAGAGTGGATGAGCAATATATGTATCTTATGCATTGTTTTATGAACCACCTCAGAGTGCTAGTGGTATCTGCTCTGCTGCTATGGCAGCCTTGTCAGAACCCAAGACAAAGCTTCCTGAGGGTGGTGTTAGGAGTATTGTGTTTTCAACCCATCTTCTGAAACACTTCTCTGAAGTACACAGGTTAAGAAAAGATTTAAAACACACTCTCAAATGTTACAAGCAGCTTTTGTAACATTTTTCTGAATGTGAAATATGTTCTGAAAGGACTTCTTAAACCAATATACAAATTTAAAAGACTAAACCTTTGCTTCAGCAGCAGAAAATCTTGTTGCTTTCTTGCTCCACATCTATTCTTTCTTTTACTCACTCTTTCTAGGACATCTAGACATCTTCACAGGATCTTAACATTCAGTGATATTGAATATAAGGAGAAATTACAGGTAATCCTCTCCATTCTTTCAAAGAGATCTTCTTTCCCATTTTCTCCTCTCCGCTAAGGACCCCCTACCAACAATCACTTAATTTGCTTGAGCTGTGGAAGCTCAGTATAGCTCAAGCACATCTTCCCTTGGTTCTCTCTTGCTGGTACATCCACCCATTTTATAAAACCATGTCTTTGTAATTGATAGATGTACCTTGGAAAGAGTTGTTAGAAGAGATTTAGAGACATTTACTTAGGAGCAGGTTATTGATTCTAGAAGCTTCTATTCAGTTGCCAGTGAAAAGCCCATATATATCCTGCTTTTTTAAATATGCAGTTTTTGTAAACACATTAAGTGCTTATTTCATTGACTCTGAAATATGAGTCGAGGGGTCCACATACCCTAAAACCAGCCAGGTCTGCAGCTGAGCAACACAAACCAAAGCCCACAGTTTCACAAGAAGAAACTGCAAACAGAATAAGGATTCACTGATTTCACTTTCCATCTTTCCATTTCGAAGACAAACAGGATCTTTCTGATTTGAAATGAGACTTCTCAGTCATTAAAAGATGTCTGACTGGAGACACAAAAAAGCAAACTGTGTCCAGTCACAACGCATTTATTATTTATCCTACCCTATTTATATCTCACGCTGAGGGATGTACGCAATAGACTGAATCCACATTTGTTCCCTACATTCCTTCTCACAGCTGAGAAGATGCAATGCATCATAAAAGGTCTCATTGTTGCAATGTTCTGTCATGGTATGTGTAATCAGCATAGACCCTGTTAAAGAGGCTTTGGAGGATGAGAAGTTTAAATATTTAATGGTTTTCTGCCTATGATAAGTTTAATAATTAATGTTGCTCCTACCCTGGAAATGACAAATCATACAGCAAGCACACATGATAAAAGAGACAAACACAGCTAAGAGAGAGGAAAACTACTTAGAAAGTAGTAATTAAAAACCTCTGTAGCATACCTCAGGATCCCAAAGTACTTTTCTGGCAGAAGTAAATTCTGCCTTTCCACCCAAAGAGCACTTCTGCCTATCCGTTAAGCTACCTAATTTTTGAGGGGATGCAGAAGATGAGGGATAATAAGTGTTTATTTTAAGTCTTTACTTTTCATATGTGAGAAATGATACTCAGATGTAATGAGTCAAACTGTTCTAAAGACTATTACATTCACAGGAGAGAAAAGGAAGAATGAGGAAGCTGTTGTCCCTTTATGTTCTGCACAGAGGAGCCAGCCATTAAGTCATTACAGAAACTTGTTACATGGCAGGCTAAGAGCAATACTAGATCTGTGCCTGGGTCTAAACAGTGTCATAGGTACTCCAGCTCCAAGCAGTATCTACAAATACTAGGTCTTGTCACCTTCTGAATAACCTGTTTTACAAGATGCTACCACCAGTACCTTTCTCTGAGTACATGCTCCTTCACATCCACTGCCACTGGTGATCTGCAGGTATATGCAACCTTCAACCCCCACTGACTTGTAGCTAAAAGAAAATTCAGCTCATGCACTGCTGTGCTTCAGTGTTGGACCACGCTTATGTAAATGCAACAGAACTAACACTGAAGGAAAGCACAAAGCATGACAGTAATAAAATCTTCTGTGACTCACTCAATTTAGAAACATTTTCAAATGATTAGCGTAAGAAGTCTGTCAGACAAAGAGGGTGAGAACTTTGACACACGCATTGCCACTGTATCCTTCTTTCAGGGTAGAAACCATTTTCCCTAAGCCCAGATCTGACATAGTCATGTTGTGGGAGAAATAGGTTTATATAGAAAGTGACTCACTTACCTTCAGAGATGCCTAAACGAGGTCAGGTGACTCATTCCTCCTACTGAAATCAAGATCCAAGTGTGACTATTTCAGACTGAGACACATAAAACCTTGTAGATGTGTCAGTTGTACATCTACGCCAGTTCACAGTAAGTAGTGCCAGTACATGGGCACTGGCGCTCAGGCCCCTGCACTGCCAAGCTGCTGGAGCACTCCCTGTTACCCTTCTTGCTGACACCCATCTAGTTCTCTCCTGAGCAATTCTCAAGCACAGGACCATTCCCAACAGGTAATCTGGGTGAACCAACCTTGCTTGGGAGGCTATTAGAGTTGAACAACTCAGATGCAACCAGACTGGGCCAGCTAACACCAGGGGCAGAGAAAGGTTCTTCCTTTAGTTAGCAAAGGCATTGCTAACAAGATTAGATATAGCCTTCCATCAGTAAGATACAGGGGTTTTTTACACATTAACTCTTTGCTACAGACCATGTGTTTTTATTTTATTCACTGTCTACTCTTCTTGCTTGAATATCCTTTCTTAGAGCGGGCTTTGAGAATATAGGATGAGGAGATAAATTAACCTTGTGAGAGAAGACAACGTACAACTGTGTTTAAAAGTCACATCTTTCATAAGCTCAATCTTTTGCAATAAAACAAGGTCAGGGTAAACAAGTGTTCACAAGTACTGCTGGAAAACCAGGTCAGTCACATCAGGGACAGGCAACAGCTTTTTGAAGTCACACTCAGAAAAACAAAAACGTGTTACATTTTTCAAAGAACAGTTCCCTTAATGTAGTATCCTTCAAACTCCAATCCAAGGTTTTTGCTTCCTCATCAGTGGAGGAACACACCATAGTAGAGTGTCTCTGCAGCATAAGCACAGCCGAGAGATCCAGCTGAAACTACCTGGAACCTTGTCAGTGATGCAATGACTTGTCCTGCCAGGGTCATAGGCCAGTGGCTGCTCAGGGCTCTACACCCATTCTGACTTTTTTGACCTCAAGCAACTGGTACTGCTATAATTTGATTGTGCATCAGAGGTTTTTAGCTCAGCTGAAGGGTAGTATCCTAAAAGCTTACTCTGAACTACAGAGGAAGAAACTCCAAGGTGAGACTTGATCTGAGGTCTCAAAGTCAGGGCAGTATCTTTAATGAAGTCTTGCTGAAGCCTGGGTCTCGCTTGCCCACATGTAGTTCCTTGGTGGTCACCAGCACACAAGGGCTTTTCAGCGCTATCTTGTTTAACAGCAAGATCTCCTGCTATACAAGGCTTATTGCTGTTGCTGTTAAGGTTAGTGCTAGCATTTTGCTGAGAGACCACTTCTGGATGAAGAACAGCCTCTTCTTCCTCTTCAGAAAGAAGTGAGCAGGAGCCATCACTGATCTGGCTGCTGTTTGATACTGGATGGTCCTGATTTTGAGGTGCAGAAGAGCTACCATGCTGTACTGGGGGAAGGTTTAAAATGCACTCGTTCTTTTCATGGAGGTTTGCCAGCAGCTTGTTCTTTTGGTTTCTTACTGTCATTCTGCGGACAGCACAGCAAAGATCAGCAAGGCTAAGCAGAAGGGTTAGGCTGCTGACTGCCCAGATGAAAACCATCATGATGGATTTCTCAGTGGGCCGAGAGATATAACAGTCAACTGCGCTTGTGCAAGGTGAATGGTAGCAGGAAAAGCGCTCAGGAACAAAAAATCCAAAGAGGAAATATTGCACAGCTGCAAAGGCCGCCTCAAGTAGTGTCCTAAAAAGAAGATGAACAGTATATGCCCCAGAAAAATTAAGGACACTTAGGCTGTCTGCACCACAATCCAATCTACTGACAACAACACTTCTACAGAGCTCTTTCAGGTCTTTGGGGCTTGATAAGTCCTTATTCCCTTTGCATCCATGTGCCAAACAGTGCATTTTTACAATGTACATAGCTACCTTGTGCAGAACATAAATGCTGAATGCAGCGTAAGGTAGCAGGATAGACACAGTCTGAATGAGCCAGAATCTAAAGTGAGATACAGGAGAGAACAAGTCATAGCAAACATTGGAGCATCCTGGTTGAAGGGTGTTGCAGACAAAGCGCTCCTGCTCATCTTGGTAGAGTGGATAGCCCGCTAATACTACCACTGCCATTCGCAGCAGAATTACTAACATCAGCCAGATCTTTCCTAGAAGGGAATAAAAGGTAAGAAAAAGAGTCAGAGCACTGAGATTGAAAGGAAGGCAGGTACGATAGTAACGTGTTCTCTATACACAAAACATTTGAAGATCTAGCCTCTGTAATCCTCCTTAATAGCTCCTCTTGAGTTTTATCTGGACTTGGTCTGAAAGTCATGTGAAAACGTGTTAAGTGACACATTCCACAACCTTCGTCTAGACTTGACGGTGTAGGAGTGTGACGTACAATAATCCATGCCAATGGAAACCTCAGCCTAATGAAAACCACTCTGAATATGTCCAAATCTAATAAAAAGAATTCACAACTGAGTTAATAATCCCATTTCACTTACAGTTCTTCCTTGCTGTTGGGTTTATACCTCCACACCCAAATTTTGTCCAATTTTGGTAACATAGATCAGCTAACACAGTATGAAACTTCTAGATGCACAACATTTTTCCTTGACATAGAATTTGTTCTTGGTCTTGGTCATGAAATTGTACATAAACTTTACCACAGTAAACAAAATATCTCTGTTGTGTCTATACTGGCATGTACTAGTGAGCTAGTTAACAAGTGCTATTAGGAAACATAGGAAAGATGTTCTACAAATGTACATCTATGTGTGTACATAAATGTGTAGCCCAATCATTTCTCTCTGCTGTTTCTCTAGTTGCCTCGTCTTGATCATGTCTTCCAACCTTGGTGCGCAGCTTCTCTCTCCATTCAAACCAAAAGCTCCCTTCTATCTTGATACCAAGACCAAGAGAAGCCTTACAAGCTTGGCATTTTCATACATTGCTTGCTTCATTTTTCCCTGAATACTTTCTTATGATTGTAGGGCTTGATCTCATCCACTTTGCTTGGAAAGATCAGGCCTTACACTTATTCCATTACAATAACACTGAAAGATCAGACATTGGTACCCAACATATCATATCTTTTGAATGAGACTATATTGTTCATTCCAGTTTCTTGGAAGACTTTGGATGAAGTAAGTTTTTATTAAAAGGGATTTTTTTTGTAGTTACACACACACTGCTGTATTAATGACAAACTTATTCATTAAAAAAAAAAAAAAAGAAAAAAATGAGAAAATAAAAGAAAAAATTCTTTTTTTTTTTTGACAAGACAAGAAGGCCTAAAGATATACATTGGCAACAAACAAAAAATATACTCTGTAGAAATGCATGTTAAAAACCCAACATCTGAAGTTAAGTTTAGTGCTTGGATTTCTCAAGTTTCCTTTTGAGTCCAGTCACAAGCTCCCAATATAGTTTTGAAAATTAATTATATTTAATAATCTGATGCCTTAATTTCACATATTTTTAAAACGTGCCAAGGTAAGTGGAAAAAACCTAAACACTTTGAGCAAAAAGCGAGCACACAAAACAGGGAAGAGTGATAAGATTAATTCTGCGCTTTAAAGAATGGTTAAAAAAACAGTTGTAACCATAGACAGACAAACAGCAAGAGTCAGTGACTTGAAAGAAGAACATTATATGGAGTTGATGACTGAGAAATGCACTGAAAAATCTCATGTCATTAATAGTGATTGCACATCTCACATGCAGACAAGGTTTTAAAGGCAGTTTGTGAAACAAAACCAATACACATTCTAAAGGCTTTTTAAAAATCCAGATCTCAAAGCATTTTTTCTTATAAAATATATGACTATTTGCAGGCATTGTCTTGAATAACATTCTTTTCTGCTCTGCATAAAGCTATTTCCCTGTAGTGGGTGTGAATATTAAAATACTCAAACGTTTGCTCAACACTGTATGATAGCTGTTGTTGCACTGGACATGGAGTTGAATGCCCCATATAAACCATTTGTGACAAGTAGGCTGATTATGGGCTAGAACAGTAAAACTGCACCCTGAAGTGAAAAATCTTCAGCTGCAATAAGATTAAGGATATAGAAGACACATCAGAAATGATCAGAAAAAATTTTGCTGCTCTCAGCAAAATAATATGTTATTTAACCATAAATGAATTGAAGCCTTTCCATTTTATCTTTAATCACCTGAACTTTAGTGGTGGCTTTGCTGTGCTTTGAACTTCCTGCATTTTGGTGACAGGCTGTACTGTTACTCTCTTTTCAACATTGTGTGGGTCAATAGAAAACCCCATCTGCACAGAATCAGTAATCTTTAGTAAGCAATGTTTCATCCTTAGGTAGCATTTTTCCCTGCAAGGACCTCAAAGTGTTTGAAGCTCATTAGTTAATTAAGTTCAAAATAGTACATGCTATTTCACCATCAATTTTTAATTAGAACATGTACAATAGGGAGTGCTGCTTAAGAAAAAATCAGTGGCTCCTTAGGAAGTAGTTTTGTATGACATACATTTTAGAGATAACCCCTCCACACATCACCTTCCCTAATGACTCAGTCTTGATTAAACATACAAGAACAAGCCCCTTCACCCCCCTCCCTGTGCCTTAGTTGGGTATTCCCTGCAATGCACAGCACAAACTACAGCAGCTGTCCATGACTGGAGGCAAAGGGTCTTTGAAAGGCCCTTGAAAGCTTTTCTCTGGCTCACACTTTGCTCAAAGTAGCCCATGAAAAAGAACAGTGTCTTATTTAAATACAGAGGGAAAAGGGGAAACGCTCAGGTGACTGCTGAGGAAAAAACAACTGTATTTCTTTTAAATCATATGAACTTTGTTCATTTATAAAGCCTGAAAAGCAGTGGTAATTAACCACAACTGGAATAAACCAGAAACTTCTTCCTGTAAAAGAGAGGGGTTTTTTTGCCCTTTAAACTTTTTAATTCACTGCTAAAGCTATTGTATACATTCTACCATTCACTTTATATGGTATAAACAAAGCATTACTTCTGTGTGTTTTCACCATGACCCCTACAGCAGCCATTAGAGCTGACTGGAAACTCAGGCACCAAGAGCAGCCAAGTTTTAAAACCTTGTCAGAATACTGTACATAAACTTCAGGAAAAAAAGTCTATGAGAGAAGGAGTAGGAATCTGTTTAACAAGAAAAGAAAGACATTAACCACTCATGTCGTGTATCTGAAGAACAGTTTCTTATTGTAAGGATCCCAGAGGCGTAGCTAGAAATTATCAGTAGGACATTTGGGTGGCTTCAGGATACAGAGCAGCAAAAGAAGAAGAGGCTCTTTTAAAGTACTTACCCACAATAGTCACGTTATAGTTGAGTGTGACAATCAAAAATCCCAGTGAGTCCCAGTGCTCCATCTTTGAACAGTCTCACAATACTTCCAGCTTCTGATGTCCTAACGATTTTGGCATTTCCAAAGGAGATGAGACCTAGATGGGAAAGAAAGAAAATAAAAAAGAAAGAAGAAAATTAATTTTAAGGGTAAAGAATGGAAATGAGAAACTTGGACACAAGGGCGTATTGATCATTATTTTGATGATTCGAACAGGGCTGTTAGTTTGGGATGCTGAAACAAATCTTAAGGCTTTAACACTTTGTCTTGCAAAAGCTCTATCTTCTCAGGTCCATTTGCTCCTACCTCTTGTGTGGATCCTCTGTCCAGACAACTGCAAGCAGACAAACAACAACAGGAGTTATCTCTGCCATTGTAGGCTATTCTTACCCTCCGGGGAATACCAGCCTCCTGGCATTGCTGAGATGCTTCAGTGGTGAAAGACCGGGAGAGGAGAGAGAAGTAAGAAAATCATAGACCAGGAAAAGAGACGTCTGCAATCCCATGAGAATCGCAGATGGTAATAGAAGGAAAAGGGATAGAAAAGGATGAGCATCCCTATGTTTGAAAGGCACTTTCAGCTTAGCTCACTAGAAACTATCTTTTTGCAATTTCCCAAAGCAATTTTGTTTCTAAAGCTCAGCCTCCCTGACAGGACACCATGGCCCTGTCAATCACAGCCACACCAGATTTTCTCCTGTGTGCTGAGCCAGCCAGCGGGTCGAGTCTCCCTGCACGCAGGATGAAAACCGGGGGAAGCTCAGGAAAATAAAAGGAAGAACCAAGAATAGGGCTGTTTTCCAAGATTCCACAAGTCACTTACTTTTAATCTATATTAATTCTTTCTGCCTAAATTGTTTGGTACTCTGGGCATCACTCAGAAAATCTTAAGGCTGTTTGCCCAGCTTCCTGAAACCTCAGCAAGCCTTTGCAGCAATAATGGAGCAAGCCACCACCTCAGAGGAGGACACCCTTGGAGTGAACACTTCTGGACTGCTTGGTGCAATTGCACAGTATGTCCTTAATGTCATGTGACTGCGCTGTACCCCAGGAAAAAAGCATGGATGGAAACAAGAATCTCAGCTTTTCTTTCCTCACCCCCACTGTACACAATTTCCTCGCGGAAAGTAATCTACTCCCAACTTCCACCCACTGTTCAACTACTTATGGGATGTTACTCTGTCCTTTTTAGTTCGTGCTGTCCACTTAATGTGGACACATATTGTCAGGAAATAGTATCAGCAACTAGAAAAAGAGCTGAAAAAGGAGTCTAAAAGTGACATTGAGATGACCTGACATGTCAATAACCATTTCTTCTGCTACGGAGTTTTATTCATGGTGTGTGATGATGGTTTTATCTTCATTACCCCAAACACACACTCTTTTATTTTTTCTGAGTTGTGTGTGTGTGTCAGAAGCATGGAAAGGAGAGAAAGCTGGAGGAAGGGAACAGAGAAAAAGTGCAAATGGGCAGGATTTAAATGACGCTAAGATACAAAGGTATTTCTTGTTAAATGTCCTTTGTCAAAAATAGAGTCAGGAATGCCAAGATGGTGGCAGGATATGAATGCTCAGCAGCTGCATCCACACAATAGGCTATAAATTGTCCCTGTCAATATTGCCAGTTAAAATATCCTTGCTCGTTGTTGCTGTGAGACCTCTACCATTTGTGAAAGAAGGACAACAGCTAGGGACTTAAGCCCCCAAACTGTTGCCTGCAGAACTTTACCAGATAACAACATCTGATCCCACAGCATGGACAAACTGAATTAAGATGGCCCATTTTCTTCTAAAAGAAAAGAAAGCACCGTTAGTCTCTAGGCTCACTGTGTGCCTAACTTAGAGCTGGAATTACATAGGAAAACCTGAATTTTATTTTAGATTTTCCAGACAACTTCAGGGTTGTTGTGGTGGGTTTTTTTAATTTTATTTTAGATTAGTTTAGTTTAGTTTTCCCAAACAGCTTGTATCTTACATCAACCCAGCACTTCTTTCTGTGGTATGTCCTCTTCCCAAATTCAGACTGGGAAGGGACCCAGTCTGTCTAGCAGTCCGTGACACCTCAGAGCCAACACTGATTTATTGCATATTGAACCCTCCTTTGGCTGTGACCTGGAGCAATTTCGTAAAAGAAAGGCAGGGAGAATAAACATAACCAATGTCAGGGCATGCACTGCAGTGACAAAAACTGCTCTTGAAGCACAGCCATGTCTGTAGAAGGACAAAAACACAGGCTACGGGCCTTGCTCTTCAAGTCACTATCATCAGTCTGGCTTAGGGCTGCAGGCTGGGTGGTCATTATAAAGTGTTTAGTCTCTGCAAAAGCATAGCCTATAGTTTCTTCATCCCTTGACTCAGTACTATCTTTCAGGCCAAGGTTCCCATCTGAAGATACTCAATATTGTATCTGAAGATAATCAGCATACAAGCCCCCTTGCTTATTATTTTTCATTAGCTATTCCATGTACTCGCTGTTTGTCTGTAAAGACTGTAAGTAAATAGGGGGAGCAGTATTACAGACATGGATATATTAACAGGGACTCTATCTCTGCAGTGCCACCAGTTGGTATGGCATCTTCTTCCACATCAGAGGACAGGCATGTGGCACACACAGCCCCATCCCTCCATACATGTTCCAATTCTAAAATCTCACAGACAACTATTCCAGGCTACAAAGTTGTCAAATAAATTGCAGTCAATTCTAGTTAAATGAGGCAGGTAGAAAAACTGACATGGTTTTGGGTAAAGCTGAACTTGGAAACCCAGCGGTATCTCATCATGTCTGATTTTAGAATGGGTCCTAAAATCTACTGGAAAACTTTCAGAGACCAATAATGAAACATAAGTAGTTCTAATTGAATCTATTTTAAAATTCACAACTGCTGTCCGCATATCTAACCCCTTACCACAGATCCAGGGTCTGATCCTGCAGAAATTCACAGATGTGACTCTGGCACTGTATGAGTGACTCGCTGAAACTTTCTGAACTACAGGGACTGCATCTCACTGTGGACCTGTGTCACATCACTAGGCTAAGACCTGGGTTACTTGGCACAAAATATACACCTCACCTAGAGCTTGGATCAGAATGACATCCAGAGGTAGCGCTAAGGTAGCTGGAAGCCACTTCAGGGCTTCCCAATCCAGATCCAACCAGTCACCTGAAGGGTGCCATAGTCTACACCATATGCCAACCCCTGCCCCAAACACTAGAGGCATTCCTCTGGTAAAGCAAATCCGAACAACATCTATTTTACCCAGCCGCCATCTACACTAATGACATGTCAACGTAGTGAAGAGGGATTTTCTACAAGAGATTGTGCCTGACAATAAAGCAACCTCTCTCTACCAATTTGAGTAACATTAAGGCAAAGTGGGTCAGCAGCATAGCAGCTTCCCCAGTATAGAAGAGGGTCTGGCATTTTGGTCTAATTTCTTTAGCAAATTATTATTTAAGAAACAAAAACCCACAAATGTATATCTAATATTTTAAAGTCTAAATTTAAAATCTATTTAGAAGTTTTCTAGTTAGCAAAAATGGTGCATTAGTGACCAGTTGCAGTAAATCTAGCTCTTCTAGAAAGTGATCTGTAAATCAAAGGGGAAAAAAATCTATTCAGGAGGGACAGTAAATATCAAAACTCAATTAATCTTGATGGCCTTATTTTTAATCTTTATGAAAGACAGCAGAAGGACAGCAAGCTAGCCATGAGGAAAAATAGCAAAAAAAGGAGAAGGAAAAGCTGCACAGAATAAATGTTCTTTTAAAGATATACATAGTGTGTATGCATGCACATAAACATGTCAGACAATCTTCAAAGTAATGCTACAGTGTGTGTAAAAGCCTACTATAGCATACACATAGCAAAGGAGCCAGCATAGCGTGGAAAGCCCTTGCTTTACACAGGCACATGCAGTGCTGCACACTTTGCATTCCTGGGGACCTCCGTCTGTCTGCTGCTCAGATATCACCGCAGGCAGAGTATGTTCAAAAGCAGCCTCTCCCCAAAACAGCTACTGTAGCTATACAGACATGGTGAAAGCAAGAATATCACAACTCCAGAATTAGGGCTATGGACCCTACACATGTGGAGGCAGGAAAATGGTGAATGTTCTCCATCATCCAGTGGGGATCTTAAACAATGTGCACCTACTCCCCAGCCTCAAACCCACTGGTCCCAAGATGTGGCATAGTTCCAAAGGTCTTTTGGGAAACTTACAAAAAGCATGTTCCTCTTCCCCTTCCCTTTCAGTCTATCTTCTACTCCCAGGAAGGAGACACATCCATTCATGCTCAAATATATATAAATGTCTATGTGTGCACGTGTGAAACGGTTCAGAAGGACAACCAGAACAGCTTATTTTTTACTGCTCATATTGATTGGACTTGATAACTTCCACACTAGCTCAGTGACCTCAGATACTTAAGCCTGCTGCCTATAGTGCCTTGCATATGTCTTGTCTCCGTCTTCCCCTGATAATTTAGTAAATCTAAAAAATGTCTGTGTTCTACTGCATGCGCTCTTAAGCCATTCTAGGCCATTCTCTTCCTTTGCCTCAAACAGATCCCCTCACTATAAATATTTGAAAGGTCATCTTTCTAAAGGGAACCTACTTCTAAGAGGACGCAAATGGAAAAAGCAGCTCTCCTTCAGACTTTGGTTCAGCAATATCAAAGCTATTCAGCCAGGAACTTTAAATATTTCAAGACAGATCTGAAGGGAAATTAAGTAATGGGAAGTATACTCTCATTCAGAAGCTCAGGGCCAACTTCTTCAAAACTATTTAATTTTACTAAGTGGTAAAAGTACCAGGTGAGTCCATGGGATTTTCAAAAGCATATTACTAATATCTGCTTAACTCCCACTGAATTAGGTAGGATGACATTATTACTCAGATTTGCTCTGCTGTAACTCAAATCTAGTATACCAGAGGTTCCAGCCATTTTTAGGATTTTGCACATATGATTTGACACTGAGTTTTACACTTACCTTTTTGCACAGCGCAGATGCAAATTTGAAGGTTTGGAAAGTTCTGAGATCCCGTATTTTATGATGATGCTGGTGATTTCAGTTTTTATTAGTGCCCAGCAACTGACACTAGTGAGAGGCTGAGTTCTTTCGCTCAAGCAGGTCCAAACCTTTAGACAAGCAAAAAAAACCCCATGGTGTGCTCATATAATGGAAATTGTTTAAATAAGAAAAACGCCTTAAGTAATTGGAAAATAGATTTTATAATAAACAGGGATGGCAAGAATATCTTTGGCTGACTATGCCTTAAATGTAGTGCTCATATGCTATCACTTTTTAGTACAAACATTGCTGGGTTTGTGGAGGGCAAATAGATTCCTGTTTTCAACATGCACAACAAAAGCGGTTATTGTGCTGGTTCTGGGTATCAGTAAATAAATCTGTCATCTAAGATTTAACATACAGACGGCCGCTGTGGAACTAAAATAAGAGTTCTTTACACCTTCTTGTATTTCGTGTCTGATCATTTTAAGAAATAAAGCCTATACTGTTGTGTCTGTTTTGAACACTGACACTGCTTTTTCTTTCACTATGGACGCATGAATTGTAGCTATGTGGTCGTTCAAACCAAGCACTGGGGACCATGGGGAAAAGGCTAAACTAACACAGGAATGAAAGAGGGGAGCCAAAAAGAGAAATGAGGGAAGTTTCCTTTATTTCACATACAGTTTTAACCTCAGGAATCACTGCAGGCAGTCTGGACTGTGCATTTCTTCTCAAATGTAAAGAAATGTTGTTTTCAAGTTGAATTCATGTCTATGCAGAAGTTAAGAGGTACATTCTTTTAAAGCTCATCTACAGCTTGAAAATATGACTTTAAATCATCCCAAAAAGCTGTACTCTGTGCATAATAAAATCCTTATCTGGAAGAGTATTTCTCTCTAAAAAAATGTGTACTTTTATTATACTGTTTCACAATGAGAGACTTTGATCTTCAGCTGTGTTTAAAGAACAAAGAAGGGAAAATCTAATACTCCTCATAGTTGCTACTAACAAATTACTAGGAGAAAAAATTGTAGATTTCTTGCATTAATATCAGGATGCACAACTTAAATACATACATGTAGCCATAGGATATCATTTAAAGGACAATACATGAGTTATCCTCATCTTGATTTTATGAATTCATGAATTTGGTTTGACCTGCTGCCTATAGTGCCTTGCATATGTCTTCTTGTCTCCGTCTTCCCCTGATAATTTAGTAAATCTAAAAAATGTCTGTGTTCTACTGCATGAGCTTAAGGATTTAGGCTATTCTCTTCCTTTGCTTCAAACAGATCTATGACCTGCCAGTAGTCTGTTTATTGAAGTTTAATATGGCTTTGTAAAAAGTACTTTATGCCTCAGCAAAACCTTTCAGTTCACCTGGGTAAAGTGATTTTGTCCACTCCAAGATGTCAGGTAGCTTCTGCTGAAAATTCTGTCAGTACCGATAACAGAAATGAGATTTTATTGCTTCAGCAAGACAAAACAGGACAACTGGCTCAATCTTTCTGCCCTTTCTGCATTACGACAGATAATTTGCTATTTCATTGTAATCTACAAAATTGCTACCAATTATTGTGTTCCTGACACATTTAAAAATCATGTTAGTTGTTTTAACTGGTGTCCTGGTTTAGCAGTAGCAGTTATTTTTTCTACTGGTGCAGTGCTGTGTTTTGACTTTTGGCCTGGGAATAATACTGATAAAGCCGATGTTTTCAGTTGTGGGTCAGAATGTTTACCCTGATCAAGGACTTTGTGAGTCTCATGTTCTGCCAGGGAGGAGGAGAAGCCGGGAGGAAGCAGGGACAGGACACCTAACCCAAACTAGCCAAAGAGGTATTCCATAGCACAGCACGTCATGCCCAGGATGTAGAACTGAGAGTTCCCGGAAGGGCTGGATCACTGCGGAGTGGGGGTGAGGTACCGGTCGGTGAGCAGTTGTATTCTCTTCCCTTGTTATTTCCTTTATCATTATTATTATTGGTGGTAGCAGTAGTGATTTATGTTATACCTTAGTTATTAAACTGTTCTTATCTCAACCCGTGGGAGTTGCATTCTTTTGATTCTCCTCCCCGTCCCTCCAGGAGCGGAGGGAAGAAAGGTGGGGGGGGAAGTGGACTTCGTGGTTCTGATTTACGGCCTGGGCTTAAACCACGACAACTGGCCACAGATATTTATGAATATATTCCCTTGTGAACTTCATTGTGCCTCCTGACTGCTGGTACTATTTCAGTGAAACACTCTTTTTTTGCCCAAAATTTATTATATTTTGCCATTTTCTTTTTTGCTGCCTCCATTTCCCCTCATGGGAAAGAAATATTTAGGACATGCAAAAAGCCTTTGGAAGTACCTCAAAGAACAGTTGTGTAAGTACTTCAACAGACTCAATTTGCCCACGATGCTTTGATTTCTGGGAAACCAATCCTATATATTACCAAATACCTGCATTCCCGAATAGAATTGTATTCTCTTATGTACATGACAAATGAAGTTACGTCATGTTTATCTGTATCTAGACAATCTTTCCCTTAAGGATCAAGTTCATTTATCTGAAAAAAAAAGACAAACCCCAACCCCAAACACCCCCTAGCCCCCCTCCCCCCCCCCCCCAAAAAAACAAACCAAACCAAAGATACAAAAGGCTATAACATCTTATAGATTGGAAAATCAGCATGTGTCCTTCAGGATGTGTTTAAACTGAATTCCCCCACAGTAATACTGTTGTTTCTCCACCCTGAAGACAGTCAGTAGGACTTGAAGTTTTTCATTTGCTGTTTAATGTTATGGTTACTTACATATTGATGAACGCTCCATTTAGTGGTTTGTGGCAGAATATCCTAGGCACCTATTTCTGATCTGCAGGAATTCCTGTCCCAGACTGCAATACTCAGGTAGTCAACAGTAATTTTCCCTCCAAATAATGTGCTCCTCTTCCTGCCTTCAGGAATTATATGATTCACACCCCAGGTTTAGAGGTTTCAACTCCTCTAAGGGTGATAAGTAACTGAAAGTATCTAACTGGACCTGACGAACTTGGTGTTCCAGTTCAGCTCTCTCTGTTCTTGCGGCAGGTCATTGGTACCTAATTGTGCTCGAGACTTCTGTATTCCCTAGACTTTCACTGATTTAGTGCACAAAACCCACTACATACACTGCTGTGGTATGTGCAGATGAATAAACCAAAGAAAACCCACTGGCTAACAATCCTGCTCTGCTATGCAAAAGAGAGATTTCATAATTCTTGACACAGCCTCCAAATTCATTGTTACCAATGATCTATGTAATCTAACACTAAGAGCAGCATTGCTGTTGATGCAGATGTCACCTGCTTGGGCAGAGAGGAGACCGGATTAGGTCTGTTTAAAAACGCGAGGGGCTCTGGCCTGCATGCAGGGTCCGGAGACCCAAGCACAGCTGCAGTGACAGATACGGCACCAGAGGAGGCCAGGTGTGTGCAAGAGGATCTCTGCAGAGCCATATAGAGAGAAACAGTTGCAAATATGTGTTAGGTTAGAGATGCCCAGGAGCCACCTAATCATACAGACACAATTTGGATTAAACACACTGTGCACATATATGACAAAGCAAATTCCATCTGCAGAATTAGATGTTTTCAGTGCCCAGGAGAGGGCGCTGAGCGGCAGCTCAGGGTTTCAGCTCTAAGGACAAGGGTGAGGATTTTGTGGCATGACTGCTGAAGGAAGCTCGGTTTCCTCACTTGTTTTCTCAGTCTGGACACTAGCACTCAGCCTGCGGACACTTCCCACGGCCCCAAGCGGTCCTCTTCCCCTGCTTCCCTGTATTTCTATTTTAAATTGCATTTCAGCCTGACTTCCCTCAAATCAAAATGGATTGATGGGGTTGGCAATTTCTGTTCAAATGCTGAGCAATTCTGCATTCAGGAGAATGCAGGACATTCAGAAAACAGAACCACAGAATTCTAGAATCACTTAGGCTGGAAAAGACCCTTAAGATCATCAAGTCTAAATGTTAACCTAGCACTGCCAAGTCCACCACTAAACCATATCCTTAAGCACCACATCTACGCATCTTTTAAATACCTCCAGGGATGGTGATGCCACCACTTCGCTGTGCAGCCTGTTCCAATGCTTGAAGAATTTTTTCCTAATATCCAACCTAAACCTCCTGTAGCTTAGCTTGACTCTGTTACCTCTTGTCCTATCACTTGTTACTTGGAAGGACAGACTGACCCCCACCACACAACAACCTCCCTTCAGGTACTTACAGAGCACTAAGGTCCCTCCTGAGCCTCCTATTCTCCAGGCTAAACAACTCCAGTTCCCTCAGATGCTCCTCATGAGACTTGTTCCTAGACACTTCACCAGCTTTGTTGCCCTTCTTTGGATACGCTCCAGATGCTGAAACTGTATTCTAGGACACAGTATGAAGAAAATCTGAGAGGGGCAAGTATTAGCCTGCTGAAGAAATCAAAGTTGCACTTTTCTTCTGTTCCCATCCCTCCCAGTCCTCTGAAGCTTTCGGTTTATACTGTTATTTGTAAAAAGTTCATTGTCCATGTGTTACAATACGAAGCGGACAGTGCCAAAACCTGCAACCTTGTATCACTCTATTTACCTACTTGTAAAAGTCAAAGAATCCACACAAATGCATTCCTCAGGGGGCGAGGGAAACAAGAGATTCAAATGACATTTAAAATAACTGTTTTCCATTTGCAATTAGACAAGGAGCATAAATTCCTTATCTAAAGCAATTAATAAGAAAAAATATGCTCACATGCACTCACATACTGAAATTGTCAAGGCAAATTCAGCTCAAGTCTGACAGTATTAAAAAAAAATGAAATGGAAAAATTGGATGCTGATTTGCAAACTGTATTTCAGAGAAAATTCAGAACTGGTTTCTTGCCCTGAAACAGAAAACTGTTTCTTTTTCTAACAAATTCTTTTAGAAAAGTTAAAATGTCACAGCTGGCAGTCAGGTATCTAAGCACACAGATGTAGCATGGTTCAGCATTCTGCATGCTTTAAGCAGAACAACTTTGTTCTGCCACATGTCAGCAGAACAGAACAAACAACAGAACAAAAAAAAGCCTTTCTGATGTACAGCAGTGGCAGGCTACCACAGAAAAGCAATGATTTCATGGTCTAGATTTCTCACAGATCAGAAACACTGAAGATGTTTGTACTGAGATTCAGAAGTAGGTTAATTATTAAATGGAGACACAGAAGAATCAGCCCAGTCCTTTGTTCACTGGAGTTTAGTGTCAGGGTGACATGACCATAATTTCTCTAGATTAGGTCAATACTGCTGAGTTATGCTTTGTAGTATTTACCTCTGTCCAGCTGAAAAAAATCATTGATCCAAAACCTTAAAACCCCAGCAGATCTGGAAGATCACTTTACCTGCCTGTATGCAAAAACATTGAGATATACCTAGCTATTTTCCTTATGTTACAAGAATCATTCCTCTAGTTTCCTAGAGGACAGATTTGGAATTGGTGCTCTCTAAAGGACCATTAAAGCACACATTCAAACGGTAGACATGTTTGTATGGTAAAATGTAAGGTGCACACTTGCTGGCAGCAGCAAGTTAAATGCTTAAATGTTAAATGTTAGAAATGCTGGTGGTGATTTGGATTTTTAAACCATTTTCACTTTGGTGCAAAGCAACTACATAAAGAAGTTGGAAGATGATTTTCCATCTCTGTTCACAACTCTGTTAGAACCAATGCAGAATTACTGTAACTACAATGGACTTGGGGCTGGGGTTTTTGGGGGGTGTGAGGGTGTCTGCAATTCTTCTCACCCTCCCACTCTGACTTCAGAAGTGCTATTGACATGTACAGGGAGGTCTCACAAACAGGGGGCTGTTTTCTTCTCTTTACATAACGTTCACACTGATGAAGCCCAACAGGACTGCCAAATTACCCCCAGCAGCTTTGTTCTTAACAGGAGCACTTCTACATTTATTTCTTTAAGTCTACCTCCAAATAGTATTGGTTATATTCTAGTAGTTGGTAGTGTCAGCTAAGCTTCTGCATACACAGGATGACCTTTAAAGGCCACAAAAGGAACAGGATATAATTACGTAAATAAGGTGACCACCAATACTTTCCAAACACTGCTAGAATGTGTGTCAACACCAAGATAGCTCTGCAATTCTAATTCAAGATTACTTGGTGTATGTATTTTACATGCTGCTTTTGGACCATTTTGCTCAGTACAACCTTATCTTTCTCCTCCTACGATTTATGGCCATACAATCTGCATATCCTGTCCTGCTGAAGGGAGACAGTTATCCCTCTAACTCCTTGCCCAAGAAATTTAACATCCTCATGCTACTTGAAGTATCACCAAAGCCTTTTGGTATTAATACCACAGAAGATACAAATACATTTTCTGGTCTTTATCTCCTGGCTTATTTTAAAACAATGCACACCTAATTATGCCTTATAACCCATCTAGCACACCAATCCCCATCTTTTTTGCCTCAGTTTTTTCCACAGAAGAATGCTTAACTTGCCTGAGATACGTGAAAGAGAAGTATGTGGTCACAGGATGATCTGTATTGTCAAAATACAAGGCAGCAAGTGCATCAAAGCTGCCAGCTCCTGAGATACTGTTTCCATGGAGAATAATTTGTACTAATGTCTAAAATAAAAGAGCATGAAAACCCCAAGGCAGTGAAGCAAGACAACATACAGATAACAGAAGAACTAGCACTAGACTTAGGTGTGCTGCCGGATCTCTTATGTGAAGGCGTCTTACTCTAAAGCGTGGTTAAAAATGTCCTCATGTCACGAGTAAGTGCCTTTTGAGGATATGCTTCATTGCCAGTGCATTCAAAGTGGGCAGCAGCGCTAGTTCCAAAGATTTTCTTGCTTCAAAGTTACTGCATTAGTTACCACAGCACCACAGTCTAAGTGTCAGAGATCTGAAACTGTATTATGTAAGTACATTGAGTAAGTAAATTATGGGAGTACATTGTGAAATTGTATTTCAGATAGAATTTTTGACATTTTGTTACTTGCTGTTCTCAGTCTGTAGAGACCATTGATATCTTCACCAAAGATACTGTCCAGTGCCTTGAGTGAGCACTACAAACTCTTGTACAGAGATTCTGGGCAACTGATATGAATAATGTAGGTATACTGTCACCTATCACCACACCAAGAAGCTTGCTTACTATATCATCACCAAATAGGATCGTCTCTAGCTATAACAGGTGAAAGCCTCCACCAATAATCCTGAAACACATTACACATGGTGTAAAGTGCATGAAAGAACGACTTCCTTTTTTTCACAGCAAATCACATCAGACCCGCCATTCTAGAAGACAAGAAATATACTCTTATTTGTACTGTTGTCACCTGTCTTTCTTCAATCTGCCATCCTTTTGCTTCTTCCTTTAATGGGAAGAGTCTGGTGACCCAGCCCAGGCAACAGCAGTAAACTCAGGCATTGGCTTTCTTGGCTAATGCACTAGGTTATTTTCATGCCACGGTTCTGGAATTCAGCAGTCAACACTTTGGATTCTCATCTGCATTATCTCGTTTTCTTTTTTAAAGCATTTTCTCCTAGCAGTGGTCGCTACATATGTTCTGTCGTTACCTTTAGTTTATGCAACTGAAAGTCTCACCAGTTCCGTGGTTTCCTCCAGATGCAGTTCAGTTGAAGAGAAAAAACAAAGAGCAGAAAGGCACTTACCTTAATTTGGGTACAGATATTAACATTTCCCTATACATATAGGTCACATTCATGCAGGTATGTTTATATTTGAGCTGTTTTCTCACAACCTCTTAGATACACTAAGTGTGACCCTGCTGCAGAGGTAGGCAGATGTTTTCAACAACTGTCAATTCAGGTAAAAATAAAATCCTTATTACAGAAATGTGTTCAAAACAGAAGCCAGGAAAGTGCCAAAAGCTAGCTAGAGTGAATTCCTTATGAAGACCATACAGAAGCAGAGAGCAATAGGAGTCTGCAGTGGATGTGCAGCACTCCAGTTGGTAGTTTAAACGTGCCACTGGAAAATGCAATGTTCATTATCAACAAAGGATGACTGTGAATAATTTGTTGCTTCAGCTGTTAAGGCTTTGGGATTTTTTCTGGTTCTGCCCTTTCAGTTCCTCTATCCCCTCCCACATACTTCTAATTTTATATATAGCCAACACTACCAGATGTCACCTTGTCATCTGCCACCAATACACCATCACCCTTTTCTGATGCGGTTTTTGCTACTTCTGATCATCAGGTTAATATCTAAGGTTTCTGGCATTAGGAAAGCTCGGAAGTAGAGAGAGGTGTTAAAAAACAAAGTCTGAACTAAGACTCTATAAATGTAAACAGTTCTTTCATCATGGTTTTAGTTTACATGATAAACAAAACTAAGTTAAGGGAAACTAAGCCATATATGCTGATCTCTCTACCCCACCCCCCCCCAAAAAAAAAAAAAATAAAAAGAAAATACAGTTCTTGAAAAGGATACTGCTACACTACTATGGGACAGGATTTTTGTATTTTTCTAGCAATAGAAATCATATAATTTGAAAGACTGATGGTGTTTGTGGAAGGTGAAAAAGATGATTTGACTTCTTTCTCCTTTTTGCACTTTATCTCACGACTCAGCATTCTCAGTCCCAAAGAACACTATCTGTCAGAATGGTATATATCACTGACAAAAAAATAAACATAAACAGAACCCAAAATATAAACAAGTCTGCAGATGAAAAGAGGAATTAGGAAAATATCCCTGGGTTACAGAGGGATGCATGGACAAAAACCCTTACAAGATGCCTTTTTCAAATATTTATCCAATTATCAATGCATAAATGCCCAAACAGATGATCCACTGGCTCAGCATATAAAAGTAATTCATTAAGACAATGATGCTTGAAGGGACAGGTTTATTACACCTCCTACACCTTTTTGTTTCTGAGCTTTGTTTCTGAGGTGACCAAAGCAGTAAGAAAAACCTTAATCCAGAAAACATTTACAGCAAATACAGTTTCAGGTTCTGAAATAGAATCATAGAATCATAGAATAGTTAGGGTAGGAAAGGACCTTAAGATCATCTAGTTCCAACCCCCCTGCCATGGGCAGGGACACCCCACACTAAACCAGGTCACCCAAGGCCTCATCCAACCTGGCCTTGAACACCACCAAGGATGGAGCATTCACAACTTTCCTGGGCAACCCATTCCAGTGCCTCACCACCCTCTCAGTAAAGAATTTTCTTCCTTATATCCAATCTAAACTTCCCCTGTTTAAGTTTGAACCCGTTACCCCTTGTCCTGTCACTATAGTCCCTGATGAATAGTCCCTCCCCAGCATCCTTGTAGGCCCCCTTCAGATACTAGAAGGCTGCTATGAGGTCTCCACGCAGCCTTCTCTTCTCCAGGCTCAACAGACCCAACTTTCTCAGCCTGTCTTCATACAGGAGGTGCTCCAGTGCCCTGATCATCCTCGTGGCCCTCCTCTGGACTTGTTCCAACAGTTCCATGTCCTTTTTATGTTGAGGACACCAGAACTGCACACAATACTCCAAGTGAGGTCTCACGAGAGCAGAGTAGAGGGGCAGGATCACCTCCTTCGACCTGCTGGTCACGCTCCTCTTGATGAAGCCCAGGATATGGCTGGCTTTCTGGGCTGCGAGCGCACACTGAAGCCGGCTCATGTTCATTTTTTCATCGACCAACACCCCCAAGTCCTTCTCCTCAGGGCTGCTCTGAATCTCTTCTCTGCCCAACCTGTAGCCATGCCTGGGATTGCTCCGACCCAGGTGTAGGACCTTGCACTTGTCATGGTTAAACTTCATGAGGTTGGCATCAGCCCACCTCACAAGCGTGTCGAGGTCCCTCTGGATGGCATCCCTTCCCTCCGGCGTATCAACCAAAGCACACAGCTTGGTGTCATTGGCAAACTTGCTGAGGGTGCACTCAATCCCCCTGTCCGTGTCACCGACAAAGATGTTGAACAAGACCGGTCCCAACACCAATCCCTGAGGGACACCACTCGTTACTGGTCTCCAGCTGGACATCGAGCCATTGACCACAACTCTTTGTGTGTGGCCATCCAATGAAAACCATAATGTACTTGTGCTGCTAATTAAAACACCATTTGGTTCTCCTCCCTTCTCACCTTCTAGAGATGACTCTCTAGCCTTGCAATGGCATTTTCCATACAGTAATGTTTAAAAAACTACACTGAACACAACATAACCCTAAATAATACTTAATTTTTAATTACACGGTATAGAGTACCTTGCAAATGAAAGACACTCATTAAGATTTACTGACTATTTTTCATTAAGATTTACTGTATTTTTTGGCAACCTTGGAACAAACCAGAAGAAAAAACAAAGAATTATTCTATAACCATGAAGGAAAGAAACATCCATCTAAATGTAGAGGATTCATCTGGCAAAACTTAAACTAAAGAAAAAAATCCACACTTACAGCAGATTTTTTGTTTTTAATTCTTAGTGCAAGAAACATAACCAAGTTAATCACAGAATCAGTACTAATTAAGAATATGGAAAATTCTCCTATACAGAGGTAGAATCCAGTGCACAAGGCTAAAACGATATTCAATAGTCTAAACAAGACCGAGCCAGGTTTTACGGAATCCACTTTTTAAAGTATCAGACTGTATGTACATACATACAATAAATAGACTATACAATCTTTAAAGTAGTTTAATAAACTTCACAAAAATTATAGTTGATGCATTGAGATCTTTACATAATCCAAAGTTCATATCTCCATCACCCAGAAATGGATAAAACCAATATTCCTGATATCAAGTTAAATGGAAAATAGTTTAGCAAAGTGTTGATAAATCAAAATATTTTACATATTTTAAAGCCAAAATTTATGCTTATAAAGGATGAGTTTCAAATGCTCTGAAAATGTTCCTTTAGATACTATCTGTAAAGAGGTTTCAAATGCTGTAATTTGCATTTGTATTGTTATAAACACTTTTCTTACATTCCACATTCAAGGGGAAAATGGACTTGGATACTCACAGTTCTGATGCATTGGCACAACAAGAAGTGATGAGAATGAGATTATTTTAAAGGCCCAAAGGACATCAGGAGAATTTATGGACAAAACCTTCATGTCTCAAACTAAACAAATCACATTAGAAAGTTAACAGAAAACTGTTTGGTATTACTACTTCAATCCTGTCAGTGCCTCTCTGCCCGGAGGCATGCGATTAGCATTGCACTGAAAGTCAAGTGTGCAGCTCTGGGCCCCTAGGTTTGCTACAAGCCCATAGGGCTTAATAAAACAAATACAGAGTCTTTATGGTTTACCACAGTAGTGCATAAATCAGGGATGTCTGTTGCCATTCATTTCAGTGATAGTTACCAGGAAAGGATTTCAGGGAACTGAGAGTTTTCAGCTATATCTGTCTAAACTGTGCAAAGGAAAAAAAAAAGGGGGGGGGGAAGGAATCACCCTGGGAAATCATAAAAGCAAATGCTTATACTGACAAGTTATTTCCTAGGAAAGGTTCTTACAAATTCCAAGGGGGCAACAGCCATGGTAAGAGGGAACTAGTAACAACAACAGAAGAGCATAATAATCAGAGTTGAAAATTAGGCTCACAGCTCGTTTACTGTTAATTTCTATAAGCACCTAGGTTGAAGAACATGAGGGTTTGTATTTTAGTTTCAAAATCAAATCTATTTGTGACAAGTATCTTGTTAAGATTTGCATCCTGCTCTTCCACAGGCCTTCTCACTGGAACAACTATTTTTTTTATTCTTTTTTATTTTATACAAACAGACTCACTTTGATTTAAAGTAAACATATAAAAATTGAGAATATTGCTTGCAACAATGGACCTGGAGGTGAAGGAATGAACTCGTCAGGCCATACAAAACCAAAATAATCTCCCTCAGAATGAATTCTGCTAAACTTCTAATGCTCAGAAAATCTGCAAAAAGGATCACAAGATCTGTTGCAAATTTCAGAGATTTGGCCCAAGTCTTATCATCATCATCTGAATACTTTAATAACTGTATCGTTATATTAAGGAAAAATAAATGATTCCAAGGACTCAGGAAGGCACACGCACCCAAGTATACTATAAATAAAACACATCATGAAATTACGAAGATCTTCTGATCCCTGTACACACTTTTGGTTCAGCACTATGGTCAAGTTCTCTCTTTTGAAATACAATAAAAGGCATACAAGAAATATAACATATGCATAATAATTATGAAGAATAATGCTAATAAGACAGCTTACAGAGAAAAGTGCAGTGAAAAAACCCAACACTACTTATCCAGGGGCTTGTGCTACTGTAAATACAGACTTCGTATTTCTTGCTGTGCAAAGGAAGAATTTATCCTGGGAAGCAGCAATGAGGAATGAAAAAAAAAAAACAAACCAACAAAAAAAAAAAAAAAGATACTAAGAGAAACCTTTATGACGGAACTCTCTCAATTTCATTCCTCTAGTGCACAGTCATCTGACTACATGGTTTGTTTTCATGCTGCCATTTCTCTTCATGAGTACAGCTTATTAGAAAATGGCACAGTTCTTACATATATTTCTGCCTCTACTTCATTTTCTTCTTCCAAGCACCCAATTTGCTGTTTCCTCATAAAAAGGGTAAAGCTGTTAGTGAGAGTGAGAAAAGAACCGTTGCCCATCTTCTCTCCTGAACACAGCGTTCTTCATTTCTCCTTCCACTAGGTATGTACTCGTGTGCTACACAATGGGGAGGCACTGTAAAGGCAGCTTGACAGATTTAAAAATAAAAAAATCAAAAGTCTTTTTTCTTTAGCCCCCCCGCCCCCAGCCCACCCCGAAAAAAAATGGATGGATGAAACAGTACGTCCATAGGAATATTCCAGTCTCCTCTGTTAGGAGATAATAGCAGGGGACCATCTAATAACAGTCAGATTGTCAGCACTGACTGACCGTTTCTTTGCGGCTTTCCTGAAGTCCTTGTATTTATCTTCACACAAGCGGGAAATGGCCTGTAAGACAGAAGAATGAAAAACCTCAATTGCACTGACCACAGCTCTGCAGGTAAAATAAAAGTAAACACAGGTTTCTACCTACAGGTAGAATTACGAACAGTCATTTCATTAAGCTAAACATGTGAAGAGCTTCTCCCCATATCCTCTTTCTCATTTCATTAATCTTAAAAGAAAGGAACATGCTGACATTGCATTGCCCATCACAGCTGCTTCTGAAGGACACAGAGCATATTCCAAACCTGTTCTTCACAGGTTAACCCTCACAAATCTCGAGGGAGCTGACAGAGCTTACCTACTGCTATATGGAAACTCATACGTAGCACTGCATTGGGACAAAAATTGTGGACACCTTAACAAAACAATGTAAACATATTGGAGAATGTATAGAGAAGACAACTTTTAATTCTTTAGTTCCCTAAAAGTAATTATATTTTTCTCTACTGATAAATGGTCTGGCAGAACACTCGCCCTACTTTGCTTACACAAACATTACAAGATGTTTCCTTGCATTTCAGAAGGGGTGACCTCTGTGTGATCAGGCTATCTTATAAGATGCCAGTGGGAAGTGTAACTCATATTCAGAATAATTTAATTTGCATTAGAAATACACAGAAATTTTAAAAACCTTTTAGAGACACAAACATTATTCAAATATCGACTCCTATTATACTACACTGGAGTTAACATTTTATGCTGCTTCTACTGTTTTTTAGCTGAGTTTAAAACAAGTATTTATTATAGACCTCATATGCACAAGTACACTGTGCCCTAAAATAGCAGGTCTATTAGAGTTCATATGGTTAGGACAGGCTATGGTTGGCATCAGTAGGAATGTTAACTCTGGCATCAAACACACAGAACTGCAGAGAAAGCTCACTGCAAGGAGCATTCAAGGTCAAATTCAAGAAAATAAGATGAACTAAACCAGTACTTTTATTTACTCAGGAATGCTTTTAAATTGTGTTTTAGGATAGGCTGTTTAATAAAAAGCACTGTACAAACAAAGCCAGTACAAGTGCTTGATTACAAAACAAGGCAATACAAAAAAACAGCCTGACTCCACTGATCATCATTTTCTTTCTTGATATTTCATTTTATAGCACAGCAAGCTGCAGCAGTGAACTTAATTGTAATAGTCCCGCATAGACCAGAGGCAGGTATGACAGAAGCACAAAACACATACACCTGAGAGCAAATTCACCTCATGGTGAATTTTCACCACCTTTGGTCAAGCAGGCCACAAAAACCCATTATATTAAAAAAAACCAACAAAACCAAACCAACATAAAACCTACCAACAAGAAACCAGTTGCTACTTTTTAGTTGGAAACTGAATTTCCTTTTGTTAAAGTCGTTCCTGAACATTCTTGGGTTTTTTGGGTGCACATGAAGAGAGCAACAGAATAAAATAACACAAATATTCCCATTGCTATGCAGAACATAACCCACTTGAAACTGCTTAATAACATTTTATTAATTTAACCAGGGACTCAATAGACTAAGAAAGTTCATGCAATTCAGTCGGATTTAAAATCCAGCAGACAAAAAGTGTTTAATCATGAAATAATGTGCCAAGGCATGGCTTGGCAAATAGATGTACTGAGGTAGAGCTCAGCTTCTTCCAGCTGCCAAGTCAGTCTATTACTTTAGGCACCAAACAGCCAGAGAAGGTAATCACTTCAAAATTGCCTGTTTCACAGGAAGATTTCTATTCTGGCACTTGGTCAGACAAAATGAAATTTTGCTTGGAAGTGGCACTTAGTATTTGGCATCTCTAGGCTCTGGTGATTAATCATATGGATAAGAAACACACTGACTGATGTATCCTGGATCTAAAGATGCCTCTTCATTTTCAAATAATTTACAAAATTGACATTTGGAGCCTATTTGGCAAGTTACTTAGTCAACTTTAGCATAACATATGGGGAAACAAGACAAAAGCAGAAAATTGTAAATATTTATTACTGTTTTTCAGTTAAAACAAATCCAAATAGCTTATAAACACTTTTCTGTCATCTGATATTTTTGTTGCTTTTATTGCTAGAAAAATAAACCAATTTTTGCGAGGGACCATTTCTTATATGAAATCAAAAGACTCTTAAAACCAGATCACCACTCAATCATGTGAAATTTTATTGCACTTGACTGTTGTATCTGTAATTAGCTAGAAAAATGCATACATATATATTCTTCCAAAATGTATGTGCACACAGAACTAAAAGTCAGTTCCTCTGCTGAGGTATCTGACTCTGGATAAGTCTTTGGAGAAGTAAGAAAGGCTATAGTAGTAGTAGTACAAATTTTGGCTGCATGCACGTATTTGTGCAGGGCAGGAAAGCAGCAGGGCTGGCTATGGCTTTGCTGCTGGGAATGCACAAAGGCACACAACTGCGAGTGCTGCAACACCCCCAAAAAAGGATAAACCAGAGAGAACCTAGCAGGGACAGACAGCAGTAAGTTGGGAAGGGTTATATATAAGGTAAATGTGGGGAAAAAATAAATACAAAGAAATCTCTAGAACAACTGGAAGTTGTGATGATGTGAGTTCTCCTTTATTTATGGAGAATGAAAGAAGAGCAATTAGGTTACTCCTGGCAAAAGAGCAGGGGAGTTTTGCTCTCCCTTCACTTCTTGGCTAAGAGGGTTGTGAACATACACAACAGGCAGGCTTGCAATCAATCACTGCAACAGTAGGAATATGGAAGCACTTCTCTACCTTGTAACTTACACATTTTTCTCCTCTTTTTTGTCTGTTTGATCTCTGAAACTGTACTTCTTTAGGGTCAAGAAAATACAGCATGTAGTTCAAAGTTCTAACTATGTGCTCACTCTCACTATCCTAACAATAAAAAGCTCAGACAACATAGTTAAATTGGGAGTGCACTAATGAATGCTCTTACAAAACCTAGTTTTGAAACAGGCACAGTGCTAAGATCACAAGCAGAGAAAGGGTAGGCATGTTTAGTGGACTTACCCCAAAGACCAGAATCTGACTCATGTTTAGTTCAGTACATGGGAGAATAACCAGGTGCAAGAACAAGAAATAACAAAATAGTGGATTAAGGTTGGATATCCAGCAACTTTTTGGTAGAAAAATCTCCCATATTAGAAAACAGTTCTCAGGAGAAGCAAAAGAAGCCTTGACATTTGACATAATTAAAAGGAAGGAGGAAACATGCTACTACGTATGCTCGTTGGAACAAACAGCATTGGCAGGTGGACAGACTGGATGTTCTAATGAAATGTTATTTTCCATTTTTAACTGGCATGATTTCACCCAATGGGGTAAAAAAAAAGAGGGATCATTGTCCTGGTTTAGCAGTAGCAGTCATTTTTTCTACTGGTGCAGTGCTGTGGTTTTGACTTTCAGCCTGGGAATAATACTGATAAAGCCGATGTTTTCAGTTGCTCGTCAGAATGTTTACCCTGACCAAGGACTTTGTGAGTCTCATGCTCTGCCAGGGAGGAGGAGAAGCCGGGAGGAAGCAGGGACAGGACACCTGACCCAAACTAGCCAAAGAAGTATTCCATACCACAGCACGTCAATGCCCAGGGCTGTAACTGGGAGTTACCCGGAAGGGCTGGATTACTGAGGGGTGGGGGTGAGGTACTGGTCGGTGAGCAGTTGTATTCTCTTCCCTTGTTATTTCCTTTATCATTATTATTATTGGTGGTAGCAGTAGTGATTTGTGTTACACCTTAGTTATTAAACTGTTCTTATCTCAACCTGTGAGAGTTGCATTCTTTTGATTCTCCTCCCCGTCCCTCCAGGAGCGGAGGGAAGAAAGGTGGGGGGGAAGTAGACTGCATGGTTCTGATTTACGGCCTGGGCTTAAACCACGACAGTCATGAAAATGATTTCTGGCTACTAGGTGGACTGGTATAACAAAAATCAGGACACTTTTAGGCCACAGGCTGGTGAAAAGGAAGAAAAATATACTTTCTTTTAGTTATTTAAAAGACAAAGCTGCTGCTTAAGCATTAATTGTGGGAACACTGAAATAACGAAAAACATCCACTGTAGATGCTCCAGTAAGTGGTGTCATTTTTAACATGAACTATAACCTCTTACAACACCTCTAAGCTGACGGGTTTTGTCCAGCATTTCCATTTGATGAGGAATGGTATTTACTAGCCTTGTCCTTAGTCTTCCTGGGATTATTTTTTTCATCATAGGTATGTCAAGGTCATGATACCTGCAGAAATTGCAATGCAGATTCTGCCATGCCAGATCTAATACTTCTGCTTTAGATACATAAAATAGCTTGAAAAATGCAAAAGTTGCAAAAATGTGTTATAATATAACCATTCTCTATGCAAAATCTTTTGTGATCTCCAGTGCCAGTAAATGTTTACATCTTAGGACTGAGCAAGGTCCTTTCCGTTTACCAGACACTGCATACATACATTCACTATGAGTCTGTTGTCTTTCACCAAGGACTGCAGCTTTTCTCTCAGTATCAAAAATATCACAGCCTGTGTGGTACTACATCTACTCCACTTTACAATCCAGGCAACTGTTTTAAAAACAGAGAACTCTTGGGCTGAACAGCATACGAGGGACCTAGAGAAGAGCAGCAAATGCATTTTGATAACTCTTGGCAAGCTAAATGCTTAACTGCGCTCAAGGAATGAGGCTATAAATTATGTTGTCAGCTAGTTTCAAGGGCACATTACTGACAACCAAATATTGCCAGGGAACAAGGCAGTTCCCTTCCTTCTGGCCACAGAATGGAGGGAAGGAGGTGGTAGACAGAGTTGATTTCACAGCAGATACTCTTCCTCTTCCCTGAAGAAAACATCCTCTTTGACTAGCAGGGTTACTTACAGCCAAATTCTGTTGGCAGCACAAAGCATCCCCAACATGGAAAAAATTTTAATAATATGGATTTACTGAAAAATATTCCTTTCTTTCTTTTTACATATGCACAGTTAGTATAGAAGAACCACCAGCATTCTTTGGGTATTTACAGTAATTTCATATTTTCCTTTCTTCAAAGGTTTTAGGAGCTATTGTTCTTACCTTCATTTGAAACTTGCTGTTATACACAGTATGCGACATAGACTGACAGTGCTAGGAAACTGTTCACTAAATTTCTTCTAAAAGTAATTCACTCAATTTTAATATGTGTAATGGCACTTATTATCAAGACTCCTATAACTTAGGAAACCAACTCTTCTCATTTACTATTACAATCCCAATCAATTTTCTTTTTTTTGTTTGTTTGTTTTTATTCTCTTCAACAGAAACAAAATCTGATGTAAAATTACATCACGCTCCATACACAGAATTAAGTTACATCCTTAATTGGACCTATCTGTGCAATTTAGAATGAGTATTTAGAAAGAATGAGAAACACAACTTATGGAAATACACTTTGATTCTTTCTCCACCACTTTCTGTTCCCATTACAGTCACAAACAAGTCAATTAATCTTCCTGCACACCATTTCCCCCCACAAAAACATGTAGAGTACTGCCTGCCTGGTTTACAGGAGGACTCGGAGTTTCAGAACATGCAAAACTCACTCTAACCCACAGGCAAACAACCTCCAGTGCAAAGCTGTTACATTAAGATGGTCAATGTTAAAAGCAGTTAGCATCTAATGACAAATTTCAAAATCAGTAGTAAAAGCAGAGACACTCATGCAATAAAGCCCTTATTTGAAAAAATTCATTATCAGAAAGCTCAAGAAAAACAGATTCCAGCCTTGCAAAGTGCTCACAATCGGCCCGTGATTTTAAACTCCTCCCATGTCTCTGGAAATACATAGCGCCCTGCATTTCACAGTCCACACCATCTGGCATCATGCTTTCTGCACATGGTACATCCAGGTCTCATAAGCATTCACAATTTATCCACTAAAGACGTGCCCATTTCTGTTTTCCCATTACTGAGAAAAACTTCACAGGAAGTAACAAACTTAGATCCATCTGAAGTGGAGCGCTAGCAGGTAACAAGCACATGAATGGTTATTTTCAGCAATGCTTGTTAATATTCTGTCCTTTAAGGTAGATAATCAGTTTTTTTAAGAAATCAAATGAACACACAAAACCAGACTGTGAATAGAGCCATTGTAAAACTTGTGGATACTTTAACAAGGTCTATTCAGACAACTAGAACTGAAAAAGAAATGGAAAGCAAGACAAGGTAGGAAGCAAAACAGGCCAAAAACCTGTCCCCATGTCCATGAATACCCAAAGCATTAACAAAACAGTTACAGAAATAGGGACACATGATATTTCAGTATCTCAGGGGAATATTTTGGAAGAGATGGGAGAAGGGAGATACAACACAAAAATTCCAAATTGCCCTATATGTTCATCTCTGAGCAATCTAAAAAGAAAGTGTTTTACCTCAAGTTTATATGCCCTGTCCCTGCTGAGGGGCTCCAAAGGAAAACTCAGGTTATTTGCTTCTGCCAGGGAACGCAAATCAAAATAATACTTGGCATAAACACTGGAGGGAACATTGATATTGAACTGCAACAGCTCAAGAAACTGGCGTTCCAGCTCATTCCTGCAGAGGAAAGATAAAATGTGAAAACATATTTCAGTCTGTGCATTCTGAATGTAATTTACTTTAAATTGCAAATGATATAAATCAAGTTAATTTCTTATTCTTGCCAGACACAATAACCATAGCCTAAGGTTAGACCTACTCTACCAAGTTCTAGCAGCATACATATGCCAGTGAGGAACAGGAAAGATGCTGCACCTTGCAGCTGCTACTGCAGTGCCAATCAAATCTAGACACAAACTTTTGCTAGTGGAAGGGCATCTTTATCAGTTTAGCTAAATCAAGTTCGGAAAGAGAAGTTAGCAGGAAAAAGAATTCTTGTCATTTCTGCTGTACCTCCACTAGGTGGATCTGCACACACAGCTAAGCAAACACGAAATGCAGACATGCCCTAGATTTGTCAGACATCTCTCTCATAAATGCTGCAAAGTACTCTAACACCTAAATTACTGGGGAACTTATTTACTCTCCTCAGCCTTTCATCATCAATCACTTAGAACTAGTCATGGGAAACCTGAATTTTTCAGCATACTGTCTTATCTTCATGAACAGAATAAAGCTATTTTTCCCTAGGCCATGCAACCAAAACTCACAGTGGTGATCATTTACTTTTCAGTACCTAAAACAAATGTGTTTGTCAAAATACGTGATAGGAACAGAGGTCCTATTTGAGCTCCCACCCTGAGAAAACTTCGGTATAGCAATACCAAAGACACTATTACATTAGGAAGTATGTTAAGAAATAAACAAATCAACAAAATTAAGCATTGGAAATTTTCATAAATTGCATGGTAACTAGATATCCTACATAACACCTATGCAGGGACATATTATATGCTTAAAACAGTGATTTCAAGATAAGAGAAGTGAAAAAAATCAATGGGTGGTAAAAGCTGTACATGTCTGCTGAAGAGTAAAGGGACTGCACAGCTGTGTCACCAGCAGGTATTGACTTAGTACAATATTACATTTAAGTTACATTTTGACTGCAGTGCAAGTGTGCAGGCAGTTGACAACAGAAGAGGAAGGATCTCAGGATAACAAAAAATGTACTGGTACAGTAGTTTTTCAGCACTGAACTATTTTTCTTATTCTCACTCTTTACTTTCACGTCACTTAGAAAATAATCATTGTCCTTCCTCACCTTCACACTGTGTCAAAATTCTATGTTTACATAATGATAAATATTAATTAACATTAAAAGACTAACTAAAAGCTGGATATGGATTCTCTGGCATGAAATCACACCGTTGAAGATTCTAGCTTTTAAAAAAAATCCAAATGAAAAAAATTACATTTTAAGATGTCGATCAATAAATGCAGAAGATTATCTTTAAATGTCCTTTTATATTGCCAAGATTTTACTTTCTGCAAGCTAAACCTAAGGGTCTATGTTAATTGGTAACATAAAGCCTATTTTAATGGAGAAAGATACTGGCTGTACCTCTTTTGAAGAGCATCCCCAAATCTTTAAGAAAAACACATTGCCTCCGATTCTTACTATACCCTACCTCCCAAATTTGCAGGTCAGATCAGCAGACTAACTACAGCTGAGAACGAATAAAAGAATATGGGTATTGCTTCTTCGAACTAATGTAACTCAACTAACCACCATATCCTTCTTCCCCCATACTTTTCATCAGCTTCCTTTACATATGCTTTCCTCTGACCACTTCTATAACTCACACAGAAATTCAAGGTAATACTACATACATGACTACAGATACCGCACTTCAGTTCTTCCAAGTCCTCTGTTAGCTTTGAGGCTCAGTTCAATGTACTGCTGGTGACTTAGAAAACACTGAAGGTCTGCATGATGTTTTGCAAGATGCACTTATGCTGAATGATCCACTGATGTTGAAGATTCTGACCTAGAGTTTTTCCTGCCTTATTAATAGAAAAAATGAATGTACCCATCTTACGTAGAGCTAGACACCACAAAATCATAATACTGCACTGTCCCAACTACCTGAAAAATTATAAAGGAAAAATCCAATCCACACTAGAGGTAGGAGCTGAGAAAAAAAAAAAATTGTTAAAACTGGCAGCAGAAATATAAATGTCAGGTCAACAACCACCAAAATCTTTGCTGGAGAATTCAAAAGAAGCCCCAGACACAAAGCCCATGAGCCGTATCACCAAGTACCACACAGACAGCACAGGCTCCTCAAAGGCTTCTGGTTTTGCAGTTTGTGAGAACCCTACAATCTTTTAAGAAAAGGCTAAGAAGCTAAAATCTTTGAGGCCAGGGACTCATCACAGTTTGTCTTAAGGAATGTAGAGTGCAGAAAGAGGGCTGATGTTAGCACAGGTTTGCCAAGTGATTAACACTGTTATATAGCTCAAGAGCAATTTCTAACAGTAGCACCATCTCTGTGTTCGTTAAAAACAGTAACCTCCTTTTTTTGTTTCCTTTCACACCATGACAGTATGCCTCATCACCTGCCCTCAAAAAAAGCCCTGAGAATCAGCATTTCAAAACTCGTATTTATAACCATTCCTGATTAATACTGTCCTACGGCACAGTCAAACCTGTCAGTCTGCTTCAAGCTGTTCAACACTCTACTTCAGCTCAGCTTCCAGCTTCAGAAATACTTTAAAAGCTCCCAGATTTGCCTTGGAGAAGCAGTGAATGGAGGGAGGCCCATACTGCCACTGAATACCCAAAAGCATGAGAAAAGGATCAAGGGAAAAGTAGCTTAGCAAAATCATTCAGGAAACACTCATAGCAGTCAAGGAAGAATTGTCAAATTGTCCTGCATGGAATAATATAGCACGCAGAAATGTGAAGGGCCTGATTTTAGCTTCTTGTCATCTCTAACCCCCCCTACCCTTTTGTTTTGGAAATCTATTTTGTTGGTGTTATGTCAGAAAAGAAGTAGCATCAACCATCCTTAAGCAGATGATGTATTTTAAAACAAATAATGAAATGACATGATATAGTATTTCTCACTTCTGTTTTGAAATGACAGTTTTCCCCAAAACTAATGAAAATACCTACAACATACCACAGCAATGCAAGCTTTGTGTTTTTCACTTTGACTCAGGGAAAAAAAACCACCTTATTACAAATTGCTTGTTAATACAAGATTCGGAGATAACTTTTCTAATACTTGACAACGACAGCTACTCACAATTTATAGGTCTTATCTAGCAGTGTATGAGCATGCTTAATTTAAAGATATCAGCTGACTCCTAACATTCAACCTTTCCCTTACAGATCATTTTTGACCATCTACAAATCTGACAAACAGTGAACTTTTACGAAACAAAATGAGGGCTGCTCTAGCAAAAATCCTTGGCCTTTCACTGCTTTGTGACTGTAAGCTGAGATTCAAAGAACATTCTGTCTGCCCAAACATCTCTTCTCATCTACTTCCCTCCTTCCCTCTTCCCTTCTCCCAGAGTGGTTATCCACAACAAACTCTCTTCAGTGGCTGTGGTACTGACTTAAGTGACTTAAAGTAGGTACAAGTCTGTATACTTCTCATTACAGATACTTAGCTCTGCTTAGATGAGCTCTAAAACACACAGATACTGTGCTAAAACAGCTTTTAAATAATGCTGTTGTTAGTGCTTATAAAAAAAAAAAGGGGTGCACCAGCAGACTGAAAATGTCACTCTCCGAATGCACGAGTCACAGTGGCCTGTCAAGGTACCTTGAACCCCAGCACCATCCCAGCACCAACTCCAAACTGCATCTCTTGCAGTACTACTCTTGTACACACATCAGCTCAGGTAAGGGCACCTCAAAAAGCATGCATGGTACGTGACTCAGCTCTGAATGCACAGATGATACAAACCCCAGGCTTTTCAGCCAATATACGCAATACCTGCTGAGCAACTGGCCAAAAAAATAAGCGCTAGAATATTTAGTGAAATTAACATTCATTTTAGTAAGTATTAATTATGTTTATTCTTATTACAGTTCTTTTTCTTACTGTTGGAATATACTCTTAATATGACTTGGGAGTATTCAGACAGATGTCACAACTCTCAACGCTGTTACAATATGCACTTCTTAAGAATGCCATCAGATAGCAGAAATGGAAAAACTGAAAATTTATCTTTGCAAATTAAAATACTACATTTTTTATGTCCTGGAAATGAACTTAGCAGGACTCAGTAAGGAAAAAAAAGCCCAAAACCCCAAAAGCACTAATTTTGAATAATGCCAGTAAATAAGAAGGTGATCATCTAATGGTCATTAGGATCACATGCAAGCTCACTGGATGAGTTTGGGTTTTTTGTCAAGTCACACATTTAAATATTCTGCAGGTCTTTTTTCACCACCATGCATGAACATCCAGTGGTAAAATACACTTCAACCAGAAAGCAAAAATAATTTATATCTTCTATGTAAGTAACTGTCAAGCAGACCTCATGCCATCTATCAGCATCCATGTTTAGATAAAATGCAAATATACAAACTTCATATCATGTATGAGAGGAATTCCCGACCCCCTCATGCACACAGATCTTGGCATTCATTCATAATAAACATACTGCACTCACATGTCTTCGACCGTGATATCTTTCAGGATCTGGCAGTAATCCACGTTCCACACTGCCTGGTCATCCCAAACTTTGGATGCCAGTAGAATTGCACCCAATACAATTCGCTTCCAGTTTGCTGGACAAATATCTATCTCTGCATAAGTTAATAGTCTTTCAAGGTATACCTGTGGAAAAACATTAAAATTGAAACTCAAATTTATTTTGCTATTAAGTAGAAATGAAAAGGAAAACTATTCTCATAAACCCATTCCAGTAATTTTAAAACAGTAATCTGCTCTCAAGAAGATTCTGTTATAAAAGCTGTAGGTTTAAATACATATGCTTATGCCAAGCTCAAGACTGGATGTGATAAATTCGTATTTTAGTTGGCCTTTGCCTTCTGATCATCTTATGAGAAACAAAACTGTGATTTTTCTATCCCTAACTGTTGATAATAAAGTCACACATTGGAATTAATTCAAATGATAGCTTAAATAAGTTATTAAAATAATAATGTAAACAAATAAAATGCTAATTACTAATGAGGGAGGCAAGGGTATGTTACCAATAATAGTTACTAGCTATCATACAAACAACTATAATCTACAGTCAATTGTTTATGAGGTATAGCATCATGTCATGCTGGGCCCCTCTGGTGAGCCTGTCTAAAGGTTTTATAGGCACCTATAGGATGGATGGAGGAACAGTTACCACAGAAATAGCAAGCTGAACAGAGAGGAAAAGTATGTGTTAAGAAGGCATTAATTAATAATGGTTAATTCATAATGGTTTCCTCTGGACCAATAACCTCTGGTGATGAGGAATCCTCTTGGACCTACAAGAACTGATAAACTCAGGACACCACAGTCTGGCCCAATCTGCCCAAGGCCACCAAAACAGGCTAGCAGCAATTCGAGCTCACCTCATCCAAGAGATTCATGTTATTTACAAAGACTACAGGATCATACACACACATCTGACGAAACAATGAACCTTGGAGGGACTCTCTGAACACCCACAAAAAGCTGCTGGAGGGGTGTGGGACGGTGCAGTTTGATCCTTCTGTTTCCAAACACAGAGGTAGGTTGCCCCCCACCAACTGATGCTCCAGCCAGGGAACTATGGGTGAATACACAAGGGATCACACATGCTGTGTTGAACAGTTGCCCGCTATCGATAACAGCGGCTTAATTACATTAACAATAACAACAGACTAATAAACAAGATATGCTCTAAGAAACACTGGTTGTGGGTGATCTGTGTGACTCCCTACTCTATCCCCTGTTAGGAACAGCAATTACAACAATTATGGATTTACATGTGAGATGAACAAAATAATAATTCTGCAAGCCACAACATTTAATTAGTTTATATTATGTATATATTTTTATACATATATAAAAATTTAGCTGAGAAGACACATAATAAATTTCCTGCAGTTTGCCTAAGTTAATATTTATTAGCATCTAATCAAAGAACACACAAAGAATAGCTAACAGATCAAAAATTCCATGTAGGATCCATGCTGGTAAAGAGTGTAGGGGAGGAGAAAGGGAGGATGTAGGGAGAAAAATTTAAAACTCAGAACAGCTCACTTGTGATTTTCTATAAGAATGCGCACTCATATAAGCACACAGGATTTGTGCTTCTGGAAAGGTCTGTCATTAGTAGAAAATAATACATTTCCAGGGATGGGGCAACCATAACTTCTCTGGGCAAGCTGTTCCAGTTGTCCTGTCTTGTCAACATCCTCAGTCAAGAACTTCTTCCTAACATCTAATCTAGCTACGCTCTATAAGTTTAAAACCACTACCCCTTGTCTTACCACTACATGCCTTTATAAAGAGTACCTCTCAAAATTTCTCATAGGCCTCTTTAGGTACTGGAAGGCTGCTGTAAGGTCTCCCCTGAGCCTTCTCCAGGCTGAACAAGTCCAACTCTCAACCTGTCTTCATGCAGTAGGTACTCCAGCCCTCTGAGCATCTTTGTGGCCCTCCTCTGGACTCACTCCAACAGGTCCATGTGCTTCTTGTGTTGGAGGCCTCAGATCTAGATGCAGTACTGCAGCTGGGGTCTCATGAGAGCAGAGCAGAGGGGGAGAATCACCTCCCCTGACCTGCTGGATATGCTCCTTTTGATGCAGCCCAGCATACAGTTGGCCTTCTGGGCTGCAGGTGCACACTGCTGGGTCATGGTTAGCTTCTCATCAACCAACACCCCAAGTCCTTCTCCTCAGGGCTGCTCTCAATCTATTCTCTGCCCAGCCTGTATCTGTGCTTGGAATTGCCTCAACCTACATGCAGGACCTTGCACTTGGTCTTGTTGGAACTATGTGAGGTTTGCATGGGCCTGCCTCTCAAGCTGTCAAGGTCCCTCTGGACATATGAAATAACACGTTAAGCAGATGAACTTACACCTAAGTAAAAAGGGAGCGTAAACTTGCTACTGCCTTCCCAGCAGCACATACTTCAGAAATCAGCTTTAAAAATTAAACAGGAGCTTGATAAGACAGTATTCTTAAACCACTTGCATTGCCATATTTGAGCATCTTCCAATAGCTTGTTGAGAGATATGAATAATTGCTCTTGAGTCCTTGGTGGTAACTTGGACTTAACTCCAGACATCCTACTTGCTGGAGTGAGGCTCTGCATCATCTTATGATAAACCAAAGATGATAAACACCTCACCAGGAGAAAGGTGCTTAGTGTGACTTCTTGGTCCTTTCTTGAAAATGCCTTAGAAGAGAGCATTTTGGTTTCTCCATTTTCTGCGGCCTTCCTGACTCAGTCTTGGGATTTAAGTGTATGTGATCAAGTAAGAGAAGTCAGAAAAAGAGCAAGAGTTCTTTTTGCAGCAGACATTTGTAAAAGTTTATTGAGATTCTCAGCTAATGTGGGAATCCACTGTAATCCAGGACTTGTCTCCCAAATTTACACCTATGCTGTCACATTACTGTAGTTCTTCAATTTTCAATCCAACTCACTCAGTTACACACGCAGTCTTTGTTCTAGCTCTCTCTAGCCCTAGTTTGGAGACAACCAAGTGACTCTGCAGATAGTGAAATTTAGGCAGAAGAAAGGCTGGTGCATACTTGAATTCTCACTGTACTGTTGTAGAGCACCCTTATAACATCAGTATATGCACAGTCAAGTGAGCTCTGTCTCCTACACATATGTGAGAAAGTTCATTATTCCTGACAAATACAGCTCTCAACCACTGGTTTAATCTCAGAACATTTCAATATACCAGGCCAAGGCCACGGTAACAGCCCAAGCATCAGGAATTTGACACTGATGGAACATCAGAGTAAAAAGGAGAAAGTGAGCCTGGCATGCACTCTACAGCCTACGCCACTGAAGGGGGATGCTTCTGGCTGCCACAAAGATGTGCTGAATCAGTATAGACTCTTGGAAAAGGGCCAGGTGGCTCTCAGCCCATGTGAAGAGGAAGGCTGGTGGGTGGTTAGTCACTACGCTACTCATCCCAAACAAACCCGTGGCTGGTGGGAGAACACCACCTGCTTTTGCTGGCAAAAGCAAGCAAGTCTTCCCACAGGCAGGCAGGCAGGCAGGCATACTCCACCTCATTATAAAAATAAGTAAGAAAAAATGCATCGCTGAAAAGAGTTGACCCTGTAATGGTAAATTCCATTTCTATGCAGTTATGTCTATACACTGAATAGTGCCTTAAACACAGGGGTCATTTTCTTAAATAATGGGGTTTGTATCATACAGACTTGGGATTCTCTGTGTCTACTATGCAGTTCAGTATATTCATGTGCTGCAATGAATTACACTGGCTTAATTTTCAAGGCAAAACACTTTCTACACTTTCTTTAGGACTAGCTGCTGTAAAGTCGCATAATAAAGCTGAATTTTACAAGCTCACTGTAAAGAATAATGTAACTTGTATGCCAGAATACTGAAGAAATTTACTTATGTGTCATAAGCCCAAAAAATGCAGAACAATGTGAGAATCACTTATCTTTAAAAAAAACCCCAGAAGTCTGAAATCCTCATCTCCTCTGGATTATTTAGGGAGGTATTCCTTTATAGAACCAGAATCTTTCAGAACCTAGAAGATGCAAGTCAAAATAAATGCCACATATTGCCTCCACCAAGTTTTAACAGCTGTATCCATGCTTAAAATGGAACTAAAGCTTAAAACAAATTGAAGCTGTTATCTTACTTCAATTTAATTCATTCTTTGCAGGGCTTCTTCTGAAAGTAAGCTTCTGTTGCAAAACTTTTGAGCACTTTTCTATTACACCCTCAAAAGCTGAATTCCAAAATGGCAGCAGACTTATTCTGCCTTAATTCAACACCTAGTTCTCCTTAAAAACTTCAATAGCTTTCAAGAGCCATCTTCATCACATCTAGCATAACCGACTTCATTCTATGATTGTATGTTTATAGCTTTTTTTTACAGAATGGTAACAAGACTATTTAAATAAAAGATTAAAGTTACTGATATGACATCAGCAGAAACTTTCAGTGGCTTCAGTCAAACAACATATTCTGGATTTTTCACAGCTTGCAAGGGAAAAGTATGACTCCCTGCTAACACCAACGCCAGTCTTCAAAACTCATTTGTAACATAATTCACTTCTTAGCCAAAATGAAAATGCAATTCTGATCTGGAAAATATCAATGGACATTGGTCCATCAATAAACTTTTTACTTACAAACTCAATACCTCAGAGTCTGATACCTCCATTACTAATCTACTCTGCTGGGGAATGAACCACATGGTTTTACATGACAGTCAGTATAACAAGCTTTGAGGGACAACACTTGCACCTCCACTGGAGAAATTTTTAGTAACTTGAGCACACGTCAGAAGGTACAGTGCACAGAGTTAAGATTTCAGAAGAGCAATATTGGATTATTATTTTTCATCTCTTCCTACAGACTCGCACCAAGATTTTGCAATTACTGACCTTTATACTTGGAATATCAGCAAATTATTATTTACTCATAAATGAAACCAGTTGGGTGATTTGCCTTTGTTAAGAATTAATTTATCTGAATTTAAAAGAATTTAATTTTATTAATTAAATAAAGTTACCACTCCATGGGTATAGATAATCCCAAATTGGATTTGAGTTCAATGAGCTCTGGAGAGGTTCATTAGCTTAGATGCAGCACCACAGGAATGTAGTTAAATGGCTTCCAAAGCCATTTCAGGTCCAGCAGAGGTACAGAACTGATTTATTTCAGAACATATCTTGAGCTCATAAATCTGTAAGACCCAAAATGATTCCATGCTGACCTAGTTTGAATGCTTCTGATCTCAACTCCCAGGACTTGGATGTGCGACAGCATGGTAGAGAAGCATTTAACCATCCGTTATCACCACTAGTCCTGGTTTGGCTTTTTTTTTTATCCAGGCACAGGACTGTAACATGGCACTAACTAACAGGATCAGCAACAGCATCCAGGCTCCAGCAGGGCTCCTGCTGTGCCAGAACTAATCCCCAGGGTGATTATTTGCAGTTGAGTGAATCCATCCTGGACTGGCTTGAGTGTTGATAGTAACCACGGCATCCAGTGTTGTCCCAGCTATCTAGGATGTCCTGCTCCCCGTGATCCTGGATAGCAGACAGTTGGTTACACAACATTCCAATCAACAGAACATAAATCTGTTTGAAGAAACTGAAAACTAAAGATAGCACTGAAGAGTTCAGTTTTAATTAGTGCAAAACAGCATCTCGGTTTTTTTCCATCTTGGAGGACATTATAGCACACTTTGTATATTACATAATACTTTCAAGTAGAAAGGTTAAAATACTGGAGTATTTTAAAAGTTAAAATTACTCCCTCTTCAGGAGGATATTTTGTACCAAATACAAAATAATTGTATTAAATGTACAAAATGTCAAATAATTTAAGTATTTCATACTCCAGAAGAACACCCAAATTTTATTAGAATCTTACTATGGGGTTCTTAGAGAAGTTTTGCTTCTCTTTGTTATTTCGTTTTGATGCTGTTTAACATTAACCTCCAACACCCCACGGATACCTCTTATCACACTGGTGTTGCAGTCTCAGCACCCCAGGTTCTGTAGTTCTTTTTTTAGGCTTCCCTGAAGCAACACAGCAGGTTTTCTATGGAGGTTATGCAATTTCCATCCTCAGAAATTCAGAACTCAACTGGTCAGGCCCTGATGCTTTCAGAAGAGGCCAGACCAGACCAGACGTGACCTCCAGAGGTCCCTTCCAACTGAAATTATTCTGTGATTATATCTACTTGCAGTACTAGAGCTTCCTGCAGTGCAACACAAAGAGGTCAGAAGTTGTGCATTGCCCTCCAAGGAGTCTGAATGAGAGTCGCAGCACACTAAAGAAATGGGCAATCACCAAGGAATGCCACTGACATTATTACAATAATTCTGAACTTTGAGGCAGCACCAAGAGCAAAACATTATCTTTTCTCATGCTGTTTCTATATTGCTTTACGTGAAATTCTATCTCTATTTTACCAATAAAACTCCAGTGGCTTTAATTTTTTCGCACTCAATGTACATTGACAGAAAGAAATGTTTTTGGTATTTTAGTTACCATAACTGAGAATCTGCAAACGAACATGTATTTGCAAAAACCTCATTCTTTTTCTCCCATTTAAACTCCATATGAACTCACTAGCTAACCCACATTATAAGTTGCAGGAGCACAGGCTAACTAATGAAGACAGTTTCCATTCCTACGCATCACAAAGAAATACACAGTCTCTCTCTCTAATGAGAAAACTTCAGTATGTCACAATGCCTTGAAACTTAAAAGATATTTGAACGAAAAAAAAGAAGTATAATTGGTATTGGGTCCCATATAGCCAAATTACAGCTCTAATCCAATCACTAAACTGCCATATGCTCTGTTCTAAGGAATCAGCCAGTTCCTTACCACAGCTCTCCAGAAATAACTGTACTTTGCAGTTGCCCAGCTGGGCATTTAAAATGTTTCACAAAGGTCTCGTGTCATTCATTTGGTGGAAAAGGACATCACATAATCATAGTCCTTGCAAATTCATCTGATTTTTATTTTTGAGACCAAATGTTGAAAGAAAATAACAAACGTGGTCACAGAACCCTGGAAATGTGAGCAACGGCAAAGTCCCACTGTGGGTATTTACAGGAAGTACTAATGGAACCTAGAGAAAAGTCACACATCTCTGGGTTTGCCCCCTAATTTACTAATTTCAAAACAAATATCCATAATACATATAAAATGCACTCAAACTACCAGGCAACAGCAACTTTTCAGTCTAAAACTGGGATCAGTATTCACTCCTTGCCCACACAGAAGCCCTTAGAGATGCATCAGGAAACAGACATCCATTCTTTGACAGAATGTCCTCTTCTCTTAGGGATTTCAAAAAAATTTCCTCCCAGCCCCCAGCATGAATGTTCTCTTTTTATGAAGTGTATATCCCAGCAGGCCTAAAGCAATACTGGACTAAAGAGGCGTGTAAGTATTAACTGATAATCTAGTCAAGGGCTATTCAGGTGTTGTATGTTAGATTGCAGTCAAAAGATGAGAACAGCCCTAAAACCAGGGAAGAATCTAAGTCTTTGGCTCCCCTCAGTGCCTGGAGCAGAGGTATCAATTCCCTGTTCCTCTTGGCCTTCTCCAGAGTGTATCCTAACACATGGCCAGCTGCCAAGGGACTTTGGATCCACAGCACAGGTGGAGAAACCTTCTCTCTGTGCCTAGGAGACCTTCAGATGAAGCAAAGTGGTGGCCTTCAGCCACCTCCCAGGGAATGCTTAATGTCCAGGACAAAGGTGGACAACAGCAATACTGGATCCATGCAACTCTTCCAATGGGTTTCTTACAGGAGAAACAGCCCAGCTTCAATGCTTTGTCTTGCTCAACCAATCACACTCATGACCCCTTATGGTCACTGGATGGGGTGTGATAGTATCAAAGCAGGCAACAAACAGTGCTCTGCATTGCACTCTGAGGTCTTTGGAGGAATCTGCATCTTCCATTAGTTGCATAAGGACTGGTAGTTACACTGGCCCACCTGAAAAGGACCCTTGCTGCAAATCAAGTGTCTCTCAAGGCCCTGGTCACGTTCTTCTATGTTTGTTTTCTTTTAAACACGTATCAGGTTTTTGATACTTCAACTGAAATATGGAAAAAGAAAGAAGGTATTTTATCAGCATTAAGAAGTAAAAATATCCCAGTGAAAGGAAAGCACTTGAAAGCTTTCTCCTTTCTTCCAAACACACAGAAAACAAAATTCTCCTCAAATACTGTAACTTTCACAACACAGTTCAACGATATTCTCTCTTTACCTAGTTGCTTAAAATGTGACTTAAGAGTACAATAAGAACTCAGGAACATCTGGCTGGATTAATTAAATCCCTGTTTTTCATTCTTATGTACTTAACATTTCCCAGTATCAAATCCTTTTGGTCACAGCATGAACTTTCTAACATATTTCAAAAGCATGCTCCTCTGAACTTCACAGAATTAATTCAGCTCATGAACTGTATGTATTTACATATCACCATATCTGATCAGTCTATAGCATAGAAATCTTGCATAACTGTCTATCTGCTTATTTGCACATGCAAAATGTATCCTCCTTGAAACTACTATGAACACAGAAGTATATTAAGAGCCTTAGATTTGGACTATCTGCAAAAAGCTGAGTAAGTCATGCCAAGACAAAGCAGAAAACTTGTACCATTCTCCTCTTCACATCGAGTTAATAGGATTGTTTTACAGGACAAAAGAACAAAGCATAAATGTTTAATTCTCAGGACATGCAAACACTGTATTGTTTTCCTGTTAGTAAAGGTGACAATCCTGTTCACACTTTTATTTGCTATCCAATTAGTAGGTTAACACACGTACAACTTGCCACCTCTGCACCTGAGGAGACAGTTTAGATGAGATGGGCTTTCTCAGCTTTAGGAAGGGCAGGAATACTCTGGGTTGCAGGAGAAGCACATACATGTTACTTTTCTCACAAAGTCAGGTCACAAAGTATAGTTCTGCTGTTCACTGGGACAGAAAACATAATTTGCAAGACTTTAAATGGGCAACACAATTCTTAAAGCTAATTTTATTCCTATGGTATTGTTTCATAAATAAATAATGAGAATTAGTATTTAATTGTTTCAACTCAAGATTTTAATTTTTCACCTATCAATATGGGAAATCTCTTGGCAGCTCTGGAGGCTGTATGAAAATATAGTTTCTTGTTTAATTATAAACTGATTTAACTTTAATAGTGGAGGCTTTAATTGAAATATTTTAATTAAGTGCTTGGAGCAACACAATGCCAGCTTTTTGCTGGAGACTAGCTTATCTAACAGTGTGGAGTTTCACACTTACCCAGCTCCTGTGCTGAACATACAGACTGCTATAGAACCAGCTGTAACTGCTGTTTTGACCTGGTTAATGGCATGTAAGAAGACAACAGTGAGTGCATCCAACTACACACCTTGTTAGGCCATGTTAAAAATACGCGCAGTAAAAGTGGGTGGTTAGGACTGTTTAAAAATAATTAGAGTGAGTGAAATAAGGATAATAGCTGCAGCATCTTGTTCAAAATGGGATCTCCACAGATACCCTTCCTGCCTTCTGGCAACCCTCCCTGGAGGAGTAAGTGATAGACAGGGCTATCACATTGTTCTCTGACGGACAGCCAGACTGTGGCAAAACAAACTCCAGCAGGGAATGCTGCTCTCTTCTTTTCCAGACAGGGTATTAAAAATTGAAAGCACTTGGAAGGTTCATAAATAGTGATATCAACACTATCAAGATTTCAGGAGTGTGGGGAGGAGCAAGGGTTGATTGCTTTTTAACAGATTAATTTCTGCCTTTGAACATTTCAGAAACAACACAGCCTGTCTCTGGGGCCCCTCTTGATGAGATGCACAAATAAAGAAATCAGATTTAGAAGCAGAGACGAAACTGACAACCGCAAGCAGCAGAACTTCATACTTGTAAAACTATCCAAAAACCTCTGAAGCCTTCTGGAAAGAGGGGTCAGGAAGGTGCTATTATTCTGAGAACAAGGGCAAGAATAGCAGAACAGTAATATTGATCACCTGCACAAAACCTACCCACAAGTATCTGCATGTCTGATTTGAGAACCAGACTATGAAACAGTTCATCTGTTATCATTGTGTCGGGTAAAAAACCTGAGCCACCTAAGTTTTCAAGCATTAATAACTATGGAAACTGATTCTGCAGTATACCAAATGAGTTAAAACATTTATACTTCATTGCAGATCACAGCAAAAGAGTTGCTTGCAGAGAAACCACACAAGAACCAGAAGAGGCAAGGAAGTCGTTATAAATAAAAGATGCTACAATATATGACTAGGTTAACAAGATTTGTGGAAAAAAACGTTCCATGCATTGCAATAACAGGAAGATACTGTTATTAAAAAAGCCTTCTTCCTTTCTACCAACCAGTGCCCCCATTGATCAAATAGCCAAAGATCAAACAAGAGATAACTACAACAAGGTTCCACTGCATTTGACAGTGGATTAATTAAATTACAGAAGAACATACTGATTCACACAGCATATCATGCCTCTGGCAGAAAACACTTAGGAAGAAAAAGAAGAAGGACAAGTACTTAGTGCAATTATGTAAAAGAGACAGACAAAAAGTCATTTGGGAAAACAAGTAATGCTGGGTCAAGTAACTAGGTAAAGTAACACTTGAACATGCAAGGGTGGAGCACTGCAGGGTGTTTCTTGCCCTATTTCTCTCATATTCCTGTCCTGTACTGGCTAGTACAATTCATTTTGACTGTCTGAAGGAGAAAAGCCTGCCAACTAATCTTAGAAGCCAAGGAAGAGAGATTAACAGAGGAAATGAGTAGGTCTGGGCTTCAAAATCCACCTTCTCCAATTTCCCTTTCTTCCATCTAAAGTGCGTAAGAGCTGTTATGAAACCACATGTTGTGGTGGTAAAAAAACATTTTATTCTTTTAAAACCCCTGAGTCAAGAACACGGCCAAAATTGTGCCTGAAAGCTGAAGAGGCTTGTTGGAATTGGCAGGATAAAAAATTCAGGAAAATTCAGAAATTCTCAGCTGGTGGAGATCACTTTAGCTCCTTTAATCCACACTGCTATGCTGATCCAGACCAGCTGAAAATCTGAACCTTCTTTTGTGTTGTGCTATTTTTAAGTAGCTAAACTCCAGCCTTGATTACAATTGTTCAATCCTATGACATGGTCCTGAAAGACATGTACAGTGCAAGTGAAAAAGAGCCATCACCAACATCTTCCAGTCACTCACAGAATCCTTCATGTGCCTGTCAAGTCTTATCAGTGCTATCAAATTACCTACAGCTGTTCCCAAGTCTCTGCTGAGAGCTACACAGCAAACCCCACAAAAGTGGAAGCCTTTCACCTTTAAACATTCCCTCCTGTTCAAACCACTTAAGCCATCTGCATTTTCTATTAGTCACCTTGGTGGCCTGTAACATTATCACTCTCGTGAAGGCAAGACTTAACCCCAGCTTTTCCGTTGCATGTCCCAACCTCTTCTTCCATTACTTACTCTCCTTAAGGAAATGAGGTGTAGCATTGCCATCAAGAAATGTTCCTGGTTTCCATGGTGAGAAAAAATTCCCTGGTAGCACCTAGATTTATTAAATTATACAAACCCAAGCTTTGAGAACAAAGCTGGGTCTGTCAGACGGCTGATGTCATCTCTCAGACACTCACCAGGGTGACAATGGCACATTCAGCAGTCAGTTGAGCAGCACTAAACAACGTCCGAACAAAGCGGTAAATCTGTTTCTGCTCCGGGTCATGTTTGTCATAGTCTGGTGGCACTTCGGATTTCTAAGGAAGAAATACTTCCAAATAGGTGACTGAAACAAAATGAAGCAGACAGAAAGAAAGACAGTTCACATGAAAGGGAAGAAGAGGCAGATGAACTTACCGAAAGGGGATGAAGGTTTTCATCAAAAATATCTAAGAGCATTCTTCCATCTGTATCCCTAAAAAGCATTAAAACCAAAGTAGTGTCATTATCTGAACATGACAGCACGCAGCTCTCATAGACACAAACATACTGCTAAAACTCCAATACTCTCAATGCTGCAAGATGCTTAGAAACACTGCAGAAATACAATTTTCATATAGAAATTGGACCTGTTTTGCCACAAAATTCACATGTAACATGAAATCTGTATTATAAAGTTGCTAGAATTTTCCATTCTTAATGCCTAAGACACATAGCTTTTGCACTCTCTACTGTGAGGCTTGTTCACCGTACTAAGAAGTACTGCTATAAACATAAAATCAGCCCAGCTTACTCTCCTTTTCTTAACTTTGTCATGTTAACCTTGCGATCTCTTGATTCCTCCTCCTCCTTTATTGTCAATGGTCTGAACTTTTACAAATATGTAACAGTATTTTTGCAGTTATTTTTTAGTTAATATATACATAATTCACTTTTTATTTACTTGGAAAATCCTATCCTGTTCTCCTAATGATTTCTGAAAACAAAAAGGAGTGAATAAAAAAAAAAAAAAAAAAAAGAAACCCAGACAAAATAGTATTCCTATTCATTGGTTTTATCTATTTCTCTCTCAGATCCCTGTTGCTCAGAATCAGCATGCAAGTTTATGCAACTTCTCAAGCCTAACATCCAGTATGCAATGTAAGATCTTACTACATGTAATCTTGGCAGGAACACTGACAATAACAGAAGTGAGTGGTATAACAGTACCAGTTAGAACTGGTCACTCTCTCGACAGATGCATCCATGTGACCTCCTTAATACAATCCCATCTTTCTTTATAGCATCTTGGTACTCTGGTCATAGAGTTCTTAAGAGAGAAATCACTGAATATGTCTTCTGTCTCTACTCAACAGCACATGTGTCTCAGAGCATGCAAACACGAGTTTCACAGTGGATTCATGTCTACAAAACATATTTATTAGCAGCTAACATTTAAACTTCAACATCTGAAGATGACATGTATTCTGCTATAATGCCTCCTAACTCTGGAAATAAGCATGTTGGGGTTTTTTTAAGGATTACCTAAACTAAAACAAACAGAGATAATTACTACAAAATTTCCAATCGCCAAGGAATATAATGGAGACTCTTTTACCCCTACATAAAAAGGCTAGTATCTTAATACAGAAGTAGTCTCACTGATGTGCTAAATAAACTGTGGCCCTTAACAATGAGAACAGAGAAAGAAAGAAATAATTTCCTATTTTATTTCTTCATGCTGTAGCTGCTGCATGCTATGAAGGCACATTTGATTGTCCTCAAACTATATGAAAAAAAACCACATTAGAACAAGTTTACATTATTTTCTTTATAAAATGAACCATCTACAAATTGATCCTAAGCATTTTTCATGGTTAGTTTGTTGGGGTTTCTTTTGTTTATTTATTTAGCAAATTCACCAATACTTACACATTCCTCAGAAAACACGGTTAAGTGCAGCCTTTACCACATGTTGAATAGCTAAGCACAACAAAAGCTGCAAAAAGCCAATCAATATAACAATGATAGGAGATACTGGGTAAAGAAGGAATAATAACTACAATGTCACAATCAAACTGAAAGTGGAAAACATATGAAGAAATATTCTATTTCATGTATAGTTTCTCAAAAACAATGGGACTGGTGAGAGTTTGGAGTATTAGGAAAGAATTTAGTCTTAAGCCTACTGTGCAGGAGAAAATTAACAACTAAATGCTGCCTGAAAACAATTCTTTGTCAAAGCAAGTGCTTGACTTGTTTTCTGTCAAAATCAAACTTGAGTCTTCTTAAGAGTTACAGTGGCTTCTCACTCCCCAGCCCCCATAATGAACCAAAATCTACCACATAGGTCAACAACTTCCTTTTAGCCTATAATGGCAGGAAACAGAACTTATGTTTTGCTATTGCTGTTTCATCAGCAAGTACATCTGAATGCTGTTATCACATTGTCCCTCCATTCCAAAATCAGAAACAACTGAAGACAGAACAGTAATTTCACATCCTTCATTTCAGAGTCATTAATTGATGTACATGAGCCTGCTCCAGCATTGCTGCTGAGACCACCTGTCCTGAGCGCAGCAGAGGGCACATTTAAAACACACCTTCCCACCCTGAGCAGCAACCAGACCTGCCTGAATAAATCACCTCTCCATCCTAAAAGCACAGGTAGATAGCAAGTTTTCCAAGAAGGTAACATTCAGAATCTGTTTGTCTTCAAGACACTGTCTTGGGACTGTTTATTTTATAAAGTTTAACCTCTCTGTCTACTAGTTGTAAGTCAAATTTGCATCAAGTTCTGTAAGAACACAAGTGGGCATATTTTACCGCAGATAGAAATCAGCTCTATGGCAATAGGCAAAAAAAGCAAGTCTGGTGTACTTTGGCTCTGGACTCCTCCTGCTCAACTCTGTGCTCTTACTGAAGTTCCTCACCCTTTGTAGTCCCTAATCTGCTCTTTTCGCTTAAGCCTTTTATACGGTTGGCACGAAACTTACTAGCGCACTTAAGAATAACTTACTTCCACATAACTTTAGAGTCTGATTATCTTTGACATCTCTCATTTAGTCAAGCGTAGTAAAAATTTACTAGGTTAGCCAAACTATCCAAGGGATGATGGAGGAAGGGGGAAAGAGGGAACCACAGATGGATAAACAAGTAATCCAGGCATGATCACTGATGCCTCATTTCCTGGGAAATGAGATTAAAAGTTTGCATAAAGATTTCACTCCAACTCCTGCATTCCATATTGCCATGTTTCTGTCCAAAGCCCACTGACATCTTGGAAAGTCTTCCAAGTGCTTTCAGCAGAGATCAAGCCCTAAGCCCTTCTGCCCCTGTGCACTTCTAAAGGTTTCTCTTCAGATGTCAGCCTTGTTTCAAGTGTGATGGGTGCCAGTGACCTGAAACATGGTCCTGAATGACGTAATAGCTTAACTTTAAACTTATGAGTCTCTGAAAAGACACATTGAAAAGCCATAGACAAAAAAGTCACTTGAAGTATTTATACAATCTCTCCTTAGAAATGCCATGAAATATTATCTTATGATACTGTGATATATCATGAGGACAGGGAAGTTAAGATACAAAAACATGATTCAACATGAAGAAAGCTAATTTATGCACCAAGTTACTTTTTAGAGAATGTATTTTCTATTCAATTTCAATCAGCTTGACTGAGCAGAGATCTAAAACGTACTACACCAGAAGAGATAAGCCAGGACCTGCTCTGTTTCTGAGACATCTTGAATTACATCTATTCACAATGTCATTCTTCTTGTATATTTACCATTTTTTATTTCAAACACCATCAACATTAACTGATCAATGATTTACAGTTACCTTTACAAAAGTGTAGTAAAAAAAAAATCACTGTACTTCCAGATTTTTATGGTAGCTCATCCTCTAATTTCTATTTTTTCTAAGCAAAATAATATATATAAAACATACAAAAGAATATGTTTCTCATTTCTAGCATGGGAAATAAAGAAACTACTACTCAAAAACATTTTGAAAGAAACAGCATGGATTTTTAGGGTTTGATCAGTTAATTTGTTTGAATTAGATAACTTCAGTACAAGATTTCATTATTCACATACCTGTTTTTGATGTGGTAATATATTGCAAGAGCTACACTGTAAAGAAAAATACAGAGTTAATATCTCAGGACTGTCAAATTATATTACTTGTCATATTAACATGTAAATTTAAAACCCAGCACAATGCATGACAAAAATATGCTCAGCAGCCTATTTTATTCAGTTCAGTGTTAGATACCAGGAAAACTGCTCTAAACAGACAATTCTATAATATCTGCTCAGCACACTCCAAGTGCCTCCTTTTCACTAATAATCAAGTACCTTAAGAAAATACTCCATACACCAAGTTGCACATACCTTCCATTTAATGCCCTACGCTACCAAAGTCAATGATAAGACTGTTACTGACTTCCGAGGTTGAAGATAAAGCATCACAGACATTGAACATTCTCTGTTATTGTTTGCTAATGCTTCCAGGCTAACATGAAATGTTTTAATAACCTTTGGCTTATGACTTTATGTTTAAATCCATTAACTTTTGGCTGTCTTTCTATGTAGTTACTCACACATCAGATTGAAATACCAGGCTTCTACAGTTTTATGGCATCATTTAACTCAGGAAAGACGAATCCCTGAATAACTTACTGCATTATGCATTTTCCATGTTCTCAGCCACTCACCAAAGTATCTCTGTTTATATTCTGTGCAAAGACAAAAAGTGTCCTTACATTCACAGAAAGCTAAGGTTTTAATGACACATACAACTAACTGATTTCATTAACATTTAAGAAAATGAAGACATGGCTTCTCATGGTTATTCTCCAGTTTCCAACTCACAACTCCAGTTATCAAAGGAAACATGCTCTACTCATGACTCCCTACTTGTTCCAGCAGCACAAAACCCAGTCAAAGCTAAAGAGGATGAAGGAGGGAGTTTCTGTTTGTTGACAATTTGTCTTGTCAGTGATTCACTATAAGATGCTTGTGACTTATACTGATGCAAAATTCCTTCCTTCTCCATAGAAGGCCTTTTGAAAGAGTCAATTGATTGTTCTGTAATTTTATTCCAGATTTTTTACATGAAAACTGCTATACTGTGTATTAGGAAAATAATGTGTTGGAGCTGCGTCATTAGTAGAATTTTAACTTATTTCAAGTTTGTTTGGTTTTGCTTTATTTGAACAGCCATGCAGTGGAAAATACTTCTTCTTAGTTGAAAGTAAAAACATTTTTCTAACTCTGTATGAGCATTACAACTTTTACCTGACTGCATTAAAAGTTTTTAGCTCGTAAGTGCTTTTAAAATTTGATTTTTTCTATAGATACGTATTTAAGGAATTAACAGATACCATGTACTGTAGACATTTGAAGGGCACAGCCCTCACTGAACACAAAAAACACATTTATGAATGAAGTTAGTCTGACTGAAAGCTATTCATAAAATGACTTAGTCCTCAAATTTAATTTTAAATTATGCCCCAAGGAATACACTTGCAGCTCCAGTTCACTTTATGAAAGCAGATGCAAGAATCTATGTACAGAGCTCTCTGCTTGGTGCCCATATGGCTGCTTTTGTAACAAGATGTCAAATTATGTTTAGAAAATATTTACTATTTACAAACCCGTATCAGAACCTGAAAGTCTTTTGGAGCTGTAATAGATTAACTCAGACTCAAGTTTCATTCTGCTTTTCATATGCTGGTTCAGCCAGCTCTTGGTATGCAGGAAAGAAGCTTAGGGAACTTTCCATCACCCTACTCCAGCCATCCCACTGATGCTGCAGATCTCCAGTATATGCACTAATATTTTAAATACACCAGTGCGTAACGTGACCCAGAAGAAACAAATAAGACAGCCAAAATACATCCCTCATAGATTTACCTACACGCAATAGCCATTCATCATCAGAGGCTGCCAGGGTGAGGGCAAGAAATGAAGTTTTACAAAAGCAATAATCCTGCAGTCTCTCTGCCCTTCAATCTGTTAAATGTGCAGCCAGACAGCAGAGAAAAGACTCCTCACTCAGAGGCCTTATGTGCCAAAGTCCAGTTTCTCACCCCACATATCCCTTTTCAAACCCCCTGACCCCTTGCAGATTCCAACCGTCTCCATATCGGCAGCCTGGCCCCAGCCCTGCACAGCTCCTTCCACTCTAGACCCAGCAACAGCCTTCCCAGCATGACACGGTCCCTCTCCTCCTTGTGGCTCTCCCTCCTGCCTTACCTCCCAAGTCTCTCCCAAACATCACCACTTTGCTCCCCAACCCTCAGCTTTTCTTTCTGTCTCCTCTTCAACAAGCCTGCTGCTCACCACTGTGGCCTGCTGCAAAAGCTTCAGGGCTGCTGCGGCAAACTGAGCCCACCTCTTCTTTCCATAAGCAGTTTCAGTTCTGATGCAAAAAGGGGCCCGAAACCCAAAAGGCTGCATTTAAAAGAAATCTGCATGCAAAGTATTTTAGAGCAGTAAAGTATGGGATTCCAGAAGGAAAAAAAAAAAAAGAAAAAAAAGAAAAAAAAAAGAAAATCCTTTTTTCAGTGTTCATCTGAATTATTAAGTTACTAATTAAAGAAACTTGAGGAAAAGAAAGACTATTACTCAGGCAGAAATAGCTGATGAGGAATTAGGTGTCAATCTGACTGCAAATCCCTTCTCCATTCCCTTCTTTTTCCCTTAACCAGAAAAATTAAGAACATGTTCTAGTGATCACCAGCACTATAAACCCCTTTGGACGTGTTATTCTGAATATATTTGTCTCTCATGTAAATATTTCTGTAGCACAGATTTTATCTTAATAAATTTTTGCATTTGAGTACAGCAAGGTAATCATCCTATGAACAACTCAAGAGAGTGTATCAGCAATCATAATGAACAAACAGCATAAAATGCCTGAGCATTTGTTCTCTCATTTTTTCCCCTTACTGTACGAAGTGTGAAGAACAATCCTCTACAAATACCAATTTCATTTCTCTCTAAATGTAGAAAAGCACCAGCAAAACCTGAAATGATTGTTTGAGGCATCACCCAAGGGTAAGCCCATGTACGCATCACATACAAAGCTCCCCACTGCTGTGTAATAAACTGCCAGTGTCCTTGTACTCGATAAGGAAACGAATTTGCAGACAATTCATTTCCAACAGAAAACAGGAAGGAAAGCTTAGCAAATGTTCATAAGCATCATCTCATGAACAGAAAAGAGGTCTTAAAATTCAGGTAATTCCAAAACTCTGAATAAACAAGTACCCAAGTAAGTTTTGAGAGAAAGCAAGTATCCAGTTGAATGTTGAAGCACGAGGATTTCAGCTGTTGGAATCTGAGAATCTAAATTATTGCTTTCTGTTGAGATATGCAGTATTGGGAGTTTGACTCTGCACAGAGCTAAAATAAGAAAATAGGCTCTTGCTTATCCTATTCACTGCCTCTGCAGCATGATCAAATTACATAAATTTTCTCCTTCAAAAACTAAAACCTCTGAAGCTTGCTTAGTAATGGTTCAGAAATATGTATGCATAAATACACATATATAACACAGGCTCTAGCAAAACAAAAAATAGAGTTATAAAACCCACCATTTGATGGTATACTTGAGGTTTGGTTGACTGACTGTGCTGTCATCCAGGAAAATAGTGGAGCAGGAACTGTACTTCCTTCTCAACTGCCCAGGAGGATGCTATGAAAAACACGCAAAAGAACAATGGCAATTATGTAATACCAAAGCATTTTTCTGAGCAGATGTAAGAATTCAGAAAAAACAGACTTCTCTGTCTCTGTCAACGACGCACACAGTAATGTGATCATGTTCTGAAGCAGCTCAAAAAGTTCAGAAATAATTACCAGTACAAAAGTCACAACAATCCCTGCCTGTGCCTTGACTACTGCTTTCCAGTCCCAATCTCCCCTCCGCCCCTTCTTCCCCAAAACCATGCAAAAATTTTTGCAGAGAATTGCTCAAATGCATACATATATTCGGAAAGAAAAGGTGAACAAGACCTATGTTTCTGTCCTCATTCCAAAAAAAATAAGTGGAAGAGTGAAAAAGAAATCATGTTAACAATGAATACTGATTTAGAAATAGATACAAAACCATGTCTGGAGTAAAGAGAATTCAAAAAACCCAAACACAAATAAACCCCAACAAAATGAAGTAGGCGAAAGAGATCTTTGCAGTAAGACTACTAAAACATCTAAAGTTTAAACGGGAAAACTCAGAAAAAATAATTCATCAAGAATAGTTTGTTATTAGACAGGAAGAAAATACATCAAAGTATGTAAGAGAAAGTGGATATGCAAAAAAAAAAAAAAGAAACAAATAAAAAAGAAAAAGCTTTCCACAGATTTTAACTGTATTTCTGCACTACCACAGAAAACATTGCAAAGCTCAGCCACAAAATGACATTTGACAACACTGCTTATTTCTGAAGATATTTTTGTTGAGAGAGCTTCTCCTTCAGCTCCTTGCTCCTTCAGAGCAGCCAACAATCCACCAGTCTAAAGAGAACAGTTTCTTCATATCAGCTAATAGCTGTCACAGTCAACAATGCTCTTTGATTTTATCCTGGCTTATTTTACCTACGCTAGCGAATAGCTTGAACAAGAGCCTGTGTCAGGAAAGTTAAGATCAGTCAAATTATAACAAGTTACATGTTTGAGTTACAACAGAATAGGTTTAAAATTCAGTTGGCACATTGACATGGAAATTTTACGTGCCTCACAATGAATGTTGTTTCTATCGTTTCAGTGGAGCCCAAAGTCAATGACATCGGTGGAATCCACAGGTGCTTACCAGTTCAGAGCAACTGAGTCTCTAGGCTACAGTCCTGCGACTCCTACCTCAGTACATTTTCCCTTAATTTACAGAACAGATATTATTAAAAGTGCCAGCACTCCCATCTTCTCACTAATGCTTAATTTTCCACAGGCAGCAGACTCCTTAGCAGCATTCATTAGACAGAGAACAGATACACTCCTGGTAAAACCTACATGCATCTGAGTAATCTTTCTATTTTTCCCAGCTATGACTGAAAGAGCATGCAAAGTCTTCTGTCAATTGGAAAAAAAAATTAAATCGTTTTCTGAAACTATCACAATTGTAGAAACATCACGTTCAAATTATGTGAAATCTCACCAACAGATTCTATCAAGGTCCCTCACTTGACCAGTGGAATTGTAGGCTGAACTACTTATCTTGGAAGTGAAAAGTTATACTGGGAAAATTAAAATTATCCCCTCTCAAAAATTCTCCAGGACTTTGGAAAGGTATTTCATGATACTATGGAAGCTCACAATCCATCAACCTACCAAGCTATTATATGTAAAGCAAGGCATCAAACAGAACATTTAGAAGCACTGGAAGCATTAATGACAAAATGTACTATCTAGCACTGATGTATACAGAGAAAAGCACTAGGAGAGTGGTGACTTATAGCTTTTGTTCTACCATAGCTGAGTTTGAACTTCTGGATTAGTCTGTTAAGTACCTTATGCAGGCACGATAAAGGCAAAGCAACTTAAAACCAGCTGAAAATGAGACTTCAGTGGTTTAAAAAAAGGGAGAGGTATAGACATTAAAAATAATTTAAAAAAGGCATATGGAAAGTTTTAATTCTACATTTTAAGTATAAACATAGTTTAAAGGTTTAGATAAAATAGAAGATAAATGGACTAGATTTGTTCAAGGCAAACATGAGTTAAAAAACAGAAAACAACTCTGTAGCAACACCACTGTCAGATTTAAATCTTAGATAAACAGCATTTACATTTGATACACGCCAATAATTGCAGCCACACACCTTATTTCTGAAACTACCATATCATAGAACTCTCCACAGTTTTCAGCCCACATCACAGTTTGTTAGGCTGAGAACTTTTCACACTTCAGAAAAATACGTGGTGTCTCATGCCTCACTTTCTGTTCACAAGCTGGCAGGAAGGGGTACCTCTCCCAGTCTGAAGAATGGTGCCAAGTGTAAACCTACTATCTTGGATATATATACACATTTGTGCCATGTGAATAACTAATATATCGGTAGATCAACATTCCTAACATCTACTCTGATGTCCAAGTAATAGATATTCTGCCTTTTCCAAATTACTGGAAAACACCTTCAGCTTCATAGTCTAGCTTGACTGAGCTGGAAGACATCTAAGTCCCACAGTTCAGCCAAATAGGACTTTCTGAACCTCCACAAAACGTTGCACAGGAACGTTCTCTATCCTTGCAAAGGACCAAATTGGTTTCTGAGCATCATCTCAGTACTCAGCACTGTTCTACAGAGAACCCCCCTTCTGTGTCCATTTCAATGGGATAAGTCCACACCCAAAATTGTAAAGGAGCTTAATGCCTTCACACTTCAAATTCATTAAGGCTGATCACAAAAATCTCCCATTTAGATAACTCAGAGAGGATCTAAGAGAAAAATCAGAACAGCTGAGAAAGAAGGTTTGGCTAATTTCTTCAAGGCTCTATATTCTAATGTTAATGGGAACCTTCTCAGGTTCTGTACCACCATGAAGGCTGACAGGGGGGAAGAAAGGGCTAGTATAGCTCCTTTTGTAAATCTTCATATGCAAACGAGGCAGTTAGCATAGCACAGTGTGGAGCCTTGACAATCTCTGCTATTAACAAATATTAACAAATTAAAAGTATTTAATTAATATGAAGTGGGATTCACTTCATGTGTGTATTTTAACTTGAAGTAGTAACATGTTTGTACCCAAGCTGAGATTCAGTAGACGTCACAATTTTCAGCTTCAGCAAGACTCCTGACTTCATCTGGCAAAAAATTCCTGAAGGACAAGTTTCATCAGAGGTTTGAAAAAACTCATCTAGAAGGAAAAACTGAAAGACTGGAGTGGTCTTCTTCAGAACAATGCAACAGCAATGGCCTTAAGTCATGTTGAAGGGAATTGCAAAGAAGAGAACGCTGCTCTCCATGACCAGTGTGGATGGGATAAGAAAGAGCAGGCTTCTGGTGAACAATGGAAAGTTAAGATTGGACCTGAAAGTGAGAGAGGAGGTGATGGCAAAAATAATCCAACCCAGCCATCACCTTTTTCTAATAGCAGGGATAGCTCGAGTGACTTGAGCAGTGATAGAATCTCCATTACTGAAAGTTGTAAAGAAAAGGTAAAACAAACATATACCAGGAATAGCTTAGATGCAGGATTCTGCTCTTAGGAAAAAAGCCAGAATGACTGACCTCTTGAGATGAATTCTGGACCAATTTTCTATCATTTTATGATTTCTTTTGGAGGGACGATTTGTAGCTCTTTATTCCAGAAGCAGCTATTTTTCTCATTTCAACCAAAGATGTTCATTAAGAAATGCTGACAGCACAGGCTACAATGAGTACGTAATAGCTGTTTTGTGAAATATCTTTCTTTACAGGAAAAGATGTATAATTGAAAAAACTGCTTTATAACTTGCTAAGCTTTTACACATCTTAGAGAACAAACCCTAAACGATCAAGATTCATTGTACTTGTGTTAATGCCAGGTCTTTCTAGCTCTTAAAACCAGCAGTTTTCCCCTCTTGCACAAGTGCTAAGGAAATATCACTGCTTTATTTTTATCCCAGCTTCAACCTGAAACTTTCCAAATCGTGTTTCTTTCAGATGCTTGAACAATAGGCTTTACTTGAAGTTTTCATAAAATACGTATTTTCAGAAGTAGAATGGCTAAGTTTGCCATCAAAATCATGCAAGCTCTGCAGAACTGCTTCTGTATACCTGCTATGATATGAAAGGAATCACAACAAATTCCTAACTAATTGGCAATGAGAATGAACAAAAGGATGAGTTTCTCTCAGCCTTCATTTTAGCATCACTCAGAAACTAAAACTAAATTTGTGGGGAAAGGGGAAGTGTTACTGTTTCTTTTGTTAAAATTGTCATTCTAGGGTGGTTTGGGATAGAAACATCTAACAGATGAGTGAGTGCATACTGACCAAACCCCATACTCAGAACTGACCAGAAAAGGACCAGTCAGCTCTGCCTGGAAGCTCTTTAGCAACACTAGTATGGCACTGTGCCCTGAGGCTCAGCAGGATGTGTTCATTGGGCACAATGCTTCCCTAATGAAGCTATACAGCTTTTGTACCAGAGCTGGCCGTCAGCCAGTCAACTTCCAGTTTGGCAGAGAAGCTTCAGCCTTTTTCAGTGTTCTTTTACACTTGTCCCATCAAAAGATAATTTGCAGCTTCTGTCCTAAATAATTACAGTACTGTCTCTTCTTCCATCAAACCAGGTGTAAGTTATTGCATGATTTTAAGAGGTACTGTTAAATAGTATTTCACCCCATGGAAAGATTGACGCCTGCTTGCACCCATCTGTGGAGACATGCCCATTAGCTTCCAGGCAGTTAGAAGCTAGCCAGAATCCTAATAGGCAAAACTGGCATGCAAAAGTACACATGAATCCAGATTTCAACAACAAGCAATATGCCAGGACTACTTCTGACTTGGAAAAAGGAGGTTCCTATCTTGGGGATGGATCTTCTATTGCTTCAGGACATGATTTAATTCTGACAACATTTTTCACAGAAGAAACATGACTTTACAGGTCACCAAAGTGCTTCCAAAATCAAGCAAGCCATGCACACAATTCTCCGCATGGCTCTGCAAAGCCTCTATTTATTTCCATCTTGAGTAATTTGATACTACAGTATAATTGTCTAAATTTAGTGGCTAGATATGGATATATTCACCTGAATCAAAGCTAGTGGAAACTGCTTACCTTTCTTTGCCAACATCTACAGAAATAAAGATCCAGTCCAACCACTCTTAAGTAATACTCATCGTACCTCATCAGTCTACAACACGATTCAACCTTGATTAGTTGATTCAACCAGTTGATTAGTTTCACCAATGCTTGATAATGTCTAAAAATGATGCCTTAGACTAGATCTGTACTTGCAAGTATTTTGCTCTCAAAGCTTGTTCTTACTCACGTCAACTTTACAAAACTATGTCAGCATACCACCAAGCTCTTGGGCGGCTCAGCAACCATTGGTAAACTCTTCCGTGGCACACACAGGCCCTACTAAACCACTGATAAAGCACCCTGCTTTACAAACCTGAAAGATTAAATAGTTCTTTGAACACTAAAAGCAGCTCAAAGGCTTGTATTTACATAGCACGTAATTGCTACTGTTGTACAATTTGACCAGAGGGACCTTACTAGGCTCCCAGCACAGCAAGTATTGTACAGCAACCTTGTAAAAGAACTCTCTTGTGTGCTCTCATTCTATCTCAAAAGTCATCTTTTGTTCCTCCCCCTACAACAGTTTGTCATTTTATATAACTTATTGCCTCAAGGCTAATAGAAGAGGTACGATTCATCGCCCTAGAGGCCAGGAAAAGAAGCAAGGGGCTGAAAGATACTAGAAAAAAAATAATTTCAAACTGTAAGTTTAGGTAAGCCATTAAAGAAAACCTGCTCATTCTAACTTATTGGAAGCCTGAAAAAGCTTGAACATTACCTGTTAGGAATGGCATAAGTATAGGGCCAGCTGGCATATAAAGACCCTCTCTAGACCTGGTTTTTCGTGATTTTGCTATGGAGGGGAGCAAAGACCACAATAAGTAATCTCTAGGAGAGCTTCAAGAGCACCTGAGAAGTCTGTAATCTATCTTCCAGTTTATCTTGCTCTTCTCTTTGAGGAAGGAATGTTAATTAAAATATCTTAAGGAATTTGGACAGCAATTTTAAGTCTTTACAATAGCCAGCCTTAGGCAGTCCACTTTAAAACAACATCTCACATTTTATGTTATGCTTTGTATGTTTCACAGATTAAACTGATTTGCAGACTATGTCCCCATTTCAGAATGCATCTTATTTATTCTTATAATCACTAGTTGAAAGTGTCTGATTACCAGTCACATGTCTAGTAGTTTTAAAATAGGGAAGCAGGACACCCTCTTTACTCAATCTGACATGAAAATTTGGGAGCTACACAGGAGCTACACAAGTATGCAAAAAGGCTCACAGAACTTGCTTCTACCACACGACGTGTACACCATGTACTCCTCTGCTCTCCACTAGTCTCCATCAGTAGGGCTGCTGCTGGGAAGAAAATTCCCCTGATGTGTATCACTACAGTGTCACTTACACGGACTGGGGCTCGGACATGTATGATGCCCAGGAACTTTTCCCCAGAATGCCTAAAAAATTTTGGTCTGTACACGTTAGGTTTTGCACTTGAAATGATAAAAACAGTATCAGTCTGCTGGGATCTGAACATTCAGTTGCCGGGTAGCAGACAGCAGAAGTCATGTCGAGATCCCTAAAGATGATGCTTCCTTTCAGAAGCAAGCCTTGTTGCTACAAGGTTGATGAAGTGTCCCCAGAAGTAAAAAAGGTAAAAATATGCAGAAGAGAGATATTACTTCCTTTTATCTTTCTTCTCTTTTATCCTTCCCACTCTATCTTCCCCCAGAAATATTCCAATGTGCAAAAAATATCCCTTATTTTTACAGTATATTACTGCTCATGAGCAGAGATTCAACATTAAGAGCACATCTTGTCAAGAAGGGAGGAAAGTACTTTCTGAAAGGGAAAATTTCTAGAAAAACTTGATGGAGAAAACAACTTTTCCACCCCCACTCTGCTCCTTTCCCCTGCAAAAAATAATCACCCAGTACGAAGAAGTAGCTACTGCAAACAATAATAAAACATTCACTCTTTTCTCCACCCCCACCCTCAAAAAACATAAAACATGTCTTCCTGTTTGCTTTCCTTGTACAGGCAGAGATACTGATGCAATCTCTCCTCTCTGAAAAAGGAAACGCCTCTATCTCAGTCAGCATCTTTATCCCCATGAGCAGCTTGACTAAGCAGATTAAAAGAAAAGGCAAGCACACACTGAAGCAACACTAAAACCAAAACAAAAAATCAGCAACTGCCAGGTCAATGGGAAGGTGAAGCAGAGTCTGCTGCAACTGTTTAGAAATTAAAACAGGCTGAAAGCAAGCAAAACCACCAAGTACATGGTAGGTAGGTAGATAACTGCCAGCACCTACAAGGATGCAAAGGATCCAGCACCATCCCCAACCTGCTGTCTTTCTCCCTGGGCTCTCTGGAAAGACTGAGAGTTAATGTCTTCTCCACAGCACCCTCTCACCCCCAACTTTCCTTTCCCCTTGCCTTCCCCTTGCCCAAAACCAAACAGCTGCTGGTTTCTTCCATCACACCTACTGATAAGGTGAATCTGAAACAGGACAACTGCCAGCCCTTGACAACACACAATAAATCAAAGCAGGAACCTGTGATTTGTATTTGGGGATCAAAGCAAAGTAGTCATCCAATTAAAACATTCTACAAACAAAAGCAAGCAACAAAGGAAAAGAACAATAGCGTGATCATATGGAGAAAGTGGACTTGGAAATGAGGAAGAGCTGATATTAATCATTTTCACAGGTAACATTTCAAAACACAGAGTTAGGCAACTCGCTAAAAAAGAAAAAGCACAACTTTTCTTGATAGTTCTCTTACTAGCCAGCCTCCCTGATCACCCAGGAAATGCCTGCAAAATAACCAATCAGATACTGCACAAAAGGATAAAAATGTTTTGTTGCTTATCTTGGTTATTTATCACAAAAGAAAAATAAGTATATAGGACTTAGAAAAAAAAAGAAAAGAGATGACATTATGGAATAACCATAAAAGAGAAGAGCGCTGCATTATGGTGAGGAGTTCTTGTAAAAAGAAGACAAAACAATGCTCCAAAATTTAGGTGCTCTTGGCTTGTTTCCTCTAGAGCAGATATAGGGACCAGGCACTTCACATCAACAGGGAAACAAATGAGTAGGAACAGCTCCTGTTACAAATGCACTCAGCACATTCTGAAAAATGATGGAAAAGAACTGATCAACTAATAGGGTATATAATTAATTCACTTACCATGCAAATACTCCCCATCGTTTGCCACACACAATTGTTAAACTTAACTATTTCCTCAAACAAGGCTGTCTAGGAAAATTACAATGGTTCCCTGCAGTCTACAAACCTAAACACAGTTGCCAGTTAAAGGCCACAGCAACCACTTCAAAAATGATCACCAGTCTGTGCAACAGCTTTAGCAGACTGAATTTTTCGGAGGTGCTGAATGAATACTCACAGGTTGCTGAAGTAACTTAAGTATCACAGACCACATTTGAAAATAACGTTATCTATGGGCATTGGCTAAAAAATTTAACTGACTTGTAAGGACACAGAGAGAAAGCCATGGTAAGGACTTCAGCTTCATAAAGGCTATTTTTAGCTTTGTAATTTAGAAGTGCTTTGGTAAGTAGAAAGAAGTCAGACTTAGGATAGCAGTAAACCAGACTAATAAGGGAAGCTTCATTGGTGCAACCTTAGCCAATGCTTTGCATGATACTTGGGGGGAAGGAAAAGAAAAAGGAAATTGGGGAGAGGCTTAGTGCTTAGGGTATCAACTGGATAAGCTGCTACACTGAGCTTCCAACACCACAACATTTCAGTGATATGATCTGATCATCCTTTCCTTTTCTGCACAAGCCAGCACTGCCTAAAAATATTTTATACCAAGGATTGCAATAGTGTGCTTCCAGCAGCATTTGTAATAGTCATCTTTGTTCAATCCACCGGAGGAATCCACTCGCAGTCTGCCTAATGCAGAACACATCTTTTGTGTGATATGAAACAATTCAGGACCTGTGAGAATTTCATCCATGACACAAGGCAGACTGTGACAGAAACTCAGTTATTATCTTGCTTTGCAATGTCTAAATATTTATTTTTTTGCATGGAACCTTTCAAGTCGGAGGCTACAAAGCATGCTGGAAGTTCCTCAGCACACATTATTAAATTTACAGGAACCCAGTGCAACAGCTTTACAAGTAATTTTATAGCAATACAACTGCACTGCAAGCCACCCTCACAGGCACTGTAAACAATGGAAGTGTTTTACAGGGGAACAGGAGGTGAGAAGTACTGAGAATATCTGCTAAACTTGTGGGTCAAGCTTCAAGGCTTTTATAAGCCTCTCAGTATCTCATGACTTTTCAAAATCTTAACTCTTGGGAAACTGAAAATCTCAGCTTGCTTTTGAAGCCAGGCAGTAATTCCAGAAACACTCAGCACAAACTAGTTCTGCCAACAAACGAAGCAGTCCTGTCTTCTCACCCCTCCCTCCCTTTCTGAGGGGGCAATCACATTCAGGAGCAGATCCGTTTTAGCTTTTAGCCATGCCTGCATTTGTGCCTCAATCCAGTTTACCTGGAGCTGCACAAACATTTGCCCAGCACAAAGGGATGCAGAGCCTATAAATCACATCCGTTTCTTTCAGCAACTGTAGTGGTTTAAAAATGATTCATGAAGTGATGGCCTACATTTACAGATAGAGAAGAGTTTGAGAACTACCCATTTCACCCTAAATGCAAATACCACTGGGAGACAATTAGTTCTTTCCCTCCTCAATTTTACTGAGGTGTAACTCCAGATATTTCAGCACAAGGTTTAACATACTGGGAACTGCATTAGATCCAGGTGCTTCAGTAGTACAAACAATACTAACTGGGGCAAAGAGCTTGGTCCAAAGCAGGCTACAGGGGATTAGCTCTCAGCTTCACCATGAATTTGATTCAAGCAGAAGAGAACTGAACTGAAAAATGCCTGGGTTACACAAGCATAACAAATTCCCATCTTCATACTCAGCGTGTAGCACATGTGAATCCACATTTACACTGCATCAACACTGGTCAGGCACTTCAGAACTTCTGTGTAAATATGAAATGCTGCAGCTCTCTGCCAAAGCAAACTTGCATACAAATGTAATTTAAAGTTTTGAGAGCTTTGTAATAATTTTATAAATCACACTGATGTGTGCAGCTCTTTGTCCCAGGTACCAGTTACCTATGTACACTGGTTGTGAGCATGATACTGTCTTCAAGCCATCCAGTATTCCACTAACTCAATAGCCAAGACCTATACTTCTGGATCCTGACGCAGAACAGACATTTGAAGCATCAGCACCCTCTCACCAATGTGGAAATCACGTGTGGTAACTTATTTACCGTATAATATAGACAACAAGGAGAAAGCTGCATAGCAAGGCATTTTCACTTACGTGGTTTATATAGAGACTCTTGCGTTTTTCTCTCACTGCAAAAACACAAAATATGATAGAAATATTACATGACTATTTTTCCCGATTAAGTTTCTTATATACTATTTATAATAAAAAGAACAGGAGGCTATCTATGTGCAACATTATAACTGCTTTTACACTAACCAAGTATATTTACATAACAAACACAGAAAGAACATGTATCTGCACGCATAAAGGCATTTACGCTCACTGGTATGGTGATGGATTAAAATTCTCATCCATTTGGGTACTTCACCAAGCATTGGTCCGCATGGGAAAGTTAATACGCAGTAAGATACAGTCCCAAGTTAGCAATGGATTAGGCATCCTTCACCAGTTCTCTCTGTATGTACTTCTGAGCCACCAGTGCCTTCGTGCAAGGTACCTTGCTGCAAAGTGGCCTACGCTAAAGGCATGAAAGCAGCTGAACAGCTACACCACGGAGTTAGCGAATTCTCATTATAGCTTACTGTGCACTAACTCCCATAGAGGAGCCTTGAAACCATACGCATTACACCACTGCCTTCTATAATTATCAGGTGCAAGCCTGATACTATTACTGATGTTACATATAACCATGAAAATACATTACTTTGGTGAGTATGAACCAGTCACCACAAGCAAGGGTTGCAAGTCAAAGCCACAATTAGCCAAAATATTCGGAAAGTAAACAGCAACAAAAGGGAGATAGATGTATAAACTCTTAATTGTCAGGCAAATGCTTATTACAGCTGATTAAATATACTCTATTTAATTTTTTTAAAGCACTTTCCCGTTAACTCACCCCATAGAGAGCCTGTGGAGCTCTGTTCCAGTAAAAATACCAAAGCATTTAAGATACAAGTCTGAAGGCAACTAATACAAATCAAACTTCAGGATTAAAATGGTTTCATGCTGTAGGTGATTAAATGCACTTTGGTGCACCATGATTTGAAAGCTGTGCAACCCAACACACTTAGCAAAATAAGAGTGCTCATGATGGTGGGATAGCCTGTCCATTCCCTGTTGGATGAGAAGCAGTTATTCATGATTTACTATAAGCAAGCAATCTCACATAAACAAGGCTGTATGTGTGAATACTGTGAAATAATTGTGTTTAATGCAGACATAAAATGAAAAGAAAATAGGAAAAAACTTTTAAAAATCCTTACATAATTTTCCTCCCAGGGAGCAGAAAGGAGAATCACACATGACAGATGTTAGCCATGTCACTTAGTACATGCTCAGATCCACAATTACGGACATTATATAAGAAACAGAATTAAACAGGAACAGCAGGAAAATTCTGATTGTCTAGTAAATAGTTAAACTACCTTAAGTCCTACTAAAACATTACACTACACTTTAGTTCCCCTCACAGCATTTATTACCAGAAAGGCACAGAAGTAATTGAAAGGGAAACACAAAAATGATGGTAGATATTAACTTCTAAGAATAGCCAAAGCATTTGTCTAGTATTGCATGTTGCAATATACAGGCAGTAAACAATTCTGATAAGCTGTGTGTAAACCTAATAAGAGTACATAACTGAAAATTAATACCTATAAGCCATGAAATTTTGAACACAATTAAGTATTTAACAGTATTTTAATCATAATTATACCGCATACAAAGTTCTAATGGACAAAATCCTATAAAGACAGGCTACACATACACTCCAAATTCCATTTTAATCACCTTTTTTCCCTACCTTACTTTTTCTTTACTGTATTTTCCCTTGTATCCGTTATTCAATTCCCCATGAAATCATGTATTTACAAAAGCAAGAACATCATTCACAGCTCATTCCCATCTGCTATTTCCAATCTCCAGAAGCCCATAGTAATGTATTTATACACACCCCTCACCTCTCCTTGCTCAAGCACTGCTTCTGCTGCACATTATTCCAAGCAACACATTGACCTCCTTTCCCTTATTTTCCCCATAAAATAGAAATTCAGTTAGCCTGGATTCTCAGGTAAGCCACTACAAGGCGGCAGCTGTGCTTTTGCACTTCTGGCCCACTCTGCCATAGTGTAAGGCTCAACTCTTTCCAGAACATGGGCCAATGGGGAATTGGGCATAGCAGAAACCAATTTTGTCACAGCCACTCTCTCTTGTGACCTCAACCCTCCCTTTAAACAAGGGAAATAACTGTCTTTAAACAAGGGAAAGATAATTATTGCACAAGGCAAAAGGCCAGTTTTGCCAAGCTAAAATGACTGTAAAGGGGTAATTCCATCACTTGGCTTCAGTCAGTTTAAAAATGCTTTGCACAGCTCACACAGTGCAGTGTGGACTTCAGCAGACAGGACAGTAGTGTTATAACTAACCATCATTTTGTAATACAAACTCCTAACTGCAACTTCAAGCTTCTGGCTTTCAAGCACGGGGTTTTGAGAAAATGAAGCTAGACAGATTTAGAGTCAGTTTTAACAATTAAACTACTTTCTTACTAACATTTTAAAACTTGAAAGTTTTGGAATGCTTCAAGTGAGCCAATGCATCAAGGAGACCAAGATGCTGCCAAATTGTCTTAGTTTTCCCCATTTAAGGGTCAATGACCTGTTCCTATTCTGCAGGCACTTTCAACTGTTACTGGTGAACTTCTGCAGTAGTAGGAAAATGTATTATCTTGAAATAAAAACGAGTGCGAAAATACACACACAAATACATACATATGTATGTGTGTGCATGTATTTATGTACATACATGTTCTTCATTGAGCTGTAACAGGAACTCTGTGCAATTTCTATACACCACCTTAATGCTACCCATATCAGAATCAAAGACAAAAATCCTTGAGGATTACGTCAATCAAAATGTCTCTCATTTTGGGAGTTTCAAAACATTTCTTTTTGTTTTATTCAAGACAGGAGACTGTTCCCAGTCAACATGAAAGAGTAAGTGCAGCTTAATTCACTTCTATCCACTATATAAATACAGTTTCAAAATCCTCCTTGCCTGAAACCCATTGTTGCACCAATACTGAAAAATTCAGCCAGTAAATTGTGTGTGTAAAGCCTAATGTAAGTTAGGAGAGGTGGACGGCTGTAACTCACTTTCAGGAAAGACCATTATCAGCACCCTGAAGTAGCAACCATTGCCTTCTTGCTATTAAAAGGACAGGATGTTACATTTTTAGAGTGCTCAGGTTTGTAAACCCTGGCTTAACCACAAGCACACACTAAATAAATAGTGCACAGCTTTTCGGTACCCTAGACCATCCCCACTTACAGGCCAAAGTCAGCAAACAAGGGAAAACTTGCATAAAGCACTCACAGAAGTTAGACAAAAAAGGTGATAGTCTTTACTAGCTCCCTGAACCTGGAGAATTACTCACGATGATTCAGCACCTACAAAATTCCCACAGTTGGAAACATTTAGAAAAGCTACTTTAGTTAGGAGTCAAATTAGTATTTATTGTGTCTTCAACTTTTCTACAGATTCATTGAACTCTCAGGTAATTAAGGGTGCAGACTAGTAAGAGAGACAGGACAAATTAAGATGCTTAGCATTGCATCCAAGCTTCACAGAACAATAGGAAATTCAGACCATTTAACATCCAGAGATGCCTATCCCATCTCATTATATCTGGGGTAGTCCGCTTGTTCTTTACCCACATTTTGATTACAAGCTGCTCAAGCACAGCTCCTATTCCAGGACAATACTGTGTCCAGTGATTACCAGTGAGGCTGAAAGAGTACAGGGCTACTAGAAAGCCATATATGGAATTGCCTGAAGGTAACGTTGCCAAGTCACTCCAGCATGTAGCAGTAGACTTTGCCATTTCCCACTTCTAAAACATGAGATATACACCCAAGAGTCACAGCCAAATCCTGGATAAAACCTTGAGACCCGATGCCCCTCAACTATCCATTGTGTATTTCAAATGTCTGCTGGTCTTCACAGTATCACAGTATGCTAGAGATTGGAAGGGACCTCAAAAGATCATCTAGTCCAATCCCCCTGCCAGAGCAGGAACACCTAGATGAGGTTACACAGGAATGTGTCCAGGCGGGTTTTGAATGTCTCCAGAGAAGGAGACTCCACAACCCCCCTGGGCAGCCTGTTCCAGTGTTCCGTCACCCTCACTGAGAAGAAGTTTCTTCTCAAGTTGAAGTGGAACCTCTTGTGTTCCAGTTTGTACCCATTACCCCTTGTCCTATCATTGTTTGCCACTGAGAAGAGCCTGGCTCCATCCTCGTGACACTCCCCCTTTATATATTTATATACACTAATAAGGTCACCCCGCAGTCTCCTCTTCTCCAAACTATAGAGTCCCAGCTCCCTCAGCCTTTCCTCATAAGGCAGATGCTCCACTCCCTTAATCATCTTAGTTGCCCTGCGCAGGACTCTCTCCAGCAGGTCCCTGTCCTTCTTGAACTGAGGGGCCCAGAACTGGACACAATATTCCAGATGCGGTCTCACCAGGGCAGAGTAGAGGGGAAGGAGGACCTCTCTCGACCTACTGACCACCCCCCTTCTAATACACCCCAGGATGCCATTGGCCTTCTTGGCCACAAGGGCACAGTGTTGGCTCATGGTCATCCTGCCGTCCACTAGGACCCCCAGGTCCCTCTCCTCTACACTGCTCTCTAACAGGTCGTTCCCCAACCTATACTGGAACCTGGGGTTGTTCCTGCCCAGATGCAGGACTCTACACTTTCCCTTGTTATATTTCATCAAGTTACTCCCTGCCCAACTCTCCAGCCTGTCCAGGTCTCGCTGGATGGCAGCACAGCCTTCTGGCGTGTCAGCCACTCCTCCCAGCTTAGTGTCATCAGCAAACTTGCTGATAGTACACTCAATTCCCTTATCTAAATCGTTGATGAATGTATTAAATAATACTGGTCCCAGTACTGACCCTTGAGGCACTCCACTAGATACAGGCCTCCAACTAGACTCCGCCCCATAGACTACAACTCTCTGGCTTGTCTCCTTCAGCCAGTTTGCAGTCCACCTCACTACCTGATCATCCAGACCACACCTCCTCAGTTTAGCTATGAGGATGCTGTGGGAGACTGTGTCAAATGCTTTGCTGAAGTAAAGATAGACCACATCCACCACTCTGCCATCATCCATCCACCGTGTTATTTCCTCATAAAAGGCTATGAGGTTGGTCAAGCATGACTTCCCCTTGGTAAAGCCATGTTGACTGCCCCTCATAACCCTCTTATCCTTGACATGCCTTAAGATGGCACCAAGGATAAGGTGTTCCATCACTTTCCCAGGGATGGAGGTGAGGCTGACCGGTCTATAGTTACCCGGGTCCTCCTTCTTGCCCTTTTTGAAGACTGGAGTGACATTTGCTTTCCTCCAGTCCTCAGGCACCTCTCCCATTTCTCAAGACTTCGTAAAGATGATGGAGAGTGGTCTAGCAATGACTTCCGCCAGTTCCCTCAGCATCCCATCTAGACCCATGGATTTATGGATGTCCAGATTGCTTAACTGGTCTCTGACCCATTCCTCATCGACTAAGGCAAACTGCTCCGTTGACCTGACTTCATCTGAGGTCACAGGGGTACAGGGCTCTTCAGGACTGCCTCCGGCAGAGTAGACAGAGACAAAGAAGGCATTCAATAACTCTGCCATCTCTGTATCTTCTGTCACCAGGGCACCCATCCCGTTCATCAGTGGGTCTTATCTATAGAAATATTTTCACTCATAGTCAACAGGAAGGTTTGCCAGGCCAACATTATACAAGATGGAGAGTGGCAGTTACATGCCTACTAGGTGCTCTCAATATTGCCAGCTCAGCTCTTCTCTTCTACATTGTCTTAAGAAGTTGTGGGGGTCCCTTAGACTCCATCTGGCTGTCAGCATACAACCCTACACATCCTAAACAACACTTGTATTTTCCCCTTAACAAGCATGTTATTACATTTTGGTGTCAGGTAACCTCCATGAATAATATGATAACTCCAAGAGCCCGAAGTACAGCTAAGTAAAATGCTTACTACTGTATTGTCTCAGCAGAATGGGATGTTTTACTGGCAATAAATCAGCAGATAAATGTTTGCAGAACCTTTTTTCTTTCGTACAGGCAAAATAGTCTTTGGATTTTTTCCACTATTATCAAAGGTAGCTGAACAGATCTTACACTCCTGTTGATAACATTTCTATATTGTTTCTCTAAATTCACTGGTTTTGCTCAAAACTGAGTTGTTCTTTGTTCTTAAGCTAGAACAAAGCTTCACAGACCAACTCTTGCACAGCTGTAAACTGTCATTTTAAAAAATGCTTATGGTAAACTCCATACTGCAATAAATTAACCATTATTATTACTACAAGTGAGAATAATCATCAGGCCTGGTCAAAATTTTAATTATTGGACTTGGGACTTTTTTTTCCTTCTTTTTAACAAGCTGTAACAAGAAACAGCATCCATATGGGATTATATATTCTCAAAACACTATATAGACATCAATATTCATAATACAGTGTACTATGGAAAAATTATCATTAATTACAAACTACTAAACCATGTTAGAATGGTATATAATACACAAAACCACTTTATAAGGCATTGACAGAACCAGGGCTGAATTCATAAGTACAATCTGAAGGGCAACAGAGGTACTCACATAATCAACTCTTCAACTAGGACCTAAATGTATATCCTCTTTGTTCTCGTCATGTGCAAAAATTAGCAAGAAATATACAATAAGTGAAAACTACATTATTTATAAGTCACATACTTGACACTGCAATTTACTATGTAAATCAAAATGGCATTTATAGGCAGTGAAAGAAGGACAAAGAATTCACACTGAACAATCAGAATTACAGTGTAGCAATTGGTTTGAAAGTCTTGGTAGAAAATAATGAGTTTTGCATTGATTATTCATCTACTTCTAAAACAACATGTCATACATGTCCAACAGGGAATGAATAAACCAGAATAAATGGCTTCTATTCTACTAACTCTATCAAGAGGTTTGCTTAGCAGATATAACTCCAGAGATATCATTTTGTCTACAAGTAAAAAAGAATCTCCAGGCAAATATACGATTATATCAAATCCATAATGAAAGAAGAAGACAGAAAGTTTGAGCGGAATGTTGTTCTGTTATTAAGATATAGTACTGAGCTCATGATATTTACAATATCAGCTACCTCGGAGGAAACTCTAGACTGTCTTCTTAGTTAACATAAACTGGCATTTTCTCAAGAAAATACTTTCCACACGTTTCCCAGAAGCTTGTCCTAATGTTCGGAATTTTCAAAAATAAGAGTTACATAGGAAATTTTGGATTCAGATTCAAGGAAAACATTTTAAAAATATAGTTATATTAGGCTTTAGCCATATCTGTAGTTCTGATACAATACCTACTTGGAACTTACAATTTCAGCACATGACAGGACTCAAACCTGCACCTTCTACTACTGGTCTGACAAAATAAATAATTAAAGGTGTGACTTCTTTAAACTCTTAACATGAAGCCTAAAAGCCTCTTTTTTGGGGAAGAGAATTATATATTAAAAGACAATCCCATGTATTCTAATAAAGGGGTTAGAGATAACTGCAATAGCAAATACTGTAATAAATTCAGTAACCTACCATCTGTTTGTGATTTACTGAGAAATATCGTACTGGCTCGTGGATGATCTGATGGGTTGAATTCCATGTTCAAATCTGGAAAGAAAGAAAGAAAAAACACAAAAACATTTATGATTTCCAACGGCATGCACAGATTTTCTCATTCTTTTTAATAAGACCAAATTTACATACTTAGGCAGCTGTTGTAAAACAAAATACATCTTGAAGCCAACTTTTTTATCTTTCGTCACACAAGTGGTTCTTTTTGGCATGCAAATCATTTGCATCAACACAGCTTTGGGATTAGACTTCAACTCTAAGGGCTGCTTTTGGATTAAAAGAGACAAAGCAGCTTGAGAAGTTTGTATACAAGAAGTCAGGAATTATCCATTTACTGTCAGTTTCTTCCCACCATGCCCCAAAGCCATTGCTAAGCACAGGAACACAGCTTGTTATATGTAATTATAGAAGAATTAAGTATCACAAAACAAACATGCAACCCTCTGTAGATATATGGGTTTCTAAGATTAGATGTGATTAAAATAAGTAGTTATTGCAGCTGAATGTTAAAAAAGTCCAGGCCAGAGTGTTTCAAATGGTCAAGATTACAAAAACTTGGAATCTTCCTCATAGTTCATAGATGAACATACTCCTTGCTGTAACAACTTCAAAAAGAACCCCAACCCAACAAACCAGTTCTAAGAAATATTTACCAGGTTAAAGATTCAAATCTATCACACTTTATACAAACTTCTATGAATATTTTCCCTATTGAGGTTAAAATAGTTGAATTTACTTGTTCCCAAATTCCACGCCACTACCAATTTGTCAAAACTTTTATGCTTGCATCCACTTGAAAGCATGCCACTAAAAATAGCATCATTTTTGCATTTTCTTGCTCTCCCAGTGTGGCTATCTCAACCTTAGTTCTCTTACATTCTCTTGCATTTGATGCAAAATAAATTCTCTTGCATTTGATACAAGCATTTATGTGAGACTACATATAAGGACTGATATGTTTATCTTCTGTGATTATCCCAGGTTTTCTACATTTCTCTCACTCCCCTTTCATATCTCTGTAAAAGCTCAGCAAAACTGTAAATTAAGCCTCAGGTTTTATGAAAATAAAAAGTAAGTCTTTTTGCTCAGGCGTCAAGTTCTTCTGTCTACAGCTTTCCCTGTTCCTTCACCATCCATCACCGTACTTTCTTCTTTTCCCTTTTATTTACCAATTTATGAGGTGTTCCACTTCCCTGCTTTTTTCTCCTGATCAAATACCTCTCTACAAACACACTTTCTATTTGTATATTTCCCCTTATGCTTTCTTGGTTTCCTTTTCACCTGCCTGCATTCTGCAACCCATGAGAGGAGCAGCCTGACATGCTGCTGCTACTTGGATGTAACTTCCAGAATAAACAAGATGTTCTTACATAGAACAACCCAGAAACACAGAACAGCAATTCCTCAGTTGGGAAGGCAGCTTATTATTACTCTTATCAAAGCCACAAAGGAAAAGAAATCTAAGAATTTCAAGGAAAAGTCATTTTGATCCTCTCAGAAGCCACGGTTTGCAGCCAAGTTTGGAGAGGATTCCAGGAATATCATTTTACTACTAGGAATTCTGACTTGAAAGCACTGTTTTCCTGGTACTTTCTGCATCTTATTTGGTTATAGAGAAGAATAAAAAAATCATCCCTTGAGATATATAGTGCTGGTAAAGATTGCTTTCCATTTCAAGATAAATTTTCCATTAAGTTGAATTCAACATGCAATTCATTAAGTAATCAGCATTTTTAAATGGCAAAATGCACTGCCTTTTATCATACTCTTTATCTTCTATCAAACAGCACAACACATTACCATAAACAAAAAATGCCTTTTTTTTTTTCTTTTAAACACTACAGATTATTTTTCTACAAATCTTTTGAGGTACAGCAGTGCAAATTCAGTCATCAAAACAGGCCCAGCAACATGAAGCTGAACTCAAATTACAAAACACTGCCCCTAAACAAGAGAAACATTCCTTCAGGCCTAGAAAATTGTCTGCTCAGAGAGTCATTACAACCTGGTACAGACTTACAGCCTGCTTGCAGGGCTCAAAAGAAAAGAAAACCAATTTCCACATCTTGCAGGCAAGTTGCAACTATTTACGATTCCTGTGTTATAAAAGGCTATTATGCAGAAGCAGTAAACCAACAGAGGACTTAAAGTCTTTCTGGAAAAAAAACCCCAAGAACTACCTAAAAGTGCTGCCTCTTGGATAAGCTGTTATTCTTCTGACAGAAGCTGAAAGGCCAGCAAAATCCAATCTCAGCAGCTGCAGAAGGCAGACCAGGCATTTTGAACCATCCTGGGAGAGGCAGCTACCCGCTGACAGGCAGCAACCACAGCTCCTTCCCCATGCTGAATCTCACAAAGCACCACGTGTCCTCTTTCCACATTCCTTCTCTCACATCCTCCCCAGCAACAGCAGCCATCAAACACATCCATCTGTCTTTCTCAAATTGCCTGGACACAAATCAGAGGGTATGGGCTGTGGCAAAGTCCACTAGGGCAGGTTACCCAGTGCAAGGTGGTTAGTAGAAGAAAGGTGCTGCTGAGAGAGGCTGGCTCCCCACCTCCCTTTGAGGAACAGCAAAGGCCTCATGGACTTGCAGGCAGAAGAAAGCACTGACTGCTTGGTGTGTACCTGCAACTCAACCACTCCCAGCTCTTCCAGGTAAAAGCATTAGGCAAATCCAAGCATTCCACAGGCCACCTGTGGGACCATATGACTCCACGCCACCACTGCTGGCATACAGAAGCATTATAATGGATGAAACTACACAACACGCAAATAAGATTTCCATCTCTGGTTGATCTCAGATGTCTTAATTTATTGTACAACTTGAAGACAAATGCCTTTTTGAATATAGCAACAAATTCTCACAAATTCTCACAAATCTTCGGTCTTCACTGGCAAAGTCTCTGACTGCACCACCCAAGTCTTGGAAGGCGAACGCAGGGACTGTGAGAATGAAGACCCTAGGCCCACTGTAGGAGAGGATCTGGTTTGAGATCATCTTAAAAACCTAAACATGCACAAGTCCATGGGACCTGACAACATCCATCCGTGGGTCCTGAAGGAGCTGGCAAATGAAGTTGCTAAGCCACTGGCCATCATATTTGAAAAATCATGGCAGTCAGGTGAAGTTCCTGACAACTGGAAAAAGGGAAATATAACCCCCATTTTCAAGAAGGGGAAAATGGATGACTCGGGGAACTACAGACCAGTCAGTCTCACCTCTGTGCCTGGCAAACTCTTGGAGCAGATTCTCCTGGAAGGCATGCTAAGGCACATGAAAAACAAGGAGGTGGTTGGTGACAGCCAGCATGGCTTCACTAAGGGGAAATCCTGCTTGATCAATTCGGTGGCCTTCGATGATGGGGCTACGAAACTGATGGACAGGGGTAGAGCAGTTGATGTCATCTACCTGGATTTGTGCAAAGCGTTCGACACTGTCCCACACAACATCCTTGTCTCTAAATTGGAGAGACATCAATTTGATAGATGGACCACTTGGTGGATAAAGAACTGGCTGGATGGTCGCATGCAAAGAGTTGTGGTCAATGGCTCGATGTCCGGCTGGAGACTGGTAACGAGTGGTGTCCTTCAGGGATCGGTGTTGGGACCAGTCTTGTTCAACATCTTTGTCGGTGACATGGACAGTGGGATTGATCAAAAGTGGGAAGATCAAAAATCTTTCACTGCAGATGCTCCTTCCAGTTAAATAAATGTGGAATGTTTTCCTATAGAATTTCATAGTTCAAAGATCACGTTTTCTTTTTTTCACTACTAAAGGGCTGTTGAGTTTGTAAACTGTAACTCCCATCCTGTAAACACCTAAATGCTATGATACCCCTTGAAAATCTCAGGGGTTTTGCTTTCTCAGGATTACAAACCAAAGGTGTGTGTCTATAAATACATGTATACATACGCATGCACGTATCTATATAAATGAATATTTAAATTAAACCTAATTTTTGGTTAGGCAAAGGAAAGTCAGAAGTAGATTCTGCATATAACTTCATTTGGTACGTAACTGTGCTGAAGTTTAAGTAGTTTAAGACAACCACCAGAAGACCACAATGAGGTTCACCATGTACAATGTGAGAAACTTAGCTCCTAAAGCCACACTAACTGCATTCAAATATAGACCTAAAAAGAAATGAACAGTAAAACAATTCAGCTGCAGATCTGGGGTGAAACTCAGGCAAGATTTTAAATCCCAAACCAGTATCTTAAAAAGCATTACTGAAACCAAAACCACTGAATACAGCTTCAGTATGGGTTTTTAGTAGGATAAGAATAAAGTTCAGATGAATGTAGAGGAGAACTACTAGAATGACTGGACGACTGCAGAAAATGCCTTCAAATGAAAGTCTGAGTTCAAGCTGTTCAGCTTTGAGAAAGGAAAACTAGGAGGTGTCTGCAGTTCACTTGTTCCTTCACAGGGGAAGAATAAGTACGAAATGCCCTCTCTAATCTAGCACACAACATAACAAAAAAACGGTGGAAAATGAAAGCAGAAAGATCTTAATTATGAACTGAGGGGGGTGGGGGTGGGTGTGTGTGTAAGGGAGTATAATTAGCCCCTGAAGCTCCACACCCAAGGAACATGCACTCAACTTTTTTTGATGTTTTCTCCTTCTAAAAGATTGCTTCAGCCAAACATCTTTAGGCTTTAGTCCAGCATGAGTATTTAGGCTCAATTTAATAATAACTACATGCAAGTTACTGGCTTATGATTCATATGCAGGTCAGATCAGATGATCCCAGTGGGCTCTAGCCTAAGTTCTACAAAATCTTCAAAACCAGCAATATTTAAATTATTAAGCACAAAACCTCAGCAAACTCCAGTGGCACATCTGTAAACTTTCTAAAACTGCACCAAACTCTGCAGCAATTCTTCAGAACGAGCTGTATTTTCAGACTTGTGGTCAGAATACGTTATGCAGGATAAAACCAGAAAGGATGAGACTAAATGTTTCATGGGAAAATTTTAACAGAGAAAAATAACTGTTTCTTCAACTGACGAGTCTATTGCAATAGAAACAGACACCACGAGAGGATGAAGGATGGGTGCTGTAGCAACTAACTTCTGAGCAATATGCATCAAAGCTTCTGCTGTGACACAAACAGGAAAACCAACACAGTTGCTGCTTTTGTAACAGTGCACGTGGGCTGCAGCACAGGGAGCAGGTCTGAAAATGCATTTATCAGAAAAATAAGATGTTATTTCCTTCCTTTTGAACAATGAAAGTTGGGTAAGTTTGCACTGCCAAAGCTCTGATGCCAATTTAGTAATGAACTAAAGTCTGAACTGAGTAAAACTCTTATTTTAGACATTTCTGAAATAACCTGGTAGAATTACTTTCCTTCCTTCCCTTCACCCCTGGGACCATAGGGTATCTATCACTGCCACTGCGTAACCACCACTATCATTAAGGAGATAGCATCACTTATGTTTCATTATTTAAAGGGTGGCTACAAAGAAGATGGAGATACCCTTCTTACAAGGAGTCACATGGAAAAGACAAGGGGTAGCAGGTACAAGTTACTCCTGGGGAGATTTCGATTGAACACAAGAAGAAAATTGTTTATACTGAGAACAATCAGCCATTGGAATAATCTTCTCAGGGACATGATGGATTCCCCAATGTTTGACACTTAAGATTCAGCTGGAGAGGGTGCTGGGGCATCTAGTCTCGGTCACTGCTTTGCCTAGAAAGGTTGGACCAGATGATCCTTGAGGTCCCTTCCAACCTGGTATTCTATGATTCTGTGATCAATTTAATGAGGTATCACACGCTTTTTTTTAGTTGTTTAAAAGGAATTCAGGTGAGAAAAGAACAGACTTGTCCAGGGCATGCCACAGGGGAAACTGCAGCTGACCAGGCACTACACAAATCATTTAACTGCTTTATCATCTTTTCTCCACCCACAGCCTGACATTAAAGAGCAACTGCCTGGTATGGCCTGGTGGGTGTAAGACAACAAAAAAAACACATAGGTGCTTATCAAGGAATTAAAAGAATTCAAGCAATGAGCAGTGATTAAGCCCTACACCCTTCCAGGAAGCACACTGAAAGGTAAGAGAAAACAATCGCCTGGAAAGCAGAAGGAAAGGGAAACACAGGTAATCCAAGAGAAGGGAAGGGCTTTCAGGCAGATGCTAAGAGCAGGACTTTGAGTGTGCCCTGATGCGGCTGCAGAATAGCATGGCTGTGTCTCCTTTGCCTAGGCCACCTCCATGGTACCAGTAGGACCTGAAATGTTATTTCTCCTGCTGGCAGAAAGAGTGAAGTTATTGCTCCAGCTTACAGTGTACCTCATGCCTCATGCCTTTCCGCTTCTCTTTTACTCTGGTGGGTTGCTCCCCTCTATTAACAGCAATTAGCCATTTCAATGTACACTAACAAAAATTTTCCCTTAAACACTTATGTTGTTATAATTCCCTCAAGAGCTGGTAAGAGTTAAATGGACACCTCAGCTAAGAGAATCTCCCTCATCTGTCTCTAGTTAAATGAAGAAAAAAACCAAAGATTAAAAAAGAACAGAGAGCAAAGAAACAAGACTGAAGAAAGCAACCTCTCACAATTATTACCCATTTTCTTAGACTTTATTTTAAATGACCATAATTTATGCAAAGGAGCCACGATACAATCCTACATTTGGAAAACCATAGCACTAAATCTAGTACTAAAGTTTCCATTTGAGACTTCTGTACATTAATGTCTCTAAAACGTGGGACGTGCCAAGCACTGGGACTAAAATAATTTACTGGGATGAATAAATAAATAAAGCACTGGAATACTTTCTGTTCAGAAGTTTTTATAGCTTTCAAGCCAAAATAAAGACTGAATTGTATAGGCTGACTCTACTGAGTAATAACAATAACTGCATCTGCTTTTACACTAAAGCTTCCAAGATGTGAGATCCACTACCAGAAATTTCAGATTATGCCATTCAAACATCACACAATCACAGCATGAGGATTTATCAGTGTCAGACCACAAGATGTATCTGTACCTTTTTACAGTACTTCATGTCCAGTGCGAGCAGCAGCTAACCTACCCCAAATGAAAATGTCTCTCAGCTGTGTTACTGCCTGCCATATTCTTGTAAGAATGAATGTTAATGATAACATTCCAGTAAACTTTAACAGTGATTATGAAAGAAACAAAAGTTGAAAATTGGAAGGCTTTCAAGAGGCAATTGGCTGGAAGGGTAAACTCCTTCAGGTTTGGCTAGGTCGCTGGAAAAACTTGGATGTGATCTTTGCTACCCTGGAGCTACAGTATTCTCTGAGTAGCATTCCAAGCAAAGGACGGGCACGACATTTCTCAGCAAGCTTCAATTACATGGTGACTCTATTCCAGGCTCTGCTCTGATCATGGCCTTTGAGGGAGACAGAGATAGTTCATCAATAAAAGGAGCCCTCTGTGGCAAATAATGCTTGTTTCTGTACAGTTCTTCCTGACCAGTCAGCCAAGTTACAACACAGAGCAGTTCTCATGGACACAGCTGTATTTATTTTCTCTTCTAGAAGGAAAATCACATCTATAACTTTTCACAGAACAAGGCTGAACAAAAACCCCAGGATTTTTAGTTCTGTATAATTTCTCAGGATTTGTATTCCCTTTCACAGGAGTCTTTCCCAACTAACTAGACACATCTCAAGAGCAAATTAAATCATTTGACATTACGTGACATGTAAGCCTCCTTAACATCTCCTTATGTTTAGAAAAGATACCAATTAATAAATCTTTTCCATCTCAAGTACATCTCACAAATGTCTTTCAGGTGTTTCAGTACTGCATTTATTAGTTTTTGCTTTAACTGGAACCAAAATGAAGTTTAAAAGTTTTAGTGATATGTAAGATAACAGAAGTTAAGAAAACAAAAACTGCAACACCTATCCACTCATCACCACATCGTTTCTGACTCCTTGGCATCAAGTAGGAAGCAGGTTTTAGCCCAGCAGATTAAGGTGGCCAGCACAAGATCAAGCAGACACTGCAGCCTCCCTCAGAGGGGAGGTTCATCTGGACGAACACAGTGTCAGGGAAACAAAGCTGAAGCCAAGTGAAGCTGGCCTAAAGCTTCTTATCAAAAGGCAAGGAAATGCACGTGATGTTTCAGTTCTGCTGCTGGAATACAAAGATGGGGCAATGCTTGCCATCATATTTTCAGAAGCACGGTCTGAATATTGTAAGCAATATAAACAATAATATGAAATCATTCCCACAAAATGGTTTTTTTTCAGTAATCATACATGATATGGTTGCCCTCAAGAGATGCAGGATAAAGATGGTAACTACAGTGCACACATAAAAAGCAGGTATCTTGCTTTGCACTTCTACACTTTGCCATGCATCCCTCATCATTGCCCATTTTCTCACTAATGACCTTTCCATTTTGTTACTAAACACCACTCTTTGCCACTTGAGAACACAGTACTCAAGTTTCCCAGTTCCACCTTCTCTCCTAATAGCCTTCCTCCATTCAATGACACCGAGCCAGCCAACACACACTAGCTGTGATCGTATTGGCATGCATCCCTTTAGAAACACCTCTCCATTCCAAGTGCATTTCTACATAAGGCAGCAGAATGTCCCCCCTGGACTGCTTCATCATCTCTTTCCAGTGGGGTTATGAACACCCTAACTACTGCCTCCTTTTGTCAATGTGCCCCACTTAAGGCATGTGTAGCAACAAAAGGAACAAAATCACTGTCCTATTAACCTCAAAATGAAATTCTGCATTTCTCTAATGCCCCAGTGACACTGAGTACCACACAAATGCTTTTTCCCTAATGCATTTTTACTTCACATATACACCCTTTTAAAATTAATTTACTCTTAATTTATTAAATTTGAAGGTAGATACAATGGAATATAAACAGCTGTGAGTTTAAAATACAATTATTAATAACTAAATAAAACCTTATTTTTCTTCCCATAAATATATCACAAAATACATTATGATTCACTTACAACTCATTACAATAATCATTTAACATGATGAATGTAACATCTTTTACAGATGTATAAACACAGTACCATTACAGACCTAAACAAATGACACCAGCTGTTGCCATACCACATTATTTTGCTTGTCACTTCAAAACATTCAAACAGTACTACCATGCTATCCATCAGAGGCATCAAGCCATCAATGCCCCAAGTGAAGCCTGCTGTGATCTCAGGCACACTTGCCACAAATTTAACCCAGAGGTTAGCAGCTGGCAGGGAATTACTTGTCACTAAGTCAAACACACACTAGTCATCAGAAGTGTTGAGTTAACCTCCAGCAAAGTTTTACTTGAAGACACAGATCAATACCAAGCCAGCAGCATAGTCATCATAATTTCACAGCTGAGTTGACATTATAAATCTGAATCTTCGACTGAAGCATTACCTGCAGCTTTGCACCAAGGTGTATGCACTTCATCATTCCTCAAAACACAGGCATTATTGCCATGTGGATGGGTAAGAAATGGAATGACCTTAAGGATGTGTTACATTCTGCAAAGCACAGCACAAGAGCTTGAGCTGGAGCTCAATTCTACATCTATAGAAAAGTAACTTCATAATGGTGTCTGAAGTTCTGAGGAGCCCTTATATCAACACAGTAGAGCAGGACAGGCTTAACCTTCCTCATTCCCTTACAGAAATTACTTTTATAAACGCCAATGAAAATGGCATTTTTCCAGGATCTCTTCTTTTTCCTTTTGCTTCCTCACAGAGCTATGTGACCTAAAGTAGGCAGGTAATCTGTGAAATACAAACAGAAAAAAACCCCTATCCTGCTTTCTCAGAAAATCTTGTGCAAGTGTATTATAGAACACTTGTAAGGATACATCTGTAACTTCAAGGGCTTTTTTTAATATAAAAAAATACAATTTGCAATCTTTTCTGAGGAACACCACAGGATACTTGGTAAACTACAATAACAGGCTTTCAATTTTTTCCCCTACAGATTTGCATTCACATGGCAACCAAATTACCATGCAACCAAGACACAGTGTTAAATAAGGACTAAATGCAGCTTGCCACCTAAAACTGAAAAGCAACTGACATTGAATTAAAAACCTCTCTCATCACTGCACTCTCACATTTGTGAATATATGCAAAAGCCCATAAACACATACAGCTAAAATGCATGTGTATGTATATACATATAACTGAGTCACTGAGCATTTCTACTACTGAGTTGTACTGCTGTCCCTAAGCCCAGGAGGCTGAGTCTTCTTAGAGTCATACAGCACAACACATACAATAGCTAGCATAACATATATCCACTTCAGAGGGAGCCATGTAATTCTTGCCCATACTCCAGCCAGCACAGCTTTTAAAACCCCATGATCTTGCAGGTCATTCATCTGCCATCAAAAAAACCCCTTAACTCACACTCACACGTCCTATATACCAGGCAAAGAAAAAGGAGTAATAAAGGATAAAAGGATACATTAAACTCTGAAGAAAACAACTGCAGATCTTTAATTGACATTTATTCTCAGTCTTTGATTGAGTTCCTTAATTGACACTTGTTCTCAGAGTCAGCTCAGACTCATTAAGTGCTGATCTTGGAGAAGCACCTTGTAACATCTGAGTATGCCGCAAAATTGTCACTATAGGAGATACCATTTCCAGAGTGATAAAAAGCAGGATATTAGTATCTTATTCGCTGTGAACTTATAATGATCTAAAATACTGCCATCCATCTTCATTGTGATTTACAGTATTAATCTGAATATGTGATTAACTCTAAAAAGCCACAGAAAAGTCTTAAATTTACTTTTAAATCAAAATCATACACAAACTCATCCCAAACATGGACTTATTCCCAAAATTACATTGGCTCAGTGCCCAGGATAAGTAACATTCAGTCTCAGAGCAGTAATTAGTTTCAGATCCAGTATCTTACAACCCTCTAGCTCTTAATGTGTGCTCTGGGCAACTGAAAAAGGGATAAAAGCAACTTCCTATTTGTTTTCTCAATCATGTATACACTTTTTTTTTTTTTTTACTTTTTTTTTTTTTATATATACACTTTTTTTTATTACCGCATGTAATACTGAAGTCTTGAGGCTGACCTGATCAGCCACAAGTTATGCAGACATTCTAAATCCAGGCAGGTATCAGATCAAACCCAGAAAAGGGATACCTGCACTACTGGTAAGAAGGGGGAAGGTCCAAAGACATCATAGAGAACATGTGCAAGGTTAAATTATGTAGAGCACAGCCAAAAAAGTTAAAGGGGGTGCTGGTAATTCCATTACAGATGAGGAACTGAAGGAAAGGAATAAAGTCAAGGCATTACAAAAATTACAGTGCCATTTTGCACTTGCTCCACAGCTCTCCAGATCAGACTCCAAGCCTCAATCTAGACAGGCAGAAAAAGAAGAGCACATAGTTAGGGGTCACACTGACATTATGTGCTGCTTATTTATTAAGCAGCAGTATCTTATGTCCAGATTATGGGAGTTGTTCCATGTACCAAGGCTACCGGAAAGCTACGTGCAAATGTCAGACCATATATAACGTAACATTTTTGGACAAACACTTCATATTATTGCCTGGCAGGAAAATGCTAATTTAACTCGCCACGTTCAATACTTTGAGCTTTTACTTCGCTTTAAATATCTCAACACAATACTGTTTTCAGAGTTGCTATGACAAAAGAGAATCAGAAAAAACAATGGATTAAACCAGAAAAGATAATACCTAATGCAGCATACTAATCAGGATAATTTCATCCAGTCTCCTTCAAGACAACCTACTGAAGGAATCTACTGACAGGGAAGAATAACCACATCACAAGCAATTTGTACTCTTGTCAGCAATGCATTTAATCACACCATAGATTAAATGTTTAAGCAATTGCTAAGCAGACGTGGAATTTTCCAATCTGAAGGCCTAGGTCAAATCTGCTAATAAAGAGAATTAAATACAGCGAGTCATTTCACTCAGGATCGCATCTCCTCACTTCAAATCTCACCAGAGGTTTTTTTTCATTAAAACACAACAGATAGTTGACACTGCAGCAGCAGTTTTACTGGCAAGTGCTGTAGGCATAGAAGCAGATATCCAGTCAAACCCTAACTGCCCTTTCAAAGCAGAAAAAACCCCACCTGAAACCAAATAACAATTTCATACATTCAGGAATCACCACATAAAATGAACATGTGATATTTACCTGAAGGTCCTACTCTTACGAAGAACCCATTTTTAACAATAGTGATATTTAAAGTACGTACATACGCAGAGGGAAAGTTGAGTAGGCTTTCTGTAATGGGACATTGTGTCTCTCAGACTTTCTGAATCATAAAATCACAAATTGTAGAATGGTTTGGGTTGGAAAGGACCTTAAGCTCATCTGCCAAGGGCAGGGGGGACGCTTTGCACTAGACCAGGTTGCTCAAAGCACTGTACAACCTGGCCTTGAACACTGCTAGCGATGGGGCTGCCACAGCTTCTCTGCGCAACCTGTGCCAGTGCCTCACCACTTTCACAGTGAAGAACTTCCTCCTTCATACTTTATCCAAATCTCCCCTCTGTCAGTTTAAAGCCATTCCCCTTTGTTCTATCACTACATGCCCTTGTAAAAAGCCCTTCTCCAGATTTCTTGTAAGCCACCTTTAGCTTTGGGAAGTCTGCTGTAAGGTCTCCCCAGAGCTGCCTTTTTTTCAGGCTGAACAACCCCAACTCTCTCAGCCTGAAGTTCCTTAAAGGAATAATAAACATTTACATAAGAGGGATCTGAAAAATATAACCTACCTGGCCTTCCAAAAGGTTTAACAAGGTCACCTGCTTCTGAAACTAAGCAGACATTCAGTGCTCAGAAAGGCCAGATACAAGCTGCTTAAAATATGGATAATGAAGCACAGGATGAAATTAACTTTTCAACAACTGTTCTCTGTTGGTTTTCAATACATTCAAAACCACAAGGTTAACTTGATAAGATGGCAAAGTCTGCAGATGACAGGACCTAACACAGTAAACTAGCATCAGCTATGAAGAATGTCCTAGTTACTGGTCAACAAAATGGCAAATGCAAAAAGCTAGGGGCCCAAAAAAAAAAAATCTAAATTAATCTTCAAAATTATGAGCTTTGAATATTCCTACTCAGGAAATATGTTGTAGAAACTGGGAACAAATGTAACTAGTACAGACAGACTCAAACTACACAAGAGGAGGTGGCCCTTCAGCAACATTAACACTGTGGAACTACCTTTTACCCAACACTGAAGTTTCTACAGTTTTGAAGAGTTCAAAAGGGATTAGACAGGTTCCCTGAAGACAAACTCATTGCGAACTGCAAAGTACATAGTAACAGCTCAGGAAGTTCCCAATGTGCAACTGTAGGGCAACTAGGTATCCCAAAAAAATATTGTTATGTTTCTCTGTTTCATATTCTGGCATCAGCTCCTGCAGGAGACAGGACAGAGGGCTGGTAAACCCAATACTATTCATATTTGTTACATTGTAATCCGATAAATTAGAAAAATGAACGGTTTAAATTAAACCAAATAAATCCTTTGTCTTTGATACCTACTGAAATATCTGAATTAACTAAACCCAAGGCAGAGAATTTATTAGATCAGCATGCTTTCTAAGCAAGGAGAAAAGCTGTCATTGCCTAGTAGTTTAACATTAACTAACTTTCCTCCCCTGCTCTAGTTTTGTCAACTTTCTAGCATCACATTTATTGCAGCATATGGACTTTCATCCTCAGAGAGCACTGACCAGACATGCATTTGTCTTTGTGGTACATGTTTTGGCAAGCAGTGGTAAAGGAAGGTACTGCATGCCTTGTGTGTTGACCACAGGAACCAAAGTACAAATGAGTCAGAAGTGAAAAGAGTCCAAACCAAATTTTCAATAAGGGCCCAATTATTCATCTCCTACCGGCCATGCTACCCCTCCAGTTAACTCTCAGGTCAGAGGACTGCCATGTTGCAGTTTTTCTGGTTGAAATAATGGTCATGTCCCATCTAATACTATAGACATGTCATTCCCCTGAAAACTGCCTGAGGATGTGAACCAATCCAGGAAGAATTGGTCATTAACCTTCTTTTTCCTACTTGTATATAACTAGACTGAAGCCATATATTAAGAACCATACATCTCTGATTTGTAAAACAATGACTACAGTTACTAGTTCTGAAGGAAAAATTTAAAGTACTTTTGGGCAGAGAGGAACAGAAGCTTTAGGTTTTGGGTTTGGTGTTTTGAATTGTTATCTTCCACATGCCTCTGAAAATGGATTAAATACAGAAGATTTTGCAGATCCTTGCTATCTGTGAAAGGAGCGAGGCATTTCAGCTATTATCTGGGTTGCTTTGCTTACTATGGTCCCCACATTTTTCAGTGGCCAGCTGCTTCAGGTATGTGGAACAGCATAAGAAATAGAGTATGAAATAAAGCAAAGAAGATGAACATAAAGTCAGAAATGTGAAGAAAATGAGGTACTATAATTGACAAGGCAATACTGTATAATGAACAAGGAAAAGAAAGGCTGCAGTACCAAGTATATCTAAATATCTAAAATGGTAAAGCATACTCGGAAAAAGGCAGGGGAGACAACCAGACCACAGGATGGCAAAGATATGGCTCATAAGTTAACATCTAATAGCTTTTGCTGAACGCTTCTGATATTTATTAAACATGTTATTCAACACACAGCTTGTAACACATCTATACAACAAAGCGAGGTTTTGAAAAAGCCCTGGCTGTAAGAAGGGACTGGATCCTGACTTCCCCAGAGTGCCTAAGCCACGCTGCCTGCTACACCTGAAGTGCACTGCTGCTCAGGGAGAGCCAGAGAAACTTTCAAGACTTCAGTAAATGCAGATCAAAAGTGCCACTGCTTTTTATACACCCCAAGACCTTGGTGGAATTGGTTTTTGTCAGTATTTTTCAAAATACCACAAGTACACATTTCTAAAAATTAACAGGTTTTGGATGGAGAGAAATGTTCAACTGTAGCGTTTTCATTCCAACACACACTTTACAAATCATGACCACTGCCAGCTAGACAGACAAAACACAAATGGAATATAACAAAGCAAATGAAAAATCCTCTAAAACTGTGATGTTTAAATGTTCCCTCATTGCCTTATAGATCCTCAAAAATGTGTGAAGGTACCATGTTGTTTCATGATTTCAAGACCCAACTGGCCTCTGATCACCTGCCAAAAGGGAAAAGAGTCTCTTTGCCTGAGCCTCATTCACATCCCAGTTGTGCAGAAAAATCATTTTACTGACCAGTTTCACCTATTGCTGGTGTTCAGCTTGGAGCCAATTGTTATTTCATTCTCACCACCCCCTGCACAAACTCCTGCTACTTTTGCTGTAATAACGCTGCAGAATTTGGCAGCTCATAGCCTCCTTTTATATAAGGGGAAGAATTAATTTCACTTTGCTGTTTGTACTTTGTCCTAGAGACATGGAACACACAGAGGATTTGATTATATAATCTGCAGATATGTGGGAGGGATTTGGAGGCTTGCCTGAAAACCTGCCACTTCTTACACATTTGAAAGCTCAACAACATGTTTTTCTGAAGTACACATCCATGTAGCTGAAATCTCAATTGAGTTCCTCTGCTCTTGTATCACCGAAGTCATTACCAAAAAAACCAAAAGCCACACAGGCAAGAGGGTAAATTAAAAAATAAATAAATAAAAGCACACAGGAGGTCTATTCAATAACTTGGGGTTGCTCCTGTTGCAAATGAGAAAAGCTCCAAAGAAATTGGCGAATTTACACCCATTTATACTATTTGATAACTTCAGTGGTTTCAGTCCAAATACCAGCAGATCAGTCACTGTAAAATACAGCCACCAGAACTGACACTGACATCACTGTTGCTGGCAGCTTTTTCTGAGAACCTGTGGACTGGCTGAACCTTAGCCTTTTTTCAATAAACACTCAGGCACGTTAACACATCAGCAGTTCCAGTGACAGCAGTGTCACTTCCCATTCCTTTTATCTATCATTTTTCAATGTGCCTTGGTCTTAAGGCAACTGGAAGTCTTCCAGGTATCGATGAAGTCATTTTGTCTTCATTACCAGCAACAGGCTAAGATTTTAAAAAATACCACAGAAAAGAAGTTTTAAAATTCACTTTGCAATGTTAAGGAAAGTTCCAATTATTCTATTTGAATAGAATACAGAACTGGAAAAAGGTGCAGAAGACAGACAAGGTTTAAGTTGACATATTTTTACAGCACAAGCAAGTACTAGCAAGGTGAAGCTAGCTGAAAGGTATCAGCCTTTGAAAAATCATTAGCATCACTTTTGTTTTCTCTTTTTCAACCTTTAAAACTTGATGCTGTCTCCAATCTGACTTCAAAAGCAGTATATGAGTCGTCCTCAATACAATATCTTTACACTGAAAATCCGTTTATGAGTGTTTTTAATTTTGATGGGTTTATCTTACATTTCTTCCTTGAGAAATGCAGATGAAACTCCCATAAATGGACACTAATTTGCTCCCGTATAAGTAAGTGGAAAACAGCTAATCTATTCCAGGAGTCATTTTAAGATCTTAGTCACTTTTACCAATGCTGACAAGAGATGCCCGAAATTATTTTATATATCAACTTTCATATCAACTTTTTATATTAACCAAATATGGAAATATATTCTGCAAATACACAGTACTCCATTTCTCCAAAATACCAGGATGACTCAATAAACAGAAACAACCTTTGAGACACCCATCTCAAAGGTTTGCCATGGGCCTCAGGCCTTGGTTTTGGGTATATATGTTGCATTCCTTCGCACCAATGACCCATCAGATACTGGTATTTCTGGCATCGCCTTTTCTTCAGCACAGTAAGGAGAAGGTTGGTATTACAGCTGAGGCAAAAGGCTCGGACTCCTGAGATTCAGGTTAAGTATTCGAGTGCCACAAGCTTACTGTGGAATTGCATGAATCATTCTCCTAGATTGTTAACCTTGGTGTATTGACTCACTCACACTTTTAAACCTTTTGGAAAGATGATTGTTTCTTGCTGTAAGTATGCCACGCAGCACCTCATGGCTCATACAGCAGTCTGTCAGAGACTGTCTGCACTAAAGCAACACGAATTAGTTTCAAATCAATAGCCATGTGTGATTCAGGGGAAGAATTTACACAGAGCTTATGAAAACTTTCACATTTTAAAGAAGCTGCTACTAAGAAAGCTGCAGTATCTTGGAGTGCTTTAGTCTATCCTTTCTGAAGAAGACCCTAGCAGGTACTCACTAAATTAAGACAACTAAAAGATCTGTTCTTAAACCAAGTATTTGAAAGATTAACAAGAATGGCTGAAAAAAAAGCCACTTTTCTTAGCTGTCTAAGAAAATGAGTTTGGGGACTGGAATATACCAAAGGAGGCAAGAGGACAGAGCTGACACGGGCAGGCTTTGGGCAGGTTAGCAGGGAGAAGAGTTGGACATGGGTGCTCTTGCAAAAGAACCATGGATCTTGCTCTTGAACCCAGACTGTTCCAGAAGAGGAAACAGAGCAGAGGGCGTATGATTTGCCTAATCTGTGTGTATTTTATAAGTAACTAGCAATGATGTCGTAAAATTCGTCATAGGGTAACACATAACACACACCTGTACATGCAGTGGATACCCCAGAAAGCAATATGGACTGACATCTGCGACACTCTAGTGTTTTAAGCCCCAAATACCCTGGAAGTTAGCACAGATCCGAGAGTCTTGGCAGTCGAGATGTAAAGCTCCATTTTGTTACAGGGCAACAATAAGCCTAAAACCAGGAAATCTTTCTGATGTGCCAAGACAGAAACAATACCATGGCCTCCAGAGACATGGAATACATAGCAGATGCCCCAGCACTGCTGAGACCCTGAGACTGAGAGCAGGCTAAGAAGTATTCAAGTAAATTGGTGTCAGAAAGTTCTGCTGAAATGTTGGGGTTTTTTTTCCCCAAGCAATTTTTTCTCATTATTTTTAACTGTCATAAGAAAATCTTTCTCCATGCACTCCCTCCCACTTCTCATCACTAGAAAAATTTCATATCCATTCTGTAATAAATTAGGATGTCTCCAACTGTCATACAGTAACGCATATATAATCAAGTGGAAAATTGTTCCCTTCAATCCACCACAGAAAGCAATAAGCAATAGAAAAAATAAAGGCATCATTAGCACAGAACATGAGCTTGCAAAGTATCTTTATTTACTTCCCTTTCTCTTACTAAATCAGTTTTTCTTATTGGATTTCTCCAAGGAAAAAAGAATCAACACCACCAACAGCGTTTTTAAAGCCAACTTCATATTTCCCGGAATACAAGTTTTTGCCAGCTATGTATAACCTTTGTAGTGCTATTAATTTCACAATTTACAGACACATGATTGATTGCATATTAATTTTCCTTAAGATGTATGCTTTGCTGTCAAACAAAACTCTCTAAGGAAGTTTTAAAAAATTACAAATGAACACATCAACAAATGAAATGCAGAAGCCTTAAGACAGCTAATACTGTTGATTCGCATAAATGACACTTAGCATTAATCCAGGCTGCACTGGTCTTCACTGTACTCACAAAATCTAACCCCCTTTTCCATTTACTTCATTTCTAACTTTCTCATTTCAACACTTCAGTTGTCTTCTATTCATAAAGGAAAGAACTCAACAGTAAAGATATACAAAATGACAGACCTCTGCAGAGAGAACTCAATCCTACCACAGTCAGTTACCTCAAGCCCTTATTATTTGTAGGCAGACGAAGGTTCATACAGTTTATTTGTAAATGCCCTTGATTAAATCTAAATTAAAAGAGAAGTCTATGTTGCCATTATGATTTGATTTCTCTCAGGCCAAAAGCAGAGCTTGAAAAAATATCCTGCTATGGAATACCCTCTTTCTAGTTCACTCCAACATCTCTGCAAATATGTACATTCTCAACCCCACTGGTGCAGTTTGGTGTCCCCAAAGCTGCTATCCTCCATCTAAGAGTCTGCTCTATTCTCTTGAGGAGATTATTAGTCTTTAAATTAAGACATTTGTATGCACACATTATTTTGGGAAGTAGAAATATTATGATACTGCTGGAAAAAAACACTTTTCTGCTCTCAGTACTGTAAAATTGAACATCGTGAAATATTTTGGATAAGTTACCCTTCAAACAGGACTTCATTACTACTTGGCCTTCAGTAAACCAAACAAAAAATTGAAAAAGGATGATCTTATCCAAGCTATCAAAAGTATCCCCTTCTGCAACCAATATGGTAATTACCCCATGTCCAATTACAACTAAGCTTGTCTAATTAGTAGCAGCCTGTGATCATCCATCACTTGCTACCCTACTGCTTCTTCCAAACACTTATTCTAGTATTCTCCCCCCTTATACATGTCCCATTTCATCCAAGCACGTGCTCTAGTATATCCTTTTACAATAGTTTCCAAAGCTGCCTAGCTTTGAATGTTTTTTCTGATCACATCTCACTAGCTAATAAAACATTTGCAGAATGTCTCTCTATAAATACTGTCTAGACCACGATGGGCTAGAAAATCTTGGACAGAAGATTCCATTCTCTAGATTAAAAAGTGAAATTTGTGCACTTTGCAAGTCCTCATGCCTCAGCTTCAGACATAATTGTATAAGGGAAAAACCTGAGAAAAATAAACCAGTAAACAGTTACAAGTTGGTAGAAAACACATTTTCAAGATGGTCAGAGGATGCCCAAAACCAGCAGATGATTGTATTGGGAACAAATTCAGTGTAGGTTACACTGCATTATGGAAGTTTCTCCAGGAATTTCTACTCAGCTGCAGTGGGGAAGCACTCATGGCTCCACAAAACGGATGCTTGCATGATGGGAGGCTCTAGCACAGGCCATCACAAAGACCTCCCGTAGAGAACACACCTGAAAAAAAGGTCCATGATCCTACCACAAATTCAGTGTGAGGTGCAAGTGAGAACAGGCAGGAGAATAACAGAAATTAAAAAAGTCTAAGCCAAACAAAACCTGCTCCTATCCAGTGCTAGACAGAAGTCTAGAAACGCAGCTGTTAATACAGTTCTAAATCCTGGGACTAGTGCTTGGTGAGAACAAATTTCATACTTCCATTTCCAAGAATCTGGGAATAATATTATCCTACAGTCTCCTCTTGACTGCCAAAGGTATGTTCCACAGTAAAATCCTGCATTGCTGTTCACAGTCAAAGCTTGGGCAGAAATCTATGCAAGATGAATGGAAGTGAAGTAAGGGTCAAAGGAAAGTATTTAAATTAAAATTTCTCTTTCTTAAAAACTAACAATTAAATAACTTGAGAGTTTTGTCTGTCCTAGGCTAAGGCCTCAGGGTGCTTGCTAAAATTTCCCCTTACATTTTCAACCAATGCTTTAAAAAGGTTCAATTAATGTAAGCTGCTGGCCAAACATTCAACCAGTTTGTGTCACTAATGGCTTCTTCTGTAAGTGCAGAAGCTACTTTCATTAACGTAACTGAGTAAAGAAGTAAAATTTGATTTGAAACAGGAAGGCTAACTTATTCTCTATAGATAAAACCAGTAGAGATAAAACCATTAGTTCTAAATTTATAGAGAAAGGCTCTAGAAACAGCACAATAGTTGCTCTATCTTCACAGTATCACAGTATGCTAGAGATTGGAAGGGACCTCAAAAGATCATCTAGTCCAATCCCCCTGCCGGAGCAGGAACACCTAGATGAGGTTACACAGGAATGTGTCCAGGCGGGTTTTGAATGTCTCCAGAGAAGGAGACTCCACAATCCCCCTGGGCAGCCTGTTCCAGTGTTCCGTCACCCTCACTGAGAAGAAGTTTCTTCTCAAGTTTAAGTGCAACCTCTTGTGTTCCAGTTTGTACCCATTACCCCTTGTCCTATCATTGTTTGCCACTGAGAAGAGCCTGGCTCCATCCTCGTGACACTCCCCCTTTATATATTTATATACACTAATAAGGTCACCCCTCAGTCTCCTCTTCTCCAAACTATAGAGACCCACCTCCCTCAGCCTTTCCTCATAAGGGAGATGCTCCACTCCCTTAATCATCTTTTTCCTCCTTAAGAAGTTAAAGAAATACATAAATACTTCCCCTTTCTTTCCATTCTTAGTATATGGCTTACTTTATCTAGCATAAAAACAGTTAAAAATGTCTTACATTTCTTTTAAATCCTAAATCTTTTGAAATTAGAACCTGATATATACCACATTTAAAAGTGAGTTGTGTGTAGCACAGTGTTTCAAGTATATATATTTTATATTTATCAAGCACAACTATCCCTGCTGGCACCCTGGAAGACAGCATGAAATGTCACTAGTAGTCATCCTTGCTATACATCAGATAGTTTATCATTCTGAAGCAGTCTGCATATTGTTAGTGATACATATATTTGGGGAACCTTATTTTACTGTAAATAAATAAAAAAAAATTGCTTCTTCTAACAACTATAAAGAATAATCTCTGCAATCAATTAAACTGTGGAGTTGCTTATCTAACCTGTAGATCTTTCTTCTCTGGCCAACAAAAACTATTACCATATAAAACAGATTAAACCTATTCTCACTGAGAAAACTGAAAATGTAAACATGAATCTAAATCCAAGTTTCCAGTTTCCTCACTTGAATAATGAATAATATACATCCTTACTCCAAATAGCATCCAATTTTTTATTTTTTCTTTCTAGACTTTGTTCAAGCTTTGAAGAAGTTTATTACGACATAGCTGCAATGATCACAACACCCCTCTTCGGAACTACCACAGTAAAGCATATTCAACCATTTATACCACTACCTACAGTTGCTACATTTTGCTACAAAACTTGTTACATTGTAGACATTTTGCTACAGAACTTCTCCAAAATCAAGTTTCTATTAATAAACAGTTGAAAATGTAAAGATTTAGAACATCACTTCTTGTACTGCACCTTTGAAATTTATCATGCATTACAACTAGTGCTACACAGGTAAATTCCCTATTAACTTTAATTTGAATCAGATGAACTGGCATTCTACTACCACTCTGTCACACTACAATGCTGGCTAAAGAGCAGTCTATCGTTTTTAATCTACAATGATCAATAGCATGAATGACTATGTCAGCAGACTGGCAAAAAGTTCTATTTTTAAATCACAAAAACCCATGTTGTGGCCTTACTATTTCATAGTGAGATGTCACCAATCATTAGTGAAAGAGGATAGGAATATCTGGCTCCCTCACTTTCTAGCTTTGGTACCTTGCTCCGTTTTCATGGTTTTTTACTTGACAAGATGTTTTAGACCCATCATGTATTGGTGAAAGATGTTCAATAATCCTTGTTTGTTTGTTTTTAATGGAACTATCCTTAGATTTTGAAGTTAGTTCAGGAAGATTTTTAAACTAAAAGCTATAATCTCCCTGTTAGGCGTTCTCTTTTTCATCTTGCTTGAATTCCCACAAGTCTATTAGCTCTGAGGAAAAACAGTATATTACATTAAAAACAAACAAACTAACTAACAAGCAAGCAAGCATGGAGAAGGCTTTCTCCATTCTGTTTTATATTTCACATGAAGCATGCAAAGGCAGCTCAAGAGGAGAATTATGACAAGAGCCTGCAAAACACAGAAACAGCAGGAAGAACAAAATCAACAAGGAGCAGAGACTGACTGGAGCATGTGAAAGAAAAGGGTGAAAAAAAAAGAAATGAAAGATGCTCATTTGTACTTCTCATCAAGCATTTCTCCAATAATTGATTTTTAGCATAATCCTGATAGCTGGCAGTAGGCTGCAGTGACTGAAAATGCAAATGAAATTAAATGAAAATGCAAATTGCTCATTCTCCTGATGTAATGAAAAGCTTTGCTCTTAGTCCACTCTCTACTAGGTTGAACAGCAATGCAAAGACGATTCCTCACCAGACACAGCATTGCACTACTCCCAAGTCATCCTCTCAGTTCTGCCAATGACTCTCACTACAGGTCTCACTACATTTAAAGATTGCCATGCATCTTCTCAGTGCCATGAAATTAAAATGTTGCCTTTTTTCATGAAGGCTGAGAAAATCCTGCATCCTGTAGCTCAGCTTCAGAAAATGCAACCTTGGAATCTGGAATGCAAATGCAAATAAACCAACATTTACCAAATCTCAGTCCCCCACTTCAGACAGTGGAAAACAGCAAATGCAGCACCACAGAAAAAATATCAGAGGACCAAGACAGTAGAATTTATAAGTAACTTAGCAATAACAACAATCAGTCACTGAGGAAAGGGGTAACCCTGGAGGTCCATCAACATTTCCTCTCTTCCTTGTTTACTTTCTCCCCTAACCTTTTTTGATATGATACGGTGATGGACAAATGTAAGAAAGCTGAATTAATCTAATTATTTTCAATATTTAAAGAAGTAAAGATGTTGAAGATGCTAATAAAGAAATAAGGTATGATAAAAACGAGAGGAAAAAAATTACTAAAATTACCATTCTAAGGGACAAAATATTTTTTACCTAACACAAGAAACCACAAGGCTATTTCACTTTCTTTTAGTTGGACTGCTTGTTTTTAAGAAAAATAAAGAACAAAAAAAACCGCAAAAAAACCCTCTTTAGCCACCAGAGAAAAAATTTATACTAAATAACAATCTCAGCACAGTCATTCCAGATTTATACAGATTTAGTTGATTAGTTGGAAGATCAGAAAACTAAAAGTCTAACAGTGAAAATAATTACAAAGCAGGTTTCAGAAAAATGACAAATCAGACATTCAGAAAGATACTGGGTCTTATTTACCACAATCATTCTTTCTGGAGCTTGAAGGTGTATAAATAGAACCTTTTCACCGAGAGGTTTATTATATTTCATTTTGAAATAGCAGGAAGTCTGACATTTCAGACAATGAAGGACTTCACATGAATGTATTCTTCATGAATAATTAATAAAAAGTCAGTCAGTTTGGCTGCTTTAAATCTAACTTGGTTCTTTGTTTCCTTTAGCTGCTACCCCTCTACTTGTAACTGTAAGGCACACAGCAACAGTTTTTCCTTCATGCCACGTAAGGAAAATACTCCTTAAATACACAGGCTCAAACAACTTTGTAGATTACATAGGTACATGATATGTCACAATTCTCTCTGTAATTTTTATCTCATAAGAGAATTAAGATTTAACAGCTTGACTTAAAACGTATTTTTAATTACGATGAAAAATTATTTTTTTGCTCAGTATTGCCAAAATATTTTAAGGCAACATACACTAGTAATGAATATTAATAATATTTTTAATACCTTAAGATGCTTTGCAAAAGGTAAGGCAAACTGTCGGGGGGGGGGGGTACAATAAAGTCAATAAACACTACTGGTAGAGCACGTCAGACTCAGTCAAACCATATACATTTGTCAAAAAATGTGTAATACAATATAATGTTCAGTTCTAAAATGAGAGATATAGTTGACAGACTAAGGGAAATCATGCATTTTATTCCTTTTTTTTCCCCACACATTTACAGAGACAACCTGGATCCTATTTTCCCTTTAGAAGCTGAAATACCTCCAGTATTTTCAGAGATTTCTCCATACATATTCTGTGTTCACTCTAAGTAAGCAAGCGTTAGTTTGCTATTACCAATATCAATTTCACTGGTCAAAAAGAAAAAAAGTTAGTTTGTAATTTTATATAGCCCATAAGGATAATTTCACAATCACATTTAATATCTGCTACTGTAACAAAATTTCAAACACAATTTATCCTCCTAATGCATGACATAACTGCTACACAGATATATTTTCTATTTCAACTAAATAAATGCAGCACAGCTCAGGCAGACAGAGCACTCTGAAAGCTAATAACATACACAGTTATGAGTGCTATGCTGGAAACATAAGCGCCACACTACAGGACATAAATTTAGGATAGCGTTCCCCTTGACTTATCAGATATTCTACCAAGAAGACCATTTATTCATCTCCCTTTGAATCCTGAAGTACTAAGCGGATGCTGTGGAAGAAGGGTGCCCAAGCTGGCAGACTGATGGCATGACATGATACAACAGATTTTGCTCTCAAACATGCCAGTCGGGGCCAGTGATATGCTACTGAAGACTCAAAAGGTCATCATTCAGAGGTTCACACCACCCCAGTCAAGATTTCTGTTCTGCAATACAGTAGGCATCAAGAAGGAATATTATACTACTGAGTGTAACCTTCATATGGATGCTTTTGTTATTAAAAACCATGGTCTGCAGTAGAGGGATACCCAAACATCGTAAATGCTCCTTTCCATTCTGCTTTCCCTTCAGAATTTCTTTACCTACTTCCTATCATACTTTCTCATATTCCCTTACTGAAATTAGTGTTTTCTTTATGTGAAACATTAAGAGAAGCAATCTAGAGCCTAAAGAGAGGAAAGTCCAAAAGAGCCAAATTCTATCATTCTGTGACTAGAGAATTAATGGTCAGTTTACTTGTAGCCAGTTATGACACAGATCAGGAAAGGCATGTGGAGTACAGATGGTAACACACAACTCAACTTACACATGATTCTCAAGAATTCAGACATAACTCCCACGTCGCAGACAAGGGGGATTTAATGAACTACCTCTATGAGGTTGTCCTCAAAAGGTTCATCTGTGTGTCTGCAAATCAGGGCACACAGCACAACAGGCTCCTTTCTCTGAAGGGAGCCAAGAAAATGTACAGTAATAGGATTATAAATAATTGGCATATAACACTACAAGTGAAAGTTGTAAACTACGTAGCAGGAGCTCCCAGTTAATTTCTATTATCCTGAAATATCCTGACTTTCTATTATCCTGAAATATTCTGAATCATTATACTTATTATTATATTCTAAATGATTACCCTAAATAGCCTGAGGTATCCTGGTATTCCCCATTTGTTGGACTAAGGAAACTTTCACCACTCATTCAAGTGAAGGTACAGCCTCACAACTGAAATCAATACACAAAGTATTATTTTACATATGACTTTTTTTTTTTTAATATACTGTATTCCAAAACATGTATATTTGCCTATGCCAATAGTCTCTCCAACCCTCTCAGCTGATCAGCTTATGTTTCTAACATGCAGACTTTGAGCTATTCCTTAAAACTTTGGAACACTTTAAGTGACCAGTGCTTTCAGCACACTTCTCAGACTTTGGGAAGTTCAATCAAAGCAGCTTGGTCCATGTGCATCTTTAATCAAGTCTTCTTCATTTTGACAGCTTTTACTCATCCCAAGTGTAAACTTCCCTCTCCCCAAGTGATTACAGAGGCAGTAGACAGAATGCACAAAATACACTAGCTGCAGGAACAAATCTGCAGCACTGAATTAAAATAACAGTTATTTGAAGGACCTCTTTCTCCCATTACAGAAAACAAGGTGTGCAGTAGATGTAAAAAGAGAAACCAGTCTCTCATGCTAGCAGAAAAAAAAAAAAAAAAACCTGGTTCTTCTGCCTCCAGACAGTGCCTGTTTGCTGCTAGGAAAAACCCAGACTTAAGAGGCAATCCTTGGCTGCAAGTCCCTCATATTCCGCATGTCCAGCTCTTCTTAAGGCCTGATTAAAAGGCTGCCAGAATAATCAACAGTTGCAACCCTCAAACAGCAACGTAGCAGCTTTGCTAAGAACATGAGCCACTACGTAACGCTCAGTACCAGGAAAAATTAGTTCAGGAGTACTTATAAATGAGCACTAAATTAGGAGGCCTTTCCAAAATTACTCTGCATATCAACCCACCATTTGCAGTGCTAAGGATAAAGCTAATAAAACTCCCGAAAGACTAGGAAAAACACTTGTGTCCACAAGCACTATTGTGTAACTTACCTTGGAACAAGATTTGAATAGTAGAAGACCTTTCACCTGAATAGTGAGACACAGAAAAGCTGTCCGTTATGTGACCTATGCTACTGAATAAGGTGGGAAAGAGTCTGTGGTTCTGGAATTAGCATAACAAGGGGGGAATAGTAAGATTAATTATGTTTGAAAGGCAGCTTTAACTCCTGACATTTCCTATTTTTCAAGTGTTCAATTTTTGGATCTTAATATTCTTTGAATGTACCATTTATAACACAATTCATACAGAGAATGCCCACTGCCCATCTGCTTCATAACATGTTCAAGAAATATTATACTGTATTTGCTTTATGCAAAATATTTTGAGGAACAAGAACTGTGCTTCATAGCTGACCACATATAGATAATATTTTTTTCTTATTGTCAGGTGCAATAACATGTTCAAGAGAATGAATGGTTCCTGCTCTAGAATTCAGGGGGAGAACATCACAACAAAAGCTATTTAGCTGTCAGCTTCCCAGGCATGCAATAAATGACACAGTCCTTTAAAATGTCTGTGAAATACTTGTCTGCAAATAATAAAGCATACTATGCTACTAAGCAGCTACAATCATCCTTATTCTGGATAAACACTATGTAAATCAAGTCTTAGCATCAACTGAGAGAGCAAAATGCTTGCCCAATGTCATTTGGTCTGCAACAAAGAATAAAAACCATGAAGCTGTCAGAACAGTTTCTTATGTTGCATTTTCATATCCATTAATGTGTGCTCTCTTACACCATGTGTTTACTGAGTAAATAAAGCAGCTAAGCTGCTGGTGTCATCAATCTCCAGTTCTTCATTAAATATCAAGCAGCACTCATTTCCCTATGAGTTCTGGTCTACTGAAAATTGTGCCTACCTACATAGAAATTTTTATGCAGGTGCAAGATTGCTGAACCTCATCTCCAGGGACCTTATGACTATGTTAGCATTCCATCCACTCAGAGTACAGCAGAGCCTGCTATGGTGCTAATATTATACCACACAAACACACCTGTAAGCCTACCCAGGACACAAGATCATCACTATTTTGCATCTTTGTGGTGAGTGCCAGATGGAACAGCAACATGCAAAGCGTTCAGTGTTTCACCCAGTTCTATGGCAAATATTTCTAATCAACTGGAAATCTGTTACCTGTAATGGGATTAAAACATATCTGCCCTATGCTTACAGTTAAGCATTATTAATAGCAGCTAGAATACGTAAGACTGACATCAGACGAGGGACCAAATAAACAACTAAGTGGTTCTTCTGAGAAAACAGGTGCTATATTTCTGCAGATTCCAAGGTGGAATCACACTTTAAATCACAAAACACTATTATCACATTGGTAAAGAGCAGGAAAAAGAAGAAAGGGAAGGCAGGAGAAAACAAAGGGTATATTTGGGTAAAAAACAAAGTACGAAAGTACGGAGAGGTTTACTGTCGAGGTTAGGAAATTTTTCTAAACTGACACACGCAGAAATGCCGTATTTGCTTATTTTTGTTGTCTGCAAACAGGGCTCACAGACAATAGATGAGGTCAGTTTCTTGGCTTGTAGATAAATATTAAAGCATAATACTATTTTTAGCTAACTTCCTAAGGAAATCACGCGTATGCAACTGTGTTAACACTCAGCCCTCTCCTGTAGTATTTTTTGAACCCAGAACCAGCTTGAACAGATTTTGGTAAAAGGCTAAATATCTCAAAAGGACAAGCTGCCTGCACACTTTGGGAAAGCTGGCAGGCAGGTGCAGGAAAAGCAGTATATTAAAAGACCTCATTAAAAAGAAAGAGGGAGTGATGGTTCACTCCAGGGGGTGGTAGCAGGCCAGCACCCTGCGATTTCCAGCTAGGGACAGCACTCATGTCCAGTCAAAGAGATAGGAAGATGGGAGGAAGATGGGGCAGAGCAGCACAGGGCACAAGTAATATGGACCTATTAAGAAAATAAAAGAAAAAAGAAGGAAAAAGGAAAACAAGAGACTTCATAAGACCTGCTGCTCATTAAACACCATATATACATCTGTATATAGCATGCTATGCTCTGTATTGGCAGGAAGATTAGCTCAATTCTTTAATGGAACTGATTAAAATGATCCTAAGTGGTCCTCATAATCTTTAAAATATGTCCCTTGGCACTAATAATTTTATGATGAAAGCTAAATTATGGTCAGATTGAATTAAAAAAAATTGAGGTAAACTGCATTAGGCTATTTAATACAAATGTTCATTCTGAACAGCAACTACATGTTTATTCTCATATCCTATGTGAACAAGGACATAAAGGTGATCTGTCTTAACAAAATCACCAGATGCAATGAGAAGCAAAGACGCGAAGACTTAACTAATGGCACCTGGGTTTCCTCTGTGTTGGTGGCCTTACAGCTGCTAACCAGCATAAATTATTTTTCTGTCATCAGCCAGGAATTCACACCACCATGTGTCTACTCTCATTAACCTGTTCCTAGTGCTAATTTTCTTTCACTTTCCAGATGTTATATTTTCTTCTACAACAAACTCCAGTCTTACTGTAACATACAGCATTATCTATTCACACATATCTTTTCCTGAGTTTAGGTTTCCTGTCCTGTAGTTACAGAGTTTATTTTTTTTCCCCTCCACATATACTTTTATCAAGGTTACATTATTTATCTTTTCCCTTTTTTGTATTTATTTCTCTTGCCCCAGGGCTTTGTTTTTATGTTTACTACATTTTCACTCTTTCCTCTTCCTTAGGAGAACAGAAACTGGTGACGACCTTACTTCTCTCTACTCCTCTAATATCAACATTGAGCACTCATTAGTTATTTCTTCACTAGGTTCACTTAACTTCCTGTGTTTTCTTTACTCACTGCTATCCATACAGAAATATACGTAGCACTGAACAAACAGCTGCATCAGCTGTGGCCCACTCTACAACATCTGAGCTACCTGGATCTCCATTATTCCAGCACCAAAATCAGAGTCTGAAGTAAACTGGCAGGTCTCCAAGATTGGGAAGAACAGTAAAAACAGTCACAGTATGCAAGAGATGACCCACAAACACCTTGATTGACTCAGAAAATGACAGGAGCTTTTGTAACTTTGGAGAGTCAGGTAGGCGCCAAAGCTGGGTGGCAAAAGCTTTATCAGTTATTTCACAAGGAAAGGCCACACTAAATATATGTTTTCAAAATAAGAAATGTAGCTGCTAAAATAGAAGATTGCTATATACGGAAGTGTGCTAAAGCATAAAGCAGGTTAAAGGAGGGCTGTGGCCTAGGAAAAAGGAGAATTCAAGGGGTTTGTATGAGAACAGTGAAAACCTCCATGAGAACAGAAAACATGCTATAATACTGAACTGCACTTATGTTATCACTAGGTGTCCCAAAAAAAGAACAAAATCCCTCTGCTAGGCTCACGCTCAACCCATCTTGCTAAATAAAGCCTAAATTATGGGCTAATCACCTCAGCCTCCAGGCACAGCTGACAGAGATGAATCTAATGCCTATGTGTTATTCTGTGAACACTTCAGCATGGAGATACAAAACAGAAACTGACTCCACTTGAAGAAGAATTACCTCAAAAAATTCAAACCAACACAGACTTCCCTTTTCCCCTTTCCCCCCATTGACGTGCGATTAAACCACTACATTTTTCTAGTGTGTTTGGAGAACAGCAAAAAGACGACAAGGAGATTTTTAAAGGTGTGTTTAAAACTGAAATAGTGTGGTGCTGGAAATGGGATTTGCTCTCACCCTTTCTAAGCACATTGCTCTCTCTCAGACATGGTCTGCAGCTTCTCTGATCTCCCCATGCTCGCTGCCCTTCAAACAGTTTAATTCCTCCTAGACAGCTGGCAACATCTTCGCTTTTCTTCCCAGCAAATCTGACTGATCCTTGCCTCCCCCCGTCTCCGATTTCTCTAGCAAGCTCCCAGTCTTCCCACACTGCCTGCACTCTTACCATGGATACCTGACAAGTTAGGAGAATGCACCCACCAAACACATGTATCTCTTTCACATGTTCTGTGCCTTAACTCAAACAAAAGTGCATGAGTACATTCAAAAAATAAAAATATATATGATAAAGAAAGAGACATGTATATCTGATTTAATAATGTGTATATTATGCATGTATAATTTATACAATTCATAGATATCACACAAATGGAGCCAGGCACCAGAATTAATATAACCTGATAATATAAATTTTATTATGGGTCTCCTGCCTTGGTAGAAACTTCACAAAGATGGCTCAGGAAACATTTCAGGTGCTTTTCCCTTCCTTACACATCTCATAGACACTAGCATTAAAAATCTCAGGGGAAAGTGAAAAAAGAGGTAGACAAAAGACAGAAGGAATAAATAAAAAGAGTAGGAAGATGTAGGTTCTCCCTCCACAGGCACCACTCAAGTTACAAATGATGTCAAAGAGTAAAGCACTAATTTTTTTTTCCTTTCTAAAACTTTGTTAGTTTTCAGCTCACTGCTATTTTGTCATCTTATCAGAACCTTCCTTGTTTTCTTAGCATTAAGCCGAAGCAATAGTATTTTCCTGGTATTTTATATTCAAGATGCAAGACTAAACATCAGGCTAAATTAAGGGTGTTTATACACCACTGAGTGCAGAACTAAGTGGTTTTCTGAGCGATAGGTACTTTTGCAGAATACCTATCCAGCATTTCTAAGGCATCTATCACTGAAGGATCTTCTGACAAAAAGGTTTTGTTCTATTTAAGTCTCCAAAGACTTTCTTTTTCAATGCTGGAACACACTGAACAGACGGTGGAAAAAAAAATAAATTGCTACATAAATGCAGGCGAAGAAGGATCCTGCAAGTCCCATATTATGTTACTGATTTCTCCTCTGCTTTGTGCACAACTGACTGGTACAAACAAGAGAAAATCGCATGCACACAGCAGACAGCTTGTGAACTCACCAGGGGCACATTTGAAAAAGGCATGTACTCAACAACTAATTGCTTTGGGAAAGAAAACAGTACAGAGGGCTACACCTACAAGGATTCTAAACTAATTGTAGGGCCAGTAACATTAGGCCTGTCGTAATTCAGGGCAGATGTTTATTACAAAGCTCCAGAAACTTTCTCCTGTTCTGTACCACAAAAAATATGCAGAATTGAAACTTATACTTGGGCAGAATATTTCAGCTGTATATTATAATGCCAAAACCTTCAATCATAAAAACAAATTAAGAAACACAAGTCTTGGCGATGAGTCTTTTGCCATCTCCTCTGCATGCTAACACATGCATCATCCATGCTTAGCACAAGGGAAATAAGCATCATACATGCTGCCTATGAACTCACAACTACTCTCTATATGTGTTTGCTAGTTAAAAAAAAAAAAAAAATCTATTTACAGAAGCTCATTACACATCACTATAAAGACAGAAGAAGAAATAGCATAGTGAGATTTAAAGCCCTTCTGGGGACAGACCCTCCTATCCCTGATGAAATAACCACTGCAGCACCTAAACACAGTTAAAATTTTATTTTCTCTTTAAGACTACACTGACACTCCCCTAAATAACTAAAATTGGGTCACAATATCTTTATTAGAAAAGGTACGCATCTTCATAAGGCAACATTCGTTATTAAATTAGTAGTTAATTTTTTAAGAGATATATGTTGATGCTACGTAATTCTTTGATACTGATAAAAACAGCGAAGGTTCTACAGACTGAGACGTTTGCTTACATTTATAAAGAGATGTGAGACAAATTCTCTGAACAAGACAGATGCGCATTTAAAAATAAGTAACACTAGGGATGACAGAGGCACCTGTGCAACCTCATTAAGTGGGATTAATTCAGGCTTGATGATCTCTTGCAAGGATATTTTCCACAACTTATTTCTAAGAAACTGTTACGAATTTCAAACTCAATGCAATATACTGATCGCCTTCTGTATACACAAGGGTGGATAAAACAATGTTCAACACTGTATAAAAAGAGGTAAGCTTCAGACCTGTAAGAGGAATTGCTGTTCTAAGCTATTTTTGTCCTATAAATCTCTCTCGTTGCTGGCCAGGGAATGGGTAAGTTTTGCATTATGGTGCACAACACAGGCATAAAAGCTGGAGATCTAACTGCCACTGGTTTCAAAATAATAAGTTTAAAAACAATACATACAAGCACATAAATGTCAACTGCATTTTTGCACTAAATAGGGCAAAGCTTTGGTTATAAAAAAACCAAACAAGCAAAAACCACATAATAAATCCAACCTTTACAGATTTTCTTCTAAAAATAAAAGGGCTTTTGGTTTTTGAAGGGGGGAGGGGAGGTGGTTTGGTTGGTTGTTTTTTTTTATTAATTTATTTCCTTACCCATTTATGAGGGAAATAAAGATTTGGCTTTCATTCACATTCAATTCCAATTATTAGCTCTGTCGTGGCTGGTCAGCAGCTTCAATGAAACTAGAACATTATGCCATATACACTGAAAAGGAGCCTGTTTACTCAACTAAGGGTTAAAATGGAGCAGCACAGGGAACTACAAGAAACAGGTATCCCTACCGAAAGGAAGAAGTAGCCAGGAAATTAGCTCTTAGGCCAGTTTTTGACAGATTGAACATTCACATCACAGAATGGCTACTCTGAACTGTCACCACTGTTACCAGAGGTCACAGACAGAGGTGGCGAGTTAGTGACAGTGCTGCCTCACAGGTATTTCTGACGTGGAAGCCATCATGGGCCACTGGGAAAAACTCAGAGCAAGCCCTTAAGTGACTCCGAGACTGACAAAGAGCTGGCAGCTCCAGAGTCCGTCTGCGTTTCTTCTTTTTGCTAGAGGTGCATTTACGTACACTGCACTAGGCCGACAGATGTAATGTACATCCACACAAGCCTAAGATCAGTCTTTATTCTACATTCTTCCTCCCGGGCTACAAAAGGCTACGTCAGAAGTCATGCCTGCTCATTTAGGAATTTTACATAACTGCCACGGACAGGCACACGTCAGTACACTTGATGCCTTCCCAAACAGTCTTCCCTACTGGACCTCATCTGAACAGCATCACTAGGGGAGAACTGCAGAAAAAAACAAACCACTGGTTGGAAACCTTGGACCCAAATATTTCACAGAAGTTTAAGGCACCGTAAATGTAGACCCAGACCCAAGTTTATCCAGAACACATACCACCACACAGGAAACAGAAGAAAATAGAAATGTCACTGTGTAACAGCTTGTTGCCAGACAAATTAAATACATTAACAGGTTATCATGGCCAAACAAGGGAAAAGAAATGTCCCAGTCCTTTTCCCTGTGCCTAGCCATGTGGTTTTAACTGTTCTTTTCAATAGGACTGGGTACAGGGTTACTCTCTACTTCTGGAGGGAGTTACAATCCAGCAAAATGATCTAATGAAATTTAAAACTGCATTTTCATTTACATTGGATGCAATACATACGCAGACTTGGCCTGCAATAAATAGTCCCTCCAACAGTGAGGAAGCTCAGCAGATGACTAATGCTGTGCCACTCAGGTGCTGGGGCTGGTCCCAAGGCAGCAACGGACATCAGAACCTCCTACTGCCAACCACAGGAGGACACCCTGGGGCCCACAGGATGAAATCAAACCCGACTTTTGTTTAGAAAAACAAAAACATGACCATACAGCAAGCAAGGTCTGTAAAACAAAAACTGGTACTCAGCTCAGTCTCCCAACTGAATTACTAGCAAAGCCTGTACATGAACCACGAAGGACAAGTAAGGGCTCTCCACCAACACCCCTCTACCACCTGCACATGGCAGACAGGCACGGAGGGATGCATATCCACAGCTGGAACTTGCACAGCTGTGAGGGGAGGGGGGAAAAGCAAGGAAAACCCTTCAAACCGCAGACAAAGGTCAGAACACGAGAGCAAATACTAGATAAAGGCAGTACCCTACTCTGAGAAGCCTGTGTAATCTGCTTTAGATGGCCCTGCCTTGGCCAAGGGGTTGGACTAGATGATCTCCAGAGGGCCCTTCCAATCCAAACCATTCTGTGATTCTAAGAAAATAACAATGTAATGCCGTAAGCTAGTATTCACAGCTGTAATAAGCTAGGTTACTGTTATAGTATGCCTTGAACTACAGTGTCCATTTTAATACATCGATCAAAAGGTTACCTAGTTCTGCAAGGATTTCCATCTGACACAGAATACTATTTTGCAGCATCAAATACATTTTTCAGCAATTTTGATTCAACTTTTTACCTTCCAGAGCAACAGTTCAACATGCTAAGATTGAATAACATTACCTCTCCACTAGAGCTGACAAAACACTTTAGTGACAGCTGTGTCTCATAAACAGAACTACAGAGTTCCTCTCACAAAACACTTCAAGAAGTTAGTTACAATAAATATAGTCCTGAACCAGAAGAACAGAAGCCTTGAATGTAGGCATTTTGCAGATCATATTAAAAAGAGTTTCTATTAATATTTTTGTTTTGTAGTGCTCTGACTTAATTCTCTTCATCTTCTGTTACCACTTTGCACACATCACCAACTGTTTTAATCTCAGTTTTCCTTACAAAAGCCAGGCTGCCTGCTCTCAGTGTTCACCAGGTAGTGAAAACCATGGAGAGGGGGGACAAATTTACTGCTTCAGAGAGCTCATCTTTAAACACTCAAGCCCTGAGCGTACTGAAGTCCAGACAAATACTTTTTGAGGTATTTTTTTTATCATTTCCATTGCTGCATTAAACAAGCAAACAAGTCATTGAATCTACTCTTTTAACGTAGTTCTTATACCAAGCTTCACTTATACTTGAAACGGAAAATTTGTTATTCTTCAGACACTACCTATTGAACCACAAAACACGCTCTTCTACAGAGGCAAGAACCAGTGCTACTCCAAATGCACACTCTGTATGCTGGCTGCTTAAAACAGAGTAAAAGGGCAAATGAACCACTACGTTAAACCACTTAAAAGTATTCCTAATGAGCTAAGAGGGTCTCTAAAGTTGAGAGAAAACAAATTTAATTAGCTCAGTTGTTCCATGATGTCAGAAGGAGAAGTTTTCCAGCTCAAAATGGAATACACACAAATCAGATACTAATTTTAAGACAGAAAGGAAACGGTTCATACAGATGCAAAGATGAAGACCACAAATTTAAAATTATTAAACAGACCTGGTTCATCTCTCTGCAGTACTTCAGCAAGATGCACTGACTTTCATTCAATCTATACTGACCAAATAGAAGCCCAAAAGCAAACCATATCTAAGGTACACGTAACATGCATTTCATAAAGCAGGCACAAACTCCTAGGACAAGCCCTTGCTTCAATGAGGCAAACTGAGGAAAGAGATATATTAGCCCAGCAGCAATTCCTCTTGTTTTAGTTCTATTGTTTTCCTTCTATGAGCAGAAGCATTTTTTTTAATATGTATATATTTCAGCTTAAGTATCACTAAACCTTTACAGGTCTCTCCACCTAGCAACAAACAGGCACAAGAAGGTATACTCTAAGGTCTACTTAAGACTCTAAATAACAAGACAAGCATCTCTGAATATAATAAAATGACAGATGAAATAAGCAACATTCTCTTGATAGGTTTTTTAAAGTAAAATATTGAGCCTTGCACAACTGAAATTATAAAATGTAACAAAACATAAGAACAACACTACAATTTGCCATTTCACATCTTATGCAAACAGAATTATTACTAATAGCAAGGAATCAAACAAATTCATCAGCAGAATGTGGTGCTTATTTTAGGACTAATCTTCAAGCAAAATTAAAGATGTCTTTGTTAAGGAGAAAAAAAAAAGTAGATAAAAACATCTGGTGTTATTGGTAGGAGAGATCATTTTCTGACTAAAATGGAGCTGCATTACCAAAACGAATGAGCAAATAGTAGCAATGGGAAATCTAAGTTAAAATACAGAAACACAGCACAGAAAATTTCGGTGAGCAGCACAGTATAAGAGAGTTTAAACCTTTTATTATTAAAACCTGAAGAAGGAAAGACGTGTATAGCTTCCAGATATACCAATGTCACCAGGAGAGGACAGGTACTGTTTTCCATTAACATTCTGATAATGGAAAAATGCCCAAGGGAAGCAAACCCGTAATGCAGCAGAAAGCAAACATTTCAAAAACTATTTGTGGCAATGAGCTGCAGACAGCCAACACCCTCATGGTTCTTTCCAGCCTGCTCTGCTGAGCCTTGCTCCACAGAGGAGGGAGCACCAGTGAAAAAAAAAGAAAACATGAGACAGAAAGAATTGTCCCTACATGCAGGCATAAGGGAAAAGAAGTTTGGAGAGGGAGGGCGTCAGATCACTGACAGCCCTTCTGAGACTGCTGGGAGCTGTGGGCCCAGATAGGCAATACGAGACTGAAGTTTTAGAGGCTTTGTGCTGCCCCGGAGGAACACGTCCATCTATAGTTATCTGCTGGTTGAAGAGGAGATAAATACACTCCAAAACTTCAGAATAACAGTGGCAAAAACACTCGTGGGTGGTTTGGGTTTTAGGTGAGGCTTTATTCTGTTGAAAAATTTTCAAGTAATAACTGGCATCAAGAGGGAACCTGAGTGTTTTGTCTCATTCTATCAGCACAGCTGGTTATCGAATTGTGTAGCTTTTTCCTGAAGCAGTGCCCAAACACAGCCTATGCAGAAGGACATCTCCCTAGACAAACACACACTTCTTCCACAAGGAACCCATGCTGAAGGGAAACACGTAAATCACCTCAAATCCATAACCCCCAAGGCACAGACTATCCAATCCTATCAACACTGCTTAATCAAGTTTTCAAGGAGACTTCAAATACATGAAGACAAATAACAAAACACAGCCAAAGTAGATAAGCAGGTTTTTGTCATGGCCAAAGAATGAAGAGCAGCTATAAGAGCACTGGTTGCACACAACATTGTTCAGGTATTTATAGGAAATAGTTGTTGGAAACCCACAACAGGCACACCTATCTCGAGAGGGGCAGCTGGAGACCAAAAAAACCCAACCACCAAACCAAGTTCAGATAAGTTCAGGACCTCCCCTCAGGTCCACTTTGTCCCTTGGCAGTGTGCTGAAGCTAGGCAGAAACATCACTGCTGATCTACCCCTAATACACAAAAGCCAATGGAACCAATCTACTCAGGCCCATAGTTAACATATAAAATATCTATTTACAGATGGCAGGTAAAAATCACACTTATTTTGGGGAAAGCAATACTTCACAAAGTGATTTAGTCAGGGAGAAACTGATAATGAAAATAATTAGAAACGTTTAGTTGAACATAAAAACGAACAAATTAACAACTTCAAACTGTCAAAAAAAATGTGCAAGAAAAATGAATAATTATTTTGACTGTTTCCACTGTAAATTATTATTTCTAAATATCAAGGATTTAATATAATTATGTTGCCATTAAGTCAGTTTTTTAGAGCAACAGATTCCATAACCAAATAAGTATATGTTTTCAATCCTCCAATTCTACATTTTCCTTCAAAATTGTAATAATAGTAACTACCAAATTAAAAAAGTGGGTTTAAATAAGTCCCAAGATGGACTGTGTAATGTGCTGCCTGTGCATTTCACACAGCATTAGATTAATTTTAGAGGATGGAGAAAGAAAGGAAGATTAGTTACCTGAATAACCCTTACAGAAGGGGAAAATAAGCAGATTGTAGAATACAGAACTAAGGTCTGTCTTACAAAAATAAATACAATGCTTACATACTTACCTGTACTTTATTCTGAAGTACGAGAAGCCACAAAACCTTACCATTTTTAAAGACTGTTCGAAGATCTCATTAAAGGCATATGGAAATTTAAAGAACGTTGAATGTTTTGAAGAATGATCCTGGTGAGATGATCCCATGAGATGGGTTGCTGGCATATTTTGTTGCCTCAGGTTGATTTTTCTTCACAATTCAGTATTTTAAAACAAAACCATCTTCTTTAGGATGAAGACGTATTGGAGATTTTTGTAATCCAGCTAAAATAATCTCCACATCAGGAGTTCTCAGGTGACTTAATATTCTTGGAGCCCTAACACAAACACAATGGCAATATTCACAGACTTGATTAGCAGATGTCAAGGTCCAACACAAAGCTGCTATAAAAAGCTATGACTCCTTTACGGAGCAGACAGGGCATCACGACAGGGTTCATATAACAACAGTGTTGTGTGCTATTACATCAGAAAGACATCCACTAACTGTAATCACTGTCACTCTCTTTCCTCACTAACTATAAATAGCATCAACCCCAAAGCATTAGGAAACGCAAGTGGAACCTCTGCTAAAAGAAATCCATTCAACCACAAACCCATATTTTAGTGTTAGCAAGTAGTTTCCCAAGACAAATACAAAAGCAGACACATTAACACTGTACACACTAGGAGCTCAAATAATCCAAGCCTGAAGAAGCAAGAAGCACAAAGCTTGAAATAAATAATGGATTTTAGTCCCAAGACGGAAGCAAGTAATATGCTGTTTACTTGGTCTCATTTTGTAGTGAACAAGCCCGATTAATTTTCAACATCAAGCTTCCACCTACAGAAGCTTCTGCAGTAAATCTAGGTCTGAGATGGTGACCTATGAGGATTACAATATAATTTGTTACTTCACATAAACAGAAGCATAGATTTAGCATTGGGCTTAAAACCTCCAGTCATGCAACCTTAGAAGCCCTTGGAACACCCACCCAAATTTTTAAACTGTTTCATTATTGGTGTTCATGCAATGGCTAATATTTCTCACCTGAGAAAAGGCTTGTAGTAGCTGACAGTGATCCAGGTGAAGAGATCACTACCGACATCAGGTGCAATTCTTTAACAATTTTAATCATGAAACTGCGTTACAGAAGTTGATAATTGCAATAATAAAAAGTAGATAAGAGACAGGAAGAACTGTAAGAATTATTTTCCCTATATAATAAAGAGCGCATCTAATATGCCACTGGATTTATTTTTTGCAAGTTTAATCATGTTAGAAAGTACCTTACTGTGCAAATATTTCTACAAAATAAACTGTATAAACTAGTGAAACTGTTACACATATTGAGAAAGTGAATTATTCAACAACAGTGAGTGGTGGATTTATCAACCTTGCAAAGTAAAAATGTATTATACATCTACACTGCTAAATATTTTACTAAAAAAATTAGCCAAAACAAAAAAATACAGTGAATCAAGAATATAGTAAGCTAACTTCTAATGAGAACGCTGCTTTGATGTGCATCTGTGTTACGGAAGCAAGGACTTCTTCCCTGAACAAAAAAGAAACGATACCAAATGTCATCTAAGCACAAATCACACGCATACACAGGCACATGATCCCACACCCTCAATCACCTTGTCTACATTTCACAGGACCAGTCAATGTAAAAAGCAAAAAAGAAAAACAATAATTGGTATAGTGCCTTCTCAGACTTTGAAATCACATCCCGCAATATTTCCTGTGACATTAAAAGTATACAGGTATCTAGTAATTCGCAGGAATTCATTTTCTCCTACACTGAGCCCCAAATAAATTTTGAGGGCTACTCTTAACACTATTTAATCATAGAATGGTTTCAGTTGGAAGAGACCTTAGAGATCATTCACTTCCAACCTTGAAACTAGATGATCTAGTTCCTGCCATGGGCAGGGACACCTTCCACTAGACCAGGTTGCTCAAAGCCCCATTCAACCTGGCCTTGAACACTGCCAAGGATGGGGCAGCCACAGCTCCTCTGAGCAACCTGTGCCAGTGTCTCACCACTCTCAAAGTAAAGAATTTCTTCCTTATACCTGATCTAAATCTACCCTCTTTCAGTTTAAAGCCATTTCCTCTTGTTCTATCACTAGATGCCATTATAAAAAGTCCCCCTCCAACTTCCTTGTAGGCCCCCTTTACGTATTGGAACTCTGCTGTAAGGTCTCACAGGAGCCTTTTCTCCAGGCTGAACAACCTTAAGTTACAAAAGATGTGTGTAGAGGGAAGGCAGGAGAGAATACATTGTGAAGGAATCTTGAAGAAAATATTTCCCCAATTATGCTCCAAAATTATGACAAACATCTTCTAAGGAAGATGATAAGCACACCAGTGCCTGAAAGATTTAACATGCTGAACTAGAGAAGTTTAGGGGGAAAAAAACAACACCAAAACCCCCTTTATTAGAAGTTCTTGTAAACAAGCTAATATTAGTCTGTATATCATACATATCACTCTTCATCTAAAGCCATGCAAAGTAGAAAAATAGCAGATAATAATTCTACAAAATCTATTTTGATCACTCAATCTTTTAGACAGACTTCAACCACCAGAGGCAGAGGCTGTTAACCATTCCCTAAGTCAAGTATTCTCCATACGAGCCATCCCACTAAAAAAAAACCAAACCAAAAGAAAAAACCCTTCCAAAATCTCAGACTCTGACTTTTCCTCTCAAGCCCATCTGCAGTTTATTAGGGAGAAAGAGGAGGGAAAGAACTTGACTATTGCTTACTCAGATGAAGAGTCCCCATGCTTCCAGCAACAAAGCTGAGAAGGAAAGCTACTAGGAATTCTTGCTGTGAATCTCATTAAAGCTAAAATCTAAAGTCTATACACCCTAAAGAAGACAAAGATCCATCCTTCCCTTAAACAATTATTAATGTGAACAAGCTTCTGAAATGAGGGCTTATGCAATCATTAGCATTAAACAGTCAGGACCTCTCAGCAAGATCTAAAACAATGCCATATGGTAACTAACAGGCAATTCTTTTTTTCTTGATTTCCAAGGATACTTAGAAGCCTTTGTTGAGAACTAGATAGAATTTATCATAGCTTTTGTTCTTCTCAAGAATCACTGCCCATTTTGTTTTGTCTTTTCCAGAAAGACAGCTGCTGCTAGAACATGATGGATCAGGGTCTAACATCTTCAGAAGAGGAACTGAGTATTTTTCATAAGTTAGGTACTTCCTTAGTCTCAGATATACTCAACAAAGCAGGACAGAAGTTCTCAGCATGGGAGGGACAGTATTCCTTGCCCTTCTCATCTGCAGTGCAACAGGCAGTGACACTAAGAAACTGTAAGAAAGAACTCCAATTCAGGTGACCCTTAGAAGGAAAGCACCAGAAAAAACAATCACCAACCACCATTTGCAGTTTACAGAATCATACAATAGTTAGAGTTGGAAAGGACCTTAAGATCATCTAGTTCCATCCCCCCTGCCATGGGCAGGGACACCCCACACTAAACCAGGTCACCCAAGGCCTCATCCAACCTGGCCTTGAACACCACCAAGGATGGAGCATTCACAACTTCCCTGGGCAACCCATTCCAGTGCCTCACCACCCTCTCAGTAAAGAATTTCTTCCTTATATCCAATCTAAACTTCCCCTGTTTAAGTTTGAACCCGTTACCCCTTGTCTTGTCAATACAGTCCCTGATGAAGAGTCCCTCCCCAGCATCCTTGTAGGCCCCCTTCAGATACTAGAAGGCTGCCATGAGGTCTCCATGCAGCCTTCTCTTCTCCAGGCTGAACAGCCCCAGCTTTCTCAGCCTGTCTCCATACGGGAGGTGCTCCAGTCCCCTGATCATCCTCGTGGCCCTCCTCTGGACTTGTTCCAACAGTTCCATGTCCTTCTTATGTTGAGGACACCAGAACTGCACACAATACTCCAAGTGAGGTCTCACGAGAGCAGAGTAGAGGGGCAGGATCACCTCCTTCGACCTGCTGGTCACGCTCCTTTTGATGCAGCCCAGGATATGGTTGGCTTTCTGGGCTGCGAGCGCACACTGAAGCTGGCTCATGCTCATTTTTTCATCAACCAACACCCCCAAGTCCTTCTCTGCAGGGCTGCTCTGAATCTCTTCTCTGCCCAACCTGTAGCTGTGCCTGGGATTTCTCTGAGCCAGGTGTAGGACCTTGCACTTGTCATGGTTAAACTTCATGAGGTTGGCATCAGCCCACCTCACAAGCGTGTCAAGGTCCCTCTGGATGGCATCCCTTCCCTCCAGCGTATCAACCGAACCACACAGCTTGGTGTCATTGGCAAACTTGCTGAGGGTGCACTCAATCCCACTGTCCATGTCACCAACAAAGATGTTGAACAAGACCGGTTCCAACACCGATCCCTGAGGGACACCACTCGTTACCGGTCTCCAGCCGGACATCGAGCCATTGACCACAACTCTTTGTGTGTGGCCATCCAGCCAGCTCTTTATCCACCGAGTGGTACATCTATCAAATTGATGTCTCTCCAATTTAGAGACAAGGATGTCACATGGGACAGTGTCAAACGCTTTGCACAAATCCAGGTAGATGACATCAACTGCTCTGCCCCTGTCCATCAGTTCCGTAGCCCCATCATAGAAGGCCACCAAATTGGTCAGGCAGGATTTCCCCTTAGTGAAGCCGTGCTGGCTGTCACCAACCACCTCCTTGTTTTTCATGTGCCTTAGCATGCCTTCCAGGAGAATCTGCTCCAAGAGTTTGCCAGGCACAGAGGTGAGACTGACTGGTCTGTAATTCCCCGAGTCATCCATTTTCCCCTTCTTGAAAATGGGGGTTATATTTCCCTTTTTCCAGTCATCGGGAACTTCACCTGACTGCCATGATTTTTCAAATAGGATGGCCAGTGGCTTAGCAACTTCATTTGCCAGCTCCTTCAGGACCCACGGGTGGATTTCATCAGGTCCCATGGACTTGTGTATGTTTAGGTTTTTAAGATGATCTCAAACCAGATCCTCTCCAACAGTGGGCCTAGGATCTTCATTCTCACAGTCCCTGCGTCCGCCTTCCAAGACTTGGGTGGTGCGGTCAGAGCCTTTGCCAGTGAAGACTGAGGCAAAGAAGTCATTAAGAACCTCAGCCTTCTCCAAATCCCGGGTAGCCAGTTCTCTTGATATCTTCCAAAGGGGGCCTATGTTGTCCCTAGTCTGTCTTTTATTCGCTACGTACCTATAGATTCCCTTCCTGTTATCCTTAACATTCCTAGCCAAGTTCAATTCTAACTGGGCCTTAGCTGTACCAACCTGGTCCCTAGCTTCCCGGAAAACATCCCTCTATTCTTCGCAGGCCGCCTGTCCCTGCTTCCACCTTCTATAAGCCTCTTTTTTCCTTTGAATTTTCCTGAGCAGCTCCTTATCCATCCAAGGAGGTCTCCTGGCCCTCCTGCTGCACTTCCTTCTACTTGGGATGCAACACTCCTGAGCTTGGAGCAGGTGATCCTTGAATAACAGCCAGCAGTTTTGGGCCCCCCTGCCCTCTAGGGCTGTATCACATGGAACCTTACTAAGCAGGTTCCTGAAGAGGCCAAAGTCTGCTCTCTTGAAGTCCAGGGCAGTGAGCTTGCTGCACGCTCTTCTCACTGTCCTGAGGATCTCGAATTCAACCATCTCATGATCACTGCATCCAAGGCTGCCTTGGAGTGTCGCATTTCCAACGAGCCCTTCCCTATTGGTGAGCAGGAGGTCAAGCATGGCATCTCTCCTTGTCGGTTCCTCTATTACTTGCAGAAGGAAGTTGTCTTCCACACAATCAAGGAACCTCCTGGATTGCTTGTGCTGGGCCGTACCGTCCCTCCAACAGATGTCAGGGTGGTTGAAGTCCCCCATGAGAACAAGGGCCTGTGAGTGAGAGGCTTTTCCTGTCTGTCTGTAGTGCTTCATCCGCAGATTCCTCTTGATCAGCTGGTCTGTAACAGATCCCCACAGTGATGTCCCCCATCGCTGTTCTCCCTTTAACCCTGACCCACAAACTCTCTGTCGACTGCTCACCTGTCCCCAGACAGAGTTCCATACTCTCCAGCCTATCCCTAACACAAATAGCAACTCCCCCTCCCCCCCTGCCAGGCCTGTCTTTTCTACAGAGCCTGTAACCTTCCATTCCAACACTCCAGTCGTAGGAGCCATCCCACCATGTTTCTGTGATGCCTGTTATATCATACCCCCGTAGATGCGCACACATCTCTAATTCCTCTTGTTTGTTCCCCATGCTCCCAGCGTTTGTATAGAGGCATCTGAGCCGAGCTCCAAATGAAGCCGGCTCATCGGCTGGAGCAGCTGGAATATCTCTACATTGCTCTGAGCATTTATTATAGGTGCTGGCAACTGACTGGGAGTGTTGGGATGGAATGATGCCCCTCCTCCCCCAACACATCTACTATGTACATCTTAAAAACAGCATGATCACAGGCCACAAATTCACATCATATTAGAGAGATCACAGAATCCCAGAACAGCGAAGTGTTTATGTATCGTGATCTCCCAAAGTAAAATCAATAAACCAAGACATTTATAAAAAAACATGAAAGCATGTTCAGAATGCAGAAGTATGCTTTAATTTTCAAGAAAAAACAGCTTCTATTTAGATTCTTTTTTAAATGAAAAAGATATAGCTGATATAGCAGATCCAGCTTGTATATTGCCTTGATCTATAGCTTAGCCCTGCAAAAACTGTATTTACAGAAAACATAGCAGGGACAAACGTCAGAGATGTTCTCCTCCAACACCTCAGTCACCTCATTAAAATGAAACCTCAGTGCAAAACTCAAACCTGGTGTAATAAGCATAACTAATTTTCTCTCGAAGAAAACTAATGAATCCCAAAGCTCTATCAAAGCTTAATATAAGCTTGTATAGGGTTAGGAAAAGCAAGAAGCTTTGTGCTTGTCTGTGCTACATACTCTTCATATGCAGTTCATTAGAAGAAGAAATAAAATGAAAGCATCTCAAACCAATAACAAGGAAAAAACCTCAGGCCCAAGAAAAAAAAAATAAGGCCAAATTAGCATTGCATATGTCTTCAATATTTTTATTCCTTTTTTTAAAGCTGTGTAATCTCAATATTGCTGCATTTAATGGTGTGGTAATTCCCACCTGATCAGAAGCACAGTTAAAAATACAGCCTCCCTTCAGAACAAGGCAGAAACACTGTTAAACTTCCCTGCTGGGCAATTTGCCAGCAAACAGATCCAAAGGCCTGGATTTCTTCCCAACCATGTGAATGCCTAGCAGCAGAGGAAGACCTCGCTGCCTCTGTATTCCCCTCTCAGGACTATGGAACACCGGCATGCACAAAACCACAGATGAAATGTACTGTGCAGCATTCATCCATGTCTTAATGCTCTATTTCGGCTGCAGTCAGGGTAACAGGGAAAGACTATGGATGGCTTCAGGCATTCTTGAGAGGTATGACTGACCCTGTCCTGTCTTTGGCAGCTTGCCTTACCAAGTCATTTTAAGTGTTGGTGTTTACTGCTTGAACTAAGCCAACAGCTCCCCAAGGCACAGAGAGGCGCAGCTCTTTGCTCCCTGACTGCACCCCCAGGTATGGTTGACAGAACCCTGCTGCTGGAGGCTCACCACACATAGAGAGAGATGCGGGTGCCCATAACACCCGTGACCAGGCATTTTTCCCAGCACTCAAGAGTTCTTCACATGACAGGAATCCAAAACCAGAAGGCAAAACCCTCACGGCACCAGCCCCTCCAGCTGTGTTGGTGGCGGCCGTGCCAGTAGCACACCAGCTGCACCCTCGCACTGCCTGCTCGCACCCATGCCACACGCACGTCTTCCAGGGTGCCTCCACAATCCCTCCAAAGACAGTTACAAGCAGTCCTCTAGAAACCCATCTTCAGCTTCCTTTGAGAACTAGAAAGTAATAAATTGGACTGGTTTCTTGCTGACAAGGCTCTCAGGGGTTTTGTTCTTTTACGGCATAAAACAACAAAACCGGTGAAAACCTTTATAGATCACGCCCCACAGGCGTGCTCTGTAGTCAGTATAGGAAGGATATGGACCCGTTGGAGAGGGTCCAGAGGGCTACAAAAATGATCAGAGGGATGGAGCACCTCTCCTATTAGGAAAGGCTGAGAGAGTTGGGATTGTTCAGCCTGGAGAAGAGAAGGCTCAGGGGAGATCTTATTGCAGCCCTTCAGTACTTAAAAGGGGCTTATAAGAAAGATGGGGACAGACTCTTTAGCAAAGCCTGTTGCAATAGGACAAGGGGTGATAGTTTTAAACAAAAAGAAGGGAAATTCAAGATGGATGTGAGGAAAAAATTCTTTACAATGAGGGTGGTGAAACACTGGCACAGGTTGCCCAGAGAGGTGGTGGATGAACCATCCCTGGAGACATCCAAGGCCAGACTGGATATGGTTCTGGGCAACCTGACCTAGTTGAAGATGTCTCTTGCTCACTGTCAGGAGCTGGACTAGATGAGCTTTGAAGGTCCCTTCCAACCCAAATTATTCTATGATTCTACAATGCACCAGCATGAAGTCCAGGCTCAACCTACAGTACAGACAAGCATTACTGTGACTAAGTTATGTCCCAAGGGCTACAGCAGAGACAACTTCCCCTCTATTATCATCAGAGCAGCACACAAACAGGAGAGAAAAAGAGCAGAATACAGCCAGAGCATTTTGGAAGAGTAGGGAAAAACAGCAGTGGAAAAATGGTCTGGATGGAGAAGATTACTGATTCTGTTTCAAACTGACGACTGTATTACTTAATGGAATAAAAGCCTAGGAAATAAAAATATAATTTATCACTCCGGCAATGATTACACTTACCAGTCAGAGCTGATACGTGAGAAAGCACAGTGCTCCAGAACCACTGACAGCAGTATTTGGATGAGCACTAAATACTTAAGAAAAAAAAAAAAAAGTAGAAAATGTAGGGGCACATAAGTACATAGCACATGTAATATAATGTATTATTAAAGCCATCGTAAAACCTAATAGCTGGAAGTAGTGATAAATACATTAAAACTTGTATTTAACTGGGAGAGTAATTAACCTTTAACTGTATTTACTGATGCAGTGATTCTTCTAAGTGTTCAAATTAAAGCTGAATGACTCTAAATATATTTTCAGGGTAAACACTTTCTTCAGTTTCAGTTTGCTACAACAAAGCAAAAAGAGAATATATACGGAAACATGCTTGGATTTGCATAGTAACAAAATAAATCACTTTCTATGAGCAAGATTCTTGCTCTGAACTCACCTGAATGCAGTGTTTCCATAAAATGCTTCTTCATCACATAATGGGAACTTGGAAGTATTTTTCTATGTTATAATTGTAACTGCACACTGCAGAAGTGTATCTGGGGACAATATAGGCATTTCTGACCTCTCAGCTGATGGAGGGATCTCCTACACTGCCTCAAAGTACCTGAGCCTGCAACATGGTATGGGATGCCTGAAGAAAAAGCACTTCAAAATACCCGAGCTGTCTGCATAGCAACAGTGAATCATTAAATGATTTGCAGCGAGTCATCTCTATGTCAGATACCTGACAGAAAAGACTAAGCAGGGGTGGGTGTCATAGCCAGGCTTCAAGATTTTGGAAGCACAACAGCAAGACAGTCAGCAGACACTTTCAGGAGGTTCCTTGCCGTGTACTTGCCACTGACATGTTTCACTGTACCACATTGGCTCAAACCCTTATTTATCAAGGCAGAAACTTAGAAACTGATTTTGGAAAAATAATAATCAAGTAATGGATATAAAAAAATCCTTTATGCTATAAACTCAAACTGATGTTTTATTTTATTTGGAGAAACTGGGCACATCCCTTAGTGCAAATATAGGACCACAGCCACTGACTTCCATGACACAACCACCTGATTAATAATCCAATGTTCATCTGCAGGTTCTCTGAAAACCTCTGCAAACTTACAGTAGCATGGTTATGTTTCAGTTACAGGCTATGGAGAGTCAGTATGGGTGGTAAATTCTGCAGCACTTTTTGTCTTCTTGGTAAATTAACCTTAATCTATTCTCCATCAAATATAACACTACTTTAAGGCCCGTGTCTGCTCAGACGGATACAGACTGCAAAAATTCCACTCACACTGCACAGGCTCAGAAAATCTTGCATCTTAATTAAAAATAAAGAAAAAAAAATGTAAAGGAGGGCAGAGTCATAGCAAGAAATGAAATTATAATGGAGCTGCTTTTAGCTGGAACATAATAAAATGATTGAGCAGCTACAGGGAATCTCTATTTAGATATACTTCAGTGTAACAACTTACCCATTCTAATACTATTAAGAGAAACAAGCCACTGAATATTGATTTAATGAAAAATATCTTTCAGTGATCTAGTCCATAACTGTAACACATGTGCAAATATTCTACAAATCATGGCACTGTACAAATTTAAGCTACTCACAACATAACACACTGTAAGGCTGGCTTTATTTCACAGTCTTTGTATATTTACTTTCCTCTTCCCCAAACCCTAAAAATATTAACTTCAGAATCATATGTAAAGAACAGACTAGACAGAAGGGGCTGTAAAGAAAAAGTATCCTCTAATGGTGAGACAAACTTGCCATGTACTTTAACTTTGCTTAAGTTTTCCAAACTGCAAACTCCCAGACTAACAAATCCCTTAAGATCTGAGCTCTATCTTCAGGTTTTTGTATGTGACAGCTTTTAATAAACATTTAAAGTAATGCAAGTTATTTTAGAACTAATTCCTTCTAAAAAGAAAAATCCCAAAACATTTTTCATTTCCAGAGTCAAGGAGAAAGGAAGGCTGGAGAACTGCAAGCAACATTTTGCTCTCTCATACACTACCATGCACATTAGCAATTGTAAGGCAAGAGACTCCTCAGCACAGTGCAGCTATGCACCCACACCCGCTTTCTCCTGCTGTTCTAACAGACATATTTCTGAACATACCAAAAATATTCTGAAGGCAACACTTACAATAAACATCCACCACAAGCAAAGGAAATTGTTATATTGACATGGTTTCTTTCATCCTGAGTTGAAACCATGCTAAGATCCAAGGATAACAAGAAACACAGAAGGCAGAGCTTGTCACTGTTCTTAGCTGCATTTTTGACATCTGTTTCACAGCTCTTGGAAAGCCCATTTCTATTAATCTATCATGAGAAAGGACAGGCGATAAAATTCCCAGGCTGCAGAGGGCATTAGGAGATTTTTCTAGCTGACTGTACATTAAGAAAGAACTGTAACAGCCAAATTATGTTACTGTGAATAGACGGAAGATGCTGTAATTCTATTCCTCCTTTTGTCTTAATGGAGTTATTTATGCTGCAATCTTGAAGGCAGATCACTTACCAAAGACATTACCAGCCACCTGACACAAAAAAAACAGCAGACTAAGAACAAAAGGTGACATCCTGGTCCCATTCAGCAGAAGCAGACCTATGCTTCCCTGACTTATCCTACAAATTATTATTTGTAAAAGATTACATGTATTACTCCTGCTGCACATTAACATTTAAGAAGACTGCGACAAACAGCCCAGAAACTCATTATCAAATCTAGGTAAAAGTAAAGGAAATGATTAAAGGTCTCATCACAGAGTTTCAAATGACTTAAAAGCATAGCCTTTGTAGTATTTATGCAGTTTAAAAACACGAACACAAGTATGTTTGCCATTCAGTATCAATAAACACAAACGTAACAAGATTCTTCAAAGTTGAATACTTTCTTAAGATTAGTATCCTAAATCAAAGAGGGATAATTTGCTGGACATATACAGCTTCCGCAGGAATAATGTACACTCAGCACACTGTTAATAACAGGGTTGCTTTCAAAAAAAAGATTAATTTCAAGCACCAGGCCTTGAATGCATGAACCTCAATTTATACGACAAGATTCTAAACTGGCTTCTCTTGCACACAAGTGGAAGCAACACTAAAAGCAAATACAGGATCTAACAACAACAAAAGCTTGTGAAGGAGGAGGAATGAGAACAGGAGGAGATGGAAGACTGTTGTTACAGAAGAAAAAACAAAATTAAACATTCATTACATTTATGTAACTCATGGCGGATTTTAAAACATACAAGAGGTTTTCTATTTTTCTGTAGGACACTAACACTCTCTACTCATCGTATTTGCTACCAAGGAATAAAAGAAAAGTTACTAAAGAGCATCTACCCACCTTATGTAATGTTACTAACCCCAAAATTTTAACTGTACAGAAGTAAATGCTAGAAAAGCACCTACAAGCATGAAGCACAGTTTGCAATACAAGAGTGTGTTGGTAACTCACTCTGTAATCCTGAAACGAGAAGCAAAGCAGTCAGACATCTGAAAGAGAAAAATAATTGGAACTAGCTCCTCTGGATTAACTCAACAACCAAACAAGCCCAATGGCATTGATCTATATGGTGGGAGCCACGTGGGTTGAAAGATATTTCACTGCTGAGAACCTACTTTGAAGTCTTAAAATAGAGTGAGCATGGTGGTCCCAGCCCAAGTTCCTCCAAACAGTGCTAAAACTCATTTCATTTAATCTGGAGCAGCTGACTTCCTGGTAGGACACACAAGATCAAATTGTGTTGCTCTGAACAAGACTGGTGGTAGGAAAAAGAAAAGCACTAACAACTTTACTGCACAGTTAATGGCCGCAGAGGTCTCCATCTGCTTTGGTTTAAGGAACAGAGAATAGCCTCTAGGATGTTTATTATCTAACATCATAATTGATGCCATTTCAGTTTATGGGAAAGCAGCAGAAATTAAGAGTAAATACCAAAACTCCTGTCAGAAGTAAAATTATTACAACAAGCTATGAATACTTGTCATTATCTCTGTGACTGCAGTTACTAGGCTTTGACTGGCTGTTAATATAGTTTTCATTAAACCTCAGACAGCACAAGACTTCAAGTTTGTTCAATTTCCCCAATTGAGGTGGAGCAGGAGATGTTCACATTTGTAGAGATTTATAGAAATCATTCTTTTCCAGACAGGATTTAAACACAATCCTGCAAAATACTTCCCATTTTAGACTGTTTTCAGGGAACAGGAAAGGTTTGGGCAGCCAACACATCTCTTAATTTGCAAGCTACTTTTTTAGGCAGTAAAATATTCACAGCACATTTCTCTAAGTATGAGACAAAGAGAATAGTCCAGTTTACCACACACTCTGTGGTTTAACCAGAAGTAATAAATAGTAGTCGACCCACAGGAGAACATCTGTATGCAATGGGGCCATGCTTGAACCAAAACCACCCCAAAGACTGCTTTAGCAGTTCATTCATTTCCACTCCTCTATTTTGTCAAGTTATCCTGATAAAGAAGGAAAAAGTTCTTTATCCATTGTGAACAGCATGTTTAACCAGAGAACCAAAAGACATAAGAGAGAAGGACAAGGAGGGATGAGGGATGAGTGTTTCAGATGCAGGAATCTAAGCAAGAAATTATTTATTTTTCTCTTTTTCCTGCAACAACACACCACTGCTAAAATTGCATACAAGAAACAGGAGAGGATGAACTAAAAAAAAACCACTAATAAAAAGACAGCCAGAGACAAATCAACACTTGGCTTTATTTCAACCTGAAAGAAAAACTTTAACACAAGGAAGAGCAAACAGTGGGAATGATGACCATTTGGAGGCAAAAGAGGTCAGACATCTGAACAAACTTGCTGGAGCAAGGGAGCTCTGCAGGCAACTTCCTTCTGGCAAACCTCTTCCCACTTACAAGACACTTTCCCCCATGAAAGCACAATATATTTACAACCTTGCAAGTGTAAGTAACATACCACTGGGCATTCAATATATCTTTATGATGTTACCAGAAGTTAGCTCATAACAGCAGTGTCCAAGGTTTGCATCAGCACTGAGCACATCCCTAAGAAACAGGAGAATACGGCTTGCTTAGGCTACAAGTCCACTTTGGTTAAGCATGCTTGATCAGCCAGGCACAAACATGAAGGTTTTCTTCCCTGTCACAAAGTGCTCAGTCAAGGGAAGCATGACCAGTAAGCTAAAATATACCAGTACTGTCACTGTAGCATTGAAATGAGTATTATTTCCTACAAACCTTGATATGAAAAATGAAGTTAAAATGCACCAAATTTGGAAGAGGGGTTATTTGACAACAGGGAAAAGGAGGAGGACGCCTATTCAAAGTCATTGGGTAAAATGGTAAACTAATCTACATAAAGAAGATAAGCATTTCTGCAAACAGAAAATAACTCTAAATTATTCTTCCCCAGTGATATAAACATGTAGGATATATAAATTTAAATAATAAGCTATGCAGAGTTCTCTCCTGGTTGACTGCTGAAGTCCAACTATATAGCACTTCTGTTTTCAGAAGACAGAATGATTGGGGGAAAATAAAGTAACAGATGACAACAAACATGTGATTCAGCATTTAAAGGTATTTCCACTGATTTCCACTGATTACATTTCAATGCAACAGCAAAAGAATCGGGGCAAGTGTTTTATTTCAGTTACTTCTGCCTTTGTATCAAAGGAAAAAAGGGAGACAGAACTCTTGTCAACCAAATTAGTTCAGAGAATATTAACTGTTCTTAATTTTGAGTACAACTCAGTAAATACGTTAGAACTATGTAATTTGATTTAAAGCATAGGATATGTAACAATATCTCAGTTTTAAATCACTGAGGACACATGTAGTATTTCCTATGTCTCTACACAGGTGCAGCACAATGTTCCTATATATAAGAACACGCTATCTGAGGAACTCAAGAGCACAACACAACTCACGTGGCCTTAACCACTACATATTCAAACAGGTCAAAATCAAAATCTGGCAGAGACTTTTACAAAGCCCTCAGAAAAGAGGGCAGCCAAAGGCAAACCAAGACTTAACATAACCTGTCCCATCCTGCCTGATGTAACTTGACAAGCGTGAGTTATGCACCTCTGATATCCACAAATGACCAAGACACAGAAATGAGTTAAAACCCTCAAATCAGAAGATAAGTTTTAGGAAGATTAAGTAAAAGCAACGGTGAATTAATTACTATCAGGTAAGATAACATATTGCATTTGTGCAAGAAGTTTGTGATTTCCAGTTTTCTTACCACTTGTACAGCAGTTGCCCATGCTTACTTGCACAGAGCTGAAAAACCAGTTGTTACAGGGATCCAGCATTCCTCTTTAGTGCCAGCTACGCTCAGGTCTACTTTGCAGCAGTCTCGGCTATAACAAGGATTACTTCAAAATACCCCCTTCTAGTAGTCAAGCCTCTGATGGCAGTTTTCAGCCCTCTCTGTGCACAACATGCCATAACAGATGCATGATCAATCGAACCATGAAAAATTTCACTGATGTTGAAGCTGAAAGGTTAATGGGGTCCTATTCCTGAAGTATCTCAGAATTAAACAAGTTTGGGCATGAAAGAAGCTAACTTCACAAGCCAGACAGGAGATTACAGGAACTCAGACTCAAGTTTGCTGCTTTTTCCTAACATTATTGTAGAAAAAACTGCAGGTGTTGTATAGCTCTGGAAAAGGCCTCTGAAAATAATCCTCTCTAACACACAGAAAACACACACAGATGACAAAATGCAAAGCAGATCTCTTGAGAAAAGGCACACACTATGGCTCACTCAGAGTGCTGTTACATACTAAGGTTTTGGGATCCCTTGGTTTGTTCTCACAATGCCCAAAACAAAACAATAAAACCCCAGAAAAAAAAAAAAAATTAAAAAATTATACAAAAAATCCCAAACCCAATAAAATGCTTGAAGAATTTTTAATACCTGGTTATCATATCTGCTATATATTTTAATGGCTGTTATCTATTTTTGCCCCTAAGCAGGTCATTGCAATTCTCCTCTATCTGAAAGCTATATAGCTGTCAGAAATTATTTATTCACCCTGTTAGACAAGCGTGTTGCTTTACAACATAAAATACAGCCTCTACTAGTTATCCATTCACCTTTCTGAAAAGGTATAACTGGTTTAGGATTTGCTCTTGTTTCACTTGAACTTTAGAACTTACAGAGTTTCCTTCTGATAAGGACCCAGATATAGGGAACCCTAAAGGTGGACCTTCACAGTGTCTTCACTTAACAGTCCATCCCCAGCTGATTCCCAAAAATGAAGCAGCAGTAACTCAACATTCACAGTGGCAAGAAAAAGGCAAAATCATTCCTTTTCCTACAACACCAGCACAGTGACTTCATAGACAAATGTAAAGGAGCCTTCAACTTCAAAATAAGGACACACAATCCAGTTTCTCTCTTAGAGCACACCGGAGCCCCCTTTCCATTCTGCCACGATTTTAAGGCCTGCTCTGATCATTAATACTTCTAGGGACTGAAAGACCACTACATTTCCAAGAAGCAAGACCAACACACACAGAGAGGATGCAAATATGCAGTATTTCTATCCTACCAGGTTTGGCACTGGGAATTCTCCACGGAGCAGACTCCAAGCCCATCATCTCATCCACCTCATAAAGCTCTGGGAACAAACACACAACCTGAATGTATAAGCACCCTCCCAGGGCAAAAACAAAACATGCTGTACATTTTATGACCCACAGTACCACTGCTTGTTAAACAGCACAGTCATTTCACAAATACTATAAAGTCTTTCATACATTTCTTCTTCTTGTTCTTTTTTTTGGTAAATATTAAATGGGAGCTTTGTAGCAACTGCACAGAAACATTATTTTAAAATTATACTTTCGTATTGGTTACTTATTAGTTTCTTATATTGGTTCCACACAAAATAACTGACTGATACAATACTTTAAAAATAAAAGCATAAAATTATTATACCAGAAACTTTGCCTACTATAGGCACGTTATGGCAGAGAGATAAAACTCATCAGGCTCCTGCCTGCCAGGGCTTCAGACAATATCAGCAATCAACTTCAGTGCACATATGAGTGGCTTTGAAAAGAGACACCGTGACATGGGCCTGCAGAGAAAAAACGAAAATTCAAGCCCTTAAAAAGGATTGCAGTGTTGAGATAAATGAGCACAGGTGTCATCAGCTTATCTGGAATCAGCATTAGAATTTGAGACTTTCAAGAATTTAGAATGTTTAAAAGTCTGTAAATAAATTAGTTGAGGGAAAATAAACTTCATTACTCAGGGTTTCTCCATCACACAAGCAAAGATTAGAGCTAGACAAAACACACAAAGATACTCCTTCCAAGGGATCAATGTGCCCACAGAGACCAGAGTTAACCCTGAAGCACACTTGCAATTCTGTTCTGCCTTCAGTTTTTCCAGGAAATGAACAATCTCTGCATTACAGCATCAAGCAAAAGGTTAGAGCAGCCTTAAAGAGAAAAAGAGCAACTACTTTGTGATAGAAAAAATACTTCCCAGCAATTTTGTTAATCAATACAAAACTAATGCTTTAAACATTTAAATGCTGAGGCATACAGATGTGATTTAGTGTTTCCCTAAAAATAATGTATCCAAAATTCCCTGGAAAAAAAAAGGCCATTCACTTACATGTTCGAAGCCTACTGAACTATTTGCTTTCTTCAGAGGGAACACGAATATAACCCAGTCAAATCTTTCACATACTTAAATGTTAAAACAGAGGTTTTAAAGATTCCATTCCTGTATCTTAATTTCACAGTGCCATCCCAGCAAATTACTTAAACTGAACAATAAGCATGCCTCTTAAGGCAGCAGGTGCTCTCTGACTAGTGAGAATAATAGAAACTTGTACAGTTCTTGCTGCTATACTGAGTGGTGCTCCTTACAGAGAGATTTCGATTCCTCAGTTTGTGGATGTCTATTTTATGAACTGAGAAGCATAACAGAGGAAAATGAAAAAACTCTATTTGAAAAAAGGAGACCCCCATTACTCTGATTTAACACTTGTTACAAATGGCACATGTACCTGGCCTTTTCTAACTGTGCCAGAAGTCTCCATTCAAAACTGGCAATATAAGAAACTATTTTCAAGTTTTAAATTCAGATAATTAATCACACAAAAATTCTGATAATGAAAACAGCTGATACACAATTATAAAGTTAATTTGCATGATCAGACATCAATTCTTTAATTGAAATTAAAAATACATATTTCTTAGTTTTGGTAAGTTTCTTAATGACATTTAAACATTGTTCATCTCTCTAGCACACTTACCTTTCAAGGTGATGCATCATTTGTAAATAATCATCCATGTTAACTTCCTACAGCAAACATTTAATAAGCAATGAGTAATACATAAACAGAGAGGGAGGGGAAGAGAGGGAGGGACAGAGACACTGTATTTGCTTAGATTTTCCACAACAGTATACGCGGCTTCTGTACTCCTTTGCTGTGTTTTGTGTGTATCCTACAGTTCCCAATATCCTGCAGTGTATAAACAATCAGGAGTCCCAAACCATTCTCCATGCTTTTAAGTATATATACATATATATGCAAATAGGTATATGTGGGAATTGTCACTGTTTCTAGAAGGATTACTCAAACTTTCAAAAATTAAGAATGAGAATCCTATGACATACCCGGGCCTATCAGCCAACTGTGAATTCACCCCATGCAAAAGACATTTTTCACATAGCAACAGAGAAAACAGAATAAATGGCCGAGAGGACTATCAAGGATCACTTGAAATGGAAAACATTGGAATTAAATAGGTAGGATTTAAATTGTAACAAGAAGCTTCTGAAAATATATTCATTTCAAAACCAGAACAAGGAAAAAACAACAGTCAACTAGAAAATAGACAATTCTTCACTAGTCTATAGGAATTTATAACTCATCAATCAGCGGGAGGTGAGAAAGCCCAGCTGAATCAGAAAATAAGCACTGTTTGTGAATAACAAATTTTCTCTTAAGCATGAAAATCTGTAATGAATGATAAAGAATATTTCAATAGCAATACAAATAAGCCAGGAATTGCTTACTAATATTCTAACAGCTAACAATCTTTTCAAAATGACAGAAGAACACCCTCACAGAGAAAATGCTTATATAGCCTGGTTAGCAGATACAGCTGAAAGGATAAACACAAACCAGAATTAACGATATTAACACTGCTTGCAATTATTTTTCCTTAATTAGAAACATATTTTTCCATTTCCTAAAGACAAAGTTAAAAGATGAGAAAAAACTGAGATGATAAATGCCAAAGCAAAGGCATTCAAAGCCTCTGCTGTCTTTCAATTGCCTAGCTGTAGTTTCAGTGCCCATCACTGCACAATACTCAGTTTAAAAACAATAGCAGGATTAATGCTGATAGTGGACTCTGATGCTGACTGTTCATCCACCAATTAAATAGAACCACCTCCAAGCAGAAACACAACACGTGTTGGCTGAACCTTGTCCCTGACACAGCTACCGCTGCTGAACACATCTAATGAATGGAAGGTACAGAAGGCAACTGAGAGAACACCACCGGGCAGGGGATATACTCTGCTAAAATGCCCATTTTGCATTTAATATTCCATAAAACACTGTACACTTGCACTGGAGGTATTTAACAGCTGGTTTTCTCTTATCTTCAGATACAAGAAACTGCAGAATGCCAAAGGGCTGTTTATTACAGCATATAAAACTTTTACTTTCAGGAAACAGAAAGGAGCATCCGAGAAATCGGTGAAAATGCAGACAGCAGCTAGAAGTAGATAACAGCAGGCAATAACAGAGAGATGGCAGAATAATATCACCTTCTGTCTATTTACTTTCATATCCAATGTTTGTAAAGTAGCATCAGACAACATGGAGACTTTATTGCAATTTCAGAAATTACTGTGGACGGTTCTAAAACAATGATAAAAGGTATATTAAAAATGGACAAGATTTCAAAGCTCAGAATTTGACCTGGATAAGGGGCAGTTTCCAAAATACTGACAGTGTAACATTTTGTAGGTTCTATCTGCCACATTTATCATCAGGCTTCAAATCAAGATAGGCAAACAGACATGTACAGAAATTAAATCTTTCCTTTTTTCAACTAGCCTAAAATTGCTGAAGTAAAAGATGAAACTAAAAGTGTTTTCTTAATCAGTGCTCTGGATAAGCTTTAGATAAAATACATTAAAATTATTGTCTAGAATGTCACCTGTTGACTATCAGAAACTAAATATTCTGAACACTAATCTTTTGTGAAATGTAATCTTTTAAAAGGTTCTTCTATTCACTGGAAATGAAAGGGAACCGAAACAATAATGCCACAAATGCTTGAGCACTTGACTGCAGTCTCAAATTGCAATATTGCCTCCTCCTTCAGCATCTATCTTGTAAATAAGTACAGCACAGAATAGGGAGAGCAGAGAGGAACGTTACAGATTTCTCCCCCCTCCCTTCCCCCCCAGTATATGTAATTTGATATGCACATCAACTTTCGCCATTTGGCTAGCCTTCAACTTCAGTTTAACCTCTGAATCTTACTTACTTATCAAGTATGTAATTTTTGCAATTACTAAACCTGCCTACATAATCAAGTACAGTATATTCTGGAAGTCACCTTTTCTAGAAGAAAACACTTCCTCTTATCCAGTAGTAATACATTTCCCGACATAAATCCAATTTTCTTTTCAGTGCGCTAACAATGCTCTCCAACACATAGAGCAGCAAAATTTAACTGTTAACAGAAGTTTCATGTTTCGAGTTCCTTTTCCCCTTTATGCAGTGCTATCACTCAAGGAAAAACCAGACTATGAAGCACAGCTGATGGCTTCACTGCATTCCCACCAAACAGTATTTATTGCCCATGTAATACCCAAATCACCCTCAGCACTCAAACTAAAAGTTGAGAACTACAGACACCATAAGGCTGACTATAGCTCCTTCATAAATTAGGAGGCCAGAAATGAAGTAAACTAGCAACTTAGTTTTGAAAAGCCTATGCCATTTCTGTGGCTGACCCTGAGAAAGCCAACCCCTTGCTCTTTCCTTTAAAGCAAATGCCAGTCTGTAAGGGCATGCCATTGTACTGCTAAACACTAAAACCGTATTTCACATTGAAAATCTAACTTGATTTGCATGTCCGTATAAACTTTATTGGTATGTGGTAACTGTTTTTCAAAATTACATAGTTTTGTTAAGAAAAAAAAGAAAAAAGTATTTTTCAACATTCCAGTTGCCTGAAAATTTGTCATGGTGTGCTCACAGATCCTCAGTGTAGCCTAGGCCCAGCAAAATTAAAGTATCAAATATCTAAGGATGTCTGCTGCTCGCTTACCAGCATATTTCTGTAGGACTGTGGCACGTGCCCTCTTGCCTGGGAAATAAAGGAGTATACTCTAAAAAAATCCACAGACAAACTTACTTTCCTGTACGAGAAGCAACCCAAATCTAATGTAGAGGTTTACATACAAGGAATGCAAATTTATTCTTTTAAGGCTAGTACTATCTTTCCATTAAAAGTAAGGTCACATCCAAAGAGTTCTATTTCTTGTCTCTGTCTTTTATATGCTTACAGGCATTCAGTTCTCTAAGGCTCATCTGATATAGCTCCATATTTCTACACACATTCTCTAAGCAGCCAATATTGTCAGAGACACTGACTTGACCAACTGTAGGATTTCTCAAATTCTCTGCTGCATGCCAATACAACACTTGAAGACAAGTATGTAAGGCACTTTTTGGAAGGAGGCAAAATTTAGTAAAGGCCTATTCTGCTCTTGTTTTTTAACCTTACAGAGTAATCAAGTGGTTCATCTTTCTGAAAGTTAGTCATATAGTGAGTATCTTAGCATACTACATACACAGCAAATACTCATCGGAAAATAACGTTGGCAGTAACAGACCCTTAGTCTGAAGGAAGGAGGGACAGAAGAGCAGTTGGTCAGCTACCTTTTAAATACAGTTTCACAGAGAAAATTACTATTTTTTTTTTTTTTGGACAAGAAAAGACCTATTGTACAGTGTACAGACAAGTAAAGAAATTAGCAAAATTAGTCCTTGGCTGTTATCAGCAATATTTGGTTTATATGTTCCTGGCAGAAACCTATGTGGAATGGCTCCTACATTCAGACAGAAACCCTGATATTTTCTACAGAAAAGTTTTAGTTGTGGGGTCTTTTTATCTATACATGTATAAATATACACACACACACGCGCCAATCCCACAACTAAATCCAACCTGTTCCATAAACATTACAGTATAATTTTACTTTCAAGGAAGCAATTTTACTACAAGAATTAGATTAACTTTCTACTTGTTCTGAACTGGCAGAGAACACCTCTATTTCTTTTCATAGAGTCGTCAGAAAACTGACACAGCCTAAAGGAACTCCCAAAATTTGGATTTGACTTTAAGAGCTGCCTCAATACATCACCTGGGAAAGTAAACAGGTACATTTTCCTAAATGTAGTTCCACTGATTTCAGTTGAGTTTATTTTTAACAGATTTTTTTATTTATTTATTTTTACAACAGATTAGTATTTAAATCTATGTGAGTTTTAGAGCTGAGAAAAGGGTATTTAAGTAAGCAATTTGGAACACTGAAATTACTACTTCAGTCTGTAGTATCAATGAATAAAACAGTATTTCTCTACCCATTCACCATATGTCTTCTGATGTGTTTCAAGGGCTTTTAATTCTCTCACAAATATTATTTGGTGACATGGAGATTACTTTGCTTGAAAGATGCCTGCTGTTATTTTTAATGCTAGCTTGCGGCATCAAGATACTGTCTTTAAAAGGTAAAAATCTTTTATAAGGGGGAAATAAAAGAATTTCCATTAAGGGGAAGAGGACATGTATTAACTTTATTAAAAATAAATTCTGTTCCCAAGAATCCAGCACACTATTTGCAAGATTATTTAATATCCAAGTCGCTTTCAGCTTTCTTTTTTGTAAATATCATCAATCCTTTTTGTTTAATTCCATCATTCTGGTAAACAAAGAGCTGAGGACATTTTTTTACTGCTTTCTGAGCTTGAAAACACATTAAGTCACCCACTGTTAATATACTATATTAATAAGCACAAGCATAAATACATAAAGAGTGTTATTCATCACAACAACCTTCATTTGCAAGTAATTTCTGATTCTCCTTTGTTTACTAGGTCAGCGTTCCACCATGGAGATGATAATGATCCTTTTTAATCAAACGAATGAAACTAATGGAAATAATTGATGGTAACTACCAATGTATTAACTATTTAAGATAGACAGGCAAGTGCCTGGGGCTAACACCTATATATTATCATAAGGAAACCCTGACTTTTTCCTCCCATCTGGTTTAAGCTCCATTAAGAAAATACACGAACCACAAGTTTATTTATGGGATCAAAAAATGCTATCATGACCCAGTCCCAGATAATTACTTCAGCCTGCTAGGATAAGAAAGCTTACTTGTTGCAAAACAAATAAACCCTGCCACAAAGGGATAAACAGAAGACAAAAAGAGTAGAGAAGAATGCAACGAAAATATTGTGGGTGAACAAAGAAACCATACCCAGACAGTAAGACAGAGGTAATGCCATTTAGCAGTGACACAGAACTTCTTTCTTGAACTAAGTTATGGGTTTCTCTCCAAACAATAAGTAAATATTGTCAGACTCCTACTTGAAAAATGCTGCCGAGATCTTTCCAGAGATCAAACAGGCTCCTGGGTCAAATATTTTCCAGATTACAGCTAGGTTATTACCAGAAGACACCAACAACAAAGCTTCATCAGCACATACTTTTCCTATTATTTTCTAACAGATATAAAGAAAAAAGTACCTGAGTTACTTGAGGAAAGAGAACTGCAGCAAGCAGTAGGAAGTCAATAGGACTATTTATAAATCAGATGCAACATACCCTCACAACAAGTGCTTTGAATACACAACTGAATGTGAAGCATCTTGTAAGAGCATGCTCCATGTACTGAATTAGTTTAACAAGCATTATTCTCACACAGGTCCTGTTTAGCAAACTTATCATAGTATTTGATGGCAAGACTACAACAAGCTCAGATGCTTTAACATCACTGCAAACAGAAGTGCTTTACAGCTAGCAGTGGACTTGAGTATACAGTTTACGTGCACTTACTGAAGCTTCACAGTACTGAATCCTACAGTACTGCACCCCTGTCAAAGTAGTTGTTATATCCAGAGTTATCTTCTTCCCTACACACCATACCCCTTATTTAATAGGATCACAGAATGGTTTGGGTTAGGAAGGACCTTAAGACCATCAAGTTCCAACCCCCCTGCCCTGGACACGGGCACCTCACACTACACCATGTCACCCAAGGCTCTGTCCAGTCAGGACTTGAACGCTGCCAGGAATGGAGCATTTACCACTTCTTCGGGCAACCTCTTCCAGTGCCTCACCACCCTCACAGTAAAGAACTTCTTCCACATATCTAACCTGAACTTCCACTGTTTTAAGTTTAAACCCGTTGTCCTTGTCCTTGCCCTATTGCTACAGTCCCTGATGAAGAGTCCCTCTTCCCTGTAGGCATCCCTGTAGGCCTCCTTCAGATACTGGAAGGTTACCTGCATCAAAACTATTTTGCCTTGATGAAAAACAGGATTAAAATCCCCACGTAAGAACTGACAACGGCTCAAGCAGGTCAGCACATTATTTTGAGATCTAGGTGCCTCCATTAATTTTTGTCACATAAATGAGAGAAATAAAGTCATACAGCTACAGCAACATTTAGCAGTCTGCTGACTTAACATGTGGTATTCCCTACAGGTTTGATTAGCAAAGCATGATTAGACTGAAGGAGCTGCGTGTGGAGATGATGGCATGGCCAGCAAGTAGAGCACAGGAAGCACTTGTGACTATTTCAGCAAATTTCTTCATAGTAGTTTTACAGAGAAAAAGTAGACAACATGACTGGAGAGTGCTTCTGACCTACAGAGCCATAAACCAAAACCTTCACTTGGTCAAGAGCCACAGACCAACAAAACCAAGGGAAGAATACCAGACATTGAGCTGAAACCCCCCTTGGTCCCACCATTCACCAACAAGACAGGACTGGACTGCATGTGCAGCTGGATCCCAGGAACCCAACAGTGGCAGGACAGCAGCCCTTTTTGCCCTGCTAAGCCTCAGGGTGCAACCTGGTTTGCCAGGTAACCCTGGCCAGAACAGGCCCATCACAAGTCCCATTGACTGCCTTTGAGCTAAGAATCACACACATTGCCACTCCCTAACAATAGAAGGAAAAACCTTTTGCAGTAATAGATCCTGCCTTTCAATTAGGAGATGCCAAATCAACGAGATTTGAGTTCCCAAACAGAAACCAAGGAGATTCCTCATTTACATGAGGAAAGAAATGCAAAAATTGGTCATTAGAGGAGATTTACATACAGCTGGACACACTGAAGCAGGGCACAGTATCAACTACAAAGATGGTAATTACCAAGAGTTTCTTTCCATGAATTGCAAATCTTAACACTGCTATTAACTCAATCTCTTTTCAGATTCTTATTTGGAAGAAAACAGTGTATATAAATTCCATGCTCTTCAAAAAGAAAAAACCTACACAGCCTCAGAACCTATTTTAAGAATTACAACTCATGTGCCATGGTTTATTTGTAATCTCAATCTGTAATTCAGTGCATAAATTAAAGTGCACATTTCCAAAAATCGTGAAGAAAATTACACAGATCAAAAAACACATTCAACAATTCAATGTTACCTAAAAGTCCAAAGGTACAATGAGGAAATAAAGAAATCTTACCAGTATGTGGATAACCACAAAGATCTGAAAGAACAAAGATTATTTTATTTGCTTGACTATAAAACACGCAGGAGAGGTAGGAAACTAGGAATGTGCAGCAAATATTGAAATGCAAACATGATGTAATCTAAACCAGGGTTTTGAAATCAACATTGAAAGTTTGATGCCATCCTGGAATCATTACACAGACCATGCTCTGGAATATGCTGTATGTATTGTGTACTCATCACTCTCAAATCACAGCAAAACAGAAAGAGTCAAGAGGAGAGAGATGAGATCAGAGACAGTAACTTCTGTATGCTGTGGGTAGAAAAAGGTTGGGCTGAGAAGTGCAGGCAGGTGACAAGGCAGACTATGACAGAGATGTACAAAAAAAGGAGGGGAAAGGAGAGAAAGAACAGTCCAACCAAACCTACAGGGATGGAGGAAGGCAATGATTAAAAAGGAACGTATCTTCAGCTCAAGGCTAGTTTTAACATTATACTACCAACATGACAAAAAAAAAAAAAAAAAGAGAGAGAAAATAACATTTTAAACATTTTACTTCAAAAATCCTGTTGTCCAAAATATTTGTTAAATATAAAATTTTATGTACAAAGATTTCATTTGAGAATACATACATTTAAAAAGACAAAAAATATCGGGGGGGTGGGTAGGGGAGTCTACTGCCTAATTCTAGCCTGTATTCCAACAAAGTCAGGAGGTCTGGCCTTCAGTTCTGGAGCTTCCTGAAGCTCACAAATATCCCAAGGACAAATGCCATGCTGGGTTTACATCAAATAGTTATTCAGTCACCCAGTAACAGATGAGGCCCTCAGCTTATCTCAGCCACCAGGAACTGAAGGAAATCAAGACATCAGCTGCATGCACAGGACCTTTCTGCACATGCCAGTTCCATCACACAGTGGCTTACCCACAGTGAGCAACTCTCTTTAGCACACAGTGCTTGATGGAAGTCACAGTCTCAGAATCACGCTTCACTTCAGTAGTCACTCTGTATAAGCCGGTATTATTACACCTTTTTCCCCCGAGAGTAACAAACATGTTGATAGGCATGTGAAGCCATTTTGAGATAACCCACGCAAAATCAGAGACAGAAGAATTTGCTCCCTTAAGTTCTCTTCTCATTTTCTACCCACACCCATGCATAAATTCACTACTGTTGAACTGCAAATTTATATTCAAAAATGAAAGCATGCAGTAAGGAGTAAAAAAAAAAAAGGGGGAAAAATAAAATGACCAAAATCACACAATCAGATGTATACAAATATAAGAGTTCACACTGTTTGTTTTAAGTTCAGTTTCTCATGTAGTAACATAAAGCTTCAGTGTTTGTATTGCATAAACTGTGATTCAAATACTTGTTATAAAAATAACTCCTTACTATAATACTTTTTAAAGAATTATGACTTAATGTCAAGAGCTTATTTTTCACAAAACATTCACTTCCAGTTAAATTCAACTTGGCAATGTCCATTTCACTTAAATATCCATTTTGCCAAGGGGAAACAAGTTCCTAGATGTAAAATATACATCACTGCTTATATACGGAATTTTAAATGATTTTTTTGTTGTTGTTTGCTTTAGCTTTCAAAGGCAGTATTGGTTTGCTTCTTCCACAAAACAACAGTTAAATCTCTCCTACTGAACATTATTTTTATCACAGACTGGATCTCTAGGACCATCTCGGTTACAGGAATCCTTCTTCCACCCTCAAACCCTCAAAAAAGTATGCATACACCTCCGCAAAGCTTCAATTCTAATTTCTTTCTATGTCTGACAGAGAGGATAACTGTATATTGTCAATGCAGTTTACTAGACACTTGTCATCCCAAATGAATTATCCTAAAAGGAAAGAGGACATTTAGCTGCAGGAAGCATGATTTCAAAGCTTAAAATACAGTTGCATTTTCGAACTCTTCACACCCTTTCCACCTCCACTGACTGACTGAATAAAACACACATGGATTTCTGCCAGGTAGGGACAGTCACAACACAAAGCTCCAGGCATGAAGGGCCACTGAGAGGTATGCATTCAGAGAGCATTAGGTGGGATTGACATACAGCTCATAGTAGCAGCACATGCAAAAGATCTTGTTACTCACTTGCGAAGCTGCATTTTATCTTTATGTTTATTTTAACATCTGAAAAATCTACTACATATGACCACATAAGAAATATTAAAATACCAATCAGAAGAAAGCTTCCATATCTTCATTTCAGAATCCCTTTTTAGGAACTCCAAATGCAAATGTATCTATCAGTGGCTACTATTTAATAGTCAAAACACTAGAATTAAAACCATACATACAAACTTTGTTAAGAGTTTAACTACATTCCCTACTTTAAGAGGGGTGTGAGTAGGGCAGAGAATTTCAAATTAAAGTAAGATCAGCAGCAGCAGCCTTTAGTGGGTTGGGGATTCATCAAACCTAAGATCTTTCCTACAGCTCTAGTTGAAACTAGAGTTATCAACTAGAAATAAAATTCTTTCTGGTAAGATGTTAATCCGTGGGGTTTTTCCTAAATATAAACACAGCAGAATAATGCACTGAATGGTTAGGCAAAACATTCTGCAATAACTGGACTTACCACTATGAATTTTATCTCTGCTGATTTCGGTTATAGTTTCATAAACTTAACTAATAAAACCAACACGAGCCCTTTGAAGTTCTCCAAAATGAAAAGAAAATAAAGCAGGTACCAGAACAGATTATAAAGATCCTGATTCATTAACAGTTATGATAATATCTAACGGACACACAGGAGACTTCAATCCTATTACAAGCAAACCAATCAACTGCCTAGAGATAAAAATTCCTATTAGGATCGTCTACATGTTCTTGATCATAACTTTTCTTTTTTCCTAACCAATATTTGATACTTGTTACTTTAACAGCATTCTTTTAGAAGGAGGAAGTCAGGGGTAAACACACAAAATGAGTAGAGACTATACCTTACTTAATGTAAACCGTGTGTTATATGATACAACACACAGACAACTTTTTTCAAGCTAGAAAAACAGCTGAGATCAAAAACTCTGAACACTACCCTAGGAATAAAGAGGTCTAATTAATTCCAAGTGCAGAAAGACTTTCTTCAAGGTCTTTACATCATTTGCATCGTTTTACAGAACAACACAGCTCACAAAGCACTTTAGAGATGTAATTACTGCTTGTAAAGCTCACTGACCACAGCCTGAAAGTTTCTTTTAGCCAAAGCAAGGAAGCGTGTCCTGTCTTGTTCACAACAGTTATAATTCCCAGACTTTGGATCTTCAACCAATGCAGTCTCCTTCTCCAGGAAGGTTAGAAAAGAGGATAAAGAAACCACAGCATATATATAGGTGTAAAATAGAAGTACTGATGAATACTAAAAAAACCCCACCAAATGCAAGCACAGAAGCTTAACTACAACCAGTCATTTCACATACATAACCTCACATACACTCACAATTCCTGAATTATCACCTCCTTAGAGAGTTCGCAGAGCACCGAGAAAGTGTAGTACTGCAAAACATCCTTGCTGATCAAGTATACCTTCTTTCTTATACAGTATTACTTTCAGTATCTTAAATCAACGAATTCTTTCCAGGAACAAAGACAGTAATAAGTTTCTTCAGCCACTGAAAGCATTCAGTAATAAATAAGCATTCATAAATAACAAACAGCAACAAGAAGGTACCAGAATACTAACGTGCAGGGATAAACTGCATACCAGAAACAATTTTAAGAGTTCCAATAATCTGCTAATTTTTTCCAAATCTAGGAAATGATCCCTGTACTACCCGTCTTGCATCTTCACTGACTAACAATTCACCTCATCATGACAGTTACCACTTCCTCTGTATCTTCTGGAACAGTTTTTTCTCCTTACAATCCACATTTTGGATTCAGGAATAACATCAAATCCCACTTTTAATGAAATACCAATACAGCAAAGAAAATAAGCTTTTAAAATTTCAGCACAGCCTCATACCGGTTTCAATACTGTTGAAAGTAAATTTTTTCACTTCCCATCTGATATCTTCTGGATCTCAGCCACTGGCATGTAAGAATCATTCTGCAGACACAGAAACAAGCAAGTAAAAAGCCCGAGGTACCATTCTTTTAACTACAGTTGGGTGGGGTATTGCCAAAAGAAAATTATGAACCATAGAATCACAGAATCAACTAGGTTGCAGAAGACCTTCAAGATGACCAAATCCAACCATCAGTCCTGCACTGCCAAGACCACAACTAAACCATGTCACTGAGGGCCTCATCTACACTGTTTCTGAACACTTCCAGGGACCGTGATCCCACCACTGCCCTGGGCAGCCTGTTCCGATGCCTGAGCACCCTTTTGGTGAAGAATTTTTTCCTCATATCCAGTCTAAACCCCCCTTGGTGCAGCTTGAGGCTGTTCTCTCTTGTCCTATCGCTTGTTACTTGGGAGAAGAGACCAGCCATCTCCATCCTCCTTTCAGGTAGCTGTAGAGAGCAGTAAGGCTCCCACTGCACCTTTTCTTCTTCAAAATAAACACCCCCAGTTCCCTCAGCTGCTTCTCATGAGACTTCTGCTCTAGGCTCTTCACCAGTTTTGTTGCCCTAATAAGTCATCGAAGGCTAACTGTTCTTGCAAAGAGAGAGGGTATCGCAGGGATACCAGTGCAGACACTCCTCCTCTCAGTGGAGGTGGGTGTGGGAGATGTTATGCAAGGTGGGTGAGAATACACTTTTAATCTTAGGATTAATTCTACTCCATAAACATGTCTTAGCATTCAAATATTACACTTTTCTGCAACATTTTTATACAAAGGTAGTAATACAGTGCCACTCACAGCAACAAAAATACTAGTTTTATCAATATATTTTGCTCAAACCATCAAAAGCTGTAAGACAAGAGCACAACTTTTGCAGTGCAAGCTACATCTATGGTGGCTAGCTAAGGTATTTCAGTAAAATGGTTTCAGCATTAGTTTGATTTGAGAGAAATAGAATTATTTTGCAAAGAAATAAAGAGAGAAGTAAGTTACATCAGTTAGGGCATTATGTACATTCTTGCTGATTCGACAAACTTGTCCTAGTGGGATGAGTCAGTCTAATAAGTCCTTTACAGCTTGAAGGCCCAAAATGTTACAAGAGCGATGAGAAAGGAAACAAATAAAAACAAACAGAGAAAAACGAAAAAGGGTTTCCATGTAAAATCTCCAACCAGATTTCACTAGCAATTTCCCATTTACACCTATCACAGCTCCTTGGCCAGCTTCTATACTAGTAAGGATTAGTCTTCAGGACAGTGCTGCTGGTTTTAAGTTCTTTCTCCATCCAGTTCAGGCTAATGAGCACTCTAAATTTCACCAAGTCCTCACAGAAGAAGCTCAAGAGCTGCTGATGCTCAAACTGAACTGGTTGGAGGAATGGATTGTGATGATGTACAGGGTCTACACATTAAACCCACCTCTGAATTATGGTAAAATTTCTGAAGAAGATTTCAGCTTGGGAAACATGAAAATCCCAACAGTTTTATTTCAGCAATTCTGGAATATTTGTTTTTAAAGTTGAATTGTAAGGAGACAAAACTGTCACAGAAGATATGGAGGAAGTGGCAACTACTCCAATGAAGGCACTACCTTAGCATACTGCTGGCAGTATTCTATCCAAATAACAAATTGCTAAATTTACAAAGTTTATTATCACTTACTAGCTCTTCACATACATTTAAGAGATGTATGCACCATACATTAAATATTCTGCAGGATGAAGTAAAAATATCACTCCATATGTCAGAATGCACACAGAAAATTAATAGTTTTTAAAAGCTCTCGTTATTCAAAGGAAAAGAAGCAAAAGTAATGCCAATTGAGTTCTACACAGAAGGCTCAAAGAAATGCTATACATTGTGTATGTTTTCAGCTTGTAAAGTGTATTTCATATTCTTGCAAAGATACTAAACAAGGGAGGTATTTACACTACACCTCATCTGCAGCTCGCTGGCAGGACAAGGACAGGCACTGGGTAGCGCTAGGCACTGCTCAATTATTCCCTTTCCAAGCTCCTGACATGTTAGAGCAGCCAGAAAAAGGCATTCACGGTGTCAGCAAGTTGCTAGATACACATAGCAAACAGCATCTTGCATGTTTCAGAAAATGGTGTCACACCATGCGGGTGCTTTTTGTACCATCTGACCTTGAACAAGGCCTGAGACGAAGTAAACATATGGTGAAAGTTTGAAAAACCTCAGTAAGCACAGAAAATGAGGTCAGACAGCTATGGCCACACAGCTGAGAGGTTTGCACTCTTTTTAAATACATTATTCTTATTACACGTAAAATCTAACGTAAAACAACCTACTTCAAAATACAATAGTCTTTCCATTTTCAGAGACCTATAATTCTAAGCCTTGTCATTCTGCTTCAAGTACCAATTTACCCAGCCAATACTGTTGATCTTGTGTAACTCACTTGCAAAGAAAACCTTGATCAAATGGCAGTACACTAATAAAATTCACCAGAAGTAAGTTTGAACATGATTAATCTTAGCATGTGTGCCTCTGAAAGCTTCCACAGCTAAATATGGAACTACTGACTTCATAAAAGGTGTAAATTTTGTGATTTGATGCGAACAACGTGAAAGTGAGGTTCTAGGAAGGCTTTGTACAACACAGAATCATAGAATAGTTAGGTTTGGAAAAGACCTTAAGATCATCTAGTTCCAACCCCCCTGCCATGGACAGGGACACCTCACACTAAACCATGTCACCCAAGGCCTCATCCAACCTGGCCTTGAACACTGCCAAGGATGGAGCATTCACAACCTCTCTGGGCAACCCATTCCAGTGCCTCACCACTCTCACAGTAAAGATGGTGGTGCCTCTTGGGAGAAGCAGGGCACAGCACAGAATAAACAGACAAAACCGACAGCGGAATTAAAAAAGCATGCAGTATAGTACTAAGTTCAGTCATGTAGCCACTGCAGGCTCTATTTTTAATGTTTTGATGCACAAGACTGCAAGCGGTACCTCAATGCATGATCTCTGACATGCTTAGGTAGGTGATGCAAACAACAGTACTGAAAAGCATACGGATCACTTCTGTGCAGGAATTCTGGCTAAAGGAACAAGAAATTTTTCTTAAAAAGACTTTTATTTAAACCAAATAGACCATTTTTTTTTTTTTTTTTTTAAGGACTATCCTTTTACAATCCAGGTGTTAGCAGGCATGGCTGTGTGCAACATACTAGATCTTCAATTTGCTTCTGAAGTGCTTATAGCATGACTTTGTGAATGTAGGTCAGCTCCTTCACGACGTGCAACCCATCACACCCTTTCTCTTGAAAACACCAGTATTCCCTTTCAGCAAAATTTCACTGAGTATATGGTGCAGACATTTTAAAACTTCCCTATATTTCGCTAAAATCTCAAAATTCCTATAAAACCCAGCAGACAGAGATACACAAATACTAACTAACCTCATTTCAAAGACTCCCATATGTCAGTTTCAAGAAGGTGGAGGAAAAGATCTATAAATAAACAAAGAAATGGCTTTTTAAACAGCAGTCCACTCTTAGGAGCCTGTGCATTACACAGCAAAAAAAATTAACATGATTCACCCACTGTGAAAAGAGCTGAAGAGGTTTATCAGTGATGTACAGTTGCACAGGATGACATTATCTGAGCCAGCAATGAAAAATGACCTAGCATGAGTTTAGAAAGGGGGAAAGGGCAACCTGATTTTTGGGGCGAAGGACACAATAGGGGAGGGGCTCATTATTAAGAATTGTCTTTCCTTCAAACAGCCTAGGAACTCTCCATCTAGCCTCTATTTCAAGAACAGCCTTTTGACTAATTTCATTATAAGGCATCAGCTTTGCTTCATGTCATCATGTTTGTGGTAAGACATTCCCTTTGTCCCCTCCCCACAGTTCCATACTTGAAAAGCTTACTACAGAAATCATGCTCCAACCAGAGAAATCGCTTCTGAGCATATCAGCACATGCTACTCTTTCACAAGTTAAACTGTCAACTTGTGGGTCTGACTGTGTGACCTGCTGATGTCTAAGTGGAGTCCAGACCAGGGTCACTCCAGCTGGCCAGGATTTAAACAGTGCATACACCAAGATACTTACATGGCATGCACAGACAAAAGTTTATGTGCAAATGTGATACAGAATCCAATACATCAAGTCTCCTACTATATTTACTTACTGCTGTCATCAACACTGCTGTAAAAAAATGTCTGGACTGCAAACAGAGCTAGAAATCTTCAAATCTTGAATCCACTGCCATAATTTTCCTGAAGTTTCAAATGCGAAGCACTGAAAAATGTTGAAGCTCCCCCCTTAGAAACAGATCCCCAAAACCAGATGGTAACCTCTGTTCATTACAATTATCCTCTTGCTCTTTGTCAAAGAAAATAAAACGAAAAACAAAACAAACAAACAAAAACGAATATCCAGAAGTAAAAGTTTTCCACATCTGTGTATGTTTATGGAAGTTTGTTACCCTCTTTGAATTTTTGAGGGAGAAAAGGCAAGAAAGAGAAATTCACTATTATAATTCTCCAGAATAAGTAATTTGACAAATCAAATCTCTTCCACAGACCACTTCATAAACACTTGTGAAATATTACGGAAATTGAGATTTTCTAACAAGGTACCAGTGACGGGAGAGAGAAAATCTTGCTATAAACCCACTCCTACTGAAGTAGAATTCCTCCAACCGTCCCTTAAAAACACATTACTGGATTTGGTATTGTACTTGAATTACAGGAGACAATTCAAAGGTGTGATCTTGAAGGCAGATTTGACAAGTTATTTCCTTCTGAAGTATATAAGACGGGCAAACATCAAACAGTCCCACTAGTACTAAAACCTTCAGTTAAATTACTCTTACAAGTTGACATCCCTCCCTCTCTTCCTTTCTCCCTTTCATAGTGCCAGAAAAAGGGCCTGCAACCATTGCAAACCACACATCTCTCGTAAAAGCTTAAACAGGCCACACTTAAAGGTTCAAATTTGATTTAAATTTCTGATTTAAAGGTTATTAATGTTCTTGTTTTATTCAAACAGCTTTACCCATTCAAAAAAAAAATAAAATGTTTCATTAATTTCCTTGAATATGAGCATGAAAGCAACTTCCACATGAAACAGATTAACTCAGACACTGCATATCGTGATTTGTTACAGCCCCCGAAAGTACCACTCACAAGGTAAACGCTCGCTGCGGAGACGTATTTGCCCTTTGAGAGCCTGACTGTCACAGCCACAGGTACTGAGCTGGGTGGAAGGGCTCTCACTTGAAGAACAGTGAGAAACCCAAATCTGAAGTACTAACAAAAGTCTCATTTAAGTGCATCAGTCTTTGTCATCACTTACTTAAAAAAATAAAAACAAGAAACTTTTTGAGAAACTATTGGGAAATATATTATGACTTGTGGGAACACTAAGGAATCAACATCCAGCATTTTCTCTTCATGACACAGATAACCAGACTATTGTTCTTTCATTGTGAAGAACATCATTGTAAAATGATAGAAATATCATTAGAATTCTCCACTGGGAAGGAAGGGGTTTTCACACCCCAGTGTCTCATCTGCAAACATCTGTATGCCATCACACTTCGAACAAAAAAAGCATAATATCTAGTCTAATAGGAAATAAAATATCAGAAACACAGTATCACTTTATTACATGTAGTAATCAGTCTGTCATCTTTGACCAAGAGACCTTCAAAGAATATGACCCCCGCGTGCAACAAAGCACACTTCAAAAAGCTGGTTTACCCAAAGTGCGTCCAGTTGTTTTGTGTGTACAGATATTTATCATCCATCAGTCTTACCAGTGAAAAATTATTTCTCAGACTCTATCTATAAAGAGGGACAAAATCAGAGTTAGGCACAGAAATGAAACCCAAAATCATTCACTCTTTTTCAGAATTAAGGACATCTTGCCTATTTGAATATGCAACATCACACCGACAACTGCCCTAGCTCAACGCCAACAAGATGTAAAACTAAATAACACAAAGCTATTTTCTGTGTTTTAAGCTGCAGTTTAAAGGAGAAGAGAGACAGAGCACGCAGTGCCTTGATCAAACAAATAAAACGATTTCTTTTTGCAAACAAACGCTAAGATGCAGGAACTTATCTGCAGTATATGCACGCTTCAACAAGCACACAGGCACTTACTATTTCCACACAGAGGAAAGAAAAAAAAAGACGGCAGCACAAACCTCACACATTTCTGACCAGAAACTTTACTGCAGGCTGTGTTGGTATAGATGGAGAAGTCGGTACCATCAGAGACAACACTGATGTTGGAAGAATTCATCATTCACAGATCAACAATTGGTTCTTTCATCTCCCTGGCTTTCTCAGACCAGACCATTATGTATTTTTTTCCACTTACTGATCCTGTTATGCTCCAATTTTTCTGTTGCACATAGCAAAGACAGCTAAAAACATTAATATTTCTGGAATGTGTCTCATTAAAAGAGATAATCTTAATCAGGGAGGGAACCTATCTCCTTCTATGGCCTCATAACTTTGCCAGTGTCAAGAACTGACAACATAAAACTCTGTAATAAAATCACAATCCAATAAGCCATGAAAAAAATGTGGAAGGTAAATTGAAGCGCACCAAAGTCCCTCTTTCTGGCTTTCTACCAAAAGCAGTTCATGTAAACTAATCCATGAGATAGCTGACCTTTTACCAAGCAAAGTTTTAGGACTAAATACTGCAACTAATCAAAAACTAAATTACATGTATATATTAACCCACATCTTTAAAATTAAGCTGTATCCTGGCTAACCACAAGAGCAGCATATTTAGTCACTAGTAAAGGAACGGGAATACAGCTTTTCTGAATATCACTGCAGAGAAGGAGAGGGTGAGGAGGTATTCGTGATTTCACAGAGCAGTACCTCATCACGACAGTAACGGGGGAAGCTAAAGTCACTGGAAGAGAAGGCTGTTACGGATAACATTTCTCCCACTTTCATTGCTGGCTGGGTTTGTCCTTTACACTGTCACCGCCTGGCAGGTGACATACCCAAAGGTGACGCCGGCTCGGTACCGCAGGGACGCGCTCCCAGCCCTGCCAACAGCGCAGAGCCAACAACGGACCCTCCGGTTTGCCTCTGGGTGAGCCGGGCCTCCGCGGAGCAGACGAGTGCCCATAGTGCTTATAATGACACTTCACGCCGCCCTGGAGGGAAACGGGTCTCGGCAGCGCAGACCCGGGACCAAACACTGCACCTTGCCAGAGGCTGCGGCGGGGCGGTGTGTGTGCTACCCAGCCCTCGGAGAAAGGGTCCCACACAGCTCTCCCTGGGGAAAGGAACCGCTCCGAGGCTGCATCCCACGCAGATGTACCGAGACCCCCGGCAGCCCCGCAGTGGCGGGCATAGGGACCATAACCGAACCGCCGCGGCACTGAGGAGCGCGGTGGAGGGGCAGCGGCGGGACCGACCGGTCCGGCCCCACCCGCGGGGGGAGCCGCCCGGGGCAGAGCCGTGGCCTCACCGCGCGGAGAAGAGAGAGACGGGAAGAGAAGCAGGGGGTTCCCTGGCCGCCCTCACCGTCGATGTTCTCCCGGTCGCTGATGTGCTGCAGGTTGCAGCCCGTGTCCTCCCGGCTCAGCTCGGCCTCGGGGCGGTAGGACTCCAGGCGGGAGTGGGCATTCCTGCGCAGCTTGGGGCTGGAGGAGACGCAGCAGGAGGTGGTGTTCCCCATTTTCTCTGCCCTGACCCGGCCCGGCTCGGGAGAAGGCGAGGGGCGGCCGGTCAGCAGGGGCGGCGGGAAGCCATGGGCAGCGCCGGAGACGAGGAGGAGCGGCGGGGGAAGAGGCGGCGGCTGCGGCGCCCTGGGGCTGCACTGGCCGGCGGGTCCCCGCGGCGGTTCATCCGCGGAGGCAGCCCCGCAGCGCGGCCCGCCGGCGTGGGTCTGCGGCAACTAAGCCCTCCTGCGCGGGCAGGCAGCGCAGGGCCCGCCAAAGCACAACCCCATCGCCGGCGGCGGGGCCGCCGCGCTCCTCCCCCGCCCCGCGCAGCCGCCGCGCCCGCTCCGAGCACGCACCCAGGCGGCAGCGCCGCAACCTCCGCGGCAGCCGCAGACAGCAGCAGCAGCCGCCCCGGGCAGCCCCCGCTAACCGGTTCCGGTTCAAGCGGGCGGTAACGCCTCCCGCCAGGCGGACTGCGAGAGCGGGCGCCCGGGGACGCTCACGGGGACCGGCAGCGCCTGCATCCGCCGGGCGGGGGGGCCGCCCAGGCGATGGTGGTGGAGCCCGCCCTCAGCGGAGCGGCGAGCGCGCTGCCCCTTGGGCCGCCTCAGCGCCTAAGGGCTGCGGATGTACTGCAGGAGGCGGGAAGCCAGCCTCGCAGTGCAGTGCCAGGCGTCCTTGGTCACCCCACACACGCCTCCATGTGTGCATCATCTCACAGACAAGCGCGCTGATCGCTGAGGGGGTTTCCCGTGATCTAGGCCCAAACAGCACAGGCCCAGAGCCCGGGCAGGCACCACACCAGCGCCTGCATGCTGCTCCCGGGGCGGAATATTCACCCGTGTTCCTGAGGTTTTTACAGAATGTATGAATTCTTTGAGAACTTGCGAAGTTCTAGGCTGCTGGTGTCAACAACAACTGACCCAAGAGGAAGGAGGGTGCGTAACATGCCCCTACATACGACTTTCCATGTGTTCAGAGCTCTCCCAGTCAAAAATCCCCACTTTTACAGTATCTCTGTAGTGCTAAAGGTGGGAATTGTGCCTGTTTTCATTAGGGTTTGGGGGTTTTATTTTTAAATTTTAAAAATCTCTAATTATGCTAAATCTCATGACTGCTGGAGGTCTGAGTCATGGAGGTTGGATGGATACACTGATAACTTGATAACAGAAAACCACACTTGCGTGTTTATAAAAACTGCTTTGACTTACAGCCCTGTTTCTGGGGAACCATTACTCATTATTCTACCAGACATCTCATGATACCATATGTTTTCCTAAGGTCCGCTCAAGTCAGATGATCCCACGAAAGACTTCCAAGTTTTCATCCTGCATTTCTTTCAGATCACACATTGCAGAGAAAAAAAAATTAATTTTCAAATATCTTTACACTTTGTTTATTTGATGCAAATGTGCTTTAGTGCCAGAGTACGAACACACAAGAAAGAAAAAGAATGTTGGGGTTTTTTAAAACTATTTTGAGACACTGGCACAGGTTGCTCAGAGGAGCTGTGGCTGCCCCATCCCTGGCAGTGTTCAAGGCCAGGTTGAATGGGGCTTTGAGCAACCTGGTCTAGAGGAAGGTGTCCCTGCCTCTGGTAGTGGGTCAGAACTGAATGAGCTTTAAGGTCTCTTCCAACACAAACCATTCTGTGATTCTGTTTGCTGTACTTAATTTTGCAACACAGACCCTTCCCAAGCACAGACAGCAGCAGTTTGGGTTCCATTGTCTCTCTTTGTTTGAGTAACTCAAGGTAAGAATAGATTTAGCATCCTTATTGTGTTCAGTAGTTTGCATCCAAACCAAAGGAAATTAAATATTTGATGGTCCTCTGGTTTAGCTATGTTATCTTGTAGGATGTCACAGCTAAGTGCTTTCCCCCACCATGGAGGTCATTGCTTGTTGAAGGGTACTTCAGGCTCATCCCTTCAAGCAGAGCCTGCTTGCAGCCCACTCTTCTGCTCAGACCGGCCCTGGGCATCAACTGTCCTCTTCCCAGCAGGGCTGATTAAGTATCAGATGGGCATAAGCAGCTCTCAGAACATTTCAAACACAATTTTGTAAGAATCAAATCATCTTCGTATACATACAATAGAAAAATAAAATGGTACTGACATGCCTAACTTAACACATCTCATAGGAGGACCTCAACAGAGCTAAAGAGGCCTCTCTGGAAGAATTACCTGTTTGCGTGCCTGCCATGGCTCTCTGACCTGCCCTGTTAAATCCTACCTTACTGTACAAATCAGGAACACTTACCCATTTATGGCCTTTCTGACCCGTACCCCCCTAACATGACTGCTTTTAGGGTGCCAATGCCATTGTGTTTTAAGTACACGCTTGGGTAATCTTATGTGTTGCCTTGCCCTGCTGTACAAATCCCATTATATTTTTGGGGCATACAGCAAACATATCTTAGCTCTCAACTATTTAGAAATTTTTTAACAGCTTTAAACCTATTGTAGCAGATCCTTAGTAAAATCTTGCAATTTATACTTATTCCACAATTTTCATAAGCTTCGAAATGGAACAGGCAACAACGAAATTATGGAGATGGTTAATTGCGAAATCTGCTCCTCCAAGTAAAGCAGCAGAGCTTAAAAATACATGTTTTCTTTATTAAAAAGGAGTTATTTAAACTTCAGTCTATATTTAAAACTAATTCTAAAAGTAAATTTCATTTTAAATTGAAACATTTAAAGAGTTTTTAAACATAAAGTGTTTAAAACTTATGATCATCAGTTGTGACCATATAATCACTATGTAGCTACCTATTTTCTTACTTGCAGTCTTTTGCTCTGAATTTTTCATACACCTTTATTCCTCCTCCTTTCAGCCTAAAAGCTTGCTGAAGTACATTAGAATGACAAAGGTACTACAATACATATTTAAACATAAAGTCAAAGAAAAGGAACACTGCTCTAGGATAATGGTCTCCTGCTGGTATCTAAGAGCTGAGAAAAGTACATAGGTGAAATGTATGTCAGAAAAGCACATTTTGTTTTCAAATCTGGTTACTTCAGCTATATCAAGTGCATGATGCAAATGTAATTGTATTATTGGATAAATATTAGTACAGTAAAGCAAGAGAAGTTTGCTCCACCTTACTGACATGCTTAGATGTCATGTATGTCTTTGATTAGAGACCATTCTGCTCTTGCAGTGTAAGAGTATGTATTTTAATGAGTTTGCCCGCCTGAGCAACATCATGCATCAGCTGAGGAACACCACAAAGCTCCTTAAACTAAGGCCAAGGCTTTCAAGATTGGTACCTGTTTACGAAGGACTTATTCTTGCACAAGGATAGTTTTAAATGTGAAGCATCTCCACTATACAGAAGACAATGAGTGTTCATTGGTTAAATATTAATGATATGGCCCATTAAATTTTGTGCTCGAAATCTTCCTGCAACATTGTTGAAAAATGCATTTGAAACCAGGTCACGGTTTTGCTTAGATAAAGTTTATATCTATTTGGAATAGATAAAAATTATAAATATCGTTTAATCCAAAACTACTTTCTGTTTGCAAAGCAAATGATATAGGAAGCACAGGGGCTTGTTTTGGTGGGGTTTGGGATGTTTTTTTAATGCTTAAGGTAAATGGTGACAACCAGATCTTTTCATTTTACTCTTCTTCAAAATTCAGGCTGAGACATTTGTCATACCTTCCCCACACCGCCACCTAATGTTTCAGAAGAGTCCTACTAGCGATTTGGGCGTGCATTCACTCTGAATTGCCATATTGTCAAATTTATCACAGAGCTAATCATTGTATGGCATTTAGGCAAAAGCTGAAAATGAACATTCGTATGTCAAAAGTGATCTGGCTGGTCAGCTGAATCATAACCTACACTCTGTTGGTTCTAGTAGCTAAATTTCTTTTGATTGTAATATTAAATTCCAAATCAACCAAAACCACAGTGATAAACACACCTGAGGAATGTTAATTATTATCCTTCTGGTAATTATATTTGTTATTACTTATGTTTATTGTTACAAGCCTAAATTCAGGAGCAGTAAAATATTTATTCCTCAAGGCAAGTTCAGAATGCATCATACTTCATCCTCACCCAACCCCTATGGCAAAGCTTTTCACTGTGCTCCTTAAGAGGATTCATTCCTGGATCATGTCTCAGATTCCCACCCGTTATGGAGTTGAATGGAGTGCTCCTGTGGCAAATTTTCTCTGCTTACAGTCCTGATTCTTCTAGGATGAAGGCAGTCTCCTCTTTCTTGGAGGAAGAAATCCAGTGCTGGACAAAACCCGTCCTTTCAGCCTTGTCACAAGTTGCCTGAAGCCCTTTCTGTGACTGCCCCAACCCTTGCACTGTCATCAGCAATATTTGGAGGTTTCTGTGGTACTTGATAGCGGAAGCAACTCTTCAAAGGAAAGACATCAAGATCTAACAGGATGTATGTAAGATGAAGCAGTTACTGCTTAGTGTTACCCAGCTTAAAAATACTCAAATGGTATCCCTGAAGCTAGTCCTTCGGTGAACAGCACTCTTGCTTCTCAGAAATCAAATATCTTACTTGAATCAGAGAGAAATGTGTAAACAGTAGATCAGGATCTTTTCTGAAGATAAAGGAAGAAATTTGGGCTACCCAGTTCATGTATTCAACTTCAGTCCATAAATTAGGATATCAATCTCATGCTAGCCGATGAAGAGATACTATTCTAGGCAGTAAAAGTCAGGGTCCTGCTCTGAAGTGCCTGACAAATACAGGATCCTATCCTACAGCAAGTGTTAGAATACTTCTGTAAACATACATATTCCAGATAAGTGTATATTATAGTATTATAACTGTTATTATTTCCATATTATTCACCAGCTTGAAATCACTGCAGAAAGAGGCAGTTTCCCCTCAACTAGGGAAAAATTTCATTGCTCTAGGTGAAGCACTTCAAGAACAACTATGCTGGAATATTAAAACATACATAAAAATCTGTTCTTTTTTTTTAATTACTGTTTCTTCAGGGATGGAACAAGATTAGATCTGCCCTCAGAAGCAGCCACTGGATATGTGTTATGGATATGAGGGAAGATGACCCATAAAGCACAGATCTGCAATGAGAACTAGGAGGGGAGAAGTCGGTTTAGCAGATTGTCCCATAGATGCTCCTGCATTGTGGAGGAAAACACAGGCAATTGGATTTAACCAGCTGGGTGGAATTTGATTGGATTAGCTTTGGCACAGTTTCACATACTCTTAATTCATCAGTAAATGGAGTAACTGTGTTGGAAAGCTACTGGGAAAAAAAAACATCGCCCCTGATACTACTCTTGTAAGCAGAGAGAGCACAATCCCATACAGTCTCTCTGTGTTTTTCTCTCTTTATTGTCTCCCTAGTTAGGTTTTTTTGTGCCAGTGTGTGTCTTCCTATATCAGGATTGGCTGCCTTTTCTTGGTCTGAGATCTTGGCACATAAAGAACAATAATTACCCAATACTATGGCTTGATGACTACAAGCAGGGGTGGGAGAGACCTCTCTTGAACAATAAAACCCCTTGTAGAGCAAAGCCTAACTAAACAAAGCAAAATAATGCATAAGGACAGGCAGTGCTGCCACAGAGCACTTAGCCAGCTAGAGAGTCTATACGGAGTACTGTGTTTTAGTCGTGAAAGACTAAAGACTTGTGAAAGACCCCATTCTCTAAAGAGATAACTGTTAATCTGTTCTGATTTCATACAAGTCTAGGCAAATATAACTTGTTTAGTTTCAATGAAGCTACTCCTAATTTACACATAAGAATGAGATCTGAACCAGGACCAGCAATTTGGGATGGCATGTTCAGACAGAACTGTTTTTTCTCAAATTAATCTTAAGAAAATAATGCCCCACACACTTTTACCCATCTCTTAATACCTAGCAATTTTGAGTATCAGTCAAGGCAGCTCACAGTTTGAAACGTTTATGTGTAGTATGAACTCACCAAGTCCTGTAATACGAGCTAATACAGGTTAATGTGCAAGGGATTCAAGTATCCAGAAACACAGTTCACCAGAAGAGCATGTGTCTGTACATTCATTTCTGAGGCTGAGCCATCCATATGAAGAAGAGCATCAGGGAAGTTTATTACTTTAGCCTACAGGTCCCTAAAAGACCAGCCTTTCTAACTAAATTAATGGAGGGCTTTCTTAAAAGAACAGATTTGAAGAAAAGTTAAAGGTTTCAGAGACGGGGAACTGTAGAGACTCATCTCAAGAACTGTTCCTATGAAATGCATTCTCAGAGTAAAGTTCTGCTATGGAATAACATCTATATTGAGTGAAAATAGACTTTCCTCAGTTAAATTTCAAATCAAAAGGTGAAAAGAAAAAGTAAGGAAATTCTCAATATGAAAATTAAAGCTCTTGAAGTGTCCAGGATTTCAACAGAAGCGTTCAGGCATGCACCTTGTTGATTTTTAGCAAAGTACCATGATTGTAAATACCTGTAGGAACTAATTTAGAATTGCAGAGAGGCCAAAAATTACCCTTCTCAAGACAAATGCCCTGTGTACCTGCCTGGAAAATACAGAAAATGGAAATACAGGTTTTAGAGGTAAAGAACCAAAAAGTAATTAATGCACTTAACAGTGAACAGCAGATACATATATATAATTTTGAGTGCATACTTAAAGATTTTGTTGCACTGTCTCAGGTCCTGTGTGGTGTCAGGCACTACCCTTTCCTTTGAAAAATAAAGCAAGATTGAAAACTATGCACCTAAATGGGCCAAAAGTTTTTCTTTATTTTCTGTTTGAATTCTGTCCACTGTCAATGGGCATTGGTATCAGTGTCCTTTGAGTAAAAAGGCTGGCGTGCAGAAGTAATAAAAACATTAACCTCTTTGGATGATTTCCAAAGTCCTTTCCCTCTCAATGGAAAAAGTACCCAGGACATAAGCACTCCTGCAGAATTAAATTCAAGCTCCCATGTATATATGAACATCTAAACAAATTCCTCTCAAACACAGCAAAAGCTGGCATAATCATTAGAATCAGTTTCTGTTACTTTGGGAAAAAAAAGGAAAAGAAAGCTTTTTCCTTCAAACCAGGTGAAGCTCCCTTTCTCTTACTTCAGTTACTATCAGCGAGCCTTCAGTCAGACACACTGTAAGTGATACGACAGGAAGGCTGAAACTCTTACTGCTTATTCGTTTACTATATTTCAAACTCAGTAATCCCAGAGATAGTAGTGCTGCTTGCTTTATTTTTGAGAATAACACCCACAGATTTGCACAGAGTCAGGAACCCAAATACAGTTTTCTGCTCCACCGCAGACTGTGCCAGACTTCTGAAAACCCCTTCACCCCTGTTTCTCAGACACCTTTCAGTGAAATGGGAATATCATCATCTCTATATGAAACGGTACTTTTAAGACTAAAACCCCTAAACCAGCAAGCTGTTACAGGAAAGGGGACTAAATAAATAAAATACTTTGCAATTGTAGATACACTATCCTGTTGTGGTACTTCTGAGGCACACGCTAACATTGCTCCATGCAGACAGTGCCTGTCATTAAATGTGAAACATATTCTTGTATGTTATAATGTATTTTGCCACTTGTGTAGCTTATTAACTTTGCTGTCATCATCACTCAACAAGCAGATACATCAGTTGATAGAAGAAATGCCAACGTGAGGATAGGAAGTTCATAGGTTAAAAAAGTCATCTTTCCTCTATAAATAGAGTTGGTATAAATCACCAGTGTCTGCAAAATGAGCCTGGGAAAATTAGTCACTGACCTACAAACACTTCCCACTGGATGTCTGTTAATCCATTTCACACAGTTAAAAGTCGCAAGAACTAAAGCAGATAAAGAAATAGGACCATATGGTAAAATAAAAAACATGGTGCCCTAGCAAACATGAAAATAAAACCAAGAAGTAGAAGTAATAAAAATACATTAATACTATTGTGTGATTATTCTAGATAATCAAAAGGCAAAAAGTACCATTTAAGGCTACTTTTAAATAAAAATAAAGATCAGGGAATAGTTTTTAAACTCTCAGTGAGGGAATTATTATATATTGTAACTGTTCTGCAGTCCTGGTGGCAGGCCTGGAATTTTACCAGCTAGCCAGCCAGGCGACCTTGTGATCTGCCATTGCATTTACTGATGTGTGGTTACACAGGGAGCTCAGCACAGCAACTTCTGTAGAAAACTGCTGACTAACAGTGGGAAGAATCTAGTCAATTTGAATTATACTTCAAATTAAAGAGAATATAATTAATGAAGACATTTCTGTCTCAAAATAAGATCTAGCCTGCAGTTTTTCCTTCCATGTTAATGCTGCCCTTCACTGCTGGAACTCTTCAGGTAATGCTTACCACAGTTTTAGATAGACCTCTGTCACTCATAAAAAACCCCTTGGGGAATCTTACAAGAGTGTCCTGGTTTCAACTTGGATAGAGTTGATTTTCTTTCTAGCAGCTGTTTCAGTGCTGTGTTTTTGCTTCAATCTGAGAACAACGCTGATAACACACTGATGTTTCAGTTGTTGCTAAGTAATGTTTACTCTCATGCTCTGCAAGTGAGGAGAGGCACAAGAAGCCTGGAGGAAGCAGAGACAGGACACCTGACCCAAACTAGCCAAAGAGGTATTCCATACAACAGCACATCATGCCCAGTATATAAACTGGGGGGAGTCACCTGGAAGGGATCGATCGCTGCTCAGGTTGGATTGGGTATCGGTCGGTGGGTGGTGAGCAATTGTATTGTGCCTGACTTGTCATTATTGGGTTTATATGTCTCTCTCGCTTTTAGTTGTCCCTTTCCATTGCAATTTTTTTCTTTTGTTTTCTTTCTTTTTTTTTCCCCTCCCCAGTTCTTAAACTGTTCTTATCCCGACCTACAGGTTTTACTATTTCTCCAGTTCTCAGCTTTCCTCCCCATCCCACCAGGGAGAATGTGTGATAAGGAAGCAACTGCCTGGTATTGAGTTGCCAGCTGTCATTAAACCACAACAAGGAAATAAAGATCTGTGCATTAAAACAGGTATTTCCTTAGGCCAAATTCACTGCATCATAAGGTTTACTGTAGCATTTTTTGTTGTGCTCCTGAGTGTGACACTTTAAAAGCACTAACTAATTTGGCGATGAGTGTCCCTTCTGTTAAAGCTGCTAAACTAGAAAGGGTTTAGAGACACCAGATTTTTACATTCCAGGAACGTGGAACTGTCACATACTTAAACAATTAAGTTCTAGGAAACAACATAAAAGCATATTAAAACATATGACTATAAATTGCAGCCCTCCTAGATATGCTTGGTTCCAAACTGAGAAGATGGTCTCTTCAAATTAATTTTGAAAACCAGAAAGGTATCTTGTATAACACAGGACAGAATATTTGTCAATAGGTATATGCACATATTCTTCAAATTTTATTATAAAAAAATTTAAAATATCAATAAGAGCTTTCCAATAAATAGCAAAAGCACAGTTAAAAAAAAAAAAAAAAAAAAAAAGAAAACCAAAAAAACCACCATGCTTTTGCTTCTCCAATCTCTGAATTAAAATCATTTTGAGCAGTGAGTGAATTACATGAATTGCAAAATTTGGTTCAAGATTACAAAGCAAAATTTGTTCTTTGGACTGCTTAGGCAAGTCAGATTAGATGTTTGTAGTTGTCCCTTAAAGCTTTGAAGCCAATGAAATCTAATCTTTGGACTTTATTTATGTATTCAAGTTATACAGAGTCTCTAACCTCAACTCTCATTGTCTTTGCACACAGTAAGATTGCTAAAGCTACATTTCACTGTGTAAATACAGTGATTTATCCATAATGATGATACACCATTTTGTCTGAGTCTGTTAACTGGTTTCATAATTTTCACAGTTGTTCCGACTGAGAGACCCCACCCAGCTGGTGCGGGCCTGCCTACATAGCTAAAATGTGTCCTCGTGGTGGCTAATACTTCTCATCATATACATGTTGACAAAGTGTTTAGGTTCAAGGTAAGTCACACTGCTGACCACAGCGTAGCCAAGAAATGGAGGAAAAAAATATATATGAAAGTAATGCAAATTGCATTTACTATCATTCATCTAGATTGTTAGGGCTCACAGACTCTTTGAGTTTGATCAGGTCCCTTAATCATGCACAATCCCAGTGACAAGAGTTTAAAAATAGAAAGAAAAAAAACCCAACCCAAACCCAAAAGCAGCTCTGCAGAAGAAAACTCCCTAGAAGCAACTGGAAGGGAAGGAACAGCAACACAACCACCGAGTTAAGTGTTGCACTGCAAGTGCTCACTCCCCCAGATATCCTGCTTTAATATGTGCTTAAGCTTAGTATACAAATCTGCAGATGTCAGTAAATGTGCCAGGGGCCCTATAGCACAATGCATCACTAAAAACTGATGCAGTCACAGAGGGAATCCCAACAGCTGCAGTTTCTTAACTTTTGTACTCATCTCCCCTAAAAGCCAGTATATGATATCTGAAACTCACTCTAATCTCTAAGTGGTCACTGTTACAAATCCAGCTGTCCTGATCTCCTGTATGCACCATCACATCAGTTCCCCTCTACCAATGTTATTATTTGTGTGGCTGTGTAGAAGCTACATCAAGAACCTGTTCTGATTTAAATTAAGTCAGCCAAAAAAGTTTCCAGCCAGTTACTAACCCACTTTACCATGTAGTTGAGCTGACGTTATTACTAGCTGAAGAGAAGCAGTGGAAATATGTGACTGGGGAAAGACAGGACTGTTTTTCTGGGTCATGGTTTCACTCAAGAGGCTTAAGTGACTGAGACAGCAGCCTAAACTTGGGAATCAGTTGTGAGAACGCATGTATTCTCAACAACCCTCTCTCTTTATTATTGCTCCTACACTGCCTCTTCCTTTTGCAGGACATTTCAACGTTTTTTTTCTAAGAAGCTGAAATAAAAGCAGAACAGTATTTTTAATCAAGTGAATTTGACTACTGCCAGACAACTGTACCTTCAGATGTTTACGTGAAATCTTCCACTGTGCTGTTCTCTCTATATTGGTTAGATCATTTGCTTCCACTGCAAGAACATGGAACATCAGACAGCCTTGCTGAGCACAGACTAAGAATCAGAAATATACAATATAGCTACTGAAACAGGCACTGGCTTATTAATCCTATTATCTCTATCCGTCATGCTGGAAATCATAATTCTGAATTATTTCATTTCACAAGCAGAGTTGCTGGATCTCTGCTTGTGTCATTTTGAAAAGGAAGGAAAATTAGAATCACAATGTTCTGTCAGAGAAGGTGTTACGTATTTTTGCAAGACAAAGTTCAGCTGGAAATGAGAAGCTTGTGTAACCAAGTGAAACTTAACCTCTTCTGATGCCACTTCTCAGGAAGAAAATACTAACAGCTACTGCACAATCACCCACCCACTCCAGCTTACTACTGCTTAGACATGCAAAGTTACAAGCTATGGGATTCTACTTTTCAAATTGATGTCATGCTAGTCCTGACTTCTAGCAATCTTCTTCAGTGCTGGAGGAGGTGATGCAATAGAGAAGGCTGAGGATATTATTTGGCTGCTCCCTACACAAAACCTAACAAAAACATCAGGCAGTAACCAATTATAATCGATTTGAGGTGATTTACCCTTTGAGGAAGGGCCTACAAAGGCAAAGCTGTCTGAGTTCTCACTAACACCTTTGAGATTATGCAATAGTATTTTTATGAGAACCATTGGCATGGAAGTCCTAGAAGAATAACTTTCACACACCTGTAGAAGAGTGAAGCCTGGAAGAATTAAATTTTAGCTTCCTTATAGTTGTCTCCAAGTTTCCTGAATTCCACATGAAAGAAGAGAATGTTTCCCCCCGCCTCTTTCCTTCTTCTCCCCACAACTTTATATACTGACCATAACAACATATGGTCTGGAATATCCCTTGGGTCAGTTGCAGTCAGCTGTCCTGGCAGTGTCCCATCCAGCTTCTTGTGCACCCCTAGCCTGCTCACTGATGGTGTGCTGTGAGAGGCAGAAAAGGCCTTGATGCTGTGTAATTGCTGTTCAGCAGTAATGAAAACATCTCAGTATTAACACTGTGTTCAGCACAAACCCAAAACATAGCATCTGGAAAAAATTAATTCTATCCTGACCAAAACCAGCACACTCTCTACCCCTTATTCCATACCATTTACATCATGCTCAGGTCCCACACTATCCAATACATCTTCATTAACCACCACTCTGCGTCCCATCCTTTGATATAATACACAGATATCATTCCCTTAGTCTATGTATCAGCCCTGTAAAATGTCATAGAATCATAGAACTATAGAATATTTAGGGTTGGAAAGGACCTTAAGATCATCTAGTTCCATCCCCCCTGCCATGGGCAGGGACATCTCACACTAAACCATGGCACCCAAGGCTTTGTCCAACCTGGCCTTGAACACCGTCAGGGATGGAGCATTCACAATCTCCCTGGGCAACGTGTACCAGTGCCTCACCACCCTCACAGTAAAGAATTTCTTCCTTATATCCAATCTAAACTTCCCCTGTTTAAGTTTTAACCCATTACCCCTTGTCCTGTCACTACAGTCCCTGATGAAGAGTCCATCCACAGCATCCCTATAGCCCACCTTCAGATACTAGAAGGCTGCCATGAGGTCTCCACGCAGCCTGCTCTTCTCCAGGCTGAACAGCCCCAACTTTCTCAGCCTGTCTCCATACGGGAGGTGCTCCAGTCCCCTGATCATCCTCGTGGCCCTCCTCTGGACTTGTTCCAACAGTTCCATGTCCTTTTTATGTTGAGGACACCAGAACTGCACACAATACTCCAAGTGAGGTCTCACGAGAGCAGAGTAGAGGGGCAGGATCACCTCCTTCGACCTGCTGGTCACACTCCTCTTGATGCAGCCCAGGATACGGTTGGCTTTCTGGGCTGTGAGCGCACACTGAAGCCGGCTCATGTTGATTTTCTCATCAACCAATACCCCCAAGTCCTTCTCTGCAGGGCTGCTCTGAATCTCTTCTCTGCCCAACCTGTAGCTGTGCCTGGGATTGCCCTGACCCAGGTGTAGGACCTTGCACTTGTCATGGTTAAACTTCATGAGGTTGGCATCAGCCCACCTCACAAGTGTGTCGAGGTCCCTCTGGATGGCATCCCTTCCCTCCGGCGTATCAACCGAACCACACAGCTTGGTGTCATTGGCAAACTTGCTGAGGGTGCACTCAATCCCACTGTCCATGTCAACGACAAAGATGTTGAACAAGACCGGTTCCAACACCGATCCCTGAGGGACACCACTCATTACCGGTCTCCAGCTGGGCATAGAGCTGTTGACTACAACTCTTTGCGTACGACCATCCAGCCAATTCCAACGAGCCCTTCCTTGTTGGTGAGCATGAGGTCAAGCATGGCACCTCTCCTTGTCGGTTCCTCTATTACTTGCAGAAGGAAGTTGTCTTCCACACAATCAAGGAACCTCCTGGATTGCTTGTGCCGGGCCGTACCGTCTCTCCAACAGATGTCAGGGTGGTTGAAGTCTCCCATGAGGACAAGAGCCTGTGAGTGAGAGGCTTTTCCTGTCTGTCTATAGAGTGCTTCATACAGAGATTCCTCTTGATCAGCTGGTCTGTAACAGATCCCCACAGTGATGTCCCCCATCGCTGTTCTCCCTTTAACCCTGACTCACAAACTCTCTGTCGACTGCTCACCCGTTCCCAGACAGAGTTCCATACTCTCCAGCCTATCCCTAACATAAATAGCAACTCCCGATCCTCACCTACCAGGCCTGTCTTTTCTAAAGAGCCTGTAACCTTCCATTCCAACACTCCAGTCTTAGGAGCCATCCCACCATATTTCTGTCACGCCTATTTATATCATACCTCTGTAGACGTGCACACATCTCTAATTCCTCTTGTTTGTTCCCCATGCTATGGGCATTTGTATAGAGGCATCTGAGCCAAGCTCCAAATGAAGCCAGCTCATTGGCTGGAGCGGCTGGAATATCTCTGCATTGCTCCAAGCATTTATTATAGGTGCTGGCAACTGACTGGGAGTGTTGGGACGGAATGATGCCCCCCTCACCCAACACATCAAGTTTAAAGCATCCTTGACCAATCTGGCAAGCCTCCTGCCAAAACCGCTCTTCCCCTTCATTGTCAGATCAGCTCCACCAGCCCCCAGTAGACTTGGCCTACAAACTGGGGTCCCGTGTTCAAGACACCCAAACCCCTGACTATGACACCACCCTTCTAACCATTTATTAACCTGGCCAATCCTCCTAGCTTTTTTAAGGTCCTCCCCTGTATCCTGGAGAATTGACGAAAAGACAATCTGAGCTCCAGAGCCCCTAACCACATCTCCCAGGGCTCTGTAGTCCTTCTTTATGTTCTCCAGGCTACTGCTATCTATATCACTAGCACCCACATGGATCACTAGAAGGGGGTAATAGTCAGTGGGACTTACTAGAGCAGGCAGCCTCTCTGCAACATCCCTGATCCATGCCCCTGGTAGGCAACACACCTCCCTTGAGACCGGGTCAGGCCGACAGATGAGTGCCTCTGTCCCTTTCAAAGTAGAGTCCTCCATTGTTATAACCCACCGCTTTTTCCTGGCAGCACCAGGAGAGATCTTCTTTGTCAGTGCATCAGCCCGTTGTTTCTGGTGCGAGCGCGTTTCCTCATCAGCCCCCTGCAGGACAGCAAAGCGGTTCTGGGTGGGGACAACAGATTTAGGAGGAAGCCTCTTGATTTTAATTGTCCTCTTCCTCCTTTTTTTTTTTTTTTTTTTTTTTTTTGTTACTATCTCCCAGCTTCCTGGGTTAACGGCCTCCTTCTCTCCTCCATGAGCTACAGGGGACGCTTGAGGCCTCTGCACAGTTTGGGCCCAGAGCAAACATCCCTGCTTCCTCTCAGCTTCCCTGACATCTTTCAGGCTATTGACAGCGTCCCGCAGCTCAGCCACCTGCTGCAGGAGGACCTCCACCAGGGAGCACCGAGTGCAGCCCTGCCCATTGGGCACCGTTCCCTCACGAGACCGCTGCAGACACTCTCTACACTCCGAGCTCTGCACTGCAGCCTCCCCTCTCATCGGCTCTGTCTGGGTGCCTACACTGGCCACCGCCGGGGCAGCCAGAGCAGAGCTCCCAGACCGGGCCCCGGTCATACGGAGAGTGCTCGCCTGCCCGCTCGAACTGCTGCGCAAACTGCCTCGACCCGCGTACTCCCTGGGGCAGGTTTTTACCCAGTCAGGGCTGGTGCCGCTCCTCCTGGCCCCGCCCCCTGTGAGTCAGCTGCTCGCGTCAGCTGAGCTGCCGGCTCCTGGGCAAGTCCTGCCGAGGACCTGAGGCTCCCTCGGTGGCTCTGGCCGCTCTGAGTTGGGGCTCCTGGACGCTGAGCTTCTTCCTGCTCTGGTGTTGAAGGCGTCCTCTCTCGAGCTGCTCACCTCAGCAACTGACCAATTGTCCATCGAGTTCATTTAGTCCAAGACTTAGGACTCCACCTGTTGTGATGGTCATTTAGGACAGGAGAGGTTGTGTGTTGCATGGAGTTACTGGGCACCAAAACCAGCTTAAGTCAGGTCACTGCTGCACTTCTACTGCTTCCGTAAGGTTTGTCTTCACTGGCTCAGGTGGTTCCTGGTATAATAATTCCTATAACATGCAACTCAGATCCCACGTTACAACAATTTAAAGGCATTTCCATTGCAACCTCCACCCCTGCTCTCTCTGGGCCAGATTATAGGGTTTAAAATTGCAGTGAACCCCTCCCCCTTTCTCCTGGTCCAGCTTGGATTTATCCACACACTGCAGTCTCTTAGGGTGTACCTGCTCTGTTGTAGACTTATCCGTGGCCACATGCTTTGAAGTGCTCCAGCACAACCCCATGGGCAGGCACTGATGCTTCAGGGCTGCTGCAGAATGGACTTATCCACAGCCACAGATACTTCAAGCACACCTTCTCCAGCGTGGTCTTACCCTTGTGCCACAATCCCTTCAGAAGTATGCCTGCTGCGGCACAGACATAATCACAGTCACAGGTGCTTTGAGATATACCTGCTCTGGTATGGCCTTACCCACAGTCACAGACACTTTGTGGTGTGCTGCTGCTGCATAGGCTCATCCACAGGTCATAGTCCCTTTGCCTTGAGTTCACACTGGAGTTCCATTCTGTCCAGTACAGCAGCACAGAAACATCACATCCATTGGTCTCTTCAGGTCAAAAGAGGCCAATGGAAGATGTCACAGGGAAGTTCAATGTTACAGTCATTCTGGGATCTCATACTTCTGGGCTGTCACATCAGAAGCTTTCACTGGCAGTGTATGCTCCGTTTGGGGCTTCTTATATGTGTTTGTTTGTTTTGACTCTGGGCTTTGTTAAAAGAAAAAGGTTGAAACATTATTCCACCACAAAACAAGTATTTTTAGCAAGCCATAGCAGGAGGCAGCTGCCTTCATCACTGACCAATTTCTTCTACATAACAAAGGGAAAAACTGCTGAAGAAAGTACTGAGGTTCTGATGGGGTGCCAGTAGAGACTAACTCAGTGCCTGTGGGATTTTCTGAGGGAGGAATGTACAAACTCATTTCTCTTTGGCAACCAAGGAGCTCAGTTTTGTAACTCTTTATACCACGGTTACTTCCACTGTGATCTTACTGAGTATCCTAGAGTCCTATAGTTACTGCTCATGTGTTGGAACCCTATTACGTAATTTAACTGTATGAACCAAAATGACATCCACTTCTACGGAAAACTTCTGGAACAGTCTTATTTTAACAACTGCTCTATATTTCTGTATTCCATATGTGCCAGGCATCACCAATTAAAAGCCTTTGCTATCCTACCTACTAATGCAAATCAGTGCAAGTAAACAGAACTATGAGGTGCAGAGGATAACAGATAGAAACTGCAGAGCGTAAGACAACCACCAGATTCCAGGTGAGATGGAACAGGTCACAGAAGAACTGCAGAAGCAGATCCATAACTCTGTAAAGTAAGAGTTCTTTTGTAGGTACTAGTAAGACTGAATGCACACACTTAAATACAGGATAACAACTAAGTTTCCATCTGCACAGAGAAGTAATCACACGTGTCCTAAAGCTGCCAGCATCAGTGACAAGTGGTACTGCAAATGAAGATAAAAATAACTTCAAACATTCTCAGATCTGCACTGATTATTAATTTATATTGTTCATCTAAATAACATAACTTTTGAAGTTGACATCTGGAATCCAAATAAACTAAATAGCTAACTAGGTTAGACTAAAGACATGGGTTGGGGAACTTCCTTGTGGTATACAATTTGTACAATGTTCAATTTTAAACCTTCCTCCCTAACAACAAAATATATCTTGTGAAGAGTTTTGGGTTTTTATTGTGAGACTGTTTCACAGGTAACACTGAATTCTCATTTACATACCATTGCCAACAATAAATAAGTGACCAAAATCCAACATGTTTTATTCAAATATCTCCACTTCCTTACCATAGCTGTTCCTCTCACATTTTTTTCCTTCAAGATGAAAGTTGCTCTCTCTTTAGAAAGGTCAGGAATTTATTACCTTGGTGTTGGGTGTATCTTGACTAAGTTTAGCTACTGTAAAGTCAGCTCTCTCTTCCTAGCTCTTCTCTGAACTGCTTGTACATTCAGTGGAAGGAAGGGAACTTCATCAAGGGCCAAGTAATTCCATCCTCAGAGAGTTACAGACTGCACTGTGGAAACACTGCCTGCTATCCTACTGAAATAAAGAATTAGACTACAGAGGAACACCTAGATTTTAGATGCCCATTGTTAGATAAAACAAATACTACTTCAGACAATTAACAAACTTGTCAAAGAGTCCAGAGAAAGAAGTCTTGGACTCTCCATGTCTCCTCCTATAAACATTCCCAAATTTTGATGTAAGCAGTCATGTATTGAGTAGAGAGCCTATGCACATTGAGAGATCCAGTTACCATACTCAGAACTAGATATCTAGGTGAGCAACAATTTACTGAATGACCTAATGTCTAGCTTTTAAGGTAATACTATTTCCCATTGTAGTACCATCAACATGGGATGCTTTTTAAGGTTTCGCCCCCTTTAGAGCCTCTGCAGTCACAAGGCCCAAGTAAACCCACAGTTCAAGTTCCAGATGTGAAGCCCTCTGTTCTTCAGGCAGTTCTGCTTCTCTCATCATTGGACAGAGTCTGCTTCACGAGCGCTGAAGGAGAACCAGACACAGCAGACTCATTTTGTACCACTCCTACTGCCTACAGTAGGCACTGCTATTTTTCCCCATCCCATTTGTTCCAGTAAACATCTTAATTTTTCCTCAGGTACCGACTTGGACTTGGACTTGAAGCAACAACTTCTGTTGTTGGGGAAGGCCTGGTTGGTTAAGTTTTTTTGGGTTTGTTTTTTTTTTGATGTTTGCTGTTTAGTTGCTTGGTTGTTGTTGTGTCTTCTTACGTAAATAACTGAAGAAAAAATAAAAAGAGATGACAACAACTTTCATGCAGCATCTGTTGGTTTTCATGGAAAAGCTGCTGCCAGGCCTAGGCTTTCTGCTACAGTTATTGACTGACATGAGCAAACAAAACCTGCTGATTTGGTCTAAATGTCACATACCAAGTGTCACCTGGTTGTGTACCAGCTACATTCCCTGGATTTTTAGTACCTTTTATCTTGCATTACATTGCTAAAGATTCAAAGCAGATGAATTAATCAGGAATATAATCTTTAATCACATTTAAAATGTATTTAGTCATTATGCTTACAAAGAAATTTTATTCATTTGATAAGGAAATTAACCTATCAAGTACGTATTTTAAAACCAAGCTGGTGTTCTTACACCACTTTTCTATATTAACACAAAGTTAATGTTTTATTTTAATAGGATTATTTTTATATCAGAAATTCCATTAAATGTGTTTCACTTTACTGGGCATCTGCCCAAGATCCCAGATAACTAATCTCTAAAATGTGACCTACATACTTGACCATTCTGCCTGTTCATAAGGGACACTAATTTTAGAGTCATATTTTCTGTTTGATCTACACACAGTTTATCGTGTGCAATTGCATAAACTCTTATAAAGTAGTCAATTTTTTTCTGTATATGAAAGATTTTTCCAGGAATATTTCAGACAAATGAAATTGCCCTGTACCGTAACCAAAAATTAAGTTTATGTTGACACTGTTAATCATGTTTTCCTCTCTCCTAAACATAATCATTATGTGGTGCCTAATAAAGCCATGTATGCTCTAGATTTATTTTTTTAAGAGTTTCAGTATTCTGGAATCAGACTTTTTACATAACCTGCTGTAAAGTTATTCTTTCAGACTCTTTAGACTGGCTGTACAGTTGAAATTTTGTATTTTCAAAACCTTTGCAGGGGGCAGAGCAGTGGGTAAGGAAAAGCTTTGACCAGATTTAAAGTCTTTCACAAAGCTTTAAAGCACAGTGTTGGTGATTTTATTACTGGGGTGCTCTTCTTGCTGAGGGGAAGCTTCTCCTACCTTCAGATTTGAGCATATGCTTTTATTTTACCTTAGTACACTTGAGAAAGCTCTTTGACACCCCTGTAGCCATTCCCTTATCATGAAGTGTGTACAAAGAAGAGTAACAAGTTTCATTTCCCAAGGTAGAAGCTGGCAACCTTTCTAAAGAAAATTTCAGATTTGAACACTGTTACCTAGAGGCAGCTGGGTCAAACTCTGCTACAAAAGCCATCAATCCCACAGATGTCTTTGGAAAAAAAAAAAACCAACCCAAAGGAGTTGATAGAAAGTGATGCTTGCAGAAACAAGAATAACCTGTTTAAATTCCCTTATACTGACTTTTGGGTGAATGTCCAGTAGAGACCAGAGGTTCCATTGTAAGGCATTTATTGAGGATATCTGGTGTAAGTGTGCCTACAAGATATCTCTGACCTGAAGCCTGCAGATATTGTGGTATGTTTCTCCTCTCCCCTCCTATGTTCTCAAGTCAGTCAGTGAGACCTCTGCTGTTAGTAAAAGAAAAGAGCTCAACTGTGGGAAAATCCATTTCAGATCCCCAGGGCGCTAATGGCAGATGCTGGAGACCAATCAAAAGACTTCAGCATTTGCAGGTCTAAAATATTGGCTAAAGAAATGTAGCACTTACTTCTTTTAATTCCAGGAAGTGGGGAGAAGGGGAGGCATACTGGAAACAGAAGGGCTTTGTCTGTGAAACCAACTGATCTTCCCATCAGCAAGAGCTGATGTTAAATGTTGTTTGAGCATAACATTTCTAAACTCAGGAATGCCCCAGTCTGGGGAACAGATATACAACCAGGTCCAACATGGGCCAAACCAGCACTGGAAAAGCTGGGACAGCAAATCTACTTTATAAACTTTGCAGTCATACGCTACAATGCAGGTGGATACTGACCCTCTCAGGAGCATCTCAGTTGCAACACGAACTTTAAGAACAGCTTTAAACTGTGACTTAAGTTAATAATTTAATATTACTTAAGTTAATAAGTTAATATTACATTTATGACTTGAAATTGCATGGTATTAGTAACTAATTTAACTGTTAATTAGATTATATAAATATTTACATGAATCTTACAATAACATTAATTCTGAAACCGTGTATCTTTTCATTATTCATAGAACAGGCCTGTTAACTTACCATACGGAAATTCACTTGTTCTAGATCTTGAGATCACATCTCATGTATGTGCCTAATTCTCTTGAATGAGGAAAAATCAGTTTAGGTGCTCTGTTCTGACTTCACAGGAGCTATGACAATACACTGCACAGTCCTGAGTATAACCTATGCATACAGCCAGCCCCTTGCATATGTGACTATGGGGTAGAATATTACATATTCATGGTTGTAATGAAGAAGTGAGCAATGAGAAAAGTGAAATCTATCCAGCCTGAAGAATGGATTTTCTTCATCACTGTGCCTTTATCTTTTCCTATTTTCTGTATTCCCACTTTGTATCCGCTCTTCTATTTCCAAAATTATTATGTCCCTTTGCCTGAATTAAAATTGCATTATTTCCTTTTCCATTCACACCATTAAATTTCAAAACATATTGACAATTTGTCAATATGATTTTTTTCCTGTTAGAAAGCTATCAAATTATAAATCACTCACTACATATTAATACAGGAACAGCAGGAAAAATGAGGTTTTGTTTTCAATAGCCACAGAACACCTCACTTCCCATCACCCTCCCCTTGTATCACAGGATACAAGAAATACTTTGCTTCTGTAATATCACTTGGCTGATTAATCAGTTTGGAAATAAGTGTAGACATTTACACTCCACAAGGTGTCACTCTAAAACAGCTGGGAAAAACGTCTTTTTGCTTTGAATTTAACCCAAAAGGTCAGAAATTAACAGCATTTCAAATTTAACAGTGAACTACCGCCAGACTCCCTACTCAAAGATACTACAATGCAACAATAAAGGCAGTGAACATTTTTTATTGTAAATACTGTATTTCAAAACCAGACTATTTCTAACGTACTTTCCTAGCTGAAGTGCACAATATTGTCAGTAACTGTTCAAGTCTGGGACAGCATCCAGCAAGTGTTTTATCTGGGTACATTCCACTGTCCTTTAGTTAACTACTGGTGGCTTAGTGAACAGGCAGAGAACAACTTCAGACTCAACAGCTTAGGTCTGCAAGGTATTTAAGCTTTTTAATGAAATACACTTTCTCTAGAAACAGATTATCCTTTTAAATAAATACAGTGTATTCCATGGAAATTATGTTCAGCCCCCAAAAATACAAATAGTTGTCTGCAATAAAACTAATGAAACCTCATTTCACTTACAATCAGTGAATTAATTCTCTGAAATCTAACAGGAGAGAATTCCATGTAGGTTTTCTTGTATCTAACAAAGCTTACAATGTAGCTTTTCACTCCACAAGTCCATGCCCTCTTTGGTAACCACTAATTTTCATGAGCTTGAGAGATCTTTGATATATCTTTCAACTTTAACTGAAATTGACCATCACGTTCAAAACATACTAAAAGAAATCAGACACAGATACGAGTGCTTAGCTGTCATTTCACAGGAAACAAGATTAATATGAAGCAAGTGACAACTTCACTGGTAAAGAGGCAGTTGTGTAAGGATTTAAGCGTTTTCTTGTTTGTATGGCATCTGACAAAGTTCTGAAAACTGTTAGTTCATACAACCAGGACCTTTGAGAATCTAATTCTTCAAACCTGGTTTCATCAAGCAAACATTTCAGTATGCATAAAACATAAAAATGTGTTTGGAGTTCTCTTGCTTATGTAAGAATTAATGAAAGCTGGAAACATGATAAATATCTTGCTGAAAACAAACAAATAAATGAATTAAATCCTTAGAGAACTACTTTGAAAAAGGCAGGCAGTATGGTCCCAACTCGTTTTGTCAAACTCCTCAGCAGCTTTTACCTAGTATAAGCACAACCACATTTGGTGGGGGGGACGGGAGGGAGGGAGGAGGACAGCATGTGTGTAGGAATCATGAAAATGAGACCATTAAAAGCCTCATTCAAGGCCATTTGGAAATTGTATCTTTGAAACCACAAAACTAAAACAATGGCTTGGCTAGGTAACCAGATTTCTGATTTGCGCCATTTTTATAGTTATAATTCCATTCACGAGATGTATTAATCACCGATTCCACTGATATGGCTATTAAAGGAGAGGAAAAACCTCAGCAGTCACCATAACAAAGACACTTCCTTCACTGTTTTTTCCATTCAAGTCATAGAGAATACAATGAAGTTGGTTTTTTTCCCTTAGTCTACACACTGCATTCAACTCTCCTATTACCCTCTTTGAGACTTTGTGCATATCCACAGCTTCTGCTTCATAACTATGTCTACCAAGCAATTTGCAAGAAGAAAGCTCTACCTCTGAAGTAGGAAAACACCCAGAAACCTCAGAAAATGAACTGGAAAAGATTCATTAGAGACAGAATAAGAATTAACTGATTTTTGCTACCTGCCATTGCCAGTCTGCATGAGATACTATCAAATTGCCTTCATTTTCCTTAGTTTTTAAATAAAGCAAATATTAGAACTAACATAGTTTTTGCTGGAATAATGAAGTTGTTGTTATCCCTCATCCAGAAGAGCCTCATATTGCCTTAAAAAAAAAAAAAAAAAACAACCAAATTAAACCCTCTCCCCATAAGACAATGTTTTATACAGGAATGCTAACAATCAAAATGCAGCAACTTCTATCAGCTGCTGAACTGCTCAGCATTCAATACATTTCTGTCATGTACACCCCCACATACATGAACACCAAGTGGATTTTAAACAGAAAAGTGGGCAAAATGAGTCAATCCAAACCAGAAGCTGAGCAGACCCTTTTGTTTTCTTTTAAGTGATACTTCATTCAGAAAAAGATCACACTGGATTTAGCTATTACACTGATGTCTGCAGGATAATGGTACTACATAAGCAACTATGTTTGATAAGGAAAGGAAAACCCTGGAGAACCAAGTGAGACACAACAGAGCTTGCATTACTTAGGACTGCATCAGTGCAGGCAGAAAATGCTACAATTATTCTTGCAAACAGAAAAATCCATGGGAAGTGACAATCACACCTCCCACTCCCCAAAAAAACCCAACAACCAAACCAAACAAAAAAAAAAAAAAACACCAAACCCAAAGAACCCAAACCCACACCTACCCAACACAATATACTTATTTTAATCCCTTTTTTCCAGATCACAACAGCTGAGGCTGTTTAACACAGTCAAAAGACAGCTCTGCTCAGATAACCTAGAGGTTTCTCTTTATAACTCTGCTCCCTGCTCCATTTAGATGGGGAAGAACACAGCTATGACTCAAAGCTGTACCTTAAGAGGAAGCTGACTATTACATTCCTCATCACCCACAACTCTAGGACGTTGAAGACATTTTTCAAGAGACCATTTCCCCTGAGCTATGTGAAAATCTATTTGAAAAACAAAACAACATCCATGCAGTCTTGGATACAGCTTTCTATAGAGTAAAAGCAGATCCCCCAGCTATCTATTACAAAGAAATCTGCAAACAGCTGCATGGCTTCAGCAAGGGAGAACACAGGGATGCAGTTTTCTTACAGAATGAAAATCACAAGAATTTCAGTCTTTTCTTTCCTGGTACTGAAAAAAAAAAAATTCCTGCCTCTGATAAATCAAAGCTTGGTCAGTGCTCAAATTCTTCTGTAATAAACAAACTCAGATTCATTTAATGTTTCTGCATTAAGAATAATACTGTGTTCAAAAGGCGTTTTCTCCTGTACCATACCAGGGACTCTGCTTCACAAATCTGAACTGGAATCAGATTCCTCTGGAAATTATACTGATATCCAGAGCTCAGAGCTATGTTTTTAATAGAGAAGTAGGTGCTTCCCAGCCTTGTCAAATGAGACTGTGATTGAGTAAGATAATTAAGACTGAACACCTCTTCAGTTGCTATTTGCAGATTCTTAGCAACCTCTGAGAGTAGAAACAGCATCAAAATGTGGGAAAAGGCATTAAAACACCACACACATGCAACAAGACAGAAGGTGGGTTTTGATCTTGTGGCTGAGAAGTTCTTTGGAAAGAATACTGAACCCAGAGCCTGATTCAATGGGGAACCGAAGTAGCAAAATGAGGACAGAGGCCAAGTCTCAGTACACACATGAACCACAACAGCCACTGGTACTGTGTTTCCTTGGGTATGTGATTGACAGCCACATCACAAACCTTTCACAAAAACCAACAGTTTGCACACTTGCACTGTACAATTTTAGATGATAGTACTTCTAGGAAAAAGGACAGATCTATCATATCTATATCACAAAGAAGGAGACATGAATAAAGTCAAAGGGACAGTTTTTCCAGGTGTTGTCACTGAAGGAAATACTTTGAGCTCAGTGTCTGATCCACATGGTAATTCTCTGCAACAAGATTGTTTGGCCTTTTGATAAACCAAAACTGGTCACAAAGTGAAGAGACAGATAAAATTCAGAAAGCAGTTTCTCCCATCAAAATACATCCTCAGTAAAAATAACAGTAACTGATTTAGATTAAGATTTACTCTAAGAAATTCAATACAACCAATATAAACTGACCTTTTCTTGACCTGGTATCCAGAAAGCGGGTGCCATTAAACAAACATAAGCAGTTTTGCCCAGGCTGTTAGGCAGCACAGCTTATAAAATGTGTTAGTGTCACCTCCCAAGAACTTTAGCAGTTACAGATTCAGCCCCCACTCAAACTTCAGTTTCTTTCATGAAGAGTAAGAAGCAACAATTTCACCTTTTCTGCCCTGGGAGAAGAGCACTAGCAAGCACAGGACTCACATGCACAAATGAAAGCTTTTGGACAGCAAGCCAAAAGAAAAATTCTCATTCATAGCACATGTGCATCTACTCTGGATTCCAGTGCTGATATACCTTCAGAAACATGACACTGATGTCAAATGAAATGAGTCCCACACCAATCTAAAACTTGAGGGCTATATTGACCCTTAAAAGAGGAAACAAACTGAAGGAAGAATTACTATTATTTATTTTCCTTTATAATCTAAATTAATTTGTGTATGCTAGCATATATCCTATTTATTGCTTTAATCTTCTGAAATACTGATATACAGTGACCCAGGCTCCTGCAGTTCCATCTCACTTAAGCATTTTGGTATTATTTCTCTGACAAACCCTGATGGTACACTGACTTTTCCTTCTAATCTTCCTTTACTCTCAAGGAATTCTCTCACAAAGTTTTCAATGTACATCTGTCAAACCAACTCACTACTGTATTTGTTGTTTTAAGTAGAAATTTCTGCAGTAGCAATTTGAAAACAGATTCTTGGCATATGTGCAGATCTGCCTTTGCTCATTTTCAAATAAGTTATTTCCTTCACAAGACACATCTTTGTTCTAATTTACTGACTTTAATCTTAAATGTTCTTATTCCCCAACAAACTCATTTTCACTTTAAAATACAGAAATGTCTGTTGCTAATTCTGTCAAATTAATACTATACCAAACTGAATTACCAAGCATGGAAGAATTATATACATCATAAACTTTATTTTTTTTCCCTAGTCCTATCTAAATGAGCCAGGTTCTGTGCAGTTGGCTTTTCTGAAGCAGGATACCTTTCCCTCGGGTAGATAGATGGATCAAATGGGAGTTTTCCAGAATGACCAAACACGCACCAAGAGCAGTTAGTTCTCATTATTAACAAAGCACCACCCACACTCAAGTAAATATTTAAATAAAAAATAAACATTAATCAATTAATTAGAAAGGGAATGACTGTTGACTACACAGATGTGGAATAGACAAGGATTTCTCCTATAAAATTTTTAACTACAGTTAGTATTAAATACGATTGGGAAGATAAAGAAAATCTTTTACTGTGGAGACATCTACTACATGCCCGTTTCTTCCTCTTAAGTTTCCAAATCCCTTGAGAGTCAGGTGCAATGCCTACCTATAACAGAAAAAAAAAAAAAAAACAGATTCTGTTGACAGAGCCACAACAAACAATTTGCTGGACACTTGTTGCTGTCTAGGGGCTGCAGACTGTACTTGTCCAACTTTAACAGAAACTTTGACTTCTGCTGACACTTAAGATGTATTTTCACAGTGATGCAGATATTTCAGAGTTGACTTTACTTTTGTTCCAGACCTGCAGCAGAGCCTGTGGGTCCAAAAGGCAGCCTGTTTCCTTTTAAATCAACTGTTGGGGCTGTGGGAAGTGAGAAAGAACACCTCTTCTTGCAAATGGTCTCAGGTAGGTACCTAGTGGGATTTTCAAAAAGATTCGAGAAAGTTATTCCACGTATTTCAAGTAATTTGGGAAAACAAAACAGACAAATTAAATAATAATAAAAAAAAAAATAAAAAAAAATAATAATATATGTACACACACCCTATCCCACCAGTGTCAAGAGTAAAGATTGGGTTAAATATGAATTGTTTAAATTAAGTGAAGAAGTCTCAGTGAATTCAGTGATATGATCCCATCCCTCCCCCCACTCCATACATACATACTTCCCCCCCCGAGAAACCGATTAAGTAGGAACTAAGCCTTTCTTCCTACCACATCAGTAAGGCAATGATGCTGCTAATTCCAGCAAAGCTCCCAAATACTTTGCTCATAGGCTGTACTGGCCAACAAACAATTAGATCATTCCTGAATTAAAGGAATATTCAGAAGCAATTCTGCGTAAGCACTATTTTCTTTCAAAGCACAATGGAAAGTTGGCATGTATTTCATTCACCAGGACTGTAATTTGGTTTAAGCAATGGTTTATTTTAAAGATCTTCAGCTCTCACCTACAGGCACCCCATGGAACCCCATGAATCAGCAGATAGTTACTGTTTATTAGAAAGCCTCCCGCTTTAAGTCATCTTTACTTCCTCTCAGCATTTTGCAGAAAGTTTAAAAAGAACTATACTATCAAGCCTTTGCTATAGGCAGCTGTCTACAACTGGCCAGAATCTAGAATATAAAGTATTTAGAATTCAATACTGAATTTTGATATTCAGGCCCTGATAAATCAAATAGCCTACATACTAAAAGAAATTTAAGTAAATAGCAGCCCTACAACAGACAGCTTCTTTCAGGTATTTACACTATACTTAACATCATGTCAGCGAGATCAGGCATACTCTTTTCCTTTATCCTCTTCCAGATACTCATGGGTTTTTAAAGTATCTTCAATAACCAGGTGTTTAAAGGAAATCAGACACTACACAGGTTAAACAACATGGTTCTATTAAAAACTATCTTTAACCATGGCACTCAGTGACAGCAATACAATACTTTTTCCACAAAGCAACTAATATAAAAATATGCCATAAAATCATCTGTAGACTAGTATGCTAGTACATATGTGTAATTATAACATTCTTTTATAAACTCTTTCCTGAGATACCGTGGGTTGTTTGATTTTCTTTGTATTACTGGATGCGTTATCTTCACTAATCATCTAAAATAATTGTACAATATTTTCTATGTGCAGGTCACTCAGTTAACATGTAAAAAGTAGTATGTAAATATATGGCAAAGAAACAGCTCTTAAAAATTATGCGCTTTTTTACTTTCATACATTTCTTTAACTTTGGCTCCTTGGGAGATGGAAGGGAGGAGCATGAAAAACCTGAAATTAGAGCTATGAATTGACAAAAAGCAGGAAAGCATTCAGGAATGTTAGGAGTTGGAATATAATATAAATGACACAAAAAGAAAGCCATAATTCATGTTGGCTATGTATTATCTGATAAAGCAACTGGTCATATTTTAGTCAGTTCACAGTATAATAAATATGTTTACTAATCTGTTTTGGAAGAGCAATTGTCTTTTAGGGTTGCAAGCTCCTCCATAAGTTGCTTGTTCTTAACTTCTAGTGCTGCAGCATGACTCTCCAGATATTTTATGTATTCTTTCTTCCGACGTCGACATTCTTTAGCAGCTTCCCTGCAAAAAGCAGAAGTAAAAAGTGCAAACAAAAAAGCCATTTGCATGCCATTAGAAAGCTCAGCAGATTATGGACACTATGTCAGGATTCCAAATTTTGGAATTTCTCCCAAATCAGTCTGAAAACACTAAGCAAAACTGGGTTCCACAAGGGCCTCAAGTGTCTCTTTCTCAAGTTCATATGGCAATCTGTAGAATTGCTTCCTCTCATGCCTTGATTAAAGTTCATAATAAACAAGGTCCAAATGAAAGACAGTTATTCCGCTTTATGACAATAAAGATCTTTGAGGGCCTTGAGTTCCTCAATGAGAGTCTTGTTTTGGTTTTCAAGCACAGCCACGCGATTTTCAAGACATTTGACATATTCTTTCTTCTTTCTGCGACATTCTCTGGCAGCTTCCCTGGAACCAATACAAGGCAAATGACTACAGGAACAGCCACAATATGGCAAAGACTGGATAAATGAAATTACCTGCAATCCCTGCTCTTCGACAACAACAACAACAACAAACACCACCACCAACAACTGTTGGATTGCACAAACAGAACAGCAGGTAACAGCCATAAGCAACACCACAGTTAAAATACAATTCCAAAGAACTAGAAAAAAAATTCACCATCAACAAATACAAAGATGGAATTGATACACAGAGGAACCAAGAAAAACAGTGAGCAAATGACAACGTATTGACTTGAATTGTACTAAACATGAACACTGAAAGCAGCATTTCCTCTTCCAGTCACATTCCATTTTGTGTGTTTACCAGTATTATCTTCTGCAATCAAAATCTTAAAATCAAACCAAAGAATATACTTTCAGAAAATACAAGCATAACACTACTCTCTTCAGACAAAAAGCTAAATGCCAAGCTTACAACCTGCTGTCATTTCTTTACCTTAATGTAACAATCTACAGCAAAATTTAAGTCCAAACAAGTACAATTTACTAGCATTTTAGAGCTGTCCACCCGGGCAAATTTCAACCACATGCATCTGGGATGTTTGTTTGTTTGGGTTTTTTTTTGCTGCTGACAAATGGCAGCATGGAGCCATTCTCATAGCTCTGCTCAGAATTCTGTTATATTGAAGCTGAACACTTTGGGTAGTATTTTCAGAAGCATGTGACTGAACAGGCATTCAATTCCAGAATAAATTTTAGAAGTACTGGGAATTCACTCCTTTAAGATCCTGGAACATGATAAGGTGTCAAATTGTGAGAGTAACTTTTCAGCAAGTTATACAAGAGAGAGAATAGATCTAGTATTAAAACTGACAAGAGGAGAAACAAAAGGAAGCACAACAGTGCAGCGATCTTCATGAGTAATTTAAAATAAAGGACAGGCATGAGAGCAAAGCAATACCATTAATTTAATCATAAAGCAAGTGGCTATTCAATGCATTAGAGATCTGCATGGCAGACTATTTCTTCCATTAATCTAACTGCCACTGATTGCAGTAGCTACACATTTAAAAAAAGGAGAGTCCCCTAAGAACAGCAAGAAGAAAGCACAGAGAAAGACTGGCAGTTACAGCACACAGCCAAGCCCATGCCAACTAATTAAAAAAAAATACAGCCACCTCACACAATATGCCTCACAAAATGACAGAGGCACTGCACAGTAGCTTATCCCAGTAGCCAATTATTTAGGAAAGCCTATAATTATCATTCCACCCTGGAATAAGTCCTCTTCAGAGCATCATTAATGGACAACTGCTAATGAGATCCTCAGATATTTTCCTAACCAATTCTTTGCTGAGATGTTTCAAGATGAACAAACCCATATTGGTCATTTTACTGTTGGTGGATCGGGGGGAATTTAACACTAAGTACACCTCCAGATCATCACAAAAATTATCAGAAAAGGACAACACTAATACTGATTCCTGAATTTCCATAATATTTTCAAACTAAAAATCCATGGTGATAAGGTCAACTCTAGTTTTCCAGAGTTAGCAGCCAATACACAATGCTATAAGGATGTGGGATGACTGACAATTTCTTGCCTTCACTTTATCACTCACAGGCAGAGCTCATGACCGTAAGAAGAAAGTTTCATTAGAATGTTTTGGGGTTGGGTTTTTTTTTGCAACACTGACTATTAATTGGGATATAGTCTTACCTATTTTTCATAAGTCTCAGCTCTCTCTTGCGAGTTGCCTCTTCTGCCAGTTGCTGAGGGCTATGCAAAGTCCCCGGTGAGGCTGCCATTACCACTCCCTGAGGTAAGGTAGTAGTGGGAGTTCGAATCTGGTAAGCTGGCATGTCTCCAGTGGCAGCTGTATAAAAGAATCATATCTTAAAATTTATGGGGAAAAAAAAATCCAAAAAAACACCAATGCAAAAGTCACAGAACAACAGATTTCTGTTGATGAGTTATCCAGGATCCCTGCTACATAAAATATTTCATAGGCCTGTCATGTCACAGCTACATTTGTTATCTTTCTAGCATTTATTTCCACACTATAAAATAAGTTACCTAAATTGCTTTAGCACGTGGTCCCACTAGCCAGCCAGACTGAAGACTGTGAAAGCTTCCACACAGCCCTTTTCAGACAACATAGGGAAAGCTGCTTGAAAAACACTGACAGAGCATCCATACCTATTTCCTGTTTGCACAATCCCACAAAAATATGGTTCTGCTGTGGCAGCCGCTGAAGTTTATATGCTATCCCTTGTCCTTCAACAGAAGCTTCAGAAGTCAGCTTTCTCCTCTTTCCCTGTGATAGCAACAGTACCAGCCTTACTGCCTTTCCTCCCTCTAGAGCAGCAGCATGGAAACCCTTGGAAAACCAGGGAGAGCTGCTGTTGCCAGAATGAAAACGAACAGACAAGTGCACACAGTGAACAGGGGTACGCTCTTTGAGCAAAAGGACCACAAATAGGATGCTGCAGAATTAGCAGGCAAGAGACAGTAGTGGCTCTTTCACAGGAAGGGGTATAGTTACACAGTAAGCCAGAGTACAAAAGTTCATATTCAGCTCCTGAGCCTACTACCACTTTTGAGCCCTCCCCAAGCCAAACACAGACCTGAAATCTGACCTGTTATTTGGAGCCAATACCTTCCTCATTTCTGTATTTCTGAGGTACTTTGTTCCTACATGATGTACCCCAACTTTAAAATACAGTTAAAGTCCTAAATACTGTGCCTTGTCTGACACGGCGGGGGGGGAAGTATCTCTCTTCAAATTACAAGCAAGTTTTTACCTATTCCTTTCCATAAATATTTTATATTATCACCCACCAACTCCAAATTTTGTCATTAAAGTGAATTAACATAATACATTAAATTTCAGAGGCTTTTATGTTATAATTAATTTATACTTTAATTCTTTAAAGCAATATTTAGATAATGGAAAAACTGGTGTCACAGTTTAACACCAGCCCTCAACTAAGCACCACAGAGCCACCTGCTTACTTCCCCTCCCTCCCAGTGGGATGAGGAATAGAATCAGAAGGGTAAAAGTAAGAAAATGTGTGGGTTGAGATGAAAACAGTTTAATAATTGAAATATAAAAAGAATAATGATAATAAGAAAAAGAATTGTAATGAAAAGGAAAATAGCAAAGAGAAATAAACCACAAGACAAACAAGTGATGCAAATGAATAACAACTGCTCATCACCGAGTGATACCCAGCTAGCTCCTGAACAGCAGCCCCCAGCCAGCTTTACCCCCAGTTTATATACTGAGCATGATGCCATATGGTATGGAACATTCCTTTGGTCAGTTGGGGTCAGCTGTCCCAGCTGTGTCCTCTCCCAGCTTCTTGGGTTCCCCCAGCCTCCTCACTAGCAGGGCAGCATTAGAAGCTGAAAAGTCCTTGATTTAGTATAAGCACTGCTCAGCAACAACTAAAACATCAGTGTGTTATCAACATTATTCTCATCCTGAATCCAAAACACAGCACTGTATCAGCTGCTATGAAGAAAATTAACTCTATCCCAGCCAAAACCAGGACAACTTGGAAAAACAAAATGTAGACAAAAACACCTTGGGGAGGCCAACAGGTACAGCAGTAAAGAGACATCAGTCAACTACAGGGAGGTGAATAAAGCTAAACTGAAAAAAAAAAAATTATTATCATTCTTACTAAGTTAATGCAGGTGCTTCACTAATTAAATATAAAAAATAGGCTCAGGCTGTCATTAGACTACAATTCCATGGCCATGTCCTGAAATCATTATCAGCTTAAACATTTTACACCTCCCCCCTCTCTCCATCCTGCTGGTAAAAGTGTTTGTGTAATTACAAGATGAACTGGACCAGTGAACTGGCCTGGGTTACAGATAATCCCCTAGGGATGGGGGAGGGAGAGGGAAATCAGCCCAGGACAGCCTTGTGAGCACTGAACAGGCAGCCACCCTGAACACAGGGCTTGGTGGCCTTGTACATCTAGAAGAAAATTAACTCTTTCTTTAAGTTCTCCACATCTCTTAGCACTATTTTTAAAATGGAATTTTATAAACCCTTCAGGCTCACCTTTATGCTGGCCCTATTACATACATTTTACAGACTCTATAGTAAGAACTATCTTTTTCTATCATTACTTTGTAAAAAAAGAGATGTTATCTTGTTTTGCAGTAGCTACAATGAATCAGAAGTCCAGGTAAAGCATTTTGCAGATCAAGCCATGAGGAAAGGCCCATAACCCAGGTCACCTCAGCCTGGCAAGACCAACAATTTTTTTGTCTTTGATTTACAGTCAGATATCAGCTAATAGGACTTACTACTGCTGTTGCACTCAGTCCCGAGAAGACTCACTATGATCATGTACCTGCAACAAGACTTAACAAAAGCGAGTCCCTACCTCAGCTGGGATCAGCAAACACCACTAAGCAACATGTTGCATGAATAGTTTGAGCAGGTTCCAGTAGTGTATGTGCCTTCCTAACAGTTGACTCATTTATGAATCTAACAACGTGGTAACAGAAACAAATAACCTTTTTGGTGCATAGACCTTATAAACCCACACATTATTGCAAATCAATTATTTCAAAGTCTGCAAATTTTTCTGTATAATATCTCCAGAAGTTACAATAAAATACTGTTTCCTCCAAAAAAAGTCATCGGGAAAGTTGAAACAGGCTTTAAGCAGGAGGTGAGGGGTATGTGGTGGTGGTGCTATAAGATATCTTGAAAAAAAAAAAAAAATAATGGTTTATGTCTAGTAATGTATCTGCATATCACAGAGAAAGGTACCTTCCACTTCAGCATTTGAGACAAAAATCACACACACCCCAATCCAGACTGACAAACCTCTGTGGCTGTTTCCAACAAAGATCCACAGAGATTTAAAGTAATTCCTGACATGCCATACATGGGACTGAAACAAAGCTAAGCAACAAACCTGGAGATGGTGTATTCCCTAACACATCGCTCCAGGTAATTTTTAATTTTTTTTCCCCTCCTTAAAATTGCAAGGGAGTAAGAGGCCACTGCAAACCTGAAGCTTTGAGTTGAGACTTACGTAAAGAAAATTATTAATAGGAAGACAAGCGAACAAACAAAAACAAACAAACCTCATTTGAAAGAGTGTGTAAATACAGCTCATACAGAAAAATTAACAAAAACTAAAATTAATTGTTTTTTAAATCAACTACCTCATATCAGCAGGGCCTTGAAAAAAGTAACTTGCTGAACACTAGAGAGCATCCCAGCACTTAAGTTCTTTCAGTAACTACCCTGGAAAAAAAATAGCCCGATGCATGCTATGTATTAGTGCGTCTATTCTTCTGTAAGTCATAATGATGGAACTAGATTATCAAAGGGTTTTCAACTTCACCACTAAACTGGCTAAACGAGGCATGAATCATTATCTCTTTGAGCATGAAAAACCAAAACGTCGACTTAGAGAAGATACTTATCTTTGGATTAATGAAACAGTAGGTAGCAGCAATGAGCAGCAGCACGTAGGTCCCGGCTGCGAACCGGTTAATATTACAGATCTGCCGGAGGCAATTGACGAAGCAGAAAGGAACTGACTAAATCGCAGCGTGACTTGGAGCTGACGTCAATGTGTATCTTGTTTGGAGTTTAACTTTTCCAGTTCCCTACTGCAACACGATTCCAGGAAATCTAATGACGTCAGCCTTTTGAACTCAATTAGCTGAGGAACAGACCATTTTAACAGTGGAGGAGAAAACAAGCAGGCACTATAATACTTAAAATTTATCGCTTTCAAATTTGTTTGCATTCAGCATTTTCTTTAATAATGAAAGCACAGGGCTTATTTACAGTACTGAAACTGCACACTGTTTCTCTCTCAGCTCTGCTTAAGATTTTAGAGCTGAAATAGGCTTAAGAGTTTATTACTAAACAAAAAAGCACTGCCATTTTTATAAAATAAAAAACAATTATAAGCATAGTAACATATATGACCATCTCCATAATAAGATGAATTTAAGTGGTGGATTTCTCAGCAAAATCCTGCATCTAATAGTAAAGATTAGTTGTCTGAATCAATCCATGCAAGAACTCATGTACTAACTGTGATTTGTTTCCCCCCAAGCAAAACTGTTAAAATTGCCCTGAAATCCTACACTAACTAGATATAATCAGAAGCTATTTGTACAGTTTGAAAAATGAAAGAGTTATAGAAACAGGTTCTAAAGAAAATGTCACAAATACCAACTAAGCACTGCTTAGACAGCCAAAAAGATAATGGAAAAGATTAACAAAATTTTTACCTGTTTCATCTCCTGTTACAGCCATGCTCAGCGTCTGCACACACGATTCTCCTGTTCCTCTACCAGAGCCCAGCATGAAGTGTTCCAAACTAGCAAGCATGTGCAGGATTACAAGCAAGAGCACTGACATCACAGTGACCTCACTTGCTTACCACTGTCATTAATATGCTCTGTCACTGGAACAGCTCACTGAAACTGCAGCCCAAAGAACTCTTTTTCCAGTAAGCCTTTTTTAATTTTTTCCCCCCTCCTTATTCCACATTTCTATAAGCCTAGCTCTGTTCTTTTCCCCTGAATTATTCACAAAGCCAGAGAAAGCACTCACCACAAAGCTGCCTACAAAGCAAGACCTGAAAATTCACAGCACTGACTGACAGAAGTTAAAACGGCTCTTGCATTCACAAATGAATCCAAATTAAAGTCATGATCGGATAGAAAACAGGGAAATTTTAAAAAGACATGCAATTGTTTTGATTGAAGCAGTTCTACTAAAAGGCAGAGACCTCTGCCAGAGAGACATGCAAGACAGGAAAGCTTAATAAGATGTAACAATAGGTAAATGAAAGGCTGAAACTCCTTGCTTTGGGGGGTGAAACCACAACCCACTCGTTTAAGTTAAAAGCTTCAGAAAAGACTGAAAAAAGCTCCAACGAAGTCAGTCAACCTAAAGCTAGTAATTCCAGATGCTGTAACAGTAATTCTGGGTAAGGGCTACCTATCCCCCATTCACTCCTTTCAAAATGAAGTCCAGGAGATCTGGCTGACTTAGGGGTTTTTTAATTAATAAAAATACAAAACCAAAAAACTCAGCTGTAACAGAATTACTCTTTATTTACACCAATTTAAATGAAATTCGTTTCAGACCAATAGTGCAGGCTCTGGTCTGTATGTAGGGCATAGCAAACTTCTAAGGCCTTTGTCTGAAATAAACAAATTCAGAGTGGTAATTCATCAGCTGTGAAACTATGCCAAGGACAGCAATAATGGAAGCATCAGTGCAAAAAAGGAGCGCCCTGTGATTACAGGACCACTTCAGAATCAGATAAATAGAAGATCAGAACTGAAGCACGCAAGAAATACAAGCCTCAGATGTCAAATACCACTGTTCATATCGCTGAACGCATCATAAAACAGACATAGATCCCAACAGAATGATTTTTGAGACTTTTTTTTTTTTTTTTTACGCACATTCTCACTAATAATTAAACTTTTGCTTCAACAAGCGAAAAAAAACAAACCACCAAACCTTAAAACGTAATAGGAAACTGTCAGGACATCAGAACTGCCTCTGATATTGCCTGTGAATGTAAACTTGGAGCAAATGGAGTATCACTCAGTGGATCAACACCTTTAGTACTCTTATACTAACTCTTTTTCCCCATCAGAGGTTATGAAAAAATATCAAGCACAGGGTTTATGTGATTATTACATGAGATTCATCAATAAATACTTCAGAAAAAATATAAATACATACACTATCTTAAACAGATCTTTCCTGCCCTACTATATTCAGGGGGGTTTGCCTAGGATATTGGGGGGGAGGGGGTTGTTTGGGGGGGGGGTGTGGCTTTGTTGTTGTTGGTTTTGTTTGGGTTTATTTGTTGTTGCTTGGTTTTTTGAGCAGTTTGTTTGTTTTGGTTGCTTGGTTTTGATTTGTTTGGGGTTTTACTTCCATTACAATTAAAATTTATATGCCTAGAATCATTATAACAATATACATAAGTGGGAAAATTATAATAGGAAAGCAACATTCTGCTTGGTAATCTTTTCACATTATAGTCACCTAATAGCATAGTATCAGGTGAAGAGTCAACTACAAAGTGTACATAAATGACAAACAGACTACAGACTACAGCATGGGCCAGATAAAAATATATTAGAGACTTATGTATCAAACTAATTTCATTGTCTCACTCCATCCTAAATAACTCAGGTTTGTTGATGACACACAATTATCATCGAAAAGAAATTTGTATTACCATAAACATCCTCAGGTGCTTTCATACTCTTTTATGTACTTTTTTTAATTAAAGATATTTTTTTAAAAGACTTTCTGGTATCAACAGCATATATACTAAGGTGAAACCTTTTACCCTATCATCCCTGAGTTCATGCTCACTTACAATTCCCTTTGTATTTTTCCCTTTATTTATTATACACCATTTTTCTTCTGTGTCAACAGCTATAAGCATCATTAAAGCACTTTGCTTGGGCCAGCGGAAGAGAGAATTGCAACAAGTCAACTTCTCTGAGCATGTACAGAGAACAGATCAATTTAGTTAAAAGTATGTAGAAGCTTCCAGAAACAGGATATAGCAAGTATTCAGTAAACTGTCTCTGAATCCATTTTGGAAGTTTTCATCACAGGCAAGACACTTGATGGGCTACACCATCAGTGGAGCCCATCACTGAGACTTACTAGGGAGGTTACATGACAGCCCCATCCTAAGGACAACCCTGCAACAAACAGTCTGTAAAGGAAGGCGAGTCTAATGAAATTCCCAAGAACTGAAATGCTGCCAGATATAATCCCTAAGTTCTGTGCTTCTTCACAGACTGGGGAGATTCTAGGAAGCAACCAAGGAGCTGCTCATTCTGCTGCACCCACACTCCACCCCTGAAGCTCTGAAGACTCAAAGCAGTATATACAAAACACTACAGTCAACCTGGAGATCTCGACAGAGAAGTCCTCTAATTTAAGGGATGTTTATGCACATATAAAAAACATGTTACTCATATTCAGAAAACATTAACTACCAAAGTGGGAAATTTGTTTGTGGGACAGCCAAATGTGGATCTTAAGGCTTTGCTAAATCTGTATTCATAATAATATTTAAGGAAGATATAACAGTACTCTCTGCATGTTGAAAACTAACATTTTGGCTAAGATTTATTTTATTTTTTTTTTTTTTATATTACAGCCCCAAAACTCCCTTGAAAGGCTTCTGCAATGTTTTGGGAAGACAGTGTATTTCAGTGAAGAACTAACCAGAGGCAATGGAAGAATTAAAATTTGGTATCATTGTTTAGCATTGCCTCAACAAGTTCAGATATCTACAAGCTATTAGCTTTATTTGCATCCTGGACTTCCTTTACAGCAAAGGGAGAGAAACAGACACTTACAGACAGAACTTATTTCAAATATCCATATTAGGGCAAAAATGGCACCTCAATCTGGATTTCAACAACTATCTCAGATACCTCATCAGCCCCATGAACATATTTAAAGCCTTACTAGCTCTTTTTCACAGTTTATTTCAGATAGCTGTTCTGGCTTAAGAAAGCACTCATACAGCCCTCCCTACTTTTCTGTACCCATTAAAAAAAAAAAAATAGGGAAAAAGAATTCCCTATATCCTCCATGGAAGCCATTCATTTAGTGTCTCTGTACAGAAATCTCTCCCACATTTTCAAAGGTTTTCCTCAGCATAATCCAAATACCAACCCTGCTTTCCCTGGTCTTGGCAAGAATCCAAGATACCTTTGGTTCTCAATCTCTCTCAGCATTTCCAAAAGGCTGAGAACAGTAAGGTTCCAGAATTCACTATTCACAGTTCATTTCGCATGTGTGCATGTTATAGGACCTACAAAGCGTTCTGCTGTGAGAAAACTAGCTTCAGTAAAAGATCTCCTTTCTACTAAGAGTCATAAATTGCAAGGAAATTCTGCCTTACACATATCCAAAGAACTTCAGATTGATTAAATGCTGAAAAAAAAAAACCAACCCAGATTAGTTTCATATATCAAATAAGATGCATCCTCAGCATCTCATTTCAACCTGTAACATCTCTCTCCAACTCTGGACACAAGAACTCAAAGTAGAAAGTTATTTTATACTGTTATTTCCTCCTCTTAAAACTTTTTCATCAAAAGAAGTAGCTGCTTTACTAAACAGAGAAACTGAGTCTCCTTCCAAGGCTGCCTTTCATTTTGTTACACAGGTATAATGTCAACACAAAATAAAAAGCCTTTTAAGAAAAACTGGTTTGCACAAAAAAACCTAAAATGCAATAGCCTAATAAAACATACCTTGAACAACAACTTGGCTTCCTGGAACAAAATACTGTTGTGTGCTATGTGGTGATTGTCCTGCATATTGCACAATGGTAGCACCTGGCTGAGGAGCTCCCGAATTTGTCATTCCTAATGTCTGTAGTCCATGGACACCATCAGATGCTGGATTAGAAATCTGGATTGCACCACCTTGAGTTATAGTAACTAAAGATAAAAAGAAAAAGTTAAGCAACAGAAAGGGAGATTGCCTAAACATTAAAAAGCACATCTTTCTCTTTAAAATAAACACTGCCTGATAGGACTCCTGCTCCTCTCCTTGCTTAAAATCAATTGTACAATACAACTTGCATAATGTTAATACTGATTTCCACAAATATAAAGTCTGTCATGTAGTACATGCCATGTGTGAACAGATAAAAAGCAGTGTTCCACACATTTTACCTCTACACTTTCAGAAGTATTAACCCTCCTAAAACAGTTTTAATACAAGAAAAAAAAAAAAAAATAGTACCTTATGGGCATACAAACACAAAACTGAAAACGTTATTAGAGAAGAAAAAAACTGAACAACTATGTTTATCAACACCTACAAAACAAAACCCAGAACAAAGGAAGAGCATCTAGACAAAGAGCGAGCTAGATCTGATGTTCACAATCCTTTGCTTAGTGTGAGAGAAACTCTAGCCCAACAATGTTTTTCCAAGCTGCAAAGAGTTCAATACTTACATAAAAATACAAACAAAACAAAGTTTGTGATTTCCCCCATATAATCAGCAATATGAAAGATACAAATATACCTTCCCCATTAAAAAAAAAAAAAAAAAAAAAAAAAATCATACTTTGTTGCTCATTGTAATTAAATATTTAAGACAAAATACAAATTCCCTACATAGGTTATTAATCGTATATTCACTTTGAAATTGGCATTGTCCTTGTTAATAGCAGAAATATCATAGAATGTTTTGGGTTGGAAGGAACCTTAAGATCATCTCGTTTCAACCCACCTGTCACAGGCATGGACATGTTCCACTAGACCAGGTTGCTCAAAGCCCCATCCAGCCTGGCCTTGAACACTGCCAGGGATTGGGCATTTCCAGTTTCTCTGGGAAACCTGTTCCAGTGTCTCACCACTCTCACAGTAAAGTATTTCTTCCTAATATCTAATCCAAATCTATCCTTTTTCAGCTGAAAGCCATTATCCTTCATGCTGCCACTATACTCCCTGATAAGAATCCCTCCCCATTTTTCTTGTATGCTCCCTTTCAGTACTGGAAGAATGCCATAAGGTCTCCCTGAAGCCTTCTCTTCTTCAAACTAAAAACCCCCAATTCTCTCAGCCTGATAAGGTTCATAAGGGAGATGTTCCAGGCCTCTGATCATGACACTCCTCTGGACCAAATCATGCAGGTTCATGTCTGTCTTACAGTGGGGGCCCCAGAGCTAAATGTAATACTCCCGGTGGAGTCACATGAGAGGTGAGGGGGAGGAAAATCACCTCCATTGACCTGCTGGTCACACTTCTGATGCAGCCCAGGATGCAACTGGTTGTCTGGGCTTCAAGTACATATTGCCAGCTCATATTTAGTTTTTCATCCACTAATACCACCAAATCCTTCTCCTTAGGGTTGCTCTCAGTCCTCTTATGACCCAGCCTGTATCCATGTTTGGGATTGCCCTGGGTCAGGACCTTGCATTTGGTCTTGCTGAACTTAATGAGGTTTGCATGGGCCCACCTCTCAAGATCCCTCTGTATGGCATCCCTTCCCTCCAGCATGTCGTCCACACCACAGATCTTGATGTCATCAGCAAATCTGCTGAGGGTGCACTCAATCCCTGTACATGTCCCCAACATAGATGTTAAATAATACTGGTCCTAGTACAGACCTCTGAGGAACAATACTCATCACTGGTCTCCACCCACAGGTCGAGCCACTGAATGTAACTCTTTCAGCGTGACCATCCAGCCAATTTCTTATCCACCAAGTGGTCCACCTGTCAAATTCATGGCTCTTACATTAATTAAAATATTCTTAGAACTTTTAGATGAGAACCAATTCTCAAGAAGTAACAAACTTCTTTCTCCCCCAGAAAGGTATTTTTGAACTACAATAATTGCCATTGTACTTAAAGTGATTTGAGATAGTACAAAAGTCATATATATAAGTATAGATCCAGGATTGCCAGCTCCTGATTTCACTTTCAGATTCACAGTATGGGATAACTTTCTTGAAGGTTCAGCTTTGGTTATGTGAATACATGATTCATTACACACCCATGTGAGTTTTGGAGATAGTTAATTTCAAATGATGTCTTGACAAGAGTAAGTTATCTTGAAAGTGAAACATCAGATAACACTTCAAAGAGCACTGGACATATTAACAGTTGATTAGCAAACTGTTATTGGTAAATTAGACAACATTAACTATTAGAAGCTCAGCTAATATTTTGAGAGTGTAGTAATCTATTGAAATTGCCAAATCCCAGCAGCTATATTAATTTCTTTTTGGAGAAAATGGGGAATTCCTCTCATGGTGGAGCAAGCACAGAGCCCTATCTGCAATATAGGAAAAGGGTTCAGCAATGACCTTGTGTCCTACCCTCATAATGGGGAACATGTGATGTACGCATTCCTGCACGCAGGCTCCAACATCTTTTGCATGGTTAGGCTACCACCACAGGTGAGGCAAAACACCTGTATTTTGTCAGTATTCAATAACTAACATGACAGAACTACAGCAAACACAATAGGTTTCTAGTCAGATCAGGCTACAAGGCTCATACACAAGACACCACCTCATGCAAAACTACCCATTTCCCTTAGAGAAAGATAACACATATGTTGATGAAGGTAACAGAAAGACATTTTATCTAGTTGGTCATGCCTATCAGTCTGTCTGCTTCCATAAGGTAAAGCCAAGAAACTCTGAGGAAAAAGATACTTGGAAACCATGGCAACATACTGTTTTGGCTGGCAAAAAGTAAGCAAAGAACAGCCATCACTGCTGTTAACAGAAAAAATGTATTTCTTTTTCAGAAAAATTTACTTATCAACATCTTCCAAAAATAGACATCCAAACACCAACATACAGTCAAAATTATCTTTTCAACTAAACCGTCTTCCTATGCAGAGATAGAGAGAACAGTAGAGAAAATAAGGAATGAGCAAATAAAGTAGCATAAGGTATGTGTGAAACCAGGGCACAGGACAGATGGCTGTAGTGACACTGCAAGACCAACTCTCCAATTCTTCATTGTCATGGACACTTTACAAGCTTACTGCATAAACTGCTGGATGCCTGTACAAGAGAATCCGTGCAACTAATGCTAGTCAAGAAGAGACGAGTACTTACATAATAATTAAAAGCAAAAGTAAACAGGTATTGACAGGAGACATAAAGATAACACAGATACATGTAGTGACCATCTGAATCATATCCAGATTGAAATCAACATGGGTAATGCTGCATTCCCACACAGTGTTCCGATTTTAGCTAACAGCAGTTCCTGAGGATCACAGGACAGCTACTCAGATCTGTGCCTTACACATGTAAGGACCAGAAGTGAACAGTCAAGCTCTCTTTAGTAAATTCCAAATTAAGACCCCCTCTATTACAAAGAGATGACCATCTTAGCTACCACTTGGAAAAAATTTTTCCTAACCAGAATTAGAGAATACACACATTCACTGAAGAAAAAATGTGTGAGATTTTCACTTCAAAAGTTGAATAAAAGAAAAAAAAAAATAATGACCAATAAATTGGGTAAGAAAAACCATTTCTATGAAGACAGAGCTCTCAAAAGTTTTGACCCAGAGTCAGGAGAGTCTATAAAAGCTGACCCTGCATCCTGAAGCAATGCCTTATTATGGATGAGAACGTATTTAACAAGTTAAATTACCTTAAATACAAGGCACATGTTTTAGGCTATGTCTATAACTTATTCCAAGGAAAAGCAGCATAAACCAGAAATCTATGCTTGGTTCATGCAAAAGCCAAGTTTAAATTAAGATAAATGACAATTAATTTTTTGTGGACTCTGTTTATTTAAGCATATGGTTGGTGATGTTCTCTGTTGCTTAAGTTTTCAAAAGTTAATGTTTGATTGAACAAAAAAGCAAAGCCTATAAATTTCATTATTCTTTTATACACTTCCCTGTCACTATGATTTATAGCTATGCACGAATTGAAAGATCTTTAATTAAGGATCACCTCCTGCAAGACATTGCCAGTATAAGTACAATTCTTGTTTCCTAGAGGAAACTACAATTAAAAACCCTAAACTCTAATTTCTTACAAATCCCTCAGGTTTGAAGGCTCACTAGAACATAGTACAGACAGTATAGCGTTTCTTTTTAAGCCTTGAAACCACAAATATATTTTTAACTAAACCTAAGCCAAACTAAAAATATAATTCAAAACCTGAAGAGTAATTTGGACAAGAATACCTGTCACATTCTGTACCAGATAACTGTGATTTAGCATGACCACAAGTCCACTGAAAGAGCACTTCAGATGCTGGACAGCATGAAGCAGACACCTATTTAGGTCTATAGGTTACAGAAAAGGTACGAAAAGCAGCTTAGGAACTCAAGAAAAATGATTTTCTATGCTGAAGGGATAGATAGGGAAATTCTGCTTTCTCAGAGTTGATAAGTTGCATGAATTAAATAACTGAGGAATTATAGGGGTGATAAGCCATTCTAGCCTCTTTTATATACTACTGCAATATTTTAATACACTTCCTCTGTTCTCTTGTTTCAGGGGAAAAAAAACCAAAACAACACACCAACAAACCAACACCCAAAAATCAAACAACAAAAACCTGTACGAATGAAGTTTTGTCTAATGCATAATTGAAAAAAAGAGGTATTAGAAAGTTTTCCCTTGGATAATATCTGATGAAGCCCAAAGAAGCTGTGGGGAGAGTTATCCAACATTTTTAAATACGAGAATTAAAAAAACCCACAATGAATCCATAGAACAGAACTGTGAATCTAAATTTTAACTTGAATTTGGATGAAGTATCAAATGTTGGAGAACACAGTTTAGGTTAATTCTGCAGTTAGAGTGTTCATACTTGACAAGTGGAGAGGAAGAGACATAGTTCTTTCAAGAAAGAAAATTCAAAGTTAAGAAATAATTTCATACTCCAGCCTTAGACTTCACAATAGTTTAACTCGCTGTCATTTCATGTAATTAATAGCACTAGTAAAAAGTAAATTACAGCCATTGGAAACCACAATGATTTATAACACTCAATATTCACACAAAAGAGCCAATATTTTTCATTTCACCTGAGACTCATCTCCACATTTTTAATGCATAGGAGTTCTAGAAGGACAAAATCTAGCAACCAACAAACTTTACAAGAAATAGACTGAAAGTTTATAATGCCCACATTAGGAAAAACTAAATACAAAAATCAAAATTATTTAGAAATACAGAAGCTCTCATTCTTTTTCACCAAAATCCAATATCTGCACTTCATTACAGAACTCTTAGAAACAAAGTTGTTCCTACATATGTTCTACAACAGCACATAGTATCTTTGGAAACATACTGTATTGCCCTGTGTTAGAGTGATACAGGCCGGCTGGCATGGCCATTGCAGGAATTCCAGAAGGCACTCCTTCATCATCTGACTTTTCTTCTTCAATCTTCGGTATTGCAGGAGCATCTGATGAGAGTTCATTCAAAATTTTTCTAAAAAAAAGATAATTTTATACATTTTAAATTCCATATCCATGAGAAAAATAAGGCTTTTATCAGACAGTTTTGCTGTAATATACAAGCTGCCTTTAAAAATTCAAATAAAAAGCCCTTACCGGTATGAAGGCCTTCTTGAAAGTATTTCCCTACGCTTTTGAGAATCAACTATCCCTTCTGTTTCTGCAGATTCATCTGCAATCGATGCTGCCTGTAATAGCAAAGTTTCTGAAATTCATAACTTCATAAAAAAAAAATAAAAATAAACATAGCAACAGAGTGAAAGACTATTAAAAAAAAAACTTCTATGTTTGCATACATGAAGTTTGTGCAGTTATTTAATCACTAATCATGTGATCTTGGACTTCTTTTAGGAAAGCATATCATAAATTATGAGGTTAGCAACATACAGTCATTTAGATGACATATTCTATTTGAAAGAAAAAAAAAATCTAAATAATCCAGGTTACTTTTTTGTAAATGACACCTAAAAAAAGTACTGAAGATAATTTCTTTAAATATAGTATATATTTTAATTAGCTTTTAAAGTGAAATTAAACATTTTAAATACAGAATATTGCACTGATACACCTTAAAGAACAGTATACAATACAAAAGCCTCTTCACAACCACACCAAAGCTATTTAGAAAATGCATTTATTTACGCATTTATTACACTTACCAACACATATTCATAAATACAAATACATTGCTTAGCAATACTCTGCAAGTTTCAGAACCCTCTGACAAGTTCAATGCCTCATTTTCTTAGACCTTTATTAGTAGTATTTTCACAGGTTCTTTTTCTCTTAAAATTACCTGAGACAATGTTAAGGCCTGGAGCTGAATCGCACTCTTTACCAGCAACTACCTTATTACACAGAAATGAAAGTGACTAGTGTACAAGGAAAACACCCTATTTTCTTGATTTTACTACTCAGAACTGCTGGCATTTAAGATTTCCAAACTGAAACAGTGCAGTAAAAGCTAGTGTGGAAAATGACCTTTTCACATAAAGACAGACCAGGCTGCAGTTTCAGACTAAGCACTATGTTAAGCTAACACTGAACAAACATGAGTTATGTGGCTAGAAGGCTCAAGTGTTTGACCTGGAATCACTGGATGCTTGCAGGCAGCACAGGGAAGACAAGGAAGAGCTCCAGAATTATTGCGGCTGCCAGACCTGGGTGCTTGGTGCTAGAAATAAAACCTGCTTGACCCTAACAGAAAATGAGTGACTGGAAGGTTCTGGAAATTTATAGGCTTGGGTCACAACAACTTGAATCTGTAAAACTACACCTCAAAAAAAATACAGGTTATTGCAGAATGAAAGTCTCTTCACTGGTTAATTCTATTACTTTCCAGTTTTACATAAAAATAGTAAATGTAGCCTCATTTTGCTGAGTAGTATGTAGGAAGCTTCATTAAAACTCTAAACTTGTCTAATAAAAGACCATCCAGAAATAGTGAGAGGTATGTACTTCTGCCTGTCTACAGACGTATAGCTCCAAACCAGACTTCAGAGCTGACTGGCAGAGATAAAAGAGCTTCAGGAATTTTGTATCCATCCTTCTGAAGAATTGACCAATGCTGACCAGCAAAGAGATCGTCTGAAAGTAATCTCCCCCCAGTACTCTACAGTGATCTTCTTGTGGATTGACCTTCAAGCCTCTGGCACAAAACTTCAAAACTAAAATAGTATTACACAGCCAAGAGCCTGGGCATCCTACCACAAAACAGAGCTCTCATTCTGCCAGGGGAGATGGGAAGGAGATAAAAAAATATGTATCTAATTGCTTCAGGACAAACAGCAAGAAAACAAGCCCCTAGTGCCTTTAAACCTTCCTATCCCACTAAGGGCTACCTATAGCCACCCCTAGTTTGTGAAGATGGCCAAAGAAGTCAGGAACAGTGGTACTTTGGGAAGAAGGTAAGGAAATCAAAAGGCAATTTAAGCATTTTAATGTGGAAGTGGGTGTTTTGTGGAAGAAATGTCAAAAGTTCTAATTTTCGTCAAAACAAATAAATTTAATGTTTCAGTTTGTTCAGCAAGCAACCATGTTCACAATGCTGACCAGTGAAAACCAATGTCATTTTTTCCTGGACATCATTCAGACCTCAACTTTACTAAACTGCTGTGTTTTTTGAACAAACTTAACTTAGTCTGCCAATAACTGATGCACTACAGAGGGGATCAAGTAGAAAAGTCAAATAATAATCTTAACTTCAAACTTTCCAACAAGTAAAACAACATTAACAAAATAGTAAGGAACATGATATAGGTAAGCCTTCCCTTAATCCAAAACCCAACAGCATTACAAGAAAAAAGGTTGAACGTTTTGCAGTTTAAAGCTGCAGGTGTTAGAGGGAGAGGTCAAGCAAAGCCTTAGCATCAACTTTCAGCACACTTTTTTTTTTTTTTCTTGTAAAGTAAACTGATATTGTTTCCCAGGTTCCCTACTTTCTGGCAAAGATACAATATCAAGTTAAAGCCAAATGATCTGGAGGAAATGTCAGGTGGCAGGATAAATTACTTAAGAGGATCACGAAAGGCTAAACAACCTCTGTAATGGAGTCTTTTACAGCATCTTCAAGCCCTTCTTCTAGAGTCACCTTATTTGCTATTACCATGCTCAAATGGCACCAGAGCAAAACCCTGGAACTGACTAGTCAGTATTAATGAGGGCACAGCTTTCCTGTCTCTACTCCTTCGGGAAACGGAAAACAGCCAGAGTTTACTCAATACAACAAGCAGTCAACTTTCACTCCCCTAAGACAACACAGCAGCTGGCAAGAGATTCCAGAGAAATTCCTTCTTCTGAGCTTTGGAGCAATATGCATCCTGACTACACTGACTTGCAGAAAAGCAGTGACAGCAACCTGGAATGACTGTAATATGCTTACCTAATGAAATTTGCTCTGCTAAATTACAGTTAGAAAGAATTCCATTTTAAAAAAATACTTATTTTGAATGCTTTGAGTTCAAGTTTGACCAAACCCAAGTCTCTTGACATCTACTGCACCTGTTTCAATAGCTAGAAATTCAAAACCTTGCAAGTCCCATCTACACCTACTCCTTACAAATAAAATATTCAGTATCTTGCCAAGGTTTTATTCTTTTTCACTAATCTCTAAAATAAATCATACTTACGTATGCCTTCTTATTCATTGCACTTGAAAGCTAATAAGTCTAAAACATTAAAGGTGGCTTCTCAAGAAGACTGACAATGCAAGTTTTTTCCTTAACATGTTCAATGACTACAGGTCAAAAAGCTCACACCTAACAGGTGTATATAGCCTTTCTTATCAGAGACACCAATTCTATCTGCAAAGAGCAATTCAGTTGACATTTCACAACCAGATTTTAAGAAAACTAGAGCAAAGGCATTCCCAGCTACAAGAAAAACACCAATGGGAGGCTAAGTCATTTTCAAAACATTGCAAGTCAATTTTCTCTAGTCTTTTTCCTATTTAAAAGCTCAGAAATATCTTAAGCATTCTGTGCTGGTCCTTGTTTTTCAACATCAGCAACTTTAAATATGTGAAGATTTGCCAAATACATGTTTACATTGAGGCTGCCCTTATTTTTGATCTTTTCATATCCATACCCACAAAAAGCAATACCAGATGCTCTAAAAGTGCATAAGTAATAATTTCACTACAACACATTTACTTCCATTACACCTAGATCCTCTCCAAAAATACAGTATATTTGCAAATTTATGAGTTCATAGTCTCATTAGAAACATGATGGTCATAGAATTAAAAGAAAAAAGACAGAAAAACTGCAAGGTACACTAATGTAAGGCCACATTATTATACAAATTTGCTGTTTCATAAGTTCAGCGTTCCAAGACACAATTTTTTACCAGGTAAACAGGAAGCATTAAGGAATCACTACACAGTGCTTGCAGAGCTGCTACTGGTTGGCAGTTTGCCACCTACCTCCCCATTTCCTGCACCTTATGAGCAAATCTTACAGCACTGGTAGGAATGAAGAGAAACTGGAAATGGAGTTGGGGGGAAGAGTTATCAGGTACCAAATATTCATGAAAATGTAACAATAAAAGAGCTAACCTGAACAGCTTGCATGTGTAGTGACTGAATGACTGAGGGCTGTGTAGCTTGAATGACACCCTGGGCATGAACTGTTTGACCAGAAGGCAACTGCACTAGAGTTAGAGCTGGAGATCCTCTTCCAGCACTTGATGCAGCTACAGAAACCTGCAAAAATTACAACCATCATGTTTAAGTAACATGCCTTAAGACTTCAGCAGATGCTTTTAGAAGTGATACTAAACAAACTTGTTTTGATGCCGTATCTAAAATAGCTTAGATGTGTGTAGTTATCACACACAGAAAGATACTAGTTTTATTAGTAAAAGTTTGGTGGGTGTCTTTCTAAATGGTATGGAAAGCTCAAATCTGTCCCCTAACAAATTGCAAATCTTTCTTCTTTCCTTTTTTTCCTGAGACTTCATGTTTTCTTTTTAAGTAGAAACAACCCTAAGGTATCACACACTAAATCTGCTGTTGCTAGCATGAAACTTAGGAAGAAATGTAACAATAATATCAATATTTGCTGAACTAGCATGTCACTGCAACAACATACAGGGCAGAATGTCTTAATCAGGAAAAAAATAAATTAAAAAAATTGAAAAGGAAAAAAAAAAAGCCAGAACTGTTTTTGTTTTGCTTGCTTTGCTAGGCAAGAAGGGAGGCTTTTCAGACAGATGTCTCCTCAAGACACATGAGAACTATTAAGATAGCAAAAAACCCCCAACCCTGTTAAATAAAGCAATACACTGATTTCTAAATTGATCTAGTTTAATAAATTCTCTTTATATATATATTTAGATATCAAGAAAAACAGAGTTGGAGTGTATCAATATTTCAATATGACAACAAAAATTAAAGAACAGCTGAATCTTCTTGAAGCCTAGCACAGCTGAAGAAAGTCTTCTGTCTAGTAATAATCTGATCAATTTTTCTGATGACATATTAGAGCACACACAGCTTTCCCCAGCCCTTGGTTCTAAACCATCGGTAATGAGGATGAATGGGTTAAGAAACAGTTATACATCTACAGGCTAGGAAATAGTTCAATATTTATGCTGTTCCTGTTAAGTCTATTAACAGAAACAAATCCTGAAGCAAAGGGAAAACACTACGATGTCAGGTTCTGTGTGATGAAACATCTCTAAACTCAGAAGAGAATGACAAACATAAATCATATGACAGTAACAGATGTCGTGTTTTTCAAAGCAAACTGCATTGAAAAAGCCTTATTTCTATATTCTGCATGCACAAGAACAGACCCTGACTCATATCTAAAATTCAGGTATTATCCCCTTCCCAGCTTTGTTATCAGACCCAAAAGGTATCAGGTATGAGAAGTAATAGTAAGAATAGATGACAATGAAGAGAAAAACATGATGAATGCTGAATATTATAAAAGTTAAAGAAAGTTTTCTATTTTCTGTGTTCACACTAAAAGGATTTTTAAATACTAAATATTAAAGAAGCTTTCACTCCTGAATGATTGCTTGTCTGGGAAACATTCCTTTCTTTAGAGAAAGTTTTTAACTGCTATTAAGATGCACTACTATCAAAAAGACCAGATGTTGGCTCAAATTATCTTGAAGAAACAATGTTTCTAGGAATCAGAGACAGGATCTTGTCCACATTTACTATGTGATTGTTCAATTGTCATGGGAAACTGAACCACTTTTCAGGAAATAGAACAATTGAGGGCATTTTGAACTCTGAAATGGAAACAATTATTCTTTAAACAGCATTTAATGGCAACATGTAAACAGGATATACGAACCTTCTTCCCAATCTAAAAACCAAATAGTAATATTATTATCAGATAGGTACTTGAGATTGAGATCTAGAAAGTCTCCAGAATCCGAAGAGTATGATCTATTTTGTGTCAGAGCTGACATCATCCTAAACCCAAGCTTCAAGGAAAGACAGATCAGGTTAAATGCTTACAAAATATGCTAACTTTTCAAAACATTACAAAGGTAATTTCACCAAACCTTTCCACTTACTACTATCTTTGCAAGAGCTCAAATCTGATACAATACTCTTGCATCAGAAAGAACATTTTGAGTACAACACACACAAAAAAGTACAAGGTGAACAGTTTATGAGTTTCTTTTCAGTACACAATGGGTCAGGCACCAATAATCAGGCAGTAATCCAGTACTCAAGATTAAAAAACACTACATTCATTTAAAAGCCGCTTATTCAGTACAAACACACAAGAAAAAGAGAAAACCACACTCTTTTAGACTGAAGTTTACAACATGACAGATGAAGTCGTTTTGTTCCCAATTATTCAGGCAAGAGACTAAATGGCGGATAGAGTTGAGGGAAGAGAAGACAGTAGCATTTTAAAACTGGATCACACCAAAAGCAATTTGCTTGTTCATTTACATTTATATCCATTTTAAACAGTTCAATTCTATTTAATTGCTTTTTGCTGAGTTTCCACATATATCCAAAGGTTGCATAATATGTAACCTATACATTTTTCTTTAAAATGTCTGCAATTATTTTGTTTTAGGTTTGTTTTCTATGACTAAGACTGAAATAAAATATTTCCAACTTGTGAATCAAAATATTTTTAATGATTTCTAACATTTATAAAAATGCACATTTCCCTTTGCATTGTTTTCAAATTGAATATTCTTGTGTTAACTAAAATACCAGTACCTTTTGACGCTATCATACATAAATGCTGACTGAAACAGACTTGGCAAAAAAATTACTTTCTGACATCAGTGACGAGCAATGCTACCTTTAACATCATTACTTCAAGGGCTGTCTGGCACAAAGACTGAAAACAATCCACAGAAGCAACTCAGGAACACAAAGGGGAAGGGGAAGCATAACACATTAAGCATCTGGTTAAAGAGTGTAAGGGTTACGTCCCTAGCAATGGCAAAGAGACTTAGATCTTGTAACGTCCTTTTGGATTCTTTCCTCTTACGTATGCAACAGTTAAGTCTAATGGTTTCAACAAGTATCAACCATGCATTCCGTCGGCAAAAGAAGATCATGAACTATCTTCATGCTGAGGTTCATAACCTTCATAAAGACGTTACTCATCGTTATCTGATTTCAAGATGCACTGTCCATCTGAACAGTCATACTGTGGATATACGCACTCTCATTGCCCAAGGTCAGATAACATCTCCCTACACAGTACTAGAGATTACATCCACACTCAACCTCTCATGCCTTAAATATTGCTGATATGAAGTACGCAGTACGGAGCTTCATCTGAGTACTGTCCCTGCTGGAGAATCTAAACACTACAAGGACTCCAGAAGTGAAGTGAAAAGTAAAGTACTTGTGGGAAAGGAAAAGACAAGGCAAACTCATCCTGAATTCACCTAATGAAAGAGCAAAGAAAGCATTCACTGCACTCAGGCACTTAGTAGCCTCTATGAGTAAAAGCTGAAGACAGAGATGTTTTGGTCAATTCCACAGCTACTGTCAAAAAAGCAGCACATAGTTTTAAGGAAGACAAGGTCAGGCTGATTTCAGCCATTTGGTGACATACCTTGAGTAATCATAAAATGGTGACAAGGCTGCGGGTTTATAATCCTCTAACATCAGCTTAGCTAAATATCCTGGACTTGCATTTGGCAGACTGATTTTATAGCCATACTTACAACAGCCTGTCAGACTTCTGCAGAGCTCAATCTGTTGGGAGCAAGATTTAACACAAGGTTTGATGGCAAGAGGCCACAAGGATAACACCCCTTAGGTGCTAAACCTGAGCAGTGCCAACCTGGAATGGCTATGCACTCCAGGCTCTGGAAAACTCCCTCCGCTCTCTTCTGACAGCAGTTCTCACATTGTAAATCTCTATCAATATCTAGTACAGGACCAGCATGGAAAGGCCAACAGATGGTAATTCAGACCAAGGCAGCAGACAACTCTACTGACAGACAACAAGACAAAGTTCACAAAAAGTGATTCAAAGAAGAACCAAACAAAGACGTAGGATTACAGGAAAAGAAAAAAACACAACTGAAAGTTTTTTTGTGAAATCCGAAAAAGGTCCAAATACATTGATCTTACATTTTTACAGTTAGATTTAGTGTAGCTGAGCACAGGACAACACAGAATGCAACAAGACCTCTAGAAATGCTGCAAAAGGAAAACCTAATTTCTGAATACCAATGCAGATATAACTGCTCCAAGATACAAGTTTGGCTACCACAGCATTAGCGGAATATTCCAAACCGAGTTAGCTTCCTTTTAAGAACAGCCCTGTATGTATTCATGTCAGATCTGTGCATGTGAGCTAGGACTTATGGAGCCCATCTCAAAACAGGTGGAAAAATATTCCATCTCGCACCTTTGTTCTTCACTGAAAAAAGGCATCAAGCTTCTCTACAGGTTTTCTGTACATGTCCAACAGCTTCTAAAGACAATCACCAAAATTTTTATTAATTAATATTTTCTTACCCACTTCTTTTGGTGGCTGGATCTTATTAAAATGACATTGAAAACATATTTAAAACAATACTGTGTCAATTCATTAACTGGCTGAAAGTGATGGATGCAAGAAACTCAGCTATAAATTATTTCACACTATTTTTATTTTAAAAAATAACCCTTTCAATATAGAAAAATGACAATTTCGCCACGCTGGATGAAAGATGCATCTCATTTTTTATATTTCTAATTCTTTATATTTCTAATTTTTGCTTTTGCAGAAGTAATTTTACTTTCATCACCAAAAATGCATTAGCAGTATCTATTACACACGTTAGGGAGAAAAAAAAACCAAACCAACCAAACAAAAACAACAACAACAAAAACAACAACAAAAACAAAAAAAAAACCCACAAACCCCAAAACTATCTTTTCTCTACTAATAAAGTAAGAAAATAAAACACATGAAATTCCATCTGAACATAAAAATCCTACCCCTTTTTACTGTGAGGACAGTCAACCACTGGCACAGGTACCCAGAGAGGCTGCAGAGACTCCATCCTTGGAGATGATCACAACCCAACTGGATATACTTTCTGACATCAGTGATGAGCAATGCTACCTATATCATTACTTCAAGGGCTGTCTGGCACAAAGACTGTCTGGCACAGTCCTGGGCAACCTTGGGTGGCTGAACCTGCTTGTGCAGTGGGATTGGACCAGATGATCTCAAGAGATCCCTCAACTATTCTGCGATTCTTACAATACACAGAAAACTATAAGCACAGTACTTAAAAGATAACATATTAAAATGCTTCACTTTTGACTTAACAAAACCAAGGTTAAACAATATTTGGCTGAAAAAAAAAAACCAAAACAAACAAAAAAGAAAACCCCAGAGATGTCTGTTAGTTTCAGTGACCACGGATGGAGCAACTCTCCTATGAAGAAAGGCTGAGAGAGTTGCGGTTGTTCAGCCTAGAGAAGAAAAGGCTCTGAGGAGACGTTATTACAGCCTTTCAGTACTTAAAAGAGGCCTGTTGTGACAGGATGAGGGGTAATGGCTTTAAACTAAAAGAGGGGAGAATCAGGCTGGACATGAGGAAAAAATCCTTTACAATGAGGGTTGTGAAACACTGGCACAGGTTGCCCAGAGAGGTGGCAGATGTGTCATCCCTGGAGACATTGAAGGTCAGGCTGGATGTGGTTCTGGGCAACCAGATCTAGCTGAAGATGTTCCCGCTCGTTGCAGGGGGGTTGGACTAGATGAGCTTTGAAGGTCCCTTCCAGCCCAAACTATTCTATGATTTTACCTTTAAGTAAGAACCCAGTCATTCTTTTCTCCCATTTCTGCACATCTGCAGTAAATTAGTGGGGGAGATGATTGGAAGCTAGTCCAAGGTACATTTCAGTCACTTTAAGTGGTTGTTTTCTCTTAACTGCACTCCTCCAGAGGCCAAAGAGGGAGAAAGAACTACCTGCACCCTTCTGTAACAGTCAAAATACATAGAATCTGGACCAGCAGCACAGCCATGAATTCCTCACAAACACCCTGATCTTCCCATCCTGCACCAGCAAAAGCAGCCAGATGTCCCACACACGGCCCCTGCCTTGAGCAGAGGTTTACCTCCCAATGTCCACCTCCAGCCATCATGATGACAAAGCATCTCACCTTCTGATCTTGCCAGGTAGGAACATAAGCTAAGAAAGTCCTCCTCATCTTAAACCAAAGAAATGTCACAATAAAGTCTTTCAGCAATAGGCCTTCTCCCTGTTTTACTGAAGGAAGTGCCGTGGCAGGTCAGCCTCAAGGCTCTAAGGGGAGGCCGGGACTCTCAGCTGCGGCCTGCAGGCCCTGGCCTGAGGAACAGCAGTGAGGGGGCAGCCAGTAAGGCCTGGAGCACTGCTGGACAGCTGAGGGGGCAGGGCTGTCCCCTGGAGGCCCCCTGCTTCACTGCTGGCTAGAGTGGCACAACTGTATCACCTCCAGTTTTCTGGCATCGTCTATCCCAAGGGAGGGACATCGACTCCAGCTATAAGTGCAGAGCAGTCCTGACTCTCTAGGCCATTTGACCGAAAAGAGGGACTCCCAGATGTAAACTCCTAACTGTTATCCTGAGCCTTCAAACTGAAGTGCACGTGTTTCATTTTAGTGCTGATGGACTGAGATCCATTGGTACTTCAGTTACTAGTTTTAATTGAAACATTCGAGGCCTATTGCAGTGTGGCTGAAGCTTCACATGTACTCAAGCATTAAATGCAGATAAACATAAAAAAATGTATTCCCTGGGGACCCATCAGAAGCCTTCCAACAGCATTAGTGACAGCTTTGTCTCTAGATCATCATGAAAAATCCCAAGTGACAAAATTCACAGGTATTTTCTTCAGAGACTATTGCACGTGCCAATAGATTTTACACGGAAATCACACTGTGAAGTTAGGGCACAAAATCTGAACTGAACTATCAAAGAAGAAATATGGAGATTACATCTACACAGCAAACCAAATAAACTTCTGGGTTTCATGTTCCATTCTTAACGGAAAACAAACAACCCCTCCTACCCTCCCTCCAAAAACCCTGCAGTATTCCTAATGCTGCATGTATCAAAACCACAACAAATGCCATAGGCTACAAAGCTAACAAATAAGCATTTTAAATACTTTGCAGTCTACTTTGTGGCTGAAGGAACCCACAAAAAGCAGCTGCATTCAGTCCTGAAAATGCAGATCAATTACCTAACATACCAATACATGCATCAAATCTTACCAAGTAACTTCTAACTTCCAGTGATGAAGAAATTCTGTAAGATGTCTTTTAAATCAGTTCCTTTATTTCATAAAGTGTTTTTGAAGATCCTTCTAAGGGTTCTATACAGCTTCCTGAAGTTATAAATCTTAGTACTGGCAAGAACACTACCTTTCTTAAGCACTGAACCTTTCAGTGCATATTTTTAATGTTTGAGGGTCATTACTATGTCATCTTTCATCCATTAACTAGCAAAGAAGAATCCAGGTATGACTACCATAGAGAATATGCATATTTTTAGTACTTCAGACACTGTCATTGGATGCACGGGGATGAAACAAAATAAGCATACATTAAAAATGTACTTCTGAAAGAATTAAACACATTCTGTACAAAAATTAGAACTAGGGAAGAACCATGGTTATTTTTTATTCATTTTTAATTTTTGTTATACAACACTTCTTCAAGATACAGATGTTTTAACTATGTTTGATCTTGCAGCCACCTTAACTCTTTAAGACCCTATCCTCATGTCCATAAAAAACACAATCATCTTGGAAAAGGGAAAAAGAAAAAAGTGCCTAACATTCATTCTGAAAATCCTGGTTTCCTAAAAGTGCTGCTTTATAACAAACCTTGTGTTATACTAGCTTTTCATTAAATACCACAGGCACAGTTTTCCATATACCTTTGCTATATTTTTCCTATTTAATAACAAGACTTACAGAACGAGAGAATTCCATATAAATGAATCATTTGAAAACCATAGCTATTCTGAATAGCTCTCTATTGATTCTTCTCATCTTTCCATATTTCAGCTTACCTCAGACCCTTGAGAAATATGACTTCGGCCTGGCTGATTCTGAAGACGAACAGCATCTCTCTCTGGCATACAATCCCCTGCACTGTCATCCTGTTGTGATTCAACCATTTCCATGGTCATCTGTCTAAAAGTAAGCACAGGCACATCTAAATAATGCAGTACAGGGAGGTATATCAGGCACATAGGGAGAAAAATGCAATTCCAGACCATTTTATATTTGGAGCAGGCAACTAACAACTTAACAGAAAAGAAAGCTTTCTTTCAAAACTCCAGATTAACTGAGGTCCTTCCTTCCTTTAATATGAGGTTTCCTCATATTAAAATATTCATTCATATAGCCAGGAGCCCTGAAACAAGAACTTTAGAAAGCCGCAAGGAGAGGCAGTACTGGAAATGGCTCTCAGGAGAGGGACAAGCACAGAGGCCTAGGCTCCCCTGCAGTGAGTGCTCCAGAGAAGCCCCTACAGCACTGCTCGCAGCAGGTCCCTTGTGCCTCACATCTCTCACTGGCCAAGGCTCAAATTGTCCAGCAGCCATGTGCTGCTATGGCCCTCTCGAACCTTCCAAAATATCAAACCTCAGCTGGGATCTACAATTGAATTGCCTGTAACTACTTGCAGCTTAAGACACAATGATTCTTCCCATTTTGCAGCTTTAGAAGAAGGGTAAATTGCATAGAAGAATAAGCAATTCCTTGACCCTCAATTTAAACTATGAGTTTAAATGCCACAGAGAAAGCTTCCAAATATATCTGCTATATAAAAATGCAATTACCTGGCAGTTGCTTTTCTGTATTTCTTGGCATATTTAGTCATACCGGAAGTTGTGAGTTTTAAAACAAGAGCTTGATTCTCTTCGGCTCCCTCTCTCTCCTACCAAAGCCTGCACTGAAGGTGCAAGATTGAACAGGGGATGTCACAAACATTGCCACAGCAACAGGTTAGTTTACAAACAGAACAGAGACAGGACAGGGTCAAGCAGAGAACTCTGCAGCATGCTCCCACCTATAACTACTTAAACAAGAAATTGAGGCTGCAAAAGGAAGATGCTACAGTTGTGGGATTTAAGAGACAGCAAATCTTGTTTCCTCTCTCTTGGTTACTGTAAGTCAGGGATGGCAAGCCCATCTGAACTCAAAGTTCAACTGTTTTAACTGGCTGACAGTTACTGCAGTTTCTGCTCAGGTCTTACACTGAGAGATGGAAGAGATGGGGAAGGAAGCCTCCTATGTGCCTGACTCCAAGTTGCACATGTTAAAAGTTAACTATGTTAAAACTAATTAAATGTAAACCCAGCTCCATTTGCTGCACTATTTGACAGATTATTCCACAACTTTTGAGGAGAATAAATAATTCTTTTTACATCTCCCTTTTTGCATAGAATAAAGGCATGAAAATACAAAAAGGAATCCAGTCAAAAGATGCCAAGAAGCGTAGTTCAAGCTTATATTCCTCCAATGGTATTCTGCTGACCAGACTTAACAGTACTGCCGCTAGCGGCAGCCAAGATGTACACATTCAAGAATTTATGGGTTAACATGGTTTCTGCCAAAAGAACTTACATACTCTATGCCCGTATCAATTCAGATTAGATTCAGGAGACATTTTACACCTAAAATCTTTTTACATTCCTGTCTTGTTAGTTACTACTTACTACCTTTTTCTTTAGATACAATCTAATTAAAGATCTACTGAAATTCACCAAAGTTGAACAACTCTGGGGAGAATGTTTTCACCAAGCTTTCCACCATAATTTTCCATAACAAGATGTTTATCTTATTAAATCATCCAGTTTTATGTATAACAATAATAAAGTAGGGAAAAAAAAAAACGTTCCTCCTTAGTAAGCTAGGACCATTCAGAGTCTCAAACATGAAAGCTCCATCTGATTCATATACAAATGCCTCCATAAGCTTCACAACATCTCACACACCAAGGAAAATTAAATCATGCATAGGTATAGCAAAAAGTAATTGCAAAATCTCTCTTCCTAAATGCGAGACTATAGTCAGAATTAATTCACTTTAGACAGGCCCTGAAGTATTTTCTCAACCAAAGCCATCTGTCATAGATAACTTACTGTTAGGGAAAACCAAACAAAACACCACAAGTGCTTTTATTCCCATTGAATGCATTGCACAGAAATTTTACATAGAGAGAGCGCCATTTTTCATGTTCTAAAAATAAATAAATGAATAAAAATAGGGTTTCGTTTCTAAATTTTAGCATTATTCCTCACCGATTGCAGAACATTATAATAAAAAAAGGAAAAATAAAATTAATTTTACTACATTGATTATCAGGATATTTCTTTCCAAGTCTTTTCATCTGCTGTGGTCCAATAACTGAGTTATTAAATAACTATGAAAAGAGCATCAGTGCAGCAGAAATAAAAAGTTATTCCTACTATTTTAAAAAATATAGCAAAAAGGACTGTATTTTTTAGATTATCTATATTAAATTAGAAAAACAACAGCAAGAGTTATACATGCCAGTGAAATGACAAGTATAATTAGGACTTACGACATACATGAAAAACTCAAGAATTTAAATAGATTTTCCATTTATAATTTTATAATTTCTCACTCTTAAATGATTCTGTTTTAAATCTTAGGCAAAGTGGAGTAAATTTTGAAAATTTGTATACTGTTTTTAATTAGCACTTTTTCTTTTTACTGCCAGAAAATGCAACTGTTGCCCTAGAACACAGCAAAATACTCTTTCTAGACAACCTAAAAAACACATTTTTGACAATGTGGTAAGTCTAGTATGCTTGTGAACAGAGACTCGACTAAAAATGTTGTCCAAACATGAAGATCTAACTACAGGCTATAAAACCAAAACAAAAATATCACAGGGCATAAGTCATTTTAAAACAGTTATCTTGTTACACAACTTCAATGAGAAAGATGACTACAAACAAAATGTAGCACATCTCTTCGGTAGACATAACATAGGGGATTACTGCCCGTGGAGGTGAAGCCCAGCCGAAGTAATTTGAGCCCACAGGGCTGGAAGCAGTACAGCCACACACAGCCGTGTCACTTCACATGGGCCTGTGCACAGCTCAGGACCAAGCATGCTGAGAAACTCCTGAGTTGCATGGTCCCGGTTAGCACCGTGTTTAGTGCACCCTCATAAACTCTCAGATTACTGTAACCTAAGGTTTTGCATTTCCTGCGTTATCTCATAAATAATTTTACTAAATATATCAAACTGTTTTTAACAAGCATACAGGAAAACACAGAACAAGATTGTAATTATGGGTTTTCTTTTTCTAAAACACTAGTAATATGGACTATGGTAAGAAACAGTTAATAATCTGATTCAGAAATTACCAAAGTAAACAGTTTCTGTATGTATCACACTCAAAAAGTCTACACTGCAACTGAATTGTAACATTTATGGCTTTTGAGTTTCAAAGAAAAAAAAAATTGCCACTCACTTAAAATATTTTATAAAAGTGTATTAGTAGTATATCACACTTTAATGTTTATGTTCTGTTTTAAAGGAAAACCAAGCAAACAGTTACAAAGTATATGCTCTTAGGTCCCATTTAAAATTACATACTGTTTTTCTTCACTGTATGATTAATTATATACAAGCTTTAGTCCTACATTCGGTATTAACAGTCGTTTCTTACATTTTGTACCTTGGTTGCACAGCAATTTTAAGTATCTGTTAGGATTTTTAATTTAATGAGTTATGTTTCTCCCCTCCCATAAAAAGGGGGCAAACGAATGGCTTTCCAGAATGCAGGCAGGCAGCTGCTCCTTCGTGAAAGGCAGCAAACGTTCAGGATCAGGCAGGTTTTAACTGTTAACTAGCTAGTAACATTCCAATACTTATTAGCATATGTTTCCTACAGTCACCAAGACTAAGGTACAGTAGGTCAGTAGCAGGTAAACACCGATTATGGCGATAAATATAGTGCACATTGAAAGCTTCTTCAGCTGATAGCAGCAGCTGAAGAAACATGACAGGCAGCATCAACTAAAAAACATCAGGAAAACATCGCTCAAGTGACCTAGAAGATGGAAAGTGACTTAAAGCTAAAGGTGTGAACCTTTTATACTTCTGTCTATAGATGAAAGCTGAAGAATAGTACCCTTATCAAGGTGTGTTCTTGTGCAACAAAAAAAAAAGAACACAAAAAATCCCTTCACTCTCCCCCAATACTCCTCTTTGTTTTACAATTACATCACTGAATCTTAATACAAGTAATGCCTACTGGTGAAATTAGGCTACATAAGCAAACTGGTATAACATTTTGCAAAACTAAAAATATGCAACTGTCTAATTAAATACCCAGACACATTTTAAAGACAACTTCTTTATTTCAACAACACTTTATACATGAGAGACTGTTTACAAAAGTAGCTTATTACAAAAAACATTGTAAGGGGCTACGGAATACATTTCAACTTCTGCTCCAGATCTCTTTGTAGGCTTTTATTCACAGGAAAGTTACTAGAGAGCAAGGATGTGAATTTACAAACACCTATTTTGCATTTATTGATGACCCAACGGTGAGTGTGAAAACTCAGAATGCACTACTTTCAGAAGATTGTTGTGTCTTCAAGTATGAAGGCTGTTGCATTTTACTACACTGCTTTGCAAAGCACACTGGCTGGTAAGGTGGTCACAGGATAAAATGAGCAACAGCAAAACAGACCTAATTCTTAAAGTATAATCTTTCTGTTAAGTTTTCAGTATCAGCAGAACATGAAGTTTCTTGTGTGTCCTAAACTCTAATGTGTTTCCTCATTTTCTTCCCACCCCTTTTCTTTCAAAACTATCTTCACCGTCAAAAAAAATTCTAAACCTAAGCCTGCTATGACTGTAAGTACAAGCATGCTACCTCTCACTTTGCATCTGCCACCTCAATAATACAGACAAGGCAGTGCTGAGTCTGCTGTGAAGAGGATGAATGGCCCTCGTTTAGAAGAGTCCAACTAGTTCCTGAATAAGTAAAAGGACGATTTAAGCATCAGTACCTGTGGAATCTTTTAACATGCGACTCCACTCCGCACCAAGGAAGATGCTGACATGACAGTGGTGGATTTAGACAGAACCCTCAAACTTTTAACTGGACCTAGGTATCACGAAGCCCGCCGTGACCATCTCCCACCCGTTTTCCTGCCCCAGCTTGGGAAACCTTACGGGCAAGGATGTAATGAGGCCTACTGAGTTAAGAGAACAGCCCCAGGCACCATGGCTCACCCCGCACCGGCCAGCACTCTCCCCTCCGCTGGGGCACCGGCTGTCTGACCACAGCAGGAAGGCACCCTGCCACGTTCCCTAACCTCGCCGGACTACCAACAGGGGAACCGAACCGCTCTCCCTCCCAAGCCTCGCTCCAGAGAAAGGGCCAGAGCCGCAGCTTGCCGGCTCCCGGGCTGTAACGGAGCAGGAGGCTCCACACGTCCCCTTCCCGAGCTCCTCACGTCTCGGGTCCGCAAGGCAGAGCCGAGCCGGGTGAGCGAGCGAGGCAGCCGGGCCCTGCGCGGCCCTTCCCAAGTGCAGCGCGCTCCCGGTCGCGGCGGGGACGCGCCTCCGCCCGTCCTGCGCGCTCCCGACGGTAGGGGCTGAGCCCAGCTGCACAGCACAGCGCCCCCCTGCCCGCCCTTGCCCTGCACTGCCCTCCGCGCTGCCGGGTCCCGCCGCTGCCCGCTGCGCTCCCCCTCTCCCGGCCCGCGGGGGGTCGGGCTGCGCGCACACGTGTCCCCGCCCCCTCCCGCACTCACCCGCCGCCCTGTACGTGGTGCCCCCGTCACAGGGGGTGGGGGGGATTGGGCCGGGCGGAGCCGCACGTCGGTCTCACGTCAGCGCTGATGCAGCCGCGCCGCCGCGGGGGCGCTGAGGAAATGGCGTCTGCGGTGACTCCCAGCCCCAGCGGCCGCGGAAGGAGGAGGGGCCGGGGCTCAGGCGGGCCGACGATTGGCTGCAGGGCGACCAACGGTTGGCGCGCTGGCCAACAGCCACCGCGAGGCTGCCGGCGGCGCCTCTCATTGGCTGGGGGGCGGGATGAGCTGTCCGGTGTGGGGGAAGGGCGGGTCAGCTGGGGGCTGGGCTGGGCTGGGGGGGGGTGTAGTTTGGTGGGCAGGTTAGGCAGGTTGTGTGGAGCCGGGTAACAGCCGCGGGCGCCGGACTGCCTCGGCTCGGGACGGGCCGTGTGCCCTCAGCGACACCGCTCCATAGATGGGGCTCGCACTCCAGCTGTGCGATAGCAGAGGCGCGGTGCCGGCCGCTCTCTGTCCCGATAAGGGCGGGCGGCCGCCTCGCAGGGCACATCCGAGGTGAGGCCGGCGCTTTCCCCGAGCTGTCCCCGGGAAAGGGGGCGCCGCGCAGGCTGCTGGTGTCTCCTTGGCGTGAGGTACAAGGCGGAGGGAGCGGCCAGCAGCCGGGCGGTGGGACAACCGTCCGCGGAACCAGTGCCCACAGCTCATTTATAACTTCTGGTTACTGAAAGCACGTCCCATGCAGCAGTCATTCGGAATACTGCGTATTGACACTGTGTTTTGTGTTTATTCTGCTAAATAAATCAGAAATTGTCAAGGGATAACCAACGGGAGCTGTGCGCGTTATTTCCCCACTCGCTGCTACCGGATACATTCAAATGTCATGAGTCATGTTTGGTTTGTACTATATGTTTGAGCGTTTCTCGTTCCAGGAAGTGTAAAGCCCATATTCTCAGTTTTAATAATATTAAATGCCATAAACGCTTGTGCCCTAGACTCTCTTACAAGTGGTGTTTTAATATCGTATGTTCTACTGCTTTTCAGTACCTCACAAAGCAGTGTCAGAAGGAATTATACAGCCGTATATTTTAGATTGTGTGTCTAACATTGTTCCGCTTACATTCTGAAGTTACGTATTTACCCATTTGTACTTTTTTTTTTTTCTTTCTGTGAGAAGCTATTCAATAGTGTGCTAAATAAGAATGAAAAAACAAAGTTAATTTCACATGACTCATTGTGATTGAAGAATTGGAGGATGTGTGTGTCAGGATTGGTGTAGGTTGGTGTGTTAGGATCTGTGCAGGTCTTAGTCATAGAATGAAGAGAACCTGGTTATTGATTTCCTGTATTAAAAAAAAAAAAAAAAAAAAAAGTAAAGGTTTTTGCCTTTAAGCATTTGTTTGTTAATTTGACTCAGAAGTTATTTAACACAATCAGAATCTCAATGTAGTGCAAAGAATACAATATTTTTCATGTCCCTAATACGCAAGTTTTCAGTTTTCATCCTACATTTCCTTTGTTGAAATATTGAACAACACCACCTTCCTGTTTTCAGTTCTGCTTCCCTCCTTTTGTTTGTTGCATATACTTTATGTGTGTGTGCAGGGGTTTAAATAGGAGTTTTTCTTCCCATGATTAATAACCTTTTGATTTGACAACTAACCCATTAGGTACAACATGCCCGTTCATCAAACAAAGTGCTTTTCTACAAAACCTCTGGTCAATTAGAAAATATTTGATAGAACAATAAGATAATCAAATGAGCAGGTAAGTCTAAAATTACTGAGAATAACTGCTGAAGCCTTTGGAATAAATTCCATCTTTGCTTAGTATACTCAAAAAGCCAAAAGTAGTGGTTTTGATAATGGTAGGACCTCACAAATGTTTTTAAAGATATAAGTCTGATTACAAAGAGGACTAAATTTTGAATGAGTGTGGTAAATAAAGGAAATCCCTGGAATGAATTATTTATAAACAAGCTGAGAATTTTGATTGAACTCTTACAGTGTGGATTTGGCAAAGTAGTTCTTTTCTATTAGTTTTGAAGTAAATCATAAGCAGCTTTGAAATGTTTAACTACAAATGCATTACTGTTTACTTCTTGTTTCTCTGATAACTTAATAAAGTGTGTCAGAGGAGTGAGTGAACTGGAAAGGGATTTAGTCCTCGATGGTATAAAGACAACTGATCAGCTTCAGCTCTTGATACAGCTTCTTGAAGGTGATGGGCTGGAAGAGGAGGGCAGTGAAGAGGAAGTGTTGCATTCTGGCTGTGGCAGAGTTGTGGTTCTATATTTGTTAGCTGAGGCCAAAACAACTTTGCTACAGAAGTGCATCACTTTACCTAAAATGGGTTCTAATTAAATTGGTATCAGTCCCTGATATGAACCAACTTAATTTCAAACACTAAGACCAAACACAATCTATAAGATGACTGCACAGGTCAGGATTCTTTATGATTGCCATGATTTACATAAGATGGCTCAGAACAGAGGTTTGAAATCCAGGCGCTTTGCTGCCATCAGAATGACTACCCAGGGTCATCTTCTCTGTCTAAACTGAAATGTCCAACCTGTTGATATGTCCTGCAGGTTCAAAGAAGTATCTAAGGGTTCAGTAGCAGTTACTTTTTAACTGGTTTAGGGTTTCTTGCCTTGGTGAGCAAGGTCAGAAGTTCTGTAAAGAAAAGTGAAACTGAAAGAGCAATGTCAATTTCAGTAGCCTCCCCATTTGCCTCTGGCACCTCATTCCCAGACACATTGACACCACCGCTTGGGCCAGAACCCTGTCAGGGGAAGTCATTCCAGTTAGATACAATATATCAAGAAAGAAAGTTTCTTTCAACCTATGTCAGGGCTTAAGTCATACCCGCTGCATCATCACACTGAGAGAAGTAATACGTCAACTGAGGGGAAGGATGAGTGTAATATATAGGCAGGGAGTTGGAACAACTTCAGTTGACATTGACACAAAAAGAAACATGATTCTCTTAGCAGAGAACAGAAACACTTCACCAGTGCATGTTACATCAATATGAATGCCATCTATGTCATCTTCAGAAAACTGGTTTACACACTGGATCTTCACAGCTATCTTGAATAGATTTTTTAAAGCAATAGGGTTAAAAGAACTTGGTGCATTTCAGTTGTAATCTTAAGAAACACCTATGTAGTTTTCTTGTAAAAAAAATTCATAGATTGTCATGGGATAAGCAAACAGGAAAAGGGATATGCTACTTATATATGGTTTGCTAATCTATTTTCAATTAGAATTGAGACATTTGAAATTAATATAGGTTAAACTGACAGAAAAATATACTGGCATTCTATTTGAAATAATACTGGCAGTTACTGGTTTTGCTTTGATTATGCACTATAGCAATGCTCTCAGCATTGCCATCTTGACTGACGTTGAAACGTTTGTTCTGTGATTTTTTTTCATCCCAGAGCCATTTGGTGTGTTACATATGACTCTTCATCCATTCCACACCTACGCATCCTGAACACTTAGGAAGGATGAAATCTAACTTAGGTTAAAGAAAAATCTTTATGTCTAATTTATCAAAATCTTATGTCTAATTTATCAAATTATGTCTGAAATGCCCTAAATGCTATTTATATGAAGAAAATGATAACTTATAGGTCATTTATTATGCCAGAAATAATTCCCACTGAATGCTTAGCTGAAATATTTCCAGTAAATATAGCCTAACATAATGCTTAATGAATGCGCTAGGCTTTTCTAAGAGCATTATGGTTTTCTGCACTTAAGCAATTTGGTATTTGATGTCTACATCTTTGTCTCCTTAAAGATTGCATGTTTGTAATTGTTGTCATATGTCATAAATGAATTCCTTACTGAGTATATGATCCTAGAAGAGACTGAATTACAATAAAATAATTGCCCCACAGATTTCTTTACGGACCACTCAAGCTTTAGCTGGTCATTAAATAACTCTACCTCCACCTTTTCATTGCCTCTAAAAGGATAGAAGGACAATTGCAGAAGTTGTAGACCAGTCACAGGAAAGTGCAGTCAACACACAGCCACAGTTTTCATAACTTATCTTGTAAGTGTGATGAAAGTCAGAAGTAACCAATACCTTCATGCTGCAACAGAATCCTGATCTGTCTGAAACACACAGCAGACTAGGGAAGAAGCACACTGTAATAAAGATAAACTATAAAATACTGTAATGAATATAAAGATATGAATTATAACTTATTTTACCTGTTCTTTTTTTATAAACAGCTAGCAATGACAGAAAAATATACATTTCTGTTGGCTTACAAATAGAAACACCCTTAAAAAGGCAAATATTGAATAATATTATAAAAGGTAAAAGCTTTGTAAATAATTTTGGATTTTTTTTTCAAATGTATATAGGTATTTTTAAAATGTCACACATCTGTAGGATTATAATTATTTAGTTGTTTCCTTTTCTAAACTAAGATGGAAGTAAGATGGAGTGACTGAATGAGTATCAGCAAGTTACTGATCCTTTTATTTTTTGCTACTGCAATCACTGGAACCTCTGAAAATCGATACTGTGTAAATGAGTGGTGTGCTAAGGTATCACCTTGACTTTTGTGGGTTGCAGAAGCCAAAAGCACAGGAAGGGATAGCTTTGAGGAGTCCCAGGTACAGCTTAGTAAGAAGTCTTGCCTAACAGCTGTGAGACCTTCCAGCACCTCTGCTAGCTCGACACTGCCATACATATAACACGCAATGTAAATAATAGGGTATCTTTATTTCAATGGCTTGAAGGTTATTATTGTTGAAGGGGGTATCAAGTACTAATCTAGTTCAATTTTTTAAAATATCATTATTTGGATTTTCTTTGGTTGGTAGTGATTTGATTTTGGATAATATCTTGCAGTAATGCTACAATAGTTTCACCCCAAAGCACAGACATACAGTCTACAATACAACTTTTCATATGGTCTGTTAGGAGGGGGAATTTATTTAATTTTTTTTTTTTTTTTTTTGGTTTTGTAATTAGAGATCTAATTTTATAAATACTATACAGGAATCCCAAGTGATATGCTACTATCTGGTATGTCCTGTAATTTGAAAGGAGGGGTCCTTACTGATGTACCAAAACATGTCAAAGTAAACCAGAGTACACTAGCAGCTAAACTGTGGCCACATTATTAATCACTGCTGGAACAACACCACAAATGACTAAAATGATTTGTGAATGTGTAGTTAGATATTTGGTGTGATATTTGTAAGAAAAGCTTTATAAGAAAGAGATTTACACAATTCACAGTGTCAGTTTTCTCATCTACCATTCCTATGTCAGGTCTCCAGCACTGTTGTTCCCCTGCACACTGGAGGCAGAACAAAGAAATCCATGGGGAAACTCATAGTCTGGCAAATAACTTGACATTCTCTGAATCGCTGTGTACTCATTTGTTGCTTACTTATTTAATGAGAGAAATTATTATAGTGGAAAAATCGTATTCTGGCTAGCTAACAGTGTTTAGTGACTGAAATGCTTAAAGATTTGACTGCTGAGTTCAGGATACATTCATGATGATATTTCTCCTGCAGCAGAAAAAGAGAATGGCAACTGAGATCTATTGCATGAAATTTTCTCATTTCCTCTGCTGTATAACAGTTTTGTCATAACATGAACTTAATATGTACTTAACAGTATTCATAGCTGTTTACAGTTTATTACTGTTTATAGAGATGTTAAGTATAAGGTTTGTATAAAATATTATTTTGTAGTTATGAATATTAACTGATCTCACTTTCTAAACAGCTGTTCTATTTCCCTGGCAGTGTTCAAGGCCAGGTTGGATGGGGCTTGGAGCAACCTGATCTAGTGGAAGGTGTCCCTGCCTGTGGCAGGAGGATTGGAACTGGATGATCTTAAGGTCCTGTCCAACCCAAACCACTCTATGAAATGGAGTATACTAGATAAAAAGTAAAGGTGTCTGGAAGCTATAAAGAGAAGGAAAATATACAAGTGGAAAACAATTAAATGGATTAGTATTCAGTGTAACAGGAGATTATCAGGCTTTTGACAATGTCTGTGACAGAGCTTTTATATTTTTTTCATGTTAAGAGCTATTAGTTCTTAATCTACCAATAATACAACTAAGTGGCTAAAGCAACATAATTTTCCTGAAAAGTAAATCTCTTCCATCAAATGCTAGCTCAACTGATCCATCTCCTTGATGATGCTATTTTGCCAGATGGCTTACTTATGTACTGTTTTTTCTCATTCTATTCATCTACCACTTCTGCACTTTACAGGAGGTTTCAGTCTCTGGTAGGTGTGAAAAATGTGTTTTACTGAACTATTTGAGAGACAAATAATTATAAATTCATTTCTCAAATAAAAAAAAAACCAAAACAACAAACCTGATGGAACTTTCAGTAGACTGATGTCTAGTTTAATTTGGAAAATGTTTCAGAAAGGGGTAGTAGATGTTTTCTATTTATCATACTTTAGTGAAGGCAGATATTACTTGCTCTTTTTCCTTTTTTTTCCCCTGAAAACAACAGCTCTGCAAATTCAACCTAGTCTCAAAGCTAAGTTGTTTTGTCTAAGACTCATTGCCACTAATGTTTGCGCAATCACTGACTAGAAACATTTTCTTCCATCTGTGTGTATTTAGATATACCCCCCCCCCCCCCCGATGTCAAAGAGCAGTATGTGGGGGTTTGCATTTTCAGTACAGTGGTAGAACTACTCAAGATTTATTGCAGTGACTATTTTCTCCAAACCACTGTGCCTAGCAAATAGAAGCAGACTTCTTCCTCTCACAGCATCTGTTGAGCAATACTTTTCCATTTTGTTACCAGAATCTCCTTGTAAGGACTATTTTAATATTATTTTTAATATGCTTTTACTATGGTGCACATGATTTATGAAATTTTTATTAAAAGTGGTCATACTGCTAAAAAAGGGGATTGAATCAAGGCAATTACGCAGTTTCTGAATTAAAGGGAAAGGAGTTTAGAATAATATTGGTTGTAGTGTTTTGTTTGGTTCACTGCTGATAGGGTAAACAAATGTATTTCTTATTCATGAATAGGTACAGGTGAAATAACTTGCTGTGGAACTTGCTGACTCTCCTACTGCATACGGTGCCCTCATGTGGATCTTTTGTTTCTTAATGCAGCAGACAGAAATGATACATAATGTTTTAACAGTTCTGTGTACTCAACTCTGTTACCACACTTTTGTAGCACATAGTATCTTTGGGATTTCATGCATATAAGGTAAAGCATGAAAAATTAAACCTAGTAGTTTATGTACTATAGTAAGTTCCAGGAGCAGTTTCATATTCAAATGAAAACCCTGAAAGCAAAACCCCAAGAATTAATCCAAACTCAGCTGGGTAATGACCCAGCCAGGACTCCTCCATTTTCAGCAGGTCAAGAAAAAAATTACGCAAGAGCTTCACTGATGCTCTTAAGCTCTTTTATTTTTTTTTTTCCAAGTTTGCTTAGATTAGCAACGTGATAAATAGGAACACTGAAACCTTTTAGATGCCCGATTACTTGTTTGTTAGTAAATTATTATACCTAATTCAACCAGCCCATAACAACCTAAGCTGTCTGCATTTATACAGTAACTGAACAGGAAGGATATCCAACCTTGTAATGCAACAAATAAAAGATACAAAGCTTTTACTATTTTGACACCTCAAATATAAAGCTGTTTTAGATCTGAAAAGTCCTCTAAGTAGAATCATTTAGATTCAGGTACTGCATTGTAAAAGTTTTACAAGTCACTGATCTTTAAATACAAGTTCTAAATACACAATTTTACTTGTCAATAACGTTACAGAGCAGGTTTTTTTAGCAAGATTTTTTGGGGCAAAAAACATGAGAAAAGAAAATTATCTAGGTTTGCTTGTATATACAAGCATTTTAAGTATACCTAGCTACAAGGACAGGAAAGTAAGTTGGTGCCCCTTTTTCATAATGAAGGAAAAAATTACACTGGTGGTTTTTGTTTTGGTTTGTTTGTTTGCTTGCTTGTTTGGTTGGTTTTTTATTCCCAAGCAATCTCAGGTCCTGGGGTAGGACAGAACAAATCTGGTAGCTGAACTAAGTGGTTGATTGGCAAATAATGGATGTTTTTTGGGAGACCTCGGCTTCTGTTTATTTTCCTATATCATAAACAAAAAAAGATGTAGATTTTGCTATCTTTTGTGTAGGGTGAGCAAGTTTAAACTCTTAAACGGCTATTGATATTCATTTATTTATATTATATATTCGGCACTGCCATCTAGTGGACATGATTGCAGTGGGCTTCTGTTTCTAAGAATTAAAGGCGTTTAAGCAGATAAAATGATCATAGCATTTGAATTTTTCATAAACTTAAAAAAATTAAAGCTACAAATACTAAAGCTACTTTATTACTATCTGATTTTTATAATCACAAAAGCTACATTCAATTTACACTTATATTTTGTACATCACACATAAAAGTGACAAACAGCCACATTAAAAGTCTGGATTAAAAATAGCTGTAATGAAATAAAGGTTCATCCCTGCTTTCATTTATCTTGTTCTTATAAAAAATATTTTGAAATTACTGTAATATTATCTGCACCGATAATGTAGACTGATTCATTTAATGAAATTTTAATATAACATAAATAATCCAGCCTAAACCCTGTGCACAAACTAAAGGGTGTAGTTGCAATGGAAGGAGGGACAAATAACTTGCTCAGAATCCAGCAAATACTCTCTTTTTCTGCATGAAAAAGGACTAAAGGATCTGTTACTGTAAAAATGGGATTTGAAATCAGAAGCAGGTAGTAACACAGAAGGCATCTGCAAATGAAATGGTGGTGGTGGGGCATGTGGACTATTTACTGTCAGTTCCAATTGCACTCAGTAAAACAGGTTTTAAACAAAGCAGTAGGTCATATAATGGATGGTGTGTTTCATATAGTGTTTGTGTTATCAGAGGCCTGTGGGATTCCTAATTTTAGACCAGAATAACACAGTGTTAGATGTAGCATAAACATAAATAAAATAGACAGCTCTTGCCAAAAAAAATATATATTATGTAAGAGAAAAGAAAACAAGTTAATACAGACAAAGAAACAAGAGTATCAGATAACAGCAAACAAATCATATAAACAAAGGAGGATTTCAGGAAATACTTCAACACTATTTAGAACAATGACGAGACGTGATAGCAGATGTAGCATAGAAATGTTAGATTTGTATTCATGGTGGCAGAGTTTTAAGGTGGCATATGAATGTACTGCAAATGAACCTGTGTAGCTCATTCCTGTAGTCGACACCTGACAAAGAATCAATAGGAATTTACCTCACCATAGGACCACCCTACAACAACTTCTAGAGTTTCCACCTGTGACACCCACCTTAGCTCTGCTAGCCAAGGTAACAGCTTGCCAACAGGTAACACTAAACCCAGGTTAAGCAGGATTTAAAGTAGGTCTGGACAGCTGATGTCATCAAGAAATGTGGCAAGACATGGCTAAGGTTGCTGAACACTCCATTAATTGATTAAACTCTGTCAAATGGCAACTTTCTTAGCTGGTATTTTTTGTGCCTCTCTGCACAGCAGCCTTAATTCACTGCACCAACATCTGTATTTCATCAAGCAACAGCAGGCTCACTGTAGAGCCAGCACTGAATGAAACCTATGCATATATCATGTATCCACTCAAGTAAAGCACTGGTGCACATGCTCTAATGCTCTGAGCAGATGCATTGGAATTATTTCTTTATGGACTGTAGGAGAACCTCTCTGTTCTTTTGGATATGGAGTCAGTGGTGTGGGAGCAACAGGCTGACTTCTGCAGCACAAACAGTAGAACTCACAGTTTGCTCATTTCCAGCTCCTGCAATACCTCATTGTGTGTTTTCAGGTGGTAATTCTCTGGGCAGCCTTGTCAAAGAAACTTGATGAAAAGCATGTGCAGATTTTACAAAATTTGGGGACTTAGAAATTGTTCTTTCCTAAAAACATTTAAATCAGACAATAATTTTTAAATGCCTTATGTAAAAAGCAATAATGAATGTTCATGTTCTTCTTCCTAATTGTTTTCTTAATCGTGGCTCCTTATAGAACGGAGTGTGCAGAAGAGGTAAGGATTTGGTATCTAATGTAAAGTCTGTGGAAACTGTGGATATTCACTGTCTCCAGTTCTTCACTGTACCAATACTTCTGGTATCTGATAGAGTTTTGTACAATTCATACATTTGCACAACAGGATTAAATAGTGTAACTTAATGTGCCAGCATATATCTTAATTTCTAAGAGCTTAATTTTACAAGCTTGTTGCTAATGCTACCACTAAAAAGAGCCTTCAGTCCTACAAAAACAAGTGCCACAGACACAATCTAACATTTCTTGCAGAAAATAACAAGCAATCAAAAGCTGAAAGTTGCAGACACACAGACCCAGCAAACAGAAGTTATAACCAGCAAAATAGAAAAAGAAAGGTTTTTTCATTGAAAATAGAGGCAGCTGAAATGGTGTTTGAAATGTCTAGGACAAGTTAATAAAACTAATTAAAACCCAGAGAAAATTATTAAGGCTTAAAGGAAAAAAACTGAAAGCACTGGAAATTAAATGGGCAAGGGTTTGGAAAAGCAGTTACTTTGATACGAGTTTTGAGTAATCTGAACAATGGAGAGCTTCCCAAAATAAATGCCTGTTTTCCAGAAAACTCTGTCTCTGTGGATACTTAAACTGTATACTATAAATGGATCCTTTTTTTAGTTTTAATAAAATATAAATATTGATGCAGAGATGTTTCTGGACAACCTCCTTAATATACATAGGTTTTATGTAACACCTTTCACATAAACATGCTTTTGATTTTTCAGTGAAATGCTGCAGAAGCCCATTTATCCTTGACATTCCACTGGCCCAGATTAATTTTTCTGTGTCACTTAGGCACTTCCAGAAAACCTGTCCCAAATGCCTTCTGAATTTGAAATGCAATTTTTTAAAGATGAAATGTAAGATTCTATTCCACTTTGACTGGAACGAAGTTGGACCAGCTATATTTAGCAGCAGGTACTAGAGGGTCCTAAAGTCTGGTCACTATTAAGAAATATAGTCACAACAGCCATCTGTAGTTGTATTTAAAGTTGATACTATCAATGTTTTAAACCAAGACACTTAAGGTGCAGTTTATCTGGACTAGTCTCACCAGGTTTCCTTTATAACAGACTCTTGGCTGTTATTTATCCCATCCTAATGTAGAAATCTAAAATGAGGTAAATGACTTGCCTCCTTCTCTTGATATAAAAGGGGGATCCAAACTGGCTAGCTCAGCTCTAGAAAGCTACTTTGTAGATGCAGAATTAGCCTATTTTAGAATGTCCTTACTGCAAAACAAATACTTATACTGAAAAAAAAAAAAATAAACACATGATGTCACCATAATATTGCTCACTACTTGAAGGCAAGAATACTGAACCATCTCTGCAGTGAATGCATGCGGAAGAGATTTCTAGAAAACATTCTGGGTGTTTATCACATTATACTTTTGCATTTTGATGTTCTTTGGCTAAAATAACTGCTGGTGTTAAGGACTTGATATCCACACTGCACGATTTTCAGAGGGCTTACTTCAGACTTGTGATCTCATGAACAGTAACAGTTGATTGGCTGGATGATCTGCTGATGTAATTGCCTGATTATTACATAATTTTGGAAAACTGTCCATGTGGAGACCACTGCCAAACTGAGAGCCTCAAATATTCTTATTTTTGTCAAAATTTAAGGTCAATTAGACATGATACGTTTTGAATATACATCAAATTAAGATAATTTGGAGTATCCTAATTATAAACTTGATACCTATATATAGTTTTAGAAAGATACAGAAATATGCATCAAAAAGGTAGTTAAACATTTTTAAGTCAGTGGTTTTATATATGAACATGTAGAAATAAATCTCTGGCTATCATCCAGGCGTGAAGAAGTTTGTTGAGAAATTACAGGAGAACTCTAAAAGAATTCTGAATCACTTTTTAGAACAAAACCTAACTGTACCAGCTGTAGAGTTGCAGTGTTGCTATTTTCAGTTGGAAAGGGAAAAAAGGTGTACGTGAATAGGATGTAAAGGAGCACAGAGGCATGAAAATTCTTGCATTGTAAGAGCAGCTGTGTGGCATTTCCATAATTAAACAAACAAACATGTGGGCTGAAATCAAACAGAGATTTCCCTCTGGCAGAAAACATCCAAAGAACAGGGGAAAAAAATACAATTATAAATGTGTTATATTTTGAGTAATGCAGCAATTACATTTGTAATAACTATACTGAATTTGATGTATTTTGAGTGACAGTTATTTTTCATATTGTCTTCCTTTCCCTCACATATCTGAACTTCCTAAGAGAGAAGAAAAACAAATTTAAATACCTAAATTTATAGTGAGTTGGTTTTAAGACTTTTCTGGAAACTGATACCTTATGAAGGAAATAAAAAGCATGTACTTAAAAGTAGTTTGTGTGATATGACTGTACTCACGCACATAAGGAGAAAAACAGCAAGGAGATGATATAATAGCCTAAGGAGATACTACGTATTCCTTTGCAATCTAGTAGACGTTTGTTGGATGATCTCTGAATAGCAACCTTTCTTTACCCACAGAAGGGATACAGTTATTAAAAAGTTGTTCCAGTGTTTAAGAATGGACAGGTTCAGGAGCATTAGAAGATGAAATCTGGATTTCAGGGTAAGGTGCAAGAAGCTGCCACAAGAAAATTCAAGTGTGAGTTTCTGTAGCATTTCAGAAGAACCTATGGTTCATCTGGAGAGGGGGAGAAGAAACAGGCTTGGGGAATCTGACGGTTCCCCTGCTCTTAGGAATTACCAAACAGCTTGCAAAGCCATGGTAAATCAACAAAATTGTTACACTTTTGCCCTTAACATCTTGGTTTTACACGTTTTCTGATGTACTTTGGAACTATTCTCTCACCTGTCTGTCCCACAGTCTTTCTCTCATGAAAACTAAAGACGGCTTTAAAGCACACACTGCTTTTGTCTCTGGGACAAGGCTCAGGAAAAAGGCCCACATTTTCCCGCAAAATGGAAGGAAGTAGACTAGTTACTGCGAGTAAGAAGTGAGATGAGACTGAATCGGGAGCGCTTTCTGAGCAGCAGATCGCTGTTAGTCGGGGTTTGGTGCAAGTCCCAAAGGTGTCTGCATCATCGTATCTAGGCCACCTCTGACACGGAAACCACGGGTGTCCAGAGCACGCGAAGACACTAAACTACTTCGTATCCACAGTGATTTTACTTTTTCCTGTTGCTGTTTTCAGCCGAGGAACTGACGGGACGGTAACGACAGCGGTGGGCGGGCGCCCCGCTGAGACAGGTGAACAGCCCGGGACGGGACAAGCTGGCCCCGCATAGCGCCGGCATCGCAAAGGGCCTTTTCCACTTGAGCAGGTGATGGAAGTGGGTTAACTGTGGTCGGAAGTCCCCACGGAGACCCAGAGGCAGGCTGTCTCCTGCTTCCTCTGCTCGGCGGGACAGGGACACCTCCATCTCCTGTGGAACCGGAATCTCCTCAAGCGCCCCCCTGAGGACGGAGGCACCCCGCACCCGGGGGAGGTGTCCCGCACAAGGCCCAGCTTCCCCACGCCTGCAAGTAACTGCCCACCAAGCCACCGCAACCCCATTCCGGGCCGCGCGGTATCCTGCCCGCTCCCAGTCCAAGAGAGACGACAGTGCGCATGCGCGGGAGGGGAACCGTCACCAGCAGGGCAGCAACGCGTGCGCGGGGACATGCGCCATGCGGTCGCAGGGTGATCCGCTGCTGGGAATTGAGGCCGCCCGTGCTTGCCGTAGAGCGGGCTGTACCAAGCCCCTCTCCTCAGGCGGGGGAGCGGGGGTCGGAAACTGACAGTGCGTTGGGGCCTGTTGCCCCACGTTCATCGCGTCGCCGGCGGGGACACCCCGGGGACTGCGGTGCGCAGCGCAACAGCGCGGCGGGTGAGGAAGCGGCGAGGCTCCGCATCCTTCCCGCTGCCGCCGCACCGCACCCTGCCCCCGGCAGTGGCGGTGCCGGCGGAGAGGCGGGGCGCGAGGGGCGAGTGGCTTGGGTAATGGCAGCGCTGTGAGGACAGAACGGGGCAGGGACCGCGGCCGCAGGGGAGGGAGCGAGGCAGGCCGGCCGGGGGGCAGGCGTCGCGGACTCTGGCCCCTTGCCGCCAGGTAACCTTCCGTGTCCGGACCGGCCGGGAGCGGCGCCGGACCAAGAGGAGGGAGACCCGCGCCCAAGGGGAGGCGATGGTCCCCGTGCGCTGCGGACGGCTGGGCCGGGTGCGCATGGGGCGCGGCGGCCCTGCCGCCCCGCGGGGTCCTCTCCGCTAGGGTCCGCTGCTCCGCCCCGAGCACCCGTCCTTCGGCGGCGCTGGTGTAGCGGCAGCGCCCTCCTTCCGCGGCTGGGCGCGGGCCGGGCCCTGCCCCTGGGTCGTGCCCTGGCCCAGCGGGGAGGGCGTGGTGCGGCCTCTTCGATGGGGCCGGTTGTCTCTCCTCGCTGCGCCCTCGGCCAGTTTCGCTTTTGTTTTGGTGGGGTGGGAGGGAGGGAGCGCACGTGCCCTGCCCGCGGCTTGCGGGGGGCCGTGGGGAGCGGGGTGCTTCCGCTGGTGCTAGGCGGACTGGGATCTGGGGGGCAAGGAGTGGGGCAGGCAGCGCTGTTGACGTGTGGTATGGGCGCTCCTGCCCTGGGCTGTTCACCCACCACTGGTTTGTAATATTTGGCGAGATGTCTAAATAGGCTGGTAATTCGGGGAGTGTTTTGGTGCTCGCCAAAGCTCTGCATTTATTTGTGTGAACAAATGTGTTCAGTATGACAGTGGTATGTTTTAAAGAATGAAGTGATGGAAGCAACACCTCTCGATATTCTCTTGTAAATATGTTTCAACAATGTCAGGTTACTGTAGGGCTTGTCAAAGTGGTATGGCTTTCCACCCGCTGAATGGTATAAAATCTGAATAGGCGTAGATATTCTGCTCTGCTGTAATTTTTATCACGGCAGTTGCTTGCACCAGTAGAAGACATTTAATGCTGCAAGCTGGTGAGCTTGTGCACGACACACGTTGAAGCACAGCAACCTCAAAACCCCAGTGTCTTGCAGAAAAAGTTATACTGTGTTCAGTAACTTATCTGTAAAACAAATTTAAATTCATTTTGGTGTGAAAGCTGTAAGAGAATGCCAGATAGCGACCTGCTCTGTCTTAAACTATTTAACTCCAAAATACCTTTGTGAGTATATGGGTGCATAATGCTTTACGTATTAGTAGGTTTTGATGATACTAAACACGGTATTAATGATTCTGTGTGATGCATGGTGGGGAGGACTTTTTCTTCACCCTTCCTTGCTCCCCTCAGATTTGCTTATTGGTGGTTGAATGATTAGTTTACCTTGGAGGTATCAGGTGTGTTCTGGAGAGAGCAGCCTATAACATAATGCTCAAAGAAGTATAACTTCGTTACCACAAGAATTTACTAGGACTCTTACAATTTTTGTGGACCATGATTATTTTCTTCTTGGGGTCAGCTGCAAATACTCCTGTATTTTCCAGAAGAATAGTATTAGAGCTTTTGGAAGTCTACGGCTTGCTTTTTCCCCTCCTGGAAGTGAGCTCCACTGTTGTTTACTTCTACTGAGGTTCATATTTCTCTGAAACATAAATCAGTTTGTGTTTTTCAGCTTACTTTTTGATGGGTATCTATTGGATTTGTCAGTTCTTACTGATTTTCTGTGTAGTAAGCTGCTACTGACGTACTGACATGGACTGAAGATTTCTTTTATTTCCGAAAGTGGTAATAACCATGTTGCAAACATAATAAATGTTCCTACTGAACTGTAAATGTTCGTGCACCACTTCCTGAGCTTCAGTTCTTCTCTAAGAAGTTTCCTGTTCATAAAACCTGGGATAATACCACTTCCTTGATACTAGTTAGTTGCTACTCAGTTTCTTCATGAAATCGAAGCAAGTGTGGCTTGGGTGATACATTGATTACATTTTAAACAGAAATTGGTGAGTTGTAGGCAGAAGAAAACAACCCTCCGTGGTTCCTGAATTCACAGCAGTTAAGAAGCTTGCTTAGTCAGGGTGGCATTTTATTATATGCCCACAGTGTAAAAGTTACACCTGATGTTTTGGGGGGATTTTTTTATTCAACTGAGAAGTTCTGTATCCTGCAGTTTGAGAAAACTGATCTGTCTGAGAAAATTAAAAGCCAGTAGCAGTTAGCGTAGTGAGCTGGTTGCTAAATAGCTTTTTAGCATGACATTTGATCCTTTCCCTTGTAGAGGTGTGCCTCTTGTGCCTCAAGTTTGTCACTAGCTGTCTGGTTTTTCCCTTCTGGCCTTGGAAACTTGGGAAAACAAGTTAGAAGTCACTTGCCCATCTATTTAAAATGGAAATATAAGTATTCTTTCAGTTCTTTATTTTACACTTACAATGTCATGCGTCTGAGCAGGAACTAGACTTGCATTATGCATGGAATGTCACACCATATCCCTTCCAGATTAGGTTTATAGGACAGAAAAATAGAAACAAAGAAGAAGCCTCCACAGTTGTGTCTCTTGGGAACTCTCTTTTTAAAGTACCTTTTCTTCTAGTTTTATTTCAGTAATTTAATGTTTTTCCTTCAATAAATCTCTTCCAGTATCTTTTATATGAAATTACTAATACGGTTTCTGTATTTTCAAGCTGTATTTTCTTTCTTCTTTGAAAATATTGATGTATTTATTCAAAATACTCTATTTTCTTTCTTCTTTGAAAGAACTCACCATTTATGATTCTATGATTTGACCTGCTGCACAGTGCAATAAGCTGCAGAAGCTCAGCATAATGCTCTGTGTTTAGATGTGTTTTCTTTTTGCCATCCTGATCAAAGCTTTTGGGTTTTGTGGCTTTTTAAATGTAACACTAAAAATGTCTCATGAAAGCCTGAGGTGAACGTAGGCTACAAATTGACAGTAGTAAATTCACATACTCTGGTAACATACTCAGTGTGTTCCTGCCCAAAATTCTCTTGGATGCAGCTGAAAGTATCTTTGTATAAAAGTGAACAAACTAAAATCTACGGGAAAGTTGTTTTCTTCATAGGACACTCTTAAATGGGCAGCTTGGTAAGGTAATGAACTTTATGAGGCATGATGTTGTTAGATTAGTCAGTGTTATGTTATAGGCTATTCATGCAACATTAATGTTCCATTCCATAATGCTTAAAGTAAGGGCTTGTGAGCTTGATTTCGGATGGTGAGGAAGCAGAGGGGGGTGTTCTTCGTGTTGCTGTATCATGGCAGTGCAACAGTGTGCAAAGTTTAAATTGAAAATTTCAAAGGAAAGAGTTGTTTTTTTTTCTTCTTTTTAAATTATTGTGCAGTGGTGTTTGACATATTTAATTCTTCTGCAGGTTAACACTAAAGCCCCACAATGTCCTTGAAACCACGAGTAGTTGACTTTGATGAAACATGGAACAAACTTCTAACAACAATTAAAGCTGTTGTTATGTTGGACTATGTTGAAAGAGCAACGTGGAATGATCGCTTCTCGTATCCTTTAAGTGAAGATCTGGCTTAATGTGTTTACATGATGCGTTTAGTATGGAGTAGGCTTGCGTTATTATCAATTTCAATGGTCTTGATCAGAAGCTCTTTGTAAGGTTCTATCTGTTACTAAGCTTGTGGGTCAGTGAATACGTTGAAAGGGATGGGCAGTGATGTATGTTTGGGAAGTATTCTATGTGAAAATCATGCTGGTAGTAAAACATAAATCGGTCTGAGTTTTACTCATTTTTAGTAGCTCTAAACCTTAGCTTTTGCTATAGCTGTTCACGTAAGTACATGTACTGAATTTCCCCAATTCTGATAATGATTTTTTTCTTATATGCTGAAGTATATGCTTAGGAAGGGAAGCATGTAAGACAGAGAATGCACATCTTTGAATTTGAGGATGTGGGGGTTGATGAGGTTCTGTTTAAAGATGTCTCTCTCTGCACTTCCAAATGTACTGTACCATATTAGACATTTCTGTAGCAAGGGTTTATAGAAAAACCTTCCTTTCCCTCTGCTGTTATTACCCCTATTCCTGAGAGCTAAGTTGTGTTTAAAAATTATTACTCTTTCTAGCTGTGATCATATGTTCTTGCCATTCAGGTCACAGCTATACCTCGGTTGTAGTGAAAGGCTTGCATTTGACGTGTAAAATGGACTTGTAATTTTTTACAAGATTTGAGTTTCAGTGAACTGCTTATTTTAAAAGAAGTGTAACTATTTGTCCTGGGTTCAGCTGTAACAGTTATATTTCTCCTTCTTAGTAGCTGGTGCAGGGCTGTGTTTTGGCTTCAGTCTGAGAACAATGCTGATAACACACCAGTGTTTTTAGTTGTTGCTCAGTAATGCTTACCCCAATCAAGGACTTTTTCAGCTTTGTGCTCCGCCAGTGACGAGGGGCACAAGAAGTTGGGAGGAAACAGAGACAGAACACCTGACCCACACTAGCCAAAGGGGTATTCCATACCACAGCACATCATGCTGGGTATATAAACTGGGGGGAGTTACCTGTAAGGCCCAGATTGCTGGGCATTGGCCAGTGGGTGGTGAGCAATTGTCTTGTGCAACCTGTTAATAAGTGGTTAACTTTAGAGCTTAAAGTTCTAAACCTTTCATGAAGGGCACCTAAAGTAGATTTAAATCTAAAATAATAATTGAATGGGATGTTGGATTGATTCCTCTTGTCACACTGTTTCACTTAGAAATTTTTATGTGGAGGCCTTGTACACAAGTCTGCTGTTAAGCCGCTTTTGGGATTTACTCCAGTTAATTGAACATCAGAAAAGGAGCACTTGTCAATAGCAGACTCGGGAAGCAGTCTTGGAAGAATCATTTGGAATGTAATTTGTAAGACCTTACTTGGTATCATCTCTTAATTATGTTCCTTGGAAAGTGGCACTATCTGTGCCTGATTTAGCGCTGGCAAGAGCCTTTTGGCTTACTCTTTGTGGCTGAATGGCCTGAGGAGCTTGTGTGACTTGTAACTTGCAGCTTTAATGTTGATAGTTTAGTACTACTACTACCTGTAACCAAATCTAATGTTTTAACACAAACTATTTACTGAGTATTCAACAACTTGGTGAAACTGGCAGCTCTATACAGCAGGTGTGAAAGCTTTTACCAGCTTAAATATATAAAGAAAATGTAATCATATATTTTAGGAAGATGTGACGTTTAAAAAATACATTATCTTGTTCTTTATTAGCTTTCTATTCTCTGTTAGATTCAATTTAATCAGAGTAATCAGTTTCCTAACACTACAGGGATTTTAAAGAGATGTCATATTAACTCAGTTTTTCTTGCTGCTTAATAAATTATTTGAACTGTGTTAATGAAATTCATATGGGTTATTTATAGTACCACGTGATCTTTGTAGTCTCTCTCTAGTTGAAACAATGGTGTGGAAACAAAGGATAAGAATCATTATTTCAGTCTGCAGCAGTATATTTTACAAAGTGTTTGCTTTCTCTTGTGCTGCTTGAGATAGCTGAGGTCATATGGTGTATGGAAACTAATAGAATCCTAGGAGTGAGAAGCTTGTACTGTGCATGCACCACTTCTAGAACTATTTTTTGCCTCACTACTTCCCCAGAACTTGTCTGTAATAGTGTTTTCTTTGTTACTTCGATGGTAATTTTATTGTTAAATATAGCTTATATCTAAAACTTGAAATGCTAGAATGGCAATGAGCTGGGAACCACAACTGTGTAAGAGTTAAAATCTGCAAAAGATCCCTTGGAAGACCATATGTCACTTTATTTAAACTGTGAGTCATCTTGAACCACCTTTGTCCTTCAGATTTCCTTTAAGTGTCTCTGCAGGAAAAAAGTGTTTCTGGAGTTGTTTCATTGTCTGGTAAACAAGTGGCAGTTATGTCTCTCTATTTGAGATACTATTTACAATAATTTGGTTTTATGATTATGAATGCTTTGTGTAACTTTCAAGACATTGCCTCTAAATATTTATTAGGCTAGGGAGTGCTCTTTAAGAGGCTGATGAAGCTTGATTACAGAGTGGTGGTTCAGCTATACTTTGATAACTACCTTTTTAGCAGTAGAACTTTTTTGAACAGGTAGAACACCAGCATCTTCCTGTTGTTGTCTTGGGTTTTCCACCAACCAAATAAAGAAGATAAACAGTATCCAGAGAGGAAGGTAGCCATCCTGCAAAATGAAATTATCTTTAAAGTATGCAACTTTGTTACTTGCTGCTTTTTCCATTTTTCTGGATGTTTGTTCTCCCTCCTCTAATTCCTCATTTTACAAGGATCCAATGAGGAACCAGCAACTTACAAACATGTATGTTTAACATAAGAACTAGCCCAAAGAGAAGGAAGAGTAAATAAAGTTCATATAATTGTGATTCTTTCTGACTATGAGTCCTCAAGTGCTCAGTGAATTTTGATTCTGTTACAGAAGAAGAGTAACAGTCACGTAAATTTTCCAAAACCTCTACTTTAGGCTCTTAACAGATGGTTTTGAATAGATCTTCTGTGGTTATAGGGTCTTAACTAGATTATTTATTTTGTTTTAACCCTGAGGACAGTATTTATGAGCTTTTATGGCTTGGAAACAGTATTTTGTCATTGATGGTAATTTGTTGTTTTGGGGTGGTTTTTTGTTCTTAGTTTGGAGTCGCTTCAGTTTCTCATTGCTGGGTAATGCCCCTCACATAGTAACTACTGAAGCACTTGCATTGCACAAGGCTTTTGATGTTCTCAAGACAGAGCGAAGGCCCCTAAGCAGTAGTTTGGCTTCAGCTTTCCTGGACCTTTATCACCCTGCAAAACTACGTGCTAAACTGGAAGGACAGATGGCTTTCACCATTAAAGATAAATTAATGAGCAGTAAAGGCTTCTTCCCGATCTTATTAAGTAACAGCAGCAAAGAAAAAAATGTGATTTAAGTTTATGGACTAAAATACCAGTGATGTTTAATTCATCACTGGATAAATTCATCTCCCCTCAACCACTTTTTGTTGAGAGATTTACAGCATTTTGAACACTACACTTAGACTTGGATTCTAGGCCAAAAGATACTGTTAGATTAACAAACTAGTACAGATTGAGCAAGAATGTGAACTTTTTGTAGCAAAGCTACTTTGTAATGTGTTTTTGAGAGTCATGATAGCTCCTTTTTGTAGAGAATCCAGAGAAACTTAGTATCTAGCAAGTAGAGTCTGGTGTTGATTTTTATAATTTGATACAGGAAAATGTGTCAGGTGCCTGTGGAAGTGCTTCTGTGATTAAGCTGTTAGTTTAATTTCAGGAGGTGTGGAAACTGGGTGTCATATGTCAAGGAAGAATACGAGATTAGGCTTTCTTCATTTGCAAGAGAGCTTGACTGTTCTCTAAAGTAAGGAAAGGCAAGTTTAGAAGATGTGCATCTTCATGGAGGAGTAGAAAGATTATTTTCATTCTTAAATAGCGTTATTATAACTAAAACTAATTTGCAAGAGTCGAGTCATCTGGACTCCTAACTGAAGACTAGATAAACTCAGATGTTTGTTTGCTGCTTTTATCAGATTAGCTGCCATTATTATTTTCTTGTGCTGTTGTGATGAAGACTGTTTGTTAGTTCTAACTTTGAAGTAAGTTGCTCTTGTAGCAGAGATCCATAATAGTTTTGGTGATTCAGATTGTGTAGTTGTAGAGCTAAAAAGGAAAAAGAAGTCATGTCCCCTTTGCTAGTGAGTATATTAAAAAATTCTAATTTTGGAATTTCCTTTCTCGGAAATACCTTATTTGCATAGTGAAGAGGCTCGCAGTCTGAATGGTATTGATGATGTGTTCAACTAGAGACCTTCCTTAGAATGACAGCATTCATTTGAGGGGAGGAATGTGTGGAAAGCAATTGTTCTTTACAATCTGTTTAAGAGAACTTTTTAATTCTTCACTAGTAATAGAAGAGTTTGTTTTGTTATTATATTGGTCATAACTTTGTCAGTTGGTGTAATGCAGTGCTAGCCACCATTACAAAGCAGTGACTATTGCCTGTTTTTATTTGTTGGGATTTCCATTTAATACTTCTTGCCATTCCAAGGAGAACACACGTACAGATGATCTATATGGATGAAAAAAATGTACTCAAAATTAGACTGTGCTTAGGCTCTCTGAGATTCCAGTTGCCGTATAAAGGCTTTCTTTGATTTAGTTGTCGTACGTCAGTATCTTCACTGTTTTGAATAGTACTTCTATATAAAATATGAAACATGCTCTTGGGAAAACTGTCTGATGAAAGCTTGACACTATTCTGTAGATGAAGCAGGTGACTTGTCAACTGTCCTTATGTCTTCTATCTCCTTTTACACAGCTATATGCTTTTTTAAGGTAGACTAGAGGAAAGCAGATCTTGTGTGTTCTCTCAATTAAAGAGATTACCTTAAAAAGTAATCCATACTAAATCATTATTTCCAGCATGGCTGGTTTTATAAAATGCTCAAACTTAGTGGATAAGCTTGATGTTTTTAAGTGATTTTTGCAGAACTAATTTATTTCCCACAGTTGTTCACCTCGAGCTTGACTTAATCCTTGCTTGACTTTTCTGAAAGCAGAGTTCTTAATCATAAATTCTTTTCCTGACAAAGTATCAAGTAACTTTTTTAAAACTTGATATAAGCTTTACAGACCAAAGGTGTAGCTCTGCAAGATACTTCAGGGACAAAACCACCTTAAAGGCTAAAGCTGCTGCTTAATTAAGTGAGCAAGTACAACTGTTTTTCATGGATGTGATCTAAACAGGATTACTGAAATGGTAATAAAGGTTAAAAATAAAACAAAGGTTTTGCATCCACACTAGCATTGTGATGACTTAATTTCCAGTGTCCCATAAAATTGTTTTACCTGTGGAGCTGGGGGGGAAATGCAGAAACAATAAAATATTTTAGACTTGGGGGAGGAAAACATGAAGTCGATTTCACTTCAGGTTTGTTTTGCTCCATAGTTGACTAATCACACTCTTAAACTAATGAGTGCTTCTTTCCATTATCCAGAGAGTCTCAGTTTCACGCTGGCTGCATATTCAGAGGAAGAATTTTGGATGAAAACTGTTTTTTTCACTTTGCGATTATCTTATTCATAGATGGCAAATAAGTTGTAGAAGCCATGTCAACATGGGGCTGACGGAAGTTCCAGGATTCTAGCTCTAACATTCCTTCGCCTTCCACTACTTAAAAGTTATTATTGATGCTGAAAACTTAGGAACCTAGATTCTGCACAGATCAGGACTTACACTAATTTCAGAAAACGGTCCATTTTATCCTTTGTGCTCAAATGTTAAAAAAATAAAAAAAAATCTAAAATGAGCATGTGAGGGGAAAAAAAGGTTTGGTACGTCTTAAATTTTGTTGATCAGTTTTCACACTTCAAACAGATACAAACCTTAACTCTGAGCCCAGAGACATTTATGCTTTGTGTGTGGCCTATCCTGAGCCTCTTGGAGAGAGACTTTATACTGAGACTAAAATTTTTTTGGAAAATCATGTACGCCATTTGCACAAGGTAATGTATACACTTACTGATGTACATGTAGGTATTGTTTGTTCTCTTTTGACTTTAGTGGGGGGGTTTGTTTGTTTTGTATGTATGAAGGTATGCAGATTTTACGAGATTAAATTACAGATAATAGAGTTCCAGAGATGGAATATATGTATATCTGATGTATCAACACACATCACACGACACAATGTAGACAATGTCTATATGCTACATGAAATAACTTTTTTTTTAAGCCAATAATTATGGTTTATGCAAAATATTAATTGGCTTGAAAAGTAAGTTATTTCTTTTCTTTTGAATGCTTATAACAAATCAAGTTACAGAAATGTCCCAGTTTTCCAAATGTGGTCTAGTTCGTCTGTTACAATGTAAAAGTACCTCCTGTAGATACCAGTTGTATGTAGTCTACCAAAGAAAACTTTTGAAATATGTGGGAAATAAAACAAAAAAAATACTTGTGAGGGAAGGAAGTAGTGTCAAATTACTGTATTATGACAAATAACAATACTTGTATACCTGTGTCGCTGTGAATTAACTTCTGTCTCATCAGCTAAGGCTGCCAATTTCAACAGAATTATGATTCATTATCTGGACGGTATAGGATGGATGAACAGTGTCACCTGGTATTTCAGTAAAAGAGAAGTAGATTTAAACAAGATGTTCACCTGTCTCTGATGTCTCTATAGGGAATGAAGAATTGCAGGCTCTGGATAGTACTGCTTAATGGCTTTATGCTATATTTTGAGCTTAGTTACCTGTGTATTTGACAAGATAGACTGGGTATTTTAACGTTTGGTTCCACTGGTTGCAAAACCAGAGATACCTCTGACACTTTGGTAAACTAAATCAGTTCACGAAAATGACAGGTTGGCCAAAAAAATCTTCTTCCTCATTTATTTAGTGAGCTGAATGAGTTTACTTATGATGATTAGGCAGATGTCAGCACAGTAGAAGCTGTGGGAAGTAGCAGAAAGCATTCATCCATACGTTATTCTTTTTTTTTTTTTTTTAATTGACTATCTACCATTTGTCTTTGAGATGATTTTTGGAAAACCTTTCCAAAATTCATACTGCGGAGGAAAGCACTCCTGACTGTGTTGTCTACTAGATTTCCTCTCTTACCTTATTTTTTGCATAGGATTCTTTGCTGCTTGAGCCTGAGCAAACTCTAGAGAGAATTCTAGTTGAATTCCTAGGATCTCATCCTCCTTCACAGATCGTTCTTGTTTAAATTGTTGAACTTATTTAAGTGTGAATATAATTTGAGAAGTTCAGTACATCAGCAACTTTTTGATTTGCTTAAATTCCAAAGGATTTGGGCCTAGATTTACGGAACTTCAGACGAGATTTAAGTTTGTACACATCTGCACTTTGTTAAACTTATTTTATTCCAGGATTCTTGGTAAGTATAAGGGCTTGTCTAACCAGTAAGACTGAATTTAAGTGGTTACAGTTAGGCAACTCCTCCAGAGTGCAGGTGGCTGCATGAATTTAAAATTGATCCATGTCAGTGGGGGAATAGTTATTTGAATTATCCCCCCAAGCATGAGAGTATGAACCATGCTTATTCAATCAGGTACTTCTGCAAAGATAAATAGAAAACAATACATTGTCGTGTTTGTTCTTTTTAAACGTAAAATAAAGCTGTTGTAGCTGGCTTACCAAAACCTTTGTGTGTGGTGCTTCATACTACAAAATTTGTCATATAAAGATTTGTTGTTTCCTGGTCATTGCCACAATATTATTTTTAGACTGCTTAAAGCTCAGGTGTGGTTTTAATTTTGAATATGTGTTTGTTATTCTAAAATGATATTAATATATATAAAAATATATATTATATATTTATATATAATATATAAATATATTATATAATATATGAAATATATAAATATATTTCTATTTAATATAATTATATATTATAAAACTTATTATAAATATAATTATAAAAATATTATATAATATATTTAATAAAAATATATAATAATATATTTAAATATATGTTTATATATAAATATATATAATATATAAATATATATATAAATATTCTAAAATGATAATCCTGTTACAACTGTCTATGTATGTATGCTGTTTTCATACTAATTTTAGTGAGGGGTGTGTGCCTTCTTTCACAGAGAGTTCTGGAAGCTGAAGAACAAGTACTGGTTATGTATCACAGATACTGGGAGGAGTATAGCAAAGGGGCAGACTATATGGACTGTTTATACAGGTAAGCTTTTCAAATGAGTTGTTAAGCTTTTCAAATTACTACAGTGATCTGCAGTTCAAGTTGAAGAATGCTGATTAGAAAGCAAGAGCTGAATGTGCCCAGAGTCAGTTTTGGAGAGAATGTGGTTATGGTGATGGAACACAAGAAAAAAAGGAATAATGCCTCAACAGGTTTTTCTGTGTACTGCACCTTGCCACTGAAGTAATTATGTAAGATGGTTCCTACTGTTCTTCCATTACTAGTATATTCTACCTCTGTTGTTTCTGATGTTGTAGTGCCAAATATGTTGGTGCTAATCAACCTGCAGTGAAATAGCTTATAATCATACGTGTTCTACAAGGATGGCATTGTACTGAAGTGTCCAGTTGAACCAGCATGGGTTGTTTCAAAGCTTAGCCACGTACCTTGGCAAAAACACAGATTTCCCTCCTAGAAGAGCCTTTCAGACAAGGTTATGTGCTCTTCGGGTCCTTTCTTTTCAGGTGAATGTTTGAACCACAGGGATTGCAGAGGGTGTAAAAATTGCTCCTTATTTCTTTTCTGAGAACTTCATAAACTAATAAACTTTTACAGGCAATCAGTTTTACACATTGTTTGGTTTGGGGTTTTTTTTATTTGTTTTTTAGATGATTAGAGCCAAGTCTATAAATAAAAACATAACTAACCTGTGTTTTTTTTTATACTTCTGCTGTTTCCTGCATCACAAATGTGTTTTGTTGCCACTAGTAATAGCTTAAGCAGACAAAACTTACCTATTCAAGAGCTGTTAAGAATTATAAGTGTATTGAGATGGCTTCAGATTTACTAGGATTTGAATTTTAATTCCACTCTTGACTGTAGGTGGAACATTCTAGTGTCCATTATGCATGTGATTCTCAGTAGGTAAATATAACTTTCAAGGCACTGTTAATATGGTACGTATTTGATGGCATGATGTGAGGATTTACAAAGGATTTGAAGACCTTTAGTATTATGTTAGGGATATGTATGTGTGGTCTTGTAGAATCTATTAAGTTATCACTAGCAGACTGGGAACAAATGTGATGGAATCCATCCTGGCCTTGCAAACTTTAGTTCCATAGTGTGTCACTGACTTAACTTGGAAGCTGATACAGGGGGAAAAGAAGAGTCCTATTTAATGTGTATAAGTCTTGCTGATTCTGCTTTCTGCAACAGTTTTTCTGAGTGCCTGAGTGCTTCTGATCATAAATCAGCAAATTAAAATATTTCTCCAGTAGCGTGAACTTGACTTTTTGTTTTATTTTTAAGCAAACTAGGGCATTTTTTTCCCCCAGACAGTTATTATGCACATGAACTAACCTGTACATAGATATAAGCTCAGTAGAGTGGCATTCATATACCCATGAAGCCAAGCTCTTAAACTCTGAAGTTATTTCATGCCAGCTCTGCCCATTCTAACTCTTCTTCCTGCTCTGCATATTGTGTTTTGGTCCAGAAAATGTTCTTGTTAGGTGTTCTGTTGGAAATAATTTTACTTCAATACTATATGTTTTTTCTTTGTGTTGAAATTCTGAATTTTGTCATATACCATCTTTTAAAAGTCTCCAAAGGGCATGACTTTGTGAAAGTATGATTTTTTTCAGTAATAAAATGTACATTGTAATGGGAACTAAAAGACCCTCTCACATGAAAGTAAGAAATAATCCAGTGCTTGATTCATAGTGTCATAGTGCACTGGACACACTTCGTTAAGTGTTACGCCAATTTTATTGTTTTCTGAGAGAATGTTTTGGGTGAAAGTACTTCTTAAGGCTGTTTTTTATGAGGCAGTTGGAGTTCTTTTCTTACTTGCACACCTGCTCTTAAAAAGGTACCATGAATTAGTCGACTCTGTTGCATCCCAGGATCTAATTTGTATAATTCTTCCAACAATGAAAACTGATTGATCTTTACAGCTAGTAATCTTAATGTTGTTTTTTAAATAGATCCCTTTAAAATTTAAATAGACTCGCATCTGTGCTTCTACCCTTACAGGTAATATTTGCAATGCTACTGAAATGTGACACACTTTCCTTTTGAGCAAAATTTATAAGATTCAAGACCAATCATGTGACTGGCAACAGAGTCAATATTTTCTTTCTTTGGTGTGATTTTGGTTTGGGATTTTTTTACCTACCCCTCTGGTTGCATTTTACTAGGAAAACAAATTTGGATTCATTTTGAAAACTAAAATCATATACATGCATGACTAAACCAAGGTGATAAAACTGGTGGAATAAGGAACACTTCATATTAAAAGAACTTCTTCAGTTGTTTTTGTAAGTTCTGATGATGAACGTGATAGATAAAAACAATGCAGGACAGGGGAGCTTATCAGTGTCTTGGTGCTGTAACTGTTTTAACTGTACTTGTAAAACATCTGGTTTGTGTACCTTTATTTCAGGTAACCTGGAGAGTTTTCTTATATTGTTTTAACAGTTGAAGTTTTAAAATCTGATCATAATAAAATCCTGAAAAGTAAATGCACGTAGTGCAACTTTCGCTTTGTTCCAGTTTGTGTTTTTTTTTCTGTTTGTTTCCTCCAAGCACTTGTAATAATACTAGCATGTTAACGTATAGTAATTTTTAGTCCTTTCAGCTAATTTTAGTTCCGTTTATTTTTGTACTTTTTATGTGAGACGTCTTCCTTCTCTTTCAGGATTAAACTTCAGCCAGTTTTGTCATGATAGGAGTAAATTGTATTCTGATTCTAATAGTATCAACAGTAAACTGTAACACAGTTCAAACTGATAATAGTTCCAATCCTCTTCTCCAGTCCCCTTTCTTCTAAGTGTTAAGAAGCTGCAGGTCTTAATCTTGTTTACTGATTATGTAACAATAAGTGTGGGGAAGATTTAAACAAGAAGTGCCATCAACATTTGAGACCCAGTATTAGTGATATTTTTCTACTGAAACTTCTTCCATTGGCAGAACTGTCTTCATTTTCACCTAGAGCATTTGGTAACTGTGGGAGATTTATTTCCATATCAGCTATTTATTATTGGTCTCATCATTTTGATACAGCTGTTGGGTTGATAAGGTTTTAGTCTCTGCAGTGCTTCGTAATGAAATGGCTTTCATTTATTAGCTAATCTTCAAATTGTGGTAAATTACTTTAACCCTATTTTACAGACCTGTAAACCAGTGAGTAATCTGTTTTAAGAGTGAATCAGAACAGATACTGGATTATGAAAACATCCAGCACTGAGCACTTGTATGTGCATGCTACATTTTATACAATTTGTGTATTTATACAATACACATTAAAGCATTCTGCTTGTATAAAGCACAGTGGTTCTGGTGCTTTTAATATAGCTCTTGTGAAGTTGCCATTGCATGTTTTCATTGAAACATTAGCAAAAAAAAAAAAAAAAGTAGGTGTGAATGAACCTCTGAAAGGCATCCATTTCAACCTTGTGCTCAGAGTAGGGCTAGCTTCAAAAGTTAAACCAGGTTGCTTAGGTTTTTGTTGAGTCATATTCTGAACTCCAAGGACAGAAATTTTGCTGCCTTTGCGAACAGCCTGTTTTAGTGTTTGATTACTCATTCTAAGAAATTTCCCTCTGTGTCTGTTTGGAATTTGTCATGCTGCAGCTTGTGTCCATTATGTCTTGTCTTTTCTCTGTGCTCCTCTGCGTATCTTCATCTTATGTATGTCTCATGCTCTGCACTGTAATGTACCCATTTATCTCTTTATGCGGTTGCATATGCTTTCTGTAGCTTGCAAAGCCATTTAATTGTGCAAGTGCTAGGATGAAGAAAATCTTAAAAACCAAACTGAATGCTTCTGAAAACAAACTGTAATAGTCCTAGCTAATTAGTTACTTTTTAAAAATTGCCTCCTGTACATCAGTAGAGTGAATGATATTGCCACATAAGGTCTATCCATTTCTTTGCCCATGAGCACTTGCAGTGGAGTGTCAAAATCATTAGCAGCATTCTTGGTGTGATTTTCAGAAAGCTTCAGTTTAGGTTTATTCCTGTATACTGTTCTGCTAGACCCACGTGCCATTTTGGGGACCAGTGTAGCAGTCTGACTATAGGCATAGGAGGTGGGGGGGGACACCAAAAATGGTGGCTATACAGAAGTTTATCTTTGGAGAGCTTTCAGAGGATGAAAAAATCTGAATACAGGGCGTTGACCCATTTTAGTTAAAGAATTGTGGTACTTCTAAACATACAGATAAATGCATGTTGTTTTGTGGTGTCATATCCTGGATGCACAAAGACTTAAAAGAGGTAGATTCTTTTGGCTTTATCATGAGGCACATAAAATAACCAGGAGCTGACTTGAGATAGGTATGCTTTTAGGTTTACTAGATTCAAGCCGAATTTCACAATGTCTATTTTGCCAACACTGATACTGGTTTCTTATCCAGGAGTGTGTAATTCAAACTACTAAAACCAAATAAAACATTACAAGAAATAAAGTCTAGTCCATCTGACAAGGCTTCTGAAATCCGACCCCTCAAGGACACAGTGGGCTATTGAGATGTGTAATGTTGCTTTGGGAGTGTGGTCACTGTGTCTAGAACAGTAACCTGTGGTTACAGTTTTGTTCTTGGTTGATCTGAAAGTACCAAATACTTGAAAGTTACCAAGTAACCTGTCCCAAATAATTAGCTACCCTTCTAATTCTTACTTTTTTTTTTTTGCAGGTTTTTTTTCTTTGCTAAATACCTAACTTATTTTATTTTGCTGTATTACCAAGTCCCTTATCCTTGAAACAAATGGCCCACAAAAATATTCATGTACCAGACATTTTCCTGATACTGCTAGTTTAGATGTAACACCATCTTTCAGTATTCTGCTTTAAAGTAGGTATTTGTTTTGAATAAGTCTTGTAGTAGTCTTCTACATTGCAACCTTTTTAACTTTTTTCTGGAGTGGAAGCTTGGTGGATGTGTTTTGAGGTGTGGGTACCAAAAGGTATGTTGCTTTGCTAATACCATGAAAGGAAGCAAGCCTCAGTTTTCTCATCTTGTTGCCATTTTCATCATCAGATAATAAAGCATAAGCCTGCACAGGTGCACTATCAAGTAATTGGGCCTGAGCTGTATGATCAGGCATTTCAAATTTTCACCTGAAAGTTTTATCTCAATAGTAGCAAGAGTCAGTGGGCAATTTCTGATATTATCAATTCAGGACCAACTCTTGTCTTCACAGTAAGTTATAGATGAGCCTTATGGATTGTCTTCTAAAAGTAAGAAGTACAGAGGAAGTGTTTGATGCAGTTATTCAAGGTGAAAAATGGTTAATGACTTCAGTGGAGAACTTGGTTTGAGATTATACTGTTTGCATATGTTTTGCAGTTATTTGCTTGTTCTTGATTCTGGAAGTTGATGGTAAAAGTAGGGGAAGGAGAGAGGAAATGTGGGCAAATTTGGTTTTGAGACAGAGCGTGGTGAAGCTCTTGCCAGGAGTGTTTCTGCCTGCCTGCTTCTTGCCATCCCCTTTTTGCTTGGGCTACCTTATCTAGGTTAGATTTGTTTATTCACTTGTGGCTATGTTAGTTTTAAGATTAATCAGTTGCCCGATCTGGATTTGCTGAGAAGACATGTACTGATGAAAGAGGGTGTGAATGAGGAGAGCATAGGGCTTTCCTTTTTAGTAAGCTTAACAGGGAAAAGCAGAATGGTGGCTGCTGCCTTTGTTCGCTGGTGGGGTGGGGGGGGCTGAGTATCATTAAGGAGCATGCCTAAGGCTTGTGTTCCAGCTATTTGGATGTCCACGCAAATTGTATGTGAAATGGTAGGCCTATAATCTTCTACGCAGACTTGCATCTACAATTTATGGTGGTTATTGATGGTAGCAGAGCAGTTTATAGTACTCTGTAAGACTCTGGGATCTGAAAGTAGGCTAGGCTACTGGTAGCCTGCTAGTAGCCTAGTAGGCTAGGCTAGTATTCCAGCTTGTCACCACTACACAAGTCTTCCTTAGTTGGACTCTGTTCATTTTTAAACTGAACCATTGTATTTCTTTTAAGGGAATACTGAGAATTAAGAGGGATGTTTTATCAGGTCTTGCACAGAAACCATTTTCTGTTCTTTGTAATAACTATACATACAGTAGTGAATACTAAATTAAAGAAAAGCATTTATAACATTTTTTGTAGCTGTTAATTAAAATAATTTCTCCAAATTCTTCTCTTTAAAGTTTGTAATACAGCTGTTTGCTAGTTATCATGACCTGAGTAAGGAATCCTAACTGACAAATATTGGCCCTGTAAAAGTTTACACTATTTTTGTGTCTTAGCCTGAGAGAAATGCAAAATAATAAACATTACAGGTAGAAGTAAATACATGTTTACCTAAAAATAGCTGATGTTCGGGATTGTTTTTCTATCATTAAAACTAAACAGACTACTATCACTCTGGTACTAGTCAGCTGCCCAGAATTTAGCAGTTACTTTGCATATATGTGTATGAATAATATAGTAGAGTATGTTGAAAAGTTTAATTCTTACATAAATATATTGCACACCAAGAAAGTGGTGACAGTGATCTCTCATGCTGCTGTTGGGTATCTCAATTGCTAACACTGTGTTGTTTTATCTAATATGATGTAAGGTCTTTGAAATGGAAGCAATTTGTATTTTAAGAATTTCCTACATATAGCAATGAGATTGGTTATAAGAGGTTATCTTTTGTGATGTGGAACACATTCCATGATTCCAAATTTATTAAAAAAATAAAATCCCACAAGCTTAATTTTTGCCTGTTTTGATTAGAATATCTTTATTTCTATAGGTACCTCAACACACAGTTTATTAAGAAGAACAAATTGACTGAAGCCGATCTTCAGTATGGTTATGGAGGGGTGGATATGAATGAACCATTGATGGAAATAGGAGAGGTAAGTATCTTTGAAAATGGGAGTGGATATAAACTATATTCAGAAGTGCTGTATGTCTGGCTGCATCCTTTTAAATCTGACTTTTCTAGGTCGCAGAATCTGAATAGTTAATACAGTAGAAGATATAAGCACTGAACCCTTTGTAAAATGAGGTTACAGTTTTGATGTAGAAAAATATAGTGATGGGACAAATACGAAAACTACTGGGGAGCTTCAGTATAAAATGTGGTAATAGATACCACTTTGCAGAAAAATTTTGTTTTATTAAGTGATGCTACTATCCAGAAAATATTTTGAAGAAGCACTGCTTTTGTTTTTGGAAACCCTTGAAATGCTACTTTTAGGCTTCTATTTCTTGATGTCACAAAATGTAACAGCTTTTGCTGAGGTTAGTCTTCTCTACATCTTATTTTCTAGGGCAAGCTGTTTCGTACTTCTGTTCTAGCAATTTGGGTAGAGATTTTGAAAGAAAAACCAGACTTAAAAAGGCTGACAGGCTGGGGGCTAGGCTGAAGAAAACCACCAGAAACATGATGTACTTTAAGTCAAGGCAGTTTAGGATTGAAAATTCTCTCAGCTACCTGTGCTCTCTCCAAGGCTTGCTGATCAGTGGTGTCTGTAAAGGCTTATCAGAGCTTGGAAGTACATATTGCTGCACTGTTTGTGATATCTCAAAATGGCATAAATGTTATTCCTTATTTCCTCAGAATGAGTTTTAGCCAAGTCTGTTCCCACAATTGTCAAAGGTAGTCTTTAGCTCTGTGAATCACTGTTAGTTCAGATGCTTTGGGGGCTGGGAATAGGTCTAGGCTTGTGCTTGGTGCTGTGTGATGCTGTTGTATTAATGAATTCTTCCTGTGTTTCAATGTTCTATACCATTCTGAGATATCACCTGAAGGATGGTAGCGGCAGCCTTTGTCCATAGTTTTCTGCCCTATGATATGTTTACCAATGAACAACAAAATAATTCAACTTTTTTTTTGAGTATTTCATTTTCCTCATGTTGATGGAATCTTAAGGAAGGACAATGACTCACACTTTTCTTCAGGCTTCCCAGCAGTCATTCCTAGGATGGTACATCCCTAGCTCATCACTTGGGCAGGTTATGGGGAGGGTCAAGATTCTCAAACTGTAGCTGGCAGCCTTTGGGTTTTGATGAAGATGTTCAGATGATGATGTCTGGAATTCTACTAATGAATTTTTCATTATCTCACTCCCTAAGACTCCCTTTCTGTTTAACAAATTCTGTCTTTGTAATTGGTAGTAGTGGGAGGTGAATTTTGGATCTTGAGGCAGTAAAGATAATCTGTCTTTGTTACTAGAGTAGGATTAGGTTTATGGCAGTTACTCCTTTGCCCAGAAAAAGAATGGAGGCTTGAGCCCTACGCTCAAGTAGGTTAATGCATTGAATTGCAGCACTGGTTTTGGTGAATTCATTGCCCCAGAAATAAAGTAATTCACATTTCTTAACGTGCAAGGCACTCACCAAGTTTATCAAGTCTTTGTTTTGAAAGCATTTTCTCCTTCATTATGGTCTCTGTGTAGGTTTCTATGTTTTATTCTTTGGATTGCACTAGTGGCTTTGATAAAGGTCTTTATAAAGAGATGAACAGTTGAAATAATGGAAGGAATTATCATTTATTCCTCTTTAGATGTCTGAAGTGATTTGTCCTTTATCTACCCAAAAGCAAACATGTCTCTTTTATATGTAATTCTCTTCAATCTCAGCATGAAGTTATTTCAGCGAGAAATAATGCCCAGTGTTTGCAGAAGCAGAACTGTACTCTCTATATACTGAAGTTTCTGTCCCAGCATCACTCCTGTGTGTTAATAAAACTTTGTGAGGTTTTCAGTAATCTTAAACAAGTACATGCTTGCTTAGTTCTTCTTGGGTATGTAATGGTAGGTACATATGAGACATCTGAGTTGTGTATGTGATGTATATGGGCATGGCTTCAAACAGTTTATCATCCTGATAAGCATTCCAGACACTCAGTAATTGTTGTACTAGGAAAATGCAGGATGAGATCAGTTGATGAAAGTAGTGTGGCAGTGCTTGCAGGAGATTTAAATTTTTTTTCTGTCTCTGTTAATGAATGCATGGTGAAGGATACTGCTTTTCTGAGTTGGGCTCCTATCACCGTGTTTGGACTTCTGAGTTTTCAATGATTCTGAGAGCCCTGAGCTAAAAGGTAGTTAAGATGTGCCTTCTGTTCCCTCACCCCCACCCTCCCCAACTTCCCAAACTGGATTCTGGAAAATGGAAGAAACTGCCGTGTTCTGTATTGTCAATCAAGGTTGACAAGTAAGATCAGTCCCTCTCTTTGAGGAGAAAAAGTCTCTTGAACTAGTACATCAAGTTGCTGAATTGACCATCTCGTAATCACTGCATCCAAGGCTGCCTTGGAGCATCACATTTCCAACGAGCCCTTCGCTGTTGGTGAGCAGGAGGTCAAGCATGGCACCTCTCCTTGTCGGTTCCTCTGTTACTTGCAGAAGGAAGTTGTCTTCCACACAATCGAGGAACCTCCTGGATTGATTGCTTGTGCCGGGCCTTACCTTTACTCCAACAGATGTCAGGGTGGTTGAAGTCCCCCATGAGAACAAGGGCCTGTGAGTGAGAGGCTTTTCCTGTCTGTCTATAGAGTGCTTCATACAGAGATTCCTCTTGATCAGCTGGTCTGTAACAGATCCCCACAGTAATGTCCCCCATCGCTGTTCTCCCTTTAACCCTGACCCACAAACTCTCTGTCGACTGCTCACTTGTCCCCAGACAGAGTTCCATGCTCTCCAGCCTATCCCTAACACAAGTAGCAATTCCCGATCCCTGCCTGCCAGGCCTGTCTTTTCTAAAGAGCCTGTAACCTTCCATTCCAACACTCCAGCCATAGGAGCCATCCCACCATGTTTCTGTGATGCCTGTTATATCATACTCCCACTGTCATGCACACATCTCTAATTCCTCTTGTTTGTCCCCCATGCTACGGGCATTGGTATAGAGGCATCTATTTTAATTTTAATTTTTTTTTGTGGTCAATATTTTAATTTTTAAAGCTGAGGTCCTGTTAATTGTGTCAAAGCTTTCTTAGTAGTAATTTTTCCTCTGTCCTTACTGATTTTGGTACTTTCATTTTTTCAGTCTACTATTCAGTGGTAAGTGTTTTTTAGAAGTCTCAGACATGTGTGGGTATTCCCCCCATATGAGGGATCACATTATCTCCTTTGGGTTTTAAATCTGATTTTAACTTAAGTGTACAAACTCCTTTGAACGATTGCAGTTGTATTTTCAAAAATGGTATGTTTTGGAAGCAATACTTCAGCCACTAAAGTCTGAGATATTTTGGTCCATTTGATTGATAGGGTGACCCATCCCTCATATGAAAGTGATTTGAATTCCATTCAAGTCAAGTATTATCTTGCAGCACTTTGCCGAAGCTGTATGCACCTTAGCTTGGAGGTGCTCTCTGTGTGTTTGATGTAAGGATTCTGTATCTTTGACCTCTAACAAATTGGCTAAGGGACGTTCTCTTTTGGCAACTGAGGTGTATTTTGCTATCATTTTTAGAAATAGTGGTGTCTGCACACATTCAAACACTTCAGTTAGGCATGTTACTTACGTATTACTGTGCAGATGTTTTGTTTATATTTACACTCAAAACCTGTCCTCATAACCGATTTGCTTATGGTCGTTATGTGCATTTGATAATCCTTGATAGAGTGGAATCAAGGAATAAGTAAATCAGTCCTATTAGGTATGTAGAAAGAATGCAGATTGGGAAGCATGCATTCAGACATCGCCTGACTAGAAATTCTGTTTGATGCTGCTAGTGTACAGATCTGTGTGATCTTCATCCAAATGCAGTCAGATGTTCTGGAAGAAAGATGCTAAAATAACATAATGACACATTGTTTGTGTGAGGCAAACAAAATAATTTAGAAAGGAGAAAGGAGAGGGTATCTAACAATTTAATTTTTGATATCCTGGATGGGAATTGTGTCATCTTTGGTTTTGTTTGGGTTTTTTGGGGGGGTTTTATTGGCATTTTTTATTGACGTAAGCTTGCATTGTCTTCTGACAGCTAGCTCTTGATATGTGGAGAAAATTAATGATTGAGCCACTGCAGGCTATCCTTATCCGGATGCTCCTCCGAGAAATAAAAAAGTGAGTGCTTGTCTGTTTTTCACTTTTACACAGTGTGTGGGGATATTGCACTTTTTTACTTTAAAAAGCCTGGGGGCTTTAAACAAATTCTTTTATGTTTTTTTGTTTTTCAAAGATAGCTCATTACCTGATGATGATGGTGTTCTGTCGGCTTTTCTCATTATAGCTACATATCTGTGATTTGCATGTGTAGAAAAAGACTCTGAAAATAATTAATTTGCTGCAATCTGAGGGTAGTGATCTTTAATGTTTCAGTAACGTAACCCTTCTAATCAATTGAATTGGGGAGTAGTTAGTATAATTCTTCAGGTCCCATAGGATGCCTTTTGCGTTTTTCTCCACCTGATGCTGATTGTTAATGGATTCTGTGCTGTCAGTAAACTAAAGGACCAGGACTTACAGAAAAATTTGCCAAAGCTAGAAAAGCTATGTTTCCTTGCATGGGACCCAAAATGATTCTTGCTTATCTGCCCGGGAGACTTAAGCTTCTATTTTTCTGTTGTTCAGAAGAGTGACTTCACTTAACATTATTGGTACTTCACTGCAATGAAATTGAAATCAATTTTTTTGCACTTTGAGGGAATTTCCTATTTTATTTCTGATACTTTTGTTACTCTAAAGCAAAGACCCTGGTAGTTACAGGGCTTGGGACTTTTAAAGCTTTGATTTAAAACTTTTGTACTATTTAACTCCTAAAGAATCTTTTTATTTATGAGTAAACAGAAATTTTGAAATATACTGCAGGCCTTATGTGTAGTTGTAAGTTCCATCGGTTTCTACACTTTTACTACTGTTCAGGGTAGCTCTAGGGTTGCCTAATGGCTGGGGTCTTTTTAAGTGATTGCATGCCTGACTCAAGTGACCAGACTAGTGTAGGTAAATTGAGTGAGACAATTTGGCTGACTGAGGTTCCTTGGACAAGCACTTGGTCAGAAGAAGGCTGTATTTATAAGACATTCAAGAACTGATTTTATTACTACAATTTTATTTTTCCTTCCTGAATCAAATTTTTGGCAACTAAGTAACTGACGTGATATTTCTGTCTGGTATTTCTGAAGCCAGAAAGCATTTACTTGTAGTTGTTGACTCATGTTTGCTTTGTAACCAGTGTTAATGCTGCTTTATCCATATGTTTACTATAACAATTTATTTATACTAAATGAAGATTCTGTTATACATGGTGAAGAAAATGCTGCTCTGGTACATCAAGCACAGTGACATGGAAGACGCGTTTTAGTCATTCTGTGTATTTCATTGGTGGGTTGGAGTAGAATTCTGTTAAAACCTTTTTCAACAGACATCTGATGCCTCTTAAAATAATGGTATGTATTTACCTTGAGGCTGGCTGCAGATCTCAGAAGGATATTTAGATCAAGACTGTTACTGGCTTGTGGAGCATAAAATTTTGAGACTGTAAGAAGTTGACATTATTTGTTATTAAACCATTTGGAAAGTTTTAAATAAAACATGAGTCTGGATTTTTTTTTTTTCCCTTGGTTATTAAGGATTCTTCGATGTGATGTCAAAGAAGTTAATTCAACTCTGTTTCTCAGAATACACATCTTAACAATTCATATTAAGTTCTAGCCAGTGTGATCTGCATATCATGTAGCAAGCTATATGAGACAGAACTTATTATAGTTGTTCTTCCTAGTATCATGAAATGTAGGGCTTGCTATGGGTATTCTGAGGATGGCCTTTCCATGTGATGGGCATATGGGCTTGTTGCTGTTCTTTGCTATAATTCTACTGGTCAGTACAGTTTGTAAGAGGCAATTTTGAAGACATTGCTGCAAATTACTGTTAGATGTATTTTAGCATTGAGTTCAGCAATTCAGGGATTAAACAAGAATTTTGAAGAGATGGGTATTGATAAGTTACATCTGGCAGAAGTGCAAGAATATGCATGGGAAGAATATTACTTAAAAATTTAATAAAATTACTAATACATATATATATATACTTCTCTATTAGATGCCTTCTGAAGTGTAGTACTTAAGTGTGTGCATGGTGTGGTTTGTAAAAATGTTTTACAAAAAAAACCAAACCCAAATTTACATAGATGGGACAGTTGAACTCCTTATAACCAGATTTTTCATAGTATGTAGTGATATGTAGAATCGATAACCAACATTGTAGTCAAGTGGTTCCATATAAGAGTATGTTTATTACTGTACTGGAAAAGGTAGGGGGAGCACAGCCATAAATTTTGCTTTTGGGTTTATTTATCTATGTATTTAATAAAAATTTTAAGAAGACAACGTCTGACAAATCTTGAGCATATCAGTTTTTTAGAAGCTATGAAGTTGTGAAATACACTATACATTACAATAAAATAAACAAAACTTTTTTGGTACATAAAAATAAGTAAATACAAGTCGTGACTTGTGGTTCAGCTGAACAAGATGGCTAAACTGGTTTAAGAGTTTGCTGCTGCCAAAAAGGAGCAAGCTGTGCTCTTCTGCCTTTCTTGTGCTGAACTTGGTGCTCATCTAGTCCCTTAGTGAACTAGCTCAACTGCTAATATGACTGGAAACTGTCTTGGCTATTATTTCTCCCAGATTGGCATGGTGAGTCAGTTGAGCAAAGAACTAGATGAGTGCTAGAGCAGTGCAAGAGAGAGAAGGCTCTGACTGAGCAAAAGGGAACAGAATTAGCCCCTTTGAACAACAGTAAAATCATTTAAGCCTGTCTTGTCTGACTGCACTCCTCTTAATATAGAGTTTTGAATATAACACACTTTCTTCCCCCTCCCTCTAGCCCAAGCACTCCTCCTACAAGGCAAGCTGAATCTCAACTTACGCATTTTTGTTTCAACACAACAGGAAGCCGTCAAGATCTTGAATTGTGAGAAAACTCAATTATGAAATTCTTAAACAGAAATAATTTGGAAATTGTTCAGGTGCTATCTCAAATGACATGAGTGCTTAGTACAGACTAACCTGGAGAGGCTTCTCTACTAAAGATAAACTAACACTTCCTAACTAACTGAACCTATTCCTGTCTAAGCTGATACATTATTTACACTATTTGTTTGAAAGGAAAGCTATTGCAATTTAACTTTTTAATAGTGTTCAAAGCAGGCTGTTCAATTCACAGTGAATTCTATAGTTAGTTGTTCTCAATAGGCCATTGGTCTGACACAGCAGAGCAGTTCTTTTCAATGGTGGAACTTTCTTTTAATGAGTACGGTATTTATTATTGTACCTTTAAATAGGTTCTGTGGGGGCTATAGCAGTACACTGCAGTACATATTAAACTTCCACTGCTAGCTTCATTCTTAAGATAGGAACAAAGTGGAGTTAATATAAACAGCACAACTTCCTTGACTTTGTGTTGTGTAACTTTCTTCATTTCTTTTGAAAAAAGCTCATCATCATCCAGCTTAGTGGGATTTGCATTTCTAGCGTTTTATCTTTTTGTCCAGACTTTGCACCAAATACCATCTCTCCCTTCTGCCCTCCAAGATGTCCTGTGCCATCGCTGCCTCAAATTGCATGCAGCTGCTCTGTAGTTGTATGCATCCAAATTGCCTGCTCGCTATTGCCAAGAAAGAAAATACACATTTAATAGACCTCCACCTTGGCGGGATTCATTTTGGTTTAGTGAATGCTTTTACTGCTACAACTTCAATGAAAATTACTCTCAAAAGATCTTTCAAATTTTGTTGGAACTAGCCATTTGCATTACAAATTCTTGGGAGCAGAGTACCATTTGTGTAAAAAAAACCAAAACCTTGCAGATGCTGGAGCAGGCAAAACTCATTCCATACTGTGTTTCTTTTCATTTATTGCCTTCGTATTATTAGGTCTCTGCTTGGACAGCCTGTCTGGCTGTTTGGTGCTTTTCCATGGAGCATCTACCTCCTGCGCTTTTTAAGCTTTTTCCTAATGATACATTGACCTTTGAATTCCCTGGGCCTGACCTTTGCTGCCCCCTTTCCTCCTGCAGCTGCAAGGGGGAAGTCTGTGAAGTGGCATGTGAACCAGGTAGCTGGGAGCTGGGTCTTCGTCTGTTACTACAGTAATGCTTCTTGTGTTTGTGTCACCGGTATCTTTCTACATCCAAAACCCTATATACATGTACCCCAACCTCAGGTGGACTGGCCTGTCTCTTGACAGAGTCCTACTTTGTAATATGCTGAATTTTTAGTTACTTAGCTTTCCACATACAAGGACATCCTGCCGTGTTCATAAGCTGCGTGCATCCTGCAGCAGACCATGCTCCTGGACCTCCCAGGGTGGACCTGGGTCTGGGCTCTGCTCTGGTGTTTCAGTTCTTCCCTTCTGTGGCATGTTTCTGCCTCTGCCATTGTATAACCAGGCCCAGCAGAGGGACATTGGCAAGAATGCAGGGTGTGATTATATGTACCTAAACACAGATTTATTCCATTGGTTCAGCTACCAGAACCACAGGAAACCTTCCTGTCCTCCTGGGGGAAATGAGCCCATCCCCTCTAAAGCAGTTACCCAGTAGGTCAGCTTGTTTGTAACAGGTGACCAAGCTGTGTAAACCATACAGTAACTGCTTGTGATCTGTTAAGAGCGCTAGTTTTTTCCAGCCATCATGGGTATATGGTAGTATTTAAAAACAATGTACATTATTAACAGTGTTACGAACACATGATTATGTTCTGGTGTATGTATCCTGCTGTGGTTTTCCTGCTAAACCTCTGTAGCTTATGCTCTTGGGCATTCTCTAGAGGTTTTATCAATTCCAAACCAAAATGGATAAAATCTGCAAAATTATTTCTCCTCCATTCCACCCTAGCTTAGATGAGTGTATGGTAATGCTTGGGTGTGAAGCATTTTTGCTGGCTTTACTTCTTTTTTTCCTTTCAATTTTTTTTAAATCATTCATATTAATGACTTTCCTATATCAGCATAGGTTTCTAGGAGAGAACTCATTTTTCAGTGCAGTCTGGGTAAAATTTAAAGTTCTATATACATGTATATACGTGTACATTTAAAAATTAAAACCTTTGCAATTATAACGGCTGATGCTTAAGTGTAAATACACCTTTGTAAATCGTATTTTAGTATTACTTAATACCTGAGGAGCTAAGGAATACTTTTTACTTCTTTGTAAAGTGTATGTAAAAGGTGGTCTTTTTCAGAACAGTTGATGTTTTAAGTAAGTTGCTGCTGCTGCTGCTCTAAGTCTGGGTCCATTATTTCCTGTCTTTGCAAAGGAATGAACACTAATGGTTTTAGCATGCAAAGCACTTGTTTTGATTACTTTTGTTTTCAACTGAATGAGACTAAAGATAATATTTTCTTCACTTGAACTCGCTCATTTGAAGCTAAGAACTTGATGCAAGGTTTCCTTTTCAAATGTATGATTAACAATTGTGATGATGCTTCAAGTATGTTATTTGTTCCACTTGACAACTATGTGTTGAATAGTAGATATTCAGAAAAGAAAATAGCGTGCTGCTTGCTGTCATGCTGACAAAAATTATTACTGGTTTGGGTTTTTTTTTTTTGGCAGGGGCAGGAGTGTGAAGGTAGTCTATTTAATAAATGCTACAAATGCAAGATAGAACTTAACATAACTTTTAAAGTACTTGCTTAGAGTATGTAATTTGGAATACTTGTATCCTTAGCAAAGACTTGGAAATTTCATGACCTGCAAATGCTTTTGAACAGTTTTTGAATTGCTGTCTCAACAATTTAAATGTTTAGGAGAGAAAGAAGAGTGCATTTTTTTCCTTTTAAGATTAATCTTCTTCAGTTTTGCCAGTTTAAGCAGAGGAATTTACTGGAAAATGCTTTCATCCAATTTTATTTCATTTGGCTATCAGAGAAGTTACACTAGATACCTACATTCTCATGAGTGTTCTCTTTGCCTATTTCAGTGATCGCTGTGGAGAAGACCCAAACCAGAAAGTAATCCATGGGGTTATTAACTCCTTTGTTCATGTTGAACAGTATAAGAAAAAATTCCCCCTAAAGGTAGATACACGTTTCTGATTTTTTTTTTTTTTTTTTAATTTTGAATTTTAACCTAGTATATGCATTGTTTGTCCTTTAAAAAAAAATCTCCCTTTTAGTTTTATCAGGAAATTTTTGAGTGTCCTTTTCTGAATGAAACAGGGGAGTATTATAAACAAGAAGCTTCAAATTTATTGCAAGAGTCAAATTGCTCACAATACATGGAGAAGGTAAGAGACTCTTCTGTACATATGCAATAACTAAAATCTAATGTTATCAACTTACTGATTATACATGTTTTCCCATACAACTCCATAATTCTTTGTTGTATGCTTTCGTGAAGTTTAAACTGTACTTTTTAGTGTCATGGTTAACCTGAGTATAAACTACAAACCTTGCCTATGGATGGACTGTCAATTTTAAAATATTTTATAATAAATTATAAATCAATTTCATTAAAAGTAAAAGAAAAGGCAAAACCCGACTTGTATCAAGTTGATGAGTATTGCTTCCTCACCTCCTTGTTTTCCTTCTGTTTGTAGTAGCATGAGTTCTAGCAACATGATGGTTAGAGAAGGTTATATGATAGAGTTGTTACAGAGCATTGTTAAAAATTACATACTCTGAGTGAATTTTCTTTTGTTTTGCTTTGTGGTGTATGAAGTCAGGTTGTGGTTAAATTGCTTGCTATTCTTATACCTTGCTTGTGAAAGCAAAGATTAATACAAGGCTAGGAGTCAGTCCTCAGTGCTGTGCTGCCCACACTAACAAGATGAGTTGAGAAGGCTGTGAGATTGCTTTCAACCACAAGGAACAAAAGCTAATGGTTGCACACCTGAGGTGAAATTGGGGAACAGGCTAAGACTTCAGCTAAACCAAAAGAAATGCAGATTCGGTTTGTCTGTCATTGGCAGCCTGCAGCTGCCCTTCTCTCCCTAGGCTTCCCTCACCTTCACCAAATATATGAATACTGACATAAAAGTAATTATGACTTATTTTATAATAATACCTATTTCCTTCATTGAAGTCATAAAGAAAGTTTTTATTGATAGCTCAGATGTACTCCTATACTTTTTGAGTATATGTTTACATGCAAGCACGTGATTTTGGAACAGTGAAGTGACTCTTACAATCATATAATTAGGTGTTGTGGTAAAACTTCCTCAGGAGGAGTAGGAAGTGAAGTAGGAGAAACCGGGAACAAAGTTGAAGGGAAAAGGAAGTTTTGAGAACTACTGAGAGCTGTTAGACAGGCTGATTCAAAAGAGCAAATGTAATTTTTCATCAGCCTGGACAAGTTCTTTTTTAAAGTGTGTTACTTATTTGTGTCTCATTCTACCTACATAAATGGCTGTATATTCATGGTTCTATATTGGTTGTCTATATTGGTACATAATTGTCTATATTATATAATGTTATATTGTTCTATATTCGTGATTCTATATATCTATATTGTTAATATTTCATCAGCTCTTTTCATCAGCTCTCAGTTTACAAACTTGTTTGTAGGTTTTGGGTAGATTAAAAGATGAAGAAATGCGGTGTCGGAAATATTTGCATCCCAGCTCATATGGCAAAGTAATTCATGAATGCCAACAGAGAATGGTAGCTGATCACTTGCAGTTTCTACATGCAGAATGCCACAATATTATCAGACAAGAGAAAAGAAGCGGTAAGTCTCAATGGTCACAGTAAGTGGAAATGGTTTTTGTTTTCTTCTTTTAGCATTGCCATTTGCTATCTTTATTCAGTGACCTTCAGTGTGCTTAAGCATTTTCAGCTAGTACTAGTACTGTTACCTATAAAGCCCAATTAAAGCCTGAATGACGTTTTTCTTTTACCATGTAATACATTCTTACTCTTCCAAATACCTAGTCAAAACCTTCTTTTTATTGTTAACAACCCTTTATTTCGACCAATACTCTTTCCTCGTCTTAGTTGCCTTAAAAACACGTTGAAGTCCTGTGTCCTGTAGAATTGATCATATTTTATGCTTATGTCTTCATTTGTAAACCAATGACTCTGTCTTTACAGATTCTTCATCATCATAATCAGTCAGGATTATAAAATACTTTGGCTTCTTTTCATAGCCACTTTTTATTGTCCTAAATCTTTTGTGACCTTTCGTCCCAGATCCTTTTTATAAGGGGAGATGCTCCTATAGTTATATTCCCTGCCTGACTAAAAGAAATCTGGTTCTTGATGACTACATGCCTTTTGCCCTTGAAAGAATGCTTATTCTTGCATGGAAGATGGTATCCATTATGTGAAACAAATTATTTTTCACAGTCAAACTCAAATTGTATCCAGTAGTAGTGTTCAATTTCTAAAGAGTTTGGCAAATTTGATCAGAGCTTGGGTCCTTAAGAAAGAAAAAACAAAACTCATAAAAAAAGCAGTTGCTTATTTACAGCTTTTCTAACCTGAGAAAAATTTCAAGCCATCACTAGAGCATAACGAAATGTCAAGAAGATACCTAATTAATTTTACTGAGCTGCTGCTAAGGGAGATTTAGTGAAGCCAAGGATAAAAATAAGCTGGCACAATACTTTTCCATACTAGCCCACATCTCTTCTTGGAGTTTCTCCTAAATAAACAGTATTGGAAGAATGACTTTGTGACAGTGACAATACTCAATGAATACTGATATTAGCCCTACTATTTCCCTTTTTGCTTTTGTCAGTGGTCCAGTGTATGTTAATTTTTTATTGTTTTTTTTTTTTTCAGAACAGTTGGTCGTGTTTCAGTCTTTGAAAAGTTCTGTGTAAAATGGTAGTACTATATTAAGTGTTGATTTTTAGTATTTCTAAGCATATTCTATAAAATTGTATCTCTATTACAGACATGGCAAATATGTATACTCTGCTTCGTGCTGTGTCAAGTGGTTTACCTCATATGATTCAGGAACTACAAAACCATATCCATGATGAGGGCCTTAGAGCAACCAGCAATCTTTCTCAGGAAAATGTGAGTTTCCTCAGGCAGCTCAAGTTACCTGTTTGATTAACTTTCCAGATGAAATGTTTACCCTTTTCTTTTTAGTCTATTCTGTTGTTTTGTTTTGTTTTGTTTGTTTTTAATATTTTTTTTTTTATTTTGTCTATATGAAATTGGTTTGGAACATTATGGGTAAATTGTAACTTCTAATCAGCACGCTTAGGTGCGTGACACATACCTATCCTGAGAGTCAGTTGTTGTGATCTAACCCAGAAACAACTACAGCTAGAGATTTCTCATTGTTGTTTGTTTAATGCTGTCATGGCAAGTAGGTCCTTTTGTTCTGTGTATGTATTTTTTTTCCTGAATTTCTCTAAGTCAGAGGTGTTTGCCGTTCTTGTACATAAGGAACCAATGATTCCATTTAGTTTAATTACACATTATTTGTAAAGGCTTGACATCGTGTCCTCATTTCAGTGTGGTGTTTTTCACTAATAGCTTTTTAGTCTCATATTTTTGTGTAATTTCAGAAAATACTGTAGCTTAATTATTTTACTAAAGTGTGTTACACTTTTTTCTGTTCATACGTATTTAAATTATTCTATTCCATTTTTGTTCCTCCAGCATTGCTGTTCAGAAACAAACAAACTTTCATCTGGCATTATGTTTGTACATGTGTACATCTTGCTGTCTAGATCTGTGATCACTTTCGGATGCTGACTTCAGCCACCCAGTGTTTCTGTCTGTAATAATATATAGATACAAACTGTTGTAAATTCACTCTTTTATTGACTGCACAGGGGTTCTTACTCTTCTGTGACTCCTGTGTGCATATTGAAAATGGGCTAAAGTCTTCAACAGTATATTTTGCATTTAGATTATTTGTATGTTTATTGAGTTTATTCTTTCAAACTAAAAGTGTCTACATAGGGAAATGAATGCAGAGCCATGAAGATGATGCAGCTTCATAGCCTTATGTTGATAAATTCAAAATGTGAAATACTTGCTGCACTGTGTGGATTAAGTACTTTGTCATCAAAACATTTTTCATGTGTGATCTGAGAATGCACTTGGGCTGTCATGTGATACAGCCAGTGCGTTGCACACTGTTGCATTGCTGCCTACCTGCTTGTCTGTGTAGGGACTCATTTTGGTAATTTCTATGCAACAGGTTATGCTGAAGTGTTGACACACTAAATTAGATTGGTAACTATCCTACATAAGAAAATTCAAAGGGTTCGTCCAGATTTTCTGTCTCTGAAGTCAGTGTGTAGGAGAAGCAGCAGTTCACTTATTTCAGTAGCTTTTCGGCTTGATTGCTGTATTTCACAGAATCACAGAATTATTATTTAAGCGTTAGTGTCGATGGTTTTTGAAAGAACTAATAAAAAGATTTTGGGGTATGGTGGCAAAGTGTAGACAGCACGAGAGCAATATAGACTCAAATGTCTGTAAATGTAGCCATAGACTCTTTTTCAAAGCATACTCAGAGTAGTGTAAGAGGACAACAATGCAGAATCAATCCTCTCAAACACGTAATCGCTATGATTTTAACTTTTATCAGAAAGAATAATTAGGAAAAGATGTACAACTATTGTAGATATATTTGTGTGTAGATAATATTTTTCTCATTAACTTGCTTTCTGTTTTATCTGCCTTTTTCAGATGCCAACTCAGTTTGTGGAGTCAGTTTTGGAAGTACATAGTAAATTTGTTCAACTCATCAACACTGTTTTGAATGGTGATCAACACTTTATGAGTGCCCTTGACAAGGTAACTTACATAAAAAAAGCATTGGAAAACAAAATGTGAGGCCTTGTTTCAGGGCATCAACACATGTTCAGAGATGACGTTCTTATGCAGTTTTTCTAGTTTAGATATGTAATCAAGCAAAAGACAATCCAGTGTTTAGGGAAAAGATACGTACAAAGGAGACCACTTTAATACTTAAATGTGTTCTGAACAAAATACCTTCTTTTCATCATAGTTCAAAATGCAGAAATGGAGCTGACCCTGTTAATGTAAATTTACATGCCAATAATAAATCAATAAATAGAGTGGTTTTGGGTAGCTTGATAACACTTCTGTGCATTTGAACTTGAATATGCTTGCTGCCATAATGTTTAAAATCCTATTTATAATTTCCTGTCTAGAGGATGCATGCATACATTTCATTGTTCTCTTGTCGTGTTTACAGTAATTACAGTTTTTAGGTAAGGTCATAGTCTAAGATTTTATAATTTTCAGCCAAGGTTAATCTGGAAAGACATAGTGATGAATACATCAGTAATAATATCAATAGTAGTTATCCATCGGTATTTGTGCTTTTGAGAAAATAATTGTTTATTATTTTAAAACAAATACTTATTTTAGTACCCTAATACATTTCTGTCTCAGTTGCAGCTAATGTCATGTACCACAAGGTGGAGTAATACGAGATTGCCAGCTATATTTGCTGGCACATATGCAATATACTTTTCCCTTAAATACATCAAGTCTTCATTTCAGTGATTTTATTACAATAAATATTTAAAATCTTAATCTGCTGTCAGTTTTTCATGATGGATGTCGAAACTGCTATTGTGGCCTTTAGTGTTATTGCAAAAGAGTGGTCAAAGCTTCAAAGAGTTGGCTATTTCTTGTCAAGTCATGCATTCATTTCTCACAGGGATCTATTATCAAATATTGGAATGTTGAGGCATTGTACAAAAGCTGCTTGTCAGTTTTTCTTTGTAATAACAATGTTTGTTACTATAGAGGAACTATAATCCCTGGGAACTATGGTCATACAGTATTTTTGTTTCAGTATTGGTTTAAAATGCTAATTTAAACGTGATATGTAGTTTAGAAACTAACCTTGATGATTCTGATATCATTGTTTACAATTTCCAATTCTAAACTTCCATTATCTCCTCCTTTTTTTTTTCATCTTATCCTGGTTTTCTTCAGCTACCATACTTTTTGTACTGCATTGCTTTGGACGTCCACTTTCAACAGTATTTTTTCTCCTCTTTAGTCAACCAAAAAATCCAACAACCAAAAGATCTTTCCGTTCTTACTGTTGTGAGCACACCATGTATGTTTTTCAGCTTAAGATACCTGCTGTTGATGTAGGCTGCTCTTGATGTGCTGCTGCTCAAATCTGCTTTATCTGCAGTTATTCCTTTGTTCCTTTCTTTGGGACTGTACATAGTGGTGTACACCAAAATCTTCATACTTTTACATTTAAGTTTCTAACCAAAACTTAATTGGTTCTGCTGCTTTCTATAATTAACTTCTGTTCCTCTGCTTTTTCCACTTAGAAATGTTCAACATGCACATTTTTACAGAACAGTAATTCAAACCCTTTTATTAATTGTTTCTCTTTGATCCTCTTTTGTGTAGTTCACTTTTATAGGATCTGAACTTTTTTTAATCTCTTCAGATTTCATAAAATAAAAAGTTCTAAGCAATTTACATTTTTTCTCTTTGCTGTTTTTCTATGTAGGCTTTGACATCAGTAGTTAACTATAGGGAGCCGAAGTCAATCTGCAAAGCACCTGAGTTGGTAAGTGATACATAGTAGAAAGTACTATTTTTTAATACTGTCAAATGGATTGACAGGGGATCCATCACACAGATGATTGCTCACACTCGTTAACCTCAGGGGTATATTTCAGTAGTAAGGAATAACTTAACCTGCGTGCACATTTTGTTGGTTGTTTTTGGTGCAGTTGTTATTTTTTATACAGATTTTGTATTCTCTGTAGATATATGTATTGTTCTCCTATGAATACAGCCCTTGTAATAGAAAATGAGGCTGTAGACTGTGACTTACTTCATGCTTCAACTCTTGTGTAGAAGTTTGGTCTACCTTGGCATACATTTGTTCTCAAGCTTGACAAGTAGGTTTGTGTTTGTTTTTCCTTTTTTTAACTTGAGCTGGCCAAGTACTGTGACAACTTGTTGAAGAAATCAGCAAAGGGAATGACAGAGAATGAAGTAGAAGACAAACTTACAAGTTTCATTACTGTTTTCAAATACATTGATGACAAAGATGTATTCCAAAAGGTAACTTTTGATGCTTTTAGATACGCCCTTTAAAATGTTACATTTAAAGTATACTTGAAAAATGTGGTTATGGTTTTAAAAATCTTCATGTCTTATTTCTTTTTATCTAGTTCTATGCCAGAATGCTGGCAAAAAGATTGATTCATGGTTTGTCTATGTCTATGGATTCTGAAGAAGCCATGATTAACAAACTAAAGGTAATGTAATATTCTAATGCAGAATAAGCGAACATAGCAGTATGTAATGTTGAGAGGAAGCAGCAGATGGTGCCAGAGATAATTGAGCAGTTAATAGATCTTGTTTCCAATAGCTGAAAGGAAAAACTAATTTCTTAGTAGTCTGTGAAAGATATACAGTTAAGTATCACCAAGGAATTTGAGATTTTTATGAGGTTTTGGGTATTTTTAGTAAGTACATTCAAATAATTGATATTTGCATTTAAAAAAGTACCAAGCACTTTCATAAACTATCTTTCAGTTTTATAAAATAACATTGTTCATGTAAGTGTATGAAGTCATGAAAGTCAAACTGAAGTAAATCTTATAACCTTGGCTTTTAATGTTTGTTTTCTCTTGTAACTAATGTTCTTCGTAAAATTTATAACAATGCTTTTGCTAGCTATTTTTTCCATATATTAGTAGTGAATGTGCATAAGTACTATTTTCACTGTAAAACCTGTTACAATGTTTCTTCACAGCAAGCCTGTGGTTATGAGTTTACCAGCAAGCTCCATCGAATGTATACAGACATGAGTGTTAGTGCTGATCTCAACAATAAATTCAACAACTTTATCAAAAACCAGGACACAATTATAGATTTGGGAATTAGTTTTCAGATATATGTTCTACAGGTACTAATGTATGTTTATTACTATTGAGTTATTTGTACTTAATTTTTATATTTTGATAACAAGTAAACCATTTTCCATGAATATTTCTCATATGGAAACTGACACTTTGTGATTTTTGTGGAATAATTAATTTTCATAGTGTTTCTTATTAGAATTAACCCAATGGTACAGTGAAGAGTAATGACATAAAATGCCTTGTGTTTCTTGTCTTAAATTAGTACCTCAGTGGGGCATACATAATGGACAGTAAAAATTCTGGTGGAAATTGCTAGTCTTATATAGAACTGTCTAACAGTGGGGTTTTTTTGTAGGGTATATGTTGTATGAAAACATTAATACTTTTATTTTTCCTGATACCTTTAGGCTGGTGCATGGCCTCTAACTCAGGCTCCTTCTTCTACGTTTGCAATTCCTCAGGAACTGGAAAAAAGTGTACAGATGGTAGGTTAGTAGGAGACTTCTTGTAAACATGGAAAATGTAAAATAACTCCAAATAAAAGATCATCAGTCTAGCAGAGAAAAACCTGAACTGCTTCATTTTGTTTATAAATCATGGCTATCTTGTTTCCAGTCCATATTAAAGTTGGAGGGGTCACCTAAATGATACACTGGATTTATGTATGTATTTGCATAGCTTTTCTTTTTCACATGTCTTCTACACTTCATGGTTGGTGAAGGGGATACTACTAAATACAGTCAGATGCACTGGGTTGATTGTAACCTTTGAAACCAATCCTTCATATTTAGATAAAAGAAGGTTTTGTTTCTAATATTAAATTGGATCAGATTTAATAGTGGATGAAAATGCAGATACAGGTTTCTTGTCCTATATTCCATAGGAGCCATTCAAAATCGAGCTTTGAGCAAAACTTCTTTAAAGCTAATTTTATAAATTCTCAAAGCAGTAAAGGTTTTACTTTGGCCAAATGTTCTCTTTTTATGTGATGATTTCTGCTTTGTGGAGGTGGAATATTTTATTACTGTTCATTATATTATGGTGCTCTAAATGTTACCTCTGCAATGTTTGTGTTAAAATACAGAATATATATGTTGATCTTTGCTGAATGTATTTAATGTTGAAGTACATTTTAGGTAATTAAAATTTATATTATTTGATATAACAGATTCTTTAAAGCAGTTCTTATACCTTAAATTGATGTAAATTCTAATGGGAAATTTCCATTTCTGCAGTGAAGGAGCTTTTCAATGTATTGCTACTAAATATTAGAACTATTTATTCTGCTTTTATTTCCACTATATTAAGTGGCACTTGGTTTTAGCAATATAATTTCCAACCCATACTATGGGATCCACAGAAGGTGATTGATGGCATTTTGCTGTTCTTTGTGAGCTTAAAGTAGGAGCATTGTCAGTCATGCCTCAATTGGAAAATTGTTATGGATTTCCATATCAGAAGCAGCTCAGAGTCTGGGTTGTTTGCCTAGCTTCACTACTGAAGTTTGTTTGAAGGAGCAATTCATGTGTTGCCTATCTAGAATTAATGCTCTAAATTATACTTCTTATTCCTTGAGCAAACAGAGCATAACCTTGGGGAGTCTTTGAAAAATCGACAATGTCTGTCTTTGCTGTCAAATTTTATCACTGATCCATCAAGAGAGAGTTCTCTCAGCATTCTGGCCAGAATATAGAAAGAAGAAAAACCATTTTGCAGTTGCACTGGAAAGCACCTCTGTATCTGGGCAAATTGTTCAGCAGCTTTTCCAGGCTCCAAGCCTACTGGAGCTTACTGTAAATATAATTTATTTGAATGGTATACAAATACTAGTTTTCATACTATGTAAGCTTGTGGGTGGAGAAACACCTGAATTTTCAAGAGGTCAGAAGTCCTCCTTTTTGGATTTTTCTTTAATGTTTGATTTGGATTGTTCTTTAATGTTTAAAGTTGCTAGACCAAATCAGAGTAAACCAAATGGATGTGTATGCAGGAATTTCTGGATTGATTTTAAATAAGATATCAAAGCCATGGAATACAGAATGATTTCACCAAGGTGAAAAAATAAAAAAACACTTGTTTTTATATGGAATTGGAAGGAACAGAATAATAAAACCTCACAAGATTGATTGCTAAAACCTCCTAGAAATTCTTTTAAGTTCAGTAGAGTTGATACATCTTGGAACACTGTTCAACTACAGTATTTTATACTTTGAGAGTTATGAGTGTGTCAACAATCTTTTTGATTTAATCATCAAGTGATATGTTAATATGTTCAAGTGTTTCAGTAAATGACTGATGTTTCGTCATCACCCATCTTCTGAAAGAAAATTCTGTCAAGAATTGATCTGCAATCTTTGCATCCAATATGGTGTACATAAAACCAGTATTTCTTCCCTGGGGTGGTAGTGTGATAATAAGCTATTTTAAGTAGTTGTATGTGTGACGAATTGAATTTCATTTTGTTTTGCAGTTCGAATTATTTTACAGTCAACATTTTAGTGGAAGGAAGCTTACTTGGTTACATTATCTTTGTACAGGTAAAAATAAGTGCTTTACTAAACTTATGCTCTATACAACTGTCAGTTGTTTGTTAAAAGTTCTTTTCAAATGGCAACAGACTTTGGAGTTGGAACGTTATGTTGCATATAAAGTCAACTGACTTATTTTGCATTATAAATTATTATTTGCAGCTTAGTATTTCCATAATTTGTTTTGTAAACTTGCATATGTTATCTGTGGTCTACTAAGTCCAAGTAAAACTAGAATTATACATTATTAACTACAAAACAGTACTGCAAAACTGCAGAGTTAAAAATAATTGCCCTGGAATTGTTTCTGTAGCATTAGACATCCTTTAGTTGAATATAAATAATGCTGTGATAATAATTTACTCAGATATGTAAATAAAGTATTTATAGTTATGTTTATATTTACTCTATAGAAATATATGTTTAAAAACATCTTAGAATATAAAATTGTTGTTTTATTTTAGTAAGTATCAGTCAATTGTATTTAATTTCAGGTGCTTTCAATATCAGGTTTTAATTATTGAGCACCACAACATACTACGTGGAGGTGAAAACCAGAGTAGCATACGACCATATAATGTAATGAAAATTTAGGTCTGATAATAGAAGCTTGCCATTAATTCACACTCACCTTCACACAGAAAATATAAATCATCTTTCAGGCAGATTTCTTCAGAGCTTTTCGCTTTTTCTCTTTTCTTTCTCTTTTCTTTCTCTTTCTCTCTTCTTTCTCTTTTTTTTTTCTCTTTTCTTTCTTTTTTTCTCTTTTCTTTCTCTTTTTTTCTCTTTTCTTTCTCTTTTCTTTCTCTTTCTCTTTTCTTTCTCTTTTTTTCTCTTTTCTTTCTCTTTCTCTCTTCTTTCTCTTTTTTTTTCTCTTTTCTTTCTTTTTTTCTCTTTTCTTTCTCTTTTTTTCTCTTTTCTTTCTCTTTTTTTCTCTTTTCTTTCTCTTTTCTTTCTCTTTCTCTTTTCTTTCTCTTTTTTCTCTTTTCTTTCTCTTTTTTTTCTCTTTTCTTTCTTTTTTTCTCTTTTCTTTCTCTTTTTTTTCTCTTTTCTTTCTCTTTCTCTTTTCTTTCTCTTTCTCTTTTCTTTCTCTTTCTCTTTTCTTTCTCTTTTCTTTCTCTTTCTCTTTTCTTTCTCTTTTTTCTCTTTTCTTTCTCTTTCTCTCTTCTTTCTCTTTTTTTTCTCTTTTCTTTCTTTTTTTCTCTTTTCTTTCTCTTTTTTTTCTCTTTTCTTTCTCTTTCTCTTTTCTTTCTCTTTCTCTTTTCTTTCTCTTTTCTTTCTCTTTCTCTTTTCTTTCTCTTTCTCTTTTCTTTCTCTTTTTTCTCTTTTCTTTCTCTTTCTCTCTTCTTTCTCTTTTTTTTCTCTTTTCTTTCTTTTTTTCTCTTTTCTTTCTCTTTTTTTTCTCTTTTCTTTCTCTTTCTCTTTTCTTTCTCTTTCTCTTTTCTTTCTCTTTCTCTTTTCTTTCTCTTTCTCTTTTCTTTCTCTTTTTTCTCTTTTCTTTCTCTTTCTCTCTTCTTTCTCTTTTTTTTCTCTTTTCTTTCTTTTTTTCTCTTTTCTTTCTCTTTTCTTTCTCTTTTCTTTCTCTTTTCTTTCTCTTTCTCTTTTCTTTCTCTTTTCTTTTTCTCGTTCACTTTTTTCTCTTTTTTTCTCTCTTCCCTCTTCTTTTTTTTTATTATTAATATTAATATTGTGGAGTTAAAAAAAAGTAATGGACAAGTCTTTTATTTTGTTTTTAAATCTTACCTTGAAAGAACTTTCATGTAATCATTATTCTGTCATTCTGTGTGAGCTCTTACTAATTGAAGTTGATGTGTTAAGGCTATTTGGAATTTCCTTTTTTATTTTTTTTTCTTACTATAAATTATGTTGCATTATTCAAATTCAACACTGTAGGTTTTCTTTTTTAATTGAAAACACTATTGTTCAAGTATTCATAAAAAAAGAGGGCTTTTCTGTTGCGGACCACATTCTATAGAATAAAAACAACATCAGTTTGCATCTTCCCATTCTAAGTGTTAAATGCATACTTAGGTGTGAATTGAATTTCTGGAAATGTAGGAGGAACTCTAATAGTTAGGCTTCACGTGACTTTTCAGCACATTCCGTGGTTTATAAAATACGACTTGTATCATTACAGGTGAAGTAAAAATGAATTACTTGTGCAAACCTTATGTAGCCATGGTCACAACATACCAAATGGCAGTGTTGCTCGCCTTCAACAACAGTGAAACTGTCAGTTACAAGGAGCTTCAGGATAGTACACAAATGAATGAGAAGGAACTGACAAAAACCATCAAGTCGTTGCTTGATGTTAAAATGATCAACCATGACTCAGACAAGGTAACGCAATAATGATATAGAAGAGTTTAATGTTTCAGTCTTGTGATTCTAATACTTGTTGTGGTTTTGGTGGGGGTTTTTTGGTATAAAAGAATCCACTGTTTGCTTTTTTTTTTCCTAAACTGTATTACTGACTCTTGTGAACAATTAGAAATCTGTATTTATAAGGAGGAAGTAGACTTATCTGTGTCATGTAGCTTCTCTGTGCCTGTAACAGCATGGTATGCTGAAAAGGTAGTAATTGTTTATTGTTTCTGTTGCATTTCATCCGTATGGCTTTAGACTCACTGCTGTTGGAGGAGATACTCTTTGAATACACCACTTTCAGAGTTGTACTGGATCATGGAAAGGAGCCAGAGTTGTAAACCAAAGAGTCTTAGAGACATTAAAAAAAAAAAAAAAAAGAAAATACTGTGGTATTAGGAGACTGAAAGTAATGGCAACCATGTTAGAATCATAGAATCATAGAATAGTTAGGGTTGGAAAGGACCTTAAGATCATCTAGTTCCAACACCCCTGCCATGGGCAAGGATACCTCACACTAAACCATGCAACCCAAGGCCTCATCCAACCTGGCCTGGAACACCGCCAGGGATGGAGCATTCACAACTTCCCTGGGTTGTGCCATTCCAGTGCCTCACCACCCTCACAGTAAAGAATTTCTTCCTTATATCCAATCTAAACTTCCCCTGTTTAAGTTTTAACCCGTTACCCCTTGTCCTATCACTACAGTCCCTAATGAAGAGTCCCTCCCCAGCATCCTTGTAGGCCCCCTTCAGGTACTGGAAGGCTGCTATGAGGTCTCCACACAGCCTTCTCTTCTCCAGGCTGAACAGCCTCAACTTTCTCAGCCTCTCTTCATATGGAAGGTGCTCCAGTCCTCTGATCATCCTCGTGGCCCTCCTCTGGACTTGCTCCAACAGCTCCATGTCCTTTTTATGTTGAGGACATCAGAACTGTACACAATACACCAGAACTTTACACAATTGTACATGCTGTACAACTATAAATAAAGCTTTGTTTGTGGTTAAGGCAATAGCTGATACAGGTTCTGGTTTTGACTCTGCCTCATGCTTCTGTATGACTTACATGAACCAGTTACCCTTTTTTCCCATATAGCAGAGGACACAGATGTCTGTCATGTAAGAAACACTGCAGAAGTGCCTGCACATGCCACACAAACTTTAGCATGAGTTTCCAGCTAGCCAAGAATGCTTGTTACTCAGACAGTATCAGGCAGAAGAAACTGAGATAAGCTGTTCACTTACAAGAAAAAAATCCAAAGCTACTCTGATAGCTGCTTTTTTTTTTAACCAGGAAAATATTAGAAAATGGAAAGTGAGATCACAAGGAAGATCTGATGCTTGGCTGAAGCATAGGACATGCTTCCAGTATCTAGAAATGAGCTCAGGTTGGAACAGTGGCTGGGAAGATGTCTGTTAAACCATGGGTGAAATATAGCACTGGGAGCTATTACAGAAAACAGTGAGATTTTTTCATAATCTTAGAAAGTTGCCCATTATTTAAAGGATTTGCATTTATTTGTGTCTGTTGTGTAAGTTTCTTTAAACTTATGTCATTGAAGCGTGAATGGCATGGCTTTCCAACCCTTTTACTTTTTAGTATTTACCACTGCATTTTCTGGTTCTTTAACTTCCAGGCTATTGTATTCAAACATCTCTGCTAATTCTGTTTGCTTTGCACTCCATCCAGCAATGTGAAAGGAGATCTGTAGACAGTCTATCAGCTTGCTTACTGAATAAGCCAGTGAACTTAAGCAGTGAAATTAAATACACTAACTTCTCTTTACCTGTATCAGAGCCATATAGAAAAGTACCGTTTATCTACAGTTTACAATATTGTTGTAGTTTGCTTTTGTTTGGTTGTTTTGGGGTTTGTTGGGGTTTTTTTTATATAGAAAGGAAACAAAAGAAAACATTGGAGTCGTGCTTTTTGAGTTCAGGCACAACACAATTTATTTTGTTTTATATTCAACCGTGTCAGCAGAATAATGCTAAAATCAGTGTTGCTTTATATTTTTTAAAGCTTTTGATCTTTGTCCTTTGTTGAATTTTCTATGCCATTCTTGGATATTATAAAATATTATAATGCAGAATATAAAATTAGAATTAATATTGGTTTGATATAAATTTAGATAAATATTGACTGTGTTCACTAAAGTATTTGCACTTGAGTTTGGCAAGATTCCAAAGTCTCATAAGTCCAGTACCTTTATTCTGCTGAAAGTTGGTAATACTTCTTGTCATGGTTTTTAGGGCCAGCCAGTAACTCAGCACCATGCAGCTGCTTGCTCAAACCCTCCCTTCCCCCCCTCCCACAAGCAGGATGGGGAGAACTGAAAGAATGTAAAACCCTGCAGGTTGAAATAAGAACAGTCCAGTAACTAAAGTATAATATAAAACTGCTACTACCACTAATGATAAGGGAAACAAGAAGGGGAGAGAATATAAAACTAAAAGGGGAGAGGAAAAAACCCAGTAAACACAAGTGTTGCACAGTACAGTTGCTCACCACCCACTGACCAATGCCCAGCCCGATCCGAGCAGCAATCTGGGCCTTCCGGGTAACTGCCCCCAGTTTATATACTGGGCTTGACATGCTGTGGTATGGAATACCTCTTTGGCTAGTTTGGGTCAGGTGTTCTGTCTCTGCTTCCTCCTGGCTTCTTGTGCCCCTCCTCACTGGCTCAGCATGAGACTGAAAAATCCTTGGTCAGGGTAAGCATTACATAACAACAACTAAAACACTGATGTGTTATCAGCATTGCTGTCAGACTAAAGCTGAAACACAGCACTGCACCAGCTGCTAGAAAGGAGAAAAAAAAACAACTCTTACAGGTGAAACCAGGACACTTGTACAGGCACTTGCCTGGAAACTGCAAAGATCAGTTGAATGTAAAGGTTGCAGGGAATAGTTGCCGTTTATTGAAAGAATTGGACTTTTACATGTGGAGTAAAGTTGAGGTTCTGATAGGAAAAAAATAGAAATGTACACATAGATGTGGAACTGTACAAGTTGCAGTTTGTCAACTGTTTCTGCTATAACATAGCAAAATGCTTAGATGTTTTTCTGTAAGTTCTGGAAGGCAACATCAGTAATAATTACGAAAGCAACAGCTTTCTCTTGAGCTTCTGCTGTAAAAAAGTGCAAATCCTACTGTCCTTGCAGGGAAAAAATGAGTTTAAATGGAGACCGTTTGCAACTAAGCTGTTGAAGTATTAAAACAGAAATTACTTTAATCGTATTAACTTGTTTAATAAAATTCATGTATGTCAGAGTTCTTTATAGTGTTTTCTAAAATAGACTTGATTTCTAGGTTAGTTAAACCATAGCTTAAAAAATTGACCTGGTTTGAGTGGCATTTTAGAATTTCCAGCTACAAACCTGAAATTGTTTGTGTGTATGCAAGCCCCTAACCGTGACTTTTTTCAAAGTAAGTTATCATTTTCTGGTTCCATTCCTGATTTTTAAAAAGGTTCTTTATTGCAGGACGACATAGAGGCAGAGTCTATGTTTTCATTAAATATGAGCTTCAGCAGTAAACGAACAAAATTTAAAATTACTACATCAATGCAGAAAGACACACCACAGGCAAGTATTCTTTGGTGTTTCAAGCTTGAACAGCCTAGGAAGGTTATTGTTCTAATATTGAATTTATTGTATTAGCTTGGTGTAAGCAGATGTAAGAGCTCCTGTGTAAGATTTAAATTTAAAGCTTAAGCAGTGGTGGGGTTTTTTGTACTTAAAATATAGGCAGGAGAAGATAGAATAGGGAATAAGAAAGTGGGAGAAAAATATAAACAAGAACTGGTCTTCTTGTACCAAGGGGGATTGATACTTAGCTTGTCTTACCTAATGAGACTTTTTTTGTTGGTGGTGTTTATAAAAGCAACTTATTCCAGGAACAGCAGGACCAATGAAGTCTGTTTTCCTATGGTTTTATGTCCCTTGGTAACTAAAATTAACTCCAGTTTTGATAATCCATGTTCCTTCTGTATCTCCTAAGACATAGGATTTTGTACAAGAGGCGTACGTGCTGCCAAACTCAGTACTTTATAATGAATTCTGCCTGCCTTTCTCCGTAGCAAAAACACTGGTTTGGATGTCTCTCTTCTACCTCCCTAACTTTCATGAAACCTGCTATTCTTGATATAGGGAAGTACTTTACCTGGAACTGAACTTCACCTAGATTTTTTTTTATTAATTCACCACTTTTAATAAAGTAGAAAGTACGCATTCAAGGTATTTTTATGAAGTGTTTATTGATCTTACTATATTTTAAGCATTACTGTTCTTCCCGTATTGCAGGAGATGGAGCAGACCAGAAGTGCTGTAGATGAAGACAGAAAAATGTATCTTCAAGCTGCTATAGTCCGTATCATGAAAGCACGTAAAGTGTTGCGGCATAATGCTCTTATTCAGGAGGTAAGACAAAATGTTCTTTGTATGATGTCATTAAAATCTTCAGGATAGTTGGGTAAAACATCTGACCAGAAAACATCCCCATGTCAGAACTGGTACCCCAATGAAATTAGTGAGAATTTTATTGGAGTCTGCTTTGAACTGGGCCACTGTGATCCCTCAGTCTTGTAGATGTGTCTTAGCACTAAAGCATTAAGTGCCCCTGTGCTTGCTCTTTCCCATTGGCTGGTTCTATGCCGACAGATGTTCTATGCTGTAAAAATCATTGCCAGAGGTGTAGGTTCAGTTGAAAACCTGAGTATGGATAATCTAAGTATGGAATTTCCACAGAAGAGCTTAGGCAATTTTGAGCTCTAATTGTGATTTTTTTTTTTTTCCTAATTCATATCTTAAATTTTTAAAGTTGTCTGAATATGGAGACATGCACTTCTTAATATCCCTTTTCCATTAAGCAGTAGGGTTATCTAGGTTTTTTAGATTCTAGGATAAAGATCTGTGAACTATCGCAGTTAGGCTGGGAAGGAAGTGCTATTTCTTTCAGTTTTCTCCCACTTTCCCATCTGTGCTAGTTGCCTGCTTAACTGTATTTCTTCCTCAAACTTAACCTTCGCTCCTGCCAGCCAGTTCCCAGTTTTAGTTTCCTCAGCATTCCAAGGTGCTCATTCTCCAGTTTAATTATTTCTTGTGTCTCCTGAGCCTTGCTTGGAGAGCCTCAGAGTGGACTGGTGAGAGGGGGAATAAAGATTCCCGCTGTATTCAACCATTTTGAACATGTGGGTGGAGAAGCATTCAGTCATTTTGAGATCTGCTGTGTGCTTTCTGTCTTGTGGTGATGGAGGAAACAGTTTACCCGACCCACCACTTAATTTTTGTTTGCTAGAAAAAGGCAGCTGCAGAGAGCTAAGCCCAGAACTTGCAATGTGAGGCATCTTAAAGGTTTTGGATATTGAAATAGTTCTTGTACACAGATACTCTGAAAGCTTAATTTAAGAAATCTGATTTTGAATATCTGAAAGATGAGGCAGTGCAGGTCCCAATTATTCTCAAAGTCTTTGGTTATTTTGGTTTCCTGTTACTTAAATCATCCATGCAATTATGATGAAGTCTTGTAAGAATTTACAGCTAGAAAATGGTAGACAAGCCCTGTTTCATCTTTGAAAATACTTATTTTTCCCTACTCTCAAATTCTTGGAGAAAGTTTTCAAGGTGTATTTTGCTTGAGATCAGTTTTTAAGGATGGAATAGATGACAAATTTTTTTGTTTTGGAAACAAGGAATCCTTTCTGGTTACTACTTCCTTTGTTTAACTGAAGGGGCACTATCTGACATGTCTCTACTGCATTTTTCTCTTGCAGAATAGTATAGTTTATTAACGTCAGGAGCTTTTTGGTGTCTTGCAGGAAAGGTGGACATTTTGGTTGTTACTTGGTTAAAAACTGAGTAGAAAGTAAAGCTGGTACTTAGTTTATCTATTACCAACCACATCCACCTATATTATTTTTTTTACCTTTGCTTTTAACTAAATTTCTAACAGTTTTGAAAAATCATATCCTTTATCATTTAGTCTTTAGCTCTCAGTTTTGAATACTACTTGCATCTTAGATGGCTTAGAGAATTTAAAACTGAAGGCTAGGCTTCTAAATGATATCTATTCTGCAGTATAGTGTGGGGACTTTGATGTAGCCTCGCATGATCAGTTGTGAAACGTCAAGCAATAAGGAGAAGCAGTACAAAAATCAATAGCATTAATTTTTCCTTTTTTTTTGCACTCTGAATTAATTTGTGCCAATCTTCATGCTGCCTCAGTTAAACTACTGCTGGAACCTGAGCTTGATTCTTTAAAATGTTAAATGTCTTCTCTACAGTCTGTGATACAGATGTACTTTTTGGCACTTCAGAAATTATTGACAGATTTTAGAGCAAATTGTGGAGATACAAGTTTTTATATAATTATTGCTTGAATATAAAGATGAAAATCCCATGTGAAGTGGAAATTTATGTCTGCACTGAGCTCAGTAACTTGTTTTGCTTCATGTTGTATATAAGGCCAAACTGCCATGTAGTTCTGAGTTGAACATGCTCAGCTTTCTCACTAGACTGACCTTTATTAAAAAAATCAGTTACTATCACTTCCTTTTTCTCCCCTGTTAACCTTGTAGTAAGACTTGATTTACTGTCAAAAGTCATTTTATTTCTTAGTGACTATTAGTAATATTGTTACTAATTATGGTGACATTGTTACTTTTATCATGATGTTTATATACTTATATATAATGTATTTACTTAAAATTTGTAGTCTTATTTCTTTAGGAGTAAGAATGAATCTTTTGAAAGGAAGTCTGTTTACTATGAATGGTTAATATTTTCTCACCTCATTAAGATTTTTTTCTGAGATATAAGGTCAGGATTATACTGTTTTTAGAGATACGATTGAAAGACTCCTTGCCTTAATGTAACTAGCTCTAATTCTAGCAGTTAAGACTACAGAACCACACATTTCATTTAGGGTGAGGTGTCCAAGAAAATACTCAAGGTTCTCGGTAGACCTGTGTATGTCAGCACGTTGTCTTTGCTGAATTGTTAATTGTGTTAGATATGCGCTGTTAGTTTTACTTTTAGCTCCATGCTGTAGTATTTTGCAGGACAAGGTAGCTTTTCCCTGAAGATGAGTAAGGTCAGTGGGAGAAGTGGAGGGGAAAGGTCATTTCTGGGAATGCAGTCATTCCCAGCATATTTTTTATTCTGACCATCAGGTATTTGTATCATCTTTCTTATTTGTATTATCTTTGATAAAGCAAAACCTTACCAATACAAAATTCTATCTTTTGTTCTCTTTCCTAAGTAAATACATGAAGTATGATGATGACAATCAGTATGAATGTAGGGCTGAAGTTAGGTGAAATCTGAGCAGATCTATTAGCTTGTTAGCAGCGAGTTTCTTCTCATTTGTACTGCTGCGGAACATACCAGACCCTTGGCTGCTAGCCCAACAAAACTCACTTGTTTGAGCTTTTTGTTTGCTTTGTTGGGTGAGCTCTACCTGGCGAGTGCTGTTGGCTCACAGAGGGCTCCAGCAAGCTCTACAGCTGGGACAAAGCCAGCCATGAAAAGTGGTAAAGAAAATGTGGAATCCAGCTGAAATAAAAATTGCTTCCTTTACAGAACAAATGAGGAACTACAGGCAAAATATGTTGTGACACTTGATTAGTAAGATCTTTGGTTTGAAAAATTGTCTAAGTTAATAGGAATGCATATTCTGTTACTACACATCATTTCCTCCTCTTCTCTACAAGAGAATGGGCAAAACTGAGAAGTATTAAGAGACATCTGAAGTTTTGCCTGCAGTGGCAGTTTCTTCCACAATGCATATGTAGATTTTTTTTTTTTTTTTTTCCCCAGTAAATAACTTTTTACTGTATGTATTACAAAGTTCCAACCAGATGAAACTCACCAAATCATAGGTCTGGCTTCAGTGAACAAAAAGAAGTTCATCTTGATTGTCTCAAATTGCCTAGGAAAGGAGATCAGTGGTAGGGAAGTCTGTTTACACCTTCTGAGCAGCTGAGCAGTTCAGGTGACTTCCAGGACCAGGTATACAGCACTACATGGGCTGGAACTTCAAGAAAACACAGCTAATCCAGCTCACATCTCATATCCTGGCAGCTGCAGCAGCAATGAAGTAGTGTAATTTTACAAAAATGATTACTACTTGAGCTGTGTCTTCTGTGATGAAAAGTGTCATCTAGGGCTTTTCAGCAAATTGCTTGATAAAGTGTTACTGTCTTTTTTCTTGCAGATTTGATTGTCTAGTGCAGTAGAATCTCAGAGAATAGGCTGCATTTTTAATATCTTTAAACCGTGCTATTTGGGAATGGATAAGCTTTTATAACATGGTCAGATTTTGGGGTAATTTGCTATGTACCTGCTTATATGTTCTCCTAAACATGTCTTTTTAACGATAAAAAGAAAACTCAGGTTTCACAAATCTTTATTAAGTGAAATCTCTATCTTTTTATGATTAAAAAAAGTGGTGATGGATGAGGAGAAAATTGTGTTCAACTTTAGAGGTAGTTTTGAAAAATACAATCAAATGAAATTTAACCCTTCAGAATTTTATAATTTATTATAAAAACTAAGATTAACACATTCTCCAGGCATTTAATTTCCAAATAAGACTGCTGTAACTCAAAATTTGCAAGTCTAGGAATGTTCCAGAACAATGAAAATACATAAACAGAAGTAAAAGGGACCTAGTCTAGGAAGAAAAATCAGTTACCAAGGCTAGTATGGAAAGGAACATAGTTTTACAAAATTTTCACTTTGCTTGAGCTGTGATAATAGTGAAGAAGTGTGTTAATATTTGATTAATTTTTAACCTGAATATCTATCTACATTTGTACAGAATTTGCCCTTAGTGAATATTTCTATAGCATTTATAACTGTTGGAAATAAAAATAACAGAAACCCCATGTCTTTCTCTTGCAGGTAATTAGCCAATCAAGGGCTAGGTTTAACCCAAGTATCAGCATGATTAAGAAGTGTATTGAAGTTCTGATAGACAAACAGTACATAGAGCGAAGCCAGGCCTCTGCAGACGAATACAGTTATGTAGCATGATGTTGCTGTCCTGCAGGTATGACTGTAAGGAGATCATTGCTGTCACTGTTTGGTGTGTTCCTGTGGGAAGAGGCAGGCCTGTGCCTCCATAATTGGTCACTTGGCAGCCCCTGTTTTTCTGCTGTTTACAACATCACCAGTGCCATGTCATGAGCGTCAATGAAAATGCCTATAGATACTTCAAGCTCATGTCATTATGACATTTCTTAAACTTTACTAAAAGAATGAGTGAAGTATTGCTGAAATGTGGAAAATTGGTTGGGTACCATGCTTTTTTTTTTCTCCCTCCCCTTTCACGTTTGCAGTTGATGTTTTTTAATGTATCTTAAGACAAAGTTAAAAAAAAAAAAAAAAAAAGAAAAAACCTAAATATTGTAATATGACAGATAACCTAATAATTGTATCTACATTAAAATGTAAAAAAAATGACGAACATGATACTGCTGCTTGTCAAATAAAAAAATAAAGTTATATAATGTGTCTGGAATGATTGTAGAAATGGATATAGCGTTAATGTCTGTAAATATTATTCAGACTTGGACGAGTGAAAATAATGTTACGTGTTTGGGTTTTGGATAACCTCAGAAGTAGATCTGACGTAAGAATTAATTTATATAAAACTGAATACAAGGTTTGTTATGTTTGATGTGATTATAAAAAAAAATATTTATGGTGAAGTGCACATCTTGTTTTCTTGAGATTAGGGTAATTTGCATTCTTAGTGCCTGAAGGCCTACTATGTGTCTGTTAATCTCATGCTGTATGTTACAACAGAAAATAAACAGGCATTTGGGGGGATTTCAGTATTGTAGTGCACAAAGAGTTGGGAATGGTTATCATGAACATCAAAGATATAGTTCAGTGGCTTGTGAAACCACCCTGATAATGGGAAAGAATATAGCAGACAGGCAATTGAAAACTGTTGTTTCACTAATGCATTGGGTAGAAACACTGTGTGGATAGGTACCTGTGTTTGTTTCCGCATAAGCCCATACTAGGTTTTTTTTTTTCCTTTTTTTCACTCCTGACTCATATAGTTGTGTTTATCGTATTTTGTTTTCCTCTGGCCCAATTGTATTTCTAGCTATTTGGACAGACAAATTCATGGGCTGTTCTATGTCCTGTGTTTCTCATCATGAGTGGCATGGTGACTGCTCACTCTCAAATAGGCAAAGTATCACTCTAAAAGGTACTAACTCTACCACTGGAAGTAACTGGAGTTTAAAGAGCATTAAGAGAGTGAACACACTGAATGCCTGCTGCAGAAAAGAGCTTCCTCGTGGCTATGCCTGCAATTATCATTGACAGGATTTAAATGTTCTATTTTTGCCAGATTTTATTAGTGTGCATATAAAAAATATATATATGTAGATACATATTATTTGCAATATTTTTTTAGATTGTGTGATATTTCGTCACCTACTAAAAGTCCAGAGATCCCAAACTAATTTTACAAGAAAAAGGCCTCTGGTGGGAGCTTTTTCCTTCTTCTTTCTTTTTCTAGCTTTTCACTGTATGAAAGATTTCTCTTTGACTCTCAAACTGTTGCTGTCTCATATTTCTTAAGTGTCATGGCATTCATATGTTGTCTGGAAGGTACAGTAAACTTTCTGTATTTATCAAGGAAACACATCAAGAAGTGGTAATGTTTTCCTTACATGGCTTTTGGTGAGGGCAAATAACGGGCAATAAACAATGAAGGGCACTAAACGTTTCTTCCATATTTTTGCTATTTTATCCCATGATGCTAAGATCTAGACTTTAAAAATGGATTTATGTCTTAAAGAACTGGGTTTTTTAACTGATCATAATATGGTTCAGTAAGTCATTGTCTAAAGAGGTAGTGCAGAGTTGTATTGAGAGACAGCAAAGGTGCTTATAGTGTAAGTGTAATAAACAGGAGACACATTAGCATAGATTTTGATGGGAATGACTTCTGATCTATTTCGGTGTGAAACATTTCTGTGCTTTATAAAAAGGAATCCATTACTTCTTATGGCAAAAAATAAATAGAATATTCTGTGACACAATAGAAAAAAAATATTGCCTGAAAATTGAATTGTCAGATCCTTTCTCTAGAAAACAAACTAACAGTGACACCAAAGCTTTTGGAAACAAATGTGTTTTATCTTGTAACTTCTGTATAAGTCAACAGATTTTAAGTTTGTTTCTTCATAAAAGGGTTAATAAAAGCTTTATTTAAATACAGATTGCAGTAGCAAAATTTTAAGACTGAGGTTTAAGAGTCCTTAACAAATTTTGTTTCAGAATCACTTCATAGACAAAACAAAAACTTTATTCCTCTAACCCAAATGTGTAAGGTTTTAGCATTACCTTATCTCTGAATTTTTGCATACCTAAACCATCAAAAGTACTATTTTGCTTTTTAGATAAGCATACTGCTGAGTTGAGACATGTTTAGCAAGTTAAAAACATTCATATATTTCAGTGCAGTTGGCATACCCAGACGATGTCTTTCATAATTACACACAAACTCAGACTTTTCAATGCCTCTTGGGAAACATGGCTATAGCTGGGAAACATTTTGTATTCTCCTTTATAACTCACACTTTTTCCCTAAGGAAAAAAGTAGTGCAGAGATTCAGCCCTTTCTAGCTGGGTTAGGTCACTGAAGTCATTGCTGGCACACAATGATGCAGTTTATAGTGTAGTGCTGCAACCTGGCAACTCAACACATCTGGCAAGTACCATTTAAAAATACAAAGTGCTAGTGGGTATTACCAGGAGGGGCAAGTTATAGAAAGAGAAGGCATCCAAAAATGCTATGCATTTTTTTATTTTTCACTAGAAGAAACTGCTGTAGTTGTATAGATGGTTTTATTCCTTATAAGCCTGTTGACATGTACGACCCACTAGTTTCCTGGGAGCCACATGGCTGACTCTGGAAACATAATGATTTCATACATCTCGTACATTTATAATATCAAAATGCGTTATACCTCTAGTATTGTTGCTAATTCTTATGCTAACTGAAAATGTATTTCTATGATGATTTGTCTTCAGATTGCTTATCTTATTCTAGGAAACAAAAATGTGTACCTTTATTTACGTGTGTTCATACATACAGGGCTGCTGGAGCTAGGAAAGGTACTCAAATCACCATACCATGAAAAACAGTCTTCAAAGCGAAGAGAATCGTAACTTTTTAAGAAACCTTTCAATGAGTATGGCACTTTTCCAAATATGGAGCAAAGTACAGAAATTGGCCAAAGGAAGAGTACATTTTATAAGCTTATACCTTTATGCTTAGAAAGCTATTTCTTATTCTTAAAAAAATCAATTTTAAAAGCAAATCTTGCAACACAGTATTGATTCCTGAGCAGAATAAATTCTTTGTACTTTACAGCAAGTATGTTAGGACTCTCCATGCTTTCCAGATATGGTAAATACCTAATTAATCTAAGGTATTACAATCTATAAAAATGTATTTTTCAAAGCAGTTGTTCTTGCACTGAGTATTTTCTCTTATTATAAATCTGAAGTTATCCTTACTTGCCTATGGTAAGTTCTACTGCACTTCCTAGCTAATAACAAAGCAGAGGTTTTGCAGGTTTTGGGGCAAAATAGGAAGGATCAAAACATTGTTTGGGTATAGTAATTTTAAAACAATGCAAGACTTTGCTAAATACAAGTATGTGTGTGCATGTGTTTTTAAAGAAGGAGGGTAAACAAACATGACAGTAAAAGTAACTAGGCATATGTAGCTTGGATCTGGATTTCTTACTGTCTCCCTTCTGTGGAATTCACAATTGCATCAATAAGGGGAGAAAATAACAGCCCACAAAAGGGAAGAGGAGCTCATGCCAGTTGGCCTCCCTTGAGAAGTAATGGAGTTGTATTTTTGTGTTCTTTATATTTGAATAGTTTAAACGTTCATGTGTTAATTAACAAGAGTACTCTTTAGTTCAGTGTTGATGATTAGTTGTCACCCATTTGAGGAAGAAGTGTGATGGAGTATTCAAAGCAGTAATGCATTTGACATAGCCATGTGTTGGTGGTGCTCCCAACAACTCTTGCAGGAGCATGCAGCACAAGACTGCATGAAAACTCCCTCAATCTGCCCAGTAAGTCTACTCTCACATATGCCTCTGAGAAGTGAAGGACTCTCAGCCTCAGTAGTTGTACTAAGCAAGTCGAAAGGTATTGTTAGTCACTCCTAAAACAGTTCTAGCAGTTTAGGGAATTACTTCCACTATCCATTTCTACACCCTCTTTATGACCCTGTGACTGAAAGCTGTCAATGGTTTAAGCAAAACTGAAATGCTCACTTGATTGCTTTGGCTGGAATGATGCACAGCTTGCATTAACTCCACAAGAAGTTCCTCCTGCTCAGCTGACGAAAGTGATGGGTGTGTGTATTACTAGTCTATGACAATATCAAGTGAAAACTTTACACTGGTGAACTTGCTGTTGATGAATCCTTTCCAGAGCTTCGGGTCTAGCCAGCCATTGGTATTTTATACTGAGAAGCATTATGCTAACTTTGTGTGTCCTTCCAGTCTTCCACTGAGATAAATCATACACTGTTTCTGTAAATAATGCTCTCCTAATCTTCTTTGACGTAGTGTTCTATACCAGGAACAGAAAATAATGTAATTTGAGACTACAAATTTGGGACAGAAAGTAAAGTAGGATGGATGAAACATTTCTTAATGTCTGTATAGCCACGGCACCAGTTCTTTCAGACTGACTCTTCTTCAACCAGAAGTTTAATATATTAGTGTTTACAGGAGCAATGGATACATAAGGAGATTGTTAGCTGTGTTTTCATCTTAAAGAGGCCTGTTCCTATCATAATCATTGAAAGCTGGTGTTTCTGATGTGTGTCAGACTCTTTCCAGCAGCTGTGAACAGTAGCAGAGTAGTTGCCAACAGTTATTAAAAACGAGTGGTTTGAGGACAGTTTTGAACGTTGGTAGATTGCTGTTGCCCGTCTTTTGTTGTTGGGTATATCATCAGTAACTTACTAGGTATGTATGCTAACAAATGTAATACTTGGGTAGTTTTTCATATCATGTTGAACAGTTTTGGTTCAGTTTCATAAGATATACTTGGGCTGCTTTCTTAAAAACTCTATGCATGGGTCCATTTTCCTTTCTTCTTTCCAGCCACCAGCTTAATGGAATTCATGGTTGTCAAAACTTGAGTTTGAAAGAAAAAAAAAGAAATATATCGGAAACTGATACTATGTAGTCATCTGGGTATTTGAAGCCAGTTCAGAATGTTTTGTGGGATTTGTTTTAAGCAATGCCAGGCATTTCGCTCCTTTAGAGTGGTAAGATACATGGAGTGAGGTGCTGCCTAGAACTAATCAGGAGGACACTCAGTGGAAGGGTATGAATGGTCTACTGGCTCTTATGCTTTGGAAATCGACCTAGTGTGTCTGTGTGCACAGGCTGTAGAACATCAACCTTCTTTTTAGGGTTTGTTGTGTTTCAAAGAGACAGCATAAGCACTGATGCCAGTGGGCATTCAAGAAACAAGAGGCCTGGCCTCTTTGAGCCTGTCTTTATTCTTTCCTTGACAAGGAGAATGCCCTAGTCTTAACCAGTAAGACAAGCCTCTCTTGGAAGTGCACAAACTTGAATTGTCTTGAAGGTAAATCAAGTCAAAAGGATGAACTCTTACCTGCTTCCCAAGGCTTTTGTGTATTTTTCATTGCAATATTCAAGGGAGTAAAAACCGATAATTGGGACAAGGAATGTGTAACTTAGTCATTAAGTATTCCTGTGGGAGCTGGAGCTGTGGCTGCGGGTATGGGTTCCAGTCAGTGTGTTGGTACACTAGCGATGAGCCATCTGCTTTCTCAGTGCAGGAGGAAAGCAACAGTGGCCAGAATTCTGGATGAAAACTTCATCCTCTGCGTTTATTGACATCCATAATAGACTTAAGTGGTAGCTAGTAATCTAGTTACAAGTCATGAGTAGCAAGTATGTGAGCACTTAAGTTTAGGGGTCATCTCGCCACCTGGAGACTCAGAAAGACTTGGAAATTAGGCTTTCAGGACTACGTTTTAGGATCTGCACATATGTTCTGCCTGACTGCCGTCTAAAGCCATGAAAATGAGCCATGTGAACCTTTCCTGTAGCCTCATCTCAGCGATTCCAAGTGAAATTCTCCTCTCCCCTCCCCTGAGTGGGTGTCTGCTGCCACATGTTTTAGTGTACTGGTAATGGTGTATCTAAGGCTCACTGAAGCCTCAAATTAGGTAGGTCTGCATCTATTCCCTAAAAGGGAACAGATGTACACCTACAAAGCATGCACTGCTTAAAATCTGCTTAAAATCTGAGTCATGATTGTGAATCAGAGGTGCGCCTGTTGCAGCTGGTGAAAGATTTGGGAAGATGTAACGTTGCTGTTGAGAACTGGCAGTTATCTCGTTTTGGGCTAAGGAAAACTTCCATCTGCATGAAAGTAGACTCTAGCCTTAAGAAACCTCTATCCATTAAGAAGACTCCACAAATTAATACCCGTCATCCATTGCTGAGTAAAGTAATGGAGAAACTGTACTAGCTGCTCCTTGTCTCTGTTTCCTCAAGGCAGCAGCCTTGCCTGTGCTGGATGCCTTCCCTCTTTCTAGCAACCAGGCATTTAATTTTTAAAAATGTGTATTTTAAAAGGCACATATACAGTTTGGCAGATAGAATGGGAGAGAAATGGAGCTTGTGTCACTGCGTGAGACTGGCATTAGCTTAGGGCAAGTAAGAACATGTATTCAAGTCCTGAGCGGCAGCCTGGCAGTTGGGGCAAAAGTGTGGGGTTTTGCATGTGGACCCACAGACCCTCTTTATTCTTTCCCACACCCAGGCACAACCTTTGAAATGCAGACTTGACAGGCAGAGCTGGAATATCTACTCTTTCCCTTCCTGGTGCAGCTCCCCTGAGCGTAAGGGCTACATGTCTGGACAAGCCTTGCTTTGCCAACCAGTTCATAGGGAAAGGCAGTGCTGTGGCCTGCTCGCAGGGGAGGAAATGTTGGGAACAAGGCGGGCAGAAGGTGCCTTGCTAGTGGCGGCACACTGCGGCCGTGGGGATTTGTGGGTGGCAAAGGAGGGTGTGATATGTGTGGACTTAATTCTAATATAAGGGCAAAGATCATAAACTGTGTGTATTAAAATGCCAAGAAAAATGGTTATGAAGTTCTTAATTGCATATTATCTGAGGTAGCTCAGGAAACTAGGTTATAGGGGTCAAATGCAATGACAAGGATGAAAATATCGAGTAAAGTGGATGCTACATGCAGATATGCTTCTTTTTCTTCTTTTTGTTGGTTGGTTGATTGGTTTCTAGGTCCCTTTGTAAAATAAAATACAGACTGGGGAAAATTAGGGCTATCAAGAGGTTTATTTTGGAGGTTTTCTGTGGGATGTTTAAATCACATGTCCTGCTGATGCAGGACTTGGGGCTTTGCATCTCCCTGAGTTTCCTTATATGCTGTCTAAAATGGCCATCAAATTGTTCCCCATCTGTAATAGTGATTGGCTGGCTGAGCTCCAGGCACAATGAAGTCATTTCTCTTTGCAGAGGCTGTTCTTGTACATCTCACTGCATCGAGCTCTTCTTTCTTGCCATACACATACCCATGTTTTCTGCAGGAGTTTGCCATTGGTCATGGCTGGTTTTAACACCAATTTTAAAGCCAAAAATCACATCAAATCCTGTCCATACAGACTAGAGTTTTGATACCATTCCTATGGAGCACTGCAAACCATCAATTGCTGTTTCATTTACTGAGGAGAAATATCTTGAATTAACTTTTGTTCTTAGAAATCCTTTGGGGGTTATTTTATTCATTTTTGTATGTATAAAATGCCTGTGAAAACCTCCAGTTATCTACACACTAGTTAAGAGTGTGGACAACATAAATGCAAACTTCTTTTCAAAACATCATCTGCAGTGATGAGGGAAGCAACTGTGATGGGATGTCTTTGTATTCATCCTCTGCTGGAGGCTACAAAGACTTTCAGAGATTGTGGAGTAGTTACATTCAGTAAGAACTGCTCTAAAATCACTATTTCTAAGAGCAGCTGCAGCATGGAAGGGAGAGATCCTTCCACTGTTTTATTTTCACACAGTGGGATTGTTAATTGGTCAACAGAATATTTGGTTGATTGGGAATGTTTGGGGAAGGCTGCAGAAAGCTATCAAACCTGCTTGGGGCAGTTACTGCTAGTGGGCTGTCCTCATCTTCACTGGAGCCACTCTCATATGATGTGATTCCCCTGCTAGCTCTGCAGGAGCATTACTCTTAATTTAATCACAGCTCTGTGGAAACGTGGGTACTTTCCTTAAAATGTATTGTTACAGCAGAATCTCAGCTGCTCTTAGAGGTATTACATCCCTGGTGACCATGGGGAGAGCAGAGCGGTGTGACAATGCATTCAGCTGAAAAGGTCAAATACTGGGATGACAAATATGAAGAAATTAAAATGCATTGCTTCTCCTTTGGTACTGTGATGACATTTTAGGTGCATGAGCCTGTTTTTACAGCAAAGGCCCCACTGCAGCCTTCGGCCAGCAGAGGTAGCTACGGGAGCTGAGCTGGGCAGAGACGCTGGCTCTCTCCTCCCTGCTCTCACCACGTCCTCTGTGGTTTCCTCCTGGCTGCTAGGATTCAGTTGGTCCCAAAGCCAGCTTCTCACAGCAGCAGCATCCAGTATGTTTTAACAGTATATTTTTGGAAAGGAAATAGTCTTCATTGTGGAGCCAGTATTTAGCAGATGCTTTAGAAAAGGGAGCTATGTGTGGGATCCAGCGGGGAGAGCACAGTTCATAAAGAATCAGTGAAACTTACGCATACACGCTTTGGAGCTGGGAAGAAATAACCCATCTGATTCCATGCTTTTATAATTTTGGGGGTGTGATTGAAAGTTAGGACCCTGCCTGGGATGCATTTCTGCTGCGACAGCTGCAGCCGTTTAGCAAATTTGAGTGGGAGGGTAAAAAGGGGAAGATGGTTTGTATCTCAGCAAAATGCCTTTGCTGAGCAAGGCTACCATATGTTGCAGAAAAATGTACCTTGTTTTTCCACTAGAATTCACCTGGGTGGAGATGACCATTGATCCTGTAGGAAGAAGAGGCTTGGGAGCAGTGCAGCTCTTGAAAGGTATTGATGCTTTTCTTGCCAAGACAGAGAGAGAAAAGGACTGAGAAACAAGATGGGCGTGAAGTTGTTTTAAAAGGCAAATCACTGTTACAGTAGATGGGTTCTAAAAAGGTGGGGGGAAATACAGTTTGGGGATTTAAGGGTGTATGAAATAGAGGGACAGACACAGAGCTAGTGGTACAGAAATAGTTTCTGTGTTTCAAAGTGTGGTGCATTCAGTCTAGGGTGGGAGAAAACCCCTAACCTAGCCCTTCAGCTAGGCTGGGCAGTTTGTAAGCACAAGTGCAAATTAGAAACTGTGTGTTTGATTCCCCATAATCTACTACTTTCTCCTTGAGTTCCCAATAGCTGCTTTCTCAACTCCAAACCTTCTTCCTGTGAGTTTTGTGTGGAGTATCTGATGGTACGAGATTTTAAACCCTTGTTGAAAATAAAGGGCTCCTCAGTTTTGGATGCTGAGTGTGAATGAAATGTGGGATCTAAACTTGATTTGGGGAAGAAGCTAGAAATAGCAAAAGCAAAGACAGCTCCAGGTGCAGATACAAAACTTTCTTTTCAAACTTGTGGATATGGGTTAGCCGTGTTTTATGTGAGTCCCAAGTAGACCAGACAGAATGGGAGAAACCCTGAAGCAGAGGAACAGACTGTGAACGTATACCTGCTTTTTCATTTGAAGCACGCTGCAGTAAATCATAATGGGTGGGAGAAGACGTGACAATAGAAAACAGATATAATAAATCCTGTCATTAGGAGGTTAGTGCTGTACTGCTTAATGCCTCCTTATTGTTTTGAGGTTCCTGGCTGAAAGCTGTTTGCTTTCTCTTTAATGTCTTTATGGGTTTGGAGGCTTTTTCCTATTTTTATGGCAGAGACAAATATTAAGAAATAATTTTTAGTAGTCTGAATCCAGCAATATGGTTGGAATACATAGGACAACCTTGTGGTGAGAAAATTTAAAAAATGTAACCATTTCTGTTATGATTTCTTGTTTTCAAAAATTCATCTGCGTTTTCAGCACACTAGCTGAAATAACTTGCAGCATTTGCCTTGGCAGTGGGTTGGACTAGGTGAGCTCCAGAGGTCCCTTCCAACACTAATGACTCTGCGATATTAAGTGTCAGCTTGGTAAGGCGAATCGACTTAGCTGCAGGATTCTTGCTTCTGTGAAGGAGAGACTAAATAAGTATGGTTAGGCAATATGGCCATTGTGAGCCTTTTGTACCTAAAGTTGGAGCCTAATTATTGAACTTTCAGATAGAACATGCGTGTATATTTTGCAAATGTCTTTTGTTTTGTTTTTCCTAAGAAAAGGAAACATGACTTTGGTGCTGTCTGATAATCATAGAATAGGGTTGGAAAGGACCTTAAGATCATCTAGTTTCACTCCCCCTGCCATGGGCAGGGACACCCCACACTAAACCATGTCACCCAAGGCCTCATCCAACCTGGCCTTGAACACCGCCAAGGATGGAGCATTCACAACCTCCCTGGGCAACCCATTCCAGTGCCTCACCACCCTCTCAGTAAAGAATTTCTTCCTTATATCCAATCTAAAATAATATCTGAGTTCATAGAACATTAATCCTTGAGATCTGAAGTAGAAAGAAAGAGTTATGATGTTTGAAATTAATTACATATAAAATCCATTTAGTCAAGATGTGTGTTCTTCAAACTGAATAAAAAAAAAAAATCTCTGCTTCTTCAAAACATTGAAGAGCATGGTCCAACTGGAGTGAAGTGCAGAGACTGCTGAGAAGTTCTGTAGTAGCTTGTGGCCAGTTAATTATGCAGGTTTTTTAGGTAATAGACATTATTGTGTTGGAACAATTGTTTGTTACAGGTTTTAACTGTGGATTGCCCTTTTCTTTAAATGTTAGTTATTTCTGCTGATGGGAATTCAAGATACATGTGTACAGAAGTAGAGCCAAGAAGAGATCCCGGTTTGGTGGGCTGGTCACTGGTGCAGAAGTGGGGAGGCCTGAATGCACACGTTGGCTCCCAGGTGATGTCTTTTGCTCCACTTGAAACAGTCCTTGAAGAAAGTATAGAATGATTTATGTCGGAAATGACCTTTAAGATATTGAGTCCAACTATAAACCTAAGGCTGCCAAATCTGCAATGAAACCTTGTTCCTCAAACCCAGGAACATGTGGAACTATGCAATTTTATGCATACACCATGGTAGACAGTGCTGTGGGTCTGAGGAAATAGAGAGGCTCATCTGGGAGCAGGAGCCAAGAAATGGGTGTGCTTTCTGTCTAGCCTGGTGGAGTCCTGAATTCCTTTATACTCACCAGCACAAAGTAGCAGGAGTGGAGAGGGCTCGCTTCCAGGTTAACCTTTAGCTAGGTGCCCCTAAGAGGCTGCTTTGAATTACTTCTAGGCTTAGGGAATAGAGCCTGGTTCTTCTCCTTCCCGGCTGTATGTTCTAACCACCCGGCTATAAAGTAAAAAGGTTAGATGAGAAGGCTGCTGCCTTCCTTTGGTTCTATTTTAAAAGGAAGTATCTGCCACCGGTGCACTTCAGAGGGCACCTATCTTGTTGTGTGCTCTGAAAAAAGCCCTTCAGACTGAGTCCCTCTGGGGACTTGAGATTCTGGAGCCTGCTGAGGCTGCAGGGCTGAGCTGTTCAGCCCTGCTGAAACTGAGGCAGTTCTGGGCACACACACAGGTGAGACACCACCTATCTGGAACATCTGGAAATCAAAATAAGTACGGTGCCTCTGTGGCATGAACTTTTAGGATCACAGTTTCTGTCACTATTTGGCTTAGCTTGGTAATATGTTTTTTTAATGTTGAATAAACCTTGGCCTAATAAAGTCAATCCCCATCTCTGTAAGAAGCAGAGATTTTAATTTTCTTCCTTGATAACAGGCGGCAAATGTTTTGAAAAAATTTTCCTGAGCAACCCCACTGCTGGATTAGTTCAATCAATTCAATCAGAGTGTGCAAAACACAAACCCTAGGCAGAGCTGAACTACAAAGCAGAGATTTTACAATGCTAAAGAAGTGAAAGCACCAGGGGAAAAATATCTGAAATCCTCTTATATGATTATTAAAACAAAAACATACACATGAAACCAGCAAAGTCTTAGACTGGGGTGGCACAGAGAACTGGCAAGGGAACAGCCTGTTCTAGTTGGATGTTGTATTTGATGTTAGCTGGAAGCTGTCACAGAGCAAATATTTCAGGACTCCTTGTAGGTCTCTGCATGAGCTGACCATGAATGCATTGGCTACTTTCTCCTTCCACCACGCTGCTGATACCAGCTACCCCACACCTCCTTGTACTCCCTCTCTCTAGTTGTCTTTCTCCCTTCAGGTTCTTAAGAAACTTCATGCTCATCTCTTCTTCCCACCCCTCATCCACTGAACTTCTCAGCCTTTCCACCCAGACACACTTTTTCATCTACAGTTGCACCCATGTGCTATGTATTCCCTTGAATTAGCATACCCTCTCATTTATCTTGTTTGCTTGCACTGGCCTTCTATGCATGCATGCATGTAGTGCTACCAAGAGACAGTGGTACCTGCATCTTCACTAGCATCTAGTCAGTGCTAACACTAGTGCAAACTAAGGAGTGCAACCTCATGTTCAAGCTTCTCATGTTTAGCAGCTGTTCAATGGCACCTGCATCCCATTCAGCAAAATGATAACATGTAATAGCAGTAAGCCTCCCAGTATGAAACTAGATTGCTGAAGTTACATAAAGCTGTCTGGGAATACCAGATGGGACAGAATAGAGTTTATGTTTCAGGCTGTTCCAATTAATGTTAATCTCATTTACACTGCCGTGTATGGAACCTTAAAGGTGAGGAATGACTTTAATTATGGGTAAATTGCATCTAGTTCATGGGGCTGAGGCCAGCGATTATACTCTGAAGACATAATGGAATAGACATGCATAAAATTACACAAGAAAGTTAAAACCTGTGTGAGAGGAGCTAAAGCGAAAACAGGTAGCATGAAGCTGAATGGCACAATGAATACCATTAGATTTGCCAGGCCAGGTTGTTATGCATTCTCATTAGCAAACAGACATACATAAGGAGATGAGAGAATTTGACCTACAGGCTTTAATCCAAAAACTTGTTAGGCAAATCACAAAGATTTGATAAGAAAAATCTACCAGATACCGCAGCATGAATGACCTTGCTCTGCCGGGTACCTGCTGCTGGCTTGGAGCATGGTGGCAACTCCCGAGTGTCTTTACTTCTTAGGATGTTTCCATCAGATGATTCTTGAGCTCCCTTCCAACCTGGTATTCTATGATTTATAATTTGTTTTGACTGAGATTCTGGGGCAGAACATCCACAGAGCTTCGAGGAGCTTTGTTCTCTGTCGTTTGCAGATATTAAATACAAGAAGATCAAAAAGAAATTAGATTATTTGTCTTAAATAAAATTGCACTTGTTTGTGTCTTTCTAAATGAGCTGCAGAATAGTTGCAGTTGGTTTATAGCACTCAATTATTTTCTAAATCTCTACTGAAAGCACAGGGCTTCTGGTTTAATGATTAAGGTTTTGTTTCACTGAGTAGGCAGTATATAATCATAAGCTTTTTTGCATTTAATAACAAACTTTGAAACTCAGTGTGTAGGAATTGTTAGAATCTGTATTTGTTGAATTAATATATCCTTTTATCTGGATAAAATTTCCATTGTTTTAACAGCATATATAATCCCTTTTGATGTTATAAGCTGTTACACTTTAGAAGTCTACAGTACAAATGGTTGCACCTGAGATACTCATCATGTGTTTTTCTACAGTGAATAGCAAAAAGTAGGTACTTTGTAGTTTCCTCTGAGCTACTGTGGCTCCTTTCAGAGAAGAAATGCTCCAGAGATGCTTTTGATGCTATTGACTGGTTCTCTATCAACTGTGAGAGGAGTTTTGAGTGATTAGGTTACACGTAGATACCTACATTTACATAGGTGAATGCTGTGCTTGGAGATTGGCCATGAGGAAGGCTGTGAGTGGAAAACAAGGCTGGGCCCAAAACTTGTCAGGAAAAGACCTTGCAATTTCTCTGTCCTGAATTTGGGAATATTGAGGGTTTGAACAAGACCCAGGAGCAGCTGTGGGAAATGAATTACCCAGGATGTTGTAAGCAGGGGGTCTTACTGTGGTTGACTTTGGTCATGAAGGTTGGATGTCTAGGAAGAGAACACCAGGCTGACAGACATAACCTGTTCCTCGCAGGTTAAAGTCAGTAATCATGAGGCTCAGGCTGGTGGTGCGTCAATTACTGCAAGATAAAGCTCTGTTCTTTGAGCTAATGGAATAATGCAATTAGGATGAGGCAGTTAAAGGAAAAGTGACACCCGCTGTGCCAGACGCAGCGTAGCCACGCTTTGAAAACCTGCCCGACCAACCTTTGTTGTGGCAAACAGCCATCATATTGTACCTGCCCGTGGCTCTGGAGTGGGAAGGACAGCTTTGCAGGCAGAAATTAGGGAAGAAGTGGGAGCAGAGGAGAACATGATGAAGGTCACAGCTGTGAATGGTGTGGAAATGATGAGTAGGGAGAGTTCACTGTCTCTTTTCATTAAAAAACTGTGGGATGTCAAGTGAAGCTAGCAGGAGTCAGGCTGAAACCAGTAAACAACAAAATGAAGTGGATTTTCATACAATGGTTAATGGAGTGGTTGGACTCTTTGTCTAAAGGATGTTGTGACTGCTAAAGGTTCCTGTGGCTTAGGAGCAGACAGGACAAGTTTATGGAAATCTGCTAGGGACTTCTAATACAAAGAGGCCACATCCACCCAAGAAGTCCTTGAAAATGGCTGGAGACAGAAAATACTGACAGAAGTACACTATGTTCTTGCGCTGTTCTACACTTAAGCTAATGCTTAAGGAGAGAAGATACTGGTCAGATGCACCTTTGTGCTGACTTTTGCAACCACTCTTGCATGTTCTTTCACTTCCAGGAAACATTTTAATCTTCCCTAAGTCGGTAGCTTTTTTCCAGAACAACCTCGCATGTTCATCGTAGCATAGAGCCATGTTTATTTTCCTATCATGTTATAATAGTGATCTGTTTTGTTAGCTTTGCTCATACTTATTTTTAACATGAGATCTCTCAGGGGAACAAAACTAATAAAATATATAAAAAAAGCCCAAATTTTATTTATGCCAAAGCACTTCTGGGAGATCTGGTTCTGTATTTTAGAAGATGCAAAAACAAATTTAAAGTGCTGAGGTCAGACTTTCATCCAGCTTTCCAGAATAAGCTACAAAGGGCTGTTTGCATCATTGCTGCAAAGCAATGTGTGCATTGGCAGCCTTCAGCTTTCAGCCTGCTGTCCTCCCTACTAGGACTCTTGCTGTTGTCTCCATGAGGAAGGCAGGGTGGTGGAGAGCAGAGATGGTTGTAGGCTCATGGCAAGTGAGGTCTGGTAGCACAGCTACAGCACATTGCCCAGGCTGAAGGAAGAATCTGTCAAATCAGTGGCTGTTTTCACAATAGGAAGAGCTAAATTGGAAGATCTGGTTTTAGTATTTCTGAGTATGCCATGTAATTGTCATTATGCAACTGCAATTGTATAATCCTGGGCAACAGTCTCAAAACTGAACTGCTTCTGAATGTCCTGATTTAAACCCACATTGCAGGGATGTTGAGTGCTCACAGAAAGCACTGCAGTTGCTGGGATGTATACTTTGAACATGCAAATGCTCTACCAAGTTCAAAATTCACTGACAAGTGAGATGCTCGGAATCTTTGGGCAGGAATCTGAAAGTTGACGTACTGTCAGCAGTTTTGGCTTCCATCTTCCTCTGCTTCACATATTCACTGTGAAATAGGGTAGTGGTGTCTGCTCAGCTTAGAGCTATTGAGAAGAAAAGCACTGCGATGCTGTTGTAAAAGGTTCATAAAATTTTCAGAAACTTGCACCTGGTTCAAAGGCTGGGTAGTGTGCCAGAGGTAAGGCTTGGGACTATGCACGGGGTATCTATTTAGTGAGCCAATAAGCAGGAAATCTGGGAGAAGATCAGCCTGCGGTTGTGCATTCTCTACCTGCATTTGACTTGTTTTGTGATGGTACAGCTACTTTTCTTGACTCTGTCACCTTTACAGAATGGAGATTGTATGAGCATTTTTAAACAGCACCAACTTTCCCATGAGCATGCATACACAGAGGCCTTTGCTCAGTGAAGCCTTTGGGGCTTTTAAATACCTCTTTAATGTGAGTGATGGTGCTCGTACGGTTGCAATGGTAATGTATTGCTTTTAGCAGCAAGGGGAGCTGTATAAATGCTTAGGCAGCATAAGCACCACCCAAATCGGAAAGAAATAAACCACAAAAAGCCAACCCAAACATACACTTGTTATGAGTTAAAATTTATCATTGAAGAGTGCAATGAACCTGTGTCCTTGGTGGCAGCAGGTAATAACATATTGGTGATAACTGATACCTTGAGAAATTACCCCCTATGTAAGGGAGGTTTCCGAAGAGCGTGTATGCTAACCTGTTATGTTATTGCCTGCTACCACTTCTCCACACTTACTCCCACATGTAATGTTATACTACTCAGTCTGGAAGTCAGGGAAGGAGAAGGTAGATGTTTATTTTTTCCTTTTCCTGTTGCAGAACGATTTCTGCCTGGTCAGAAGTAGATGCCAAAATTAGCAGTGAATATGTAGGGTGAGCTGATTAATCTTCAGAGTAAAGTGCCTTCAGTGTGACAGCAGAAAGCCGAAGTAAAAATCAAGGCTAGCCCCTGATGTCAAGAACCAAGAGCTGTTTCCACTACTGATGCTTCACCAGTGTCTTCCCAGCAGGAATATAAAGCTCTAAGGTGAGGAAGGATGAGAAGTTTATGCAGGTTGTAGCTCCAAATCTGCATGTGTAAAGCTCCCATTTATGTTATTTGCTCTTGCACAGTGCTCAGTTTGTACATACTGAGCCAATTATCTATAAATTCCTGAAACTAGCTTTTGAGAAGATCTGGCTCGTCTTTTCTTCTGTCAAAAATAGACACGAGACGTAGTGCAGTCAGCTGAATGTGTTACTGAAAGGATTAGTTTGGAATTAATCCAAACTTCTGAAGTTGGAGTAAAAAAAAAAAAGACCCTTTTTTCCAAGCTGATCCTCCAGCAACAGCAGTTTGGATGAATACGCTAACAAGTTTCTGTTCATCTTCATAACTTTTGGACTGCTGTTTTTCCTGATTTTGAAGTAGCAATTGATGAGACCTGTTTGTAGATGCCATGTGTACTATAGGCCCAACCTCACACTCTTTTCTCCATTTTGAGGTATCTGGGGAGGAGCATGTACTTGATACCGAGGGATTCAACAGATGCTATGATTACCTCATGAGACCTGCTTGTATCCTGCAGAGCTCTTACTTTCTCACAGCCTTTGTTATTCCTCAGACAATTATATCAGACAAGTTGACATAACAAGAACGGATTTAAATCCAAGAAATGAGATTCCTCGGTCCACTGAGCGCTCAATTTAATTCCTCTTCACCACACACCCACCCACTACTTTTGTGTCTAATGTTCTCATTCTGCTGCACAGGCCAACAGGCTGAGGTTCAAGCTCAGTCCATATAAAATAGACATAAGCTGAGCATTCCTAAAAAATACCTCACAAACCTGCTTAAGCTGGCCCCTACGATCTCAGTAGGTTTATCACTGAGATATGGGGTATTCCTCTAGGCTGAAGTGATGCAATCTAGTCCAGGGACATCAGGCTTTTCTGATCCGTATCTTTCAGTCAAGTGCATTTCTATCTGAAGCATGTCTTGCTCACCGACTCATGAAGCACACGCTCCTCACCAGCACAAGCTTGGCACCAGGCAGCATCTGGGACTGACTCTTCAGAGACAGTTTGGATCAGCAGTCTGATATTTCACTCTTTGAGAAAGGTGATGAGTGTTGTCTGACTTTGTACAAGGGAAAACAAGCTGTACTCAAAGACAAACCAAGATACTCTCTGTGTTTAAAAAGGCAAAGCAACATAAAAACAATCTCTGAAAGCAATACAGTAAACAAATGAGAGATACAGCAGATAAAGTGTAGTAGGGCAACCCTCATGTGGGAGATCAGACCTCTTTGATATAGTCAGACAAACAAACCATAAAACCTGTCTGCAGTTAGGGAGTACAGGTTCAGTGATTACCCAAAAATATTTAGTATTTGAATTCTCTCTGCTACCGTCATTCTGCTTATGCATCACTGTGAAGCCTCAGAAGTCATGAAACGATCTTACATCAAATGCAAATGGGAAGCAGAAGGTGCTGTATTTACCCACTCCCACTGCCATGTTTCTGCATGAGATTACCCTGAATTCCTCAGCAGGGACCCTGAAGCTTGCAGTTCATCGGATCTGATGATCTTGATAGCTTGCAAGGAATTATTGAAAATATTCCAATTTCAGGATTTGTGATTAATTTGAAAGTAAGCACAGTTGCCAGCTGGATAAATTGTCTTCGTATCACTTGTATCTTATTGTCTCTAGATTCTAATTTTTTCAAGCCTGCCGCCTATGTGTAACCACAAGCTGTGGTGTACCAGTTGCTGTATGCAGGGTATAGCTTAAGGGAAACTTGATTTTCGAACCCGGATTTCTGCAGGGGACAGTCCACAGCACAAAGCTATGTTTGGTAGCTGGCGGCTTCTGTTTAAATCCAAGTGCCATGCAGTATTGCATAGTTTGTGTTGTCTGGCAATAACAGACAAAATGCCGGAAAGGTGATGTTACAGGCTGCTGCTGGCTTATGGGCTTCAGGTTCTTCACAACCTGCTCTGAGAGATCAACTGTGAAATAGTTAATAATTTTGATATGCGCCAGTGGTTTTAGGTTTCAGAATAAGCAGTAAACAAACGTGTAGGTCCATGTCTCCTTTGCTCTTGTTTATCTATGGATGTAGGAATACATTCGATCAATATACATCAAAGTTCATATTTTAAAAAAATACCCACCCCTGTTTTTATGCTGCAACCCACGGTCCTATTGTTGGAATCTTTTCCATTGTGATTTCATGACCTAGTCCTCCTCTGGCTTCCATCAGAGGTGCTGAAGTTACAGCCAGTGTAAAAGCAGTCAGGAGGACCAGTTTCTAACTGTCTCATCTTTCTTATGCCTATATTAATCATGGTTTTCACTAATCATCTTTTATCAGCTACCCCAAGTTCTCCCTTTGGCTTCTTTTCTTAATCTCTTACTGCTACTGAAATTTGACACTCAAAGCAGAGCTGCTGTTGTTGGTTATCACTGCTGTCAACTTTGCTATGGGAGTCTAAAAGCTGGGAGTGCTTTTTAAGTCTTCTGTCCCTCCTGCAGGTGTGCACCAATAGTGCATTAATTAATTTTATGAATATTTACAAGCCTCCTTCTTTGTGCCCAATCGACCAAAATCCTCATCTGAGCTTCCTGTAACCTTCCTCCCCCCACAATTGAGTTACGTGTGACTGCTAAGCTAGTCTTAGGTTTGCTATCACCAAGATGGGAAAGTTTTTCTCCTGCCTGCTGCCATCTATTTCCGTCCTTCCCTTGCCCTGTTCTGCTGCCTGCCAGACCCTGGGCTCAGCCTGGCAGAAAGCTCTCCCCTTCTCATTGCTGGATTCGTTTTCTGCCCTTTTAGCAAGTTGAATATTCTGATGGTGAGGTCCAACAAGCACCAGAGCCAATGCAAAGCAAGAGGCAGAAGCAAGAAATAGGAATACTATCCAGTGGGAAACTGGATGGTTTCAGCACCGAGGATTATGAACGCAGCTAGAACTCTGTTATTGAGCTTTTCCTTAAAGCCTTCATTAACTTAACAGAGACCTTGCACAGCCTCAGAGTTTGTAGTTTCTATGGCATGCTTCCTTGGCTGTCATTTCAGGGATGTTCCTTCCTGATGTGTGTGTCTCATTTCAATATACAAAGTTTAAGCTTCTTCTCTTCACCTCAAATGCCCTTCAGAGTTCTGCTCCTCTTTGTTACCTTCTCCTGTCTTAACCCATAACCTTCACTTTACCAGTAGTACCTTTATTTTTCCACCCACTTGTCTTCTTTAAAAATTCAGATATAGAGATGTGTGTATGTATTCATATAAACACATTTGTTTCCTATTTACCTCTATATGCAAAGATCCCTCCCCCAGTTCATCAGCAAGATGAGAACCCTCACCCGAAAATACTCATCTTTGTATGGAAACAACAAGAAACAACAATGTGGGACAACTGAAAGAAGCTACTATTTATGATTGATATGAAGAAAGACAGTAATGCTTATTTGGTTTAAATACTCAGTCACTCTCCTCAAATCTCTTTTATCTTAGAAAGTCAGCTTTGTGCAACAGAGATTGCATCACATGTATTTGTAGGACCCAATTCTCATGATTGTACCCTCACGGAAGTATTTCATGACAACAACTGTAAGTGAATCATAGAATCACAGAATGGGTTGGGTTGGAAAAGACCTCAAGATCATTCGGTTCCAACCCCCCTGCCACAGGCAGGGACACCTTCCACTAGAGCAGGTTGCTCAAGACCCCATCCAACCTGGCCTTGAACACTGCCAGGGATGGGGCATCCACAGCTTCTCTGGGCAACCTGTGCCAGTGTCTCACCAACCTCATAGTAAAGAATTTCTAAATTTCTAAAAATTTCTGAAGATAGGTTAGAATATCTAACCTAAATCTCCCCTGTTTCAGGGGAAGCAAGTAAAATAACACCTGTCTTCAGTGCTTGGAAGCAGAAAATCGTCAAAAGAGTTTTCTGAAGTTTTGCCCTTCTGAAATACTATTACGTGTTTCCTTGGGCTTCATGTCTAACCTAGGCAGCAGCCGCCTGTGCTGGCAGCAGCGGAGGCGTTCCCATCAGACACGTTTTCAAAATAGAACTGCTACAGGAATTCCAGCTGTCACCCTGCTCATGACATGGCCTTTGCTGGCTGTGCTCAGGAGATTAGCTTTTTGTTTCAAGAGAGAGGTGGTGGTTGTCAAAGAAACCCCAAACTGAAGTATTTTTTCACTGCTTGTTATATAAAGTACTATTTTTCAGCACGTATCACAGTGCGAAGCGGAAGCGGTTGTCGGGAAACTGACGATGAGCACAAAGAGTTTGAAAAGGAGTTCTACAGGCACAGCAGACAAGGCAGGCAGCATTCAGATAATTTGAAATGCAGCCTGGCCTTCGTGACATGGCACAGCAGCAGAAACATGGGCAGAAGCTGAAGAATTAAAGCTTCCATTAGCAGAGCTCATCTCCAAGCTGTCAGTACTTCTGGGAAGGGACTGGGTCATCTTAATAGGCTGGCTGAGTCTCACGGCTGTCTTCCGTATACCTCAGTGTAATACAGTACACACTATGCAGCAGTTAGAGTCTTCTGTGTGGCTTTCACTAGGTGATTGAATGTGAGGGGTGTCAAATGTTTGAAAACATACATCGGCTTCTTTCCCTGAACAAGGTAGGAGTAGAGTGTAAGTAGGCAGTTGCTCAGCTGAGGGTTCCTGTTCCCTTCTCCCTGCTCCCCTTCTCTGAGGGAGCCGGCTGTTTATTTCCTGGTGCGGTGCAATTTTCTTTGCTCTTTTGCTTTTTTACAGCAATTGTGTTGCAAGCTGTGATAGTTAAGCTTGTAAAAGTAGGAAGGTTTGTAAAGAGAGGCAGTATGTGTTATTAGACCAACTGATGTGAAATGTGGTCAAGCTTTCCCATCTGCAAGCATTGCAGCAAGTCTGATGCAGATATCACTGGAAACCATTACTCCCAGGCTTCTGATACATTTGTACCAGCAACAAAACAGAACTGGGACAATTCCACCCTGCCGGAGCTACTCATTCCTTACACCATCCCTGAATTGACTGTTTCCTCAGAATGGAACTGTTCCGTAAAACAAGCGAAGTTCTGCAGGTCATTTTTAAGTAACCAAACAAAAGAAAAAGTAATCTGTAATTATGTTAATTACTTAGCACATCTGTGGGAGAAGTGATGCCACCAGAGCGCTTTCAGTAGCAGCAGAGGTAATGGATGGAGACAGAGCATTTGTAGAATAGGGACAAGTCAGCAGATGAGATATTGAGAGAATTGTAATGAGCATGAAAACAATGCCTCTATTTGTTCTGTACCATTTAACACTAAATAGTATCTATTTAATGCTAAATACTATAATATTTAAACCTAAATATTTTGTGAACCTTCCTTGAGGACTGGGACTGACATGTGAGAGGGAATTATTGTTTTGTAAGGTTAATTGATAACTGTGCCTTTTTATTTATAATTCTTGTGAGTTCGTTCTAGTACATAGTAGTTGGCAGGTTTTGCCCACATCTACTCTACGAGGACCTCTGGTACGTTGCATGATATGCGTTACTTACTGGACGTCTATATGTAAACTTTGATGGTTAAGGAATTAAGAATATTTCTCGTAGACCTTCTATGGGTAGGTTGGTAGCTTTTGCATTTCTGACTCTGGCAAGATCTGGCTGTATTCAATGGTCAACTTGTTTTGAAAGACTGAGGGTTTGCTGGAAAGCTGTGAGGTTGACTTCTGGAGAAAAAACTACATAAAAAGGACATGGAACTGTTGAAACAAGTCCAGAGGAGGGCCACGAGGATGATCAGGGGACTGGAGCACCTCCCGTATGGAGACAGGCTGAGAAAGTTGGGGCTGTTCAGCCTGGAGAAGAGAAGGCTGCGTGGAGACCTCATGGCAGCCTTCCAGTATCTGAAAGGGGCCTACAAGGATGCTGGGGAGGGACTCTTCATCAGGGACTGTAGTGACAGGACAAGGGGTAACGGGTTCAAACTTAACCAGGGGAAGTTTAGATTGGATATAAGGAAGAAATTCTTTACTGAGAGGGTGGTGAGGCACTGGAATGGGTTGCCCAGGGAGGTTGTGAATGCTCCATCATTGGCAGTGTTCAAGGCCAGGTCGGACAGAGCCTTTGGTGACATGGTTTAGTGTGGGGTGTCCCTTCCCATGGCAGGGGAGTTGGAACAAGATGATCTTAAGATCTTTTCCAGCCCTAACTATTCTATGATTTGGCAAGGACGGCTTTCTTCCCCAATAGGCTGTAATTCTTTTCCATGTGACCGGCAGTTTAAGGCCATATGTGACAAACAGAAGTGTCTTGTTAATGGGAGTTTTCTTATTCTATGTGATGTTTGCTAGAGAATGAGCTTAATTATTTCTTACATCTCTCATGCTCTGACATGAAGGTGGCAATTATACCTATCAACATTAGTGATGTTTAATACAAAACCCAGTGTAATAATACATTAAAATTAGAAACCAAAGTTTATCATAGTTTATTTTGTTCAAAATTTATTGCTTCCTCCACTTTTACCCACCCAGAGTCAGTAGCTATCTAAAACGTGTCTAAAATTGAGACCTTCGCAGCTGTGCAAACTGTGCAGTTATAACCGTTTAAGGTGGCCAGAAACGAAAGCTACTTCAAGAATGGAGGCTTTTCTCAGAGTTAAAAAGGTCATATTTAAAATTCTTTTGACCCTGTGTCATAGCATGAGCAGCTGCCACCACATCTGACTAGGAGCCTGAAGGACTAGACAGAAAAAACCTTTGTTCACTGCAGAAAGCAAAGTTCTTATAGTGGTTTTAAGCCATTGTGTCCAATGGTGGAAGCTCTGCCTGATTCCTCCTTATCCTCCCTCTACAGAATTTTCTGCCTTCATGATTTTGTTGGTTTTATGGAGACACTTTTGTGGTTTTAAAACGCTGTCTCCTTGCACTTATTTACAAAGCTCTAACCCTGTCCACATTCAGAGCTCTGTTAAATATTACAGCCTAACCCTGCCTGACCTGTCCTACCCTGCGCTGCTACATCTCCACGCTGGGATTGCCTCATGGCTGGGACCCCTTCCACTGAGCAGGACCCACTCACCTCCTCCTGAGTGAGACCAGGACAAAGAGAAACAATTTGCAGTAATACACATAGTGCACAGAAAATCATTGTATTAAATATGTGGCATGTGTATCCATTCAAATCAGTTTTTAAATGTCATCAAGTAAAATGTATTCATACAGAATGAGTAGTGCTAGTAAAAGTATGTCTTACACCACAAAAGAAAGACATAGCAGCTCAAATAAATGGTTAAGCCATTGTATATCAGTAAGAAATATGTATATTGTTATGAAAAACATATTAAAGCAAACTAGCCACCTAGATTCAATCCTTATGCCCTTTTAAAGCATGTAACAGGAGTAGCAATGAAATTCTAGTTTTCAACTTCCAGACAAAATAGCAAGTTAGAAAGAGGGAATATTAAGTATATACAAGATAAGGAATTTCAGGCTCGAGAGAGAGCAAGTGTGGTTCTGCATTGTTGGGTGTGATGCTGTTTTCTTGGTTTCATTCTTGTAAATTAGGCATGATAACCTGTATTTCCTTCCATATATTTTGCTAATAGTGCCAGTGGGATTATACTGGGGATGAATTTCACTGACTGCATACTAAGAGTATTTCCTTGACATTTTCTTGTGAAGCTTTAGAAATAATGTTTTTGTTGAAGTTTAAACTTGCAGCCTGGACAGTGCTGCTCTTTCTGCTGCTGAAGTCAGCTAGTGAGACTGGCTTTATAAGAGTGGACAATATTCACAAGTGAATCCATTTTAATTGTTAAGCAAAATAAAATGCAAAACCTAAAATATTCAGACACACACTAAGTGTCTTAAGATTCAGAATTGTCTTTCAGTGCTGTGACAAGATGTTAACATTGATAACATTGACAGTCAGTAGTCTCAGTAATAGTAGCACAAGATATTAATGCTTAAAAATATTTATGGATTAAGTTTTCCAATAGTTAATTAGTTGATTTTGGCACTCTGCTTTTTTAAACCTGTATTTAATATATATAAATTCTAAAACAGTACTTTAATATTGTACCACATTATTGACATTTTCTTTTCTCTGAGTTGCTGATTGCTGAAGATGTGGACACATAGCGCTCACTTAGTCAAATCTTACAGGGGGTGAGATGGACTCCTCGCCAATACAGAATGGTACTTTAGGTTAAGTGAAGTATCACAGGACAAAAACACTAAATAATTGATCTGCTCATCCATCTCATGCTCCACTTCACCTGTCCATGTTTGACTGAATTCGCTGTAAAATGATGACCAGAGCCAGTGAGCAGAAACCAGGCAGTCTGGTCCAGAGGAGGCAGCGGCAACATCAGTCTAAATATGGATATGCAGTATAAATGCCATTGCTGCACCAGGTCTTTTTGACACAGCTTATGGGATTGCAGTCACTAAAGGCAGGAAAGCTCTTTTGATAGATGAACAAATGCCTACTTTTCTATTTTAAAGGCAAGCCAGAACAACTCTTTATTTAACAATTGAGACATAAGTATCATGTAACACATCAATCAGCAAGTTTGCTTTAGCACCTCACCTAGATCTACATGGGCATTTCAGAGTTCTTTCGTTTTTTATATATAACCTTTGAGGGAGGTCTTGTGCTGCTCTCCAAGCAGCAGTCAGCCTATCAAAGCAGCAGGCAGCAGTTGAACTCAGGCTGGCAAGGCTTTGCAAGCACTTTTCCTGCTGTTGGTGTGTTTGCCAGTGTCATTCCATAGTGTCTGTTTCTGGAATATAAGAAGATTTGCCACTGGAAAGTATATTTGTAACACAGTTGAAGAGAGCAGCTGGAGCTTGCCTAGGTCCCTGTAAAATTTACTGGTGAGGGAGTAGCAGTGAAAAGCAAGTTTCATGCAGAATATTTGTTTCATAGAGCCCATACGTGTCTGCAACACTTCCTTTAGGAAAATATTTATATTCAACTGCAATCATAAAATTGTCTTAATATAAAATTGTTATAGGTTTTTCATGTTTATTTTAGCCAAATAATGCATTGTTCTCCAGGATTAATAAAAAGAATTATGCTGAGATGCATATGGATCAGTACATATGGACTGCATGCAATGGTGTCATGGGGCTAGCTTATCAGCAGCACTGAGCAGCAGAGCTGCCTCCACCCTCCCTTCAGCTGTGTCTCTCAGAGAAGGTGTGCCTTCATATTGAGATACCTGTCTCAGAGCAGAACCTAACAGAGGCACTTAGTGTAGCTAGGGTCAGCCAGAACTGGTCAATTTGGATCTGCATTAGTATTTTATAACAGGAGTGATACCTTCATAGGAAAGCATGAGCTCTTTGCAGTGAAGACAAAGCATGGAAATGATCATGCAGCACAATAGTTAATTGGCATTTAATTATTTTTTTCAAGAAAACGTGCTCTCCGGACATTTCTACTCAGACATTTTTATAAAGCGTAGTATGTCGAGAACTGTGTATGAAGATCTTGTCCTTCCAAGAAAGCATTTCCTGGGAGCTGAGGAGCTCATTACAAAATGTGACGTTCCACAGGTATATATAAAAACCAAACATTCCAAATCTATGCTTACCCTATCTATCTGTGGTTGATTTGGTTCCAGTAACCATGTCCTGGGAGCAGGCTCGTGATTTTTACCAATGGGTAATCCATACCTCCTTAGTGTGCAACATTTTCATCCCAATCTGCAAGCAGTGATGTAAATTTGCAGGGGGGAAACCTAAAGCAGTGCGCAAACCCCATATAATTTCTAATTACATATCTTGGTGTCTTTTGGGAATTTTCAAGCAGATTCATTCACAAATAATTAGGAAAGACAATATACTTTCCCTACTTGCAAATTTATTGGACTTGCTGTTTACAAATTTATCGCTATATAGTTACCAGTTCTGTCTAATGAAGTGTGCTGTTCAAGACACTAGAGATTACTGCATGCTTGTCTAAACTGATGTGAATTACTCAAGAATTTTCTTCCAGATTGTATTGATTGGTGATGTTTTTATTGCTATACAGCATACTGTTTTTTATTTCCCAGGGGGGGAATGGGGAGGTCTGCCTAATTTATTTGGCAACACATTCAATGCATGGTCAACATTCAGGTTCTTAGTTTTTCCTTTTATTGGAAATGAAAGTAATACAAGCTACATTTATTTGTGATGCTATTTTTTATTTATGGAAATAATGTCCAAAATAATGTTCTCTGGAAAACACTAGGAATGAAAAACCAGGAGATTATTCCTTTTTGCAGCCTTGGTACTCCTCCTCCCAGCCCCCTGGTCTGTATGGACTTCTGTTCCCTTCTTCCTGTGCTAAGTTAAGAGAAGAATTGATACATGAGAAACTGTAAGAAAGAAAACCCAGCTGGCTGAAGAAACCACCTGACCATCTGTACAAGAAGGTGTAGGCATGGTATGCTCCGTTAGAAACAGAGGTAGGACTTGCCATTAGGTTCAGAAGAGGTTTAGTTTCAGTCTGATTTTTAAACTTCCATATACAACAAATCATTTATGTTTGATAAGGGCTATTGAAGGTTATTATAATGTGTGTGCAATGTTATACGAGTTTAGATAGAATCAGTTCAGGAGACAGGAGCTGCTTCATTTTGTGCTTTCATTTCTCTCATTAGGAGATAATATCAGTATCTTTTTTTCATGGAGTAGGAGGGTAGTTCCTCACAATCACATTCAATCACAGCAAAATTCTTATTCTGTGTTCCAAAAAGGCAGATGATATCAAAAAGGTAAAGTCTGTAGTAAATCTCCAGGGTTTAAAGAGCTCATTGATGTCAGACATTTTCACAGGGTAATAGGAAAGAATAACATGATAAAAATACGAACAAAATATTACAAGAGAAAAATCCAAGAGATCTGGCAGAAGACATTGTCCTTGAAATTTATTTATGTTAGGTTCACTAGATTTTGAGTCTTTTGGTTTGTTTCTGGGGTCATCTTCTTCTGAATTGGCTCAGGAAAGCAGATGGACAGAAGCTGGGGTCAGCTCCATCAAGGCTTTGGCCCCATCAGGTTTATCTCCAGGCTTTCTCAGAGCTGCAGAGGAGTCAGAGATGTTTGTAACCGCAGCCTGCAGAGCGGATGTGGTGGGAACATCACAGGGTCCTGGGTGAAACCTCTCCAAGAAGGTGGCATAAAGGGTAAGAGTGGCTCTGGGTGGGCAGGCAACAGCATGCAGCTGCATCGCCTGCCATGAAGGCTTCCAGGTAAAATCAGAGAGGAAATGGCAGCAGCCAGAGACAGACAGATTCAGGTTCCATGCAGAGATAACGGCTGGGGGAGGAAGTGGAGCTGAGCAGACAGGTGCTTGCTGGAGCCACAGGGGTGAAGGAGGGGGTGCAGGGTGTCCCCCTCACCTCGAGAAACTGAGCCCTGCTCTTGCAGTATCTGCTTTGGTAGCACTGAGCATTTGTCACAGCACCTGGTGGCAGGGAGGCTGTCACAGCTTCACATGCTCGCGCTTTGCTGCTGGGTGTTAGCTGACAGTGCTGCTCCTACAGAGAAAACCCGGGGGTTTGGAAAGTTTGAATTGTAATCCCACCTTACTGTAGCTCTTCACTGCCAGCGCATTTCTAGGAATGTGCCATCACAAACAAACACATGGTTGTAAACTGGCCCGATTCCTGTATTTGTTTTCCTCGATGAGATTGACAGTATTTCCTTAAATAAGAGACAGCATTATCTCTACAGGCTAAACTTTAGCACTCTGAGACATAAACACAAGCTTTGTCAAAGGACTGAATGAAAAACCAGCCAAGGATTTCACCTCCTGGGCCCTGGAGCAAAAGGTCACGAGGCTGATACTTGGTACAAGACGCCTATGTGCAGGGATAGCTGTGAGGTTTGCATGTATAAATAATACAGTAACTGTGACTATGCCCGAGGACCATTTTTTCTAGGGTTTTCTGAGTTTTATGAACACTAATCCAGGCTCTTAAACAAGTTTCTTTGATGGACTAAAGAAAATGAGTCCAACAACACAGAGTTTGGTGTTGAGAATGACAGTGGATGGTCTAATTCAAAACAGCCTGAAGGTTTTACCCAGCACTAGAAGGTTCTTTTATCCTCTAACACTGGGAGATCCGGAAACATGGAAATATGTAATATCACATCAGTCAGATAAATATTTAATGTGGTGCTGGAAGCTGGGAAGAAATACCATGTGGAGATTCAAACTAAAAATACTCTGTCTTCTGTAGCCTTTCCCAGAAACATCTGCTACCAGTTCTGGAGTTACAATAGTGAGCTAGATGGATATTGATTCTTAACACAGTATGGCTGTTTTTATGTTCTTATACATCTGTATTGACTTAGTCTTGCTTGTTACAGCAGTGTATTTCGAAATTGCTTGTAAGTTAAAAGAATGAAGAAAAAGCAAAATGTGTGCATTGGAGGCCGAGCATCCAGCGTAAGAGTGCTATTTAAGCATCAACATAAATGATGCGTGCAACACAAAAATGAACAAAACTAGACAGCCAAAGGTGCTTTTTGACCATGAAATATTTTCTTATTCCTTATTGCATTTGTATCTAGTTGGTATAATGTGTTGTTATCTTGTAGCCTGGGCCACACTCCGCTTGCAGGTTCCTGGTAAACAAGTATTTTGATTGCAATACAGGTTTAGAGATGGTGCTGCTGGGAACAGAAATGCTACCCGAGTTACTTTCGAATTAGTCAGTTTAGAGCTAGTAATGTTATCAGGTTTTCAGTGAAGAAAACATACCAGACCACAGCCATTGATGAAATGCAGCTAATGGAAAAGATAATTGAGATCTGAGTCCTAAATATGGAAACATGCATAACTGTCAACATGTACCTTTATCTGTAATATTTACTTATGATAATTCCATAAATTTATATTACTTTATTAAAACGTGAACCTATATTATGTCTTGTTAGTAAGCATGATGACCACTTTTTAAGAATTCCCTGTGTATTGTTTATTTCCCCAGGCAATAAAAGGGTAAGGAAGGCAGAATTTATCTGCAATGGGATCACTACACACACACATTAAACCATTTCCTCTAATACAGTAAAGGTGATTTATGTTTCTACAAAGCTGATATATTTGGTCCTGGAAAACTCATCTCTGGGAATGTTGTCCTGTAGAGATTTGGCTCTTGGGTATTGTTGGTCTTTTGCTACCTGCTGCTCCTGACTGAACTGGGGAGAAGGAGTGGAGCTCCTTAGAACCACACTCCCAGGATGCTGTTCCTGAGCATCTTTTATGTTTATGGTACTGTGAGACACTCCCAGAGCCAAAGGGAAAAGGCGATTCAGAAAATAACTTTGAGATTAAAGTGGCAGAAAAGTGATACTCACACCACCTTGCCGATCTCTGACTTGCAGTCTCCGGTTTTGCTACACCCAACAAACTGGCCCACTGTTACGCTTTGGAAAAAGCGTTATTACAAGTTGAGGCAGGTTAGTTTAGGCAACACTCACTTTAAGAACTCATTGCCTTCTAGACGCCCATGCACACGCCTACTTCTTTGTCCGTAGATAATTATATGTACATTAGATTATTCTGAATCCTAATTATGACATAAATTTAATAAATTTGAATATATTTTCGTGTGCATATTCAGATTTTTTTTTTAAGTTTAAAAACAGGCCTGAGAGAGTCTGATTTCACTGATAACTTATTTATACAGTTCTCTCTTTCATCCGTCTGTTGTGTCTTCTTGTAACACATATGAGGTAGGAGCTATTTCTATAGAGTTTGGAAGGCTCCCGGGCTGCTAATCTTGAGCCATAGGCACTAATGTGAGTAGGAGACAGCTGAGGTAAGGACTGGAAGGAAAGCAGGGAACTTTATAAACCCCTCTCTGCCTTGTGTGCCAGCTGTGACAACAAGACCAGGATCTCCTTATCACCTCTTGTCATTTTTCCTACCTAAATAGGCCCCCAAATGAGAGATATTCTGTGCACCACAAATTAGTCACAACACTTTGATGGCTGGTGTGACATTGTGGAAAAGGTTATCCTATTCTTACTGATAAGAGAAGAATATTCTGTCTTCCCTTTAATTCACACTGAGAAGGAGGCATTTTTCAATCTAATAAGTTAAAAGAAAAGGCAGTGATCTTGGAGCTTACAGTTCTTAAAATGTAGCTCTAGCTCTGCCAGTGACTCACTCCGTGGCCCTAAATACCCCCAGACTTCAGCATCCTCCTTTGTCAAAAGGGGACATGAATACTTGTGCTTAACTGCAGTGATGATGCAAGACTTAATTAGCTGTGTTTGTTGAGAGCTCTGGAAATGTGGAAATGCCACTGCTCTTGATCATCTTGAATAGCTGATGGCTTGGCTTGTCAATGTATTACTGTCAAGCCCCCTCTTCAGAAGTGAATGGGACATGTGAAATCTCCTGGGTTTGTTTTCCTGCCTTGGTGCACAGCTGGTCTCTTCTCCCAAGTAACAAGTGATAGGACAAGAGGTAACGGCCTCAAGCTGCACCAGGGGAGGTTTAGACTGAATATGAAGAAAAATTTCTTCACAGAGAGGATGATCAGGCATCGGAACAGGCTGCCCAGGGAAGTGGTGGAATCACTGTCCCTGGAAGTGTTCAAAAACCATGGCCCTCAGTAGCATGGCTTAGTGGTGGACTTGGCAGTCCTCGGGTAAACAGGTGGTGTTGATGATCTTAAAGGTCTTTTCCAACCTAGTTGATTCTATGATTTTATGAGGCTTGGTAGAGGCTTTAGATATCTAAGTAGGTGAACAGAAACTTGGTGGTTTCAGAAGGGAGGATCACATCCCACCTCCTCCTGGGTACGTCGGTTCCAGTTTTCCTCTGGGGCCACGTTAGAGAAGGTGCTGTGAGAAGCTGCCTCCTTAGCCTAAGGTTACATCTTCCTGCTCTACAACTACATTTTCTCATCTTCTGTTTTGTTAACACGACAGCTCATTGGTGGAGGCTATTAAGAAATTATGGCTCCTCTGGCAGGCCTCTGGCAGCAGCTGTACCAGCAAAGAGCTGCCTAAACTTAGGAAAACAAATCAGAGAGGAATGTTATCAGAGGAGGAAGTCTTCCATGCAGTGAGCGGGATCTTTCAAAGTATGAGTTTTTCAAACCTTTTTTTTCAAATGAGACTGCTCATCTGATATCTGTAGGTGCAGCTCATTCAGAGCTCTCTCTTCCCTGGGCATGAGCAACCCTTGTGGAAAACTCTTGCTCAGGACTGGATGTTAGGCAGGCAGCAGAAGGAGGAAGATTCACTCCCATGAGTCCTACCATGCTGCAGTCAAGTTTCATACAGCCAGGCTGTGAAACGATTCTTGCTGAACTATCGGGCCCAAACACAGGCAGTTCTTCATTTAGATGTACAGGAAGGAAAGAGCTAGAAATATGAGTTTTGGATAGAGCCATAGACCTTGGCATTTCTTCATACCTCTATTATAAAAGAGCCTATATACCATTTTTGTAAGCACATATTTTACATAGCCTATGCATTTAATGTGTCTCATGCAGTATACGTATGCTGTTAGTACATTGCCTACAACTTCAGTGCTATTTATTAGTATAAGGTTAAAGTCAGGCTCAGTTGCAGAACAGGTGGAGTAAGTCTGTGCAAGTTATGGAGGCTTTCAATAGCTTTAAGTCTGTGGTCCATGGACCTCTGAGGAGCAGAGGACCACGAAAATGTAGCAAGTGAAAAGCACCACTTACGGTCAACTGGGTTCAATTTTTATGGAAGTGTCAAAAGACCTGTCAGTACTTTTTCAGGGGTCTACACACTGAAAAGGATTGAAACCACTCAACATAAGTTACCCTTAAGAAAGGTAAATGAGTTGTGGGTATCACACTATCAAGCACAGATGGTCCACAAAGAGAAACGCCCAAGCAAGATGAAACAGCAACAACCTAAAATTAATCTTTCTGTAGTTAGGTTTATGTAATTTTGTGGTCATTGAGTTACTGAATAGAAAGAAATGAGGAAAATGCCTGGGGACAAAAGTACAATTTTGGTGATAAGCAATTTTATAATAATAATAATAATAATAATAAAAAGTTTAGTGTACCCACCTAAGTAAAGGCTGCAAAAATTAAATTTACTGCCTGTTAGATAAATTTTGACAAATTTAAAAGTACATACACATAATGAATTGTCTTGGAGGTTTTAGTTAAGTGACAATAATGAGACCTGCTCTTTTGTAGCTTTCCTTTTAAGTTATATCAACATGCTTGTACTTGAAAAATGTTAATAGTTTAGTTGAAAAATCTTGCTACGATTGGGCAACTTTTTATGAGCTGCAATCTGATCTCCAGTTTGAACATCTAGATAAATATTAACCACACTCAGGCAGTTTTGGTTTGGGTTATTTTTTGTTTCACTCTGTGACTAGGTTGTCACAAGTAAGTCTCTCAACGCTTCTTACCCACCTCTGAAATGTATCTTTTCTTGACAGCTCACAAAAGGAAGACTTTTTACAGTGACCTGGCAGTTCTTCTGAGGCACAGTGCTACATGGTACGCACAAAAGTCCAGCTCCCAGCCTCTGTGGAACAGAAGAGTGGCTTTTGTTTCACAGAACAAACCATCATTACTCAATTTTGTTTTTACAAGACAAGGCTACTGCCCCTGTTCCCTCCTCCCTAGAAGGCTCAGTTATCTCTGTGGTGCTGAAGAAGAGCCTTTCATTTCCACCTTCCCCATGTCTTCTCGATACTCTCGTGCTGCTCTCAGCCCTGCTCTGAGCTCACTCACAGGCAGCAGTTGTAGTGCGTGGTTGTATTATTTCAAGCTCCCCGAGCTGGAAAACTTTGCCAGAGTGAATCACTTTTCTTTCTTATTACTGCAGTTAGAAGCAAGCTGAAACTTGCCATTCACGAGGTAACTTTCATTTTGTTCTCCACATTGTTTCTTTGCCCTTGGCTGCCAGAGCTGAGGTTTGTTAGTTTTTTTCTCTCTTCTGCCAGCTCTGCTTGGATCCAAAACCAGGCTGAGTGAAGTAGCTACTCGTCTTTTCAACTAACCTGAAAGCTGCCTGAATTCGGGTTACTGCTTAGGATACTTACTATTTGCAAAGTTATCTGTATCTTAAACTTGCTGGACTCTTCTGGTTGACATGAACAGTCAAGTTCAGTGCTGTGGGTTATTCCATGGTCTGATGAGAAACTGGTGATGATGAAATCAGGTGTGTCTGTGGCACAGACCTGTTTATTTATAATCAAAACCTTGTTTTCTGTTAGTACAGGGTAGATCTTAAGCAGCAGCAGTTTCTCAGATCTAAATCCTATTTCAGGCTCACTCAAGCCTGTTTGTGAGGCTTTTTCTCAGGGCCATATATTTTTATGTACTTTGATTGTTATCTCAGCTTTATGAACTTCCCATCCCTCTGTTAGATACATCCGACATCGCAAAATAATACTAAGGAAATTAATCCTTTTACCCAGGTCTCTGTTTTGAGTGGTGACTCAGGTAATGGAAGCTGTTGGTGACAAAGTGGAGTGAGTTGCAGCTCCTCTACATATTCAGCCTGTTTGGTTACAGATGCTAACAGGGTCAGGTGGGAACTCCTTGCAGTGCCGGGTTAGAGGTGGGAGTAGACAGGTAGGGGAGACAAGGGGAGTCCAAAATCTGTGTCCATGTTGCTTGGGGCAGAAGAGTTTTGGCCAGAGAGACAGATGTCAAGAGGAAGAAGAAAACTGGTCCTGTCAGCTTCAGGGATCACTGTTGTCTGGATTGCAGGAGCAAAAAGGAGATACTTGAGATAATAGGTTGGGATTTGGGAGAGAGAGGTGTTCTGTGGTATTTTCTCTAGGACAGCTGTGCTTTACCAGGTCTCTTTTATCTTCAGGTGAGAATAAAACAGAGACAAGCTTTATAAAATGACTATTGAGAAAGAATGAACTGATGGAAGTTGGAAGCTTGGAGAGGCTTAGGTAGCTCTTGGAACAAATCATGGGAGTCCAGAGGAACGTCTGCCCCCAGGCAGGGCAGGACTGCCTAGATGTGTTAGTTACTCCTTGGTAGGCAGTGTAATCCTCAGAGCAGATATTCAAATATGGATATGAGCCTGAGCCTCCTGACTTGGTGACAGCAAGTCAATTTTTTCTGCAGTGTGAAGGCACATCAGGCTCACAATGGATCCATTCCATTCTACCCTAGACACTAAAGCTCAGCTGGAAATGTATTTCTGTGCAAGCTCTGTTATAAGCCAAAGGTGTTGGGCTGAAGGCTTTGTCCTGGGCGTACCTTTTTCTGGAAACAACCACCAACATTGTCTGCTATTACTGATGAAACCAGTAGCTCTGTAATGTTTCCTATTTCACATTAGAAAAAGCTTTGATTGGCAATGCCAAATAGCGCCAATGGCTGGATGGTGTTGTTTGACTAACGAAAGCCACAGAGCACAGTAACAATATTCAATTAAATAACAATTGTCCTTCTGCACTAAAATGAATCCAACAGAATTCATAAATAAAATAAAAATATAAAATAAAAATATAATGTATTTCATGTATTTGTTTTAGGATTTCACTACGACTGTTAAAACACTGTGGGGCAAACCAAGAAATAAACAGGGTTTTAAATAAGTGTCATGTCTCTGGTTAGTAAGATAACACAGTATGCATTTTTTCCCCTAAGTATTTCCAGAGTCCATAAATACTAGAAAGTGTGTATCTGTCTCCAAGGAAGTAAAACATAGGACTCTTCAGAGCTGTGTGTTTGTGCAGTGCTCTCCAGTAACAAATTAATGGCTTCCCTGGTTTGATGCATAAGAAAGCTTGTTAATTTGCTAAGTTGCGGTACCAAAGATATATTGAATAATTTTGCATACATGGAAGTGCTGACTCCACAGCAGAATAAGCAGACACCAGCAAAATGATGCTGTTAATCCTTCTGCCTATACAGTACCTGTTCTGTAAACAGAAAACTTTGCCTAGTCATCAGTGCTGCAAAACAAGCATGCTAACAATTATTAAATCAAAAGTCCTCAGTCACAGCAGCAATACGGTTTTACAGCAAGTTAGCATAGGTATCATGCACTATACAAGAGAAATCTAGAGCAACATCTTCCATGTCTGATAAGTCTGGCACCTTTCACCATCACTAAAATTACTTCCAGCCTCCCACGCACTACAATGGTGCTTTACAATTAGTTCCACTAGCGCCAGTGAGAAAAGTCTCCTGATGATGCTGACAACTGCAGCCCAGTTTATCCTCCAGTATTTACAGATACAAGGGTCGAATTCTACCTGCTGCCACCTGAGCAGCCTCAGAGAAAGTCCTTGATCAGGGCTTGGATATTCAGTTTCATGTCCTTTCTGTGGGCACCGAGATTAAACTGGAGCTTTACCTTTTCCTTAGTGTCTGAAGATATTTGAGGCCACAGAGGCTTGCTGCAGTGATAGTTATTTCTCAGCTTTGAAAAATCTGAGAGGAGAAAACTGCCAAAGGAGAAAAAGGCTGCATTAAAAAAGATGAACAGAAGGAGAAATCATGGTAGCGACAGGAAAACAGAGAGGTAATGTTAGGGAAAAGAAGCTTCTTCAAGGGCTTTATGTAAGCATCTTTTGCATCACTCAGCTGGGCATGTGTTTGTGTTTGCATTAAGGATAAAAAGATTTTTTTAGTAAGCAGCTGTGAATTATTGAAGTTACCATGGATCAGTATACATGAAGAGGAAACACATAAATAGAAAAAGAAATATCAATATTGCATAAGCAATTCAGAAATTCACTATAAAAAACCCTAAGCCACTTACCAAACGTTGCTAAGAGAAAAAAAGGTAAGAAATTGTCCATATGCTTTTCTTGCAGTTATTCACTCAGCAAAAAATAAAGCAAACCTCAGAGAACAGGCGAAGGCAGAGGTCAAGAACACTTTAACAAAATATGCTAAAAATTCCTAGTAGATCTAAACCAGGCTGAGATCTACAGATGGTAAGTGGTGAGTATTTAGTGTTTCAGAAAATTGGATAGGTGGAATTGGGTAGATGACTCTTTAAGTATTGCTAACTCCTCTTTTGCCTGAACCGTGAAGTTCAAAGCTGTGTGAAAAGCTCTGGAGAACTCATCTGTGGAATGGCTCTCTGTACTGCTGAAATGAGCAGGGCTAAATATCAAAGCCATTAATCTCAGAAGACAAAACCAGGGTAGGCAGCTCTCACAGATAGGAGGGTGACTCACGAAACAGGCAGCCCAAAGCTATAACCAGTGACCACTGTCTGTCCTGCTGTGGACAAAGACGACTCAGCAACATGAAAAGCAGCTCTTGAGCTGCTATGGTTTATCGGACAGTATTTAAAAATACATTGACCATTTCAGGTTGCCTTCGGACACCACGATCTAAACTACAGTGATTCAGAGTGTGTCATCTGGCCATTTGCAACATGAGGTCAGGAACTTCCAGGGGTGAGGCAAAGAAAAGCTCCACGCAGGGTAAACTGTTTCACTCCAGCTTTGATGTGCGGTGTCCACTGCAGCTTCACTTGGCAACAGTAAAACATGGACTCCATCCATATCCCTGCACAGTAGTTTTAGACTTTAAAATCTATTTCAGGTGGAGAAAGTATATAAGAAGCAGCATTCAGTGCACTCTCATTTCAAGCTATGAGCTGAAGCAAGTATTGAATTCTGTAATAAAAAAATCAGTGAACTTCAGCAGCATGTTTTCTTTCAAGGAGGAAAACATGTTTGCAAAACCCCGTGTCCAATGAATCACTTCTATCTGCTGTGCTATCAATTTAACAGTTTCAGAAAAAATTGTTGTCTCTTATAGAAAATTGTTGTTTAACCATGGTAGGTTTTAATTATTGAACTCTTGCAACAGCCTATCTGTAATTAAACCCATTGTTGGCTTCCCTGGATTTTAGGTGAGGTTGTGCATTTATAATTTTTGTGGTGTCGGAAAGACAGCCAATTTTTCAGTCCTTGAAAGCGGTTATAGTTTCTTTAGGTATAATGCACTTGTATGCCAATATTCCATGTTTCATTTCTACTGTCTTTCTGTATTAAGCAATATCCTGGAGTAGTGATTCACTGCACTTGAACTCATCAACTTCAGACATAATTTAAGTTCTGAATAACTTATTAGTAAAGAAGCTTTGTTTATTTTTTTTTTTTTTCAGAAGAGAAAACAAACCATAGAATATATTACAGAAGCATATATAATGCACATTTACCTCCATATGAGGGAATAGCTATTAAACCCGGGATAAACTGAAATCCTAGAACAGATGCTGTGGTGGATGTAACTGTCAGATGGATTAGTCTGGAGCTGCAGTGTGAACTTCTGGCAAATTAGAAGGCTCCTGAGTTGGTAATTGCACAGCAGAAAGAAGATCGATAAAGCTAATCTTGTCCATCTGATCTATCTGTTTTGGTTTGGATGTGGAAGGGATGTGGAAGTTAATCTGCTCTAAATTCTGCTCTCAAACCTAAGCACACAGCTCTGCAGAAGGCAGCAGGATCTGTGCTTGGGTAGGGTCCATGGGAAGACCATTCTGTAACATTAACGTGAGAAATCCTGCTTTAAATATGTTGCTAAGTGTTTCCTTGTGTCCTGGAATGTCAGTTGCTGAAGGGCCTGTGCAGAGGATGTTTTTTTGCTCAATAAAACAAGATGAGACCTGAATGAAGACTTTTCTTGGCATTGAGCAGTGTCTCTCAAGCTGCTTTGCTGCTGCTCTCCACAGAGACACTCCTGTGGCTGCCATAGTCCTTGCATTAGCATAGTCAACAACAGATTAAAACCCAAAAGTGATATTATCAAGTAGTTTTGTTGCCATAGATTTCAGCTCCTCTTGCCTTTTGCACCTCAGTGTACTTGATGTCTCACCTGTGCCAAGTCTAGTTAGTTGGCTTTATACTGGAGGAGACAACTTGGTTTCGATTATAGATTTTAAATCTTTGCAGATCGACTTAAGCTCCTGGGCTGCTTCTGTGAAGAATGGAAACATTTTATACTGTAAAACATGCATTGAATTTTGGAAAACTTATTAATTTACTGTCATCATCTTTTCATTCTGGAATAAAATAGATTACTGGTGGTATGTGACAATCTGTCATGTATTTTAGCTCATGGGGATTCTCCAGTTTCATCTGAGTCTTCTTTTTACTGATTTCAGCAGCTGCAAATACTTTTAAAGAAGACAAGAGGAAGGAAAAGCAGTAAAAGGATATGAGATGAAAGAAGTGGGATTAGGTATGAAGAAGAATAGAGAAAGAGGAGGAGAAGAAAGGGGATATTGAGGTTCATGAAAGGAAAATGGGAGAAATCAGAGTGAAATAGAATGTGTGTCACTTCTCTGATTCTTTTTCTTCTTATACCATCTTCTCTAAGCAAGCCAAGAATGACCTTAAAAACAGTGTCCAAATGTCACCTGTCTGCTTTTGTCCCGTTCCCCTTTAAAGGGGCTACAGATGCTCAGAAGTCCTCAACTGTGGTCACAGATCACATCCGGATTTTTTCTTTTGAAGTTGTCAGAGAGTAGTTCTGGAGCAGCAGTGAAGATGACCATGTGTATCCTGGTCACACTTCCCACAAGGCATCATGTAATTCGTTCCCTGTTGTGCTTTGACACTTGTCTGCTGGCTTATGCACTAGCAAATCCTTTCTGCAGGTGCTACAGGACTTTGCTCAGGAACAAATATTTATGCAGAAGCGATAGACAGCATGTGTTTTCAGCAGGAGTAGCAGCAGGAGTGCATTTAACTCTGTGCGTAACAGAAGTGAATGTGTTTCAAGTGCATGTCATATTTACAGCCCTCTAAATTCCTGTGTAAAATGGCAAGGTTCTGCTGCAATATCATTACCCCATGTAGTCCTCCCTGTTAGCACCAACACAGGGAGAAGCTGAGCAAAGGATCTGTTTCCCTTCATGCTATCAATATTTTCCTGCAATCATCCAGACAACTTGTTGTCGAAAGCTGTGACACTATCCCATTCCTTTTCAGTCCAACAGGGATGAGAACGGAGTGAGAAATTAAACAGGGATCTCTAAAGAGGAACACCAGCTGAGAAATATATTCTTAGTATGTTTACAAACCACATGAACAATTGGTATGGTGATATATAGGTACTGTCATGTTTTGATAGGCCTTTAGACTAACATACCCCCTGGGTGTTCCTCTTCATGTCACAGGAAGGTATTTTTTCAGGAATGCTCATCAATAGATTAAAACTGATTGTGGCAAATAATTTGGCATAGCTTCTCTTCAGCAAATGGGTTCCTCCGACAGTATCTAAATTAGTTCCAGCTCTGGCAAGTACCTAACAAACAGAGCCCCATGCTGTAGCTCTGTGTTGATATTGTTTATTCATTACTGGAGTGGGGCAGACAAGGCCCCAGGGTCTTATCCAAAGCCCACAGAAATCAGTGAAAAGACTCCACAAGACTTTTTAGTCACTAGAATCCTGTGTTTTGTGATTCAGAGTTTGGAAATCTCTGCCAGGAACTTCATCATCAACTGAAATGCTGGAAGAAAAGCAAAGAGCAAACTTCTGGACAGGTAGAAAGAAGGAAAGGAGAATGAAAACATCCAATAAATTCTTAGCAGAGACAAAATGACTTCAACTAGCTTTTGTAGATCAAGATTCAAAAGAAAAGTAACCTCTGATACTTTTAAGAAAGCACCAAGTGTCTAAAAGCACCAAGACAAAATTAAAATGAGCATCCTAGGGTCTTAAAATCACCTACTCTACACACACCCTGTAGTTCAGTCAGCTGTAAATTAACCACACTCACCTTGATTTCTTGTGGTGGTCATCAATCCTTCAAGTTCTACTATTTTTAACAGCTTTATTTTTACAGTTTTTAAAGACAATGGCTGGTAATTGATAAGTTGCTAAAAACTTAATTTTACTAATGGTTTGTTTATGTGTTTGTGTTCAATATCATAGGAGTAGGCAGCAATGATCCCTCTACCTAGATTTTACAGTATTTTCTATGTTGAAAGAATTTGTGATAATTTTTTCATTTGATAGTTGTTGTTGGAAACTCTGATGACTGAATGTCTGGAGCCGCCCTTTGAAATTGGTCAGGGATAAAATTCCAAATCTGTAAAAGTGCTTTTTTTCTTTGTTTTGTAAAATTCTGATGGGATTTGCTGGTCTCAGCTGCCAACATCCACCATTCCCCTTCTTCTTTTTCCTTTCCTCTGGAAAGATTGCTGAAACTATAACTGATGGGGGAACTGTGCTCACATTCCCAAAGCAAATGCATTGGTCACACTAGCGTGGCTGGAGTCTGTAGAACAGCTTCAGTGGAAGGGCATGAGAGAAGGTGTCAGTTCATTCTCCCCCTGTGGTGGCTCTCCATCACTTGCAGGGACAAAGCTACAGACTCTCCATGGCCCCAAGGGTAAATACAGAATGATTCCAACATCCAATTTAGATACATGTTTTGTAGGATGGGAACATTAGAACTTCACCCGTATAGTTATGTGAATAAAATTCTATTCAGCCCATAGCATAAACATGGTATGTGATACAAGAGGTGGGTAAAGCTAGTTGTGTAACTGTTTTCCTTAAGACAACTCATAGCTCTGGGTGTAGGTCCATAACACCCTTAGCATACACAAAGACTGTATGGGTATCTCCTGGCAATACCCCCTTCTGTCTCCTGGACACCCTTAGTATCTTTCTGTACTCTTTCTCTTCCTACAGTACTCTTTCTGTATTGATCATGCTTTTCACTTTTTAGACCTTTGATGATTCTGCTTCCTTTCCTGTGGATTATCTCCAAGTGTCTGCACAAAAAAGTGACTTAATATTTTAAGTTTTCAGCACAATGAAGATGTTATTTGATATCTCTTAGAGAAAGCACTCTCTTCTAAACAGTTGGATGATGGTTGAAAACCACCAGAGAATTATTAAGAAAATTATTAAAAATCTTTGAACATAGGTCTTTTTAAAAGTAGCACAGGATCAGTATAGGTACAGACAAAAAAGTAGTAAGTTTAACCCCAACCACCTTTTCTCTACCTGAAGTTGCTCAAGGCACAGGTTGGAGCCCCTGAAAAGGTCAACAGTCATGTGGCTTTTCCTCAAAATCATAGATTCTTCTTTACTACAATTTCTTCCTTTTCTTATACCACAAAGAAAGTCCTTTTTTGTCTTCCCAAACTTTATGTGTCTGCATCTCCCAAGACTGGCATTAACACCTGTGTGATTCCATAATGACTTTTTAATGATTTAAGGACTTTCCATTCCCCAAATCCTAGACTCTTTTGAGAAATTGTAGAAAACATTTTTTTATTCAGCCTCATTTTTTTCCAGGCCAGAGCTAGCCACAATTGCTTAATACGCCTTAATGATTGTCTCATTCATAAAACAGCGCCTTGCCCCTTTGAGTTAGTACTGTCAGCTTGTGGGGAAAAACGTGATTTTCACAATATAACGGCAGAGAAGTCAACCCAATCCTACAGCTAAAATGCTGTCCAAAGAAAGATCTCAAATAGTCACAGACATTTTCAATTTGGTAAGATTAGTGACTCAGAGTAAAATGTAAATTATTCAGAACTTTAAAATTCAGGGTTTTGAAAGTAGGAAAACCAAGTTAAGGCTTTACCTAATAACTGAGTGGGAGAAGAGTTACAGCAGGAAGGTATTTTAAATCATCAAAACCTGCAATGTTTTGTATATTTCTCAACTCATTTTTACGAATCGCACTATGAACTCACATCAGGTTCCAGAGTTCATTATTTGTCTGCTTCCTGTAGCTTAGCTACCTCAATACTTTTTTTTGACTTTGACTTGTACATGATTTTGATAACTTTTATAAAACTGTAATTCTTTGAGGAATATTATTACTCTTCATTTTGGTCTTCCCACAATTCTGATTTAACTCTACTTGGCTTAAGGAAATGCCTATATTTGAAACTGAGTAAACTTCAAACATACTGCACACCAAATCAGTGTTTTCCTGTCTTACCATGGAATATCTGTATGTCATGAACAGACTACTAAACCTGACCACATACAAAATTAGTCCTTATAAGAAAAATTCTTTGATATAGAATATGAAGGCAGGATAAACTGTGAAATAGTTCCAGAAATCAGCAGCATTCCACTGCCTGAATATTTTTAACATTCAGATAAAAATGACTTTTGGTAATCTGCACTGAGTTGCAAGATGCTCACTCCTTGCATGTTTGCAGTGTCTGTGCAGGGGATTTCAACCTGGTGGCCATTTTGAACAGAACTTGAATATTAACCATTAGTAACCACAAGCTCTGATTCTCTCCATCCCATGCTCCATCCCTGACTTCTTCCTGCCACAGAGTTGCTTCTTCACAGGAATCTTCCAACAATGTACCGGTTAATGAATGGATTGTCAGGTTCTATGGTATATTAACCCAGAAAAGCTCAACATCCAGAACTATATGTATGTGCCACCCATATTGCAACATGGTGTCCTCTGGTTAAGTACGTGGAAAGTAGTTGTAATTTTTGTAAACTAGGAACTCTTGCCAATTTTTCTCCTGATTAGTATAATCCTTTTCTCATAATCTCTTATAATAATGTTTTATACTTCATTTACCTTACATAATTAGACCTTGAACAATCTCACAGCCTTGTTCTTTCGTTTGTTAAAGCTCATTCTTCCAAGACATCAACAAACACTGTATTGGTAAATGGTATTCAAAATGTTTCCAGAATGATGTCTGTATGCCTTGCGTGCATGTACCTAGTGGGAAAGAAACACAAATCTTAGAGGTCCCTTGTTCCTTTTAGTGCTATCATTACTGGTGAGGATCTTTAACATTTGGTCTTACAGCAGTTCCTGGGACTTGTTTTCCTTAAACTTAACTATTGAAGTTTACCATTTTACACATTTAATGGAAAAATTATCAATATTTTTTCCTAAACTGCTGGATTTTTATTTTTTTTTTTTTCTCTAGGAGGCTGTTAGAACAGCTGGGAAAACTGCCAAGAAACTTGCTAAAGACAGTAAGAGCAGGAATTAAATCAAAGAAAAACACGAAAAACCTGTAACTGCGTCTGAACATTGAAATAATTAGTCGACCAGGAACCAGTACCTAATAGTAAGTTTTATAGCAGTGTGTTAAAGTTCCTGATATGCAACATTATGTTTCAGCAGATAAATGCAAATGACAACAAGTATAACGTTGAACATTACAAAGTCTATGCCACTGTAAAATTGCTTGTTAAAGACAGTCTTGGAAGAGCCTCTGTTGACTTCACATTATTACAGTTCTTTCTGCAAGGTTTTCAGGTGATGTCCATTAAACCAAGCATTTATACCTGTCATCCTCTCAGTGGGTTCCCAGCTGCTCTTATGATCACCTAGAAAGCATAGAAACAGCAGGTTAATGGAAATTTTCAACATTTTCCAGTAATAAATTTGATGAGATATGGCCATAAAAATGTGGAGTGTTCTCAGTTGTCTCAGTCATGAGCTGTAAACTGTTCAATACAGTTTCATGTAATTTCTGCCTTTCTGTACTCCTGCATGCTGCCTTCATGCGACGTAAGAGAACACTGGGGATATGATAAAAACATTATAACATGGCAGATGTACTTGTTTCCTGCTTTAACAGATTTACTGTTTCTTAGATAGAATTCAGATCCTTGTCTGTATTATTAGTTCAGATAACTCAGGTGGTAACAAAATTAACATCTAAACTTAGAATTATCTGTAGATCAACAGATGGAGTGTTTGATCTTGTGAGTGTCCCAAAGCTTTCCAAAACTGCAATTAATAGAAAAAGTTCTATGGATTTCAATTAAATTGGATGAGATACACATGGGACCAAACTAATATAAACTGACTATTTTCTTCACTGGAAACTGCTAGCTAGAATTCAAAGGGTTAGGGATTCCATTCTCACTTTAGTCTTGACTTAACTGGGCAATAATTTCACCTTTGATGTTTTAGGAGTATCATTAATTCTGCTCCTTAACTGTGTACCTACTAAACTACAGATAACTTTGCCATTTGTGCCAAGTTTGAAGTTCTTAAAGTTACCAATACATTTGAAACAGGAAAAACAGTGGTCTGCCAGCTGAGACAGCTGTAGGGAGCTCCAGAGGACTCTTACTGAGGTGCCCTGTGTAGCAGGAGGATGCCGATGATAATGTGCTACAAAGCTAACTTGAACTTCATATCTCTAGTACTGGTCAGGGCAGGGAGGGGGGAAGACATTTTTCTCCTTGCCTTCCTATCCTTCAAACTCTTCTCCACTCTGCAGTTAATTGGAATATTTTCACCATTTCTATCCAGAAGAAATAAATGTTGTCAGGCCACAGTGAACTTCCAGTGAACTGTGCAACTCCACTGTCCTCAGTGAAATCTATGCAAAAAATGTGAATGATATCTGTAAAATCTTTTGACTTTCAACAGTTTTGAGTGGGAGGTTGCTCAGCAGTCCCATAGATGCTGAATTTACAGTTGATGCTCCACTTTTCACTCTGTGCTGGTTCTGTTGTGTCAGCAGACACCCAAAGGACCACAAAGTCCATCTGATTTTGCCTGCTTACCGTGTCCCTTCACAAACATCAGGAAGGACAGCAGAAACCTTCTGTTTCCAAGAGCGCACATTCCCTTAGGTTCAATATCCTGCTTACCCCATACTCACGTATTTGAGGAAGAGCGGCAGCACGCAGCTCCCCTAGTAGGAGTACAAGCAGTGCTCTTCTATACCCGAACGCAACAGCTGGAGAGAGGGCCGAGGATTTTGCGGGGCTCTTTATGCCGGTTCGACCCCGTGTTCACTGCTCGGGCCTTCGGCAGGGCAGAGCGAGGCGGAAGCCGCCACAGCCCCCCGCTCTTGGCCCGGACACTCCCCGGGCTCGAACCGGGCACCCTCCCGCCCCGCTCCGACCAAGCCCCGCGCGGGTCGTGCGGCCGCCGGGTACCGAGCCCCGTCCACCGGGCCGGCTCCCCGGCCCGGCCCACCGGTTCCCTCTCCCCGTCCGCGCTGCCCCGCGGAGCCGGCCGGCAGCTCCCGCCCCGCTGCACCGCCCCACGCCTCCGGAGCGGGGAGGCAGCGCCGCCACCGCCCCGCCCGCCGATGCTGCGCGCCGGGGCAGGCGCCGAGCAGGTGGCCGCAGGCAGCGGGCAGCGTCCGCGGCATGTGAGCGGCCCCCGGCTCGCCGCTCGGCCGCGCTCCCTCGGGAAGGCAGCACCGGCCCCACTGCCTTGCGCTGCCGTCCTCTCTCCGAGCCGGCCGCGGAGGCAGGGTGCCCGTGGCGGCTGCCCGAGGGCGGCCAGGGGCTGAGCGCCGCTCCCCGCCGGGGGGCGGCCGTGGTGGAGGGCGGAGAGGAGGAAGAAGAGGAGGAGGAAGGGTGCGCGGGGCCGGAGGGACGTGGGAGCCCCCCGGCTGCGCAGGATGAAAGTCACGGTGTGCTTCGGGCGGACGCGGGTGGTCGTGCCCTGCGGGGACGGGAACATGAAAGTTTTCAGCCTGATCCAGCAAGCAGTGACCCGGTACAAGAAGGCGATCGCTAAGGTGAGGGGCGCGGGGAGAGGCGCCCGCAATCAATATGGCGCTTCCCGGAGCGGGGAGGGAAGCTGGGGGGAAAGTTCGGGCTGCCCCGCCAGGGCGGTGGGAGCGGGGTCGGGGCAGGGGATGGGGTTGGCAGCGACGGAACCCTCCTTGAGCGCGGAGCCGCCGAAGACAGTCGCGGGGGGGCGGCCCCTCAGCGGCAGCCAGCGCGGCCCCAGCGCGGCTCCCCGCGGCCGCGGGTGCCTGGCGGGCCTTGGCCCTTTGTTCGCCGGTGCCTAGCGGCGAGGCGGCGGCCGCCGGGGGTGTCAAAGCTGGGGCCGCCCGAGCCCGGCTGAGAAAGCGGCGCGGAGGCCGGCGGTGCCGGGTCTGCCCTGGGGCGGGCGGCGGGGCCGAATCGCCGCAGAGGGCTGGAAATCCAGCCCCAGGCTTCCTGGCCCTCCAGGCCTGGCGGGGAGGGCGGTGGGAGGGGACCCCGCCGCAGGGGCGTCCTGCAGCGCACCGCGGGCCGGCCCCCCCGCCCCGGACAGGGGTCTGGGGGAGCCCCGCAGCAGCGCTACCGCCCTTGGAGCCTCCGCGCCTGCCCCGCTCCCGGGGGGCGGCCGACGCGGGGCTCCGCGTGTGAGTCGTGCATCCGCGGTGCCGGGAGTGCCGGCCCGGCCCGCGGGGGGCTGATCCCGAGTGCCGCCTGCGCCGGCCTCTTGCAGCCCCATGTTGAAATCCCTGGCTGTGGATGTGCAGGCAGTTGCACACTTGGTCTTCCTTCTCTCCCTCCATAGGCGACTTGTTGGGGTTTGGTTTTTTAATTTGCGCTTTTTATTATTTCCACCCCCCCTGTACTTTCTTCTTGTTGCAGACTTCTGCTAAATCAACTGGTTTGTTGGGATCGTCGCAGTCTGCAGACTTAAGCAGTTGACTTTCCCTTTTGCTGTCTCTGATCCATTCGAGCCGTTGAGTGTACTTTTTCTCCTTAGTCCTTCTGACATGCTTTAAGTTTCTGAACCTGGAAGTTTTGCTGAGACAGTGCTGGGTGCCAGGCACTCTGAAACAGATGGAATTTGAAGTGACTCCCCAGCAAAGTTTTTAAGATCAGTTTTCTCAGAAAGGATTCCAGTTGCTGGGAAGGGGGAAAAGTAACTGAGGTTCCTGTCACCTCCCCACTTGATTCCTACAGAGCATGGTTTTGAAGAAGAAAAACACAGTCTCACTGTATTTTTATTACTCCTTTTGTAACACAGCTGGAATTCTGGTTGGAAGAAGAGTAAAATGATTCACTAGGATATGGTGGTGGCTGTATACCGGCTGTTATTTATATAGGCGGTTAATGCACATGGCAATCTACCTGCACGCAGGAGATGATGGCCAAAAGTGCCTTTTTGGTTAAGGTAAACCAATGAGCAGTAAAGTGTGTCCCTTGGGGAAGCACCGAATACCTCATTGGGCCATTCATTTGGGAAGTGTTTGCTGAATTTGCTCATCAGCATTACAACATTAAATAAATTAATTATTTTGATGTGTTGTGTTCCACAGCTGTGGCCGGTGTAACTTATGTGCTAGTGGACTGCGTCCTGCTTTCCAGCTGTTAAATTGCATTGAGGGATGGCAGTTACATTCTGCAGTTTAACGCTTGGAAGTGATTGCAGTTCTGAGCATAGGAGAAACACAGGCCAGTTACCAGGTAAAAGTTAGTGATTGCAAATGGTGTGGGTTTGTTTAGGAAAGTGGCCCACCTGTGGAAACACAAAAAAATTACAATGTAACTCTTCTTTGAATAGCTGTTATATTTACTAAAAAGAGCATTTGTCCAGGTTCAGCCAGACTTTGGCTCCTGGTCCCTAGAGCTCCCAGTCCTGGGTTTAAAATGACACAGTGGTTTTCTTTATTAGTATTTATATGGTGGTTATGCTATATGCCACTGGTATGGACTTGAGGTAGTTGCAATTACTGAGATTGTTTCTATTATATGGAAATACTGTGGTTGAAAACACAGTAGCACAAAGTCCATATACTTTCATATACAGTCACTGTCATGTGCTACTTCTAACTTAAATTCACTGAAGGTTTTCTGTGGTTATGTTTCAATAGTAAGAAGGCGCATCCTCAATGTCTTGTGAGTAAATGTATAGGGCTCTTGGCTGAGCTCACTGTAGAGTAGCACAGTAATTTTACTGTTTCAGTGGCAGAATTTCATAGATGACTGTGTTTTTATAGCAGTTAGGAGGTTTCTTTCTGTGCTGGTGTAACAGATGAGCAGATCTTCACTTCAGAAAAAGGCAAGAGAAGGACAAAGTAATTCTTAAACTGAGAGGATGAGAGTGTGTGTGCACATATGAATGTATGATCTGGCAGCTGGTATCAAGCTGACACTGAAAATCTACTTCACCACCGCTGTGCTGTTATGGAAAAAAGCATATCTGGTGGAAGATTATTCAAAATATTTGAGTTAAGTTTATGGGAAACCAGCATTTCTCATCCTGCAAAAATGTGTGTGGCTGCTGAATGCAGCAGTTCCTTCAGGAGAACTACTCGAAGCCTCTGAGAATTGAGTTGTCAGCCCTTCCCAGATTACCTCCCACTTTGTCATGGTTTCCAGGTTGTGATTAGCAATAAGTGATCTGCACGGTGAGCACTTCCTATTGCACTACCTATGCAACTGTGATGAGGCAGCCTGGCGTTGTGCTTGCGGAGTGCCAGGAGTGAGTAACTTTAAACCTGGCCTTGGTTTTCTGGCTTGGTATAATTTAGGTTTAAGAGACACATCATTAATGGAAAAAATGTTTATGGAAAATAATCCACACAGCAGTAAGGTTCTCTTTTCCATAAAATCTTAAGGCTTGAAAAGCATATAGATAACATACCTTGTTACTTCAGTTCAGGATGCAGTTGTCTTTGATTAGGATTCATAAATCTCAAAAAATTCATTATGGATTGACAGTGCTGTCAATACTGAATCATTAGGTGTGGAATAAATACTTAGTATGACAGGGTGTGCTTGAAGGTTGGTCTGTGTAGCGTGTATAGGAAATCTTTTGGGTCCTTTGCTTTTACTCCAAAAGAAGCTTTGTGTCTGAAACATGATCCATTTCTTCTGCAAGCTGTGTTTGTGGGGAATGAACAAGCAAACGACATGCTGGGAAAGTCCACCTTCTCCAGAGCACCTGGAGTCAGCAAAAATTGATCATGCTTATTGAAACCTTGTTTGTGTGGTGGCACACTAATGATACTCTGCTTGTGCGGCTGGGATGATGCAGCCTCTGGTGCAATTTCTGAGTGAGTGTTAAGTGAGTACAGTTTGGGCAGGAGGCAACTGGCCTGGGAAATTGTGTTTTCCAAACCCTGCTGCTCAGGGGCTGTGCAGGTTTTGTGTTGATCTCATTCTGCTTATAGCTTCTTAGCAATTAATTTAATGATAACAAAATGGTTGACTATAACCTAGTGTTAAAATGTGGAAAATTATTATAAAAAATGATGTCTCAAGTAGCCTTTAATAAAAAGTAAATAATTGTGCATTCTGTAGCTTTGGTTTGATCTGCTTGTAGCTAGAGACATTTATGACTGATGACTTTCGACTAACACCATAATCTTTGTGTGCTTTATGTTTTTTGAGGTATTGTGTTTCACCTTTTATCTTTCTTTTCTTACAAGTATAAATAAGCATATACAAGTAATGGGTAGGGGTGTGTGTATACATATGTATAAAATTTTTAGAGTTACTATGTTGTCCTTTTCTGATGTAAATGAGCATGCTAAACAAGAATATGAAAAATAGGAAATTATTGATTTACAGGAGTTGTTCAGTCTCATGTTCAGTCCCTACAGCGATTGTTTGGTCTTTATGGTAGTGAAGTCTGATGTCCTGAATATCATAAGCTTGTAGCGATGTTCCTAGACCTTATGTATAAAACTGATTTTCTAGATAAAACAAGTGAGTAACAGGTTTTCTGCTGAATCTAAAAGATTTTAGGATGACTGTTTTGAGAGACCTTTCCCATCCCCCTCACCAAATGCTGTGGGAAATTAAGTTTTCCCGAGTTTGTGATGTTGTATGGAGCAATGCTTGAATTGTTAATTAAAAAACTGTGGTACTTTAATATTTATGAAAATAAATTGTAATCTGCCCTTAGATAGTGCTTGAAGGCAGTTGCTGATAAGAGACCAGAACTCAAGGAAGGTTGGCTGTGTAAGCAGAGGTAACAGGTGTCAAATGACCATATTCTCACTTAATTTGTACATTGAAAGCTTAGGCCACTCAGAGCTTAAAGCTCCACCTCTTTACTAGGTCTGACATTCATCAGCAGGGAAGTGGGAGAGGGGAAGGCTGTACTCTCAGTGAATGTGTGAAGCTTTTCTGTACCTGATTCCATTCCTCCCCCAAGTGCCAGGTAATTCAGACTCAGACTTCTCAGATGTTTCTCTCCACCCAGAAAGGCCCCAAAAGGAACCCAACCCCCCCCCCCCCCCGAGTCCTTCTTGCCCCTGCTGCTCAAGTAACTGTTGGTTTACTTCTGGCTAACACCACCAGGATGAAGTCTCTGGGTTCTGTCTTTCTGTTGGCTGTGTAATATTTCAGTGATTTACCTGAGGTCAGCTGAGAGATCCCAGATTCCTTGGAGTGGGCAGCAATTTTTTCAAGCTGGCTTTTGACCTCTTCACTGATAGTGGGCTCCCAACAGTGGCAGAGAAACCCAGCTGATGGGTAACATCACTGCTGCCATTTGGTGAAAGCTAATGACAGCAGTGGAGAGCTGCTAATTTAAGGAAGAGTAGTACTGAAATGGGTCACGATTGCTTCATGTTTAGAAAGCTGTTGTGTGATCCTGCAGGTCCGGGAGCTGGTGCTGGAAATGCAAGGCTATGAATTGCATATAGTGATTTAATTTCCTCCACTCATGGTAAACTTCCTTTTAACCTCTTCTCTCCAGCTCCCTCTGTGTTTTCAGCCAAATAAAAGTTTTCCTGTTGTGCTCATCTGTGACTACAAGTTACCCTCATGCATTGCACAAGACGTTACAAGATGAAGATAGGAGTGGACCTTTGGGTTGAGCATGGCAGTGCCTATGTGTGGTACCACTGTGGTCGGCTGATGGGAGCACTACCTATCTTTACCCTGATGGGATGCATCGTTGCTTTCGAAGGTGTTTTCAGTAAAGAATATGTGTGGTACTACTGTGGTTGGCTGATGGGAGCAGTACATATCTTTACCTGGGTGCGATGCATCATTGCTTTCAGTTTGGCATTATGTGGTTTCTTGGTGTTACTTAAGGGTGATCAAAGTGAAGCTTGTGTTTGTGGAAGAGAGGCTTGAGAGTGATTTCCCTTTGAGCGATTGCACTGTTCAGTTGCTCTGAGCAATTCCTGTAGCTCTGAGGAGATGACTGCTGAGGAGCCTGTGAAAGCACTCAGTGCATTTGGAGAACAGGTGCTGGAGGCAATTTGGGGTTTAGAGAGTTGCCAGCCTTTCTTCTCCTGGGCAATAGCCTTCCACCAGTGGAAAATCATCTGATTCTCATAGCTTTTTACACATTGACTTTGGTTATAATGGTTGCAGATGTTTTAGTTCTGTTATAAAAACATCACTGGAAGTAACACTTTCTCATTTGAACCAGACTATGACATCTTTTGGTCATGGCACATTTAATCTGGTAAAACAAGATGGAGTAAATGGGGGAGTAATGTTGGTGATGTTTGTTAGTTATATGAAATATAGTTCATGTAGTTTTAAAACAATTTCCTGGTTCTTCAAAGGAAAACAATCCTTTTCATCCAAATATAAATTGAATGGATAAAACATGCAACAATGCTGAACCAATGCTTATGTATATTGAAAATAAAGTGGAATTCTTCTAACATCAATCCAGAGTATAACACAGATGTTCTCACTCAGAAATATTTTGTGAGCAGTAAGAAAAGAAAAAGTGGAACAAAAAGTATTAAGAAATTCTGCAAGATACTTGAGAGCATCTGTGCTGTATTTTTTTTCTTCCTCCTTTTTAATATACATTATATGTTTTCCTTGTTTCTTTGAGGTCATTTTACTGTAATGCTCAGCAAGTCTGGTACTGAAAGACAGATTAAAAAAACCACCAAACTACCTTTGAGCTAAGTTACATAATCAGGTGGTGCTGTTTCAAAGAATGAGAAAGAAAAAAGACATATGTAATACTTGACAAAATGACTAATATCTTTAGTGAAAGACAAAGGAGTCAAATTCTAGATGAGGGAAAAATAAATTTAGATTAACAGTGAACATAAAGGCCTTTTTGGTTTTGAGAATCATATTCATTCTACTTGTTACAATACTTCAGCAATATTTCCTACTGGTAACCTTAGTTATTTCCTCATTTTTTTCCAGATATTTGTTATATCAGAAATAATTTTAATAACTATTTTGTTGCATTATTTGGTATTGTTCATTTTAATCAGGTAGCAGATACACGACAGTAACTTGTTTCCTATTTTAGTTTCTTATTGTAAAGTAGTACACATTAATAACCTATTTAGTCTCCCCAAAATGGAGAAATGTAGCCCTGCTAAAAGCTCTTGGGCTAGATCTCGCATGCTATGTGTCAGGGCTGGGGTCTCCAATGGAGGGGAAGAGCAATAAAGGCCAAGCGTGTTCCTGCGTGAGGGAGTGCAACTCTTGCTGCTCAGGAGCAGAGATGAGCATCCCATGGAGCTGGGCCCTGGTATGCTGCTGTGTTCCTGCCAGGCAGTGTGCTTGGTTGCCAGAGCTCTGGTGCTGGAGCAATTGGCTGGTGTTTTCTTCCAGTTCATTGTGTCTCCAGCTCATCAGGACTTTTACGGTAACAGAGACAGGGCTGACAGAAGGGAGATGACTGTGGGGAGAAGGGTGGTCTTCTGTAGGGAAGGAAAAAAGGATGGGATGTCCTTGTAGTCTAGTGAAAGGAAAAGCGTTTGAGGTAATGATAGGCGGATGTAACTCCTGGTGCCTCTTCTTTCATGTGAGTGGGAAACAGGAATTTGCATGGAAGCAAGACAGTAAATGAAGTACTGAAAAATGTGAAGAGCTGAAGGTAGGAAGAAGCTGGTTAACTTGGTATCCTGGAGGTGTTTCAGAAGAGGATGCAAAATTGACCTCAGTGGCACAACAGATGTTACCTCAAAGGCTTTCTTTTTGTAAAGAAACCTGTGGAATTTATTACAGAAAGCTTCCCTTTTGGGCTATAAACATAGCGAAAGTAGTGAATCTCTGATTTGGTAGGAAAAATAGACACTATTTTGGAAAAGCAATGTCACATTTTTGGCCACATTTTGGTCACATTCTCAGCCTACTGCTGATGCAGCGAGATTTTGAATCCTTTGCAGGAGGAGCAAACTGGTACATCGTTAGCAGTCTTCTTTTTAAGTGGCCACATTTATAGGATTTTTGTTCCAGGTATGTGTCTTTACAGACTCAGAATGGCAATTTCAAATGTCTCTGGTGTTTATGTTGTGTTACTAATAGGAGAAAAAAAAGTTACATGGGTATAAAGTGTTTTAGATGGAGATAGGACTTTTTGGGAGTGCCTGTATGTTTCTGTGTGCACTCACTTAGGTGTTTTGATTTGTTTGAAGAAATGTGGCCACACTTAGTAAATGAAAAAATAGTTTCACCTTAATCCATCTTTTTTGCATGTGCTTTCAATGTTGAGTTACTCTGTCTTCCCCCTAGGCAAAGGCCACATCATGGTTTTGTGGGTTTTTTTGTTTTTTTTTTTTCTCTTTTTTTTCTCCTTAAACATCAGAAACAGTATCCGACTTGTGAGAAACTTGCAGAGATATACCTCTTTGTGCATATAATGAGAAGAATGACTGTGTTCCAAGCTCTCAGAATCCTTCTGCACAGGAAGGAACAGGAGCAAAATTTGATGGAAATTGGAAAAATTCCTTCTGGGGATGCTGGAGTGTCTCTGAGACCAAGTAGCTGGAAAGTTTTTTTGCTATAACAACCTAAATGACAGTTAAAAAAAAACACCTAAAAAATAAATGGGAAGCTTTAGAGCCTTTAGCTTCTTTAATAAACCGCTAAGTGGAATAACAAGGTTTGATTTAATTTGGGCTCTTCAAGAACCTGTTGTACCAAATGTTATTTGCATTTTTTTAAGTGTGCATTTGTTTGTGCTGTCAGTTTTTCCCCTCTGCCTTCCTGTGAATACTGCTTGCCTGCAGCTGCGAGTGCTGGGAAAGCGGCCAGCTACCAAGTACCAAAAGAAGAAGAATTTAGGGAGCCAGGCTGTGATGGCCAGCCACTCCTGGCAAATGAGCCTCTGGCCTCAGCAGCTTGTGAGGATGCAGAAGGAAAGGGTTTTACCCTCCTTGAATTTGTCTCTTTATTTTGGCAGTACCAGGCTGTTAAATGACTGCTAGCCTGAAGTGTTAGGCTTTGCTGAATGGTAAAAAATATTGTGCAATTGTAATGTTTTTGCCAGTTGGAGAGTAGTCATCCCCATACATCCCACTTGTTCTGCTAGATGTTTCTGCCCATCATTATACAGAGATGAGTGCTGGATAAGAGGAGTAATACCACTGCTTTCTGAGGGAGATGAGAGGACCCTGGCCCAGCTGTGGATGTGGCTATCCCAGGCTGAGCTTTCTGCTTCTGCAGGGCTTCTGTGAGGCACATGTAAGGGAGCTTGGGGCTCGGATGACAGTTTGGGTTTGCATTAAGGTGATGGTGTGTCCTGACTGGATGAAAATGCTGCTACTGTTGCTGCAGTAGAGGCCTGAGATGATTGGGGATGGGGGAAAGGAAGAGCCCTGGCACAAGAGGCTCCTCCTCTGTCCTCAACACAGTCAAACTGAGAGTCCTGTCTAATGGGAAAGTTCAGAGCATCATTTCCAAATCCTATATTTTTTTTTCCTGGCATTCAGAATACTAATTTGAGAAGATAGGTTGGATGTTTTCTGCTTTCACTGAGTTTTCTTAATGGCAGTTTTTATTGCTTTATCTAGGGGTCTGTTTTTTTTTCTTTTCCAAATGAAAAATAGCACAAATGTGGTCTGTAATAATTCTGGAAAATTTGGAGTCTGAAGTAAGAAATTGCAAGAAAAAATGGGCTGGGTGAAAGAAGAGCTTTTAAATTTGGAATAGTTTGTTAGCGTAGGCTCTATGTTGTAAAACAGCCAACAAACATGGTTTTAGATGTCTGTAACTGTATGAAAAATATTTGTATGTTTAAGTGCTGCCATTTTTTTAAGAGAAAACTTATATTTTCTAGACTTAGCTAACCTGGGCTAAAAAGATGTTATGCTCTGTATGTAGAACAGTGTGTTTAACTTGTGGTTATGTTAGGCAATGGAGTAGTTTCACCCTGTGCCCAGCAATCACTCAAGAACATAATGCTTTAGTAAACTAATCCCAGATGTTAACTGTAATCAGAAATGTTACTGTAATCAGTGTCTTATAAATCTTTACTTTATTAATATAGTTGTTGGAAGTAAATTCCTGATGACCCTTGTGTTGCTTTGGCATTGCCGCAAAATAACCAGTCAGCTTGAAGCCCCATGCTAAATTGAAAGTCACAGATAATGAGTATCCAGTATTGCATCTTTGGGGGTTTATAAAATATTTAGCTGAAAAGGCTCTTGGTCCTCACCCTGTCTCTGTGGTAGTAAGAAGTTTCCTTCACTAGTGGAATTCCCTAGCTGGGGAATGAAAGCAGCAGCGAAGAGGAGCTACCTTGTACGAAAAGCTAATTTGTGCTGAGTTAAATATTCTTTTGATATCTGAATATGAAGTAATTAGCTTGGATGTACTACTGTTTACCTTTCAGCATCTGGAGGAGTCTAAACAAGCTGCTGAAAGGAACTGTAATGTAAATCTACTTCTGAAATATTTTTTTTTGATGATCATATATTTCAGACTGGGACTAAATCTGCTTTTTGTGGTGGTGTTTTTTGGTGCCCAGTGACTCGTGAGAGGAGTGCAGAGCTAAACTCTTAAGGAAAGGTTTGGACAGTGGTCTGGTTTTTTCCTGTGAGCCATATGAGGTGATCAGGAAGACCCATGTGGGAGTCCCCTTTCTAAAAATGCTCTCAAGGTGGGCTTATAATAATTGCTTATGCATGGATGTTTCTCTTCTGGCATTAAAAAAATAATGTAGTGCAATGTTTACCATAGCTATCTACTCTACTTGACTTCAATTCATAGGAAATGATCCATTCTGCTCTCAATTACTTCCATTTCTTAATTCAGCACTTGCTTGGTCTCATAGCAGAACTAAATAAAAACAGGTTTTTTTTTCCTTTGCTTTGTGTGAATGTGATTGAACTATTCTGAGTCCTTGAATCATAATAGATAATTCTGTGAAATGTGTGTCCTGTTTAATGGATGGTCCATATTTCCCTTTATTAGACTGCATATTGTTTCTGTGATTACACAGTGTGTAAAGACTGATCTAACTTTAGCTGCCTTTGCAAGATGCTTCTGATTCAGTGTGCCAATGTTCTGTTTTTTGAAAGGCTTTGTTTCCAAAGGTTGGTGGATGCCAAAAACGTTATTAATAGAGATCAGTTTTAGAGACACGATGAGTACACATTTTTTCTTGATCACTTTTGGAGATTAAAGTTGTGTGTGATACTGGGGAAAAAAGTTTATCTGTAATTAATTAATGTTTTAGAAGCACACTAGTTTTCATCCAGAATTTCCCTATAGCTTTTTCCAGAATGTGTGTTCTTCCTTTCTGAGCTTGTGTGGAGTCTAATAATTTACTTTGTGTTTTGTGTTATTCCGCAGTGTAAGCTGCAAGCTGAGATAGGAAGCAGAGATCTGAAATCAGTTTATAACAAGCAGCCCTTTGCAGCTTGCCTTTCACCTGATGCACTGCTCAGAAAGCCAGCCTTTGATGAAGACCACACAGCTTCAGATTTGTAAACTGTGCCTAGATGCAATAAATAGGAGGGTCTGATCTTTGCAATTGCCAATTTTGCCTTTCTCAGTATCAACAGCAAAAGGGAGTCAGCCCAGTGCTGTTCATCCGCTTGCTTTATAGCACATGAGGAGCTGTAAAATCAAACACTGAGCTCAAAGGTGCCAAGATTTATCTATTTTAACTTTGTAGCTTCCCTCTCCCTTCCTCTGAATAAGTAGACATCTTTGTCGGTGACATGGACAGTGGGATTGAGTGTGCCCTCAGCAAGTTTGCCGATGACACCAAGCTGTGTGGTTCGGTTGATACGCTGGAGGGAAGAGATGCCATCCAGAGGGACCTTGACACGCTTGTGAGGTGGGCTGATGCCAACCTCATGAAGTTTAACCATGACAAGTGCAAGGTCCTACACCTGGGTAGGAGCAATCCCAGGCACAGCTACAGGTTGGGCAGAGAAGAGATTCAGAGCAGCAAAGATGCAGAGAAGGACTTGGGGGTGTTGGTCGATGAGAAAACGATCATGAGCCGGCTTCAGTGTACGCTCACAGCCCAGAAAGCCAACCGTATCCTGGGCTGCATCAAGAGGAGCGTGACCAGCAGGTCGAAGGAGGTGATCCTGCCTCTCTACTCTGCTCTTGTGAGACCTCACTTGGGAGTATTGTGTGCAGTTCTGGTGTCTTCAACATAAAAAGGACATGGAACTGTTGGAACGAGTCCAGAGGAGGGCCACGAGGATGATCAGAGGGCTGGAGCACCTGCTGTATGAAGAGAGGCTGAGAAAGTTGGTGCTGTTCAGCCTGGAGAAGAAAAGGCTGTGTGGAGACCTCATGGCAGCCTTCCAGTATCTGAAGGGGGGCTATAGAGATGCTGGGGATGGACTCTTCATCAAGGACTGTAGTGACAGGACAAGGGGTAACGGGTTCAAACTTAAACAGGGGAAGTTTAGATTGGATCTAAGGAAGAAATTCTTTACTGAGAGGGTGGTGAGGCACTGGAATGGTTTGCCCAGGGAAGTTGTGAGTGCTCCATCCTTGGTGGTGTTCAAGGCCAGTTTGGATGAGGCCTTGGGTGGCATGGTTTAGTGTGAGGTGTCCCTGCCCATGGCAGGAGGGTTGGAACTAGATGATCTTAAGGTCCTCTCCAACCCTAACTATTCTATGATTTTATGTGCAAATGCAACATGCTATGTAAAGCAAACTTGTGGAGTCCTTCCTCCACCTTTTGCATCTTTATATATAGTTTGTTCTGCAGACCAGATCATCACACCTGCTCTAAGCCTCCTTCAGAGAGTAGATTGCAGACTTGCACTTAATGTGCTTCTAACATCTGCTGGTTACATGCCGGCAGCTGGACGAGGCTTTTAACTCTGATTGGCTCTGTTTTTAACATGGAGGTAAGATTGTGCATACAGTTTTACAAGTTGTTAGTAAGTACCAAATGTTTTGTGTCCCTGCAGAATAAAAAGGTTCACTAACTCAGCTGTACTTCAGAAATCAGGGTGTTTTCGGAGAAGTTTAGGAGACTTCAGTAATATGTTGTAAACAGTTGAGTGGTGCTTTCTTGTGACAACTATTCCTTACTCCATTTTAACAGATATTCAAGTGTGCAGGAACCTGAGGTATGGAAGGAGGTGTGTGTAGAAATGAATAGGGGAGAGAATAGGGGAGACTATAAATGCCGTGGTCAGGATTTAAGAAAAGGTTGCAGTGTCTTTCGGTTCCTTTCCAAAGCACTGGCTGAATCCAGTGGTGAAGATACAGGAAATAGTTTTGTTTCACTGATACTGTGATTTGAGAAAGGAAGTGCATCAATCAGTGCCCTGCTTTTTCAAGTGTGAAGTAGGGACACAGAGTAGGAGTGGGCTTCTTTTAATCACTGCTCTGCCAACTCAGCCCTGCATTAACTGGGAAGCTGTGTAGGGAGAACTGTGAGTGCTCACCTGAGAGCAGCATCGTGTGTATTTCCCTGTCTCATTTGCTGCAAGCTTCAAGGACCTCATTAACTGTGTTTCACAACTGTGCGATGTTAATTGCAGCGAGCGGGTACTTGCATAAAGTCCTTCTGTGGTTTTTCTCTGGTTCTTTGTGTTACCTTAGGAAAGAGGGAAGTACTTTGCTGTGCTGATAATCTGTGCTGCAGCAAAGCTGTGATGCACTCATCAGTTAGAACAGCATGCAATTCCCAAACTAGGAGCAACGAGATGGCTCTCCAGCACCTTCTCCTCTTAATAGGGTAATTTCCTTCGCCACCTTCTCCCTTCAAAAACCAAATCTGCAGACAAACGTCTTAGTGTGAGTTCGGCAAGTATGTAATTTTGCTCTTGCAGTGCGTGGAGAAGGGAGGCACAGGAGATTGCTGGCTGGTTCAGGACCGCACAAGCAGTTCGGCACTGAGCTGGAAATAAAGTGCGGATCTGCTGACTCCTTAACTGCAAGACTATCTTTCCCCTCTAGTAAGGATGTGGTAAAATATTGCTGTGTTTAATCCTTCTGCTGTCCTGTAGCAAAGCCTCTGTATGAAAAGACATGCCACACTTTGCCAAGCTGTTGAAAAAAAAGGTCTCTTCCTCTTAGAAAAGTGTGAAGTCTTGTCATGTTAAACTGCTTAATTTCTTATGTGATTTCTTTTTTTTTCAGTTTACTCGTACTGAGGTTGAAACTTTCATATAGTAGTCTGTACTTGGCAGTGAGGATGTTGATTCCAGTATTGCACCCTTGTTTAAATGTTTATAACTTTGAATGAAAGCGAAGGAAATGCTTATGTTTGACTTTAGCATAGCTATCTAAGGTGATTTATGATTCTTTTAGAACTAAGTGACACACTAAAGCCAGAAGGAAATCTGTCAGTGATATTTTTGGTTTGAATATGAGAAATTTAGAGAGAGAAGAATACTGATCCATGCTAGTGGAATTTAAATCTTTTTTTTTTTTTATTTTCCTGTCATGAAAGTGCCGTGCTTATAATACAGAATTGTTGTAAATAAGGTGGTCATGAGCAAAAAATCTGAGGTAGTCAGTAAGTGCTCTAATTGTGTTCTGCTGATGCTGGTAAGAAAGAATTGTCTTCATGTGTATGCGTTCATTTTAGATTGATGGGGTTAATTGCCTTGGTCTCAACTTTGCTTGTAGACTACTGTGCTACTGATACTGATTTAAAAGGATCTCAATGTACCAAAACTTTTTAATCCCCTCTGCATGCAGCGCTGAAGAAAGTGTGTTTTTCCCTTTTAGATGTAAGCTCTCGTGATTATAATGTCATATTCAGGGTCTCTGTATTAGGGATAAAGAAACATGCTGCAGTAGTGCCAGAGAGAGCAAACAGGAGAGTACTTGCTGTAGTACATATTAAATAATAATTCTAAGACCTGAAAATTAGGATTTTGCAAATTATGATTCCACCCTAAACCAGCTTTTTTAAAATGGCTGGTTTGAGGTTAATAAGCAACAATTTATTCTTTTGTGTTTTAGAAAACATGCTACAGCACAACTGCCATTTATTATTACCTCTTTTGTTGAAGCCTTCAGGTTCTGTTTACAGCTGTCATAGTCATCATCTTATCTCCAGCATTTCGCAGAAATGCAGCTGGTGGACTATGCAAATGGAAGCATTTGCTAAATAATTTTAGATGACATTATAACCATTGTTCATCTTTTGTCTCTAGACTTTGTATTTTCAAGTGACTCTGTATTCCTTTGACTAACGTGCTGTTATTAGGCATGAGAACATACGATGTGAAGCACTTTCTTGAAACAAATTTCAAGGAAACATAGCAAACATCTGTAATGATTTGCATGCATTATTTTGTGTCTCTTCCTTCTTGTGGCGTATCCCTCTTATTCTATATATCACTCTTCATTAGAAAGTCTCTGAGAAAATAAAAGCTGTTTGTGTTTAGGTTTTACCATCCTGAAGTTAACGGTGCTGATGCTTTGCTGCCCTTGAAAATAGCTATTTCTGACCCATCCAGTAGCATTGGTGTTGTTGGCTTTTTCATTGAAATTAATTCTGTTCTACTAGTTTCCAGCCTCTACTATTTTTTCTGATGCCGTTTCCAGTTCTTGCAATTGATTGTTGAATGACAACATCCGCTTTCCTCGTACACACTACGTGCGTATCGAGGGCTCTGGTTTAGAAGGTTTCTTGGTCCTTGTGCATTAATGAGTTATGTAAAGATGTTATGGGAAGAAGTTATAGGGAAAGTAGTGCTTCATTATGGTTGTTGCTTCATCTCCTGTGTCCTGCGGGAAAGGATGATGTGGTCTGCTAGTGCTTATAGATCATCATGTATAAACTTCTCTTCCTTTACTCTGCCACTTTATATATATATATATATATATATATATATATGTATGTCTGGTTTTTTTTGTTTTTTTGTTTTTTTTTTTTTAGGCTGTTACTGGTTGTCTTTTAGGCTGTCTTTGAGCTTCTTTCTTGCTGTCTTAGACTATTCCCTATGCCAGAACAGTAATCAAGGATTTCTGTCCTATTAATCTTGCATCCTGATTACATGAGCTCGTCCTCAAGGCATGCAATACCAAAACAAAAGCTAGTGAGCAGGAATGATTTCAGCATTGTGCTTTCTGCCCAGACTCTGTTGTTCTTTTATGTGCTTCACTGTAATCATATGGCTGAACTTACCATGTGAGAAGGATGCAGACGGACAGATTTTCAGCCACTAGCAGTACTGTTGGGAGAATCCTGCAAATGCTACTGAGCCAGGACTTTTAACATAAAGTTGAGTTTTATCGAAAGCAGTTGAACTGCAATGCTGAACTGAATATGTAGTGATAGAACTCAGACAGTTCAGATGTTGCTTCTTTAAGTTTGCCCTGTAGTTTGCAAGTGGGATATGTTTCCAAATGGAGATTGTTCTGATAATGATTTAAAAGGATACTCAGTGATCCTTATGGGTCCCTTCCAACTTAAGATATTCTACGACTGTGTCTGTTCCATCCCAGACTGTATTTGTATTAAATTTGTATACCATTAAATAACTTTAAACTCATTTGTATGTTCTTTTTAACAGCTAGTGAAACTTTTTTTTCATGTCAACACTTTTACTAATGTTAAAAGGGTGTATAGTCAGCATTTCAGCAACAACAGAGAATGCATTGGATGAGCTTATTGCCAAGCAAGCTGGACATAGAAATTAATATTAGGAAGAAACCTCCAAATGATCATTGTGAAGGAGGGAAAATAATTAAGGTAAAAATTTAAGTAGATAATTGTCTGTATTATACAACTATATACTTTTCACTGAAGTGCAAAACCTACAAAATCAGGTATGTTGACTGATTTACAGGTTGCTCAAACATGATTTTGATCTGAGTCAACTGTACTTCTTCCATGGGAGAAAGTGGCATATCCTGAGGATCAGAAACAGTGAAGGACACTCCTGTTTTGAATCTTGGGTTTCCAGATGGAAAGTGAAATGTTCTTATTTTTCTTTCACTCCCCTGCACCACCCCCTCGCCCCCTGATTTGGTTGTAGCTTTAGACTTAACAATGGTAGACTATCTGCTTTCACAAACTAAGCATGCTGCTGTACAATTGTGCTATTTGCTTGCTGCTTTATCGGTCCAGGGCAAACTGTGCAGTCTATTTTTTTACAGCACCTCCTTTTTATTACACTTGCAGAAAGCATGGGCTTGGTTGTTAACGTTCCTCTGGACTGTGTACAAAAAAATGAACAGCAGCCATCCCAGCTCAATTGGCCATTGAAATACCTTATCTGCTTTTCTGTTAAAAAAACCTGTTTGCATTTTTCCCCTGTATCTCATCTGCAAAGCAGATTTGCAAACATCCTATAGCTCATGCTGTATGAATGAATGGAGAAAATAGTCTGTTACTTGTCTGGAATTTGATATTTCCATGTCAAATCTGAAAGGTAGAGCATCTGAAAAAACATATTGTTTTGAGCCAGCTTTTGCTTTACTCAGTGAGATAACCACACATAATAAATAGAAATCCAATTCTGAGTCTTGGAATATGGTATATATGGCACTAGTTCCCTATGGGAGAATGATTGCTCTGTTGTGATGTGTTAAGTGATCAGGGTCATGTTTGGGTAGAAACTGGGTAGAAGCTCTGAAATCAGCGGAATTGTGTCCAGGCAGGGGGATCTGCCATACAGCTACTTGTCAAATTTTGGAGCTAAACTCTAAATGGTATACATTTAACATTATATGACTTGCAGTTTCTTTGGGTAGCAGTCCTGTGGTTGGATACTTGGCATGTCATGAAATCACAGAATCATAGAAATCTGTGCAGTGCAGCCACCCTACCATGAGCAGAGGTTGCCTTGATCCAAGGGTGACCCTGCACAGTTACCAGCTCTGAGCAAGGCTGGTGCTTTGGGTATGGCTGGATCACTGGGGATTACTGGTATGCAGAAACAGCAGGCAATGGGGGTGGGAGGGAGAGATAGAATGATGTATTTGTATTAAGCCGTTACATGGACTGTTTGTGTCTGCAGATGTGCTATTTGGTTGTGGTCAATGTCACTGATGTCAGTTGCTTGGGTGACTCTGCAGGAGTACCTGTGAAGGGGGGCTGCTACATGGGTGTCTCTGACTTTCAGGGCCAGAAGGGACTTTACACTTTGTTTGCCAGACCGCCTATCATTACTCTCCCCAGAGTCCCTATGGGGACTCTGAGTGAACAACAGCCCCTCCTGATTGCCTGTCAGTGAGGTTCCTTTTGAGCCAGGTGTTGGCTGTGCTGTGGTTTGAAGGCCTTCTTGTGGAGTTAAAGCCAATATGTTTGCAGGTACATGCCCTGCAGAGTGATTTTCTTGCTATTGAGAATATGCACTGTGTTTCCAGTCTGAATATAGAACATTAGGTTTAAGACTTGTAGTATCTTGAATCCAATGTGGTGGGCCTTAGGTTTTCAGGAATGGATTCTGTTTGAACTTTTCTGGTGGCACTGTAGGTCCCTGTGAATCAAATTGTTCTCTACTTGTGGATACTTGCAAGCTCTGTGACAATGTTTGCTCTTTCTATTCTGGACAAGTAGTTTGAACTAAAGTATCATTGATGTGGACAACCGAAGAGAAAATGGGTAATGTGGTAAGAGACTACATTTGATCTTGGAATGGCTTCTCTTGATGCAGTCTCACTAGCTTTATTGAGGCTTCGTATAATCACAGGGTTGAATTTCATTGGATTTCAGTTACAGGTTTGGAGTCCATAATTAAGGAGTTAAGTGGATGGTCCCGAGAGTCAGATTACTGACGTTTTGAGGTGTTACTTAAGTGGCTCTGCTTAATTTTTGTTCATAGATTGAACTATGGTGTTTCATTCATTTATTTTGGCATTTTTTATTGTCACTCTCACACTTGCACACACGTACAAAGACCTTTATGAAGTGGAGGCGAGTTGCTGTCTTATCAAGGAAGAATTTTGGTTTTGTTCTTAGGAAAACGCAAAGTTTCTAGAACGTGTTTGGAGCGGCCTACTGAAATGTGTATGTTTTCCTGTGACAGTATATGGGTAGCATTTCTCCTCAGGGTGTAGGAGCAGTGGCACATGAAAATGCTCAGTTGAATAACTTGCATAACTTCAGTAAATTGCATGAGTGTAAGAATCCACAGAATGTTACCTCCTTTCTACAGAATGAAATCCATAATGGTGTAAACCAGTAATTTTTCTTCTAAATTTTATTTTCTGCAGTTGTGCTGGATTGCTGTTCATGCTCAAGAGCAATGCCCGTGCTTTCTGCAGTATATCTGCCTTTGCAGCTTTCTGCCTGCAAATGTTAAAACTCTTCGTCTTTGAGAGAAGCCTGTTCGCTGATGAATGGAATCAATGGTTCAGCTGGTTGCAAAGGCAAAAGAAAACCTAGAAAATCTGGTTATGATTTGATGGTGTTTGGCAATCAGCTTTCACACAAGAAATGAAGCCTTGTTACCATTCACAAGCATTGACGTCTTTAGGCTCTCACAAATGTGCAACCTTACTGCTTCAGCAACATGTGCTTCTTGAGCGAGTGAGACAGCGGATGAAGCCAGTTAGGCCTGAGTTTGAGATAAGAGATCTAGGAAATCACAGGTCTTGTAACTCCATGTCCTCAAAAGTCAACACAATGTTGTTTTAGTACATTTATCTGTTTTGTATTCTAGATTTAGGATGATGACCAGCAAATTCTTAAGTATTGTATTCATATAGCCTTGCATATTGACAGCTCTCCTTCAGTAGCGGCACTCTCTAGAAAGATATGGAGTATATATCTTTCTAGGTGCCTGGAAGCCACCTCAGCTACACGAACTGCCTTTACTCATTTGCTGCACTAAAGTGCTGTAGTAATTGTAATAGGACTAGCTTTGAGATAATCAAGTACTGGCATATCTCATGCTCTTTACTGGATATATGTTTCCGAGTCTATTTGCATGGTTCTGAGGATTAAGCAAAATGTTCATCTTAACATGGGACATGTTATGCTTCCTGAGCTGAGTCTTGTTAAAGAACATTCAGATTCCTCCTGCTATTTTTGTTTCACAAAATTAATACTAATCCCCGCAAAATTCAGTAATTTTAAATCATCTTAATAATCCCCCCCGAACTTTACTGTCTTGTTATGCGTAGTATCTCTTTTTATTTAATGAAATGATGCCAGACACCTAGTGAGTGCTCTGAACTTACGTAATACAAAATGTGAGTCACTGTGAAAGAAACCAAACCTGGTATCATTGCTAAGGGTTAAGACACTGCTGGTTAAAGGTGTATCTTTGCAATCAGAAGCCAACAATAAGTGAAACAGTGAATTGGCCAGCACTATAACTGAGTCAGGCTGGCAGCCCTGCTCAGGTGAGGGAGTTCGTGTGTAGACTCTGAGCACAACAAGATTGTGTGGAAGCTGCAGGTGTGTATTGAAAGAATATGTTGAACTTACACTGAGGTGTCCATGAGAAGGACCAAAAAAGTCACATTGCCCCCAGCAGCTGGAATAGAGGTGTTAAATTTTTCACTGAAAAGGCTTGTACTTGGCAGGATTTAGCCATAGAGAATGTTTACCACTATTAGGTATAATGTCAGTGTGTGAGAGCTGTTACACATCACTAGATGTGCATGCTGCCATCACTACAATCTTTAGCCTTCTTTTTGTTTCCATACTGAGATTTTTGTATTCCATACTCAGAATTAAAAAATAAACAGTTTGAAAGAGTTATCCAGGTTGGTCTAGCTTTTGGCTTCTCTTGGATGGGTTTGAGATAGCTGGGATGAGGGAGGTGAAGATAACCTGATGTGTAGATGTTGATGTGTAGAGCAGAGTTCACATAGCTTGTTAACCTACAAGGTTGGTGTCTACAGCTGATCTGGGCACCACAGGCTCTGTTTAGAGGCAGCACATCATTTTAAGATGTTATTTGCCTTGTCTGGAGGTAGCCATGTGAAACAGCTCAGGTTTTAGACTTTGGGAGCTGGCTGCAGCATGCCTGCAATTACTTAGGCACACACAATTACAGTGCAGACTGCTCAGGTTGCTCCAGTGGATCCCATCCATTACATACATCCTCTTATCACACATCACCTTTTACTCTAGCGTGTGACTTTGCTGAATGGCTGTTTGCTAAATGTAAAAGTAAGCATGAGCAGGGAAAAGACCTGAAGCTACCTCCCTGAAAATGAGCTGCTAGCTCATTGTGTGACCATAGGTAAGTTGCACGTTTTCTTTACTTTGTATAAAGATGTTTGTGCCTTGCAGGATGTTGTGAGGACTGGACGATGTCTGTATGACGTTGTACTTAACTCACTGCCAAAGTACGGACTTCTCTGTACTCTGGGGAGTACTCAGCTTCATGGAGCTGAACCATGTTGAGAAAGGCTTATTTGCTTCTGTTCTTGGGAGGGGAAGGGTGGGGACTCGCCAGCTGCAGCCACTTGAGGCATTTGCGCCTATTTCATTAATAATTTTATGACTTTTTCATTTTTAAGGTCAGCCACTTATGAATCAAAATGTTTAGAAAAATAAATACATATATTTTTCTAAATAAGCTCAGATAAACTTTCTAAACCCAAAAGGTGTTAGTTCAGGTTTAAACAAGGGACATAAGAACCTGTTCATATCTGTGATCTAATACTTTTTTCCGTTTGCTGCTTCCTTTTATCCTGAAGTTGGTTAAAACTTCATGCTGATTTTGTTACACATGTTAAAGGAAATAATTTAAAATTGCTTATTTCAACCAAATGTACTGAATTGAAATGTGTTTCAAGATCTGCATCCTTGCTCTTTCTGCAGCTTTGAAGCCAGATAGCTAAGTGGTTATTGGATAGAGGCAAATGGGATTTACACATGCCTTAGTCTTACATACGAGATGTGATGAATAAATATTGGGAGCTCTGGAAAAAAGTGCAAGAGAAGTACCAGGGTTGTATAACCACTTCTGTGTAGTGAAAAGTGGTGTCAATCAGATACATAGACATGTTGCAGCAGATCTAAAAGTTGTTTGAAAAGAAATCAGGGCAATTGTTCCTTCTACTGTAAACATTTTGTAACTCTAATTAAAAGGTATAAGAAGAAAACAGTTGTTCCTGCAAGTAGGGAATTGTTATACAGTGTGTTGGTGGAAACAAACTGTATTGTTTTGCAATTTATAAAATATGATTTAAAAAATAAATTTGTTCTTAGTGGAATGCCCTTATGGATGCAGTCAATGTCAGGTAACCTTAATCTACAGACAATCTGCTACGAAGAAGAGCAGGTTTGCAAAGTTGCAGGCTGTTGCTTGCACTGTTTTGGAGTAAAATAGAAGCTAACAGCTTGACAGTATTGGTAAATTTTGTAGTAAAACTTTTTACAGCTCTTTATAAGAGTCTAAGAAGGAAATCTTTCATAGCATAAATACTACCACACAGAGTTAATTTGTCACCATATGGTGAATTCGAAAATACTGAGAGCTGCAGTACTTACTTGCAGTCTTTAAAGTGTAATTTTTCCAGTTCAGGGTGGACAGACTGTGGGATTTTTGTACCACTGCTAGTGTTTTTCTTGAATAGAAGATTATTTGTAATCCCTATTTTTCTAATACTTATTGCTTGCCATTGCTCTGCAAAATACTGAGAATTGTTTCAGGGCTGCATATATATTCCTTTCCAAGGCTGCACTTCACCACTGAAACAAAGTTTTAACTGCCAGAGATGTACTGTGTTGAAGTTAAAGTCTGGAAGATAAAACCAGGTTTCTGTTGGTTGCTTTGCAATCCATGTCTTTATTTATATGAGCGGTGAAAAACCATATTGCAACCTGGTGCTCCTTAGCCAGATGATCATAAAATCCTTCTAGTAAGACTTTTTTCTTTTTTGGTGGGATTAAAAAACCCCTCCACCAAACCCATCTTCTTTCTCGGGACTCAGTACTGGTATCAAGGAGCTTTCTCTTTGGTTCTGCACTGCTTCTCACTGTAATCCTCATAATCTTCCCCTGTGTATCATTATTATTATAATTATTTTTCACTGCATGGGTCCTTAACCAGTGTTTTCCACTACAGTGCTTAAGTATGTGTTTGTCTGTTCAGTTAGCAGTTGGAGTATGTGCACTGGCGGGTACTAAGCACTTCGGAAGAGAATGGGTATTTTAAAGTAGTTCTGCTCATCAGTGCAGACGGGCCTTGTGGTCTTTATCTGTTCATCCTCAGTTTCCATTTGGCATTTTCCTGCTCTGTCCTGTGAATACTGATGCTTATACCTGCATGTGCTGAAATTCAGGTACAATATTGTGAAACCAGAAGAGCTGCTTACAGCTGCTGATGATAACAGCATCGGTTTTGAACTCAGGGATGCTCATATCCTTAAAAAGGATGTTCACAGCTGGGAGATCTTGTTTCTGTGGATCCAAGTGCCGAATTAAAGTTGACAAATCTGAATTTACAGCATTTCTCTTCAGGGTAGTGTGAACAAATATGAAATATCATGAATAGTAATTACCAGGAAACAGTAAATTTGGGTGTAGCGAGTTAGCGATCATGTGCTAGAGAACCCGTTGGTATGGCTAAATGCTGTTGAAGGGTGAAAGATGTTTTACCACCGGCAGTGACCTGTGAAGTAATCTGGATGGTGTGGTGGTTATTCAGGGTAAAAAGTGAGCACCTCGCCACTGCACAAGACTTGCCTGGTGAGGCCTTGCTAGTGTGTAAGTTCACACCAGGTAAATCCTAAAATTCAAAGTTTAATACTTACTTCCTTGAAGTTTTTGTTTTCTCAGGTTATTCACTTCAGACATTTTCACAAATCTGAGGTTCTTGGAACTCTTGCAGTGCCAACATGGCCAGGCCAATACAAGTGGGTTTTGAACATCTTGAGGTTAATACTGCTTTGAAGTATTCAAATCAGCAAATCCCAGTCTTAAAGCAGACTGCTCTAAAACTTTTTATGGTCTGTATGATGGGTGTTCAACTTAGAATTTATCATGAATTACATCGTATGTCTTTGCTCATTAGGAGAGTGAAAGGAATACTACCATCTAATATAGTAAAAAATGTATACCAGTATCAACACTGGACAGAAGAAGGAATTCTTCCTTGCAGGGAAAATGAATTAGGTGTATCTCTTCCAATTACAATGCACTGAGATGTTGTTTATTTTACTGTAAGTTAAAATACTATGAGGGAAAAATGACATCAGGAAACTCTCAAAACCTGTTAGGAGAAATCATGTACATTGTCAGGGAGGTGAGTGTACAGTTGCTGCCATGACCATACACTTTAGCTTCCTCTTTTTCACCATTTCCTCTTAATTTGAGTGTTCCTTTGCTCTCTCAGCCCTCTGTCCTGGGTTTTGAACTGTGGTTTAGAGAAGATTTATAAGAATTGCTATTGCTTTGTAAAATGGAGTATACATTCAGAACTAGTACGTATCTGGGTGGGGGATCTTTCAACTTTTAAGGGTTTGGGCTTTCTTTTGGATACCATCACTGGAAGTGAAATCAGTGGTAGGTCCAGGATCAATGCATTTGTCATGTTAAGGGTGTTTTTTGATCGTAAAATGTGTTGATTTTTCACCTGCACCAGGAGCTTTTTGCAAGTCTTGATGCTGAATCTTGTAGAAGTAGCAGAATCTCCCTCCTTGGTACATGGGAGATGTGCAGGGTTCCTGTGCATGGCTCTCCCTATGGGGCTGCAGGGATGTTGCTTGTGGATGGGACAGAGTCTTCTGCTGAGAATGGGTTGGAGCCAAAATGGAGAAAAGTTTGTTTTGAGGTGAGTTAAGCAAGTGGTCTCTAGGAAAAGCTTTGGAAAATGTCAGCAGCATCAGGAATGGCGAAGAACCTGACAAGCAAGTAGGGTAGCTCCCAAATGGAGAAGGGTAGGAGATTGTAGCCAGAGGCATGTAATAATAAGGCCAAGAAGGATAATCATCCTTCCAGTAATGCCTATGCTGAGCAGGGAAGAAGGTTCGGTTATGGCCCTGGCAGCAACACTTTGAAGTGGACCAGAAACTCCTGTAGCCTTTGGACAGAATTTGTGAGAAAAAAAGTTGTGAAATCTTTTTCCTTTTTTTTTTTTTTTCTTAAAAGTTTATTGGAGAAGGGAAGAGGGAGGGAGAGCAGTCTGCCTGCAAGGAGCAGGACCAAGGAAGCATTTGTGCTGTGCTTGGAGAAATGAAAGGAATCAGGAAGGGAAATGCTTGAAAATTGCAAGTTTGTGTGTAATTATGGGAAAACTGGAGGAAAGTTAAAGTTGCTTGAATGTACACCAGGGTGACTTGGAGTTAAAGTCCACACGTGGTCAATTTGATGTCTTCCTTGTGCTTGTGGAGGAGTTATTGTGCTGATGCTGTCATCACTGTGGATTACAAAAAAATACACCCGACCCAGAAAGCAAACTCCTACTAAGAAAGGCTGTCCTTCCCTGCAGCCAGCTTTTTGTTCCATTTTGTGCACGTTCTAGTAGTTAGGGCATCAAGAATGCTGAATACTTGCACGCTTTTTTTCCCTCCCCTGTCTAATGGGAATGCTTGATATTCACATTCCACAACTGGAAAACCAGGGCAGCAGGATGTTGGGACTCTGTTTCAAACACTGTGCACCTAGAGGTCCCAGTGAAATCAGGAGGAATATGTAGAGGTTTTTCCAAGTCTGAGCTTTGAGTTATCCATCTATACTTACTTTAAGAAACATTTGACCTGAAATAAAAAATTCTGCTTTTCTGCTTGTTGTCTTCTGCCTCCTTCAGCACAGAAGCCAGTAGGTCTTCCCCTCCTCCCATAATTTATGCTTGTGTCTACTCCTTTATTAATTATTGGCATGTTCTGTAGTTAATTCTTTGATGACAACAAAAAGAAGCTTGTATCTCTTTCAGTAGACAGCAGTTTCCCTGGGGTGAATATCTCATTGCTTTTACATTGCTGCTTTGTCTTGACTACCATGATCCCTGCTTCTTGTTTTGTAAATGGATTTAAAAATAAAATTATGAAAGATAGAGACATAATGTTTTGTTCTTTTACAGGCATTAAGTTATCTGAATGCCACAGCTGAGAACAGAAGGACAAGGACTGCTTTTAAGGAAGGAGCAGGAGGGTTAAAAATAGGACTAGTTTAAAGGATAATAAATAGGATGAATATAATCCAAATGATGTAGAAGATGGGCATGTCAACTGTGGGGAGGGGGTGCCCTTACAATGACGATAGCAAACAGATTATGAGTCTTGATTTTGAGTGGTGGTGATGATTTTTACTGAAGTTTAATTAGGGTGCACCCTTGTTTTTGCTGTTAAGCTGCTGTAGTAGGGAAAGATGGACTGGAGCATCAGTGTTAAACAAGATAGGAGGGATAGTGAGATAAATGAGGAACAGAAAGACCTGACCTAAGTGAATCTGCTCATCTCGAATTGTGTGTTCGTGCTGCATTAGAATGTGAAAGTCTTGCTCTTCTTGAGAGACACTGTTGTTATTAGTGGTGTGACCAAACTAGTACACAGACTCCAGAGTGGCAGGTGGTAGGGCACATAGATAATGGGTAGTTTTTGTCTTTAACTGAGATTTCTGAGCTCTGTCTTTATGAGCTGAACTCTGTCCCTGAGATACCTGGAGGTGGAGGATGAGACAGTGACATATGCTACTGCAGAAACCAGACTCTTCTACTGGGGGTTGTTTATGCTGCTGCCTGCCAGCCTCAACAAATGACACAAAAATGTGTCATTGCTGGATCTGCAAATAGGTCTGACGTGATGTAAAAATCTCCTGGTTCTCCTGGTAGGTTGGTAGCCATCTCTGCAGCAGATGCCTAGTAGTGTGACTGCCCCTCTCAAAGGGAAGAAATGGGGTTTCATTGCATTGCCTCACTGAAATACATACACAGTGTCTGGAAGACGGGGGCTTTACCCATGCTGCCATAGTACAGTCATGCTTTGCCTTCCATTCAATTGCAGCTTTTATTAACTTTATATGTATTTATTTATTTATTTATTCACAGATGTATTTAAGTGTGAACAATTACGTTCAGTTTCACTGTTATTTCTTTTTTGAAGGGAGTCTCGCTGTTTGCCTAGTCACTTGCAGGGTTTGCTGCTGCTTCTGAAAAATTTAAGTTCAAGATCTTGCTAATAAAATTTTTTAGTATGAAATCGGCTCTTGCTGTGTGACTTTTCTTTTTTCCAAAGAAAATGTGAATTTTGTAATACCCTTAGGTTGGGGGAAATTGCAGTTTCAACCACTGAAAAATTTAAGGAGACTCTTCTGAAAATAAACAAAAATAGGTAAATCCTTTCCATAGAGTAGTAAGGTCTGTTTTACTAGGAGTTTTGTTGTAAGATTTGAACTTAATTTCAGAGCCCATTTAAATCTTGTTGGGGCAGATGATGGCAACATTAAGGTTACCCTTGCATGTGTTTCATTGCTTTGTTATGGGCACCTTGTTTGAGAGGCCTGTGCTTGCAGCCTTGTGCATCCTACTGCACCTCTGGTTTCTGTTAACTACTTCTGAAACCTGTTATGAAGAAACTTGTAGTGACCACCAAAGAACTGTATTGCGAAGTAGATGCTTGTAGAGGTTCCAATTTACTGAGGAAGCTCAGTAAGCGGTACATCATCTTCTCTGGGCACCTACAGTGGGTCTTTCCTTTGGCAGTACTCCCTCTGGCTTTCCTGGGCATGGTGTGTTGGTTGGTCACAGACACACAGCAGTGCTCCCTTATCTTTTGCACTGTCCTGGACTGCAGCCAGCATCCTGAGCTGAGCATACCGGTTGTTGGAAGGCTTCAAAGTGTTGCCACCCTACATGTGTTTGCAGGTGTGTTTGACGTTTGGTGCTCAGAGCAGCTTCTCACGCGGCCCTGCTGCCAAAAGTCACGTGCAGCACTTAAGAGTATTGGTATCTGTGACAAGTGTTATAGGTGCTCATTTAAAGTTTGTAATGTGCTGTGGACATTGCTTGTGCTTTTTCACCGGTACCATATATGTTTAGTAAATATACCCATTGAGTTGACAGAGAGGGATATACAGTGTTTATAAGAATGCCTAATATTGGGAGATTTTGTAAAGCTATGGAAGGCACAGGATTTCATGAAAAATTACTTCTTTTTGTGCTGTTTTACTTATTCTGTAAAATTCTTCTCACTTGAGGTTATAAAAGTGAGAGTATTCCTCCAAATTTTCCAGTAGCAATGTTCCCATCGGACACTATAACAACAGAAGGTGATAAGCATCCTGTCCCTTTCATTAGAACAGAGCTCTCTAGAGTTCTTAAGAGGCAATTCTTACTATATTTATACAGCATTGTGCTAAATGTACTTTGAAATGAAAAGCAGTTATTCCCAAGACTACTGCTCAAATACTGTTCTTGCAGGGAAATTACTTTTTTCCTGTAAATCTTCCTTCACTCAAGGGTAGCTGTGAAATATTTTTTATTTTTTTAAAGTTTAAAAAAAGCACAGCAAAAAACAACATCCAAAAGCAAAAGCCCAAACCCCATGAACGTATTCCACATAACCTCCTCCACTCCCTCTGCTTCCCGCTGTATTCATCCTCTTTTTTTTTCTCCCTTCTCAAAGTAAAGGAGGCATGTTCTTTCCAGACAAGGTGGGGAAGACTTGCCCATAATAGTTCTCTCAGATTTTAAAAATGGGCATTTCTTTCAGTCTAAATCAGTGAAATAGAAATGAGAAAGTGAATTGTTTGCATGTACCTAAGTTTGCTAGCAAGTGAATAGTGTGCTTTTAGTGGAGGCAGGAATTTTCAGAAAATGGAAGAGACTGCAGAATGTACATGGCTGTTGCAGAGTCTTTTTTGCAGTGCATAATAGAGGGTTTCTGGCACCAGTTCTCAACAGTCTGTCTGTGTTTCAGAGTGAGCTTCCTTTCTTAAAGCTCTGTTCTGGAGAGAAATGATACCCTGGCAAGTACAAATGTGCACTGAGGGATTACCGGGAAGGGAAGCCTGAGCCCGCTTAAGTGGAATGCACATCATTGATTCCTGCAGAAGAATTGATTAATCGCAAGCATTAAAAAATAAAAAAAGCTGAGTTTGTTTAAACTGCAAGCTAGTGAAACCAAAACTGAGTCAGAATGCAGTACAGGGCCCGTAAAAATAACTGTATCATGTATGGATGCACCAGACTTTAATCAAAGGAACACATTTATCCTGAAGAAAGCACCTGTGGAGAACAGAAGGAAATTGGAAGAATAGAGGTAGCGCTTCACTGTTGCCTATTTTTACTTCCTTTACTCATCCCTGCTGCCATACTTCAAACTGCATTTGCAGTGAAGTGTTTATGTTCAGTCTTGTGACTCTGGATGTGGATATTTACTTGAGTTTTATTTACTTTCGTAGTAAAGTCCTGCTAACTTCTGGTTTGTGGGTTCCAGATATAAGAAAAAACCCCAAACAAAACCCAAGATACCCAGACTGGTTATTAAAAAAAAAAAAAAAAAGACAAAAGTTGCAGAAGTTTTTAAGTTCAGACATCTATAATGTCAGAAGCTGGGGCAGTCTGGGAGCTTGTGCATGTGCTTCGTGCAGAGTGCAGAGGGGAGCAGTGCCTCAGTTCAGTTGATCAGACTGGGATGAAATCTGTGAAATGCTGCTGAAGCATTTCTCTTAGCCAGTCTAAGATGATTGTCTTAGCCAGTAAACTCAGCTAGCTTACATTCATTTTGGGTTTGTCATTTTTGTCGTGGTTTCCGTATTACATGCTGTGGCAGCTAGGTTCTTGGGTATGGAGCAGCTTTCTACACTGTGCAGCAGTAGCTGCATTTTATGCACCAATAGCTACATTTCTCCAGCTAACGTTTCTTATTTGTAGGACTCCAATAGATCTGATACTTTTTTGGTAAGCATTTTTGGAATGTATTTAGCTTTATAACTTGTGTGCACAGGAAAAGACACATTAATAATATTTTCAAGAGCAGGAGCTAAGCAGACAAAAGTATTTTATTTGCTTTGTCCACAGATTCACTTCCTAACATGTTGGAGTAGTTGCTTAATTTCCTCTGAAATCTGAATTTGATTGACCCTGTCATTTGATTGTTGATTTTGCTGCTTTCTGATTGTTTAAATAAATAAATAATTTCCAGTGGTGTGTGCTACAGATCCCTCTAGTTTTTTGGGGGCAAATGCATAATTTCCTAGAAGTGGCTGCCATTTCTGATTTTGTTATTTTTAAAATTTATTTTAATATTTAAGATGTTGCAATATCAACAAAATGTCACAAGAGCAGCTTAGTGTTCTGCAAAATTTCTTGCAAAATGTGTAGCTATTTATTTTGTGTAATACCTATTTGCCAGATGATCAAGGCTTCTTCAGAGCTGGTCAGAACATTTGCAGGGCTCTGTGTGAAGTGACACAGATGCTTGAGCCCATTGGAATTTATGTGGTGACTGCCAAAATGCTGCTGCAGGTGTGGCTGGCTTGAGCATGTAGTGTTGGCAGGAGAGAGGATGTTGGAGCTTGGGTGGTTGGGGGATGCTTTGTCTTAAGGATCCTTGAAATAACTGGGTTCATGTGATCGCTGAGTGAACTTCCTTAACCCTCAGAAGTGCTGCCTTCCCCCTCTGCATTTCTTACCTTTCCAGTAATGATCTGCGAAGAGCTGCTCGTGGATGTGGTGGATTCATTCTACAAGCCCCAACGCTGCATTTTTTTTGGAATTACTACTGATCTTCTTCAGTAAGCATCAAGAATATAATAGCATAGAATAGCGTAGCATAACATGGAATAGAGTAATTAGGGTTGGAAAGGACCTTAAGATCATGCAGTTCCAACCCCCTGCCATGGACACGGACACCTCACACTAAACCATGTCACCCAAGGGCTCTGTCCATCCTGGCCTTGAACGCAGCGTTTAAAAACACTGCTCATCAGCAATGTAGTATTTGGACAGTGTATTTCTGAGTATATTAAAGACCATTTGTGGCCTGATTATCTACGGTTACCTGGTTTATGGTAGCTGTGGCATACGTTTTTTTTCCTTCCACAGAAATAGATAGTATGCATCCATGATTTCTGCTACAGTATCTTTTCCTTGGTCTGAGTGTTTGTACTCCCTGCTTGGCAGAGGGCTTGCAAAAGCTCTTAATGTAACTTGTACTTTTTTCACTAGGAAAAGGAAGGAAGTTAGGAAGGATCTTGTTACCCTTTGCCAGTCTGCAGTGAATTTGTCTGCTGAGCCTCCCTTCAGCACATACGGTACAGCAGACCTAGGGCTGCTGGTGCTGTTGACCGAAGTGCCCATGGGTTAAATTTGAGGCTACTTTGTAGCTGCTGAAGCCAACCCGAGCCGTAGTATTGCTGGTGCTGCTTACCCCCGGCTGTTTTTCCTGCTGTGCCTTGCACTGCTGCAGAGACAGCGTTTGAGAGCTGTTTACCTGCAAAGCATGTGAAAGCCAAATGAAAAAGAAAGACCCAGCTTGTATTGAGGGATGCAGGAGCAGAGCTTGTGGAGTCCTGCGGACATGAGCTTGCTTAATGTGCTTGTACTGCCAGGGGCCACCCATCACGGCACCCTTAGGGGTAAGTTGCATTGGCTCTGGGTCAGTGTTAGGTGTGTGGAGAACTGTGTCCCAGTGGGATCTCTGGGTTGTGATTTGAGCCTTGCTGATGCCATGATCTCCTGAGGAGAATGTGCTTCCTGGTCCAGCCTGTCAGGTACCTCTGCTTCCCCTCATCTATGCTGCCCACTCCACAAGGCTGGATGTATGCAGGTGGTGAGGCATGAATAAATTACCCCAAGTATGTCTGCATTAGCATCTTGTTTTGAAGACTGAACAGGTAAATGCTGTTCTTCAGTGTGGCTCTGTTCTCCTTTCTGCTTTCTAAAAGCAGCTGGAAAAAAAATCTCTGTTGTGAATTATAAAATAATTCTAGGCTAGATTTTTTTTCTTTTAAACAAAACATTTTCCAGTATTAATTAAAACACAGTAATCAAAATGCTTTTATCAGCGTAAAGAGGAATAGAATAAGCAACAAAGATGTACATAAAGAAAGATGGTGGGTGGCTCAGACTTTTACAGTGATGTTTTTCCAGGGCCAGGCAGTACTGTTGTGTTGGGGAACATCATATATGACCTCCATTTTTTTTTTCTGTCCTGCATGTTGTAGCAGACCAAACTTCTGGTAACAATATTACACTGAAATTCCTTAATTTATCCGTGCTGTCCCCAAAGTCATGTGCAACATGTCTGAGAGTTTTCTTTTAGTTGTCCTGTGATGTAAACTGAATCTGCTTTCAACTGGCGAAGGGGGGAGTCATATAAACTAATGAGCCGGCTGTTATATAGACATGTATAATGACACACTTTCATTACTTATTCATGTGTACTGACTGCCCTTACAGCACAGTAATATGCACAAAATACAGCACAGTACCTGCTTTATAGCAAAGTTGACAGTTCTTCCCTTTACTCATCCCATGGGTTAGGAATCAAATGTATTTCTGAACTTCGTTTATTTTCTTTGCTTCCTGAGTGTACTTGGAGTTTGAAATTTTGCAAATGTTTGTTGACACTGACCCATTGTAAAGACATAGCATGCAAGAATTTCACTAGAATTAAACGTGGTCCTCTTGCCAAGTTAAAATGCTTTCTGAGGGTGAGCAAGAAAAACAATGCAGATGTGCTATAGACATGTCTTGGCAGAAAACAAAGGCTATTTATGGTGTATCTACCATCACTGCCTGAACCTGGCAGGACTTTCCTGTAGTGTGTGCATATGGCTTTTCACGCAAATAGTAAATGGGAGTTGAATTTTGTGTGTTCAAGCACAGGCTGAATCTCTCTGGAGTTGGGGGCACTTTCTCCTGACTTCAGTGCCATTCAAGCCAGACTAATTATGTGGTTGCACGTTTATCTTGGCCTTTCAGGATAGTCTCTTCTGGATTTAGTCTGTAATCAAAAGAGAATGTAAGAATGAGAGGTCTCAAATAACCTTTGCCTTTCGCCTTTAAGTTTTGAAACAGGAGAGACTTGTGTAGACAGAAATATTCTAAAGTTAAATACAAGTTAATTACACAAAACTCTACACTTATCTCCTGTGTGTCTGAGCTGCACTGTGAAAATTTGGGCTGTGAGTCGTAGTCCAGAGACAAACTACATTTTTCAGCCTTTAGCTGAAATGACGTGTTTTTCTTTTCAAGTAGGGAGATTTGTTAGTAATGACAAATTATGATTGGGTTGTGTTGTCCCCTCTCCCTCCTCCCTCTTCCCCCTTTTCTTTCTTTTCTTTTTTTCCCTTTTTCCTGTGCTGCTTCTGTACTGAGCTTAGAGCTGCTTCTGCACATCTCCAAAATATGGCTGAACATTATCCACTGAACTGCATCATCTCCCCTTCCTCCTGCTTGCTCTGGCTAACCCATGGGTCATCTATATAATTTTTGACTCTTAAGGCTTCTGAGTGTGTGAGAAAACCCCCAAGTCTCTGAAGGGACTGCAATGGCAGTGGTTTGTGTAATTTCTCCAAACTCTTTTGCTGCTGGTTAGAGTATACTAATGTTTACTTCTGATCTGAAGCACTCTTTTGTTTTCTTCTTTTAACTTCAGAGGCAGCCAGAAGAGAGGAAGACAGAGGCAAGAGAGGAAAGCCCTTCTCCCATGCTATGCAAACAGTGTGACAGGCATGAAGGCTGTACTTCAGCCCCATTAGAGAAAGAGGAAAATGTTTCTCATTTCATTGAGCTTGCACCAAAATAAGCTGTGGATATGTCTGTTCCAGAATTATAAGAAGCTGACTTTGCACTGACGGGTTACAGGCACCTCTTGTGGGACACCCCTGTCCGTGCACCATCTTTCCTGGGAATAAAGAAATGAATTTTAGGGAATTCAATTAGGTAGGTCAGTATAATTTTGAGTAGATCAGCTATGAGCTGTAAGTTTCCCAAGGCAGATGCTCCCTCTCTGGGAAAGCAGGACTCCAGTTCCCACTGAAATCTCTAGCTGCTGTGGTAATGTCAGTAGTAAGCTGGTGTGGAGGAGAAGAACATCTCACTGAGCTTCTCCTCTGTGTCACTGCATCACCAAGGGCAGCGCTGCCTGTGCTGCTGCTAAACTGCAGTTCTGCCTGCTGCACCCCTCTGGAGCTGGGCTGAGTGTTCTCTGTGCACCCTACCTGAACTCAGTTCAGTTAAACATTTTCAATAAGTACCTGTAGCCTAACCTGTTTTTGATGTGTACAAAAAAGGTGAGTTCAAAGTAAAGGTTTGCATCTAAATATCTTTGGATTTTGAGGTGTGAAAATCCTAAAGCAAGAGTAATTGTGTTTGGTTTTGGGTTGACTTTTTTCTTCTAATCCTTTTCAGTCATACTGGTGTGAAGTGTGAATCAAAATGCAAGCGTCTTTTCCGTTGTGACTGGGTCCAAATTTTGCATCCTGAATATCTCTGTACAGAGTAATATATGCAGCCATAATTATTTATGGAAGCATTTCTGATGTCTTTCACTTGTGTATTGAGCATTAATGTATTGTCTTCTGAGCACATGTGAGTATGAAAGTTTAAGCACAAATTTTGTTGTTCGTTTGATGTTTGGAAGAGTAGATATTTTGAAGACACCCTTTTTAAAAGGTGAAACTTAGGTGTAGCTTATCAAAGGCCATGTGGTGGGCTACTAGAAAATCTCAAGGAAGTATTTCCTTTTTAAATTTCTTTAAAATTGCTTTATATCGTCATCCAGGTAAGACTGATTTAAAATTCAAAGTATAAAAGTTTTTATTAGATTTACTGTGTATGGGGATATAAATGATCACTTTAAAACATCAGTGTGTTGAATTCAAATTGATATGTTTCAATTTATAAAATATGCCATGTTCTGAATTAACAGCCGAATTGTGTTTGCTTTTGCTCTTACTTTACAGAGCAGTACAGAGAATAGCTTGAATATGTTCTCTTGCATTGTGCAGTGAGATTGTACTTCTCATAGGAAGCATAAAAAATTCCTGAGTTTAAGAGGATGTGCATTTCTCCTCCTACCCAATCTTCATAATTTAGGAGAATGACTATCATGGTATTATATTTGATCTCATCTAACGTAGCTATTTGATCTGAAAAGAATGTTTTGCGTGAGCTTGAGAGGTCTGAAACTTTTGAGTTCAAGGCAGTTTAAAATATTAAGCTTTTTGTTTGTTTGCTAAAGCTAAGTAAATTTTGAAATAACCATAGTTTTAAATAATAGAACTGGCCAGGGAATGAATTTTCTGCTGTGTGAAAATAAGCAAGGCTTTAGTTTTTTTACAGCATTTCAATGAAAGGGGCAGCTTCTGTAAAAAATTCCCTAATATGCACTAGAGGGCTGTTGAGAGAGGGAGTCTCCATGGGAGGTGGGATGTCCAGCAGCAAGGCCGTACTCTGCAGTGTCCCACAAGTCTGCATGTCTTTCAGCCCAGATGTCAGATGTCTTAATCACTGACACTGGTGTCTCTTCTAGGAAATCTTTCTATCAAATGATGTTTTTACTTCAAGTTTGGTTTTGAAGAAGCTTGTATTTAGGAAAGCTTTCTCCTAAGGGTGAGGATTCCTGGTATCTCTAAGCTGTCTAAAATATTTCTCTTCTTTCAAATGCAAAATTTTGCTTTAGTGCTAATTTTTGTGTTGTACTTTGTAGATGGGAAGGGAACTGCATTCCTAGTGTAACAACCTACATGGTGTGTAAAAGAAGAGTGAAGTGAAATCAGCCTTTTAGAAAATCGAAAGGGTAGAAGAGGTGTGAGTTGTCCAGCAAAATGTAATGTTAGTAGGGCTACATTTTACTGTTCAGTGCAAACCTCCTTGATGAAATCCGTGCATCTGAACTTGGAACAGGAGTTTGGCCTAGCTGAGGGTGTTACTGTGAGTCAGTGTGTGATTCACAACAGCAAGGAGAGTGTAATCCCTCGTCCTGCATTTCCGTGTGTGTATGTGCTGCATTTGTGTCCCCCCACCCACTTTATGGTCATGCGGTCCGTTACACCTACTCGTATAAACCGTCTGGTTTGTAAATCGAGGACTAAATGAATAGGTTTCTTGCGTCTGGTTTTTTTTCAATACTGATGCATCAGAATCCAGCAAAACTTCGATTTACTCCCCTGCTCCCTTTAGTTTTGAAGGGATAAGGGGCTGTGAATTGGAAACAGTGCCTACTTGGAAGATAGCAAAGCCCCCACCTCCAGGCCAGCTTTATCTGTAGCTTGCAGCCAGTAGATCTTGCTCTTTGTCTTACCAAAGGAAGAAAGTTCATGACCTCTCCGTATCTTAACAGCTCTCTATATATAGAGTAGGATCTTCCCTGGGAATTCTCACAGCAGCCTGTCTGGTACAGCCATGGAACATCCCAGTCCCCAGGTGATAGCTTAGGTGTTGTGTGCAATTGGCTTGAGCTGTGTGTGCTGGGATTTTCCTCTGTATATAGTTGTGAGTTACTTGCCTGTAGGAAAAAGCATGTAAAAGCAGCTGGAACACTTTCTGCTGAGTTGAAGAATTCTCCACTAGAAAGCAAGCCCACCATTCCTGGAAAATGGAAATGCATGTTCAGGGTCTTGAAAATGATTAATTTACTTAATATCTTCAATTGTGGAAGCATGCGTAATTATTTTTCTGAATTAAAATAGAGCATGACAGAAATTTGAGAATCCAAAACAAAAAATCTTTTGTGGTAGATATCTTCTTTAAATAAAGTATTCTGGGCATTAAGAACTGTAGAGTGTCCTTTATATACAAGAGCGTGTATATGTGTATATACATCTATATATATGTAGATATAGATATGCAATGTTGTTATTATGATGCGTGCAAGTTTCTGTCAGTCCAGACATATTGCTGTTTAAAAAACCATGAGGGTTTTTTTTTAAAAAGATGTATTTTTATCCCAGTTATTGAAACTTTCATTGTATTTTTAACAGTGCTGTTGCTATTGCTGTAGAAGATACAAAACAAAGGCCTGTTGGTTGCTAGGGGATAACTTGCAAAGTTAAATTAATTAATTTGAAGTGTTTTGCAAAAATACATGGATGAAGGCTTGTGGTTAGATTAAATGTTTTAAAACTTCAGTTAGCTTGAAGCAGTGTTGTCTGGAGAACTGTTAGCATGTCTAGTTATCTAAAACATACACTAAAACAGTAAAAAAGATGCTCTATTTTAATCTGTTTCCATGCATTAAGCTCTGTTTTTGTTCTGCTATGTTACAGAATAGGAAGCATTTTTTTTCTTTTTAGTGGAGCCTAAGACACTATCTTAATGTACATAACAGCACTGGTTATGCACTGATTGTTCAAAGTTAGGAAGAGATGCTAGCACTTTCTTCTGTCTGCATTTTGGTGGGGCACCAATTGGAGAGATCTCAGGTGAATAATAGAAACATGTTTTCTGTGAAAAATAAAACTTATATAGTTTTTTTTCCCTGCAGCTCATTAGACAGGGTTTGCTGCTTGGTCTTCTTAGTCTCAAATATTCTGTATTTGTTTTAAAGGACTTAGTTACAGATATCAAAAGTCATACTTTAAAAACTACTGCTTTCCTGTGAATGAGCTGAACATAAATGAATAAAAATTCATTTTCTAATTTTTTGTTTTTAATCAATCCTATGTGAAAATTATTTTTGACATTAGTTGTGAAGAATTCTCAGATTATGTATGTGTGTGTGTGTATAACATATAATTATGCTGTTACATTGAAAAAATTTTCAGTAAACTCAGTTTCTCAAAGCACATAAAGAACTATAAACTAGAGGTTTCAAACTCAGGTTTGACCAAGTAGAGGATACTCTCTAATTTGTTTAACAGAAGAGAAGAAAGATAATTACTTGGGTTTTACAGGGCTTGAAGGTATAATTTTAGGTGTATTTGTGTATATTTCTAACGTTGTTACTCTGTATGCAGTTGCAGTCTTTTCTCTGTATCTTCCGCTAAGGTTGACTTTGTTACAAAGATAGGAATTTCTAGTTTATACCATGTTATAAGTTGTGGCAGAGAGCACCAAAGTATCATACCAGTCTTATATTAATCAAAACTTCTAGAGATACAAATTGCAATGCCCTGAGCTGGAAAAATTAAGCATTTTTTTGCAATTTCCTATATGATGCACTCACAGCTCAGTTGAGAAGACTTGAAGGTTTCCCTTTTGTTCAGAATAGGGGTTGGCATTGCTTCACTGGTTTTAAGGTTATTTTTTGTTGCTTTCTTTTCTGGTCAAGAAGACTAGCTGGTTTTGCTTCTCTCTTAATAAAGTCTTCTGCTTTAATTTTGACGAGTGCAGACATGCTGTTAGAGATTTAAGCAGTTTTGAAAGATGTGTAATGGGTTAGAGTTCAGTGTACTGCTGTTAGCTGCTCCCTATTGCTGGAGGTGACAAGGATATGATAACTAAGGAAGTAAAAAGGAGGGTTTTAATGCTAGCTGCTGTCTTCCTGCATTAGTGGATTAATTTTCAGGGCTTAACTTGAAAAACTTTGCTTATGTTTATGGGCACTAATGCAGCTAGGTCTGTGAGGGTATCTCAATGTCAAGTTGAAAGGAATACTTAGGCTCTTAAACAATATTTTTTTTCCAGCAGTTGTCTGTGTTTGCTTTAACATCTTGGAAATGCTCTCTGTTTCTACTGCTGGCCAGGTATGGAAGTGATGGTGAGCCATAACTAAATGTGGAAGATGAAGAAAAGTGGGTTTCAAGAAGCCAGAGGAAGAGGGAAGGTTGCAGGGCAGCTGTGGGGGCAGGTGATTTTTTGTTTTCATACCAAATTTGGGAACTGGAAATAAGATTGAGAGATCAGTTTAAAAATGTTGAGAGTCATTGGGTAAGATGAAGGCTTAGGGCAAGGAGAAGAGTTAACGTTTTCCTGTTACAGGTTCTCTTCACTACTTAGGAGTGTGGGAGTGGGGTTCTAGGTTCTTTCTGGGGCTAACCTCACTCATAGACCAGATCTGAGCTTACTTGTTGATTTGAAAAATAGGATTACTGCTGATTTGTGAGGAGGAACCATAACTGATGACTACTGAACAAAGCACAAGTGTAAATTGAAATAGCAGGAGAGGTAGAAAACATTGGTAGCACTCAGTGTTCTGTTTTTATGTTCCTGGTGAGGTCTCCAGCCTGCTATGGTGCTAATTGCGTTTCATCTTACATATGGCAATACCCCACAGCACAGTGAGTTAGTAGGAGTACAGCCATGGTAAACCCAAGTTACCTTAGGGTCAGTTTTTAGAAAAAAGTCTTTATCTTTAGAAGTTTTGAATAAATTTGACCACAGAACAAATCATCCTTGAAATTAGTATTTTTCCCTAATGTGGAGTGCTGCATCAGAACCCAGAATTCAAAGAGGCTGACAGATCTGTTGTATTTAACTTTATAAAATAATCATGATTATAGTAGTTGAATTCGTACAGTGATTTTTCTCAAAGTTTCAGAAAAACAACAGACATGTTTAGAAATGAGTGACTACACACTTAAATCAGTATCACATGAAGATATTGCTATTACACTGCTTCAGGAAGACTGAGCGGTTTGGAAAAGTAATAGTTAAATATTGTTACTAAAAATTGTTTTCTGGAGGTGAAAAGAAAGCCAGTATTGGTTAAAAGATCTTGAAAAGTATTTAACAGATAAATTAATATACTACTATGGTTATTTCCACATTGCTTTTGCAAATGCTAACAGAAAGCCCATTTTCCTTGGTGGGTTTGACCCAGAGGCACCTGCGAGTGTGTGCACAGCCATATGTTAAACAGAGATAGGGCTCCATTAGTGTCTGATCCTTAGAGGGGAGATGGAGTGGTGGTGTGGGGGGCTCCTCCAGCCTCACATTAGCCTACTTAGGTGATATAAAAAGCTTTTTGTGTGAGCTATAATGTGCACATAGGTGTGGAGAACAAAGGAAGGGAATACAGTTACAGTCTTGGGAGTGGTTTTATAGGGCTAGTAGAAGCTCCTGAACCTCTCAGGCCTCCACTCACTATTAGTAGGATTTTCCTACAACAGTGATCAGTAGAAAAGCTCTGCATGTCTATTCTGGGTCTGAGGACCTATTGTTGATCTGTAGGTGGTTTTCAGCATATGTTAGTTTGTTACTTTTTATTTGTGCTGTATACCAGGTTGATCCAACAGATGTAGGTGACACATTGCTTCTCCTCTAAACCAGACAGGGAATTGCTGTGTAGGCAGCAGGGAGTGCTAAAGCAACCTGCTCCTTGTGCATACTGAGGTCCAGGAAGCATGGGGGTTCTCTTCCCACATGCATCCTGCTTACGGCAGCTTCAGAGGAGGTAGGGAGAGGTTGTGGGTGCCCCGATGCACAGTAGATCAGGTGGCAGGGGGAAATAAGGCATTTGGGAAGCTAAAACTCTAAATCTTAGCAGAAATGTTAAGATATCATAGCTGACCTAAATTGAGATAAACTTTCCTGTGATTCATATTACTTGTGCATTCCTTCCACATGGTTCAGCAAAGCTGTTTATATTCCAAAGTCCTACCCACAAAGCCTTGACTTTGAAGCCCCCAGAGGAATAATACAATCATCAGTACAGAGAGTGGCATTTCATGTTTTTTTCTTAACTTCATAGTTTACAGCATGTCGGAAATGTGAGGCACTGTATATAATAATGTTTTTGTAATTCTCTCTGTATATTAATCATTGGTTAGAGTTCATATACTACATGATTAATTGACTATGTCCATTTGGGAGCATATATCAAAACTAGTTGTTTCCATCATTCATGGTGCTTGATATTAATGGCCCCCAAATGGAAATCTTATTTCCAATACATTTCTGAAATAAATCAGGTTCTTCATCTCATGCTGTATACCACTAGGGTAGACAACTGTATTTCTGCCTTCCTAAATCTTCCCTTGAGACATTTTGCCAGACTCACTTTTTTTTTTTTGTTTGTTTAATCAACATAGATCAGTCATACACCTGCCAGTCTACAACATGTATGTCTGTATGTACAGGCATACAAATGTGGCTGGCTATTCCAGTAAAATGCATTATTCCAGTCTAACTCTGAATTTGAAGAGCTAGCATAATAGCTGAAAAAAAACCCACAATGAAAGTTTATTTCCTAGCAATGCTGTAATGATGAGTGGTGGTAAGAGATGAGCTCTAGGAAGAAACAGAAAGCACTTCTCTTTCATCAAATACACTCATCATTCAGTCGTCAAGCTGCAGTCCAAAGGTGTTCTGCATTTCTTCAGCATTTTTGCCTTATTCTACTGCTCCTGCATAGAAGATTGTGCACCATTACACCCAGTACATTTGACTACCTATTCATGAGCTGTGGACTTGGTTACTGTAATTTGTATCTGTGACCTCAAGTTAATAATTACAAATTGTAATTGATAAATTATTTTGTTGCATTATTTGTTGTATTTAAATGAAGATTATGGAGTGAGCTCTGTGTTAATCCGAAAAGGGCACGTTCTTCTTACCTTACATGTGGATTTAGCATACTTGGAGTTTGTGGCAGTGCTTGAATAGATGCCTTGAATTTTCCTACAGAGGAATAAATCTCACACAGAAGTTTTATTTTACAGTTCGGGCAAGACAGTGTTATTTAGTGCTCACAGAAGGGAAATGAGACAGTTTAGAGATACAATGTCACTCAATATATTTTTCTCAAATATTTTATTCCATCCCCCCATTCCTGCAAACAGAATATAATTGTGCATACCATAAACAATCAGTAATCATGGTGAAAATGTATTAATCTTTCATAGCCAAATGTAAAGCTTTATTCTTCCTTTATTAATTCTCAAAGTTGGTTGCTATGTGCATTATAGTGGCAGCACGAAATAACTTTTCCTTTTCTGGCTGATGTCTCACTTGACACTAAGAGCAGAGTCCGGGCACTGGTGGGGTGCTCAGGAGCCTGAACTTGCCCTTTGGTAGTGGCACCTCCTAGTGGTTAGAGGGCTGTGTGCTGTGAAGAAATGTCACTAAAGTCATGAGTTTTGACAATGACCAATGTTTGTACTGCAGTTTTTTTAGAATAGGATTCCAGGAGTCATGTGAAACGCAGCCAGGACCCCAGGGGGAGCTGGTTGATGACTGGTGGAATATGAGCCAGCAGCATGCCCAGGTGGCCAAGAAGGCCAGTGGCATCCTGGCTTGTACCAGAAATAGTGTGGCCAGCAGGGCCAGGGCAGTGAGCGTCCCCTGTACTCAACACTAGTGAGGCTGCACCTCGAATACTGTGTTTAGTTTTGGCCCCCTCAGTACAAGACAGACATTGAGGTGCTGGAGTGTGTCCAAAGAAGAGTAATGAAGCTGGTGTGCTAGAGCACAAGTCTTCTGAGGAGCAGCTGAGGCAACTGGGGTTGTTTAGTCTGGAGAAAAGGAGGCTCAGGGGAGACCTTACTGCTCTGTGCAACTACATGAAAGGAGGTTGTAGTGAGTTGGAGGTCGGTCTCTTCTCCCAACCAACAAGTGATAGGGCAAGAAGAAATGGCTTCAAGTTGTGCCAAGGGAAGTTTAGACCGGATATTAGGGAAAATTTTGTCAAGAATTGGAACAGGCTGCACAGGGAGGTGGTGGCATCACCATCCCTGGAGGTATTTAAAAGATGTGTAAATGTGGTGCTTAGGGATATGGTTTAGTGGTGGACTTGACAGTGTTACATTAACAGCCGGACTCAATGATCATAAAGGTGTTTTCCAATCAAAGTGATTATAGGATTTTCTGCCCAGTCCTGCACCAGTGAAGGAGCCTTGTGCAGTGACACAAGCTGGGGCTGGAGATGGAGCTGCCCTGGAACTGAGGGCAGTAAGTGGCCAGAATCCAGCCCTGCACTGCGCAGCATCCTGCACTATGTAAGCAGGGCACAGCCAGGAAATGGAGAAAGGGGTCATCCTCCTCTGCTCAGCATGTACCAGTCCATGTCCAGTTCTGGGATGTCCTGAGGTCTTTTCCAATCTGAATTATTTGATGTTGTTAGGTTATCGGGGCAAATGGAGATGGTGTGCTATTTTGTAGATATCGTAAATCTGCGTCACGTAGGAAAGTTGATTTAAATTAATGATATGATTTCTCATGGATTGGTATAGATTGCTTCTAGGTAAAGTAGGTAAGCTAAAAAAAAAATAAAAATTTAAAGAAACAGGTTTCCAGGATACATGGAGGTAACGTATTAATAGGAAGAACGTGCATATCTAAGACATAGTATTTTGGCTAGGAAATTGGAGGGTAGGAAAACGGGAAGGGTAGCTGTAAAGCATATCTCAGTCTACTTTCCTTACAGATTTAGGAAGTCACAGTTTCCTTTCAGAACAGCAAGAGATTCATGTATATATATTTTTCAGAAGTTCGTGCAAACCGTGTAGTGACTAGCAGTCAAAGTAAATTTGACTTTTTTAATACCAAACTTTTGGTGTTAAAAGAAGGAGCCAGTACAATACTGGCTATTGTACTCCAGTAGTAATGCAGAAAAACTCGATAAGTGGTAGTGTTCTGGTGGTTTTAGTGACCATATTATTTCAATTTAGTGGGTTTAAGGAGACATTTAATTGCTGAAGTGGATGACTGATTCGCTCTGTTTTTGGCTATCAGACCTTTATGCTGAGGACTGACAGTGTAATGTGATCATTTTTTAAGTAAACCACTGTTATTTTTGAAGTGGATGTGCGGGATACATGCAAGCCCTAACGTTACTTTTTTCACTTTGTGAACACCTGTTTCAACATTTTGTTGTCTCAAGAAGAGTGATACTGCCCAGATGTTCAGATTTTTTCTTGGATGGATTTCTAGTGAGTTAAAGCCCTTTTACTGAGGGCTGGGAAAGCATTGGTGAGTGTAAAAGTGGAACAAGATGCTTCAGTGATCAAATTTGCATGTTTTTTTCGTAACTGGTTTGTATCTTGGGTCAGTATATACCCCTTGGTGGAAGACGTGGTATATATACTTGTATGTCCAAAAAAATTGAATCCCTGACCAAACCCTCTTCTAATGCATGATTTGCAACTTTTTTTTGAGTGTATCCCTATTTCTCAGTAATACAAAATACCAAGAAGTTAAATTTAGTGTGGTACATCCCCAGAACAAAGAGCAGTTTTACGGGTTAAGGAACAAAAAGATGAAAGGGATGAGGCTTATTTCCTACTGTAGAGCATTCAGATATTTTCTGTAGTCTTCTATATCCCTGTTTTTCTTCATGGGACACAAGACAAGGTGGAGTAAATGTGGTCTAAAATTGATATGAGGAGGGTGCTTGCAGGTGAAGCACAGTCAGAAATGGAAAAGGTAACTGTCCCTTCTACTCATCACCTGGTAACTTAAGTTGTTACAGGTATCAGTTGCTTTCTGAGACCTACAGAGCTACTTTCATTAATGTTAAATATTTTGCCAGCTTATGCCTTTGTGGAGAAAGTGCATGTACTTCTGTTGTATTGTTACCACCAACTGTTTGTGGTGTAGTACCAACATACCTTAGAGAGCACAGTCATCTTTGAGGCTGATTTTTCCCCTGTTGCTGCTGTTGTGTGTTAATGCATCAGGTCTTTGTGCCTGAAATTTGAGGAGGCAGAAGACAGGAAGAAGGTGCAATTCAAACCCAGGGACTTGTTCTTGTAGGCTTGTGAGGCTATGGAACGTAACTGGAATCCGGCTGACACTGAGCATTTGTGGCTTTCCTTTGGCATCTGCCTGCTTGTTTTGACGGTTCTCTCTTACAGCACAGAGCTAGACAGGGAAATGAATGAATTCACTGGCAAACTTTCAGATGTATTAGTTTTTTATTAACCATTATTTTCCTTTCAGACTGTGTTAACACGCCCAAGTGCATACGCTGCTGAACAGACAAGTCCAGTACACACCCCAGCCTGATGATTTAGTTGGTTTTGATGTGTGTACTTTTTTGCAACAAAGGCTTTATCTGTTCTCAAAGGACTCAAAACAGTGAAGATAGCCACACATTGCCATGTTATCTTAGATTCTGTGTAGTTTTAAGCAGAAGCTAAAAGTGTGTACTTAGCTCCCCTTTATTTCCTCATTCATCACTGAGAAGTTAAATTAACACACTTGGATCTGCTTCTGCCCTTTCACTTGTCCTCCTAGCATGTTCATTTCCTCTGAGAGTTGCACTGAAATACTTGTGCATGACTGCCCAGTTGACAGTGTATTTCAAAAAGCATATAAGAGTCTCTGTACTGAAAAAGATCTTAAAGCAAAAAACTATAGATGGTATCTAAATTTAAGTCATTTCAGCTTTAGAAGGATGATCTCTGATAGGCACAGAAAGCCTCAGTGAGCTCAGCTCTGCAAAGCCAATCTATTTCTCCAAATTCTGCACTTAACTCCAGATACACTTACTGTGGTAAGAAATACTCTTCATGTTTTGGCCTGAACAGATTAGAAAATATAGGGGTGTGTGAGGAGAAAAAAAATGTGCTTTGCTTGATTTCAAGATGTGTTACAAATTGTACTGGCAGCTACAGTTGGCCTGTACCCAGCTGAAAGCTGTAGTTGGGAAACCCGAGTTGTTATGGTCAAGGTAAGAAGTACAGACACTTCTTGGGGGGGTGCTTGCTGTCCTCCCCAAGTTGTGCTCTCTGGGTGGGCTTCAAACCAAACACAAGAAGTTATCCTCCCGCACTTCCCACCCCCAACTACGTAATTGTTGACGTGCAGATGAAGTAGTCTTCTAGATGAAGTAGTCCTGAAGATGCTTCAGGACATCCTCCTGGTGGGCAGGTGAGATTAAATCACAGCAGTGGGCATAATTTGCCAACAGTAAGCATTGTAAGGTGGGCTTTTTAGTAGCTTGATTGTATGCTTTCTGTTAAATAGATGGCTACTTGAAAGTTTGTGGTGCATTCTACTTGTATGATATGGACAAAATATTTCAAAGTATTTATTCTAACTTTTTATATTAAATGTTTCTATAAATTTTTGGAATGGGTGCATTTGCAAAAAACAAGACACCTATTTAGATCTAAAGGAGTAAGAAATCTTGTTATGCCATTAATAAGAACACATTGCAGTTTTTCCACATATGGTCCTTGTTTCCATTATGTGGGAACAAAAAATTGTTAGCTACAGAATACTGAATGATATTACTTAAACTGTTTTCTCAGTATTTCCTTTATGCTTATTAGAAGTCATGTTTTATGAAATAAACAGAATATGAATGGCTGCATTCTTACTGCCTTTGTAATGTGCCCTTGCTTCCCCTCTTAGTGCTGGTGATCACATAGCAAATATTTATCTTCCATTATAGAGGACTTTAGAGTAGCAAATGTAGTGCTCATGAGTTTAAATTATAAGTACCTTTATAATCATAATCAAGTAGAATAGTTAAATGGGTGTACACAGGAAACAGGAGATCTGACTTGCTTAGACTTGAGCTGAGTGATGCAATATTTAAATGAAGATATTATAAATCAGGTTTAGCATTACTTCTATCTTGTATTCAATGAAGTGAACTTGCTTGTTCTTCTGCATGAACTAGTGACAAAGGCATTTATACAGCTTTTACAAAATAATTGCATATTGCTAATTTACACATTGGTGGAGCAATGTAGCTAATGAGATTTCTATCAAAGCCTGGCTTTATATCTCTAGATGTATTGCAGATTTGCAGAGTGCAGTACCCTTTTACACAATCACAATGGTGAAAGAATATAAATGTGGCTTTGTTTCATCAATAAAATGTGAAAATCTAATTGTAATATACAAATTAAAATTTTGAAACAACAGCAAAGCATCTGACTGAGATATTTTCTTAAGTCAGAACAACTCTGAAGCAGGTTTCTTAAAAAGTTTGAGTAATATTTTATATTTTGTTTAATATTTTTTTCATCTTTACAGAAATTGACTTTTGTAGACTTGATAGCATTTGTACTTCTTTTATAACTAGAAGGCATTCTGATTTTCACTTATGTAAGCAACTTGCTGCGTGTGCTCTGACCAGGTCATCTCTTTGTGGGTAAGTGTTGGAGCCAGTCCTTCATTTGTGAGATCTCGCTTGAGAGCCCTGTGCTGCCACCTGGAGAGGGGGACCCTAAAGGTGTTTTGGGTGTCCTGAAGGAGTGATTGGACCAGTTCACCCTGCAGATGAAGTTGCGTAAACTCTGGTAATTGCCGATTTCCACTTTATGACTCAGTAACTGGTCTAAGCCAAAACAGTATTTCTGACTGCTTCAGAATGGGCTTGAAGATTTATTACTGCTATTGCATAGGGAATTATGAATATCTGTTTGCTGGCTGTGGTTGAGAAATACTACTTGACCAATATAGGAATACAGATGCGCTTGTAACATGATGTAGTAGGATTTGAATTTAATTAAGTGTTAAGTTGGGTCCACTTTCTTTTGTATTTAGCAAACACTGCATATGAGCTTGCGCTTCTAGAGGATATGTTTGGTGTATACAGAACACAGAATAAAAATTTAAATGTGAACATTTATGCAGTTTGGGTGTTTCCATGTTGTTTGGTTTGTTAATTCATAGAATTAGTTGTGGATTTTCTTAAATCAGTAAAATTAGTAGCTTCAGTATTTTGTGTGCTTGGTGGTGGTTGTGTGATTTTATTTCTTTTTTTCTCTACAAATGTGTACTCCTCTCTCCCATAGATGTCTCTCCCCTCCCAAGCCTCCCCCACCAATCCTTGATTTATGTGAAACCTTTAGTAGAGTAAAAGGGCCTCGAGTAGAACTGCTCTGTGAAGTTTGGAGAAGGTTTTAATGAAAAGTTTCATTGTTATTTCATATTTACTTACCAAATCCTGCCAGAGTAAGTTCTTGCCAAACTAGTTTTATATATTTCTTGTCTGGTCTTGCTAATGTACTGTTTTGTATCAGGATCTTGTCTGACAGGAAAAGCAACCAGAGCAATTCAGGCTATGGCACAACAAATAGGTGATGCAGGAAAAATGAAGACTATCTAAAACTTCTTAAGCAATATCGAGAAACTTTTAAAGGAACTAATTAGCAAAAGTGATGCAGCTTATATAACAAAGCTATTTTTAATGTAGATGCTGAAATAACACAATAGTGCTTGAGGAGTGGGTGTTTCTACTATTGATTCTGTAATCGTGCATGCTTTCTTAACATTTGCCTTGGAGGGGGGAAATACTTGTGGTAGGAAGAAAAAAAATAAGGATACAGGAATATTGGAGTGGTAATTTCAGTTTAGTTGCTGTTTGTTTTGATGGATGTATTCAAGTCACTGAGCCAGTATTTCAGTTATCTGTTTTTAATGTTTCTGTTCTTCAGTAAGAAGATTAAGTGATACAAACAAAAGTGGTGAAGTGTGTGACATAGGAAGGATCAGACTGTAATAAAGGCCAAACTAGGTTTTCAATTTCTGATTTTCCAGTGAAGCCTGGCTTATGGTTCAGTTCTGACTTGGCTTTGAGATGGAGAAATTAGCAAAAGAAATCTGAATCAAATCCTTAGAGACTTGATTCTTGGTGAGCAGGTGCATCATAGCTCAGCAGTTTGGTTGTGTCTTCAAAACCTGTGTCTTCCCCAGTGTTTCAGCGTCCAGTGTAGATACGAGAGGTAGAGGAGATTTTTGTAATGGGCGGGAGAATTAGGAAGGATCATCTTTCCTCTTAGTTTGAGAGCAGAGTTTACAAAGGCACCTCTTCAGCCGACGATCATTTAGAATTTTTTTATTAAGGAACTTTAAAGGATTCCTGGTGTACATAAAAGGCTTTTTCCAGCCCTGTCTGTAAGTCCTAGTGGAGTATTCAAACTTAACAAAAAAGTTTAGTATTTGCATTATGTACCATTTTACAGAATAAATTTCTGTATAATGTAGCTGTGTGCGCACCTCTGCATGCATGGCAGTGAGAATAAGGTAGTGCTATTTTTAATTATTCCTGAATTTTGACCTAAAAGAAACAAGTGCTGAATTATGTCCTACAATGTGCTACAGCAGTACTTTCTGTTCGGTGAAAAGCCATGTCCTAGGAAAATCAGTGAATTGTATAATAAATACTTGCTTAGAAGAAATGCAAGCTAATGATATTTAATACTTGGAGAAATTAGAGAAAAAAATCTGTAATTTAATTTGTGAAATGGCTAGCCTAATGACTGTAAAATGTAATTCTGAAATCTGATCGTCTGATGATGATGATTTACAGCAGTATTTAAGGTGGAAGTACCTGTAAAAAGAATGAAGTAAGTTTCATGGTTATCAAATTTCTCCAAAATCTTTGACATACCCATATATCTCACATGCAAATAAACAGTGTTCTAGCATATTAAAACCCAAATGAATCTCCCTTAATGTTCTTTTATGCAGCAATGCTGCTGAAGTATGTCCTGTCAAGATTTAAAAATGCATACGCATTTTTAGAAGGATTCTGGTGGCCCCATTTCTTGTCCTGCGCTGTCATTTAAGAAATCATGGAGTTCTGGGGTTTTGTTTTGTTCTGTTTTGGTTTTTTGTTTAGTTTGCTTGGATGGTTTTTTTTTGTTTGTTTGTTTTGTTTTGTTTTGTTTGTTTGGTTGGTTTTTTTTTGGTTTTTTTTTGACTTCTAGATACTGGTACCTGAAAACACTGTGATGGTAATTGCTAGTTTTAGGAAGTCAGGCACTTTGCAAGATGTTGCAGGTTGGAAGGTCTTCACTGAAGTTAGTGACTTTCTGCAGTTGTGCCTGCTCAGTGAAAAAGCAAGGAAGCTTACTGCTAGACAACCTGGGGCACTGCCACTGTTATGGGGGAGTATTTCAGAAGCAAGAAAAGATTACTTATCACATTCAGATTGTGTATTTACAGTGGAACTTTCACCTGTTAGAAAACAAACCTTTTAAGAATAGCACATTGAGTACTAAACAGCACTCAGGTCATGTAGTGATATGTAGGAGACACTTTGTAGTGTGTTTTATAAGTGTAGTGTGTTTTATAAGTGCCTTATAGTTTCCTTTTGTATCAAAGGTAATAATGAAGACCATAAAGCCAATCTTCCCAGTTGCTGGTGGACATATTGTATATACAAAACTACATACACATATATATGCATACATATACACATATATATGTCTGTATGTGTGCTTATATGTATCCTTTTTAAATTCAAATGTGGAAAGTGTTCTTTATATAAGGTTTTGATATACCATCTACCAACTCTTCCAAAGCATAGGTAGAAATCCCTTTGATATAATTTAAATATAGGGTTTTACCCTTTTGTAGCTGTCCTGTAAATGCTTCCACACACTTTACAGCTGTTCTGTAGCATTTTGGGCCTGTTGACCACTGTCCGAGATACTTTATTTTGAGGACAATGTATTTTCCTTTTACATAGCGCATGGGAATTCTGTTCCCTCACGTGTCAGTGGTGGAACTGGGACTCATGTAGAGCTGATAAAAGTGGGAAGAGTATGTATCCAATCTTGGGCAATTTTAAAAAAAAACTTTGGCTTTATATATCAATTTACATTTATTTACAGGAATATGACCTAAATGGCTGTTTTCATGTCAAGCATTTGTAGGACTGTGATGTTAACTATTTGGCGGAGTAACTTTTTTATGTTGGTATGTGATATCTGATATTATTTTCTTTTCCTTTTATGCAGGATCCAAACTACTGGATACAAGTACATCGACTGGAGCACGGGGATGGTGGGATCTTAGATCTTGATGACATTCTTTGTGATGTAGCCGATGACAAAGACCGTGTAAGTACACATAGCTGTGAAAACAGCTCAGTGCACTGCACGTTGGCATATCAGTGTTCTGTGTTTCTTGCACGTGCCCAAAAGTGGGAGCCAATACAGAGGTCTTTTTTTTTTTTTTTTTTTTTTTTTTTTTATATAGTTTCCTTGACAAATGTGAGAAATCTGTTGCTGTTACGTTTTTTCGAATGTTCAGGAAATCTTTTATTGCAATCGTGGGTTTTCCATGCTTTCTGGTTCTTTAAAAGTTCAAGGAAGAAAAGGAGGCTGCAAGAATAGACAAACCTCATATGGCAGAACAATGACATAAAAAAAAAAAAAAAAGAATCTGTAAGTGAAGATTTTAGCTTCCTGTTACCAGTTGAATATGAGCAAAAACCCCATGCTCTTTCTAAACTGCATAGGGTTGGTGGATTGTTTTTCAAAAAACTGACTGGGACAAACTGCTAGTTACAAAGAACTTGAGAAAATAATTACACACTGCTGTGTCTTGAGTGTGCTTATTATTTTTTTAAAGTAGAGATTTAGTTCGCAGTCAGCCAAGAGGGTTTTGGTTATTGGCTGTTTGAGGTTATAGGTACTTGTGTCTTTGAATTCCTTGTTGAAAAAAGGGTAGGTAAGAAACACTGTGGCAAACTGCAAAGACCTGTATAGAAGACATTTTTCTCTGCAGAGCTGCATGTGTTTGTTGAAGCTCTTGAGAGCCTTTGAGCCTGATACAGACTTCAGCCTGGAAATGTGTTTCAGGACCCTACTCCTTCACAGACAGGAATCTTAATTGCCTCTTTTGGAAGCAACAGGCTCTCTGAAGGCTCCTTGAAAACTGTCCAAATGATGACTCTTACGCTAATTTTTCAGAAATAAATACTTTGCCTGCAGTTACTTCTTGTGACAAAATTTAATTGACATGGTTATTTCAACCAGGACTTTATAAAGAAAAATTATGTGAGGAGTCTTGGGACATGGAGACTCCTTGCTGTCTGAAATGTTGGGATTACTCAAGCTGTATAGGGTAACAGTGCTGAGTTTAGAGGAATTTCTTCCATAAAAATAGTGCCCAGCTAAGATTTCACAGAAAGCTAATTAAAACCTCTAGTTAGGTATCTCATATTGAAGTGCTCAGCTGCATGATTAGTTTAACTTTTGCTTACAGGCCTCAAGGAGGCTGGTGCAAGTTGTCGCTATGTGTGTATATATACATACATACATGTGTGTGTGTGTGTGTATATATATATATATATTTTTTTTTTAACTTATTTGAATCATGCACTTAGCTTCTCATGTGCTCCTCCCTTCAGAAGGAGAAGTTTGAATTATGGTGACTTCAAGACCTCATTCTTTGGCTGTTTCCTTGCTGCCTTCAAGTGCGGTAATTCCTCAGAGTGAAACTCCGTGGGTGTTTTTATGTGCGTGACTAATAGGTGAAAAACTCTGACTGCAACTGAAACAGGCTAAGTCATTATTACAATATTGTTTTTGTGTATAGATGGACAAGATACCTAGTAATTAGTAGTATTTATTTCTGCATTTACCAAGCACATATTCTCTGATTCTGGAATCCAGGATGTCTCTACTGATAGTGTTTAGCAGTTAAATTTCCCTTTTCTAAGGGACCTTGTAGCATTTATTAGAAAGGTGCAATATAAACGTGCACTGTGCTATGCTCATTTATATCCTTAAATTAATCATTCTCACTTGACCTTCACGTTTGATTGTTTTCAAGCATTGCAGTCATTAGTCATTGTTTTTCAGTTTCTTGTCTTATATTTTACAGCTGACCTTCCTGGTTCCCTTTAGTTTTGGATTGCTAGCTTTGCATTTGATGCTTCCTTCTTGGCAAGTGTATCAACTCGTTTTGTGTTAGCAGAATCTGATATAGGTCTCATTAATGCATTGTTCTGAATATATCTCCAGTTAGTGATATTTTGTACATATACATGGAAGCATATCTTGTTAAAAAGCATTTAACAGATATTGTCTAAGCATTTAGTTAATTATTACTGAGGTCTGTAGGATTAGTTACGTTTAAAATTAAACATTAGCCTATATATATATATATATATTATTTTTTTTTACTTGTGGCAAAATATCTAGGATATTGCAAAACTCTTTAGATGTAGGGATCATTCCCATACTGATAAATGTAGTTTTTGCTTTTTTTTTTATGTTGCTTTTATGCCATAATTGTACAGTGTAATATAAGCGCAATACAGAATGCAAAGCAGCTAAGGACGAGCTTGTCATCTTGATGAATTTATTGCTCTGTATAGTCAACTATCTTTGTAAAAATAAAACTTTCAATAATGTAAAGAATATGTTTACTCCTATTCTACTGTCTCCATGGAGAAAATGTTCTCTACTATAACAAATACAAAGACCCTTGGAGACAGCAGCTGTTCTGAGTGGAATAAGAGAAGTATCTTTAGTGTCCTTTACATTAAAATGCAGCATGGTAGGGTGACTCCATTTAGCTTGTTCTGTCCCTATATTTTGGTATTCTCTTTGTCACTTACTAAACCAGAATGAATGAGTAAAGGTTAACCAGTTGCTCTCTGGAATAATTTGTGATGTTCAGTGTTGTTCCCCCTTAAAAAAAGGAGAAAAACATAAAACAAACTACACGGAAAAAATGATTTTGCCAAGCTATTTATTCCTTTGTGAAACACCTTTTCTTAAATCCTTTAACATAATTCATTGAGAAAGTGCACAATACTTTCTATTCTAACTTAGCTGGCATGCAACTTCAACATTCATATTACTACACATGAAGTTGCTGCTGAAAACTTGGTTAATATAGTTAATGGTCATAATACTATTAAAACAAAAAGTAATAAATGCTTATTTGGATAATTTTTTTCATGGAAATCTTCTTTGCGATTGTTTGATTGAAGTGCAAATTTTGTCCAAGTTTTATTATGGAAAGATAGCTCTCAATGGGAATATATCAGTGTTTTTTTTATATTTATCTTTCTCTCTGTATACATAGTGGGTTGTCATACAAGTGGGTTGTCCGCTTTTGTTGTTTTTGAAAAATGCTTGGCTAGAAGAAACAAGAGTCTGTTTTCAACTACTGGCATCCATTCCAGTCCTCAGTATGAGCATGTTTGGTACTGTGTGAGGAAACTCATGAAAAGCTTGGGCAGATGAATAGCAAGTATCTCTTTTCCAGAAATAAAGAAAGTTACACTTTTGAACTTGCTTTTAGTCAACTGCATAACCTATTTTCATTATTTTAAAAGTCTACTTTTCTTGTGCATTCCGTAATTAGAACACTATTTTCAAGATAGGTTAACAAACTGTTTTGCTTGGATTCCTGTTACTTGTAGCACTTTATTTAATGTCTCTCAGAAACATATGTCGACTTGACAAGTTTCCAGCTTGATGATAACATAGTTGATGACCTCAGTTCAATTCTTAGTAAGCAGACCTTCTCAACAGCAAAAAAACCCCAACAAACTGATGAATAAAGCCCACCCCAACCATCCTTAACCATGGTTTCTCTTGGCAGGCCGAGGCACTCAGACACTTCAGTGATCCTCATACTTTGGGTGTAATATGAAAGTACTTGTTCAGGGATCTTACAGGCCTTTGTTTGTCCATGGAAAAAAATATTCAGGAAATTGCTGTGTAATCGTCCATTTTAGAAGTACATGTATGAATATAACCTGTTCCCAGTAGAATTCTCACTGAAATAGTCACTTGTATTTTGTACAATTTAAAAAAAATATTTCATGTGCGCTTATATATTTTTTTCCTGCATAATAATGCTCAGGCTGCTGTTCAGAGGAAAACTTTGGAAATCAAAATGTGTTTCGTGTAGCTACATTTCTGAAAAATAAGAGGCTTTTCTTCCTTAGAGTAAAAGGCTCTGCCATTAACAGCCACTGGTTTTGATGAGCAGCTGGGCAAATAGAGATAGTTTGAAACAATGTAGGGTATGAACGTGATGTCAGTTACTCATAAATTCATTTACCTGAGCATAGGTTTTTGGTAGCGTGGAGATTAGCGGTCTGTAAATGTTAAAGTATTGGCACTTACCATTTCCTTCATCACTGTCCTAATAAATTCAACACTCTAGTTCTCAAAAATAACCACTGTATTTTAGTCTATGCTTAGACTTAGAGTGTGGATTTATTTCTCTAAACTAAGGAATGGCTTTCTTTACTTGATTTGCCATTTTCAAATACTTGGTCAGCATTTCACTCTGCATAATTCATAGTTATGCCCACTGAATGCAGAGATGAAAAATAGAGGAATATGGTTTGGTATTGTCTGGAGTGAGGTTTCATGCTTACCACAGTGTTTGTGTGCCTGGTGTTAGTATCTGGCCGAGGTCACTGTAAGTTCAACTCGATGTTGGTACATACTGCTGGTTAGACATACTTTGCACCTCCCAGAAAAACACAAGAAGAAGTTGCTGTTTTGAGCAGAGTAGTGTTGGTGACAATGGGATGGAGATTAATTTCATAGATTTGTGCTGAAATGGGAGTTTGTAAACATTCATGATCTAGAGTTAACTAACTTAAGTAATCAAATTGCTGCTGAAAGTCAGTGAGGTCAACTGCGCTTCATTTGCATCTGCTTTTAGAGACCTATGGAGATTCTATTAATATTATTATCAGTTTAGTCCCTGCTTGCTTCTAGTGTGATGTGAGAAAGCAGCTTCGTCACATAACAAGAAGGGATATTAGGAGCTTTTCCCAGTGTAGTGGAACGGAAATGAACTTTTGGTTTCTGTGTTAAACAGATGGTCAATTCTAAATAATACTGTTGTTTTGTTTACTTCCTCTTGGAAAGCACTGTTGAATTATAGAGGCATGTGATACACAAAATGTGGGTTTGGAAAAGATGACTATATTTTGTTTGTAACAAATATTAACTTGAAACAAACACAAAAATACATCTATTTTGAGCAAACACATTATGATGTTAAGGTTAAAGGTTAGCTAGGGACTGGGGAGTAGTGATTAAAAAATTGTGCTGCTGTTGATTTTTGTTCTTTCATTCTCTCCAAAATGTTAAAGAGCTTTTGAACTTGATGAAAGTTGCACAGATAAAGTTGTTATCTTTAGATTGCCATCAGCACATAATCAGAAGCAGCATCGTTTGTTCTAAATTTAGGTGTCTCTCTGCCTCATTTAAGCAAACTTAGAGCAGAATTTACATTTGAATATCCTTTGACTGTGCAGGTTAAGAATTTAACCCTAAAACCATGAACAGAGAAGAATAACTTTTTGTTTTACTTCTAGAATTTGTTTCTATCATTAGCAGATTAAAACCCTGGAGTGAATGAAAAAACATCTAGGTCCAGTCCAGCAAATCTGACAGGAAAACCTAAAAATGCCAAAACACTGCTCAGAATGATTCTTAGTGCTTACCATACCATGCCCTTCTTTCTTTTCCCTCAAAACCTTTCTATCAAATTAGATTTTAACTACTGCCATTATTATCTATGCCACAGTGCAGCTTCTCTCATTCTGTGACTGCCTTCCCTGTATCCCAGGAAAACAGGATGACCTTGAACAGTTTGTTGTTACTCATAAGTGACTTGGCAAAACACATTTTGAGCATAAGGCATTCTTTTCTTGTAACAGCTTTAAATAACTGTTTGAGCCACTGAGCTTGGGAAAGTATTGATACTAGGAAAGAAACCCTCACTATAATAGCTTCATGATGATTTTCTGTTAAAAAAAATCAGAAACTTCAGTTTTTGAACAATGAGCTCTTGATGTCATCTAATATTCTGCAGGTTTTTATTTTAATTACGTTTTAAGAGATTGGCAATTGATATTACTTAAAGTTATGACAAGTAAAACACAATGTCTCTGTTTTAACCAGGTTTACTTGCATTAACACTGACTCATTATTACTGTATTTGCCACATGATTTTTAGATCCCTCTTGTTGATGGTTTTAAAGTAGAAAATAAAAGTTTTTAGGTAGACTTTATTCCCAGTTACTATTTAATGAAGACATATTTGGAAATAACATACTCTCTATATAAATATTATCTTTGGTCAAAGAATGGAATTAAAATTCTTGTAGTATTTCTAATAAATAAGTTCTTACTTCACAATGTTTATGGAGGAGACTAAGGGCCCTGTAAATGAGGAAACACTGGGCACAATATATTAATATTGAAACGTGCATTTTCCAGTCATTAAGAGATATTATGTTTCTATTTTCATCTCTTTCAAGCACTGTTCTCCAAATTATGAATCTCATCATCATTTACTTCTTGTAGCTCTGTGAAGACAGCATGCCCATTCATGATTTGTTGTTTCCTTTGGGGATAAACTGCCATATTGCAGTTCCTTTCCTGTATTACTGAAATTACTATATTATTGTACCAGTAAACTAAGAATTTTCATGTAGGAGAGAAGTGATATTTGTAAATTTGTCAATTTATTTGTCAATTAGGAGAACTGAAGAGCTGCAGGTCTATCTGATTTCTGAAAATTGAATAATTTGGTAAAATCTATTTTCTGAGGAATAGCAGGCCCATGCATGAATATGGTATACTGAGGAAGATCCTGACAGCGTTGTGAAGAAAGTCATGCCTCACAAACCTGCCTATATTCTTAGCAGAAAGACCGACCTAACCAACAGTGACTGGGGTTAGCACAGTCAAAAACTCCACAAACTTGCCATGGGATAAGAGAAAAGATGTTACAGGTATGTAACTGATTGGAAAATGGAAAGCAGTGTGTGTATTCGTTTGCAATTGTTCTGAGAAAATGGAAAGGGGGTTTGAATAATGGGGTGACAAATTCCATTATGGTGTGTGAAACTGGATATTGATGGTAAAAATGCTGGTTACAAAGGGCTGCAGAAGCATCCTGTGATACAGAGGGACTAGACAATAACATGATGGATGAAAGATCATTTTGGCAAATGTGATTTGCTGTCAGATGGAGGCTCTCTCAACTGAATGCACAAATAATGAGTTCTGAGCTAGCTGTTACATTTGGGAAAATGTTTTTGGTTTTGTAATAGACCTCTGGAAACGTTGGATTACACTGCAAGGTACAGCTCTGTGAGAGATAATAAGATCTAAGGCGGCTTCCAGTAGCTTGCCTTTGTGTCTGCCTCTCCACCCTGTTGTCATCCCCATCCTGCTCTTACTTCATGCAGGCTTGGCACTCTTTGGACCCCATCTTGTAGCAGATTTGTTTACCTAAATGGCAGAAGACTCCTTGCAAAAATAACTGAGTATTTCTCTGCTATTTCATGAGCCTCATCAGTTCACTGAAAGATCTGGCAAGCTGAGGAGGAAGGGGAGACTTTGCTGCTGAAAGTGGTTGAGGAAGGAACGGGATGGTTGAGTTGTGAAGGAAGAAGAGAGAGAGTGGCAACATGAGTGGGCTGAGACCTTCCTTCTCAGTGCAGAAAGGCTGCCGATGGCCATGGAGGTACTGGAGTGGTGCCTTGGGTGAAGCAAGGGGTAGAGAAGGGAACGGGTAATGAGATCTTGCTGCTGTTCATGTTGGTGGTTAGCCCTCAGCTTCCTCCAGCCACAAACCAAGCATTCAAAAAGATTTTAAAGAGCAAAAGCCAACATTGATTGCATGTGTAGATTAAAGGCTTCTCTTCCAGCAGTTTATAAATGGGCCAGGACTCTCAGCCCTGAAAAAAGGATGGAATAAGCAAACTATATATGACTGTAAAATCAGAGGTGACATTGTGTCTTTTTCAGTGCAGAATCTGGGGCAACGAATTAAACGTTGGTTTTCCTTAGCAAAGTAAATGAAAATAGGTATGTTTTTAATGTAAAATACTACCTTTTATTTTCAAAATTAATTCGTTCAGTGCCACAGATTCTTGTATTTAAGGGAACTGTGAATAAATATAATCCTTTTTCTGTATCTTTAAAGATTTACGGACTTCTGTCCTTTTCACTTTTCTTTCTAATTTACTTTCTCTAATTCAGAAGTCCTTTCGTTCTTGTTATATTTCTTGCACCTGCTTTAGGTCTAATGAACCAGGATTGTGCCTGGTATTTGATACGAAGTCAGCTGCATTTTAATGTATGTTTTTTTTCTGTTTGTTTATTTGTGCCTTTGTCAGTCCTAATTGCTATTTCTTTTTTTGTGCAAACAAGCATGATTAGAATATATCATAAGAGTTATCTATCTGCAAAAGGCTTTCAAACTTCCCTTGACCTTAGTTTTTATGATATATCAGAATACCTGTTATTTAATCAAATGCTGCAGATGCTTTGCTTCAAGAAGCTTTTTAGGATATATATTTTTCTAGAGATATCTTTGTTTAAAAGCATGTATAATGCTGAATTATCTGCTTATTTTTACTCTTCAAAGAGGTGATGCTTGTAAGTCATGGGTAATTTAAGTCGGGTCTCAATTTGCGAGAAAGAGTCTCTTTAATCTAAACTTTGGTGAAAACCACAGAGAGTGGTGAAATGATGATGATCTCACAGTGTCTAATATTAGTAACACTGAAGGTCAGTATGTGGCTATGGATAATGACTGCTACAGTATTCTAAACCCATCACAATTAAGAGATACTTTGTCTAAGAAGTATTTAATAATGGTTTTTTTCTATGTCCTGTAAAAATTACAGATTCACTGTGTAGATGTAGTTGTAGATGATACGAAGCAGCGCTAATTCTTCATAGTGTAAATTTCCACAGAAATCTGCAGAGAATATAGAAGTAGGCCATTATGGCTAATAAGTGTATGATATTCTGATAGCTTTTCATTAATTTTAGCAATATCACTTTGTCCTAGAGGTATATTCTTCATCCTACAACAAAGGAAGAAATTGCAGAAAGTATTGGCTACAGGAACTCATTAAGCACTACCCTGTTACTCCTTGATATCGGCAGGTCTTGAAAGAAATGCTGCTCCGACTTTACAGATATTTCCTAACAGAGGTGGTGAGACTCGTACGCTAGAGGACTGACCCATATTAAGGCTTAATTATAGTAATGGATAATCCTGCAAGTGTAAATTATTCACAGTTGTTTCGTATGTGAAGTAGCGTCATGAATAAAGTGAGGAAAAGTTTCTGGAAAGGACCCTGGACAATGGCATAAGTTTGTCAAGAGATAGTTTTCTTTCTTGTATTTTAACGCAGATTTAAATCTGACAGTGTTAAGTTTGCAGGCACATTCCCATATGCACAGCTTTGTGCTTTGAATATGTTTTGCTTAATGGAAATCAATAGCAGCAAGTCTTGGGGCTCTACACCCTTGTAGCGTTCCTTGACTAATATGTTATGCAAGGGAAACATTCCTACCTAAACACAGTCCTGGTACAGAAGTTGCAATCTCAGCTGTCTGATAAGATTCCCACACTGTCACTAGGATGAGAATTCATTAGTGCTACCTCTTATCCGTTGATACCAAAGGGTTTTAGGAGAGTGCCGTAACTTCGTAATTACTTCCCAGGAAGGATGGTAAGATTCATATGTAGGCTCGATGTTAGTTCCGGTTGGCTTAGTAGTTAAAGTACCTCTTAAGTTTGTAGCGCGAATAGTCCTTCTGACAAAGAGAGAAAAGGGAATATTTGAATTAGGTTAAAACAAGGCTCCTAATGAATGGGGCCGCTATCTCATGCTAAAGATTTTTTCAGCAAGTGCCTTGGATCCAAAGAGAAGAAAATAATGCTGTCTTTTTGGGGGAGCTTTCACCAGTTTAACTTTTGAGATACCTTCTTAGCAGTAGCCCAGAAAGGAAGGAGTTAAGAAGATGCTTTGAACCCAAAGTCTTCTGCTTCATCCCCACACCCTGTTGGTGTATGTCCACACCCTCTTGGTGTGCAGGGAGCTACCTTCTGTTCACCTTTAGCGTGCTCAGCAGGATAGTCACTACATTTTTCAGATTAGCATCACTGCTGAAGCCTGTTTGAGTTTATACAGCAAGAAGGAGATCTGCCTGCTCCTCAGTGTCATACAGCATTGCAGGACCATCGGCTTTTTTCATCTGTACAACAGGCTGGAAGAACTGAAGTTGTTCTTAGGTGGGCTCCCTTCCTTGTAGGTTGCTCCACTTCTTATAGGATTGAAAGCTGTTCCCTTTAAGGGTGGTGAAAGCTTGATGGTACTGAGATTTTATTTTCTTGGGACACTGTTTGCTTGAAGGTAACCATACTTTGGTGGATGAAATGGCAGACACACCTAAGAGGAAAATTACAAAGAAGTCGTCGTCTTTTTCATATGATCGCCGGAGAGATTCGGTCAAAGTTAGGAGACAGTCCAAGTCTCTTAGCTTCAAATCAGCTACACTGGGTGCTCAAAAGAGGCAGGCACAGAAAAAGCAGGTTTGTATTTGGATATTCCTCAGAAAAATATCCTTACTTCCTAAATTCTTAAGAAGAATATAAAACTTGCTTAATGTTGTTAATACTGGTGTTAATATGAAGTGGAACCCAATCTGTTGATTTGGAATCTGTGTGTGAGTACATGTGTGTATACATACAAGCTTGTGTATAAGTAAAGCTAGATTTTTTGCTATCACATTTCTTAAGATCTAGCTAAATGTGGGGTGTTAATTTTATTGCAAGAAAAGTTTGCATTGTTTCTGCTTTTAAGACTTGTTTTATTTCTGTTTCGTTTCAAGGAGTTACTCCTATAATGTAATACATGCCCTGCGAGCTTTTGGTAGTGTGTTGTCTGTTGTGCTGAAAAACACATGATGAAAAACACATGATGGGTACTGAAACTTTTGAAATTATTATTCAGATTACAGCTCTTTTGCTGCTCTTCACTGTTATTATTATTATTATTTTTAATGTTGAAACGTACCAGACTGAGAGCTTTAGGGAGTGAAATATTTTACTTATTCCAGAACAGGTAATGCAAGTCAGCAGCAGCACCTGTTCTGGTGGGACCAGTTCTTAGGGTTAGAGGGCAACTTAATGCCTTGGCACTGCGGCACTGCCGTAGTAAAAGACTTTTTCATACACACGTCTTTATCATTTATAGTTAGGATCTAATTAAATGAAATTTCTCCAAAAAGAAGATGTAATGTGCATGGTAGTAGATGGAATAAACACAGTGAGTCAGTTCATGAAATGTCTTTGTAGACTGATCTCTAATTTAATCTAATATGAAAGGAGCATAGGGTCATTATCAGCCATCTCTCACTCTGCAGTTGAGTGCACAGGGTGCCTTTTTAAAGGGTTTAAAGGAACTTTCCAGGGAATTTTTAATTAGCATTGTAGAACATAAAGTATTTTAATACCTTGAAAATAGTATTTCAGCAAATGCTTTAAAATAGATTAGATTTTCATTAGCAGTATAAGTGAGTTTTTCACAAGCAAGTAGTTTTCAGGCCCTGACTGCCACATCTGCTCATAAATTTTGTGAGCAGTATATCTGTTCATATTTAAAAGAATTCAAGTTATTGTGTCCAGTATAAACTTTAGTATTAGCTTAAAAGCACAATGAATTTGATGTGTGGGTTCATATTTGTTTTTGTCATTATTTCTGTTGTTCCTGAAAGTGTAATGCCTATTTAAATAGCAAAATATTGACAGGTAGAATACTAGGATGTTCCAGCTTTATTGTGTTTCTGTAGTGTTAATTGTGGTCATAGCTGAAGCACCTTTGAAGTTGAAGGGACTGGAAACTCCTGGAATTGAATTTCCAGAAGTTTTAAATGGGGAAATATTTGAAGAAATCAGGAACACTTTTAAAAGGGCACCAAGCTCTGACTATCCCGCCCCATCCATTATCAGAAGTAAAAATCGTAAATCCAAATTTTACAAAGAAGTACATTACTAAATGACTACCATGAGAATTCATGTTCATTGGATCTTTTGGAAAAATAGAAATACTAGCCAAATTAACCTAATAATTTCATTTGTAGGTGCAGATTAGTGAGTACCCATGTGTTTTCAATTTTCCCAGAACTTAAGATTCTTGAGACTTTTGGATAGGTGCCATGGTTGCTGTGTGACCTCTAGTGGTTAGTGAAAAATATGCTCAATTACCAAAATCAAGCTGATGCTTAAACAAATTCTGAATGTTCGTTCTTGTTGGCTTAATTATTTAATCCTAAAAATTATTTTTTTGTTGAAAGGAAAAAGAACCCCAAAACATCTGCTTCAACTCAATCTTTATGGTGTCACTTCCAGAAAAAGTGTCTTGCTAAAACCATTATTCACATGGATGTGTTTCTGAATTGGGGTACTCGTAGATGCAGAATTGTAGGAGTAGCTTTAAGAAACTTCTACTACTTCAGCTTGGTTACAGTATATTAGTGAGTGAAACAGCTGAAATGAAGCACTCTAAACAAAGCCCTGTTTTGATCGACATGCATATTAGAGCTGAAGAAGGACTTTTCTGCATCAAGAATGTGTGGTTTTTTTTTTTTTTTTCCCCATTCTTGAAATGCTCCAGTGAACTGTAAAAAAAAAATGTATTTTCTCCTACAGTCTTAGTCTTGTTTTAATCTTTAGATCATTACAGTTGAGACAAAACCGTCCTTACTTCCTCCCTGCTTCTCCCTACCCTGCAACGGCAACTACAGGAGCATTGAAAATGCTGTTGACCACAAAACACAACTGCTTTTGTTACTCTCAAACTTTTAAAATACCGAAGAAAATTACAGGTTTGCATTTACTAGAATTTGACCAGTTTTCAGCCAACAAGACCTAACTGCTCAGGACAGTGTAACTTCTGTGATTACGCAGGCTGGTTCCAGGCCTGAGTTACTGACTGAGCCGTAGTAGTTCAGTTACTGCAGCAGGAGAAATGTTACTTAAAAATGCCTTTTCTGTTGCTTGGGTCTCTCCTTCTTTCTTCTTTTCTCTCTTTCTTTCTTTTTTTATTTTTTTAAATATTTTTCTAATGAATGTTTGACATCTGAGAATATTTAAAACTATGCTTTGGTGTTTGTTATTGTAAGAGACAATAGTAGACTTTGCTGCTCACAATATATGCAGTTGTACTTGGGTAGTTCCCTAGAGGAATAAGACTCTGCCTCTGCTTATACAGGCAGGCAAGCCAAATTTAGTTTTTTAAATATTTTGGTAGATTGATATCAATCAAAGTCTGTTAAAATCATAATAGTCTACACAGTCCTTTTCTATTCCCTTGGCCTTTGTATTGCTGACCTCCCTTTCTTGCAAAGTTTGATTTCTTTTTTCTTTTCTGTGGTAAAATTCCCGTTTTGATCTTTTCTTCATAAAAAAATTAAGAGTCTTAAATCTCTGGTAAAATATTAATGAGAATCTGAGAACATTTTAAAAGGACATTTGTCACAGGTTCTGAATGACAATGCTATGGCTGTGTTTAAAGGAAATTGCTGTACTTTTGTTATTTTTCTTGGCTTTCTTTTGTTAGCTTAGCTAATTTATTATAAATTGATAATCCTAGAGGTTCAAACCCAACAATTACAAATATCCCATCTAATATAAAAATGAACGTCTTTCAAGGTAAACTTCCCATCAAGCTATTTATTACTACAGATCACTTTTTTTATTCTGTTGATTTCTCTAGACTGATCTGTTCTGAGGCAGAAAATCTGGTGGTAATTACTTTCACTGGCTGGTGATATTGTCATATTCATTGATCTGGATGGAAAACCACATTACAGAAATATGTAGGTGGTAACTTCTCAGGTGTTATGAGTGTTATGCAACATAATCTATGAAATGTTTGATAGAATCATAGAATCATAGATTAGTTAGGGTTGGAAAGGACCTTAAGATAATCTAGTTCCAATCCCCTGCCATGGGCAGGGACACCCCACACTAAACCATGCCACCCAGGGCCTCATCCAACCTGGCCTTGAACACTGCCAAGGATGGAGCATTCATAACCTCCCTGGGCAACCCATTCCAGTGCCTCACCACCCTCTCAGTAAAGAATTTCTTCCTCATATCCAATCTAAACTTCCCCTGTTTAAGTTTGAACCCGTTACCCCTTGTCCTGTCACTACAGTCCCTAGTGAAGAGTCCCTCTCCAGCATCCTTGTAGGCCCCCTTCAGATACTGGAAGACTGCTATGATAGTTTTAGAAGAGGATGCTTCTTTTTATGTTTTGAATGAAGAACAAGTTCAGTTACATGAAGTAATACCTATAAGTAAGCTTTAAAAAAATATGAGATCAAGATCCTGATGTGCAGAGGAACATAAAAAAGAGATCCAGTGCTATTTTTAGCTGTTCCGTGAGAGCCTCTCAAGTCTTATTTCTCTCTTGACATCGCCAGCTGAGTGCTTACCATGACATGGGCTGGGGCCTCAGTGGATTAATTAAGTTCTGAATCTGTTTTCCTGATAACTTACTTATGTTTTGGATACAAGATTTTGGAACTTGGCAGGGTTTCAGGCTTATTATACAAGAGTATAAAGAGCTTGCATAGACTGCAGATTTGTGGTTTGTTCCCATATATTCATATTTTTGTCCATGGAGTGCTATAGAATTGAACTGAATAACTCTTTTTTAAACTCTGTAATTCCGGAACTGTGTGGGATGCACCTTCCGCTATCCCAGATGCGGAACAATACGTACAAAGAGGGTGTTGTTAGAAAACCTCCAAATCCCTGTGTTTAAATATGACTCAGCTAATAGGAGTGCTCCAGATCCCTTGTTATGAGCATCTGAGGGAAGCGCAGATGAAGCAGACAAAAGCCTGTAAGTTACACTTTCTGCTTTCTTATTAGAAGGAAACACTCAGTGGAAAAATGTCACCAGGAAGGCTGGAGAAATTAGAAAGCGGGTTGCTCCAAGAGAACAATGGCTTGTCACATTAAACTCTGTGGTAAGGAACATACATTAGAAATGCCAGGTGCAGTGCTACTGGGATGTGACAGTTCTGGTGAGCAAAAACCATAGTTCCAATGCTACCAAACCAAATTATTCATGATCTATGAAGATACTTAAGTAGAAAAGAAAAATTAGGGACAAGAGGAATCTCAAATAATTAATTTTCGGACATTACTTTCGAAAACCAGGGTCTCTGATTGTTTTTCTTCCTTTTGCAAGACCTTGTTTTGGGAATCTTGAATGTTCTCTCTGGGTAGAAAACCTCTGAGTGCAAGCTCCCAGGATTTGTTGTGAAAATCTCATCCTGTTTCTTTTAAAACGAAACCAGACAAACATGATAGGAGAAAAAGCATGTGATGTATGTAACAGAGAATTGAGAGATAGGGGCATGCAAGTTCCTCTGGCAGTTAGGTTGCTAAAAGAAACTTGGTCTGTCAAAACTCATGCACTTCCGAATATAGCCAGCAGTTAACTTTGGTAGTTAGCTGTCATTAAAACTGTGATTGTAGCAAGATGAGGTGGGTTGTGGCGAGTGAAATAATACCACCTTGAGTTAAGCGCAGAGTAAAATCAGAGTGGTGCGCTAGTGAGAGGCTTGGCCATTGTGAACCTTGAGTTCCTGCATTCTTCTCTTTTTGAGGCTTGTTGTAGAGATTGTGTAGATACGCACATTAGAGTGCTTCCTACAGCAGTATAAATCACCATGCCTTGGTGGTGTTTGCTATGATGGTTTGGTTAATACCCTCCTCTGTGCTGATTTCCAGTGCACTGAGACAAAAGTTGCCCTGTCTGAGAGCCAGAGAGTCCCTTCCCTTGGTGTCTTGTCTTGGCAGTTAATATGGCATCATGTATGGCCATACTATCTCAGGAAATATTTTGTTGTGGTGTTGAAATAACAGCATGTTGCCAGGAGCTTTTCAAATTTAGTTGGTGATTTCTTTAATGCAAACATAATACTAGGCTTTATTTTGACAATTTAACAAGTTCATCTGACCCAAATTGAGCTGTTATTTTTAATTCTGCCTTAGTTATTGTTATAGCTCATGTAAGAGCTAACATGAATAAGCACACTTTGGATTCCTAAAGGTGTGTCTTTGTGATGGATTTTAGCTCATCTAAGGCCATGGTGCTATGAAGCTGTGAATGCTCTTCCTGGCCATGGCTGTACTTCTCACCTCTCCCTCATGCCAGCGCTAGGAACTGTTGGCTGTTCTGAGCTAATGTGCTGATCAGTGTGAAAACTAACCCTGCCACTAAAAAATGAGGTCTGCTGTGAGAGCAGTCTGGAGGCCAGGACCAGCTTTGCTGTTACATGAGCCATAGATGTTACATAGATGTTACAGCAAAGCTAGGTGGTAATGGCCTTCAGGGGTCCAACCTTACCAGCTGAGGGAGCACAACAGCACCCAGTGCAGAGCAGGAAGGAGGTGCCAATGAAGGCAGGTCCTTGGTCTTGCTTTTACCCAGAAAGAGCTGATGGTGACCCACAGAAGACTGGGTTAAGTTTGGCCACATTGAGTGTGCTGATAGTTTCTGAGTACATTCACCAAACTTCTTACAGCTGGAAATACCCACTCTGCCTTGGCTGATGCATTCAGTCTGCTGTTGAAATGTAGGCTTGCACCAAGACAGTGAGAAACCTTACAATCACAGAATTGCAGAATGATTGAGGCTGGAAGGGACCTCTGAAATTGCCTAGTCCAGTCCCTGCAATAAACAGGGCCAGTTTGCACAGGGCCAATGCAATCTGCATCTGAGCATCTCCTGGAATGAAGATTGTGCAGCCTCTCATGGCTGCCAGGGTGAAAAAAGTGTTTCCAAAGCCTAATCTGAATTCCTAGTGTTGCAAGTAGTATCCATGTTGCTATTCCTCCCACTACCAGTCCCCTCCCAGAAGATCCCAGGTCTGTTTTCTCTCTGCCCTTCCATTAGGCCATAGAAGACAACAAGAAGCTTCTCTTTTATCCTCCCCTTAAAACCGAACAAGCCCAGCTCTCTTGACATTTCTTTGTATATCCTGTTTTCCACTCTCCACTATGCTGGAGGCTGTTGCTGGACATGCCGGCTACACTCATGCTGTCACAGCCCAGTCTGCAGGCAGCTGCCTTCACCATGAGGGCACATTCCTGAATCACTTTCCAAGTGCTGTCCAGGAGGGATCTGCTCATGCTTTTCTACAGACCAGCTCAGCACCTAGCTGGCACCCAGCCATTGCTGCTGCACATTGATGATTCATTTAAAATTCTTGGTGGCATTCCATGATTAACAAGGAAGCAACATGCTTTTCTTTATAAAATCCCCGCCTGACTTCTACAGTCTTTCATATATATTTTCCTGCTGTTTATTTACTATTTGTGCAGAATTATATCCTCAAAATGAGGATGATGAATTTTGAAAGACACTTTTGTCAGCTGCAATAATGCCTTTCTAGGTATAGCCATTCTATTCCAATTTAGGGAAAAAACCCCAAACCAACAAATACAGTCTAGGTAGAAAAATAAAAAGGAAAAAAAAAAAAGAATTATCTTTGGACCTACCTATGGGTAATACTCTATTTCAAAATGCTCATGTTCCCAGCACTTTAAGAGGAACAGAAAACTAATGTTTTAGTACCCTTCAGTACTTGAAAGTACCTTTTAAGTGCCCTGCCACTGTTTTCGTGGAATGATGACACTTGCATGGCTTAAAACTTGCATTATTTTGTGCTATATAATTTTGACATGTATTTTGAACAGTTACTGAAGTTCTGAGTGCATGGTCTTTGTTTCATTTTAATACTATTAGAAAAAGTTCTGGTTTAACAATATGCAATTTTCTGATTGAAAATGATTTTTTCTCATTTCCAACTAATGAGTTTGTTGCTTTTGTAATAGCAGCAGAGTTTTGCCCCCTGTTACTCTGTGCAAGAGTGAGTGAGTGTTTTGCTTTATGGCAGGTTGATGTTAATGTTTCTTGACAAAAAGGGAGAAAAATTAATTTTAATTATCAAAAAATATGTCTCCTGGCTCAAAGTATAGTTCTCGGATAGAAAGCATGCAATGTTTTGCTTTCTCAGCAATTTCTGTCACTTGAAGCGTGACTTGATCATGGAGGTAATAGCACATGGGGAAAATCCAGTGAGAGCTGTCTGACTTCATATGTGTTTCAGTTCAAGCACTTGCATTCTTTTGATTTGTGGACTGTAATTTTCACTGACAGTGTTAACGGCTTTTAGAAGAACAGACCCTGACAGATGACATCCATCTAACCAGCTGCTGCCTAATCTCACTTCAGGCTGCTGATTGCATTATGTGATTGATTTAAATAATAGTAAATATTAATGACTGTTCATCTGTTATTTAAAATAAATAGAAAGTAGTGAGAGAGTGATGGTCACATTTCACGCTTCTGCTGAAACTAGCTTCTTGTCATCTGTTGTAATAGTATCAACTTTCGTGACTGACAGCTTTTCTTCTAGGATAATTTCTTTGGGAAAACTTAATGTTGTTTTAATTTTCTCCCCACAGTCTTCTTATTACTCTAGTTTTCAGTGTGGTCAGAAATAGTAAGATGTCTCATATGGTCTAAGTTTGAAACTGAAAACCATAAGATCTTAGTTTAATTTTCAAACTTATGAAAGTTAACTTTCAAATGAATTAGATGTAGTCAAGAAATGATTAATAAAGTTAAGAAAAAAAAAGTGTATTACAGATTGAGAATCATAGAATTGTTTAGGTTGGAAAAGACCTTTACGGTCATCGAGTCCAACCGTTAACCTAATGCTGCCAAGTCCACCACTAAACTGAGTCCTTAAGTGCAACAACTACACATCTTTTAAGTACCTCCAGGGATGGTGACTCAACTACTTCCCCAGGCAGCCTATTCCAGTGCTTGACAACCCTTTTGGTGAAGAAATTTTCTCTAATAGCCAATCTAAACCTCTGCAGGTGCAACTTGAGGCCATTTCGTCTTGTCCTATCACTTGTTATTTGGGAGAAGAGGCTGACCCCCACCTCACTACAACTTTGTTTTAGGCAGTTGGAGAGAGCAATAGGGTCTCTCCTGAGCCTTCTCTCCAGGCTAAACAACCCCAGTTCCCTCAGCTGTTCCTCATAAGACTTATTTTCCAGACCCTTCACCAGCTTCATTGCCCTTCTGTGGACCTGCTCCAGCACCAAAATGTCTTTCTTGTAGTGAGGGGCCCAACACTGAACACAGTATTTGAGGTACGGCCTCACCAATGCAGAGTACCAGGGGGATGATCACTTCCCTAGTCCTGCTGGCCACACTGATACAAGCCAGGATGCTGTTGGAGTTCTTGGCTACTTGGGCACAAGCTGACTCATGTTCAGCTGCCCTGTCAACTGACACCCTCAGGTCCTTCTCTACCAGGTAGCTTTCCAGCCACTCTTCCCAAAGCATTATATGGGGTTGTTGTGACTCAAGTGCAGGACACAGCACTGTGCCTTGTTGAATCTCATACAGTTGGCTTTGGCCTGTCCAGATCCCTCTGTTGAGCCTTCCTACCCTCAAGCAGATCAACACTTGCCTCTAACTTGGTGTTGTCTGCAAACTTACTGAGGATGCACTCAAACTCCTCATCCAAATCATTGTCAAAGATACTAAATAGAACTGGCCCCAGTACTGAGCCCTGGGGAACACCACTTGTGACCAACTGCCAGCTGGATTTGACTCCACCACGTGGCCACCCAGCCAGTTTTTTACTAGGCAAACAGTACATCCATCCAAGCCATGAGCAGCCAGTTTTTCCAGCAGAATGTTGTGGGAAATTGTGTCAAAAGCTTTAGTAAATTCTAGGTAGACAACATGCACAGCCTTGCCGTTATCCACTGAGTGGGTCACCTTGTCATAGAAGGAGATGAGGTTAGTTAAGCAGGACCTGCTTAACCTTCTTCCCCATTGGCTTGTCCTTCTTGAAGGATATCCAGCCTTCCTGGACTCCTTTGTCCTTCAGGAGTGCCTTCCAAGGGACTCAGTCAACCAGCCTCCTAAACAGGGCAGTCTCTTTTCTGGAAGTTCAGGGTAGCAGTTCTGGTGGCCCCCTTTCCTTACTTACTTCTCTGAGAATCAAAACCTGTCATTTCATGACTGCTGTGCCCAAGACAGCCTCAAACTGTCACATCATTCAGAAGTCCTTCTCTGTTCACAAACAGCAGGTCAAGCGGGGCACCTTCCCTAGGCGCCTCACTCACCAGCTCTATCAAGAAGTTACCTTCCACACACTCCAGGAACCCCCTGGACTGTTTCCTTTCTGACGTATTGTATTTCCAGCAGATATCTGGTAAGTTGAAATCCTCCATGAGAACAAGGGCCAGTGATTGTGAGACTTCTCCCACCTGCTCATAGAATATTTTGGCTGCTTCTTCATCCTGGTTGGGCGGTGTATAACAACTTCCACCATGATATCTGCCTTGTTGGGCTTCCCTCTGATTCTTACCCATAAACACTCATCATCACCTGTCATCATCACCATCATTAAGCTTTAAGCAATCAAAACACTCCCTAAAATATAGGGCTACCCCAGTGCATTTCCTTCCTTGCTTCTCCCTTCTGAAGAGTTTATAGGCATCTATTGCAGCACTCCAGCTGTGTGAGTCATCACACCATGTTTCTGTGATGGCAACCGTGTCATAGTTTTCCTGCTGCACCATGGCTTTCAGCTCCTACTGTTTTTGTAATCAAGCAGAGCTAGGACTTCTTGTAGGAATACAATGGTTTAAAAAGTCTTTCCTTGAGCAGTTTCTGTAGCACAGTATAGAATTTAGGACCAAAAGTTGGAAAGAAGTTAAAGAAGTGCAGAGCAGGATAGTGTTTATGGTTCTTCCTAATGATCAGAGTTAAGAATTGCACCAGGGTTTGAGCTTACTTCTGTCATATACCTTATGCGTTAAAATGGATGTTTAGAAAGTTTACTATAAGCTTAAGAATTTTTTACTTATTTTTGTGTTGATCATCTTAAAGATAAGCTATCAAAAGTTTTCATGATACAGTTTTCTGTTTCATCTGTTAATACTTTTTAAAAACCCCACAAAAAACCTCCAAACAACCTTCCACGAAACCAAAGAAACCTCACACAATTTTTTCTTGAAAGGAAAACCCAAGAAAATTGGGGAACAGTGACTGCCATTTATTTGTCTTTCACTGATCTCATTCTGTTTTTGTTGAGAACAAGATAAAAAATGAAGTGTCATAACTTTGTGCGTGTGAGAACTGCAGTGCCCCATAGTCTGTCTCTCTTGAAGTCAATCTGTTAATTAAGGACCGCTCCAATTTTTAAAGTATTTTAAACTTGAAACATTCTGATTAAGTTTCCTTAGATTGTCTTCTACAATCCTTGCTTTACTGAATTACCTTCTCTTCCTCTATAAATACTTCGGCATGTTAAGGCAGGCTGCATTGATTTCTTTGTTTTGAATATTACCATCCTTGTCACACATTTTTCGTCAAAAATAGCTGCCATAAATCTGTCAGCTGTCAAAAATAGAAGCCAGCTTTGAAAACTTTAAATATTGCAACACATTTCATTAAAACAAGTTGTCAGCAGAGAACATATTTCTTTTCTTGACACTGTCATATTGCATTGATGGATGGCACTGGTCAGTGGTGTTTCACTTTATGGCATCAGTCAAGTACAATACCAGCGTTGCGGATGCAGGACTGAGACATTCATCTGTTCCCTATCAGCCCACTGCACCTGTTTGCTTTGTGCGCAGGTGATGGAGCACTGACACCAGGAGTTGCTCATGAACGCGGGATAGATTCCCATTGGGGGAAACAGTTACAGAGCAGCAGTGTAGTTAGTTTCTTGTCTTCTTCTTTCCTGAATTATTAAAAATGTTGATGCTTGTTGTTATTATTTAGTACTAAAAATATATTCACTTACTGAACTATAATGAATTCCTTTTTCTTACTCCTTCCATGTTCTGTCAGAAGTTAGGTGGACTGAATATAGACATTTACTCTGATGCAGGTGGATTAAATAACCTGAGCATTGCCTTTGGATTAATTCTTGGAGTCAGATGACTTTTCAGTATTTCAGTACCTGAACATTTGGATTACAGAAGAGGAAATTTAACTTCCCTCCCCCCCTTCATACATCTTAAAAGAATAACAGGTAACATTTACTAATTAGTAAAAAACCAAGACTTTAGTTCTTCCAGGTGATAAAGTGGTGGTTTAGTAAGCCAATCAACTTTACAATAAACTATGTCATTCTTTGGTATGTAGCCATCCTTGTCGTTCAAATAGGTTGCAAATCAAAGGTTTGTGACTGTAGGCAGCAGGGTTCAAGCACAGTGGGGCATTTAGTGGCATTCCTGTCTTGCCCTTTGCCTCTTGAATCTCTGGTCTCCATTCAGATACCCAGTCTTCTGCATGGCCATCAGATGCAAAAGAGTGGGGGTATTTGCTAATAATTTAAAGGATTATTCTATAAAGATGCTACAGTGTGATGATACTTAGTGATGCAAAGATCAAGAACAAAGATCTTGATGTACCCATTCATCCCTTTCCCTACCCCTTTCATTTTTATGGCTTCCAAAAAGTAACTATGTTTTTGTCTGCCAAAATAAAAACCAGGCTGTTATGCATATGTGCATTTTACTTTTATTGGGAGGAAAAAGTGCTTGACTAGCCCATCTGAAGGTATTGCATTTATCTTATAGAAAAGTCAATGTTTCCTTCAGATCTCTGTGGGACCTCCTAGATAACATATGGATATCAAATCTAGGTTAAACAAATATTTGGAACTGCTCTTGCCTGTTAATTGTTTCCAAATGTAGCAGCCTGGTGATGTGGAGCCCCAATAGGCTACTTCTAAACTGCTCCTGAAGTCAATAGGTAGATATTTTTATACTCCATAAATTTATGTGTTCATAACTTTGCAGCGATGAACACATTAATCTTTTGCTGCGTTTTAGTAAATGTGCCATTATTCTTGTATCCTGAACACTCATACTGTTTAGATCAACATTTGGGTTGGACTCATAAAATGTAGCAGCTGTATCACATGCTTTGATCAACAACAAAAAAATAATCTTTAGATTTATGGATTTTATTTCAAGTTTCTCTGTTATAATCCTAAAATTGTACTATAGGAATCGTAATCTTAACAAAATTGCCCCTTTTAAAAAAGGCAAGTGTTATTAATTTCTAAATGGAGCCTGAATTTTTAAGTAATTTTTTCTTTCAATTTGTTTTCAAGTTTATCTTTCTCTCACTAGTTATTTTCTTAATTCTACTGCTAGAAAAGCTGGTTTTACAGAGAGACCAAAGTGGAAAGGCATATGGCTTTTTATTGTTGTAGCGGGAAATATTCTTGGAGTCATGACAAAATTAGTAAGGGGAAAAAAAAGAGGCAATAGGTTTTTGTTGTTGTTGGTTTTACATTCTGTCTCATTATGTGTTTAGTTCAGTGGATAAATCAATAGCAACATCTGTAACACAGTGAATTGATTTAATTGAAGAAGTTTGGGAGCAGTAAATTAGCAATATGGCAACAGGCTTCAGTGTAGTCAAAATTAAGGCTGTATGTTTAAATTCTTTTTTTTTTCATTAAACAAAACCTTTAGGATGATAGGTGATTAAAGAAATTAAGAAATAAGTTCTAGATATTTAAAAAAGAAAATGCCAGTACAGGATATAAGTATAATTTCCAGAAATTCCAGTGATCTAACTGTGGTAAGCTGTAGATACTTTATGAGTCCAAACATAATTTTTATTCAGTTTGGAAGGTAAATCTCATCTGTGTAGAAGCAGTTATTTTTAATTATGATATTCTGGTTAACATTGTGTGGAAGAAAACGAAATGAATCCTCAGATTTTCTAAGCTGCAAATAGGACTGTCCTTTCAGAGAGCAGCAGACCAGTGTTTTAATGTTAGATCGTGTGGCAAATAGTAGCCTGGGTTTGTTCAGTAAATTTCTTTTTCTTTTTAAAAAAGAAAGCAGAGCAATTTTATAAGTGAAGTGTGAGTCAGGAGTAATTGAAGGAGAGAGGACAGGCAGATTTCTCTCCTGGAAGTCAGTGAAACAACCGGAAGACCTCTGCGGAAGAATGATGTTTCACCCCTTCTATGGCTGGCTGTGTTTTGACTGTTACAGGCATCCTGTGTGACTGAGGGCACGTCTGTTTTGGAGAAATTGTTGGTGTGACACACATCGGTAATGAGGAGAAGGAATGTGGTATGGCCTGCTCCAATTTTGTTATACAATACAACTGTGTGTAAGCAGGAGCAGGGTTTGAATTGACAAGGAACAAACATGAAGGCTTTCCAATTGATTGCTCTTCTTATGTGCTGATGTTTTTATGAATCCAGTCTTGTGGGGAGGTGTTGACATATTTTCTGTCTGATAAGGTAAGACATGTTTGTATATTAACCAGTTATATTTCAAAAGTCTGTTGGGCTTCAGGTGGTGGGATTAGGATGACCCATTTGATATTTCTTGCTTGGATTTCTGAAAAGTGTTTGCCAAAGTCTGTTTTCAAAGCTCTAAAGAAGACCTAACAGCCATGGTATAAGAGAGAAAGTTTGTCTGTAGATAAGGGAAAAAAACCATGTTGGGAAATACAGGGGAAGGTAAACACCAAGGTTTTATTGTCAACAGCAGAAGGTCACCAGCACCTTCTGGTGGTGGTATTTATTTTTTATTTTTTATTTTTTTTCCAGAGATGACTGCTTGAGATTTCTGCTTTTAAACTGAATTATAAATGAGCTATAGAGAGAAGCAGGAGATGGCAAAAGTGAGGGATGATCCTGAGCTGTTTAGAGATGTAGGGGCTGGGTCTGCCACTGTCTTTCCTATTTGGTCCTCAGAAGACTGAGTGATGGGCATTACAATGATGGATGAAACTGAGTTCAATTAAATATGAAGGATTTATAGGTTTTTGTTTTTTTTTTCTCTCCTTTTTACTTCTATGTATGAAGTAATGAACTTTGAGATAGCTGTTGCAATTACGGACTGAGATCCTGTGCTTACAGTTGATAGCTTCAGAAAAATATCTCTCTGCTTAGTAGCAGAAGATGGTATAGTTAATTTTTTTTTGGTATCATAAATTGATGCTTTGTAATGCTGAATTGTTTTGTAGTTTTCTGTAGAAAAAAGTATTTCATTTGCTAATGGTACATTAGGTACATTTAACTTCCTGTATCAGCATCAATAGATGAATATGTGAATTATCTGTTTATCTGTAAATATGTACTTTTCTAAGATTGTACTACTGAGCTGGTTATAACTAGGGATTTTTAAATGCTAGAGTAAAGATATTACTTGTTTATGGCTTTACATGTTTATGTGCGACAATATTCATCATACTTTTATTGGCTAGTTTATATACTACATTTTAATCTATTGATATTTACAACGGTGTGAATTTTTTCATAGCAATTTATTTTTTTTTCTAATTGTATTACAATCATAAATGTTGTCAATAAGATAGAGTGATGTTCCTACTGATTAGTGATGTAGCAGCATGTAGATGTATTCATTGAGTGTAAATATGAGCACTTGTTTGTATTCTGTCTATAACCTCATAGGTGGAATACTTCTTTATGTAGGATATTTATAGTGAGGACTAATGAATACTAAAGGAGGACTATAGTAATTCAATTTTATTTTCTTAAAAATTAGAAAAATCTGAAATAGGCTGGAATTTTATTGGAGTAATTACATTTCTGACACAATGAGAAGTATGTCCCTGTTCTTGCTGTCCATTTTAAACCCAGCATTTGTAATATGCCCATCTGTAGTAGTCAAAAAAATTCTTAATATTCAAAAACAAAAAATTAAAAGCTTTTCAGACAGTAGCAAATGGAATGGTAACACATCAGTATGAGATGTCCCTTCCTGAAGGCTAACTGTAGCTAGTACGAGGCTCCTCTCCCCACTCTCTAGTGACAGGATTTGGCTCTAAATCCTCATGGAGGAACAGCCATAATTTGGCCTCCTTGACCTGTTCTGTGGTGGAACCATTCTCAGGTTATCAACTGCAGAGGGAGCGTAAACAGATGAGCTAGTGAAGCTTAAAGTTAGCTTCTGCAAAAGCCTTTGCAGCCATGTTTCCAGATGTTGTCAAAATGTTTTGGGTACCTAAATGCCTACACCCCTCAATTTTGACACAGTCCAGACATTTTACCCAGTGCTTTTCTGTGGTTTTCAGAAATGATTAAATTGTAGGAACATGCTTGTTTATCTGCGTGGCTGATTCTCTCATCCACCCCTTCCTCATAGTGAGCCTGGTCCTGGCATGCCGTCCTCACTGCTCCTCTTGTTTGCCTTTGTCCCTGTTGGCAAAGGAGCCTGAGGAGCCCATGCAAAGCTGGAGACTAGAATAAAACCGTTTTCATTAACAGCATGCAATTAAGTGGGGGATCATGCAGGTCCTGGATTAGGGCTCCTGTTGCTCTGAGCCTTTTCTGTTGGCTCTCCAGTTAGGTTGCCTGTGTTTTGTTTTGGTTGAGTTCAGGCCAAAATAAAATGGTATCCAGCTGCTCTAGCTGATATTTAATCTCCTTTGGTGCTCCAACGCGTACGTGTTCCAGGATCAGATTCCTCCGGTTTGTCTTGTCAAATAAATGTCAGCATTTAACGAGGTTATCTGAGTAAGAGTATTAGCTGAATTACCTTCTTTTCCATGTTAACAGTGTAGCAGTTCATATGGGTAGTGCCAACAGCCAACACTGTCACAGGTACCACTTGATTAAACTGGGAAAATTTTATTCCATTGAGAAGGAATAGGTATATTGAAACTTGAGTGTGTTGAGCTGCTTGGGTTAAATATTTCACTAAATCTGCTGAAGTTATTTGAATAAAAATTGTTGGAATGAATCATGTTTTCAGATGTTTTTAACAGCAACTGAAATGGGTACATGAAGAAACTACAATGTAGAATAGAACAAACACAAATTATGAAAGGGATGCTTTATTCTTATTCTTTGCCCTTTAAAATTTTAATAATGGCATATTTTTATGTTTAGTCAGTGAGCCCTGAGAGAAAATCAGAACTAAAACTTCAGATCATACTTATTTTTATTTTTGTTTTCAATGAGCATTGGAAACGACTGTGGCTTTTAGCTGCATGTGCGTGTTTCTCAAGAACATGATGCAAAGTTAAGTGGCATGGGGTTTTAATCTCAAAATATGTGCTTATCATGTATTTTTTTTCTTTTATAATTCTGTATTTGCCCTTTTGAGGGAATGTATATACCTGTGTTTTTTTATGCTTTGGTAAATTTTATACTGTAGAAATCTGATATGGAGTTCACTGTATACCATGCATTAAATTGCTTTTGGATAGATAGTTTGCTTTTCAGCATAAAACATTAAGTGCTTTGAGACCTATTACTGAAAGGTTCTGTGCAGGAACTGGATACTGATATGACAGTAAGATTTGATTTGTTATGGCACTGAATATTACACATCACAGTAGCGCTTAAGAAAATCTCCCTCACTGCCATTTGCTCCAAAAGAAATCTTGTGTTGATGAAATTAGCTTTTATTCAGAGTACAGAGTTTTACACAGCTCCTAGCTCTGGTTTTGTGGTAAATATCAATTGGTAAGTTGTAATTTGATCTTTTATGTTTAGAGCATTTATTCATTTGAGAAATGTTAGCTAAAACAAGGATCCTGCCATTGCAGGGTCATGCCTGTTCTAACGATGCAATCCTGAAAAAAAGATCTTAATCTGGAATTTTTATATTTTCGCTTGTGTAAGTCTGTATACACACACAGGAGAATGTTGCATCTTATTCAAGTAGATAATGCTTCAATTCTGCTACTGTTTATGAGAGATTCTTTGTCCAAAATTCACCCTCGGCTACTTGTTGGTTAAGTTAGGAGCCGTACCTGTGATGTACTGCTGATACTACTGACATCTTTTCTTTTGTTGTTAGCATTGCAAAAGACAAAAAGTCATTTTTGCAAGATGTTTGGCATTATTTGCTGATGCTTTGGGATTTAAGCAACAGGTAAGGAGTACAAAGTGTATAAAAATAAGGGTGGTTTGTATTTTTAGACAAGCCTGAATGTTCTTTATTTAAAGATTAAAAGTCCCTTTTTTTGCAGCATGTTTACTTCGGGCAGGTGGGCATAAGCTCATCTCTCACAACTGTTCTGTAACATCTGTTCGGAAACCTGAGTGTGTGCGGGCTGCCAGGGAGCTAGAGGGCACTGCCGTGGGGAGCTGCTCCAGCTGTTTCAGACTGCTGCGGCCTGGAGTTGTTGTTCATAATGAATATTCTCTTTCTGCTCTCAGCGTGTGTGTAATTAATGGGAGAAGCTCTCTGAGAATGAGCTGCAGACAGGTATGGGCCATCGTAGCCAGGTGTTTAATTATTGTCATTAGGAAGCATTTGGAAGTTCTTGGTGTGCACTTTGAGAAACATAGCTGTAACTGAATCCCTTTGGATTTTGATGGATTTGTCCATTATATTAAAGGATGATTAAAATGATTAGATTCACAGTGTTAAAGCATTAATTTTCTGAACATCTTTATCAAGAAGAGGTAATAATTATAGTCTACTTGATATGTTATACACATCGTATTCTTCTGAGCAAATTATTTTTTTCTGCCACTGTGCCAGATTTTAATTAACATACTTGAAAACAAGTATGAAAACTTGTGCATTTTTAATTATATCTTCAGTAGCAGTATTACTGTTCTTTTAGAAAGGTGTATTTATCGTACAGAAAGGGCCTAGAATTATGGTCAGTTATAATGATACTCAAGAAAGTACTGGGGTTACACGTGAAGCAGACAGTGTTCATTTAACTGGGGGGAAAAGGGGGAAGGGGAAGTAGCCTGAATGAAAATAAACTTTTCTGTGTGGACTCAGGGCTTTGCTATGAAATGACTCAGAGTGAACAAGGTGCTTTCCACAAAGGTACAACTAGAATTTACCTCTCACTGCTCTTTATGAATGGTTTGAGCCCAGAAAACTTTCATTTTTTCCATCTCGCTTTTAAAACACCTCTTCATTGCAGCAGCTGTATTTGGCGTTCTGTTCTCTTTCTTGTTTGAAAGTAGTATGTAAGAACATGGAGACACTAGCTCCCTCTTGTGTTCAGTCTGTTTAATTACATTCAAGAGCTTTTTCTGAGTTTTTTGTTTGTTTCCAAAAGGCTGGGTAAATGCCTTTTTTTTGTTTGGTTGGTTTTTATTATTATTATTATTCTTAGACTTCAAATAATTTTCTGAAATGTTAAAATTGATAGAAGAAATTTTTTTCTACTACGCAGAAAGATAGATGAAGCAATATTTCTACCTGTATGTCTTTTGGTGAGATACATAATTTTTTTAAGACCTATTTATGTTCTTTATTTTGCTTTGATAAAAATCAGTAAATCTTAAAGAAATAAAAGCTTGGAATTCATTAACCTTTTTTTAATTTTCTATTAAAATATTGCAAAATCTGTAACTTAGTAATATGTAGGCCACCTATAAATGAAGATGGATAAAATAATTGTAGGTGTAGTTTAATGTTTGTTAAATAGGAAATATAAAGTGTATTGCGAATGCAAGCAAACTGCTATGCCTGTTGGATCTTCGTTTCCCACAGGCATTTGGGAAATCTTTCTGTTACATTAAAACCATGTTTTGGGAGAATCTGGCCTGCTGATTTTTACTACTAGTGTATCTATTTTGTCTTAAAGGATTCAAACCCGATTAACTTCTGTATAAGGAAAGCATATTACAATGCTGCAAGCTTTTACAACATATTATAGTATGATCTAAGCTATTGAAATCAGATCATTACTTGAAAATTCAAAGTTCTATTTTCTCTTTAGGAAGATGCTGTTACAGGGTGGAGCTGTACAACCTTTTTGATTTGTGGATTTCTAGATATCCTCCAGTGGAGGCTCTGTACCCTTTATTAATTTCTGATTCACTTCTTTCTACTTTTCCACTTGGAGACAGTTGTTTGAATCTGTTTTTTATCTGAAATTAAAAAAAGAATTAGAATATTTATAATTTTTGGAGGGCAAAGACTATTAATTCTGAATGATTTGGGGTGAGAGCAGTATCATCACGAGGGTAATTCTGTAGCGTCTCCGTCTTGTTAATCAGCCAGTTCAAAAAGAAAAAAACTACTGTTTCATTCCTAAATTAGTTGTCTGCAGAGCAACAAGGTGCAGGTTTATGACTGGCATCAAGTGCAACTTTACTGATTGAATTCCAGTGCTGTTCTTGGTGGAAACCAGTAAAGCTGCAAACTTGTGGAAGTTTAAAAATAAATACCTGTAAGGTGGTGTACCATAGTACTTCCCCCTGCAACTCTACAGTAGCACATCAACAGGGAGAAACTTTCTAATGTTGCCTAAGTATTGTGTTTGGAGATTTCTATTCAGCTTTTGTAAATGTAAAAATGTAGGATAGGCTTTCTATAACTAATTTTGATTTTTTTTTCAGTGGATATCTGTGTCAGCTGTGTGGGAACGCAAAATATTAACAATGTGTAGGGAATACCACAAGTGTAGGGACTTCTGAGTCCTTAACTGCATTCTCCTGTATGACATTTTAATATTTTTGATCCCAGTGGTTCCTGTTTGTATATAAGATGAACTTCTCAGAGGACAAGAGCTGCCTGTATTGATCATTTTATTCCTCCTTTATCCTTAGACTTCTTTTTGCTCTTGGATACTTTTGCTTTCTTGTTATTGACAGGTAGCTGAAGAAGATTTTTCATTCTCTTAGTGGTTTAGTTGAGGCCTGAAATGTTACCTAGGGTGTAGCAGAAATGTATTGCAAAATATTTCTGCTGAATCTTAGTGTCTGTGTGTTTTAAAACACCAGAGATGCTTGTAGAGAGACACAAGGAATAGTCTGTTTCCTATTTCAATAAATGGTGTTCCATTGAGCACAGTACTTACTTTTAAGGGATCTCCCTTCTAAATCTTTATTTCTTTTTATATAATTTTACATGTTTCACAGATTTATACCATCATGCAGACTTGTATATATTTCACATTGCCTTGGAATATGTTTCAAGTGTTATTATTTTTCTAAATGCAAATGCACTTTTCTTCCTTATGTTATCACAACAGCTAGGGAACCCAGATGCCATTCTTTGGGAGTTTTGGTTTTCTGGTAGTTTGCATCCTTGGCTCATATTGCACAGTTTGGCTGAGGGTGCCAGCAGTTGAACTGTCTCACTTGTTAGTTTTATCTGAATACAATTTGCGTATGGGTTTCTCACGATTTGTCTGATGTGTGCAATTTTTGCAGTTTATTTGTGCAGAAAATCCAGTGCAGATCCCTTATGAGATTTGCATGCGGACATTTATTTAGATGAGAGGAAAATGCTTAACATTTACTTTCATCTGGGACGTGAAAGCAGTGAGCTTCCCTCTGGTGCTCTTCTCCAGGCTGTGGCAGGCCAGGACTGAGATGCCTCACAGACTGATCAGATCATAGAATAGTTAGGGTTGGAAAGGACCTTGAGATCATCTAGTTCCAACCCCCCCATGCAACTTCTGATATTAATACTGTTAAATGACACCAGTTTTGGTATATATGAATTTTCAAATACATACATTCTCAAATTTTTATTCACAGTGAACAGTCTACACTTGGAGATAGTTAGGAGTTTGTTTAAATACACTGAGCTGCAGCCTTAGTGTTTTTCTTCACTTAAGAAATTCACTCAGGTTTTATTTTGCTATATTAGGTATCTTGGCCTGAATTTAAGGGGGTGAAGTCAGCAGCTGCTGTGTGCATGTGGCTCTGTTAGGGAGGCTCCTGGCCAAGCCTTGGAGATTGTATTTATGCTCCTATGAATCTGGCTGTTTCCAGGAACTGCTGCTCATCTCAAAGCAGTATCTCTCCCTGGAAGACAGTGCTTTTACTGCTGGGCAAGTGGGTGAAGTGACTTCAAAGGGGGGAAAACTTTTTGCTTTTGTTTTACATATTTAGAAAGCTACCACTGCTTTTTATTTCTTTTTTTTTTTTTTTTCCACTTTCCCCACTTCAAACTGTTTTATGTAATTCAGGATGTTTCAAGTTATTATTCTAGACAGTCACTTATATAAAAATAAACAGTTTAAAATATATCATTAAAAAGTATGTTGTGCCCAAAATTGAGCCAATGATGTGTCCCACAGGACCAGAAAATGAACCTCACGATATTATGGACAATTTTAAATGGGCAAATTTAATTATAGCAGGAGCGTGCAATTACTGAATGAGGTATGAGAGACATGGGAAATGTTCCCATCTAAATAATGACCAGAATGTGCTTGTTCTAATAATATTCCGTAACACATTTAGGGCCCTAGGATTACAACACTTTCAGGTTATTAGAAGATGATGATAATGGTGTGTTTTATTGCCAAATTACTGCCATACTCTCTGAGGTATGAAGTGATATTAATGGCCATTTTCAATAAGGAATAACATTTTGCAACATCAGTAGCATTTAACCATATTAAAATATGTTGTGTTGTGCAGTAGAGCCCTGAGGTACAGAGATGAAAACTAAAGAGTTTAATTTTGAGATGCAATTGGGAAATTATTGGGATGTTCAAAAAAGCTCTAGGGTAAAAATACATTAATGAAGTAAGTTCTTTAAGTGTTTGCAATAAATAAAAAGATACATGTATATTACCTGGTTGTAATTTTGGTTTATAAAAATGTTAAAATTGGTGCATGACCTACATTCTGTTTAGTGTGCTATATAAAATTTTAATTATCCAAATGTCTGTTAAATCTAGAAATGAACCAATAAAAGAGAAAATTAGTACATATATGTAAATGAAAGCTGGCTGGAATGCATATTAAAATATTTTTCAGAATGGAGGCATCTTTATAGAATAGGTGACAAGATAACATTGTTTCTCTAGTAACATATTCTTTTAATGAGGAGCTCTGTGTTCATGTAGTTTACCAACAGCCATCCTTTACAGATTTATCTGCCTCTTTTACTGTAAATATTGCAATATTTTTTTTGCCAAGGTCAGATGCTCAGACTTGGTGACATTATTGTCATTGATCTAATCAACTGTAGCTCTCATACCATCTGGTTAAGTTATTATGTTAATTCCAAGTAAATAAGTTAATTCCAGTCACTCAGAACTGCCAAAGAGAAGATCTTGATTTTATTATGTCAAAATATGTCTCTGAGGCTAAATAAGCCCACTGTACATATTGTATGTTATGGAATGTTGTAAAATCTAAAGAAACATTTTCCTTTTGCTTTCATTCATTCAAAACAAATCTGAACTTTATTTAGAGCCATAAAAAGATGGAAATCATATTGTGGTTTTATAGTCACTCTAAAATACCATAAAATATTTGTAAGTTATTATCTTGCTGTTGAGTCAGCAGTTAAAGAATTGCATATGATATACATACCAATTGTATATATCATTTTATATTATACAAGTATTATTAAATGGGTGCAATAGGATACAGTGGGGATTGTTTTGCAGCCGTGACCTTGTATTTAATGGCAGATGTGGAAGTGTCAGAATTGTGAAGCTTGCCATGGGTCTGTATAGAAATAATGTGAGGAAGTTGCTATATGTTGACTTAGAGCTTTAGTTCCCCTTAGAGATATGAAAGTTAAATCTGTTCTTTAATTCTAATTTAGATCATGGGGGCTTCAGTTCTGCTCTCCCTTAATGTTCAAAAATCCTGATTTGAGTGCTGAAAATTCAAGAGGTTACCTTTTAAAAATACTTGAGATTTGTTAAAGTGAATGCTTGTTATGACAGTATCATTCTTGTGGAACTGCATGAGAGTGTGTCTTTGAAAACTGAAGCATTTGGGGTTTAAGCAAAAGCCTGTGATTCAAAACTCTGGATTAAAATCACAAGAGTTTGGTGAAATTTTGAAGACTGAAAAAAAGTTAGGACTTGAAGAAGTCCTGATTTAGTTCTGGTTTGATGTGTAGAATTTGTTGATTTTTGTTTTTTTTTTTTTTTTTTTTTTTTTTTGCCGTGCTGTTTTGAAACAGTGTGTCAGTTTGTGGCTCCTCCCTGATTTGGGACTACTCCAGCCATTGCTCTATTGCTTAGCTCAAAATTGTTCCAGTATTTAAGATTAAAATGAAAAGTTTTGTTCTAGTCATAAAAAGAAACATTTTTAGACTAGGTCAGATAAAATCCAGAGTCCCGTGTGTCTCCATGGTTTAGAGCTGTAGGGCGCAGCAGAGGTGGTGTCTGGTAGCTTTGGTATTTGTAGCATGGCCTTGGGAGCAGTTGTATCAAAATGAACAGAGTGATTGGAAAGCCTCTCAGGGAAGGATTAGTGTTTGGTGGCACAATATGCAAATTTCTTGCTTGGTAACAAGGTGTGTAATGCAATTTGGAATAGAGTTTTAACTAGTCCAGTTTTATGCATATGAGCTTAAAAGCAATATAGGGACTTATATATTAAGCTATTTATGTTGGTCTCAGTTTAATATGGTTATTTAACTGGATACCGTTTAAATAAAATTAAGGTGGCATATGGAGGTGTGCTTTTGGGTTTAAATGGCTCTTGTAAGCACTGATAAAACCTTGTTATTGGTAAACATTGATAAATCCAAAATATGTGTGGTTTTCTGGTGGCAGAAACCAGCAAGTGAGCTCCTTCTTTCCATTTTGTATTGAGAAAAAGAGCAGTCACTTGCTTTGCTGGACACAGCAAAGGTTGTGGGCCATCTTCTTGCCACCTGATGGGCCATGCTCCTTTGGGAATGCTCTCTGGTGGGGCTGTCCTAGTTTTTGGTATCCTCTAATGGCACACGGCATGTTCAGAGAGAGCTGTGATGATTGTGGAATGCAAAGTACTGTTCATTTTGTAAACTGGGAATTGATGGCAAAATTGTCAGTTCATGATATTTTCCTTTATTAATGGCTTATAGAGAAGGTATCAAGTTTGATTTGTCATTTTATAATGATTTGTTAAATAAGAGCCTGAATTAACATTTAGGAATGTTCAACGAATGCACAGGCTGTTAGGTATATGTATTTATATATCCATGTTTAGATAGACATTTGTAATGTTATTTTGTAATTCACTGTCTGCCCTGTGCTTATGTTAGTTCTAGCCTTAAACTCTCTTGCTCTGCTATGTCTTCCAACTCTTTCACTTTCCAAGGGTCTAAATCTATCAGTGATTCAGGTGCAGATTTCTAGAGGTGAATATGGTAAATTTGAAAACCACATTTAAATTTAAAAGATTTTAAATGTGTAAATAATGAAAAGTATTAAAAATTCTTTAAAGTAGAAAAATAGTTTTAATGCATTTAGTTTGGCTGGCACTGAATAAAATGTGTCATATCTCTGTGTACATGTTTCTCTCCATATTTCATAAAACCAGAGGTGTAGTAACAAAACCACTGTTTATTCAAACCTAAATAGTTGAACCATAGCTCAGTTGTGCAGGGATGAAGTAGTTGAATTAGTGTGGACTTTTCTAAGGGTTTTTATGATGGTCCCTCTCTTTAGGAGGGACCCCACTATCTTTATAGAAGATAGATTTTGTTGTTGTTTGTTTGTTTGGTTGTTTTTTTTAACTTCATGCAAAGAGGAACCACTTTCTCACTACTCCTGTGTGGGCCAAGTGCACTGAGAGCCCTCTGTCCTTTCCAAGTCCTGCAGAAAATGCTTTAGGATATTAGGCATTTTGACAGAGAGTCTCAGCTATACAGTTTCTAATGGGAAAAGAGAGACGATAGGCTTAAATTTGTGTAGATAAAAGGAGACTGCCAGCAGGAGATGGTTGCTGTGCCTAGTGAAAGGAAGAAAATGGGATCTATAGAAAGAAGAGGGCTTGAAGTGATATTACTCTTACCCAACCTGAGGAACAGAGACCAGAAGCAATTTGAAGAGTTCTTAATTTTTTGGACTTCTACTTTTTAACCCTTGCCCCTGGACAGACAGAGCTGTGGCTTGGAGTTGCGGTTGGGCTTTTCTTACATAACAGGTAGTGTAGGATACTGCACAGGGAGAGGGTAGGAGGGTTAATCCCCTTCTCACAATCACTGCCATACACCATGGAGTCCTGGCTGATGCCAGGATGCCCAAGGCAGCTCTCTGCTTGCCCTGCTGTCCTGGAGGTCACAGCTGGAGAGAAGCAGTAGTCCAGTGTGGCAAGGCTGGTCTGAAAAATTATATCTAGCATAGAAAAAGTGTATTGCAGAAATGGAAATATTTTCTATAGTCTTAAAAACATAACAGGCAGAGATTTCTGAGGTTTTTGTTTATAAAACTTAGGTATTCTTAGTTGTACTGAAGCCAGTGATGCGCTCCCCACCCTATTTAGACCCTGGGAGTACAAGCAGACTTGTTGTTTTTTAATTATTGGAATAAGTGTAATTCTTTTGAATAGTTGAAATTACTAGGTGTGGCCAATAGCATTAAATAGCTCACAGAGTGAGTTATAAAGCTTTTGTCCAAAGCTTATCTTTTTGTTTTGGGTTATAAGAAGATTCGTTCTGTTATCTTACATAATATTTGATCTGGTTAATATCAAGTAGAGCTCTGGGTTTGTAGCTTAAATGGTGACATCCTTTACAAAGTACTGCTTGTATAGCTGATTTGCAAGTGCTGGATTTGGCAGTGTAGCTCTCATTTTCAGTCTGTGTGGAAGATGCACTAACTGTTCAGCAGAGGTCACTGTAAGTTTGTGGTTGAAACGTTTTACTGCTACTTATCAAAATGTAGTAGTGAGAATATTAATATTATGACTAGGAAATTTGTGTGCCTGCATTAGCTTTGAAATGAAACACTATGAATTTTAAGATGGTTTTTTTAAAGTAGAAAGTGGAAGTGATTATAAGTTTTCAAGGAAACTTGAATAGCCTTAAGAAATATGGCATATACCCAGAATTTCATCTTTAGTATTACTTACCAAGATTCATCCGACTGGTGACTTCTACAGAATTATGTCCTCCCCCTTCCAAAATGTGTCACTCCTCTCATCCCCCTAAAGCCAGGCACTAAAAGGAGCATGGCTCTCCTGTTTGTTTTGTGCTTCGCTAAAGGCAGCGTTGAAATCTTTCTCTTTCATAATTCAGTGACTGAATTAGTTTGTAAAGGTATGGCATTTGATATTCTAAAGGCAATGTTGATCTTCTGCAACTACTTTTTGGGTCAAACAGAAGTTTATTCTTCCAGGGGCCATTAAGAATCCGTATTCTTTATTACTGTCGTAGTAGCCATCTTGCAGAAAGGTAATGCGTGCTCCTGGCTATGCACTAATGTGATCTCTTCAGTAAAGAGGATGTCTGCAAATGAACAAGACACTTTTCTCCCTATCTGTATTTGTCCTAGCCATTATTTTCATAACTGAATCTGATGTGAGAGTAATATTCTCTGACATTACTGTCTTACCCCAACTGTTTGTGCCACCTCATGGTGCTGCCTATACTTACCACAAGCCATGTGTAATCTAACAAAGATGACAGCTGTGAGCTCCATCTATTTTCAAAATGCTGTACATTTTGTCTTTTGTCTTGTTCCCTTCATCATCACGGTAGGCTTTTTAAGCTGTATGGCAGCAAAATAACCTTTTACTGCTGTTTTCTCCCTGGACTGTGTACTTCTTCCCTGCCGTTGCACTGGGGGGGATCGGTAGGAGTCCTCATCATCTGCTCCTTGAGAATGTTTGTCCATTTTCAAGCAAACTAAATCAGCCATAGAGCTTCTGAAAAATGCTGATTTAAAGCTTTTTGTATTCCTGCTGCCAGTTATCAATTATAGCTGTGAAAAGCAGTCCTTGGGAGAAATCTCAAAAGTCACCCTTCTTCTGAAGACACCTTCCGATTTTGATTAACCAGGAATTTAATGAGGCTTTTGAGTCTTTTGGATTTTTTACTTGATCTTAGTTCTTCAAGGGCTTGTGTAATCTTATTATGGAAATACTGCCAACAGATGTTTGCAATTTTGCATCTGCTGCAGATCTATCACTGCATAGGCATGAGAGATTCTAGATGTTGATTAGCAGGGAAAGGCATGTGGAGGGAGTTAGATCATTGCTAGGTGTTTGGAGGGAACAAGAAGCTTGTTTTCAATGAAGAAAATGTAGGAAGGAGTAGTTCATTTAAGAAAGGGCACAGCATGGTGGACATGATGTCTGTGAACTTTACACTAAGAGAAGTCCTAGTGTAAAGCTAGTCATGTCTGAACATATCCTCATTTTCTGCTGTCCCTTTGTTAGTTTGGAAATAGTTTTGTGGTTGCTGTCAGATGAGACTGAGATGAAGTAAGCTGGAAACCCTGCATGGTGAACCTTACAAGAAATCATGCATGTATTTGTGACTGATGGAAGTGACTGATTTTGCTATAAACAGGAACTGTGTTTTTAGTCATGTGCCTCTGTATGCTCCCATGTCTTTTCAGTTGTATTCCAGTTCAGTCATGATTCACAGTACCATATTGTGAAATAAAAAAAAAACCAACATAATCAAAGACTGCATTGGTGCTGGAAGGATATAGTGTTCAATGCCATTTCTGTGTTTGCTCTTGTAATGTTTCAGGTGTTGCTGTGCAGATGCAGTTTGAGATTCCTGGTGCAGTATTTGTGAAGTCAGTAACTGCTGCTAAGCAGTTACAAACAGCTAATCTGCTTCATAATGAACTGACAGAAATTGCAGGGTTTGTGGCTTCTTTCAAATCCTCCAGATCCCAACCCCAGCCTCAACTACAAGCAAATATTGGTATCATCTCCAAGAGTGGTTTTGAGCATGGTGGAGGAAAGTATGCATATATGATGGGCTGACTTAGGGATCTTGAAAATGAAAAGGCAAGTGCTTTTTTAAGAAAGAGCCTTAGTTCTCTGTTGAAAACTTAGAAGGACATAAGGATTGGAGGCAGGCAGCAGCTCATCAGACAGTCTGAGCAGTGCTCACCTGCATGGCAAGAGGGGCTCATGCAGAGGAGATGCTCCTTTCAGTCATTTCCTGTCAGCCTTTGTCAGTAATCAGAACATTTTCCAAATAGTAAAATGGAAATTGCCGGCTCATCCTCAACTTGGCGATATTCCTCTTGTATCAGTTTTCTGTTCTGATTCCCGAATTTGGTAAACAAAGCAGTACCCCCCACTTGCGCTGTATTTATGAAAAGTGGCCGTGATGTTGGCTTTTTCCCAATAAGGTTGTTGAGAGATCATACTAGTTTAACCTTTTCATGCTAAGGTGTGGATGAGAATTTTGTAACAGGAATATAATTTTAGCACCTACTGTTGGGAAAATAAATTGAAAATGTTTAATACATGACACCGGTAGTAAATAGCATTCTGCTTGTTAGAACTAGTACCTATTGTGTGTGTATTATATACATACAAGATATGAATGTGTTTTATAGAAGAACAGATTTACTATCGTATTGAAGTGTATTTCTTATAACTATTAATGCTGGGGTGTGATTCTGCAATCCTTTCAGTGAGCATCCAGATTTCTAAGGTAAGTATGTAAGAAAGATAAGAAAAGCTTTGAAAGTCAGCAATAGCTGCATGCTTTGAAAGACAGTTAATGGTTGATTACCAAAATAGGTGAATCCTGTTCCAAACTCTGGTCTTGCAGGGACTGCAACATTGTTGCTTGCAGTCTTTTAACACAAGTATGTCAGAGAGCAGCATCAGTCTCTCAGACCTTGTCAAAATTCATGTAATTGTCAGACTTCACAGTGAGATGTCCAGTGGCTTCCAGCTGCTGCTGTTTGCACTGGTACGTGAGATGTTCCTAATCCCCATCTCCTCCTTTCCATCTCCTTGTAATTCATTATTATTGTTATATGTTTATTCTCACTTTGCTTAAAAATAGATTATGAGGGGTGAAATAAGAACCCCACCTCCCCAAGTATTCAGTATCCAGGTACTGCCCAGGATTAAGCTGAAGCGTAGTTGGAAAAGGTGATGAAGCTGCTTTCAGAGAAGGGAGACCTAATCTGCATGCTTTCTTGCTTAAATCCCACCCCCTTCTACAAAACCAAATATTTCTTTCTAAATAGTGCATTTAGTGGCCTGTGATATGCAAAGTACTGAAATGGTCATAAACAGTGAGATAAATCTCATTTTCTTTCTACTTTGATTAGTTATTGACTGTTGTTGCTTAAGAAAAAATATTGACCAGTTCTTAGCACAATTAAAGGGGCAGCTCCTCTTGAGACCTGCTCCTGTGTCTTAGGTCAGGTTGGTTTTAGTTCTTCATAAGTTAAGTTCCCTATTGGCGATACCACTGAGTGTTTTCTACAGGGCTTCAATATGTGGGAACTAAACTGGCAAGCAAGTTAAGCTCCAAGCAATTACTTGTATACTTCTTTTATAACTAAGTATCACTTTTGTTGCCTCTGTTTCAGAAGAGTGTCCTTGTGCATTTACATGTATATATATATGGATTTTGTAGTAGTTTGAAAGCAGTGTCTCAGCTTGTGTTTTACAGCCATTTATAATCTTTCCTGAAATAGTCTTCTGAAAGAGGCTTTAGGCGTAACAAGCATTTACCTAAATCGGACAGAATTTGGCATTTTTTTTTCTGTCCAAATTGGGTGTGTGAAAACTCTGCTTCCCAGCTCAGAATGTCACTAATCCGGTTTGTTGATTTAAAAGATAAGATTGCTTGACTGTAAATTTAATCTAGGCAAGGTCACTGGGAAGATTTGGAGTCAGCTAAGCTTGGCAAAGGAGGAATATCTTTGTGCAGAGCACAAGCTTTATCTGCTGAAGTTAATTTTCTCAGTGGAGAAGACAACAGTTTTATTTCTTTATTTCTCTTCCCTCACTTTCTCTTCTGAGGTTTGTTACATTACTGCATGCAGCTTGAAGCTTTCAAGACCATCATAAGAGAAAAGTGGAGGTTCTTCTGAAAAACCCGTACTCTAGAAAGGAAAACTGGCTGATCTTACTGAGTGATTAATGTGCAGTTAAAATGAAGATAATAAATAGCTCAGCACTTGGCTGGCTTAGACCATGATAATATTCTATGACAGTGTTCTCTAAAAAAACCAGCAAAATTCTCTTTGACAATGAATCACTTTCTCTGAGAAGGCTAGGCAATTTATAAAAGTGTGTGTCACTTTACAGGATGTACATACTCTTGGTGTGTCTGATAGTGCTAAATGGATTTGCTTTTGAACAAGCTAGTATATTTGCAGCTAAATTTATTTGTTCTGCTGGCTTCTGTAATCAAACGTCGTAAGTATGTCTATACAACATCCTAAACTTCGTATGAGTGATAAGTTGCACTGCCTATGGCACCTGTGGTCTTGAAGGCATTAGTTATATTAAAGTAATAGATGGTCTACCCCAGCATTGGTGGGAACCATGTCTGTGAACCTTCAGCAGAAGGTGGAGATTCATGTTTCTCCTTTGATTCTGCTGAAGTGCAGCAGGAGCCACATGTCCTATGGCATCTCCTCCAAGCTGGGAAACACACACACCAGGAGTGATACAAAATTTTGGAGGTGTTTACAAAAATAACTGAGGAGCATAATTCAACATAAGGACTGAATTATTGGAGATGAGAGCAGAGCAGATGGCTTCATACTAAGATTTATGAGTCACCTGAGATGCTGAACATTAAATACATGCATATTTCTTCCTCTTCTTAAGAATCTGTAAGTTTTTAATTCCTCTGGTACTGTTATTTGGTACTATCTGTCATTTTGTGATATGTATTTTTAGAGTAACCCAGCCAGGTAATAAAATATTTTTGTTATAGGTTTACAGCTGGAGAGCTAATGAAAGGTCAGATGATCACTGTAGAAACTCCTTTCATTTCTGTTATTACCATTCTTTGGAAATTACTATCTCCGTTAATCCTCCGTCTAGCAGAAAAAATCACATAAAGACTTATCTGCCTCAGCTCGAAATCAGCTGGCCTCAGTCTTGATCATGGGTGTTTGCAGGTTCAAATGCAAGGGTGCCAAGGATCAGATCTGAAAATCACACTCCAAACCTCAAGACTTTACTGCACTTTGAAGTGCCAATTCAGCTTTCTAAAGGTTGGGCCAATTTTTTTTTTAAATTTTTTTTCAACTGTAAGATTTATTAATAACTTTCTGCTTTATAGCATCTATTTTTAGTTGAGTTTAACAGCACCTTAATTTAACAGAAAAAAATATTCATTCTCTTTTTTTTTTTTCCTTTCTTTTTCCATGTCATGGCTTGTTTATTTTGAACAGGGTGTGGATATATTTTCATTTCACTTGGCTGTGTGCCTTTCCCACCCAGCCATATGAACAAGAGGGAACATCTTTCACTTCAGAAGTTGGCAAAAATAATGGAGCAGCAAAATTCCACCCTTGGGAAAAGGTTAGGTATTCTTTTAAGAATGTGAGAAAAGCAGTAGGTTTTGCCTTAAGGTACCAAGGTGAAAACTGCTATCTTTGCAGGGGATCTTTCATTAAACCATGGAAGAACATAAAGAACACATGGGAGGAGGTGCAGAAAAGTGTTACTGGGAGAGAATATCAGCTTTTTTTTTTTTTTTTTATTAGTTTTTTTTTTTTTTAACTATGGATTTGAGACATTTGGATATTCCTTATGAATATTCACCTGGAGTTTAGTAGCTGGTACTGGATGATGTCCCTGCTTTTCTAAAACTCACCTTTCATCTCTCCTACCTTTGTCCAGAAGCACTGACATCACTAGGAAAAATTACTTCAGTCTGTTATAGTTTAAATTGAAAAATTAATGATCAGTACTGTATATATCTGAGGAGGCATATAAACAACATGTATCAGAATAGCTTCCTATTGTCCTATTTCAAGAATGAAAAAAAGGAGGGTAAATCATTCAATTATAAAGGATTGGGGAAGCTTTGATCTTGATCGGGATGTAATGATTTATGCCATTAACCCAATTCATGATGGTAGCCAGCACCAGATACTTGACTTGGATTCATCACAGATCACTTGTGGCAGCTGGAGGATCCCAAAGGATAGTTTGCTGATCTCAGTAGGAGGTAAAATATAGTTTGTGATGACATGAGCAACAGCAGGAGACTAACATGGGGAGCAACATAAGAAGAATACGAGCAGCAGGCTTGCATGCTGTGTTCTGGAGCAACATGGTTTTTTTAGCAGTGTGGATCAAATTAGTATTAAAGTTAATACTTCTGTTGCAAGGTTTCTATTGGCTGCACTCTTTTACAAAGCATGTAAGATAAAGAAGTCTTGTCTGTAACTATTTGCTGGTCTTGAATTCAAGTTTGAACTGAAGAAAACTTTTTATTTGAAAACATCCGGTGTGAAATTTCTTAGTTTAGCAAACTGGGAGCTGTGGTAATCATAGAATCAGAAAATGGTTGGAAAGAACCTTAAAGATTATCTAGTTCCAACTCCCCTGTCATGGTGTGGGGCACCTTCCACTAGACCAGGTTGCTCAAAGCCCTGTCCGAACTGGCTTTGAACACTGCCAGGGATGAGGCAACCACTTCTCTGGGCAACCTAGTCCAGTACGTCAGCACCCTCATAGTGAAGACTTTTTTCCTAATGTCTAATCTTAATCTCCCCTGTGTTAGCTTAAAGCTGTGATTCCTTGCCCTGTCACTACATGTCCTTGTAAAAAGTCCCTCTCCAGATTTCTTGTAGCCCTTTTAGGTACTGGAAGGCTGCTATAAGGTCTCCCTGGAGCTTCCTTGTCTCTAGACTGAACAACCCCAACTCTCTCAGCCTGCCTTCACAGGAGAGGTGCTCCAGTCCTTTGAGCATCTTTGTGGCCCTCCTCTGGACTTGCTTGAGCAGGTCCACATTCCTCTTGTTCTGGAGGCCCCAGATCTGGATGCAGTACTACAGGTAGGGTCTCATGAGCAGAGTAGAGGGGGTGAATCACCTCCCTCGACCTCCTAGCCATGCTCCTTATGATGCAGCCAAGGATACAGCTGGCTTTCTGGGCTGCAGGCACACACTGCTGGGTCACATTGAGCTTCTTGTCAAGCAACACCCCATGTCCTTCTCCTCAAGGCTGCTTTCAATCCAGTCTCTGCTTGGCCTATATTCGTGCTTGGGATTGTCCCAGCTCAGGTATAGGACCTTGCACTTGGCCTCGTTGAACTTCATGAGGTTCACATGGGCCCACCTCTCAAGCCTGTTAAGGTCGATCTGGGTGGCATCCCTTCCTTCCAGTGTGTTGAATGCACCACACAGCCTGGTGTTGTCAGCAAACTTGCTGAGGGTACATCAATTGCACTGGCCATATTGCTGACAAAAATGGTGAAAAATGCTGGTCCAAGGAACATCTCTTGTCACTGGTCTCCACTTGAGCATCAAGCTGTTGACTGCAACTCTGAGTGTGACCATCAAGTCAATTTCTTATCCACTGAGTGGTTCATCTGTTCAACCCATGCTTCTGCAGTTTAGAGACAAAGCTGTCGTGCAGGACAGTCAAATGCTTTGCACAAGTCCAGGTGGGTGATGTCAGTTGTTCTTCCCTTATTCACCAACGCTGAAGACCGAAGCAAAAAGTGGTTGAGTACACCTCGGCCTCCTCCATGTCCTGGGCAACCACATCTCCCATTTTCCTCTGGAAAGGACCTACGTTTTCCCCTAATAGTAGCTGTGATACTCCTAAGTGCCTCAGTGTGTGTGCTGTCTCTATAGCTACTTAACTTGTTGTGTGGAGAACTGCTGTCGTGCAGTCTCTGAAAATATCATAAACTTGCATTGTAATTTTTACACTGGTTCCTAATTTATTGATCAGAAATTATGCAGGCTGCACTAGTAGGAAATCCCAGTAAGTGCAGCAGAGGTTGAGAAATGGTAGCTTGAATGCTCTGAAAAAGAAACCTCTATTATTGCAGAGGTCACCAAGGTTTGTAAAAATGTATGAAATGGCTGCTTTCTGGAGGGTGTATTTTTTCAATATTTAAGACATAATATACTGTGATATCTTTATTCCCAGAATAGTACAATACTCTGATGTTCTAATGTCACTGTTCATAGTCAGGCTGTCATTATCATTTATAGGGCACAGTCAATGAGATCAGCACCTTACAGAAATGAAGTTCCTGGTCAGAAGAGTTTTCATTCTAACTATGTAATTAACATCAATTAATTTATTAACTTGCAGATGAATGAGGATTCACAAAATGATAAAAGGTGAAGAAATATTAAACTCTTCTATATTGTAGTTTCTTTTTTTTTTTTTTTTTCTATGCACAAACCTGAACTATACCATCTAATCAGACAATTGTTTCACTGGAAAAGATATATATTTACATGCTGAGTTTCCTGTGTGGATAAACCTGTTCTTCATGATAGGCTGCAAGTCAAAAAAGTTCTAAAATTGAAGCAGAGCTAAATGACATACTGTCACTGAATAAACTTGTAAAAACGAAATTTCAGGGAATCTACATCGTGTATAACACATATCTTGGTAAAATGTTTAACATCTGGTTTATATTACTGGCAGTGACACCACTACAGTAGTTTCTTGAGGAACTTCAAATTGCTAACACAGTTACACAGCTTTAAGTTACTGGGCTGCTTATGACTTAATTCTGGCATTATTGAATATCTGTGGAGAAGTTGTTTTTCTGTAATTTTTTTAAATTCTTTCCCTTTGTCTTATGGGTCGGGTTTTGTTGATATTTTTTCATAGTAACAGTTGTAGTTAGCTACCTAATTGCAGAGTCATCACAAATCTTCCTTCTTCAGAGGCTTGCTAATGGCAGTAATTGAGTAACGAGAAGCCCCGTTAAGGTGTCATTATATAACCACTGAAACGTTTCTTTCTATTTCATGGTCAGTGGCTCTCATTGACCCTACTGATTAGATCATAAATGCAGAAATGTCCTACTGGAAGTTGTGAGGTTCAGCTAAGGGCAGCAAAGAGGATGTTTTTAATATTGCTTTATTGTCAGGCCATGTTAAAAAATAATAAAGAATTTTATTGATGCATTTCGTGTCATGGGTATAACTTGCTTTTGGAGAAAATATTGTCCACAAACGTAATGCAGAATATAGGCCCAAAAGAGTATAGATCATTCAATATTTATTCTCTGATTTCAAGAACAGGTATTTCTACTTATCTGTCGGAATATATAACTTGTTTGTATAGATGTGTATATATACCTGAAAACTTCAGACTTTGGCAAAATTAATCTTCATTACTGATTTTATTGCTTATTTGCCTCCTTCAAGCAGTCTCAATAGTCTCTACCTGCATGCGGAAATAATCCATAGGTGCTCGAGGAGAATGTTAATAATTATAAAATATGATTAAAATAATAATTAAGTAACCCAATGAAATACTTTCCATGAAGCAATGCTAGAATTAAAGCTCTATATGTACACTTTTAATTTCCATACAGTAGTTTATAAGTCTTTTCCTCCTTGGGTGCAATTTCTTGTGGCCTTGAAATGCAATCTGGAAACCACATTTGGCTTCAGCTTATTACTGAAAGTTTAGTTCTGCTGCTCAGACCTCTGCTAATGCATAGAAGTAGGGTATTTCCCTCAGTCTCACTTTGCATACAGGTGAGTGGGAGACAATCCACGTGTTTAACCAGTACTGCACAGAAGGGGAATGTTTTCAGGTTTTGGCTATGGGAGAGCATGAGTGTTGACTGGTGAAGTCTTTTTTGCTCCTTTCTCCTGAGCTGCCTATATTTCACTTACTGCCTTCCAGCTTCTTCCATCTTGCCTTGCTTTTGTCTCAGTTCTTTTATGTGTATAGTTTCACTTCCTCGTTCTTCTTGCCCAGTCCTGGTCTCTTCCATCCTTTCTTCTGGAAAGATTTCTTTCTTTTTTCTGCCCTGCTGTCATGAGCATAAATTTAAGTCACTATTAGTAGAAGTGTCTGCTGTGCTTGGTCTAAGAGGTAAATAAAAAGAACATGCTCCTAACAAATGGATAATCCTTAAGGAGGCAGTTTAAAATCTAAATTAAATAGGGTGCTAAAAACTTTGTCTTCTATAAAGAATCAATTTCTATAGGTTCATTCAGTGCAGGTAGTTTATAGAATCATAGAATAGTTAGGGTTGGAAAAGACCTTAAGATCATCTAGTTCCAACCCCTTGCCATGGACAGGGACACCTCACACTAAACCATGACACCCAAGGCCTCATCCAACCTGGCCTTGAACACCGCCAAGGATGGAGCATTCACAACCTCCCTGGGCAACCCATTCCAGTGCCTCACCACCCTCACAGTAAAGAATTTCTTCCTTGTATCCAATCTAAACTTCCCCTGTTTAAGTTTGAATGTGTTACCCCTTGTCCTGTCACTACAGTCCCTGATGAATAGTTCCTCCCCAGCTAACTGATCATAGTATTTTTGCTTGTGTTCATTTTAGCAGAGGTTTTATTCTGGAATATTTAACTGTTTCAAACTTGAATTTTCAAAAAATGTAAAAGTCAAAACCCTGCCAAATGAATCTGTTTGGTCTTTATGGCTTTTCTGCAGCCGAAGTCAAATGCGTTTAGGTTAGCTGGTTCCCCTGTTGCCATCCTGTCTAAACTTTCTTCAGGACTAGAAAATTGATAAGTATCTGATAACCACTGTGGAGACAAAACAGAAACATAAAGATCATATGTTGTGTAATCATGCCGATTACTCTAAGCAGTACTGTGCTGCAGGTTTCGCTAATCAAGATTAATTGTGATCTATGCTACGTGAGCTGCCATGTAAAGTGGATTGTAATTAAATAAAAATATAATCATTTTAACATTGTGCCACTAATATGTTTTTACAATAGGTAGTACTTTTGAAAAGACTCTTACTCCCTACAGTGATTAGGAGGCTGAGTTATATTTTCTAACTGCACAGATGTTGTTAAAAGCTCATATTTCAGGCCATAAAGACTTATTATATTTGAGTCTGTACAGCAACAGAAAGATGGTTTGTACGTCTGTCTATTGTGTGAGACATTAAAACTAAAAAACTCCTGGAACAGTCGAGATTTATGGAAAACCTAACTTATGTGTGTATATATATATATATGTTTTAAATATGTGGTAGGCAATTTATACTAGGGTATTGCTAACAAAAAATATTGCTTTGACAGGTCTTTACAACTCAGAAGAAGAAAATATTTAATACAGTGTGTAATAAGAGAATCGCCTCTGTTTCAGCTTTCTCAGCATGAGCTGACAGGTCTTGGCTTCTTTCACATAGTTTCTTTCACATGGTATCTTTGAATTTTTATCTAGAATGTCTTGTACAAATGCTTTTCTTTGAGGCTTAATGAACCGAAACATATTGGGGTGTGTATACTCAGGTTGAGTTCTATAGGGGCCTAAATCTATGTTCCAGAATATTCTGTCATGTATTTTGACAACTAGAAATGTAATAACCATAAATATTTCTTATAATAAGGAAAAAGGAATGCATCCTTGGCAAACATACAAAAGCACAAAAAACTTTAAGCATGTGAGTGGATTTCTGCCTGCATGCAGAATATTTTTTTTTAATTGACTTTTCTCTTTGCTGCTACTTTTTCTGACTCTTGACCATTGCTTTTATTAGATAGTGCTTTGCTGGGTGCCTGTGCTTCCATCCTCATGCCACTTGGGGATAATGGAGTATACCTCAGAAGATAAATAATCTGACCTGGTGGGTGCTCCACTAACTGGGGGCTCTGCTGTCCCACGGCTTCCTGCCAGAGTAGGATATGATTTAGAGAAGACAGTTTATTGCACTTGTGTGGGTTTGGTGCAAGCTGTGCTGGGATTGGGAGTGTATCAAACACTTGCAGGGCGATTGTATTGACACTGGCGGGGAAAGCTGTGGTGTCATGAATAGAGCCATTTTGTATGCTCAGCTGAGATTTTATCTGTGAGCGCCAGATACAGTGGGCTTTTCCTAAATATGATTTTCTTTTAGAAGATGTGCTTGTTAAAACTGAAGGAAATTAAATTCAAACGTGCTCTCAGATAATACTGAGTCAAGCAAATAAATGGATAAAAGCAAGGAAGCTCTGACTAGCAGTGTCAAGGGTCTTTCTCCAATCCATCACAGGCTGGCCTTGCTGCTGCAGGTAGGATGCCTTATGTGGAGCCTGTAGGATCAGGTCTTCCTCTGTGGTACCCAGGCTGATATTACTTATGGTGCAACCTTTAATTGAGTGACCTGGAGTAAAAACTTGCTTAGGACTCCTGTTCTTCCACTTGGAGGAAGCATTTCTCAATAGTTCCTCACAGTGCCACCACCCCACTAGGCAACACTAGATGTGGATGCAGGGTGACTCCCCATAACTGCTGTTTGCAGCCTCAGACAGGCCACAGTACATTCCTGATACTCTGTCATTTGAGACTAAACAATCAAAATATATTTCCTAAATAAATTCTCTCAGAAGATACTGTATTTAAAAAAAAACAACACCTAACACTTTTTTTTTTTTCTTTTTTTTTTTTTTTTAATTTTTAAAGAAAGATTGTATATTTTTACCTTTCTCAGGGCTGGAGACAGATAACAGAAACACTTTTAAAAGAGGTCATTTTCGTTTATTTCATGTTCCTATGAAAATGTATATACCATGCTCTCTGTCAGACAGTATCCGTACCTGTCACTTGTTCCCAGCTCTTCTCCTTGGAAGTGAGTAGCTGCACACAACCTCTGAAAGTGGTCAAAACAGTCTTGTTTTGTGGCCAGCTTTGAAGGAGAAGACTCATTCTAAATTGCTTGTTCTTTGAATCCTGCAGTGTCAGTAGCAGAGCTCTAACTAGGGCCAAAATTCTGTTTTGTTTTGTGTTCTTTTTTTTTTCCCATTCCTGAGCATTTATCACCAAGTGGGTCAGAGGTGTGGGTTACACAGCTAGGGGAGGTTGTAGTATAAGATGGAAACAAAAATCATTGCTGTGATAAAAACAATCTTTTGTTCAACCTACAATCACACAATATTAAAGAAATTATGTCTTTTCGAAGCAAATGTGCAGTGACTATTTTTTATCCAACTGTGGTGAGGCACTGTTACTTTCCCAACTAAATATAATTAGAACATATGTTGTTCAGCCTTAGCAACTTTAGTTTTGCCCGAATTAATGAGACTGTGAACTTCTTAACCAGAATTTAATATTGTTAGCTGACACATAGGCCCTTCTGTGGCTTCTAGTACTTATGTAATGATGGATGCTTTTGGAGAGTACCCCTGAAAGATGGGAAATTTCTATGCTTGCTCCTGCATATTCCTGCTGTCTCTTTTTTTATAGAGAAGACTTCGATCCTTTTCTGTACCCATAAAATCAGTAGTTTCCTCCCTGTAGACACAGTTCAGTAAAGATCTTGGATAGTGAACAGTTACATTCATTTCATTGTGACTATTTAAACTGAAATTTAACCTTGAGTATTAAATGCTTTGCTGAGTCTGGATTTGAGTGCGATGAGATGGTTGCAATAGGAAACAGATTGGCACTTTCCCAGGATTGTAGAGGTGTTGCTAATGTGTGCAGTTAGTTGTTGAGGATTTTGAAAAGGGAGGGACTAAAGCCAGCTTATCAGAAGATAAAATGCTTCTTTTTTCCATTTTCTCCTCATTGAGGAAGACCAGATAGTTAAGGGATGTGTCTTGAACTCTTCCTAGCTCTACCTTATGTAGATTTTGGATTGGCAGGAAGTTTTGGTATTACCAGTCAAAATAATAGGCTGACAAAGGACTTACTACATATTGTTTCAGAATTCTAATTATGGGGGGACAGAAAAAAAAAAAAAAGAAAAAAAAGTTTTCCAGCATCCTGTTTCGACCTTTGAGTACCTGATGTTTTTTGTACATCTATTTAACTTTTTTGGCATTCCAAATGTCTCTCTTCTACTTCCTTTTTATAAAATCGGATGGAAAATAACTTACCATTTCCTTGCTCCTTATGTTTAAATAATTGCTTTTTTAATTGTTAATTTTGCCTTGTATTTGAACTTAAACTGTTTCCTTTGGGCTTTTGAAACTCTAAGGAAATCCTTGTTTTTGCAAGAACAGCCTTAACTGAGCTATACAAATGTGTGTACAATGAAACTTCTTTTATATCATTCTGTTCCTACATATGTTAAAGATGAAGTTTCCCCTTCATCTTTAAGTAGGTGATGATAGTGCCTATATGACATGTACATATACACAGACACATAGACATGTAACTTCTAACTTATGTAACTGTCTCTTAAATTCTTACATGAACTGTCAGTCCTATTGTTCCCTGGAAGCTGATTTTCTTTTATAGCTGAAGTCTTGCTAGAAGATACAGTAAAACGAGATTACAATTAGATTTCCTCTAAGTAATCGGTATGGATTGACTATTGCTGAAGGCAGTTTTATTTCCTGAACAAAAGAAATGTGACTTTTTCTGTTTGGGTTTATTAATGTGACTACTGTAAATCAGAAAGGCTTAGTTTGCCAAATGCAGTGCAGCTATTTAATACTTAGACGAGACATACTGGAACAAATGGCAACAAAGCATTTTGCAAAAGTAATCATGATGCTGAAATCAAAAGTCTGTGTTATCTCTTATTTAGGCTTTGATATTTTATGACCAGAAGAGATATTTTGGTCTTCAGAGATGGTTATCATTTATTTAGAAAACTCATATGTGATTTGACGGGGAGTGTTTATTTCAGTTGTGACTTGATTTTCTTTTACTGTCACCTTCATAGATGCTCTGCAACTTGCTGTCAGTCCTTCTGGTATAGGGAAATGGGGTAAGGAAGTAGCTGAAGAAATCTTCTAAGTTCAAGGAGGTAAAGTGCAATAAGCATTTCAGTCTAATCTTAGCACACTGGAAAAAAAAGAGGACAAATCCTCAAAATTACATATTAGGAGAAAAAATTGTAGTTTCCATAATAAAACTACTTTGTGGGAGTTGTTCTGATTAAATCAAGCTTAAACAATTGGAGTTTTGAGTTTCTGTAGAACAGGCTACCAAAGGGGATTAGAGAAGGTCAGGTTTTAACAATAGCTCTATTGTTCAGATACTTATTTAAGCTGGCGACAACTGGCCAGTTTTGGCAATACAGGACATCAGTTGTGGACAGTGGGCACTGGAAGCGCTGGTCCTGGACTGAAATAGACTGACTCACACCACTTTTTCCCTATCAAGTGCCTCTGAAACAACAGATGTGCTGGAACAACGGTAGGAAGGAAAGTGTGCTGGCAATCTGGATGTATGTTTGACTAGGGAAGGAAGCTGGATAATGAAAGAAGAAAAAAGACTCGAGGGAAGTGAGCAGTGGAAGTAAACAATAATAAAAAAATAAAAGAAATGAATCTTGGCTTTCTCACAGAGCCGTGAGAAAAAGCTGCAATAGAGTAACTTCACAAAAAACTGCATTTGACAAAGGTGTAATTTTTTTCTCCTCCCCTTTCTCTGTTTAGAGCGATAACCTTATTCAAACTAGCAAATTTCAATGAAAATTATAATTCATGAATCTTTGGCTTACCTATTAGTTTTCTTATAATGGAAGACAGACAGACAAACTCTTAAGTCCCTGCTACAGCAGGTCTTTTAAACCCTCTACAACAACAGAAAATGGTAGACTTTTTTCTTATCTAAATAATTTATTAGAGGGTGGCTCTTAGCCAAGGAGTCAGTGAACAAAGCAGTGCATCACAAAGAATTGTTTATACTTGTAATCCTTTTATCAATAACTTTTTGACAGTGGTCTGATTGAACAGAAATATGTAGTTGCATAAAGAGCATTTCAAATACAGACTTCTTGATCTGGGTGTTCAGAAGCAATATAGTAGCATACCTCCTCAGGGTTTTTTTTGAGTTGCGGCCTGTAATTTTGGCAATTTACAAGGGCAAAAGAGATGCTTCCTTCCATGTTTAGCTACTCTTTTGAAAAGTGTCTTGTAACAGAACACCAGCACCTATTTGGTTAAAATAGAGTTCACAGCTGGCTGAAGCATTTCAACCAGATCTATCTCAGATTAGAAAATATGAAGAAATGAAAAATCCAGCTTTTCTCACCAGCTTGTGACAGCAATTAGTCAAATTTCCTTATAATTAACACAGTCAAATCTGACTTCATTGGTTCTATTTCCTTAATCCAGTTCCCTCATAGGCTTTCTTAAGTAGTCCTTTGGAGAAGGAATTTTGGAAGTAGGAGGATCAACTCAACTGTAGTGTTGTTTGAAAGGGGATGATGATTTCCAGGATTATTCTCTCTCCTAATTGATTTTTCTTTTCTAACAAGGTCTTTTGCATTGTATATGAAATACTTTGGTTGAGAACAGTTTACTTTTTGCTTTAGAGAAGTGACAAGATTTAATCTGTAGTTCCATTGAGGGAAGAAAATGTCAACAGAAATTTTACTGAAAACAAAAATGGTGCTTTATCACATTGTTGTAGCAGCTGCCTGGACAGAAGGGTCTGACATTCTTTTCTGTGCAATGTTACTCTTTGAGTGGGGAACAGTGACAGGAATAGCCACACAATTTGGCATAATTGGTTTTTATTCTTATGTTGAGAGATGAGTATGGGGTAATTGGAGAACCTAGGAGTACTGAGTCACCTTTTCTGAAAATTCTTCTGACAGAAGAGGTAGCCTTGGTTCAGACACCTGAATTACATATGTACGTTTCAATTATGCCAATACCAGTTACCAGTGAATTTTTCTCTGGCATGCGTATATTGGGACTGTTAAGGAGTTGTGGCTGGCAATAGCTCGCGTCAACCACCAGATACTGAGCCTGCTAGCTTGCAGACTTAATTACAAATCCATGGTTTACTTTTGCAATCTGTTCTGCTCAACAGTGCTGGGACTGGTGATAAGTCTATCAGTTTTCACTTGGTCACTAACACAGTACCAGCATTAAATTCTAAATGGCAGTCTCTCTGTTTGCTGTCTGTGCTATCTGTGATAAAACATTAATCATTTCCAGGTTCCATTCAAACCCATTGATAGAAATTGCGAAATGTAATTTAGCTTTGAGAATAGAATTAATGTTTTCTAATAGCTCTAAGCTATTCTATGATTTATTGGTTCCACTGCTTGAGGGTTTTTATAATCTAAATTAGTGATTACAGATGATACACAACATTGTGTATCATAAATAGGAATTATGTGTCTGGTGAAAACGATAATGGGGTTTTATACCTTGTATATGTATTAGTACATTCAGTGGTATATTAAAGCCTGTTTTAGAATCAGAAGATAATTTTGCCCAAGTCTAGATCTTCCCAGCTCATTCAGTCAGTGAATCTGCTGCTATTTACTGGTTTTCTTCTAATTTGATAAATACGTATTGCATCAGAACATCATAAAATCAAAGGTACACCTGTGGAATCTCGTTTTCTATGATACACTCTCCTTTACAGCATGCTGCTTATTTTTTGCTTGGTTTTGAGGAGGCAATTAAGACTATAATACTGCTCATGACTTCTGAGGGAATTTTAGTCTAGTGATTGATTGGTGATGAATGTATCCAACAGTTACGTCTGTGAGGATTATGTTAACATAGCCAAGTCCACCATTGGAAGACACCTTTGTAAACATGGAGAAGGTAAAGTGATCATCTTTGTGGATAATTGAAGTTTCATATGCTTTTATTATTTTAGTGTGCTGTTACTTTTCTTTCCTGACCTGAATTTCTCAAATTTCTGCCCTGGAGAGTAGATAGACAGTATTGGGCTGCTCTTTCTGTCATCACTGCATTAGTAGGCTTCCATAATCATTCTCCAAAACCAGCGGTTTTGAAAGGATCTTGCTTTCATAGAAATTTAAAATCAAAGAATGGTATGGGTTGGAAAGGGCTTTCAAAGGCCTTCTAGTCCACTTTTTCCCTGCCACGGGACGGTACACCTTCCAGTAGACCAGGTTGCTCAAAGCCCCATCAAACCTGACTTCGAACACTTCTAGGGGATAGGGCATCCACAACTTCTCTGTTGCCCCAAAGATGGCATATCCATAAGTTCTCTGCAAATAAGCATGATTGCGTTTTGAAGTTGTCTGAAACAATAGACTTGTAATAGCGATCTGTAAATTCTGCCTCTAAGCCTTCATTAATTTATTTAAATTTAAATCTTAGAAATAGCCGATGTTAAAGTCCCCCAATTATTTCTTGTTTTTCCTTTTTTTCTTCATAATGTGAAGGTATGCAATAAAAGTGAATTTAAGTAGAATTAATGATACAGTGATTTTTGGTAGAAAAAAATTATACTGTGAAAGAAAGTATTTTATACCGAACACTGCAAATCAGCGTATATTTCTTATTTATGATGTATACACCTAATTATAGAAAAACTCATGTTAGAGAAGGCTTTCAAGGAAATAAGGAAGTAATTTATAACCTTCCTCTTAGAATTTTTAAGTCACTCAGTGTGCATGGTGATGACCATTTATTATTACTTTTACCATATAAATACTTAGATAAAGAGAAATGTGTGCCAGCAGTGAATTGAATAAACCCCCCAATTGATCAATAATTCAATTTACTTTAGAATTTCTTTAGAAAATATAGTGGTATTAATCAGGAGAGAATCCTTCAAGTACAGAATTTGATTTTCTTAGTGGAAAACCAGTTTGTTTTATCAGAACCTTAAGGTCTTTTCCCCCCTTTCTCTCCCAATCATACAATTTTTCTTTCGCAGTAAGGCCAAATCAGATTTGTCTGAAGCAGTAATTGGTGATTATCTCCTAACTGCAAGATATAGTTGAGCCTCTTTGGTTAATCCTATCTTGCTTGCCATCTATAGTGAGTCAGAGCCAGGCAAAGAAGAGAGAAAACTTGAAATGTGATTTCTAAGATCATTTTTCCTATGAGGTGTAATTATGTCCAAGAGCTCTGCAAATTGCAGAGAGAATGGCAATTGGACCTCATCAAAGAGATGTGAAATGGTTGGGGTACAGAACGACTTCCTGCTTCAGCATAAATCCTTATTTCTGTGGCATGGCAGGAGGGAACCCAGGTTGTGCTTTTTTAGCATGGAAAAGTAGAAACCCTTGGCTTTTTATTGCTTTGTAAGCTTTCTTCTGCACTATTGCATAACATGTTCATTATTTGGACTAATGAAGTGTTACAAGATGAAATTTACCTAATGGAAAAAATCCCTACTTTATTTTATACAGAAATTGAAAATGAAGAGTGAGGATTATTTATGTTTATGCGGTGTTTTACATTCTATTAAAAGCCTGGGTTTTACTTCACACTTGAGGAGGGTCTTATGTACACAAAATATTTATTATTATTATTAATAATAATTATTATTTAATTTTACTGGGTACTCTAATAAAAGTTACCCATCTCTCACTTCAAATCTTGACTTGCTTGTTTTAGTCTTAGCATCACTTTGTCACAGATGACAGTTTCTATCAAAGTAAGTCTCTTCTGAGAGATGCTGGGAACCTTTAAAGTGACCTCAGTTGGAGCCAAGGGAACGATTTATAATTTTATTAGCGAAGTCTTCTCCTAGAGAGAGCTTCACTGGATGTTTCATGGGAAAATAAATGCTTTAGAAGTTCAGCCACTAGCTTGCTCTTTCACTCATATGTACCAGGAAACCCCTGCACCCTTAGTGCCAGGCTCTTGGCTCCTTGGCTAGAGCCCCACTGCTGTCAGAGCAATCTTATGCAGTGTGGGAAGAGAACAGCAAAATGGTAATGAGATTGTGATTTCACAGTCTATGAATTCATTATGCATCCTTTAGCTAGTCTGTATTGCTTTCAATTTTGGAGAGTAGATCAATATGACAACTTACGTATCAATCTCTAGGTAATGTTGCATGAAACTAATAACTTTTTCATAAATTACAGATATTTATGCTTTTTGTTCTTGTAAAGTATTTTTACAGTATTTTTAGTAATACTGTGGTAGAAGGAAGATTTTTTAATATGTCTTTCATATACAATTTTGTTATTGAGAAAAGAAAACCAAAAACCATAAGCTTCTTCCAGAGCTTTCCCATTTTCAATTTGCCGTACATTTGAAATGTTTTCTTAGTCTTATGTCAGCAGAATGCTTTGTTGTTCTACATATTGCTGTAGAAAATATACTGAAAATCTCTGCTACCTGGTAAAAATCTATTAGGTGTTTCTAAAAAAGCAGCTGACAGATTAGGACTGTATCTCTTATAGTTGTATAATACAGTAAACTGAATTTTCAGGCCACTGGCAAATCTTGTGTATGCTACTTTGTGGCAGTCCTTAAATCCTTTCTGTTGTCAACTAAGCAAAAGCAAAGCCTCTAAAAAAGCTGTAGCACAGCATTTGTGATTTGACCAAATCCTATACTTTGTGTGTTTGGTGTGTTGCCTAAGAGTGCTGGGATGCAGCCAGCCTCAAACACTCTAGGTCTGCAACGCTAACATAGAAACATTCACATCATCAAGGTTATATTAAACAGAAAACACTTAAGGGAGTTTGTGGAAAAAAAATCCCAAAACTTTTTGGCTTGAAAAATATCAGAGGTTTTTTTAGTATTAAAATAATATCACAATTTAATTTCTTAATAGTTATTAATATTTTAAGCCTAAATAAGTTTATATTATTTTCTTCCCCTGTTCTTTTGATCAACCAATATATAATTAAATGTATGATATACTGGAGATCATTACAACCCTAAGAACTTAGTCAAATTTTGCACAGGCAGTTCTGGTCAGTACTTATGTTGCTAAGTTTGTATTGAGTGTTCACTCAGGTTGTCATGTAGTAACTGTTGAATTATGCTCAAAACTGGACAAGTAAAATATCAATGCAAAATAGTTTTTAAAAAGGATTTGCTGCTGTGGTTTTTTGTTTTATTTTGTTTTATGTTTGGCAGGGGAGTGGGTTATGCCAACAGAAGAGGATGTACTAACTTTTCTTGTCCATTCCTGAAATATGAAAGGTGTAACTGACCAAAGGATACATGAACAGTGCATGCAAGATGGTGCTTGCTTTAGCAGGCACTTTATTTTCACAGTTTTCTGAATGACATTTGAGAACAAAAACACATGGAGGTTAACATCTCAATCTATTCATGCTTTCTGCTCATGGTGAAGATCTTGCTTTTAGCCATGTGTTTGGTGGTGGCAAGCAACTGTCAGTTCATTGTGTGGGATGGTACAGTGGTGTGAGCACCGACCTCGTGCATGACGTTCTCTGACTAATGCTTACACCTGATGAGCTCTAGTCAATGCTGTGTGCACCGTAATGTTCAGGTATAAGAATGAAAAATAAGTCTAGGTGTCCTTAATTTTCATTTTCTTGCCTTGCACTTCTTGCTTTCACACATGACAGTAAGATTCCAGGTTCCTTTTTACAAAGTGTTTAGCTACTGATTGTTTGCAATCTATTTTCATTTTGTCTTGGACAAAATTGCCGTAGTAGAGAGGAGGCTGTAACTTAGGAGCTGTCAAACACAGGGGTTTTGTCCTTAAAAGACAAAATATTAATAATCAATACAACTTGTTTAGGCCAAGAGGCTATGACAGTAATCATATTTTTTTCTGATTTTTAGTAAGCAGTAAACTGTCAAATTTTCTGGAAAAATATTTTCCTTCTCGGGAGACATTTTTAGTGCCTAAGCAATATAATTACCGCTCTTCAAAAGAATGAAGTTTTGTTAATTGAGTAGTTGTACTGAGAATTGCTATGTGAGATCCCCCCACAACCGCCCAACAGATGGTTGTAAAAAGACACAGGGCTTTCCCTTCCCTCCCCGCCCCCCGTATTAGATAAAATTTGGAGTTGATGTAGAAGGAGTAGCAGACAAATTTCTGATCTTTTACTGTATCTTATAGTTCCTGCAAGTCTGTCAAAATGAAATTTCTGAAAATGAGTAACCATTATATAGCTTCAAGCTAATTTTAGGGGTAGAATAGTAGCATGCTGCTTTCAGCATTTCCATTTCCAATACTACTGTGTGATGATGCATGGTGCATCTGGCTTGCGAGGTCAAAGCAACTAATTTTCTGTTGATCTGGGTTGTAGGTTGGCTATTTAGAAGTAATAACAAGATTGAAGTAAGTTGTCTGGCCAAGAAACGTTGCCATTACTAGTTGTGTGTTTGCAGATTTGGGGAATGGATATGCTCATGGATATTTTATGCTGCAGAAGATATACATGTGAAAAAGTAACTACTTGATTTGGTTATTTGAAATCTGCATTCTTATTTCTTACTTAGTTACTGAAGATGGGCTTCAATTTAATTGTTTGAATTTTCAGTTTCATGTAATACAAATCTCAGTATTGTTGTAATTGTGGTTTCTTTCTGTTCCATTCAGAAATCAATGATGAGATGTCTTTTTTTGGTTTTTTTTTTTTTTTCTTTTTTTCTTTTTTTTAAGTTAGTCATTAGTATTCACAGCTCTATCAGACTGCAGTTCAAACTCTTCACTTGTTTTTGTCACAGAAGATGTTGGAACAAGGTTGCTAAGAAACATTTAGCCACACTCACAATGGGAGATATCAGGCTGTTCTGTGTATTCACCTGCACATGCAGGGTAGAAAATTGAATTTCTCTACTGATTATGTTAATTCATTGCAAGTTTGTTTTAGCAGTAGTATGCTTAAAAATATGAAAATAAGCATTTTCTTTCAGTAAATATAGTAGGAAAACATGGAGTAAAATAGCAACTCTTTTTAAAACAGTGATTTCAAAATCTGAGAGCTCTAATACGCTTGTATGTCCTCCAAAAAGAGATTTTAACTGTTGATGGCTGAGTTAATATAGGGATTGTCTTTTATTGACAAGTTGCATGAATTGGAGATTATTTAATGATCTATTTAAATTTTTTTGTAAGTTCCTGGCTTTAGTCTTCTGTTCAAGATAATATGTCTGTTTGACTAGCAACAGCAATTATATTTTTCCCTAATCTAGTGAAATTCTTGATCTTTTGAAGACTGGCCTAAAAATAAACCAAGTTACTCAAGTTACACAATTTTGATCTTTTCAACTATGAGTGACTTGGCCTATTTTTAGGCCAGCTGTCATTGTACACTAATGTGCTGGAAAAGATAAATGTAGCTTTTTATCACTCTAACTTCTAAGCACTGTAATTATTATACTTATTAAATATGCTGGAAATCCATGTATTTCCTCATGTGAGTCTGGAATAGACTTTAGTATCTTTTCAAGAGACCTAAATATTTTATATCACTGAGCTCCTACCACTCTCTTTAACACACAAGCTGTTGTTTTGCGGGTTGTTGACGTGTGACCCTGCTTTATTTTCCTTACGTTATGCTGAACATATCCTATTATATCCCGAAGAGCAAGAAATTAGGTTAAAAGTAAAAACTGCAAAACTAAGTGTTTCTATAAAGCTGTAAAATGCTTACGGTTAACTTAAACAATAAAACAATAGAAAATAATTCCTGTATCAGTGTCAGTCTAGTAACAGAGCAATAAAATGGCAATTGTGAATAAAGAGGAGATAATTTAATTCTCATGTTAGTTTCCACTATAATTTTAATAAAAATCAAAATCAAGTAGTATAATTTATTAAAGTATATGTTGCTAATGAGTGAATTATTCTGATTACTGTAAACTTAGATATATTTAAACTGTGTCCTTGTCCAAATTTGTTGCCTGCTTAAAGAAATTGAATCTGGATTTTCACATATAAGATAGGTAAAAAAACCTTCAAAACAAAATATCCCCAAACTACCACAATAACTAATACAGAATGCATCTTTTGGAGTTGTGAATGGAAAATGTTTGGCAGAGCTTTTTTATTTGTTATGAACATAGCATAGAACTAAATAGGAAATGGTATCTCTAGTACTTTATAGTGCCACCATTGTCTTCTGTAGCTTCTCTTTAGATTGGGTATGGGTCACAAGAAGAAATGAAGATGACTTATACTATCACAATCACTTCTATATTTTTATGTTGAACACTACTTCACATTGTGAAACAGGGTTTGTTATATTATTTTAGTTTGACTACACATTGATTTCGTTGTCTGTACAGTTGATTTCTTTTCCCACCTCGTGCCACTGTCTGGTCATTGTTAATGGCTAAATTACACCAATATTTGTATTCTGCAGATATCTGGACAGTTTTCAGTTTCTTGTTAGGAAATAATATTTAGAAAATATATACTTATGATACTACAAAGATAAAACTACTATCAGGTCAACCAGGTAACATGGTAAGGATCCTATGATTTCCTGAGAAACAGCAGGGAGAAGAGGTTGCAGGAAAGCAGGTAGGCTATATTCCTGTGGTAAGAACAGATGAGCCTGTTACAGTGGCAAAGTAAAATGTGCATTCTTAGTTACACCCTTATGGTGAAATTTAAGTATTTGTAGCAGACAAGGGGTATATGCTTGGTCAGTAAAACCAGCTCATCTGTGGAGTTCTAACTCACTTGTCCGCAGTAGTTTAATTGTGTCCATAGCTAATGCAGCCCTTTCTGTGGCTGGGGATAAATGACTGGGGGGAAATTGGAGATTTCTTTTTTTTTTCACTCGTTAGTTTTGCAAATATGCAAGTTATTTTTGTGCTTAGCAGCAAATGCTCCTTTTCAACAGAGTTTTAGTTAGATCGCTGCTTATTAGTTCTGCTGACTCGCTGCTTGCTGAGCTACTTTTGATGCAGACCTGCTAAGTTTTACAATGTTTGTAATACTTCAGACCTCTTGGAGCAGGAGGGCAATTGCCTCTTAGAAAGGAAATAAGAATTGAAAATAGTAGTAATTTATTCTTAATAGTATTCCTTAATATCAAGAATTGTTCCAGATTAAAATGAAGCTAAATTGCAAATTACGAGCATTCTCTGCAGAAGGGAGACCTTAATGTAGCTCTATGGGTGTTAAAAGAGTATAATTTATAGCTGTTAAGTGTCTTGAGATAAATAAATTCCTGTGTCTTTTTCTGTAAAAAACTATGTTAGGTTGTTCAGATTGTGTATTAAAACAGGATTAAATCCAGGATTAAAACCATCCGTATTGCTAACTGCTAATAAAAGTCCACTGAAAAGTTGTGTTCTGAATGAGATCCCAGCAGAAAATACAACATCTTCTACACTTCTTAAGAAGATGAATTCTTAGGGGAGAGCCTGTGCATCAGGTAAGGCACAGACATAGGGAAGCAGTAAAACCAAGAGGGAAGAGAGTTGAAAGCTCTCTCATTTTCTTCTGAGTTGTCTGTTTGCCTCCGTTTCTTTCTCACAAGTTGTGATTTTTGTGAGTTCCTATGGAAGGTGGGTGGTAGGTCATACATGCGGGAGAGTTCTGTGTCTGTTTTAGGAATGAGAAGCGTCCGATAATGAGAGCTCAAGAAACCCTTTGCAGTAGGAAATTTGTGTGTAAAGGCTATGTTTCTGTTGCTGAAGAGGAGAAACCAAAGGAGTCAGTATTTAAGGTGGAAGGATTTTAAGGTCTTAAAGAATGTTGGAAAGATTTAATAGATTTTTAATGAATGTTTTCCCCTGCAGAAATTTTTAAACTAGATCATGATGTTTAAATCTAGGGGGCTTTATATTGCTAGGTATATTATATATATATTATAATTATAATATATATAATATAGGTATATATATTTTATATATATATATTGCTAGTCACTGTCTTGAGCCCCCAAATCATGTATTTGTGCTAGAGAAACTCTCTTTTTCATGTGCACACTAATACCATCTCTTTTTCTTTCTTTTTTTTTTTTTTTTTGTCTCTAATGCATGAGTTAGTTTGGAAATGGAGTTTATTTTAAATGCTAATTTGGTATCATTATCATTATTCAAGATACCATTCTGAAGTAGCTTCTGTATTGGTGATATTTGGGAGCTTTTGCTGTAATGTGCCTCTATATGAAACATGTACATCTTGTACATCCAAGGAGTTACTTAATTCACTTTGTTTTGTGACACATTGTTTTTGAGGGAAGCCAGTCTTTGTTTCTAAAATAATATGTTGTTTCTGGGTTGGGATTTTTTAATTAGTATTTTAAAATTTATTTCTTTATTTATTTAGCAACATTATGGTGAATATGGTTTTTTGTGTTTTTCTTTTTTTTTTTTTTTGTATATCCTGTTTGTCTAGGAGGGTGTTAAACCAATAAAATTTGCTGTAAATTTCCTTATGACATGAAAAAAAGGAGCATTAACTTGTACATTTCCCCCTCATACACATTTTTCATTGTATGGAAGATTTATGGTTGGTAATATGACCCTGTGAGTTGAGGCACTTGCTGCAAAGCAGGATTTCAGCACCTAAAGCAGTAGGAATGATTGGAATGCATGTTTTGCATTTTGATTTCCATCCTGTAATGTTGACCTTTAGCTTCTCTTCATTTTTGTCATGTTTGCCTTTTTTTGTGCTTAATGGGTATCTGTGTTGCTTTTTCTTCATATTGATAATGGTGTTCAGTTACTTCTGACTTTGTTCACTGGAGAGTTAAAAGCTTTAAACCTTGATTAAATGCCATGTTAGATGTTGGATTATTATTAATAAACCCACTGCTCAGAAGTCATGCTTAAATCTAAGTATTCTTTATGTTCCTCTGGTACCATTGACTATATTCGGTGTGCATTTCTGGTGCTGCCTTGATTGCACAGACTGAAATGGGAAACATTGTGAAAACAGGGAATATTGATTTTTCTTCTAGTTAAGCAATGGTTTTCCAAGTGACAGAGCTCAATTATATTATACTGGTTATAGGACTATTTAACGTACGCCTTTTTAGTGAAGTGATTCTGTCCAGTAATGTCCTGTATCTTAATTAAGCCAATATTGTGAGAGCAGTTGGATAGAACATACATTTGAAAATGTAAATGTCAAGTATATTGTACCAAGGCTTATCTGTTAAATACTGCAGGGTTACAGCCCAGATAGGGCTGCTGGGAGTAATAACAATTGTTCAGCCTTTTCTTATTCTGCTGTTGCTGTGTAATTAGATCATGCGTTGTCCGTTTAGTAACTGCTGGAAAGCGCAAATTAAAGTAAGTTAGAAGTGAATGTATGAACATTAAATTTTTAATTCCTGAGTTGTGGTAGGTGCTCTGTGTAAGGTCAACCTGCAGGCCTCTCACAGAAGTCTTGGCAGAAAATTCAACTTAATGTTAAGAAAAATGCTGAGCGAGAAGAAGCATCTTTTAAATGGCAAAGACAGCTCTGTCACTTAAAGAAATTAAAAGCACTCTTCAAAATAGGTGAGAAGCTGGCAGTGTGTAGTGCAAGCATGGTTTGCCTTTACATAGAGTTTGTGCCCTGTATATTCTTTATATTTTGAGGTATCCTGACCTGGCGCTGCTTGGGCATATGGATCTCTGTGTATGTGTGTGAAGAGGAATCTCCACACACACTTTACTCGTGGAAATTACTCACGCAAGCAGTAAGTAATGATACATCCATGCCCTGGTTGGGAAGTACTGTATAGATTTAGTTAGGTGGGTTGCAGTTTCTATATTGATCTAAAACCATTGCAAATAAAAATAAAATTAAAATTAATGGCAGTAGGATCTCATTAACCATGTGTTTTTGCATTGATTTATTGATGTTAAAAGCTTCCAGCTCTTACTTTCCTTCTCTCATCCACAAGTAGCTATCAGTGCTACCAGTGCCAGGTAGTCTGTACATAAAGCAAATGTACATATAGAAATGAACAATCACTGCTGTTAACTGTATCTGTGCAATGCAGTCATACTTCTGTATAGCTGGAAATATTTCAGTAGTTTGGGAAGAATATTCTTTCTCAGTTTGCATGTTTCTGCTTCCATTAAATAATGAGCATGGTTCTGAGTTTTAAAAAATGATTAGGACAATGCTTTCTTCATGCTAAAGGTACCATAGGAACAGTTTACCACTTCTTTCAGAAATGTTTTAAGATTAGATAAGAATGCACTGGTATAGTGTGCTGTTCCAGTCCAGGGTGACAGTGCGAAGGACATAGCGTGCATCTTCCACAGTAGCAGTTTTGTATTCCACTTTTTGTTTTCCTGCCTTAGTGTAGGCAATTCTTAAATGTAGAATATGAAAAATTTCTTTGAAGTTAACAGAAGAAAGGAACTTATCTATAGTTGAGCAATCAAGATAAAAATATGACATGCTTTGTTTGAGGGATAAGTAAGGGGCTGTCCTGTTATCTCAGAGCTTCTGTGTTGTTTTGCAGGATGTGACCTTTTGGTTCTGCAAACACATGATAAGGGTATCTAGCTGTGATACTTTCTTAAAATAATGCATAGAGACTAGAGAGAAGAACAAAAACCAAAGGCTTCACCTTGTAAAGTTTGATGGCATTTACTTTCATGATAGCAGTACTTGATTGATATGTGTGTATGCCATGGCTGCCAAATGCTGATGGATTCTCTTTTGGCTGCTGCTCAGATTTGACAGATTTTGTTTGTCTGGATTGGTGAAAACTGTCAGCTGGGGCACACTTGTTGAGTGATCAATCTGAGTGTAAACCTTATATTTTGGGAAAAGGTTAAGAAACCAAACAAAAGCCACTACACCTTAGTCCACAAAGTTATTTTAGATCTTTCAAGAAGTTCTGTTAAATTATATGTGAAAACAAAATAGCATTTTCAGGCAGGTTAAAACCGGGCATCATCAGGATTCTCTTATCTCAGAAATATTAGTTAAGGAACTTCTGAACACTTCGTGATGGTTTTTGAGTCCCTATTATATTTATTTATTTTTTTCCAACAGAAAATTCCTAAAAATAAAGCAGAAGCTAATGAAGGTCCACAAGTTTATTGCTGCTTTATGATCATTCTTCTAAGAAAATGCAGCCAAATTTTTGTCCCTTGCTTTACCTAGGATATGAAAATATGTCCTTTGTGTCTTAAAAATATGATTAAGATCTATTTTAAGTATTTTTTCTTATTTAATGAATGTAACTGACTGTCATAAATTCATACAATTTCAATATTCACAAAAAAGAAGATATAAGCCAATTTAATTTACAACCAAGATTATTTTTATGTTTTGACATAGTGCCATCAATATTGATGTTATAAGAACATATGCTTCCCATATAGCTATATGAGCCACTGCTGAGCCATGGTGGATGGAATGTTGTTGCTTATGCTCTAACAGCTCTGTGGTTCGTAATCTGCTTTGCTGTCCTCCAGTTAAGCGAACATCCCCTCCTAAGCAAGATTCTCACTGATATCTTGCTACTACTCCACATGCACTTTGCACTGAAGATGTAGCTCTGCAGAGAAAATATTTCAACACAAACATGTTACGTGAAAGACATGTACCAAAAGTAACCTTTTAGTCTGTGGACTGATGTGGTGCTGTCCGATGTGAAGCGCACGCCCAAACTCTGTTGACCTTTTTGCATGTCAGGAGCTACCTATGCTAGGTGTCCTATTGAACTTGAATTTTCTGCACACACAGTATTCTACATGCCCATGTACATCAGGATTTTTTGCATACTTTCTTGTGCGAGTCATACTTTGTATGGTTGAGTTCTCCTCTCAAGAGGGAGCAATTTTCAGATTTTGAACTGGACTTTGGGTTCTGATAAGTTAATATTCCCAGCAGAATTGAAATCTGAAAGACATGGCTCCTGTAGCTTGATCCTACTGGCAGCTATGGTGGTCTTTGATTATCTAAAAACTCCTTTAACACTTTCACCTTGATAACTGAAGGCAAGAAATATTATTATGACATTACCTCATTAGATTTTTGCAACAATAACTTTCTGTTTTGTTGTAGATGCCAATCTTGGCTAGACCTTTCTTGCCTATATCCTGGTGAGTTAATGTTGTGAGGATTCCAGCAGTCACTGTCTCTGGGGAAGAAGGGTGGTGTGTGGCCTGAAAGGTTAGGGGGAGTGAGGCAAGGACAGGATGAGAAGGTTGTGGGTCCGTACATGTCCCTGTCAGTGTGGCAGTGGGGAGAGTTGGTCAATAAATTTTCCTTGGAAGTATTTCTTCTCATCTGCAGTTTTTATTTCTCCTGAACATTACTGAGGATACCAGACTTGTATTTCTGAAAATATTTGCGCCTTTAAATTACAGAGGTTTATTTTGAGTCTTAACATTAATGAAATTTTCTCTTGGGAGGTTTTGGATAGCAAGAGTAAAGAGCTAGTAAAGCTGAAACTCACATCTCTGTTGATATACGGGGATAAACGCCCTGTCTGGAAAATTATAAAACCATGATCTATTATAAAAAGCTTGAGGGATGTGATTTAAACTGAGCTATTCAAGAAAACTCAGATGGAAACAGCATTCATCCCTACTGAGTGTTGTATAGAGGGTGGCAAAGTAAAAAATTGGTCTCAGTCCATGAACTGTTGGGTAGTATGCCCTAATGTTGGTGTTAGCTCCTGTCTATAAATATTCTTGTCTTGTCTGTGCATGAGATTTAACTGGGAGATGTTTGGTCATTGTTTAGTTGCCACTAAGTGTGGAAATCAGCCAGTCTGAGTAAAACATAGAATGCTTATTAGGCAGACTAGAAATGTGCCAAGCTTCGTGTCTGATGGTGGTGGGAAGGCAATTGTTTCAGCTGCCTTTCACTGATGATCTTGTTGAAAAATTATGTAGAGTGTTTCCAAAGCAGTGTACGGTCTTCAGGAGATGCCAGTGTTTGAAAACTTGTACCTTTGCTTTTTGTCTGGTCTTAATTTTATAGTTATATGAGTACATATTATTAGAAATAGAAATATTTATTTTTAAAAAAGAGTGCTGGAATTTGAGGTAATTGTGTCCCACAGTCGGTTGTCATCTCTCTGGTACTGTTCTTTCTCTAACAAATGCCTGACTTACCTGTGGCTTACTTTTCTGTTTTATGAAATCTGGGCAATACCTTCTAACCCGCAAAAAAATATCCCCAGGTTGAATCAATCTGAAACGCACTGTTCAGGCTCACATACTGAGAGCGTCCTGGGAGCATGAATTGTACAAATTGATGCCATGCTGCCAGCTCGTAGTTGTCTGCAATGCATATTAGCTTTATTTTACGTACAAACCCATCTTTGCGTACATATGGCCAACAGAACAGTTTGTTTCTGAAAAACAGCTGAACCGTTACTGCTACTTGCTGAATCTGACCTAGAGAAGTCTCCTCCAGGCCCAAATTAGAGTTTCTTCAGTCTTGTTTGTGCCTGTGACATCACTTATACAGACCGTAGGCTGTACTGTAATGCCAAGTATGAAACAGCATCTTGCTAAGAATTATTTTTGCACAGCTAATTATAACATCTCAAGTAAAAAACATTTGTATTAATTTTCAGTGTAATCTTTAAAGTTTCACGTCTGTTAAATTTAATTTTATATGCAGATCAGCCCCAGCAGTAAATACTTTCTTAAACTATATTAACGCAACTTCTGATCTCCCTTTTCTCCCCACAACCTCCCTCCCTATTCCCATGTTTATATTTTGATGATGCTGTCAGGCACTTTTTCATCTATTTGCAAACTTCTACTGGATGGAAACTCTGAAGAAGTGTTTTGGAGACACATTGTGCTTTCTTCTGGTTAGTATGACCTAAGAAACTTTATTTCTTCTCACAGTTCTTAAAAGAAGCCTTACTAATTTTTTATCAAGTGCCTCTCTGTTAACCTTATTCACCCCTTGAAAACAGAGTGAATAGCTCATATTGACTTGGAAATAATGACTCATATTCTTCTGTACTTTTAATGCACTTTGTGAGTATCCTATGAATTTTGAATTCTGCAAGCATTAGAAGCAGCTTGAAGATTGAAATGTTTGCACAGGATAGGAAATGTGGGACCAGATTTCTGACATGCTGGGGCACGTGGTGTTGCTGTTTTGTTTTTCTTATTTGTGGTTTAGGAATGTGAAAGGTGATGTCCCCACTGAATAAAATGTAGGGCTGGATATGAAGAATCCGTGTTTCTGTCCTAGCTGTTACAGGTTCCTGGAGCCACTTGCATGGGCTTTTAGTATTAACAGCCTGTTACAGGCACTATCTTCAATCACAAAACATTGCATTGCCTTAGAATTCTAAATAATATAATCTGAATGTTTGTGTGGAGATGCAAACATCCTATCAAATAATTTTATATTAAAGCTTATCTGTATGAGAGATGGAACAGATATCTATGGCTTCTCAGTTACTGCCTAGCTTTCTGTCAGCAGCAGTTCGCATCTGAGTCCCACTAGTGCTGGGGTGAAGTTGCACATTTATACTATTGTGACAGCAGTTACAATTATTTGGGAGCAAATATAATTGTATTTGAGAGATCTTAATTTATAAGTTGAGTTTCAGTGGGTTCTGCCAGGAGTCTTATGTTATTCATTAAAAATTAATAGAAGACCAGGTCTTGGTTGTTAAAAACAAACAAACAAAAAAGATAGTGCAAGCACCAGTGATGGGTAGCCTTTCTATAAAAGCAATCTTTTGTGATCCTTTAGAACATTTTTCCACTTTCCTTGCTGTATAGAGAACTTTGGAGCTTCCTAGTGAAAATGCAGACCTCTTGGCAGCGAATTTATGCACGTTAACACTGCTTGACATTCATACTTCCTGTTTGTGGCCATATTTAGGGGTGGTTCACAGAACACCAAGTGATCCAGGGCTAGAGCTGAAAGGCCATCATTTTAGGCAGATTTTTTTTGAGTACTTGAGTGTTTCTGTAGTTTTGCTAAAGCAAAAAATGTCTGAAATTTTGCTGTGGAAAGAATGGGGTATGTGAAAGGAGAAAATAGGGTGCTATCTTGGTATGTTGTTATGAGATGATCAGCATACACATTTCTCAAGTCCAAAGATTTTAAGAAGTGTTTGATCATTATAGTATTGAAAAGGTCATAATCATGTAGCAGATCATGTACTTATGCCAAAATGTATTGCTGTAGATTTCCAAGTACTAGATTTATTAGGAGAGAAGGTGGACTTAGAATGAACTCTAAAAGATGCCTTGCGGGAGAAAGGTAAATAATGGAGGACTTTCAGAAGCACAGGAGGAAGCCAGTCTTCTGCCACATACACAAAGTTCAAAGTCCTGTTCTCAAAGTTGTTATATTATTTTGACTGTTTTATTTTGGACATTATTGACAGATAGCATAGAATGAAATTTATTGATGGGAAAAATTACAACCTTCTTTCATAAATTCGTTATAGCATTTTTCATGAATATGCCAGTGTTTGACACTTGCGTAAGTTGCTTTCCTGCAATTTTTGACTAAAAGCAAAGTAAATGTGGCATTAGGATTGAGTATACCTAGTAAAATGTCGGAAGTGTGTCATCCAAGTCCTATTTTCTCCTTTTTGGCAACTTAAAATAAAAAATTACCATTTGCGATTTACATAAAAGTGGTATGAGAAATGGCATAAAGGCTTTTTATTTCAATTTTTATTCCAGGAATATGATCAGGGTCCAATAAGTAGCCAGTGGGGAGAATTATAATGGAGGAATGAGTAGAAGAATCACATTTAATTCTTTATATGTAGCACATTCTAAACTATTTCTTTCTGGAAGGCCCCTGAAGTCAGTGTTTACCAAGCTTAAATGGCTAGTAAGCAAAAACTACGAGTGTTCAACAGCCTGTGGACCACATCATGTTTGGCTCTCTTTGTTGGCTTCAGTTTTAACTTCTCGACCTACGCTCTGAAGATCTTTTGAAGGTATCTTGAACAGTGCATTGCTACATGCTGTGTCTTGGGAAGCATAATGTGAATTACATGTTGTCATCTTGCATAGATTGAGGATAATTACATGCTACTTTCCTACAGATGTGGAAGTTTTCTGGATGCTTTCCATCTCCCTTGCACCCTATGGTATATTTGTTGTTTAGTAATTGTGGATTTCAACCTTTGTTTTACAGCTTTTGGCATGCTTGTTTCTTTTTTTCTTTGTAGAGAAACCAAAGAACCATTGGTTTAATAAAAGCGTTTTCAATAATTATACACACTGATGCACTTTCTTTTATTGTGGTATTAGTGATACATAACTTCTACTGAGTTTATCAATCCCAGTCAACCATAAAGATAAACTGAGGAGCTGTGATTTTTAGCAGAACATTTTGAAATATAAGCAAACTGAAAAATGACTGTTATTACAAATCGTACTTCTCTGCAGAGTTGGTATAAAGCCCTACTTAAATCTAATACATAAAATCACATTATGGATCATATGAGAGCATTTATAAATGTTATCCACATCTGTTGTATTTTTCTACTAGTGACATTTACTTCAGAAGTGCTTTTTTGTTGTTCATATGTGCACTTTTGGTAAGTGAGCAAAGTCAAATTATATTGCTATCTCATTTTTTAATCATTTATCTGCTTTTTTGGTGGTTGAATAAGAACCTCTATTAAACCATAAAGTAACAGTTTAAAGAAAAGAATGCACTTCTTCTGTTAGGTGCCATAGGAAGCATATCTTTTTCTAAAAGGCATCTGCTAGGTATGTTGAGAGTCTGTACTCCTTCCTTTGTTGAGCCATTTTCTTTCACAGCTATACTATGTTGGTGCCATAGAATGAGCAGCAATCCTTACTTCTCCCTCTTATACTAAACCAAAATACAAAATAAGCTTGTTTGGTGTAGTGTTTTTGTTGCTGCATAACTCCTTTTAGATCTAGGTTCATTACAAGCAGTAAAGCATTAACCAGCCAATGGTATGTGCCAACATTGTTGGCTTCTGGCGAGGATTTGGACATTTTTGGTCTTGTTTTAGAATTGCTATAGTTACATGTTTTCCATAAATATAGAACTACAGACTTACAGACTTGAGAGGAGAACCTTTTGTGTGGATGACCAAAGCTGTTGCTTGTGTAAGGCCTGTAGAAATTGTTGACTTCTGGATGTCATGATCCAGAGCAGCCCTGCAGAGAAGGACTTGGGGGTGTTGGTTGATGAGAAAATGAACATGAGCCAGCTTCAGTGTGCGCTTGCAGCCCAGAAAGCCAACCATATCCTGGGCTGCATCAAAAGGAGCGTGACCAGCAGGTCGAAGGAGGTGATCCTGCCCCTCTACTCTGCTCTTGTGAGACCTCACTTGGAGTATTGTGTGCTGTTCTGGTGTTCTCAACATAAAAAGGCCATGGAACTGCTGGAACAAGTCCAGAGGAGGGCCACGAGGATGATCAGGTGGCTGGGGCACCTCCCGTATGAAGACAGGCTGAGAAAGTTGGGGCTGTTGAGCCTGGAGAAGAGAAGGCTGCGTGGAGACCTCATGGCAGCCTTCCAGTATCTGAAGGGGGCCTACAAGGATGCTGGGGATGGACTATTCATTTTAGGGACTGTAGTGACAGGACAAGGGGTAACAGGTTCAAACTTAAACAGGGAAGTTTAGATTGGATCTAAGGAAGAAATTCTTTACTGAGAGGGTGGTGAGGCACTGGAATGGGTTGCCCAAGGAAGTTTTGAATGCTCCATCCCTGGCGATGTTCAAGTCCAGGTTGGACGAAGCCTTGGGTGGCATGGTTTAGTGTGAGGTGTCCCTGCCCATGGCAAGGGAGTTGGAACTAGATGATCTTAAGGTCCTTTCCAACCCTAATTATTCTATGATTCTATGATTTGCACCAGCACTGGGAGGTGTCTGGACCTTTAACCTTCACGTCATGGTGTGTAACAGCCCCCTGCCCACCTGCTGCAGTCTTTCCTTGCTGTTAGGTGGTGGGTTTGAAGACAACTAGGCTTCTAATACTTGTCTCTCCTCACTGTACTTTGCAGCACAGGGAGTTGTTTGTCGTCCTGACAGCTTTGGATGTGCAGCTTGTTTTCTGCTGTGGATGTCACCAATGTGGGAACCCAAAACAAGGGAACACTGGGTGATCCAGTATTTGCAAGAGACATTGTAGTTGTTTTGTTGAGGAGGATGAGCAAAATAGATACTCCCTGTGCTAATGCATCACTTTCTAAATCCTAATGTTAATGTTACTCATTAAAAATAACATATGCATTTACGCTAGTGGAATACTGATGAGGGAAGGGGTGGTGTGTCCAGAAGCCTGTCTTTTTTCAGTGTGTTTGAATTGTTCTATTAAGTATTTTATCTTTCTCTGTAAACCTAATTTCTTTAAATTTACATGTATTAAACAATCTCACATTGTGGAGTGTCTTTTTCTAGTTTCTTTAGTTTGTCAGGAAGCATTTGTATTGACTTTTACGTTTCTCAGTGCACAATCAATTTAGGGGAAATCGGTTGGGCCAGAGGTAAGCAAGTGTGAGAAAAGTTTAATTTGGTGAGCTTTGATGAATATTGTATTGCTGTTTATGGCCCGAAGCAAACATCATTCAATTTAATAAGTCTCATTCAAGTGTATAAAGTGGGATGTGGTTCAGTTTCTTGTTTTGTTCTTTTAGAGATGCATAGAGTTCAGTGTGTCAAATTGCATCTAAATTTAGGGCAACGCTCCCAGAATAAAAAGTATTTTTTTCCTCCTTTGGACTTTCAAGCAGTTCATAGTTACCTTGTATTTGTCCACTTTTCTTTTGCATTTTGTATAATATACCACTTTCACCCTGGGATTGCTTGGCAATTCTCTATTATTCAATCACTACACTGAGATTAAAATCTATTCTATAACTGAAAGGTATTTCTATCTGTGATACTTGCTTTGTATTTTAATGCAGCCTATGTTTTAGGATGAAAATATAGTTGCTTTTTACTATATTAAAAAAGCCCTAATAATACCAGTGTTGATGATGGGTGGTGCTGTTAGGAATTGGCATATACAAGAGAATCTGTTAATTGTAAAATAAACCATGTTCTTTTTAACTAAATGGCTGGGCATATTATATCCAGGGGGAGGGAACAGTAAAAAGGGGAGACAAATGTTTCAAAAACTTATGAAAAGTCAGCATTCATAGAAACATTAATACCTTCTTTCTTTTTTTGTGTGTGTCACAGTCAATACATCAGCTTTCTGTTTTCAGACATCTTATTTTTGCCATTTTGTCTTGGTTTTATCTGACAGTTGAAATCCTTCATCTAAGAAGGGTGGATGCATGCAAAAGGACTATGTGACTGCTCTGTATCAATGGGATTTCTGTTTGGCTTGTTTGCAGTGGAATACTGAAAGCTTTTTCAATATTTTTCTTGAAGTTGCTGACTGTTTATTTGTGATAAGGCGGTTTTGCTTTTTCTTGCAGATCTGCAAAAGGCATTTTGGCTAGCTAGAGGATAGTATGCCTAGAAAAATTAGGGACTTGAAGAAGTTCCTTGTTTTTTTAAGTAATCTTATACTCCTAAAGGACAAAAAATTTACATGAGAAAAAAAAAAAAGGACATAAAGTTCACAAGTCAGTGGAAGATGGTGAAACAGAAGAAGAAAAACTGTGGTGTTTGCTGTTAGTTGAAAAGATTCATCAAAGTTGATTTTCTTTAGCCAAAATAGTTCGTTTATACAGAAGCTTAGAATAGCTGCATTTCCTTTGAAATTTTCTCATAAAAGTGTGTGCAGGGGATCTCTCTACATGTATACAAATTCCTGGTTATTTCTTACATTTAAACATGTTCTGAAATAGGATGGCTGCTTAGATTCTCGTTAAGTTTTATCTGTAAAGTGGAAACAGTAAACTAGAACCAAAAGCAAATGATTTTTCTAGAGCAAGTGTGTCACAGAAATTGATATTCAGAAACTTCTGTTGAGCTTTAACTGGACTCCTGTGTCAAATCTGAGCAATAAAGAGCTTGGTTATGGATGAATGTTCATCAGTTTTCTCCAAGTGAATGAAGCCATTTGTATATTGTGAATACTGAAATATCAAATTGTGCTGAGGTTTTTTTTGTGTGGTTTTTTTTTTTTTCCTGCTAGGTGAGCTGAAATTACATGCTCAAAATGGAATTATTCTAGAGATATGAAATACACAATGGGTCTTTCTCCTGTTTCAGGTGAGAACCATACTGGTGCTGATTCATTTACTTGACCATTAGACTGAGTGCATTAATCACTTCGCTGTCCTGAGGGCATGATTTGGAAGCTAGGGAGCACCCACGTTTGAGGATCTCCACTGGGCTGTAGGTGCAGCTTGCTGTTGTGTGTGGACCACTGCACAGAGGCTTCTTCTTTATACAAACCAATGTCTGATCTCATCCCCCTGGTGTTTTTAATTAGATCTACCTTTAAGTGTAATATTGTTCTGGTGGGAGGGACAAAAGAGAGAGTATTTTATTAAATTACAGTGTAAAAGTGCCATCTCTCATGCTACTCTGCTAAAATAAAATTATCAGATTTTTAATGTTCATGTGTCTGGCCTGTCTTATGAAACACGGTATAGTTTTATAGACTCTATTCTTGGTTATATGGAGACAGAGTGGAATGAGCATTTTTTTGTAAATATAAGATAGATTTGAAAGAAGTCAGTTTATTAGTTATATATTGGTATATATGAGGTCACCCTAATTATAGTCTGGATTGGTAATGCCTTAAGTGTCTTGCTTTTTTGTTTTTTATGTGTAAGGTTTGGGGAAAACTCATGAATTTTAATTGGTTGTGAAAATAGATTTCGCCGTCCTTGCACACGGCTCTACCTTTGGGTCTGTTTTCCTTCAGTGTAGGCTTCCATGCAGTGGCACTGTTCGCTACTTTTGGACTGATTTTGGCTTCTCCAGGTTCTTAAGCTGACCCTTTCTCTTCTTCCAAGAAGCCTGCAGTGGAGGAGGCTGACATAGCCATGAGCATGCCAGTCTGTTGTGAAAAGGGTATGAATTCACCTGGAAATATGAGAAGGTCTGGAAATAAATGTCCTCATTTCTTCCTCTAGAAATTTAGGAAGCAACACTGTGGTGTATGCTGAGTTCTAAATAATAGAAAAAGTAGGTGCATAATGTAGAAGCAAAATCATCATGTCTTTATTATTGAGTCCCCTGAATCTTATGAAGATATTTCTATGAATCCTTGAGCAACATCTATGTTTCTTAAAGAACTAAATGTAGTTAAAAAATTATTATAAATGTGTAATTTCTAGGTAGTATTGGGGAAATATTGTTAACATCATTAGTTAGGAGCTTCTGAGATGCAGTTTACATTTCTTTAATTTAATTTGGATTTTCCTGACTTGGCTCATTAAAGTCCCTGAGAGAGATTTACATCAAAATTAATTACATCAATGGTTGAATTGCTCAAATAACTCGGAGAATTCTGTTTTGAATAGGTATGCTTATGTTTCCCAAAATGAGATGTTATAAACCCGATAGACTCTTATCCAAGATGGCTTTTGCAGAAGTGATGGCCTCTGACAAGGACCATAGAATTACTATTGTATATGTAATTTATAGTTGCCTTTTTGTAAATTTAGTTACTGAGTATTGGAAATTGTAATAAAAAAGTAGGCACTGTAATAAAAAATTAAGTCACAAATAGGGTTCTGTGGAAGAAGGTTAATTTTTATGAAAGCAACCCCAAACTTGCTACAACAGATACTGATATTTCACCTCACTATGAAATAACTGTTCAGGAAAACGAATTCAATTTCTACTTTCCTAATAGACTTAAAAATGTGTGTATAACAGAAGTAATACAGTTGTCAGGCCTTAACGATTTTGCTGAATCTGTGCTTTATCAATTTCCAAGACTGTGCTGTTGTGGTGGGAAAAGTAACAATTTCTCTCCCCACCCCCCCCCACCCCCCCCTTTTTTTTTTTTCCTTATGCTTTTGGTTACTTTTAGACCATATTTCTTGTATGTTTTTCCACTTAAAATCACCATAAAGCCATAAATTTGGGGTTTGGGGTTCATACGTGATTCTTATCCTTGCTTACTCCTTTTTGTGACAATGTAGACCTATAAAAATAGCAATTGATTGCAATATATATGATGAAGTACTTCGTTTGAAAGGCATGATGCAATTACAATACCAGAATTTCTGGGCTTTATATAAAGACTCCTAATTTTGTCATAGAAAGTGGACATGTCAACCTTTTTTGCAAAGTACTTTAACATATTTAGAAGGTTTTAAGATCTTATTTTTAACTTTTTTTTTCTTCCCCCCTCCCCCCCCCCCCCAAGGAGTTCAAATATAGCATAATATGATTTAACATAATGAAAACCAGAATCACTTATAAGACTGAACATAGCAGTGCTGTGCTCCTGCTGTTTTATTTTTGCTCTCAGTAGTTAAGGGCAGAAAAACTATTTATCACTTTGCAGATCAGGAGAAAATACTTGATGATCCTACCATTGCGTGACTGCAAAATTTATATTCTCACAGGAGGAGGTGCCTTCCTTCCTCTGAATGGGCCTTAAAGTGCAGAGAAACCCATCAAAGTTCAGAGCAGCTCTATTATTCTTGTCAGGGTTTCCATTGTGCACTGAGAATTTTCAGGAAGGCCAAGAGACTTTTTGGAGAAGAAGTGAAGTGAATACCTTGCAAGTGACTTGCATTCTGGAGGTAACCTGACCTCTGAAGATAACCTCTGTAATTATCTGTAATTATGAGAAAATGTGACTGGGTGTGAATACTCTCGCACTGTTATACAATAGAACTGACTATATTAAAACACAAATATTGTGAACTTTTAAGAAGTTCCTTCAAATGGTTGTTGCACATGGCTGATGATGCCAGTCCTCACACTGTCAGAAGCTGCTATCCAGGATTCTTTCAGAGTCTCTGTAACCCAGAAAGGGGAGAAATTCAGTTAAAAAAATTTATCTTTTTGGTATAAATAAATAGTTTTTGAATTTGAAAATAATTACAGTGAAGTCTGTAGAATTAAATAGGATTTTTAAGGTTATTACTGAGATTATCATACATGTTGGGTCGTCAGGCTGATTTGGAACATGTTTTGAGGTTTGCACTGATCAACTTGATACAAATTGTTGTAGAAAAAAGAGAGAAAAACTTGTTAGGTTTAAAATTTGGAAGTTTTGCCTTGAAATGCAATGCCTGAAAAGAACAGATCTGATCAGTCTGAAAAAGTGGCATAAATAGCGCTAAATCCAATAGCCTGGATTTAGATAATTTTTGAAGTATTTGTATAAAATATTTGCATTATAAATTATATTTAATTTTGGCTTAAAGAGGCTAAACACAAAGATAGTGTGGGTGGCTTAGGATGTCACCGGAGAATGCAGATAAGAAGCATTTTTGCCCTGATGCTTTGGTTTCTGCTGTTGAAGGTTTTTGGAGGCAGAATAGTGGGATGGAAGGATCCAGTACAACAGTGTGTTCTGGTGGGTGTCTGGTTTTATGCCTTTTTTTTTTTTTTTTTTTTTTATTAATAATTAATTTAGTAAATGCCCGTTTTCTAGAAAGATTTGAAAATTGCTATTCCACATGGACCTAACTAATGTACATAGAAGGTATCAGTGGACTTAGCTCTCAAATGTCAAAATGGCCTGCTGCTGAATGCTATTACATAGTTAATTTGTTTTAATTCCATTTTTATGTGCATGCTATCTAGGGATGTGATTTCATTATCAAACAGTATTGGTCCCTCTGGATGACTTTAGAAAGTAAGGATGCCCAGAGAAAAACCCTTTGGAGACAACTACAGTTGTCAGTGCAATTCTTCTGCTAGTGTTTTGGGAGAGATGAGATGTCACTGATCTTCAACTTCCACCTTTTACCACCATTTGAATGTGCAGGAAAAATATTTCTCTTTCCTTTTCTTCCTCACACTATGCTTCTATGTTTTTTATTTATTATGTGCGGTCTAATTATAGGTGAACCTGGTTAAAGGAGGCAATCTTTGTATATGGATGTCAGCCATGGTGCGTGTTGTTTGCTTTATTTTTAACTGCAGCAGGAAAGAGATTTGAAAGGTGACTGCTTTTGTTTAGTGCTTCTAGGTTTATCTGTCATATTGCAAATTGTACTTTCTATAAATTTACTGTGCACTAAAATAACATTACCTGGTTGATTTAGTATGTGTAATCCAAGTTATAAAATTTAAGGTAATCCTTTTTTTTCCTAAGGGAAAAATAGTTACTCATTTATCAGTATATTGATTAAAAAAGGATATCCTGCATCTCCTTAGTGGAACAGTTAAGGTATTTCAACACAGAAAAAAACCTCACAACCCAAACCTAACTCAACAAGCAAAGAGCATAACCTAATTTTCACATAAAAGCCTAGAAAAGTAGGGAAAATATTTTTGCTTCCCTTTTCCATCTCTAACTTGTCTTGTGAACATCAGGCTAATAACTTCTTGCCATGTTCAAAATATTTCATTTGAGTTCTGACGGTAATAACTGTGTTTTATTTGGCAGTCAGGGACCCTGTGAGATGGACAGATAATGTGTTCATTCTCTGTCCAATGGGAAGAGAATACATTAACTGTCTAAAGTGATATGAAAAGAATGAGAGCTAGTTAAGTTGATTTTAAGGAAAATAAAAGCAGTATATTTATTTGCAGTTGTACATGGCAAGTTGTTGGTTAGACTGGCACTGGTAATTCCTTGGGTATGGTATAAACAGAACCAAAACAAACACAACTGTGTCTTTTTGTGACCATGGAGATCCACTTGTTCTGGAGATGCTGTCACTTGAGATGCTTCCCTGTTTCCTGTATTGTGAGAGCTTTGAATTTTTTTCCATCCACGTTAAGGGAGATTTAAACTGTAATGAAACGTCTGCAGTGAAGTATAGCCTTTAACGGGGAAATGCACTTTCTGGGACATCTGGTATAGAAAAACTGGCTGATTCAAGCCCAACACGGCGTGTAACAAATGGTAACTGCGTAGGCATCCTAAGCCTGCTTAGCGTTCTGCTAACTCTGAGAAGCCTGACTTGGGGATAAGGAATAATTCATCCTGAGACTCCAGGAGTATCTGGCATATGTGCGGAGGCGTGCAGAGGCTCAAGCAGTTATGTTTCAAGGGATATGGCTACATCTTCGTCGTGGGCACAGCACTGCAGCAGTAAGGCAGACGTGTCCTTTTCAGCTCTTTCTGGGTTGTGGCAGGTTGGGAATGTGGTCTGTGTTTGTTTACACTCATTTTTCTTTTGTTTTCTTGCTGTCCAGTTGCAGAATGTCAGGCAATGTTCCTGATTTCTTGCCTGGTGGCAATGGCATGGGGAAAGAAATTGCTGCCCCCATATATATTGCTTTTCTTCTTGTCACTCTCAGGATGCCTGAATCTGTTCTCTACCTCAGTCATCTAATTAGTCTAATACTTTTGACTATAAGGCTTTAATGGAATATGGCCTGTGAGTGGGATTTCAAAGAGCTTGAAAAGATTCATATTTCAAAACAGTGGAGTAAATGGATCATTAATAATGGACAGACAACTCTGGCATCCTGAGTCTAAACAGCCACCCATTTTTGCCATCCGTTATGTCTTCCAAAGGCCTGTGGAGGCAGCTCTGCCCCAGTTAAGAAATTCCTTCCTGGTTGATTGTCAGAGAGTAACGGGGATGCTGAGTGGATTATTCACTGAGGAAGGCAGGGTTATACTTGGTTGCATTACTAGGTTGTGTCTGAAATGACCTGCAAAAGAAAACTGGGCTGTGTTCCTTGTAAATGCCTGGGAGGGGCAGTTCCAGCCAAGAGTAGCATGGGGCTCAGTGGCTAAAAATCAAATCATCAGTTTACTCTCTGCTTGGGGACAATTTCAGGGAAACAGGGGCAAGCAGCCCCTTATTAGTTTTCAGCTTTCGTCTAGACTGCATATCATTCCTGAGGGTTAGTACTTCTACAGGTCACACTAGGACCTGCAGGCACTCAGTGATTACAGTCACATGTCATGTATGTGGTTTTGAGAATTATGAGTACTTTTAACACGAATTTTTCCTAACTCGCTTTCAGTGTTTTAATTAAAATGATGCTGTAGCTTTCCACATAGTCCTCTGTGTGACACTAATAAACACTTGACTGATTGCCTCTGTGACTAATGCAGGTGGACACTTGTCAAGATAATCTCAGATCTTTTCGTGTATACAGGAGTAAAGATGTCTGACCATCCAAATTTTTGTCGTTAGCCTATTCATTTTTTACTTGAGCACAGTCAACTCTCATTAGATTGCTAAGTCAAAGATGTGAAAATGACCTGTAGTGTTATTTTGATGCAGTTTGAGCTACTGCTTCAGAAGAAAAATTGGATTATAGAATGCATGGTGTGTTATGAGCACTTCATAACTTTTTGTTTCTTGCTTTCAGATTAGCTTTAAAACATTAGACTTGATCTGGAAAAAAATTGGTGGACGCTGTATTAACTGCAGCGTCAGTCTCATAAATTACATTTTTGTAACCTTCTAGTCAATTGTTCCTTGATTTTGACTACATGGTTACGATGATGTATAGCATGTAATGTTATTGTGGCTGTTCCTCTTTGAACATATGTTCTGTATTTTAATGTTGTAAATGATATTTGATAGCAATTCTCATATTTGTTAACATCTAATAGTTTAATAATTGGGAGTACAAGTCTAGTGGATTTTTACAGTGTTCTATCTTTTTATCTCCTCTCCATTTCTCAAATACTTTTGTGGTCGAGTTACACAGATGGGTATTTATGTTGCCTAATTTTAGGCATCTGATTTGTGCTAAAGTTAAGCTGGTGCCTTCACATCTATACATCTAGTGGAAGACAGCTACACCCTTGAGAACCGTTTGGTATTGTGCACGCTGAATTCCTTGCCGGTATGCAGACTGGCTTCTCAAAACAAGAATCTAAGATTGATGCCTGAAATTAAGCAACACTTCTCCAGGAAAAATATATTACTGAAAGATGAAGTTCAGTCAACTTTTTAATAGTTTAATCTTAAGGTCAATTTGCAAAGTTAAGTCTGCTGCATGACAGGATCTAAACAGAACGAGCATAGCTCGTAGAAGACTGGTGCACAGGGTGTAGGAAGTACGTCTGGCTGTTGAATAGGTGCCAAGCAATTTAGTACTTGGTGCTCCTTGCTGGCTAGCTGTTCTGCTAACAGCCTTGCAAAATCCCAGACTTTGGGGTATCAGAAAAGCATCTTATAGAATATCTGTGAAATGCTACTTTAGGTTTAGCTGGCATGGACAACTGGGTTCTGGCAGAAGTGATTGATATGTCTTGGTGAAGCAGTATAGCTTGAATATAGTCACAACTTGTACCTTTAAAGCATATGAAACCTTCTAGTTTCTAACTACCAGTATTGGTGCTTATTGCAGGTAAATGATTTAGACAGTAAAATCTAATGCATAATCTGACCAGCAGTTACCTGGTAGGCTCTTTGCTGCCCACTGGCTCTATATTGCATAGTCCTCCAGGAGAGTTGCCCCATGCTGAATTTGAGTGGTTGTGGTGGAGGGAGCTGCAGTTCTGAATTTGTAACCAACCAATTCTCATGTTTTGGGGAGCAGAGCAGACAGATGATACATTGATCTGAAATCTTTCCTCTCTGATTTGGTCTTTGGTTTTAAATTATTTTATTACCAAAGGGGCAGAAAACGAGGAATGATCCAAGGTTTCCAAAGTCAGTCATATAGGGATTAGAGGAAAGAGGAAGTGGAAGCATCTCTTCAGATTCCACCCACCAAGTGTGTTTTGCCAACACTGAAACTGTGCTCTGCAGGTAAATGGTGAAAAAGGAATTAAGAGCACTGTATTCCCTATTAGCTCAGTTTGAGCTGTTTCTACCTGACATACTTGCATGTGAGATATATTAGACTTGTAATGAATCAATTAAAAATACAAAAACCTTTCCTAGTTTCATGCTATAAAGTAAAAAAAGAGGGTGGACTGTATGTTTCTGATGAGAATTAATTACAGCTTCAGTGCCTTAGTTGAGTAATTCCTTCCCCCTCTTTTTTGTCTCAGCTTTTTTAATTATAAAATACATGGGAATCTTTATACTGAAGTGTTTTACTTGTGCTGTTTTTATTTAAAGATTTTATTAAAAAAAGAAAATCGGAGGTCTGGGCAAGTCTGGTAAATTAATTTTTTAATGGATTCTGATAGTTCTGTAGGCACCATTTTTTGAGTTCTTCTTTATGACTGTATTTCTAGGATCATAGTGAACACATGGAAAGGGAAGTCTGCAGTTAAATATCCTTAATTATTTGGTGTGTCTCAATATAGTTTTATTTCACAGAATTTAGAAAGTGATGGAAATAGTGCTGGAATTGTATCTAAGCATGAATGCTCAAATTCAGAGCTTTCTCCTAGGAAATGTTTCCTGGAAGGTAAATGGAAAAGGACTTATGTTTTAAGTGGAATTTCTAAGGATTGGCAAAGTGTAAATTAGATTCCGTGGTACTTACAATGTAATATTTAGAACAGCCTTTATTGAACTGTTTATTGCTTTTGCTCACAGGCCTCAAAAGTTATTTTTGCTTTGTTTCAGAGGTGACTGATCCAAGCTGTTTTGTGCTTTTGAAAGATGAGCATGCTTTGCATTTCTTCACCCACTGTTCCCTGTGGTTTTCCACTTCTGTGCTAAGGGCAGCAGCCTCATTCTCGTCCAAAATATAAGTGTCCTTCTGGCCTGGCCATGTCCCATGGTCCCAGGACCTGTTTCAGGAAGCATCAAGCCCATGTTGCAGCAAGGTGTGCTGTGCCAGGACATGCACTGTATTCTTGCTCAGAAGAGCAGTGCAAAACACTGAATTGAGTTACTAAAAACACTTGTCCTCTTGAGCACCTAGTGCTTCAGCTTTGAAGTGATTCATACCATGGCCAAAATTTCTTCTCCAAGTTATAAGTAGCTTCACCTGCTGCTCCCTGACTGTAGGCATTTGAATACTCAAGGAAGTACTTTTACTTGGCCTTGAGTTTTAGGGATGGCAGTGGAGTGGGACCAGCACATAAATAGCCCCAGGTGGAGCTTGTGGAAGGTAGTATTGGAAAACTAAAGTGATGGTGCTCAGTTGTTTTCTCAGAAGATACTTCGCATACCAAAACCTTGCTGAAATCTGCCTGGGTATCTTCAGTATACAATTTGCTAAATTAGAACTGAAGGAATATAGCTGATAACAGACCCAAAATAAACTCATAAACTAAACTGCCTTCATGTGAGACAACAAATGAAAAATGAACAGAAATGTATATAAAGATTGCAGCTTTCTGGGAGTGGTGAGTGGGGAATAGCCGCAGTAGCTTTTTTGGGGATAGAATTAATTGGCCTCAGAAGAGACAACTGTCATGCCTTTTCCTCAGCACAAGTCATTCCCTATAATTTAGCTATAAATTACTGACTGCTAAATCCCACCATGGAGGAGGAGGCCTGCTTCGTACGTGCTGGCTCTGAGATATATCTCTGTTATCTTCTCTGTGATGGTAGCATGTGTGAACTTGAATCATGTGCTTTAATTCCAGCACTGTAGCTGCTGTATGGTACTTTTGAGCTGGTCCTGGAACTCTCCACTACTGCGTTCCATGGCCATGAGGCTTCCCCTTGCCTTGGCATCGTTGTCTGTGCTGCTGTCTCCTGCCCCCACCTTGGAGCCTCTCAAGGCTACAAGGGGTAATGGGTTCAAACTTAAACAGGGTAAGTTTAGATTGGATCTAAGGAAGAAATTCTTTACTGTGAGGGTGGTGAGGCACTGGAATGGGTTGCCCAAGGAGGTTGTGAATGCTCCATCCTTGGCGGTGTTCAAGGCCAGTTTGGATGAGGCCTTGGGTGGCATGGTTTAGTGTGAGGTGTCCCTGCCCATGGCAGGGGGGTTGGAACTAGATGATCTTAAGGTCCTTTCCAACCCTAACTATTCTATGATTCTATTACCTTTTAATCCTGTCAATGTAGAAGCTTCCAGAGAGCCAAGTTCATTACGTGTCCATTGACTGATGCATGGAGCCAGGATACATCTATGTTTTATATGAATGCCTACACTCTTCTTTCCTTATATAAATGCATGTGTGCTTATTTTTCACTCATCTGAGCAGTGTTGAGGATGCAGTTTCTGAACTGTCATCTGAGGTCATAAAATATCCATATTGAACAGTGCTAAGATGTCAGTGCTGAATTACAAATGCCGTGTGTAATATATCTTTTTTAATCATGTACCAGTACAGTGTAACTTCTTTTTCCCCTCTAGATTTTTTTTTTTTTGTGGTGTGGTTGTTTTTTCTTGTGTGTTTTTGTTTTTGTTTTGTTTTGTTTTGTTTCATTTTGTTTCTCTTTTCCTTCCATCTGCCCATTACATGTGAATGTGAAGGGATGGCTTACACAGTCCAGGCAGTATTTGCCTTCCTGACAATGTTATTTATCTTGTCCATGGGCCAAAACCATCCTCAAAAACACTGACTGCCACCCTCACTTACTTTCCCCACCTCAGAAATACTTGTACCTAAACTTCAGAAGTAGGGTGGTTAGTGGGAATATGAAGAAGTGAGTCTGGCTTTGGAGCACAATAAGACGGTGCTGTGGTTGGTTGTGCTATTTTCTCAAGCTCTAGCAGAATTTCTGCTTTCATGTGCTTAATATTAGGTATATCTTTGTGAAGGAGTTTGGCATTTTAAACTTTTTTCCCTTCTCTGCATGTGGAATTTTAATTTTTGTTGTCGAGGTTTGTTTTGAAAGGCAGCTGTGTAGTTGGCAGCGAGCGCGAGTGGGCTGGGTTGGGGAACCATGCAGCCCCTCAGCTCTCCCTGTTGGTTTCTCTTTGCTCGCTGCTGCTTTCTCTGCCAGGCTAAAAGAGCATTTGCTCTGGCAGGTATCAGGAACTGATTTTTTTCCTGCAGGATTTCTGAGGAAATTTAGTAAAACACCAGTTTGGGCTGAGCCAAGCCATGTGATGTCACTAGCTGGGGCAAACACCCATGTGTGTCCTGGTAGAGGCATCACAGTGTGAAGACTTAAACTGCTTGTGTGCATTTTCAGGCAGATGCACAGCTCCACCTCTGAAGACTAATCTCCTTTTCTTCTTTTCTGCATTAGTTATTCTGGAATTATGTATAAAATGGAACTATTACATATTCGAAACCTGAGGATTTATGACTTGGAGTTTTAAGGGACTTAGCATAGGATTTGAACCTCAAATACACTTGGTAAACTAGCAGCATTTGAAATTTTAATTTATATCAGCTTAAGGACAAAATGCTCTATCAGTAATCTGTAAATTGCATTATCTACAACTCAAAACACTGAAAAGCTTCCTCTTCAGCCATGTGCCACTTCTCATAAAGAATTTCATAATGTGGTAAGGAGGTGCATTGCTTAATCCTCTGATAGCATCATACAGTAGCAGGACAATGCTTTCAAATGTGTGTTCAAAGTCATGTCTAAGCAAGATATATTTCAGTACCCTGTAGTGGTTTCTGTTTTAATGGAAGATGTTAGAGCCATTCTGCATGTCTGAAACTTGGGTCACTTTTAATGAGCCCAATCTTTACACCAGCTAACACAATAGTCTTTGGCATTTGAGACAACAATAAAAATGTGTAAGGAAATGAGAGTTCATTCCCTCAAATTATTTTAGTATTTTGAGATTGTATATACACACACACACCCCACTAGAGCATATCTAGAGCTAGTTAGCTAGTTAGTTTTACAGGGAAAGATGTATATTATTTTACTAGTGCATGCGAGTGCCCCAGTATATACAGAAAGGTGAATCTCAGATTATTAGAGCTGTCAGTGATGGCTGGAAGAGGAAAAAAAATGAGGAAAAAATACCTATCTTTCACTGGCCACCCTTCTCACTGACTGTGCAGTCTGTACCACTGGAGCATAACTGGGAGCCAGCAAGCAGCAGATCAGCAGTGGTGCTGCCCATGCTTTGCTGCCTGCCTGTGCTGCCAGAGGGGAGGATGAGGCTGGTCCATAAGCTACCAATTTGTAAACTGGTGGTGCTGGAGTTTCATGATGAGGAGGCTTCCCCTCCCTTCCCCTTGCTTCTGGCAGCCAACTGTTCTGCTATTATTCTTGCTCATCTGCTCCATCAGACATGTGCACGTCCTGCGTGTCGCCTCTCTCCTACTCTGGCACTCCGCGCTTTGCATTTTTACACTATATCCCATTTTGCTCTGTCTTCTCCCTAGGATGTTTGAGGTTCCCGTCTCAAGAATTACTGCCAAGTTCTCATCCCAGCATCTGTTCCCAGCGTTATCCAGATGCTGTAATTTTGGAGCCTCTAAAGACAAGACTTTTCTGTGTTTCTCTGAAACCCAAATATCCTGAAGCACAGATATGATTGCTGAAGTCTTAATCTAATTGATAAACTATAGTAAAGTTGTTCTGGAAATGACACTTTTGACCATAAGAGTTTTTGTAACTGTTGGTATGTGCTGAATGTAAATTAATTCATTCTGCCTGGGATAAAGTTACTTTTGTGTAGCTGTGGCTAGATGGAGCTGTCAGAATGTGTAAGGTGGTTTGATTTATGTGCAAAGCCTACACGCATTATACTTTCCTGGTATGTGCTATTCATTTTACCTACTTATGGGGTTCAATGTTGATGCCCTTTTACTGTTCTAGCATAGATGATTCAATGTTTGGTAATTATTTTGGAAAGTAGAGAAATCATTTGGGATAGAACAATTAGGCAGAGAGACTGTGAAATAAGGTTTCCTTTCAGTGAGGGGAAGATTATCTTAAAGCAAGGACGTTTGAAAAAGTAATGAATGCATAAATGTTTCTGATTAAATGTGTATTTTTTTTATTTGTGTAGGCAGAGTTGTTTTAATAAGTGAATGGTCTCCAGTGAGGCAGGTAATTTGAAAGGGGTCTTGCACATCAGAAAAGGTGACCCCTAATGAAAAACATAAAACCTATTCTCTTTAGAAGCTATGCTTTCTCTCATTTTCAGTCTCTGCCTTTTAATATTAATTAGTAGGATGTTTTAATTAAAAACAGATCTTGGAGGTATTATCTGCTTCCTCTGTTTAGTCCTTTTAAATGTTAATCACTTTTGACAGCATAATTTACCCAGCTACCTGTGTTAGCCTTGTGAAATGCATCTGTGTTGTATGATGCTGAACTACAAATTGCATCCCAAAAAGGTTTTCCAAAAGTTCATACAATTGCAAAGATTAATTCTGTCAGGAGGAATATAAAGAAAGAAGAATTAAGAAGACAGTGAGTCAGAAAAGTTATTTCAAGATGGCTGGATTTTCCTAAGAAATTGTTCTTATGCTAGAGGTAACCAGACCAAATTCACTTCTGTTTCTGCTAGAAGACATTTAGAGAGGACTTGAACGTAAGAGATGTGATTGGAAGTAGCCTTGTGATCTATGGACAGTTTCCATCAAGCAGGATTGTGAAGTGTACAGAGAAGAACATTTAAAAAGAGAGGAAAAAAAATAATCTGAACTATCCCCTTAAAAATACCTAAACAACCTTACCCTCATAGTTGCCCTAATGCTTTCCATGGTATTACTATTATCCTCTCTTGCCTTCCCACTCTCCAACACCAGCTATTTTCCCCTTCTCTCCAGAGCTGTCCATGCTTGTCCTTTGCCAGGCAAAGCAAAGCAAGCTTCCTCAAGCTACCTTCAGCTGTGGCTGTGGTGATGTTTTGCTTTAAATATTTTTAAGCTGGTAATATTTTAAAGCAAAATAGTAATTTTTTAATCAGCAAATTAGCAGAGAATCACCAGATCTTACACAAATGGAAGTTAACTTAATGAAATATCCAACTATGCCAAAAGTACAAAAGCAGAGGAAGTGCTTCTTTAATTTGCTTTAATTGTATTTTCCTGCATAATTTACCAAGAAATGGAATTCAGCAACAAAGCTCTCCTAAACATGTGCTGATTTTCAAGGACTTAGGTAGCCATGCCTCTCCCAGCTATTGAAAAAAAAAAGCAACTTTCTTTGAGCTGGGCTCTCAGAGACTTCCATTCTTTGTATTTTTAAGGTTGTTTGAAAGAGAATGTTGGGTTTGGAAAGATTTGGGGTTTTTTTGAATATGTAATGGTAAAGATTAAATGAATCAGAGCACCATGATTTCAGTGAGTACTACTCAGAAAAATGTATTTGTAGGTTTAAAATAAATAATCTTTTGCTGCACAAGTCAAACAGCTTGTTTTGTGTGATGTTTCTGAATGGAGCCTTTTGGTAATCATATTCCACACATGCTTTAACCTTGTGCAAAATTTAATGAAAAACAGTTACTACAGAATATACTGTTTTGCCAGCTCAACAAAAGATGTTAAGTTCTGCATATTTTTGCATAATAAAGATGAGTGTTGACAGTGTAATGATCCATTTGGCACAGATAAAATCATGAATGATTTTAATAACCTTAAACAATATTTGAATTCGCTATAAAGTATAGAGACAGGCCTGCTGCCCTGACATGGCTTGCCAGCTACTTATAACCTTAATTTTTCTAGGAGAGAAAAGAGGAGAAACAAAGAGGAGCCCAGAGGAGATGGGGAGGAATTGGGGCATCTGCAGGATGGAAGGGATCTGTTTCAAAGTTTTCAGTGCAGTCTTTGTCCATTAGTTGAAACTGATGGGTTTTGGCAATCCTTGTATCTCCTTCCCTAGACTGGGTGACATTTATAGTATGTGTTAAAAAATGCATTCATGGATATGGGGTGAGTCAAGGTGAAATCTAAGATAGTGTGTTCCCAAGTTGGGTAGCTTGAAATGATTGTGCATATGAATGTAAGTTCCCTTTTGAATGCTTATTTTTTTAGGATTCATCTAACTGATGTAGGTGCGTTTGTCCCATTTTCCACAGTCATTTAGAGAATTAATTTTCAAAATGAGTTCTGAAAATGAGGCTGGAGTCTTCTAAGCTTTCATACTAAATGATTTAGGAGTATAATTCCATCAAAAGTCCCTATTTATGTTCCTGTCTCTGGTTATAATGCTTGAGTGCAGCATCCCTATGTAAAGAAAGAGCGCTATAAGGTGGTGGAGGCTTTGCACCAAGTAGTCTAGAATCATGGACTACTGATGCAAACTATTATTACAGTAACATCAGAGATCTCCTTTGCTATCCATTCCTGCCTTTTCCAGAAACAAAAGCATTTGACTTCCAGTGAACGTGTTTTGAAGATGAATGTGATGGTATTAACCACTTAGTTTCCTTCTGAGTCCCTCCCTCCTTGCGTTTCACTTCTTGCTGCATTTTTTTCCTGTTTGTGTTTGTCTTCATAAGCATTTAGAGGTCAGGTCTGAAAAGTTGCCAAGCAGCTTTTAAAAGCAGAATTCCAAAAATATCTTGACATTTGGTTTCTAATGATTTTATGGGGAGAAAATAAATGAGATGTCATTCTACAACCTTATCTGCCAAATTATTATTGTAAATGTGGCTCTAGATCATTCTGAAAATGATTTTGGTATTGGGAGCCTAGGTTTTAGTGAAAGTCCCTGGGGCTAAGTTGCTGTGTTGTTTACATGGTGTTTTGTGGGAAATAAACACAGGCCCTATCTCCTCCCAGCAGATTACAGTGTATGGTAGGTGGATAACCATTGGATGTGGATGAACCAGGCTGTTTTTTCTTCATACAGAGATCAGTGTAACCCTCTTGATTGTAGAAAACCTAAAGGTGTTTAGGAAGAACTGTAGTATGGCTGTTTTGGAATCCTCTCCCTTTCTAGATTATCACGTTATCTAATGGGTGTCTTTTCCTTAAGATCACAGCTCCTTACCTGGCATAGGTTCATGAACAATTCTGGCGAGTCAAGTCCCCCGTGCCTGGGGCCTGCCACAGGAAGGGGACAACCTCCATGGATCTTTCAGTACGTGTCATTTGACATCAGCCTGGTGCTGTTGGACCTCTACCTTTTATTCTTTGTTTTGTAAGGATAGTCCTAATGAACTGTAAGTTAAGTTGCATTGTTTTCACTATTGTTACATTTGAAAATAATATAAAATGTTAGTCAAGAGGGAACAATCAGTCGTTTGCATTTAAGATTTTTTTAAATCCTTATTTAAAGAAGGGGAGGCATGAATTATTGCTTAATGTGCTGATTATTTTTGTCATTATGCACAAAATGAAGAATATTGTTATTGTTATTTTAAAATGCCAAAGGTAAATGTCTCTTTCTTCGACGTTTTTAAATACTAGATAATGAAGTTCGTTTAAAAAAAAAATAAAAATCCCTATCTTGTTGTTTTTAAGACCTCTGATAAGTTTCTTGAGTGGAAAGAAGAAAGTGTTATACCAAAGGCAAAAGGTACACAGAGTTTTACCTTTTGAACAGACCTTGACGTTGATTTAAAATAAGCATAATTTAATAGGTATTGTATTGCACACCGAAGATAATTTAGGCTAATGTCAAGGACAAGTGTTATCTATTCCTTTGTTGTAGTGAGGTATTGAAATAATGAGTGGAACAGAAGGGAATCAGAAAATGTTTGAAGTTTTTCATCTGTGTCTCTAGATGGGTATTTTTAATCACATTCTTCTGGCTTTTGCATGCAAATTACACTGAACAGCACACACTATACAAAATGAAGAGCTGTATTTTACAAAATCTATTTTCCTGAAGTTTAATAACCTTACAAAAACTGGCTTGTGCTTTAACTAACTAGGTACCTTTTTGTACCTCAGCTAAAATTCAAATCTTAGTTTTTGAATACTGCTGTTTTGATCCTGTAACAGAGGAATGGAAAGCCTGGTCTTTTTGGAGATTTCTGAAACCATTTTTTTCTTGCTACTCAAGGCCTGCAGCTCCCAGTGACAGATGAGGCAACAGTTAAGATTTAATACATTTTTATTTCAGCAATATATCTTTCTGTGTGACACCAACCCCTCTAATAACCCAGTGTCTGGATTACTTACTGCATAGCGTCACTACTTAACTGCTGACCTCCTTGGCAGGAATAAAATACCGAACTCCTGTATGGTCCATGCTGCTGACTTGGAAATCTGCTGACCTTTAGAGTAATCCCATACCCACGAGCTCAGCTGCATGGAGAACAATCGGTATCTTTTTTGAGCCTTGTCCTTTGAGAAAAGGAGGAAGACTTTTACAGAGCACTCTAAAAATGTAAAATTGCTTCCAAAGTAACATTAACAACATTGTCCTCAGTATAGTTTGCATATACTCATTTGTGCTGAGGGATCAAAAATGGGAGAAGATTAAATTGGATTATTCACACACTCAAATGTGTCCCATCTACTTTCCAAGCATAACACTTTGTCTTCCAATACGATGCTTTCTTTTTGCACCTCTTGAAGCCAGCATAGATACATTTTTTTCCTATTTCTTTTCAAAATGAGCTAAGCAGATACCATGGAAAATCATATATTGTAGTAATTTTGCAGAGTATGTCCTTAGCCTTGAACAAGAGGGCTGTTTTTACAAAGGGATTTTGGAAGAAATCTTTTCTGTATAAATTGAGGATTTAAGGAAATAACAGGGTAGCATTATACTCTATATGCTTTCAAAGAAAGAGCTGGTGAAGAAACAACCCATTACAAAAATCCCATGACAAAAAAACCTATGATTGAACAACTTTCTAATTCAGGACAGAAATATTTGCCTCAGCTGTTCTGACAGCCCAGATGAGCATGGAATTAAACAATTTTAGTACCTGCAGTGTGGAGGGACTGTAGCAGTTGAGGAAAGCATATTTCTCTCTAAGTGTAAAATCTTCATTTTTGCTGAGAAACATCAAAGAAAAAAAAGAAGTTTAAAAGACAAGTCTTTATTCCTGCACTCTCATTTTAGCAGTAGTGTTTAGCTGCAAGCTCTGGAATCTCTTATCCCCTTATCTTGATCAATCTGTTTTTGCACTGAAATGCGTCAGCAGTGTTTCTGCATTTTGGGTTTTACATGGCTGCCCCTATTGTCCTAGAGATCAGAGTGCAGCGATGGTGCTGCCTGCTCTTTAACTGTGGCTTAGCTTAGCAGCTGCAGGTACCAGTACTGATTAATGCATTCAGTCATTATCTCCACTGAGAATGCTGGCATCGCTAGCTAATTCATACTGCTTGTGGAGCCTTGCTTGGCATGATTAAAGTTAACAGCAGAAATGCAGCATCCGGAAGTGTGATTTAACATTGTGTACTGGAGCTTCTATGTTTTCCTGGCCTAGCTGAGTATGCCCTACCAAAAAGAAATCCATCTACTGACATCCGTGTCCTTCTACCCATGTCTGTCAGCTTCATGAAGTGTTGACTGCTTATACTTTTCTTTCTGCCAGCAATGCCTTCTGGCTTTGTTGGACAGGACTGATGGGTTGTCTCTCTGCAGGAGATGACAAATGTAGATGTTTTCTTCAGCCGTGGGAGTTATCTGGTTGTTAGCTGGTGATGAAGTCCAAGATCCAGCTCTGGTGTTGGACTTGCTGTGTCCATGCAGTTAGTTTGGCCAGGTGAACATGTCAGAATGGCTTTGCAGGATAATCAGTTTGTGTATGCTTTGTACATACTTGTGTCTGTCAGGCTGCGCACATGGGCTGGTGGCTTGAGTCTCATTCAGTACATTATGCAGAAGTAGTATGTCTGGTAGATTCAAGGTCTGAGGTCATGAAAAAGCAAATCCAGACAACCTGATAGGAAGCTCAGTGGCAGCTACCTCTAATAGCCCTCATAATACTTTTAGCACTGCTTAGTTATTGTCTTATTTCTTGGTCTAACTTTAGCCTGACTTAACCCATAGAGGTCAAGTCGACAGAATTCAGAGTATAAACAAATTACTTTCCAGGCTGCCATAGTCATGCTTGCTTTCAGTCTGCTGCTCAGCAATAAAGAGGAGAAGGGAGAAAAAAATACTGCAAATATATGTAAAATTAAACTAATATTTTTAAAATATTTTAAAATTTGGCATATATTTCAAATATATTTAATAGAAACTTACAAGATAATACCTAAAACTGCATTTAAATCCTACTGGAAGAAGATTAGATTGCAATTTACTATTGATTCTAGAATTTCTCAGATCAGAGTGCTATAAGAGATGAATAATGAAAAGCAAAGTTTTAATAAAAAGCTTGTACATTTGCTTCAGAATTGTTTCTTAGATTTAAAGGATCATGAAAGCAGAAGGGTTTTAAACTACCTGCAAAACTGAAGTGTCCTTTGAATCAATAGATGAGTCTTGATCTCGCAAATATGATTTTACTTGGTGTGTTATGTTGAGCTTTGAACATTAAAGATGTTTATTTAGTCAGCAGATTTGAGAATGACTTTCAGTGAGACTTACGATCTGTTTTCCAGCAGTAGTTATTTTAAATCATGGGGCTTTGAAGGTGTAGATTATGTTCAGCAAAGGCAAATGCAGTCTCTTCTGTATGGGCTGGAATAACCCCACACAGCAGTATGGGCTAGGGGCACACTGCCTGGGTAGGAACAGAGCAACCCGATGAACATGAGTGAGCAGTGTGCCCTTGTGATAAAGATGAACAGATCCATCCTCGGCTATATGAGCAAGCCTGTAACCAGCAGATTGACAGAAGTGAGTATTTCTCTCGGCTTCTTTAGTATTTTGGCCTCCTCAGTACAAACAAGACATTAACATGATGGCCCATCCACATGCCACCAGAATAAGGTAAGGGGCTGGAAAACATCACAGGGAATAGGAGGCCTTCAGGGGTGCTGTATGGCTGTGCAGTTGCATAAGGCATAGCATTCTTGATAGAGCTGCTCTCTGTCAGGTATAGCAAAGATGGAACTAGACTTTTCTCTGAGGTGCACAGGAGTAGTTTGAGGAACAGCAGACATAAACTGCAACAAGGGAAGTTTCAACATGCTATAGGAAAAAAAAATTCTTAAACCCAAGAGTGGCCACAGAGAGAGATTTCCTAGAGAGGTTGTGGAGTATCCATCCTTGAGGTTATTCAAAACGCAACTAAATGTGGCCCTGAGCATCCTCCTCTCACTGACTCTGGTCTGGACAAGATGATCTCCAGAGGTCCCATCCAGTTCAGGTTATTCTATGATTCTATATGAGCTTACAAATGTGTATAATGCAAAAAAAATCTAATGCAAAGTGTTAATTTAATAGTAGAATGTGACTGTAAAACTGTTGTTCTTATTTTTCTAAAACCAATCAACTAGTAAAGTTATCACAAGAATATTAGTTGGTTGGCTTCCTTCTAGCTACATTACTGTGAAAAATTGTTATAAAAAACTAGTTCTGTCTTCATAGAATCATAGAATAGTTAGGATTGGAAAGGACCTTAAGATCATCTAGTTCCAACCCCTTTGCCATGGGCAGGGACGCCTCATGTTGCCCAAGGCTCTGTCCGACCTGGCCTTGAACACTGCCAGGGATGGAGAATTCACAACTTCGCTGGGCAACCCATTCCAGTGCCTCACCACCCTCTCAGTAAAGAATTTCTTCCTTAGATCCAATCTAAACTTCCCCTGTTTAAGTTTGAGCCTGTTACCCTTGTCCTGTCACTACAGTCCCTGATGAAGAGTCCCTCCCAAGCATCCTTGTAGGCCCCCTTCAGATACTGGAAGGCGGCTATGAGGTCTCCACGCAGCCTTCTCTTCTCCAGGCTCAACAGCCCCAACTTTCTCAGCCTGTCTTCATACGGGAGGTGCTCCAGTCCCCTGATCATCCTCGTGGCCCTCCTCTGGACTTGTTCCAACAGTTCCATGTCCTTTTTATGTTGAGGACACCAGAACTGCACACAATACTCCAAGTGAGGTCTCACAAGAGCAGAGTAGAGGGGCAGGATCACCTCCTTCGACCTGCTGGTCACGCTCTTTTTGATACAGCCCAGGATATGGTTGGCTTTCTGGGCTGCAAGTGCACACTGAAGCTGGCTCCTGTTAAGCTTCTCATAGACCAACACCCCCAAGTCCTTCTCTGCAGGGCTGCTCTGAATCTCTTCTTTGCCCAACCTGTAGCTGTGCCTGGGATTGCCCCGACCTAGGTGTAGGACCTTGCACTTCTCATTGTTGAACTTCATGAGGTTGTTCATGGCTGAAGTTGATGAATTAGGACAAGTAAAGATTTTATTGAAATTATAAAGGTTTGTTGTTTGTGTCACAGTTTGTCTATTGAAACTTTGTTTGCCCTTTTCCTCCTTTTAAAATGTTGGGTAATCTGTAAGTCTGTTAAAGCAGACATTCAGGTTAAACATATAGCACAGAATGCCTCTTAGATGTTTTTTTTGCTAATTGATCTTTTTTAAATGTCTGTGGGTAGTAGTGCATTATTTGTGAAGACGTCCATTTTTTTCTGTATTTTCTCTTACCAGTTCATTGAAACAGTAGTTATATTTAAATGGGTTTTTAATGAGCCATATAGAAAAGTGAGCTCAAGGAATAATGAAAATTTGGGTCTGCCATGGGGCTATTAAAGTCAGTTCAGTCATCAGAAATCCTACAAATTGATTTCATATTTAGTTTCTTTCATATCTAAATAATTATTGGCTATTCCCTTGCTAATTAGTTTCCTGAATTTGTGTATTTTTTCCCTCTTATACTCATCTGTTCATTCATAAGCAACTTGTATTTCAGGATGTTTTGGAGTCTGAGGTGCCAGTAGCTGAAATCTGATTTACTGCTGGGCATTACTAAAGAAGTACTGTCATAGCTCTGCATTGTAACACGAACTGAGTCATGTACAGACTGGTTTTTGCCAACCCTGAATTACTGTACCCCAAGTTACTACAGAAATCTGCTTATATTCTCCTGCAGTCTACTTCAGTTGTGCTTCTTGCAGCAGAATTGTATAGTCAGTTTTGTAGTTGCCTTGCAGGTTCACTATGCAGCCTTGCTTGCAACTGAAAAAGCTTTTTGCTGAGGAAAGGAGGCCAGTGATGCTCGTGTTTAAATTTTCTGCCAGCCTCCTCCATAATCTTTTTCCAGATACTTGAGCACACATCTGAGAGTGTATGGCAGTGCTCTGAGTGATTAAAATCTCCCACATCAGCAGATCAGGTGGTTGTCGAAAAGTGTGTGCAGAGACCTGTACAGTGGGACTGCAGGACAGGGCTGGGCTTAACCCTCTGGCACCAGGTTTTAAGGGAAATGCTGGTACTAGCTATTTTAGGTGGAGATGTATTGGTATGGCTAGTTTAGATTTTAGAATCTCATTTGGACCATTACAGTCTCTCCCTTCAAGGACCAAAGTTTCATGTGAAAAAGTTATCCAGTTCAGTTATTAAGTATAAACTGAGAACAACAGTTGTTGCCAGTGTGGTTGCCTCACCTGTAGTGGGTGTTGAGCGGCTTCAGCACTGACAGCTGGCTCAGAAGGGCTGTGATGTGATGACAGACGGCACAGGGGTAGCTTAGGGTAGTGAGGAGAAGCAACATGAAGGATGATCAAATTTGCATCAGTCATGCTGCTCCACTTCCCCACCTCCAATTCCCACACGTCAAACAAAAAGTTCGAGTTCGGAAGTCTGCATATAGTCACTGAATTGGTGTTAGTGCTGGTCTTGTGTAGTTCTGTACATGAATGGCCATCCTGCAGGAGAAAATGCAGAGCATAAATGCCAGAAGACCATAGCAGCTGTGAAAGGAAAGATTGCATCTGGAATTTGTGATACGGGTCAGGAGGGAAAGTGCATGGTTTGACCAAGGGAATAAAGATACTCCTGGTTGCTCAACAGATCAGCTGCCAAGCAATTGGTCACTGAACAGTGGAACAATTTTGGAATGTCCTTCTTTGACAGTATCTTGATGAGAGTCCTTCTGGGGAGAAGAAATCAGATATTTTAAATGGCTCCTAATAATTTTAAAAGATAAGGGATTTCAGTTTCAGTCTGTGTTAAAAAGTGTGCACTTGGATTGCAGAGATATGAAGGATCTTCAAATCCCGTTTTTTTCACATCCTGTGGTTACTTGCTGTCTTTCTAGCAGGAGAATGGAGCTATACTCCTAACTGATGTTAAAATAAGTCTGAAATATTTACTGGTGCCTACACATGAGTCAGTGTCAGATTCACCAATAAATATTATGAAAGAATTAACAAAATTTGGATTTACACTCTAGGAATATACAAAATTCAAGTCATCTTTTGACACCCTGTCATAGTGGGGGAAAAATACAGCACAAGTTTCTAGCCTGATGAGTTTCTGTGGGGTGGAGAATTTCTGATCTTGTGCTGGAGATAGATGACCTAACTGCATGATTTGATAGTATTGAATTGTTTTATGTGGTTTTAGTACTTAATGAAAATGTAAATAACCATTACTGGTGCGAATATTTTTTTAATCCAGTTAATTAACATTCAAGTACTTAATCTAGTCTATTAATTAAGACTGCATATGTGTTTACTAATTTTTAATTACTTTTAAATAGACAGAACTTGTAATAATTAATGTTGGAATGCAGACTGCTGTGTCAATATTAAAATAAATCAGTCTTCTTGCTTTTTATTTATGTAAGTAAATATGACCTGGTTAGTATGATACGTTGAATCCCAGACAGAGTTATAGAGAAGTTCATCCTAGTAGCACTTTCAGCTACTTTCAGCTTTTCTTAGAAAGAACTAAAGGTTGGAATATAATTAATTCCATACATGATGTTGTGGAAAGTCAGTCGGATGTGCTACAGAGGGCTGAATTTAGTGACCTGCTGGAATGCCTTCCCTCCTATCCCAAAGCCAAAAGTGTTTTGGTACAGTGTTTTACCAAAACATTGTTTTGGTATCTCAGGTGTAGAATCATTTCTTGGGAACCTGTTTATTTGATGAAACTAGTATATTTAGTGAAAAGAATTAAATTATGTTGCTCCCCCTTCTTTTTCTGTTTGCTTTAGAAATAGTCTTTACCAGTCAAAAGAGAAGAGCATCAAGTTAGTTGCTGTTTTTTAAACTGTACTATATAGATATATATATATATATGCATTTTTTTTTTGGTCTTGGGAGAATGATGGTAGCAATAAAAAACCCCCGACTTTTAAAATATACTGAAAAGTACCCTTTTTCTCACTGGGAGTGTTGTTGAGGTTTACTGCAGTTCTTTGTATTTTATTTAAAAGTTGCTGTTTGTCAGACACCGAATGTTGGTTTTGTTCCTTTTGAAAAAAATCATACCTTTTGTTGATAATTTATGTAAGATTGCTTATATTTCTTGCTCTGGAGTTTAATAAGTAGGAGTATTTTAGTTTATGGTTATCGACCTTTCAAAGACTTGCTCTAATTCCATTGCTGAAATGGGATGAACCTTTCCATAAGTTATGATTTAAGCAAAGCTGCTGTGTTTATATTTGAAAGTGCTGCTGAATATTTGAAACTTCATTTTTCTTTTTCTTTTCATTGTATGCATTTTTTTTTTTCATAGTGTAAGCATACAATGGGGACCAAATTCTTAGTTGGTCAAAGTGATGATTCTTCCTGTGCCAGCTTACATGGATGCAGGATATGGATCTGTATTGAAACCTCCTTTCCGTTGCTTTGCAGTTTTATAATTAGAAATGTAAATATGCCAGTCTAAACAAAGCTTATAATTTAGTATTTTTGCTTTGGGAAGACAGTGGTTTGTTGCTACTTGATTTTATTTCCCATTTCCAAATTTGTAGCTCAGTGACTGAAAAATGCAAGTAGCATGTCCTGTTACCCTGTTACAGTGATTAAAACTGCTGTAACCTATTTAACCGCATTATCATGTCTTTGATGCACTCGAGTTCAGGTCCCATGGAATGCGGGGGTGGACATAACTTATTATTCTAACTATTATTATTATTTATTAGTTATTAGTTTAACCATGCCAAGTGCAGGGTTCTGCACCTGGGTCGGAGCAATCCCAGGCACAGCTACAGGTTGGGCAAAGGAGAGATTCAGAGCAGCCCTGCAGAGAAGGACTTGGGGGTGTTGGTCGATGAGAAAATGAACATGTGCTGGCTTCAGTGTGCGCTCACAGCCCAGAAAGCCAACTGTATCCTGGGCTGCATCAAAAGGAGCATGACCAGCAGGTCGAAGGAGGTGATCCTGCCCCTCTACTCTGCTCTCGTGAGACCTCACTTGGAGTATTGTGTGCAGTTCTGGTGTCCTCAACATAAAAAGGACATGGAACTGCTGGAACAAGTCCAGAGGAGGGCCACGAGGATGATCAGGGGACTGGAGCACCTGCCATATGAAGATGGGCTGAGAAAGTTGGGGCTGTTGAGCCTGGAGAAGAGAAGGCTGCATGGAGACCTCCTAGCAGCCTTCCAGGATCTGAAGGGGGCCTACAAGGATGCTTGGGAGGGACTCTTCATCAGGGACTGTAGTGATAGGACAAGGGGTAACAGGCTCAAACTTAAAGAGGGGAAATTCAGGTTAGATATAAGGAAGAAATTCTTTACTGTTAAGGTGGTGAGGCACTGGAATGGGTTGCCCGGGGAGGTGTGAATGCTCCATCCCTGGCGGTGTTCAAGTCCAGGTTGGATAAAGCCTTGGGTGGCATGGTTTAGTGTGAGGTGTCCCTGCCCATGGCAAAGGGGTTGGAACTAGATGATCTTAAGGTCCTTTCCAATCCTAACTATTCTATGATTCTATGATGTTACATTTGATCTTTGGCTGTGGGGTTGTCTTTTTTAAAAAAACCAACTAATTCAAACAAGACAAATGGCTTCACTTTTCAGTGAATTTTAGTAGAAGATCTTTTAAAAAGCTAATATTGACCTAATGATGAACAGCCAGGCTATTTTCTTCTTTCTTTATGCATTGTTATGGTTTGTTCAGCACTTCCACTGATCCCTTCCGTGTAATAATGGATGGTGTGGTGAGTTTCTCAGGTCACTGCAGGTGTTGACATCTAAAACTGAAGGACAGAGTACAGGAGGCATAGCTCATGTCAGCTATTGGAAGTAATCATAGAGTGATTCTGGAAAGGAGAATGCAGTCCTTGCATTTGAAAGGTGGCAGTGTGCATAGTTATGGTAATTACAGTAATTTATTTTTTCTCTAAAATAAAAAGTCAACATGGAAGCACTTTCCCTACAGCAAAGATGTTGCTTCTAGAAAAGATAGTAATCTTTGTGTTCTACGCTCTTTGTAAATCTGATCTTTAGAGCCTAGCAAAATACCATAGGTTTACTATTGACTTTAAGGCTGATAAAACCTGGTCTAGTAATCTGTGTTCCATGATTTGCCAAATGAAAAACATCACTTTGGCCTGTGAACATGACTGGCATCTCACTGACAGGCCATTTGTTTCCCTGGCATAGAGCAGTGCCTATTGCTATGGATTCTTGCTGCAAAGGATTCTTTGTAGGTCCACTTGTGTGGCTTCTTTTTAAGTAGCTGTAAGGTATCTCTTTAGATACTATTTTTTTTATTTCTTGTTCCTACAAAGATGGTAGTCAGGGCATGATTTCTGGGCCTCCAGAGGTACAAAAGTGTGTATTTCTTTTCCTCAAAGAATTTCCCTTGATTAAAATAAAATGTGTTGTAGAAATCAGAAATGAATGCTGAATATCAGAATACAGTAGACTATGTTTTGGCTGTCCTTGTTTCCTGTGAGCTCATCATCCACAGTGTGGCATACCAGGCTCTGGAAATCAAGATCCATCACTGTTCATTCACATAAAGTCTTCCAGTCGTGAATAACTCCTGGCTTATTGTGAGGAATGAGTGCATCTTTGTCATGCTGTTTGACAATGAACTTCTCAACCTGCATTCCTAATGCTAATTAGATTTGGAGAAAACTAACATGGCTCGTGTTTCTTCACATGTATGCAAAAATGTAGTAATTTGGTATGCTTTTTAATGGAACTGAAGCCTTTTGAAGGTTTAGTGCTGTCAAAACGGTGGATACCTGTGGAAATATAAGATCAAAAGCTAAGCTTGAAATAAGAAACATTCAGTTTTAGATGTTCTGAAGTTCTATATTGTAGACTGTCTGGAATGCGCAAAAAGCTGGAGGCAACTTACAGTAGAAAATATGTATATAGAAATTTATATGCACGTACCTTTTTGCATATATATAATATATATAAAATACTTGCAGCAGCATGCATGGAGTAATATTTTTCAGTCAGCCTCAAAGGAGCAGAATCTAATTTGGGGATTTATCTTGAAATGTGCCATTCAAAGGAGAAAAAAAATTGATGTTTCATGCCTAGAATTTTTAAATACATCATTTGTGTTTTGTTCTAATACTTTACAAATCTTCACTTGTGGATTGATTTATCTTCAGTTGTTGGAGATTGGTAATTAGCTCGTTATAAAACAGTAAAAGTGTTATGAGTAAAGTGTTTCTTTGGAGAAATATGCTTCAATTTTTTTTGTAAGCATTGGTATTTCACAATGTGTTAGAAAATTAAAATTCCAATACTCCTGAGCTACTGACATTTTAGATGTCACTTCTCTTGCATGTACAGATTTCTGAAGCATAAGGTAATGAATTGTATGTTAAAACATGTTTAGCTGTCTGCAACTGCAGCCTGGTTTTCCCTTTGCTCCCTAGCTTTGATATAGCACTGAAGAGAGCATGGACATTTTGCCCATTACCGATTCATTCTTTCTGTTTTGTGCATGCCAGAGCCTAAATTTGCATTAGGTATGGAATCACTGGCAGAAATTTGCTACTGTCCGCAGTTTCAAAACTACTCATTAAAAAAAGTTAATGCTTGAAAATACTTTCAAAAGCTGAATTCCCAAATTGTTTCCACTTGGGCTTACAGTTGCAGTTTTAATTTTTTTTGCCAGTGTTTGTGTAGGTTAGATTTGAGTAAAGGGACTAATGCAAAAATCTGTAGGGTGAGATGATGTCAAATTCACTTAAAGAAAAAAAAAAAGGAGAAAATGACATCTCTGGTTCCTTGAGATCATACAAAGCTTTAATTGTTGTTATAACAAAATAAACAACTTGCAGAGACCAGTGTAGGTTTAAGTTGATTTGCTGCATTTACCCTACCAATTTGGACAGAAGAATGTAATGTTTTCTTGGAAATGTCTTTCAGACATTACATTATAGATTAATTTATGGACTGCAGAATGCTGTTATCCATAAAACTTTTTTACCCGTCATGAAAATTAAGTTCTAAAATGAAATGTGTATAAGAGATGGCCATTTCTAGGAGGTCACCAAAAATAAATTGGGATAAATTATTTGTTTCAAATAAAACCATTCATTTACAGTGGAAAAAGAATTGCTCAGCTTTACCAAAAACCACTGATGTTTTTCCTGTTTCCATTGCAATGGTGAACACAGATTTAGTAAATCCTTATTAAATTGGTGACTTGGCCAAGTTTCAAGTTGGGCTTGAGTTCTTACGCTTATCTTGGAGAATTTGATTGCAAACAAATACAGAAGTATCTCCATAAATTTGATGAAAGAAATTTTGCAAGGGAAGCCCACAATTAAATCATATTAATAGGTAATTGATTGATATGCAGCAGATTACTAGATGATTACTTGCAGTGATTATAACACTTTTGGGTGGCTTTGTATTTTGTCTGTAGCTTTCAGTGTATATTAAAATGATTTCTTGTATATTTTTATTCTATAATAATTTGGTTTTGCTAATGATTTGGTTTTGTAGTAATGATTCACATAGAAGTATCAAATCATAAGTGATAAATTGCAGTGCACAGATATCGATTGGCACTCAGATAGTTTTCTGCATTTCTGGGTAAGATCAAGTTGTTTGCTGGGGAAGGTGTGACCCTTCCTTTCCTGACCTGGTGCCATTCATTCTGTGGCTTGCAGTGATGGGTTTCGTCTTCCACCAGAGCTGTCAACCCTTTGCAGTGTCCAGTTAATGGCTGCCTTTCCTTGGGCTGATGATGTGATCTGGGCATTGATCTGCGTCTCTGTTGATAGACATTTCTTGGTCTTTGGAGGGAAGAAATGATGAAATGCTGATCTACAACAGCACTTTGATGTTGCTGAAAGGTTTTTTTTTAACAGTAGATTAAATTGTCATTTGCAGCTTGTGGCTGTATTTGATGAGCAAGATCCACATCATGGAGGTGATGGCACCAGCGCCAGCTCCACAGGCACGCAAAGCCCAGAGATCTTTGGCAGTGAGCTTGGCTCCAATGCAGCATCAGCCTTTCAGCCTTACCAAGCAACAAGTGAAATTGAGGTCACCCCTTCAGTCCTTCGTGCAAGTAAGTAAATGTTCTTAACATCTTGACATGTTTCATCTTAACTTCTGAGGATGCCAAGTGCGGTTACCCATTAATGCTACTGGGGAAATGATTCATTATCTATCTATCTATCTATCTATCTATCTATCTATCTATCTATCTATCCTGATTGAACGCTGATCAGAGCTGAAAAACTACGTAAATACTTGTTGCATGCAAGTAAACAAACCTTTCTAGTTTAATAAATTATTTATAAACTGCTTTTAGAAGCAATAAAGTCCTTCTGTGCTGTCAGTTTAAAATTGTCCTCACCCTGAAAATCACAGAAAAATTTCCAAATGTAGTTGCTGCACAGTGTAATTCTCAGTTTTCCAGTTTTCCTACATTTAATGAAGAAAAGGATAAAAAGAAACTAAAGATAGAAGCACTTTCTACTGAACCTGTCAATGTTGCTAGGGTATGCTTGTCATCTTTCTATAAAAACACCTGCTGATACGTGCATTTACTGTGTTGCAAAAACACACTTTAAAAACCAGAAACCGTAGTCAGTAACATCCCTTTGTTTATTTCAACGTGAGGAACATTTGTTGCAAAGCCATGAAGGAGGAGTTACCCATCACATTTCTTGCTTAGGCAAGATCTTTGAATATTTCAGCTTATTGAGAAGATAAATCATGCCACTGAATTTACTGTGTAATTTCCATTGTTGTTAAAAATACCATGCAAACAAGACAATGTTGGATAAAGCATTGTCCCCTCTTACGTGTAGTGTCTATCATTTCACTCAGTGAACTTCTGAAGTAGTGACTCCACTCCAGAAAATTCATAGCAGAAGTTAGTCAGTTCTTTGATATTCTACAGATACAGTTTTTAAACAACAATTTGTAATTATCAAGAGATTAATTTTCTGTAGGTGTACTTTTAAAGGATAAAATCTGTGTTTAAGTAATCAGGTATATTACAAATGGAAGTTACCACTCTGTTTAAAGTTTGAGGGGTTTTTATACCAGAGTGTTTTCTGTAAAATTAAAGGAGCAACATTTAACAATTACCTTATGTTTAATTGAACATGTGTCTTTTCGAGCTATAACTATGCTTAATTACAACACAGAACTAAATTAGGGAAAAGATTAATGGCAGGATAAATAAGGGTCCTGGCATTTCAGGACCCTTCCATTTGACTGTCACTAGGGTATGCCACTGCTAAGTGCATGTCTCTTTTCTATGCATAAGCCAAAAAGCAGTCCTCCTGGGTTCTCAACTTGGGGGAGGCAGGACAGTGGTGGTGGTGTTAGAGCAGGCAAATACATACACATTTTCTCCTTAATGTGATTATCTGGTGTATTATACAGTACATTGGTGTTAGTGCATCAAAATCATATAGTGCAGATAAAATTCCATGATATACTAAGCAGCTCACTTATCTTTGGTGTCATTCTGGAAAATACATTGAATACTGAGCTAGTTCACTGGTAGCTAAAATGGCCAAGAAGTGCTTTGAGACCCTACAATACAAAGGTCTATAGAAATGCAGAAGATTTTTAAAACTGTTGGTAAGAATTATAGCTCTTTGGACACTCTTTATAAAAGCATGCAATAATAAAATGGGTGAAAAATTGTCATAAATAATGTTATCACGAGTCAGAGATGTTCTTTTATCTAGCGAATTCCTTTTTTTCCCTCTTTTTTAATGCTGACAATTAGATATATTTTGTTTTTAAATGTTCCAAATCACAGGCTTAGAATCCCAGTCCAGTAATATTATCCTGTATTAAACATACCTATTTCAAGAATTTCATTTAAATATACATTGAAAATGGAAATAATATCCTTATTGTATTTCCTTTATAACTTGTGAAGTGAAGCATAGCATACAAATGGTATTCTCAGTATTTCAAATAATTATCTTCTTACTGTGTAAGTTCTATTCAGCAAATAAAACCCATCCAGTTTTGTGGTAGATGCAGATCCTGATTATCACATGTTGACAAGGTCATATATCTATTAATTGGATTGGAGATGGGATACAAAATTGCTGTAATTATTGTAATTTTCTAGTTAATTGCAGGGTTGGCGGTGAATATTTTACTTCTAACAAATGAAAAACAGTATTCCGTCTGAAATTGGTTTATAGCATTTTAGACATTTTGTTTTACATCTCTGGTGCTTTTTGCTCACAAGCTGGGCTCTGTTCCCCAGCAGTTCCCCGGCAGAAGCATAGCTTGGTGCCATTCTGCTACCGCTCACCTGCACCTGAGGGGTACAGAGGAGCAGTCTCCGTTCGGTGGCAGAATCTCAGCGCATTAGGCTGGGGCTGAAGGGCCTGCTGAGATTTTCGTTTCTTTGTTCTGGTTGCCATGCTACCCTTTTGTTTGTTTATAGATCACGCCATCGCTCCTCTCCCAGCAAGGGAAAGGTTAGCTAGATCAGGTCCAGCTGGAGAAGTAATATTCATCTCGACTCCTCTTTTCCCATGCACAAACACAGCCTGTACTTTGCACGTGGGGGGTTGTGTCAAATTGAATCTTCCTGTCTAAATGTGGAAACAAAAGTGAGGCTGGCCCATACCCCCTGTGTTGTTTTGCAATCTGAAAACACAATTCATCAATACAAACAGTTGATTTATTTATGTTTCTTATCTAGCTCTTTCTTTCTTACTGCTTTTCTGTTACTCAGGTTAAACTTCCCCTTGTTCTATTTCATCAGTTGAGCTGCTTTTTTTTTTTTTAAGCATGCAGAACGCAAGGCGTTTTTTGTGTGTGCCTGCGTGCTTTCTGAGAAGAGGTTGGAAGCTCGCTGCAGAAGATTGTTAAAGCAGACTGATGTTTATTCCCTGCTGAAATATAAACTGGAGGCGCAGGTGAAAATTGCCAAACCTAATGAGCAATTTGGCAGATAAGACAGGATGTCAGGCGGTGACAGTTCAGCAGCGGGTGCACTGCCTGTGAACCAAGTTGTTTGTTTCATAGTACTGCATTTAAATATTGTAAATAAAATCCCTTTCCAGCTCCATGAGATACTGTGAAAAGGGTCATCTCTTTGTCTAGTTTTCTTTTTAAGTTATTTAGTTCTGTAAAATAACTAAGGGTGGTCTTAGTTGTTGATCTTGGTGTGATTACATGCTACAAGTCTCTCAGTGTTTCAGCTGTTACAGTTAAAAGAAATTTTAATATATAACATTATTTGGAAAACAACATTAAGAGAGATTTAAATTATGTGTTGTGGTATTTAATTTGTTAATTTTTTTTTTTTTTCCCCTGGTCCAATGTAGAGAAGAGTAAGGGGCTGGGAAATCTTTCTTTCTTTCTGTAGCTGTTTAATGGTGGGGGTATTGAGAAGATGAAGCCAACCTTTTCTCACATGAGCACACTATTGCTGGAGGCAGCACAAGCTGTAACTAGGAAAATGCCAGTTAGATACTAGGAAAACAGTTTTCACCTGGAGAATGAAACAGGCTGCTCAGAGAAGTTGGGGCATCTCCATCCTTGGAGATGGATAGAACTTGACTGAACATGGCCCTGGGCAACCTGATCCAGCTGGTCCTGTTTTGTGTGGAGGGGTTGGACCAACGACCTCCAGAGAGCTCTTCCACCCGCTGAAATTACCATGTAGTTCTGTGACTCCAAAGATAATTAATAAAATTCAAGTGCTTACTTCCTGAAGTTATTATTTGTAAAAGCAAATGATGTTCTTAGTGAAATACCTAACAGAGACTTGTGCAAGTGTATTGTGCATGTAAAGATTCCCACCATGGTCTAGTATTGTACTAGTTTGTGCCAGTGGGACGCAGATCAGTTGACCGTGCCTTCACAGAACTGCTGTTTTTGTTTTCAGAATGTCTTTGTTAGGTGTGTCAGCTCCTTAAAAATAAGGTATGGAGTATCTGTAAGGTTCTTCTAAAGACTGGAAGGTGGGTATCTCCCCGAAACACTGGCCAGAGGAGTCTTAAGAAATTACTAAGAGCTAGCTGGAAATGCTGTACTCCAGTGATGTATTTGCTCAAGTGATCTTTATAGATTTTAGTAGGACTCTCAGCATCAGTTTCATATTCTTGTCATAGAAGCAGACTATGAAACTAGAAAAAAAAGGCTCTAGATGAGAATATTGTGAAGCGAGTGCATAGCTGGATGTGAAGATGTACTCAAAGTGCAGAGGAGCAGAGAACTTGCTGCAGCTTCACATCATTGTTTACTCAGCATCATGGCTGTTGCTCCAAGTTCCCTCTGTGCATGTGTGTTTTTACCCTGCCATAAGCACAAGTTTATTCCTCACAGATAAATGCATGCATGCAGAGACTCACTGGGGATTCATTGCTATATTAAAGTTCGTGACCTTGCTTGCCTTTGAACTTGTGGATCTCTCTGCTTTTTGAGTGGTGTTCAGTAGTTTGCTGGTAAATTAGTAGAACATATCAAGTATAGTATCTGAGGACTCTTAGGTTAAGGGCCATTCACTATTTTCATAAATCTGGACTGGAATATAGAGTGTTCCATAAAAAACTAAGATGGACTTTCAAGCACTTTGGATGTCAAGGTTTCAGTTCAGCATTTCACTTCATACATTTATAAAAACTGGAAATCAGTGAGATATGCACAGTCACTACATCTGGAAAGAAAACTGTAATTTGCAAGGCAGTACTGAGAGAAGGATCTGGGCATTGAATGCACTCTTATAGTGCATCCAGGCATTATGCTCTTCCATCAGAGGATCAAAGGCAAATGCTGCTGTGGGCTCAGTAAAGTATTTGTCAGCAGGAAGATTTAAGCTGGAGTGACCAGTTGTGGTGCGAGATTTGGAGAAATTGTAAACAAGTTGGAGAGCACAAAGAGTAAGATGCTTTGGAAAATATAACCAATCATCAGAAGGACTGATTTACTTAGTTAAAAACTGGTGGGGTCCAAGTCTTCAGATGTATTGTTTTTTCTCTTTCTCCACGTCTACTAAAAGAAGGGAAGTTGGCAGTTCCTGGGAAAAAAGCCCCTTTTTGTAACCTGAAGGGCTAAACATTTTTACACCCTGTGTAACAAAACTGTCTTCTGTGTGCTGCTGAGCACTGACCTGTGCTATAGGACAGGAGGACAACTGGCTGGTGATGGTGGATCTATCCTGTTTTTCGCCAAGCCAGTGTCGCTTGGTATCCACAGGTGGGCCACTTGTGTCCATTGTAAATATGCATGTATCTTTTCTTACCATCTCACAATTTGAGTGTTCAGAAAAATCGAATAGTAAGCAAACCAGTTAAATGTGTGAGCGCATAAATTAGTGTGTGAATTTCAAGTACTTTAAAATTGCTGTTTTAAATATGGTACTTCACAGATCTGATGCAGGTGTTTATCTAGAGTCCCAAATGCATAAGCTGAGAATTGCTTTGTTAATATTTTTAAGTGCCTTTGTTTGAAGGTTTGGAGCACTTCATGTTCATATGTTGGTAAGAACTGCATAGGTGAGTTCATATTTGTTCTGGTTTCAAAAAAATGATAATGGCTTCAGCACTCTTTCTTGCATATGGACATTAGAGATGTTTTCATTCTTACTTATATCTCTCTGACTCCATATTCAGCTGTGAGTCAGCTTTATGTAGGAAATAAAGTAATTTCAAATGTTGAAGAACTAAGGAAGCAAGAAATTAGAAAATTATTATAAGTATTTAATTATAATGAAAGACTATGGCTTTACAGGCAATGCTTGCTAATGTCAATGTGAGGTTTTCCACTAGCACCACTGAGCTTTGGATCATGTCAGCTTTCAATGGTGGGTCTCCTTGGTCAGGAAATTTCATTGATGACCAGCTGGTGTTCAAGTGCCATTGTTCCAGTGCAGTTCCAGGAATGATTTTCAAAAGATTCCCTAACCCATTTCCCCTAACGCATTCCCACTTTTACTTCCTTGCCAGGTTCTTTCTCAGATGTTTCCTTTACTGTGTTGAATAATATGAAAAGAACCTCAAACTAAGGCTTGCTTTGAGCTGTTGGCAACTGAATAAGGAAGGTTTCTCATGCATCTGAGTTTGAGGAGAAGATTTAGCAAAGTCTGTTTCCTCACCTTCTGGTGCTCTCGCCCTTCAGGAATTCGTATCGCATTTATCCCTGTAGCTCTATCAAGGATGTGATTGTTTTAAAGCCAGAGTTATTGAATCAAAAAATCAGCACCAGGTGCTGCTTTCTTCCATGAGACTAAATTTGTTCATTCTACAGCACAGTTCTGACTTGAGTGATCTGCAGTTGGTGTTTTCTGCAAGCGTAGTGTTCTGCTGTTAATTTGGGATTGTTGAGTAGTTTAAAAACCATGTGTTTTTGATGAGGCCGTGACACGTTTGTAAAAACAAATGTATTTTAAACTGCCTAAGTTTCTAAATTAACCTTTAATATCTTCAATCTTCTCAGTATACTATCAAACAAAATACTGTTTCTTCTAGTAGGATTAAAAAATACCTGAAACCAATAAAATAATGAATTTTAGAACTAACTGAATTCTCTACAGGAAACCTAAGTAATCATGGGGCATTTCCATATGGTGAGGGCTTCTGTCTTCGGGTACTGATAGTGGGTAGTAATAAAAATATGGTATTGTGTACAAATGCCTAGTGGTATTTTGTACCATAGCTACAGAATGTAGTATAAGAGAGGTAATAAGTAAGGGTTATGAAGATACAAAGTATTGAATATGAATAGTTTAAGCAGTCAGGTTTGGATATTGGTCTAAATCGGACATCTTAAATAGATTTAATGATCACTTGAAAAAGAAGCTATTATGGAAGTCTCAGCTGTATTCTGAGAACATTTCAGTATGCGTGTGTGGTGATGGTGGTTGTGTTTGCTGGGTTTTATTTTCCCCTCTTAAAATGAAAGGTAACTTATTCGTTAAGGGAACTGTATTTTTATGTATACAAAAATGTAATGCCATTTTATCCAATCAAACATTACAGTGTAGCTGCTCAAGTCCGTTGTACTGTACCATGGGTTAAATCCCATTTTGATAACATTATTTGTTTATTGAGTTTGGCATCTCACGTGTCAATAAATGTAATATCACTTTCTATAGATGATTTCTTGACTACTCCTCTATTTCTTGTTATTGCACTGTAAGCAAACAAGAAGGAGCACAGTGAAAGCAAGGAGCATGAATCTGAAATAGTACGGAATGTTTTTTCACGGTACAGACAACCACTCTGTGAAATTTTTTACTTCATAGAGGCATGTGTACATATTGCACTTTTTTTTTTTTATCCAACAGTTTCTAAAATTCTCCTGCAGTATTTATAGGTACTTGTTCTGAATGTGATAGAACAGTATGCTTCAAGGCATCCTTAATATCCAGAACCACCAGTCCATGAGAGTAACTGGTATCCTGCTCGTGTTTTGCTTTGCTTTGAAGCAACAACATTGGTCTTCAGTAGGTGTGGACTGCTGACAAAAATGACTTGCGATTTGCCAAAAGGAGAGGGTGCAGAGCTTGTCAAATGTACTTAATTATTCACTTAGTCCTAAGTGAGGTGATCTTAGGGGAAGGGTGTTGTAGGGCTAGTGAAGAGCATTGTGAATGCTGGGGTCTCTGTGTCATGCTGTCTGCAGGGTTACCCTGTGTTCAGTGCAAGAGCTAGTGCATGCATACTTCTCCCTCCCCCCAATATTTTTTGATATTTTTGGCCACAAGCTCAAGGCTGTAAAATATTACACTTTACGTATATCCTTAGTTAGGCTAAGCTTGTCCTTCAGTGAGAGCATTGTTACTTGCACGTCAGTGGGAGCATTGTTACTTGCTTTTGTTCTTAATTCACAAGAGATCTTCCTGCTCCCTTCTTTATTGCATTTGAAGCATGTGAACTCTTTTTCAGATGGGGATGTGTTTCGGAGACAGACCATCTCTTTTGGTGATTACTGGGAAAAAGTTCTTTAAATTCTGTATCTTTTGACATGTTCTTTTGAGGGGGATGAAACAGGGACAGATGGCTGCTAGTTGAATAGGCTTGTTTTTTAGTGTCTTTTTTATTTACTCTCTGATGCACTGAAAAGGACTGAAAGATGATACGGAAAAAAAGGAGTGGATGAGAAATAACTTTGCATTAATTTATTGCCTTATTTCCTACTTTAAAAAAGATAAGGTTTGTTCTTTTTCCCACCCATCTCTTGTTGTAAATCTTAAATGAATTGTGTAAGTTAGATGAGCTCCAGCCTCAGAAATTCTGTGGGTTCATGTTAGGGGCAGATTAAACATTTACGGTGAGAATCAAGCCTATGTGTTTAGAAGAACTTTTCTGCAGATATTCTGGCCCTTAACAGCACTGGATGCCATGGAAGTGACAAACCTGGCTTGAGCCCTCGAACCTGGTCTGAGCTGAGCTGAAGCAGGAGCCTGCTTTCCTGTGTCATGGCTTGGCTCAGTGCAGCTCAGTATCTAGGATCGCTGCGCAGTCAGGGCTCCCTCTGTGACACTGCAGGAGCAGCCAGGATCCCCCTTTGGGACATAGCAGCCACATTGCTGGGGGAGCTTTCACCTCCTGGGCTGGTGCCAGAGCTCGTCTCTTTAGGATTGGAGGTGGATGTGAACTTGGGCTGTGTTCCAGGTCTGTGTTTCTTGCTTCTGTTATGGATTTAGGTAATTAATTCTGTCAACATTTTTGGATTTACAGAAACTTGAAGTGATTGTATGTATGGGAAGTGAGTTGGGGACCAAGTGGGTTTACAAACAAAAGCAAAAAATGGTGCTTAGGTTAAGATAAAGTATTTGTATTACTACTTGCATGCAGAGTGTAAAGGGCTGTGCAAAGGCAGCGATAGCAAGCTATTGTGTTAGCTTCTGGAAATTGTGCATATGAGTAAGGGTCTAGGCTTCTCAAAGCAAACTTTGATCAGCCATTAAAACCTTATCCTGAGGGGTTGGATTTGATTCAGGTCTCTGTACAGCACTGTTCACAACTGGAAGCAAAATTGGGACTCTTGGCAGTTGCTGGGAAGCAGCTGATTCAATGCAGGCACAGTGGATGAGGATAGTATCAACAGACTTCAGGTTCTGCATCTGAGCTAAATACTTGAGGCAGCCCGCTTTCTGATTCCTTGAGAGGAATGGGCACTTTTGGGGTGAGTTCATCTGACCCGTCTCATCTTCAGGATGAGATGGAGTATGGCCTAGACTAAGTGCACTGTGAGAGAAACATTGTTGACCAGTTAGGAAATAGATGTTTGTGAATCCTATTCTGTATGTGATTCACCTCACACTGTAAATTTTTATATGACAAAATATTTTTCTTTACGAAATAGGATATTGCTTTCATTGCCTTAAAAAAATGATCATTTGTGTATTTGAAGGAGAAAGACTAAGTGATGTTGTACAAAGCAAATGGGTTTTTAATTTGACTCACAGAGCAATTTTATGTGTCCCAAGGAAGTACCTACACAGTCATAATTATGCTAGGTAAGTATATTTGGGTTATGGACAGTAAGTCATGAATGCAGATAATCCCATTTAAGCCTTTTTTTAGAGTAAAATTGTGTTTGAGAAACTTCCATGGAATTTTATGGTTAAACCAACAGCATCATCTGCCTTGGGTCTGATGGTGGTATCTAGTCACTTTATGTGGTGCTGCTCCCAAACGGATAAACCTCTGCAAAGAGGCAGCTGCAGTGTTTCTTGCCACATGTTCTCAGACCTTGAAGAATAACAGGTTATGTCATGTGACACTGAAAAGCCAGCCTAAATCTGGGGGAACAAGCATGACATGGAGTTAATGAGCACCAAAGGACTTGAGTTGTCTTTACTGCTTTGTTCAGTTGAGTGCCTCTGTACCCCATTCCCTCATGCACTGTGCAGTGTCTGGGAGTTATGGACATCCTGCCCTTACTGCTCTTCAGAGGATGCTGGCTCCCTGTGGGTTTGGGAAAGGAAAGCTCTCTGTATTTATGCTCAGGCTCTGAATGGGTGGCTGGGGAAAGGAGCCATCCCTCAAATATGGGCTATTAAAGTAAATGCCTTTGCAGGTTTGCAAGCAGAATAAATGTGAGCAACATCTGCTGAGACTGTTTCAAATGAAATAACATTTGAAGCAATGCTAGCAGTTCATTTTTAGTGAATGACAATTTAGAGAATGGTTACACGTGCCTTGTTAACCAGTACTATATAATAAACAATCTTTCAATGGTTTTCAATAAGTTCTTTCTTGATCTCTCTGCTTTTGAGCTGTTTGGAACAAACAGAACTTCAGAAATGTTTTCTGCATGTGCAAGCTTCTCCACCAAATACAAAAATGATGTTATCTTCTTCGATTCCAACCCATTTTAAGCTCTGATGTTTAAGACCTTCATTAGATGACAGAGGGATTTTAGGTCAAGCACTGCCTGACTTTCACAATGATTTCCATCTGAAGGGTCTTGCATAGCGAAGTCTCTTCATGTTTTATTTAAAATTTTAGTTGGGCTCTTGACTCATGGAAAAATAAATAAAAATGAAGGGCTGACTAGGGGTGCTGCACTGAAAAAAATTATGGAACTGTCTTTTCAAATGAGCTGTGTGACATTTATTTGTGAGAAATATCCATTAAGTGAGTTAACAAAGTTTCTGCTCTAGTTTGACATAGTAGGCAATATTTCTGTGAGTATTGTACATGTAGATGATTTACCTCTACCTCTGTTTTAAGTTCACCTTTAAAGTAATAAAACATAAGTGGGCAAAATCTTCCCGTAATCCTGCTTTCCCATAGCTCTTTGCTGTGTTGCTTAAAATGGAACATTACAGTGAAATAAGTATTTTCATTTTGTCCACCCATCAGGGTTGGGGGAAATCTGTTTGCAGTTATTGCTGGTACTCAGATAGTATTTCCAGTTTGCACACCAGCAGTGACCAGGGGTGTGGGATGTGTAGTTGAAGGATCAGGGAGAGGGTCTCTGCCAGAGCCCTGGCTCCATGGTGAGCAGGGCTGTCTCCAGGAGAAGTCAGTGAAGAAGCCATGTGTAAGAAGCAATGGAGGGAAAGAAGAGAAAATGGAGCTGTTTTAAAACCTACCCTCCAAAAAGTGAAGCGTAAAAAAGCTTCAGGAAAACTGCAGCTGAGAATATGCATGAATGTTTATTACAGCTTAGTCTGCGTATTTCTTGTGTTAGCTGAAGAGTTTATCCTAAATTGTGTGTATCTGTTGGCAGCTTATCTGTACAGTAGTATGTTGTGGTGGCAGCAAATCCAGAAAGCCCATGGAAGAGGAGAGAACCAAACTCTGGTCTAGTGGGAGATGTCCCTGCCCATGGCAGGGGTGTTGGAACTAGATGATCTTAAGGTCCTCTCCAACCCAACCCATTCTATGCGTCTAAAAAAGTGTGTGCTTGAACTGTGCCCATGGTGGTGCTGGGGGAGAGCAGCTGCATTCCTTAGGGTGGAGGCAGCAGGGTGGCCATGCCCAGGAGAATGCCCCGGGCCGCAGGAAGGGGAACGGGTGCTTTCAGGGGTCTCACCTCTCAGTCTTCCCATTCAGCACAGGGCTGTCCAGGTACACTGCCACTGGAACGAGCTTATGGAGGAGCACAGTGTGTGCACGTGTAAACATGTTTGTGCTTTCATGTTGGAATTTCCTTAAAGTTCTCAGTAGCTGCAGGTTCAGGGTAGTACTGTAATACCGATATTTATGCACTGTTTACCTGGTGTGACTGCTGCTGTGCAAGCAAGCTTCTAGGATTCTTACTTCATTCCTCAGAATGATTCTGTGGATGTGAATTCCTTGCATGAGATTGCTATTACAGGCTGAATTGAATATTAAATTACTCCTCACACCCTCAAGGCAGTACATCAACTTCACTCATAGCTGAGCAATTTGTGCCATGTACCATCTTCAGTTTTTGAATTCTCCCAGGGCTAGGATTTTGCTCCAATCCTTTCCATTTTTCTTTTTCAAAGTTGGAATGTTTTACTAAGGGTGAAAAATATTTTTAATGAAGTATTTTAATTTGATCTTATGTTATGGGCTTGTATTCCCCCCTCCCCCCATCCATGTTTCACCAGATGTTTTAAATATTTTCTGAGTACATGTGCTTTCAAGGTTTTCCTGCAAATCCAGTCATGTTTTTAACAGGCACTGAGTCCTTGTGTATTAATGCTGTGTTTTTCTCTACTTTATGTCTCCTAGATCTGACAGATGTCTTGAGTTCTAGGTCAAGAGATTTTCAGTGTTTTCTGTATGAAAAAAGATAAGATTTGTACATAGTTAGAATTTCTTTGGAAAGGAACAGAGTTTCAGACCTCTGTGGGAGGAAGGCATTTCATTGACCACATGTTTTGTAGAATTTAATAAGTTTAGTAAGCAATTAAATCAAATAATTCATCTTACACTGTATCAAAAGTGATGGCTTTTGTAAGGAAAGCTGTACTTGTGTTTTTTCTTAACTTTTTGTTGTCAAAGAAAAGTATTTGTGTATGTAACATGTAAAGAAAATATGGTGTTTGCTTACTTTGGAAAAAGATCTTGATATTAAAGTCAAGTGTTTAGCAAGACGGATGGCAATTTTCACTCGTAGATATATGTGCTTAATTTAGTTTAATTTTCACCTTGACCAGCCAAATTAAATGGGTTTGTTTCATTTTAGCCATAACTACTTTCTTTTTTTTTCTTTTTTCACTTGCACTGCAATGCAAATTGTTTGTTCTGTGTTTCCTTACTTGATCTTTTTCCTCCACTTTTTTTATGTCATTTCTTTAAGACACCTGAAGGGTCATTTTGAACAATGAAATGTGAGGAAATATCAAAGAAAGGGCTGCTGATTAAGGCTCTTAATTTGCTATGTGCTTTGTCTGTAGTTATCAAGCTGTAGAATGTGAGATGATCCGCATGTGTGATGAGGATAAGGCTTTAACCGCAGAGATTAGCTGGTGACTTGATGTTCCTTCCTCCTGTTTCATTTGCTGAAGTCCAGATAGAGAACTCAGTGCAGCTGGGCTAACTTGGTGCCTCATGGAAATTTTAGAAAACAGACATCCACTTCATATCATCAGCCCGTGATCAGAAACAGAAGGAGAAAGGAAAGGAGAAGGCATGAAGAATTAAAAAACAAACATGGATCAGAAAAGAAGGGGCAGTGGGAATGGGAGAAGAAAGGAGTTAGCGGCAGGGAATGCTTACCTTGCTGGGCACAACTACAAATCCATAAGGATTTACTTGATATAACTTTGCCATATAAATAATTACCATAGGAGCCATGTAAATGATGCATGATTATGGGAAAGAAGTGAGTATGTTTCTGCTGCTCTCCATTTTCTCCTCTTATTTTTTTTTTTTTTTTTTTTTTTGCAAAACTATCTGTAGAATCTGAGACCTGGTCCATGTCAGGAAGTGCGAAGAAAAATGTAAAAGGCATCAAAAGGAAGGATAATCCCACATGATTACACTTTTGTTATTTCTCAAGTGTTAATCACAAAATGAAAATGGTATTGTGTGTAATTTTAGATTTGTATAAGTGCATGATGACATTTTGAATTACCTTTCCTGAAACACAAACTGTGGATGTCTCAGACATAGAAGACATTCACTGAATTGCAGAGCTTTAAAAATGACAGTCCTGGGGCTTTGATGGATTCTCTGTCTCCTGAAGTCTTGAAATTAAAGTCAATATTTTTCTGTATTTCCAACAGAAGTTAAAAGACTAAATGCAGACATTATTGCACAGTGTACCTGGGCTTATATAGGTGTTTGACAGGATGATCACAGGGTGTCTTCAGAATTTGAGTTACGAGTCTTGTTTGCAGTCTCTGTAGTGCTGCAGCATGTGTAGCAAATGATTATTCTCAGACTTGGACTTGTACTTTCATCATTTAACATTCTTCTGTATTTGTTTTCTTAACATTTTCTTTTCTGGTGCCATTTTTCCGGTTGCACTTTCTCCCTGTTTACAGTGTCCATTCGAGCTCGTTCTGTTAGCTTCCCATCCCATCTGCCACAGCCTTTCCCTAGCTATACTGCTGTAATCCCTTTTCTCCTGCAAACCCTCCAGCAACCTGATTTCTCATTCATCCATACCCTGTTTTGTTTATAGGTGGAGAGTGTGGTTTTATGAGAAAAAGGAGAACATTCACTTTAAAGTTTTTTTGCGTTTGTTTTTTGATTCACCTCCTCCTTAGTGTGGACTAATGAGGATGGACAGCATCTGGTTCCATCACCATGGCTTGGGCTTGTCCCATTCTCCTATGGAACTGTCTGGTGACTGAGCTGCTACCCAGGAAACTGGGCCTGTGTAAAAATTCTGCATTAACTTTGTACGCTTTCTTGGCATGTTAAACAGAAATTGTGTTTTGGCTCAGCTAAAAAATGGGCGTCTTGTGCCCTTTTTTCCCCAGCGTATTTCTCCCCTTTACCATACCTCATGGCGAAGCTGTACCACAAAAAATTCCTGAGACTGTATTTTGCAACAGTGGCTTCAAGCCTGCTCTGACTTAGGAAAAGACAGTTTATATATCTGGCTGTATTAGGAGGCTTCATGCTGCTGTGGGTGCCTGCTTATTGTTGAGCCTTCAATGCGGAAGGCAGTTTACCTTACACATGTTTTTTCTTTATTTGAAAGAAAAACAGGTTAAAGCTGTAAGTCACCACATAAATGCTAAGTATGATTACAGAATGCAAAAATGATGATGATATAAAATTCTGTGAGGAAAGCCATTAATGCCTGTAGGCTTAGGTTTTTGTTCCTTTGCTTTTACAATGAGAAACTAAAAATGCTTATTCAATATTAATTCAGGATATACAGCAAATTGGCATTTGGAAGCATTCAATTTTCTTCCTAATTGTTCTGCATTCACTTGGCCGATTATCAGTAATTTCAGGGAATTAGAGATGCTCCTTTTAGAAGTTTCTAGTGAACTCTTTAGAATTGTCAAACAATAACAAACCTGCCACTTAGGCAGCAATTTTCCCTCTCACTGTCCTCACACTAATGTTAGATTGCTCTTTGGAAAGGCTAGACAAGCAAACTGCCATATAGTAAATCACGGATTTAGGAAAATTTTTTCAGCCTCATGCTGCTGAGTGAATTTTGATCAAAGAATTTTTATGTCTGTTTTATTCATGCAAGGACTTATCCTCCAGTTTGCATGCAGGGAGGTTGTTTTTTCTTGATAACAATATCTGCAAAAGGATATTTTGTTAAAGAACTTAATTTTATATTTTTGTGGATTAAGCTTGTATTTCTTTAGTCATCTCCAGGTGAGTCCCACAAGAAGGTAATTCACAGCATGTGATGTCCAGGTCTTCACTTTTCCTCTCCTGTAAAATAAAACTGTTAAAACCCCTCAGGAATGGGGTTAGGAAGTGCCAGTTACTGAGCAGATGGCTTTCTGCCCCTCTGGTCCTGCATCACAGGACTCCCTAAAGCACAAAGTGTGGGAAGGAACAAGAGCTGCAAACCTGTTTTGATCAGAAAGGGGTGTTGGGAGGGACTGTTTCCTGGGTATGTTGGTGGCATCAGGATTCAGTATGCACCTTCCTGTCGGTTATGGATGTGCTGAGCATGATCATCTCTCTTTTGATCTCTATATCTCCCTGTCTCTTGGAGTTAGCAGGTAAAGGGGTCCAACACCCCCCTGCTTGTCCTTGTGCCAGCTTAGGAGTGAGGAGTGTGAATATGAATGAGTGTGGGCTAAGGTGATTTGGTCTGCTGCTCCTCTCAGTGTAACTGCTTCCCAGCCCTGCTGAGATGCTGCTGCTAAAGAGGAGCAGCAAATGTCTCAAAGATGTTTAACTGCTTTTCTCTCCACCTGTGTGGAAACACCAGAAATTCTTGCACTTGATTGGTGTTTTTAGTCCAGTAGTCATATTTGAGATAACCCAGCTGCTTCTGAGGAACATGAGAGCAGTCTTGCTTTATACAAACAGTTTTGGAAATCTCAAAAAAATCCCAAATATACCTATTTGGTTTGTTTTAATCTGCCAGTCACACAAAAGTACAGTGATGGTTGTATTCCAACTGGGGGAGGTGAGGTGTGCTTGATGCTGAGCATGGAGCAGGGAGCCATCCAACCTGTCCTCTGGTCCAGCAGCAGTGTGTTTTGTAACACCTGTGTCGAAGAGTCTTTCCTCCATGAGCGGCCTTTCCTTTTGCCTTCTTTTGCATGACGAAGAGCCCCTGTCTTAGAAATGTGCTGTTGTGGAAAGGAGGGGAGATACTCCCTTCCTATGACTCAGATTTGATTTCCCACATATACTTAGCTTTGGCTCCCTTTTAAAACTTTTTGAGAGGTTTGCTTTTTGCATATGTGCTGCTTGACCAACGGATAAGTTATCTCTGCTTCTAAATTTGAACTTGAGTCAAAGAGAAAGAGTGATAAACATCCTTTGGAAGTATGTTCAAATGCCTTAAAAATGCATAAATCCAAATCTCATTTGAGACACAGAAGTGAACTTTGTCATGAATTAATAACTTTTAAAATAGTTTTAAAAATTCCAGAGAAGAAGCACAAAGTAATGAACTTGTTCTCAGAAAGCTACTTATTTTCAGAAACATTTAGGAAATATGTTTAGTGTTTATGTGGATGATATGGAAGATAATGTTTTGGTTTCTGTAAAGAGAAGATCCCAACTGAAAGTAATGTGTGTCTGTATGTATACAAATTTACCTTTGTTCTGGGGTGACCTTTAAAAACCTCTGCATGAGTATTCTCTTTTAAATAGCCTTTTTATTGGTAGTGATGAGTAGTAAGTAACTTAGATATTGTTTAATGCAGTAGTTTTTTTGGCATCTCACATGAAATATTAAATAAGCTAGCTCTCATCTAGTTGTTAAAATACTCTGACTTCATAGATTGCATAAACATAGCTAACAAAACAATAAAGAGCTATTTTTTTGCTCTCTCATTTTACATGAAATTCAAGATGGTTACTTTTATTAAACAGTAAAGTAGATTAAGTCAGAAGCACTGTGTTTAATGTAAAAATAGTGTAGTTTGACAAAATTTATGTGAACACTTTCTTAGAGTTAACTTCAGGTTTTGAACTTAACACTTTGAAAAACAGAGGCAGTTTCCTGCTGGAAGCACATTGATTGCTTGATGCACAGAGAACTTCTACAGACTTCTACAGAGAGCCTGTGGATGTTCTACTCACAACTGTTTGTACATCTTCCCATGTTTACTCTGTGAATGTCCAGGTGCTGGGAACAAACCTCAGAAGGATGAATGGATTGAAAAATCAATATGGGAGGTCTTAATACCAAAGAGCTTTCTAAATTCTAATGTAGGATAAAAATGATGGTGCTAAGACTTGTTCTCTAAAATCCCTTGCTCTTTGGTGGGTTAAAGAATTAAGTTCATCAGTACAGGAGATGGCTCCCTTCTCCTGGGCTTTCTTTTAGTCGTTATGCAAGGTAGCTTTCTTCCTTTTGAGGAGTGAAAATATCTGAGTTGCATTTTACAGAGCCTTTGTGGAGAACTTAAGTTAAAAAATATGATTACAGTGAATTTCAGTTTTGGTTGTAGCAGCAGCATCTTACAGACTTGCAGCTACAAGCTGGGTAGGGAAGGTCTATGGATGCTGAGGATTAGTCCCACAGTGTTCTTACAGCTGTCCTTTACATCCTGACTGTGGCATCAAAGTGCAGCTTGGGCACCCATCCAGCAAGGTAGCTCCTTTGCCTCTCCAGGTTGACAGTGGGATGGATAGTGACCCTTCCATCTTCCTGGTTTACTCCTGGATATATTTTCTCATTGACTGAGGTTTTTGAGCCTTGATGCTGCAGGGGCTGTGCCTGGGTGTGTGGCACTTGAGGAAGTCAGTACTTTATCCATCAACCCACATGCAAGTAGCCCTGGCCATGGCCTTATATGGACTAGAGGAACTAAAGTTCCTTTGCTTCCCCGCTTTCTCTTCCGTCTGTCCTCCACAAAGGTTTTGACAACTTGTTATCTTTCTACAGGGAGACCTTAGAGAAAGTAAGGTAGTAGCACAAGGAATTTAATTGGATTCAGGTGCAGAAGGAGGCATTCAGTTGCTAGATCAGCTGTAATAGCAATTTTCTTTTGCTCTGTGGAAAATGCAATGTGTTTGAGGGGTTTTGCAAACTACTCTTATCCAACTGGCTGCTTTCAGGGCATTTTCTGCACAACCTGTCCAGGGCTATTGATTTCCTTTGAACATGTTGGGATTTCTCATGTTCAAGCAACAGCCTCCAATTATTCATGCTAATGGGAGAGGACCAAGTAATATATGATGGCTGTTCCCTCCTTTTCTCACTTCAGTGTTACAGTACCTTTTGGGCTGCAGAACAATAAATGCCTTATTGATCTCCTTTGAAGAATGAAACAGAATGAAAACTCTTTAATCGTATATTTTATAGTTTTTTAAAATATTAATAAATTTTGTAAACTAAAATTTCTCCTGTTCCCTTTCTGTGTGCACATATTTGAAATGGTTGTAGCACATTCTAGGATGAGACAAGGAGGGAGGCTTGTGGTGTGGAGACAGCTTGGAAAAGTTAACTGCTGGGAACCTGACAAATTCTGGCATGGAGTATATACCATAGTATTTCAGTAAATATCTTCTGTTAGTTCTGGCTAAAGCTGTTCCTCCACTAAGAAAGATGATCGTCATCTTTGGGCTAGAACCAATCACAAATTCTAATGAAAATTGGCAACTGCAGGCATGAAAAGTCATTGATCCAAAATTTCATGAACTGTCTTTCATGTTGTGAGATTTTTTTTTTTTTTTTTTTTTTTTTTTTTTCAACTTCAGCTGAGGCTCTTTCTATTTGCTTATTCTTGGTTTTGAACTTTAGGAATAATTTTTGACTCTCTTCTGCCTCGGCAATGTGAAATTAAAAAAAGGCGTGAGAGGTATGTAGTTAAGCGTGCATCGTAACTGCATGTTTCCAGGGTTGTAAAAGGAAGGATAGAAAGGGATGAGGGGAAGATGGGAGAAAACAAAATAAATGAAGAGATGTAGCTTAAGTTTTCACAAGGTTTAGAATTTTTCTGCATTTCCAGAAGAGAATAATTCAGGCTTCTGTTGTTGTAAGGGACTTTTTAAAGTGCATGTAAGATGGACTGGAAAGCTGAACTTCTGCACATGTTTCAAGCAGCAGCTATTCTCCTACTGCTCATTAGGCATGGTTTTAAAAAAGTAGGGAATATAGTTTATTAATATAATGTTTCTAGTAAGGAAGAGTTAGTCAAGATGTCTGTTGGTCTGTCACCCCTTGGAGAACAGATGTTCTGTTTCGTTGTCCCATTGTGGGCATTATCTGAACAACTTAAGACTAAGTAGTCTAAATTGTCTTCCTCCTTATTTGGCTACTGGGAACACTGGAGATTTCTACAGAAAATGATCTTTAAGCTTGAGGTAGAACAGTTAGGGTTGGAAAGGACCTTAAGATCATCAAGTTCCAACCCCCCTGCCATGGGCAGGGACACCCCACACTAAACCATGCCACCCAAGGCCTCATCCAAACTGGCCTTGAACACCGCCAAGGATGGAGCATTCACAGCCTCCCTGGGCAACCCATTCCAGTGCCTCACCACCCTCTCAGTAAAGAATTTCTTCCTTAGATCCAATCTAAAGAATTTCCCCTGTTTAAGTTTGAACCCGTTACCCCTTGTCCTATCACTACAGTCCCTGATGAAGAGTCCCTCCCAAGCATCCTTATAGGCCCCTTCAGATGCTGAAAGGTTGCTATGAGGTCTCCATGCAGCCTTCTCTTCTCCAGGCTCAACAGCCCCAGCTTTCTCAGCCTGTCTTCATACGGGAGGTGCTCCAGTGCCCTGATCATCCTCGTGGCCCTCCTCTGGACTTGTTCCAACAGTTCCATGTCCTTCTTATGTTGAGGACACCAGAACTGCACACAATACTCCAAGTGAGGTCTCACGAGAGCAGAGTAGAGGGGCAGGATCACCTCCTTCGACCTGCTGGTCACACTCCTTTTGATGCAGCCCAGGCTATGGTTGGCTTTCTGGGCTGCGAGCGCACACTGCTGGCTCATGTTCATTTTCTCATCGATCAACACCCCCAAGTCCTTCTCGGCAGGGCTGCTCTGAATCTCTTCTCTGCCCAACCTGTAGCTGTGCCTGGGATTGCCCTGACCCAGGTGTAGGACCTTGCACTTGGCATGGTTAAACTTCATTAGGTTGGCATCAGCCCACCTCACAAGCGTGTTGAGGTCCCTCTGGATGGCATCCCTTCCCTCCAGCGTATCAACCGAACCACACAGCTTGGTGTCATCAGCAAACTTGCTGAGGGCGCACTCAATCCCACTGTCCATGTCACTGACAAAGATGTTGAACAAGACCGGTCCCAACACTGATCCCTGAGGGACACCACTCATTACCGGTCTCCAGCCAGACACTGAGCCATTGACCACAACTCTTTGTGTGCGGCCATCCAGCCAGTTTTTTGTCCACTGAGTGGTCCACCTATCAAATTGATGTCTCTCCAATTTAGAGACAAGGATGTCATGTGGGACAGTGTCAAACGCTTTGCACAAGTCCAGGTAGATGACGTCAACTGCTCTGCCCCTGTCCATCAGTTCCGTAGCCCCATCATAGAAGGCCACTAAATTGGTCAGGCAGGATTTCCCCTTAGTGAAGCCATGCTGGCTGTCACCAAGCACCTCCTTGTTTTTCATGTGCCTTAGCATAATTGGAAAGAGCTTGTTTGGATGTTGATAGGTTTGTGTAGTCTCCAAACTCCACAGCTTCCCAGACCATTCTCTGACCTACCTCCAATGAAAGGTCATATGGAGCATTGCGTCTTCTTCAGAGGGTTGCACTATCTGCCCTTCCATGTCATGGGCATGGCAGTTCTGCTGCCGTGCATTGCCTATGGATGAGGAAGGTTGGTGGCATTTCATCTCATTACTTGAACACGCAAATACTTGATTTTTCTGTGGGGATTCAGCTTGATACTTGTACCTGAATGACAGGAAATAATATTATTGATATCTTTATGCTCTCTGCTTTGCCTTTGAGCTATATTAGTCCCTGCCTGCAGAAAAGACTTCTTTTAAAAACTGTCTATTTGAGCACATGGGGTGGCATGACATGGCCTTTTCCTAATTCTGCTTGAGGTCTTTAACTCTTCTTGGTCATCAGTGGCAGATACAAGCTCAGTAAACATTAAATCATACAGATTTGATAACACTTTAAATGAGAGCGTGTTTCCTGAATGTATCGACATGTTTCTAATAATCCTAGTAAAATTTCTGTCGTGGAAACAAGAACAAGTGCCATTAAAATTGCAGAAGCTGTTAGTATTTCTTAATAGTTGTTCGGGACTATGTTCAGTCTATCTTACTAACATCTTGGATATGTTACTTGTATTTTCTATTTTGCTGTGTCTTAAACTTGGTAGCGTGCATAGAGGCTGTTCCTTCCCACACGTTCTTTTTTAGTTCAGTTTTGCTGCATATAGCTATGAAAATGGATGCACGTATGATTTCTGACAAACCCCTCCTCCCCCAAACTCTAAATCATAGAATCAAATGATAGTTTGGGCTGGAAGGGACCTTTAAAGCTCACCTAGTCCAACCCTCCTGCAATGAACAGGGACATCTTCAACTAGATCAGGTTGCCCAGAACCACATCCAGCCTGTCCTTGAATGTCTCCGGGGTGGTGGTGTACTCAAGTTTTATTGGCTATTATAACTATTATGCTTCAGTTAAAAATCTGTCTAAATAATTTCTGTAATGAAGCTATTTGGATTTTGGGCAACGCAGATTCAGATCCATCTCCAGGTATTGATGAGCTGAAATCATTGCCTTCTTCATCCTGACAGTGGCCTGTGAGCTGCGTGTAAGCAATCATTTTTATATCTCAGGAAAAGCCCCAGCTGAGTTTTTGATGATTCCTGTACTTCTCTGCAGTGGAGCGAGGCTGGAGCTGGCCGTGCTGGCCCCAGCTTTGGGCAGCAGAGGCCAGGTGCCCAGTGCCCACTCATTGATGAGGAGGTTCTCCACAGAACTGTGGAAACATGCCAGATTTAACAGCCAAAAACTTTCAAAGGTGGAGTATTCATCTGATGACTGGCAAGTATATACCTCTTCCCTCAGTGTTTCAAACGTAAATGAGGTAAACAATCATCATACATAACTTGTTCACTGTTCACGTTGTTAAGATACTAGTAGCATCCCTGCTGCTACTTGTTATTTACCATACCCTGTGTACACACTGGTCCATTTGTCCTATTGTGATGTAGAATGTAGAAGTTTGGGGTTTTTTTTTGCCGTCTAGGACCCAGCAGAAATGCCATAGGGTTTTAATTTTTCCTTGCTGTTTGCCCAGGAAATGGCCAGTGGGTAGGTATTCTTTCACTGGGCTAGAGCCACAGAAGCAATGCTGGTGGGCAGCGTGGAAGCTCTGCAGCCCTCTGGGCAGTGCAGACCATTTTCTCTTTGAAAAGTCAATTAGTGCAATAAATCATGTGCCAGTAGATGCAGCATTAGGATTTTGTAAGAGTAGGGAAGATGAGAGGTTCCCATACCAGTTTTGTAAGGACTTGTGTAATAAGAAATCCCTCGCTAATTGCATGCATACCTGCAGAATTACAATTAAGCATGTTTAACTCTTTGGCATCTGGATATGATCCACATAGGAATTCCCACCTCACGTGTGAGGTGACGTAGTGATGTACGAGGCTGTGCTGGCAGCAGATGTTGAAAGAAAGTTTATTCTAGTGTAAGTCTGAAATGGATATAGACTGAGAAGTAGTTCTGAACCAGGTATTTCTGGTGCTGCGGAGAAATGTCACTGCTATCTACCCTTTTTCCTCCCCATAGAAAGGCACAGTGGTGGCTTGGGGTCCAGAAGACGGTCATGACATAGCAACTGTAACAGGTTTTGTCTGGCTGAAACTCTCCAATGAAAGAACTGTAACTTGTATTGTTATACTCATTATATCATTCCTGCTTCTTTCCAACTGAGCTCTACAAGTTGCAGTCTAAATCGTGTTGTTGCATCTATATATCTTCCCTTCTGTCCAGCTAGAAGTTGCAGACTTGAGTATTTCTGAACTTACTCAAAACATTTAGACCTTATACAATACAGTTTTCACATCACTGCATCCTGTTCACTACAGGAACAATTTTACTATTCAGTTTTAGGGGATTTTTCAAAGATGTGGGAAGAAAAATATCTGCCAGCTTCCTGCCTGTGTCTTATATCAGTGAAGCATTATGAACTCAAAGCAGCTAGGAATTCATTCCTGTCACTGCAAACATTTGCCAGCACTGCAAAATGACTTGTGAATGAAGATGCAAAATACAGTCTCTTCATTATAACTAAATATCAATAAGTGTCATTAGGAAGGCATGATCTTTGATGTATGCAGGAAAACTACAGCAGCAGTGAGTTGAGGAAGCTTCTACTGTTGAAGAACAACAGTTTGAATAAGTAAGGAACAAATTTTGCAGAAAAGACCACAACATCTGCGGGACTAGAAGTGCATCTTTCCTATGTTCGTAGCAGTAGTGTGAAAATAGGTAAAGAAGTGATCCAGCATGTTTTAAGGAAATCCATGCAGAATGTACCCCAAAAACCTGAGACTGCAGCTCATTAAAACATACTGGAACACAATTTTTTGACAGAGATGAGCAGAACGTTTGTAACGTGACATTTTTGTCTTTTCTTTTGGCATACAAAGGTATTTGCATTTTAGAAAAAAGCCCAGAGAAAGACAAAGAGGGTGCAGGTAATTAAATTTTAATTTTGGTTTTAAAGCTCTTTCTCTAATTAGCTTTAAAAGTCAGTGTCTAAATTGAGTTTCAAGGTGCAATCATCTTTTTCCTCCTGGATCTCAGTATTCAAAAGTAAGAAGAAAGGATATTAGAGAAGGAAGATTGTTATTTTAAAGGCCTTTCAAGATAAGGATTTAACAGTATCTCATTATTAAAATATAACTGTGGCAGGTTGATGTTTTCTTATTTCTGAATTTCAAAGTCATTGAGCAGTCATGGTTGGGAAAATGGAAAACTTAGATTCTATTAAAAGAGACTGAAAATAATACTAAGAAGCTAAGGAAGGACTTTTTTCCTTTTCTTTGTAATATGACTTTTTGGTGGCTTGGTTGTTTTTTTTCACTGTCATCCATTCTTCCAGAGATGATCTTAACTTTTCTATGAGTTTTTAATTATAGGCATGCTAATTCAGTGTTGTGTATTTCTTAAACATATGCTAGCATGCAGTGGGTTTTTTATTTGTACATTTGAAATAGACAAGTGTGTTTTCTGTATGTTTATGTTATGGTTAGGGATATATGCACACCTGTCAGATTTTGGAGGCAGACTCCAAAGATCCCATGACCTGCCTCATTCACCTGCCAGAACATGTTGTGCATTCTTAGTGCAGTGGTACAGCCTCCGCCCTGCTACTGATGTGTCTGCCTGCATGCGAGCTCTCCAACTGCATGAGACAGTGGTATGAGGAAAAGAGATTCTAATTGTGCTTTCTCATGATTTTAATGTGGGAATCCTTATAAATGTGCCGGTTGAAAGCTAAAGAAATAAGAAAGCAGAGAACAATATTTGATAACATTGGAAATATGTCTGTGAGGAAGTACATAAGCTGTTGTTTGAAAATTAATACTGGAAGAATAACTGAAAACAGTTGGGTTTGTACATGAAGTAATTATAAATATCTGGAATTGTGTGAAGTTAATGATTTTTTTTTTTTTTCTCTGTAAGAGGGAAGGCAGTCCAGTTATTAAACCAAGTGTTCTGAATGTAGAGATACTAATTTTAGAAGCTGATGTTTTAAAGCATAAACATATTTTCAAGCAGAGAAATGCTAGTTATTGAAACTATGCTGTCTTCAGCTTTCTTGTAATTCTGAACGGGAGAGTCATGAACACTAGATAGTTGGCATTTGTAGGTGAATGATGCACAATTGATGTAATATTTGCAAACGTTAAAGCATTTGATAGAAATTTGTGTTGGAAATTCCAAGTTAATGTGATCGTAAACACTTCAGTATGGTTTGAAAATCAGTGCAGAAAACTTAAAAGTTGGAGGTAGTCTTAATCTAGCTAGACAGTGCTGTCCAGCAGGGTGTCATGAGGATTCCTGTTAGTTTTATTTAACCTCTTTAAATCTGGGAGGAACAGTACTGCAGATAGTATGTTAATTAAATTTCCAGATGTTGATAAACTAGGGAAGGAGAATAATACGAATGAGGGAAAGATAAATAACCCAATAGAACTGTAATAAACATACTGGGGAAAAAGCAATTTAATTCAGTCTGATTAAATAGAAGCTAATGTATAAGAATATTGATCTAAACTGAACATATACTGCAATTAACAAGACAAAGATGCTGAAGTGAAGCTATAGAAAAAAAAAAAAAAGGATTTCTGTGCATGTTGTGGATTGATACCATGACGATAAAATACCCAAATGTGGTTATTGTTGATGATGTACCAGTGTCAAAGTTCAAAAAAAAGAGAGGGAGAAAGCTACTTGTAAGACAGCACTGAGGGTATTTTATAAGAGACACCATTCTGGGTGTCTTCCGAACAAGTTAAGAGCAGAATATTTACAAAAATGAACATCAATGGAGAATTAAGAAGGCAGAAGTGAAATTATGTGCTGTGTAGCACTGTTAGGGGAGAAGTGCTGTAGCTGTCTGTTACACATGAAAGTAAAAGATAGTTTTATAAGTGAAGGGGAGATAACTAGTAACAGGAGGGTAAACTTAGTGAAAATGATAGAAATTTAGATAAAAAAAATTCTGAAGATTTTGACCAAGTAAAGAGCATTTACTTTGGGAAATGCTACAAATTTTTTTAATAAATAATCATCAGTTAAAACTGCAGTAGATTCTAGGGGAGAGAAAAATCCTGCTCTGGACTATGAAGAGACAGTTGGTACTGTATATATATCTCTTTCTTTTTTGTCGTCATGACCAAAAATGTTCTTCTGAAAAGATCTGCAATTGGTGGTATCACTGTGTGTGATACTGTGTGTGTGGTGGTAGCTTTTCAGTGCTACTCTTTTGCATCCCTTCTAGCAGCCATCTACACATGCATTTCTGTATGCCTGTGGTTGCTTCTGCAAGACAGGCAATACAGTTGTCCGGAGACTAGTTTCTTCACCTCTTGAAACTGCTAATGTCTTTAACGTTTTTTCTAATTCAAGATTCCTACATTTGATTCTCACTGTTTCATTGATCTTGTAGAGAAGTGCTGGCTTATATTAGCTGCTGCTAGGGTTTAGTGCAGTTTGTAGGTAAGTTCAAAATCAGCTGGTTTTTGTCTCCATCTGTTTTTCTTCTATCTGTGGTCCAGTTCACAACAGTCTCAGTGGAAGTCTTTGGAAGTTACCATCATGTCTCTGGAGGTTTGCAAGAATGAAAAGGGATTTGTGGGATTTGGGTTTTCGAAGGTCATAGGAACATTTGGCTCTTGCTGTGTCTAACTGAGTGGAACAAGGAGCTGAACTGAACCTACTGAAATTAGAGCCAGAGCTTGGGGAGCTGCGCTGGACCGTGAAACTCAAGGCTAGCCTAAATATTTTTAAAGAGAGATTTCAGTTAAATATAGACAAAGTCTTAACCTGTAGTTTCAAGTACTTCAAGCTGAAAGAAGCAGTCCTGCTTTCCTGAGCCCCAGGATGATCCTGATTCATCCTTTCTCTTGGACTATAGACAAGTATTTGAGTGGTATGATGAGCTGGATGGGAGACACAGGCAGTAAAACTGTTGAGTCTTTGTCTCCCATCCCCAGACTGGTTTCCTGATGCTGAGGTAGGATGTAATTGTGCCTTCTGTACACAACACACTCTCATGCATGTACATACCTGTGTGTTCGCTTTCAGGAACTCTTGGCTAATGTGAGCAGCTTCTTGTTGAAAGCTACTCTTTCCCACAGATTTTTTTGGTTTTACTGAATCACCATTTTCTCAGAGAATAGTGTGTGGAGAATAAAAATAAGTCCTGTTCAGGTCTACTCACCAGTCATGGGCCTGATTGTCTGTGTGAGGTGCCTTAAATTCACTGTACAACAAATAGTGCAAGCTGTGAGTGGCACTGAGGAGCTGAAGCATCAGTTGAAATCTTCACAGAATAAAATTTTCTTGGCTATGCTATATAAATACAGGTTTGTATTTTTCTAGTTGAGCCCTCCAAGCTGCCATCTGAGAGGAAATTGGTATGGGAAGGTATATATTAGCTGTGCTGTGAAAGAGCACAAGCTTTTCTGCTGAATGCCTGCATGTAAGATGACATATTCAGCTTTATGGATGAAATTTGCCAGATCCTCAAATGCTTTTGCTCGTGAGTGTATTTGAAAATCAGAGAAGGTGATGACCCTTTTAAAATAAAAATGGAATTGCTGGCAGGAAGGGAAGTTACAACTCTGTGTTCCTAACATTTAAAGATGGTTATAAAATGTGTATTGGCTGTTTTTATAATTTATAGTGAAACTGCTATTGCTTTTAATAAAATGAGACTTCCAGTCAGAATTTCATGATTATGAGTGTGAACATTTTGTTGTCCAGCTTGGATTTATCCTACAAATAAACATTTTCTAGCGGAACTGTGGCTATATACATAATTTAATGGGATTCTCTGTCACACATAATTCTTCCTGGAGTTAGAGTGTTGGACTTGTGGCTGAATACCTGAGTTCCTTGAATGTGGCTCACGAACTGAGCCAGTGGTAATTTTCATGATTTTAAATTTAATTTTTCCTTAATTCTTAGACTTTTAAAACTTCCTGTAATTCAGTCTTAGATTTACCGTTTCAAGCGCTTATTTAAAAGGCACCTTAGCTGGAGAAGCAAATCAATATTTACAGTGCATTAGTGCCACAGAGAATTTGAAGCCTTGTGATTAGAGTTCATTGCTGTTTTATTCAGTCTTCAAAGAAACCACAGACTTCAAACGGTATCAGCCATCATCCTGAAATCAGTGACATTGCACTGGTCCCATGCGTACTTCATCTTGCGGTTTAATTATTAAGTTCCTTTCCTTTGATTTTCCTTTTAATATTTCAAAGTATATCCTCTTCAAATCTATAAATTCAGGTAAACCAGAAGATTGTAACCAACAATATATTAGAAAAATCTCTTCAGTGAATTCATGTTGTTATTTTAATGGAGAATATCAAAACCTATTTAAAACAGTCTCTAGGAATAGAATTGGAGAGAGGGATGCAGGAGATTGTATTTACAATTTGTGGTTAACACAGTGTGAACAAGATTTAATTATTGGATTAATACCTGAAGTAGTATTGACCATTGCCAAGCAGTGTACACTAGCATTAGCTTCATAAGCTTGTCCCATTCCAGCAAAAAAAAAAAAAAAAATAATTACCATATGTTTAAACTTCTAGTTTAACTGGGAAATACATAGATCCAACACGCCCAAGTTATTGTCCTTTATAATTCCCTTTATTGTGAGGTTTGTTTAGTAATGCAAATCACTTATCTGTGTAACCATTTTCATATAGAGATGGAGAGATTAAAATTGATCACATTGTATCTTTATATGTCAAAATACCTTTTTTTTTAAGGTTTGGAGAGATGTTCAGTAAATGTCTGACAATGTCTCAGTAACAAACCTTACTAAAACAGACTGAGACATATTAAACGTGGCTCATCAGTGAATAGATTTTTGTAGAGCAACTTCTCATGTTAATGTTTTCTCTGGATCATATTAACATTTGGGAATTCCGTTGCATAATTAACTTCCAGTATTGTGAAAACTCTTTCCTGCTTTCCATGGTGCAAATTATCAGGTTTTCACTCCAAAGCAAAAGGCAAGGTAGTGATGACTGCTTGCTTCTCTCCAGAAGTGCAGACCTGTGTTCCAGTTTCTTTCTTTCTTTCTTTGTTGGAAATTTGGCTTCTCTTGTACAGAAGTTCACTCAACTGAACTTTTGTTTTGTCAAGCAATTTGAAGAAAAAGTGTAAAGCTACAAGAACATTTTGCCATCGCCATGCTTATATATAGATGCACAAGCATAAGGAGCAAGTGAACTCATGTTTGAAAATTGTAATTCTCTGTTGTAGGGTGGGTAGCTGAAGCAAACAGGATAATATGCACGGGCTGCTGCTTGGAACAAATATAGATTGGTACTTTTCTTAAGTGGCACTACATACTACAGAACCACTTTCTTTCTCAGGCTAATCTAATAAATGAGAGTGTATGTTCGGGGCTTCACCAGCAGCACAGACACTGCTGTTAATGGGTCACTTCATTACACGCCATGGGGCTGGTGCTGGGACTGCAGCTGTGCCACCTTTGTTACAGAGATCTCTTGCGATTTGATAGTGCACTGTTATTATGTTTGCCATCTAAGGGGAAATGAGAGGCTTTACCCTCAGCTGCTTCATGAAACTTGAAGTAGTTGAAGACAAGGCAATCAAAGAAAAACCCTCTATTATGCATTTATGAGTATATACTGAGTAATCAAAATCTCAGTAGAGTTGACTCAGACCGTAAATACTTTTCTGCATAATTAAAGTGATCTTTCCCAAAATATTCTTTTAATTACTTCTAGTTCCGTTATACACACATGTATATACATATGTATAAGTATAAATATGTGTACACATAATTTATAAAAGAAAATATTTTATTTGCTGGAAATTAACTCTTCTGAATATCTTTGGTATGAAAATGAAAAAAAAAAAAAAGTATTTTTCTTTTTTCAAAGGAAAGAGGAATACTACAAATGTGATGGAAAAACAGTCATTAATTCTTTGTTATTCTTGTTCACCAGAATGAACATAAAATAGAGTGACTGTTTTGGTGTTTGGTCATGTTAACACTTGTGCATATCTCAGCAGCACGAGTCCTATTGATAAAAAAAAAGTCTCACACATTTTCTTTGTGTACATGACTTACTATTTCTCAGTGTCGTTACAATGCCATGCAAAATAAGGGTCCTTACTTTAATATTATTATACTTAGTATTAACATAAATATATTGTAAAACTTAAGACCAGTCATTTAACAAAATCCCCTCATTATGTTTTCCTGCTGGTATTGTGAGACATGCACCTTCATCTTCCTTGGGAACCATTTCATCAAACCATTATAGTCCTGGGTTTCATTCTCAGCTGTTGCCCATCGTGCCTTTGCCACGGATTCTGCTGCTTAGTGCTATAGTTTTCACCTTTTCCTTTCCCAATTTGCATTCAAGGTTCCCAGTGCAGCATTAAAGAGAAATACAACTGATAAATCACATCCCCTCCATTCTGATACTGAGTGGGAGAGTGCCAAGAGGTCACAAATACAGGCAGTCTGTTTGGGCAAAGAGACGATAGATGTGTGGATACTTGTTGTAGGATAATAAATGAAATTGGAAAAAATTAAGTTGTATTTCAAGAGAAACTAACTGTAATGTGCCATCAAACTTTCCAGAATGGATTTGACCTCTACATATATTAAAAAACCCTATCTCTTTCTGCTTGCAGTCTACCTGCCTGCTGCATTGTTTATTACTAATAAAATATTTTTCTCCTGTCAGTCATGCCAGCTGGAAGGCTAAGAGAATCAAGATAAATCAGCACACGTCTTGTTTCAGCTGTCAGGAAGAGGCAAAGTAAGAATGCAGAATAGAAAACAGTCAGTTCTGTAAGTTTTGAGGAAGAAATGGAGAGTATGTTTTAGGTGTATTTTAGAGTATATTTATATTTATATATTTAGAAGGTGAGGAGGCTGCCTTTTGCTGCAGAGAGGCAGCTTCTTGCTGTATGTTGTCCTGGCAGTGACTGTGCTGCAGCTGTGGCAGTGCAGTGGTGGACAAGTTATAGAATCAGAGAATCATAGAATAGTTAGGGTTGGAAAGGATTAAGATCATCTAGTTCCAACCCCCCTGCCATGGGCAGTCATCCTAGTCCAGTTCTTTGTTACCAGGTTGTTGACTTTAGGCCTTTGACTACTTGCTGTTTAAAATACCTGTAAGTCACCTTAGACTCCTAGTTGTTCAAGCTTATGCTGGTTTTTAATTTTACACAACCCACAGCTAGTAGCAAGGCTGTGTTTATACTTGGAAAACCAACAAGCTGTGCTAGGTTCAAAGAGCTGAGGTTTTGCCCTCATTTTCTCCTCGTGTGGTCTAGCAGCAAGGCTGTGGTTTTGAGGAAACAGGCCTTGTCCTTGAGGAGCTATGCTGAGGTCAGTAATTCCTTACTCTGTGAAACCACATTTGGTCAAAACCACCCATCCAGAGCTTGAAAAAATATTTTTCCTATGTGAAAAGCATTTTAAATCTAGTCAGTGTTTATTTACTGTCTGTTTTATTCTTCAGATATGCCTCTTCATGTCCGACGTAGTAGTGACCCTGCACTGATTGGCCTCTCAACCTCTGTAAGTGACACAAATTTTTCTTCAGAAGAGCCTTCACGGAAAAACCCTACAAGGTGGTCCACAACAGCAGGCTTTCTCAAGCAGAACACCCCTGGAGTACCCAGTGCTCATGAAAGAAAGGTATATTTCTTTCCCACTCCTTATCCAATAAGTGACAAATGTGCATGAATCTTGAATTATTATTTTATTCTTCTCTCACCTGCTCTTGGTTTAAACTTGCATTTTCTGACCTTGTCCACCAAACTCCGTCATTATCTGAGGAGTGTTTTTAGTTGCATGTGTATTCTGCCCTTTGGAAGCTCTCAGTGATGCCCACAGCAGGGGCTCCAAAAACTTGATTTTTGCCATTAACTGTAGTTGAAGCTCTGATTGCTCATTACTCTGCAAAGCAGGGCCTAAATGCTGTCACACATTTTCTTTGAATGCAAAAAGGGCATGCCTATAATGATTTTTCTGATCTCCATAGAAGTCCTAATGTCAATGAATAATTTGCATGCCAGCTGGTCTGGTCTGTCTTTCTGACACAGCATTGCCAGTGTTTACTTTCTGAGGAACTAGTCAAGTAATACGAAATACAAATTGCAAATGCTCTCTCTTCTTGATAACATTCTTAAAACGTAAGCAGTGAAATGTAAAGTGAGCGTTTTTTTCCTTAATTTTTAAAATATGATTTCAGTATCTCTTTGTGAATTATATTATTAGCTCGAGAAGTCAGCAGGAAGCTCTCTTCTCCATGCATTATTAAAAAAAATGGAAGAAACATTCTGTTTTGTACAGCCCCTGACATTGCCCATAATTGTGATGGTAACTTGTGACAGACTTAAAAGGAAAAACATCTGTATATGTTCCAATAGAAATGAGTAATGTTTGAAGAAAGTTGCACTTTTGGTTACCATTCTGACTGCGCAGCACAAATTCCTCTTGGAAAATATGCAGTTTATTATAGCTATTTAATTTTTTTTCTTTATTGCTATTCTGTGTGGTATTAACACAGACTAAGACACTGCGTCCAGGACTCACACCCCAAATAAAGAAGTTTTTACATGCTGCTAATGACCTCAACTATCTTCAGTGGGTTTTCGGTAATTTCAAAAACATCTCTAAAAGCATAGTACTTCTAGGTACTGAGGTCCATGTTCTTACAGAGGTGTCAGTTTAACATGGTATTGTTAGGTCTCTGCTTATCAGGATTTCAGGTAGGTAATGGTGTGTTTTCTGTCACTTGTACTGATGTGGCACAGAACTGCATGTTGTTTTGAAAAATATCTTTTATAGTATTCTGATTTGGAGAGTAAAAATGGTAATATAATCCGTTTGAAGTATTAACATTTTCAGTTAATTTTTCTGAAATCCTAATGAGACTGCATTTCATTACTCCACAAGCATAGATATGAAGGGCCGTAGATAGCATAATCAGATTTCTTTGAGTGTCTGAAGTTAGGAGAAATTGGAGAGAATTGAACAGCAGCAAATCTTTCACACTAGTCTTTTTGCATCATTAGCTGTTCAGCACCTACTTACTCTTGCTTTTCATGAAAATATTTCATGTCTACTAGAGCATGGTGACCAAACTGGAAGGGAATGCATATGATCTCATGTAGCGATGGGAGGCAAGGCACAAGAGAACATTAAATCAAAGAGATGGAAAAGAATCAATATAGGTTAGTTAGTACAATAGATACTGATAATTTCTTTTACCATTTTTGCACACTCTATGCATCAGTCCTTTGAGTAAAGGAGAGCACTTAATGCACTATTTTTAATAGAGAACTGGAATTAAATAATAACTGCTTGTGCAGCGTATGTTATGAATTAATCTCAAGTTCATTTGTGCTAGACTGGTTTTTCAAGTTTTCAGCATTTTGATTTCTTCATGTAAATCAAGATTTCATAGTGAATCCTATTTCTCTTAGGAATGGATATTAAGAATTCTCCTCTCATTTCCAAATACTAGCAGCAATTTCATTTGTAGTATTATTCTAAAACGTGCATTTTTGAAGTATCTGCCAGCAATCATTTATCAAAGTATTAACACTGCATTTTTACAAATGTTTTTTGGTTATTTGGACTGTAACAAGTCCTCACTACTTTTTTTATGTTAGGCTGTTTTCTTCAGCTACTCGGATAACAAAAGGAGATGGCTGTGCTTTGTTCCAGACTGTTTCGTTGATTATAGATGACACAGACGTTTCAAGCAAAGCAATGAGAACAATCTTAATTTTCTGCTCAGTGCATTGGGCTTGAGCACCCATATATCTTTGTGGGCGGTTGGCACTATGTAATGTTTTCACTGCAGTTCTCTTTCTTGACAGCACAAGAACATATGTTCTTGGGCTGAGATTTGCAGCACAGTTGTAGATTAGCAACTTTGCCCCAGCAGTATCTTGCAGAAACAAGAAAAGGGTTTCTGGGAATGTTGCCAAAAGCTTCATCCACCTACTGACTCTAAGAAGTGACATTACTTTCAGCCCGTCACCTCTAAAGAGAAATAATTGACAGGTAGAAACCCTTTCCAATTTTTGGAGGAATTAGCAAACGGAAACTGCATGTATCTGGCAGAAGGGATTTATTTCTCAGGGGCAAGCGAGAGAAGACTCCTTATTGGTATTTGTTTCATTTTGGGTAAGAAGAGTTTGGAATGGCAGGAAAATGGGCAGATGCCCAACTTGAGATGAAATGAAGGGGTGGGAGTGCTGCCATGCACCAAAGGCTGTGAGGAGCCAGGACATATGCCAGTACTTCTGGGCAAACAGAAAGGGAAAAGGGCACTGGGGAGGGGGAAAAATGTGGGATGTTTGAAGGATCCTGTCGAAGAAACTGTAGTGATACCTATAGTTATTAGGGTAGATGAAGCAGGACATGAGGAAAAGAAGAGAATGTCCAGAGAAGGACAGAGTTTGGTGTGAAGAAGCCTGAGTAAGTCTTGCAAGGATTTGAAAGTGTGTTGAGCTTGAGATGCATTTCTACTGCAGTAAGTAGGATGTTTTGATATGAAACCCTTGCACTAAACTGGATGTGATCTCTCATCCATCTTTCATATCATCTCATCATAAAGAAACGTCATATCTACTGTCAGGATATCACAATACACTCTGTTTCCTTAGAATTGAAATCTCGATCATTTCTGGTTTCTGTGTTACTAACTTGTAAGAGCAACTTGAAACCAGATGTTCTGTGTCCCAAAGTACTTATTATTGATTATTTAGAAGTTATCATAATGTTGTGAACTGTATTCAGCTAAGTAACTCCTGACCTCATCCTACTGTGTCTTTCCCATGAGTGGTCTCAACCAAATGATTAGGTCTCCTCATCTGTGCAAGTATTCACCAAATTGGCTCGTGATTATCAGCAGCTTTAGTAGGTAAATTCACTTATTGGCATTTTTCTTAGACTGAATAGTAAAAGCACTTTCAGATACTTTTGTGTGTATGAGAGATGTATCTGTATTACCTGGTGACTCATGGCTTGACTTAATCCTCTTTTGCTTCCTTAAGCCATTCTAATGAAACAAGAAGAAATCTCATAGTAAAAATACCTTCTTGAAGGCCTGTGGTGATACCTGATTTTCAAGCTGTAATTTTGTTTGAATTGTGTTGAACTCTACAGCTGAACAGATTGTATGCAACTGAAGCATATCATATGCGCTTTTTTTCCACTGCAGTAAAATGTTTTTTTGATAGTCTTAATTTGAATCACATTTTTAATGAAAGTACCAAAGCCTATTGGCATAACTAGCTGCCCTTAATAGGTGTGAGCTGCATTAATGAAAATTACCTTTCTTTTCCCTTAGATGTTTGTGTTATTGTATTGGAAGAATATAAAGACAGCCACCCAGACATGTTGCATCTTATAATAACTGTAAATTACTTATCCCATATATTTTCAGTGTATTTTTTTTAAAATTTGCATCTCCATTTGTGGTGATGAATTGTATATCATTACAAATTAGCTATCTGCTTTGATCCTGCTTCTCTGAAAGACACAAAGCTTATCTAGTTAACCTTCCTTGCTTAATACGGGGATATGCCATGGCTAACCGGTTTATGAAAAACTTTCCATTGTGACTTCTCTGAATTTGATTCATATATTGTTGCATCAGAGATAACAGCATTGGTACAGCAGAATAAAGTGACAATGTACAGTAAGAACAAGAGCTCAAAAGAGAGCAATGAAAGAGAAAAAAGATTGTGCATGGGCTTCTGTGCCTCTCATTCCTGGGTTCACCCACCTGGAGCAAAGCAAATGGCATGCAATGCGCTCTGCGGGGTGGATCAGTAACAGCAAACACGTAGCTGAGTGTATCTGGCACATCATTTTTAATTTTTTTCCCCTTCTCTTTTTGCCTTTTCCATTTAGTCAGCAGCCATGTTTTTTGGTTGTTTGTTCTTAAATAGGTTCACCCACATATGTATTTTCAGGTTCAAAATAGACAAGCCTTGTAGGAATAACTATTCTTAGGGTATACTTTCTTCCTACTTGGAAACCTAGTCTTTTTAGGCTGTATAAACTGCAGAGGAAGAATTTGAAACTGCATGGAAGTGATCTAAGTCTCATCTAGTGTCAAATCCCTTACCTGTGAAGAACAAATCTCTTCTTGCAGGTATTTTGCTGTTCCTATGGGTGGAGACTGATTGAGTACAAAACTGCTGGATTGTAGGTTTTTATATTTATGTGAAAGACGCAATGCTTTCTAATCCTCTTTGTAAACAGAATGAAAAGAATACTTCTCTAATGAAATGTGTCTAGATAGGAGAAAAGTATGCATGCATTATATGAAAAGCTTCAACAATAATGGTGTGTCAGTGTCAAATTCAGACTTAAAGTGAAAATTAGTTTAGTTTAGACTTGAGTCTATTTAAAAACAGCTTAGTGAAGTTTGCTTTGTCACTGTCACCATGGCATGGTGTTTCAATAGATTGTAATTCAGAAGATTCTAGAGCCCTGTATTATAACTCTGTATTAGTGTCATTTTACAGCCAGGGAGTCTGAATTGCACAGTGTAAATCAATTAAATTGATGAGGGAAGACTGGACTAAAAGGCTGAGCATCATTCTGGGAACAAGAGACTGAAGTGTTGCTAATGTTTCTTGGGAACCTCTGGTTTGTACTCCTGCAGAAGGGAAGTAGCATGTACCAGATGAACAATGTTGTTAAAGTGCTGTAATACAACAGAATCAGCTAAGGAGAAGTACATGGTAAATGCAAAGAGCCTGGCAACTTTGTCATGATAGGTTTTAAACCCTCCCACATAATGAATGCAGCTTTCTGCTTTCAAAATAAAAATGCAATATTTTAAACAAAGGTTCTGAAGGAACTTCATCCAGGTTCATTGAAGCAGGGCCTTTTTCAGTGAGACAGTCACAATTTTTGTCATTTCACATGTAATTTCATGTAGACTGAGAGGAAGGGAGAATGAGTGTGTTATCCACAGGTGACGAAACAGAGTGTTTTAATGCAGAAAATGTTATTATAAGAGATAGATTAATGAAAATTTAAACCCCCAAATTTACATACATCAGTTTCTGTGTAATAATAACTCACTGCTGGCAGGTTGTCATGTGATGACGAAATAGTGTACAGGAATCGTACCCAAACAGAGCACAATATAAAATAAAAATCATATGTGTTATTTTTGTCCTGGGTAGTGTGTAAAATTCATGACTTTCATGGAATCACAGAACAGCTGAGATTAGAAGGTACCTCTGGGAGGCCTCTAGTCCAACCTTTCTGGTCAAAGCAGGGTCAATGAGAGCAGGTTACTCAGGTCTGTGTCCAGCTGGGTTTTGAGTATGTATATCTCCAAGGACAGAGGCTGCACAACCTTTCTGGGCAACCTCTTCTAGTGTTTGATCACTCTAATAGTATGAAAGCTGTTTCTTATGTTTTGATAGTATAACTTGTATTTCTTTATATGCTTATTTGCTGTTGTGCTTTCACTGGATACCATGAAGGAGAGTCTGACTTTCTTCAGCAGTGCAGCTAGTGAAACTTTAGTGCAATAAAAAATAAAATCTCTGTGAAAGAACTCAAAATTCCTGACTTTCAAAATGTGAAAACAAATACAGTATTTCTTAACATCAGCAGCAGGTTGGGAATGTGTCGTGGTTTAAGCAAGTCAGCCACGCAGTTTCTGCTCCCCCTGTCCTCTCCTGGAGGGATGGGGAGGAGAAGCGAAAGAACGTAACTCCCACGGGTTGAGATAAGAACAGTCCAGTAACTAAGATATAATACAAATCACTACTGCTACCACCAATAATAATAATGATAAGAGAAATAACAAGGGAAGAGAGTACGATACCACCTGCCGAAAAATGAGCCCAACTGAGCAGAGAGTGCCCTTTCGGATAACTCCCAGGTACATCTCTGGGCATGTCGTGCTGTGGTATGGAATACCTCTTTGGCTAGTTTGGGTCAGGTGTCCTGTCCCTGCTTCCTCCCGGCTTCCCCTCCTCCCTGGCAGAGCTTGAGACTCACAGAGTCCTTGGTCAGGGTAAACATTCTGACCAGCAACTAAAAACATCGGTTTTAGCAGTACTGTCCCCAGGCCAAAAGTCAAAAAAACAGTGCTGCACCAGCTACTAAGAAGCAGAAAAAGTGACTGCTACTGCTGAACCCAGGACAGAATGAGAGGCCTAAAGTGAAAAATCCTTCCCTAGTGCATGAAGAGATAACAGCCAATATCCATCACTTGATGCTGTGCTAATACGTTTGCTGAGCACACGGACAGGATACAGCTGTTTGCATCCAAAACTCAGTGTTGATCAAATGTGTTAAGAAGCAGGGGAAAACCCAACAACAAAGCCAACGAATCCAAAGTGAAGGTGTGATTTTCTCCATCTCTTCTGTTGTTTTATCTCTTTTTGCTCCGAGCTGTTCATCTGTTGGAGCTCATCTATCAGATTTCCTCTCTGTCCTCCAAAAGCGACAGATCATTTGTGCAAGATACTAGAGAGAGCTGGGAGCTGATGGCTTTCTTACCACTTCTACTCAGAGGCTGAGCAATTCTGTTGGTCACTCTCAATCTTTGTTTTCTATCAGTAGTGCAGAAGGAACGCGTATTTTTCTCCCAGTGTTGTGCTGTCACATTGCTCTGTGTGATAGGTGAGCAATGTCTGGATGAGCAATGTTTGATCCATAGGTGAGGTGATGTGGTGCTGTATCATGAACTGGGAGTGCCAAGGAAGTTCTGGATGAGTAAGTCCCTAGTGGTGATAAAGGAGTGGTAGAATGTGCACAGGTTGGTTGTCTTTCACTTCAGTAAAGACAGTGTACAACACCTCCCTCTGAGAGACGATGAAGGCTACACTGAAAACAAAGTTCTCAAGTATCTTGTATGTAGTAGTTGAAATTCTAACAAATTGCTGACTTTTCCTCTGCCATTCATCCAAGTGAATGTGAACTGTGCACATTCCCGTGTTCAAATGCTCATATCAATTTCTTTATTACTCTTGTTTTTATGTTCTTGCAGTTCTCCCTGGGTTTGAGGGTGAAAAACTCTGGGATTGAAAGAGTAGGTTTAAATTAAATTAAAAAAAAAAAAAAAGAAAATTGAAAAAGAAAAAGTTGGATGTTCAGGTTTAGCGGTTTTATTTTAAGTTTAGAAACACATGTATTTTACTGGAAATAGTTGGATTTGCATTTTTACCTTTCATCTATTTAGTTGTAACACACAACTGTGCCTTTACAGAAACACTTGTGTTTCAAGAGCTTCTGCAGATTTAAATATTTGTCTGTCTTGTTTTCATATTATCAAAGTTGTGTCTTGGTGCAAAGCACGCTTGCATTTTGGCTGAATGTGCTAGGAAGAAAAACAAATTTAAAGTACAGTTCAGGTTGCAGTCTGTGCCTTCCCTACAGTGTTCTGACATGAGTCTGCATGGTTTAAATAGTAATTATTTCAGTCTTTTTTGCTGTATTTGTTCTATTATAAATCTTGCAATAAGTTACACAATAAGACAAGGAAAGACAACCAGGCAAAGTAGTCTCAGGATAAAATGCAGAGCCTTATGTGGAACTAACCTGTAGGAAGAATGGCAGAGGAGGAGGTGGTGAGCTTTCATTAATGGGTAAATTCATCTCTAGTAAATACAGGATTTCAAAACAGGAACATCTAGTCACCTTCTAGGCTTATTTCTATTATGACTAAATTTGAGGCTGAAACAGATGTCACTTAGTTTGGCTTTGTTTCACAGCCTGATGGAAAAGCGATGATCATTCTGTGCTACCCCACCCAGTTTTATTGTCTCTACAAATGAGCTCTTCAGCTCCTGTATACAGATGTCCAACTTAAAAGCATTGCCTGATGAGCACATGAAATAAAAGAAATCTGGATAAAAGCTAAAGCCATAAGGTGGAGCATGACGGGAAGCTGTTCAGTGTGAGAAGGGCCCATGAGACTGCAAGGAGCCGAAGGTGACTGTTCTGCTGTAAACTTTAGATAAAAGGAAGACAAGCTGCTACAAGCCACCTGTCTGGTACCTATTTGGGCCTTTCCCCAAAGGCTGCAGGAGGGATTCTCGCCAAGGTCTGAAATGAGTTTGTAGGTGGCATGGGGTGGATGCTCTGCTGGAGCCTTGCGGGGTTCCCTGTCTGTGCTGTTAGATATGGAGGCAGGCAGTGGTTTGGGTAAGGACTGGCAGAGGGGACGAGTGGCTGGCTGGCAGCACATGAAGGCACAGCCGCTTGCCATGGGTTTGGGGCGTGCCTTTGTGCTTCTGACCTTAACTCACTGCTCTTCTCCATGCTTGTAAAAGTAATGAAGAAAGGGGGGAAGGGGGGAGATGTTTAGTTAGCCCAAGAAGGCAGGATGGTTTCCTTATGCCCTGGCCTGCTTTCTTCATTTCATCACTGCAGATGTAAGTTTCTAAATGTATAAGCAGCCACTTGCACAATTTTAGAGCTATGGCCATCTGAAAGCATATGCCCAACACTTAAATGAGTACTCCTGGTGGTTTATAAGATATTATTAATTTAAAGATCTAAATATAAGATCCTTGTGAAGTTTCCTGTACCCCCTTGTTTCTGCTTTCCTTAGCTTCCCAAATATATTTAGTATTAACATTCTATTTGTTAAATCTGATATTCAGAGCATACTTTCAAAATTAATTCATTATCAGCTTTTTTTTTCCCTCCTGCAAATTAATTTCTTGGCTCTCCCAAGGAATCAAATAAAGGGATGTCGACATTTAAAATAAAAACCCCCAAGTTTACAAATTGTATTTCATCTAAATCCAAATTGAACATGAAGCACTTTGAAATTTGGCTGCAAAAGCAAACATCTGGTGAAAGTGGCAGTATTGTGCATAATTATATTATTGCATTTAAACACATAGCCATATAGATCCATATATGAATCTGGATAGACGCAGAAACTCTTTAGAGGCCTCTAAAGCGGTGCAGCAAAAAAACATATTTCAATTTAGTGAAAAGTAGTGGAAGGGGAAACTGGTGTCTAAGTATAATGTGTAGGGGAATCAGTACTGTAGCTTCATAACATTCTAAGTGAACTGCTTAATTTATTTTTCTTTAAAATGAAACTGTGGAAAGCCTTTTTAGTTAAGCTTACAGAAATAAAATCCAGCTTCTGAATTATACATATGGAATATCAACTGCTGTATGTTATTTGGCTTGTTTTGCATTATCTCTTGTTTTATTTTGAGATTAATAAGAGTGAATGGAAGAAGCAGCTTCTTTCCTGTCCCTCAGTCTGAGAAATAACAATGTACACTGCCTTGTAATTTCTGGCTTTGCATGTATACTTGCAAAGATCATGACATTTTTGATTTTTCCTTTGTAAACAAGAGAGGTCAACAGAATGTTTTGGATAGGCAGTCTCATGGTTTTTATTTACGTAATTTAGCCCATATTCTTTGACGCTAAATATTTATATATACACAGCATGCACTGAAAACTGTCCCCTAGTTATTGCTTTTTTAAGGTCAGGCCTTGCTTGTCAATCAAAAGAGAACATAGTGTATATGAATCGGAATTGAACAACTCTGGAAGTTTCTGAGCATAAGGTGATAGAACTTAAGCAGAACACTGGCTTTTCAATTGCTTTTTTAATGAGCTATTGTCCATGCATGATACATTAATTCTGCTTACGGAGCTATAAAGAGGATCATTTCTAAAGACAAGTCTTTCTGAAAACGTTGAAATGACTACAGAGTGGTGATTCTTTTTATCTACTTTCATCATAAATAGGGAATGCAAGTTCTTTATTAGACTATTAGATTTGCATCTTCTGCATCCTAAGACAGTTTGTACAAGTTGCTGGAAACGACCCATGTTCTGGGTCAGAGCTGAGAGGAGGTGCAAAGCTGAGGTAATTCTTTAATGTGGAAGTCGGCTTTTACTTTACTCCTAGGAGAATGGCTTAAGAGCAGAGAATCCAGATACTTGGGGACTGGATACTGCTCCTTCTTATATGTGTTAGATGGCTGTGCTGTATCTGGATTATTGTGACTGTTGGGAGCTTGTTCTTCAATACACCTCAGAAGAAAGCAAACTGTGACCTGAAACTGTAGAATGATAAAGTAAACTGAATCTACTGAGGGGAAAAGAAAGCTTGCCTAAGCAGTAGTGTCAGTTTCCTAAGAGAGATGGGTATTTATAAAGAGTGACCAGTACAATTGATTTCAAGGTAAACTGTTGAAATTTGGTACTCTTTCTTGTTAAAAAGCTGCTGTTGAATAGAGAGAACAGTTCCAAATCTGACCTCTGTGTAAGAAGGTGGATTTTTTTTACCAAGGGGATTTTCCATTTATTCACACTGTTGGGTTAATTAATTGCCCATGTGTATTTTCCCTCTAAAATAGACATTATTCGTGCATCCTTTATCCTTTTTTTTTTTAATTAGTTTAATATGAGGAATAGGCATCCAGTTGGTCTTATCCCTAATTTATTTGTCTTGTCATAATTTAAACCCAGCCAATAACTCAGCAACGTGCAGCCATTCACTCACACATGCGCGCACACACACCGTCCCCTCTCCTCTGGGCAGGATGGGAAAGAGAATCACAGTATCACAGTATCACAGTATGTTAGAGATTGGAAGGGACCTCAAAAGATCATCTAGTCCAATCCCCCTGCTGGAGTAGGAACACCTAGATAAGGTTACACAGGAATGTGTCCAGGCGGGTTTTGAATGTCTCCAGAGAAGGAGACTCCACAACCTCCCTGGGCAGCCTGTTCCAATGTTCTGTCACCCTCACTGAGAAGAAGTTTCTTCTCAAGTTTAAGTGGAACCTCTTGTGTTCCAGTTTATACCCATTACCCCTTGTCCTATCATTGTTTGCCACTGAGAAGAGCCTGGCTCCATCCTCGTGACACTCCCCCTTTATATATTTATATACACTAATAAGGTCCCCCCGCAGTCTCCTCTTCTCCAAACTATAGAGACCCAGCTCCCTCAGCCTTTCCTCATAAGGGAGATGCTCCACTCCCTTAATCATCTTAGTTGCCCTGCGCTGGACTCTCTCCAGCAGTTTCCTGTCCTTCTTGAACTGAGGGGCCCAGAACTGGACACAATATTCCAGATGTGGTCTCACCAGGGCAGAGTAGAGGGGAAGGAGGACCTCTCTCGACCTACTGACCACCCCCCTTCTAATACACCCCAGGATGCCATTGGCCTTCTTGGCCACAAGGGCACAGTGTTGGCTCATGGTCATCCTGCCATCCACTAGGACCCCCAGGTCCCTCTCCCCTACACTACTCTCTAACAGGTCGTTCCCCAACCTATATTGGAACCTGGGGTTGTTCCTGCCCAGATGCAGGACTCTACACTTTCCCTTGTTATATTTCATCAAGTTACTCCCTGCCCAACTCTCCAGCCTGTCCAGGTCTCGCTGGATGGCAGCACAGCCTTCTGGCGTGTCAGCCACTCCTCCCAGCTTAGTGTCATCAGCAAACTTGCTGACAGTACACTCAATTCCCTCATCTAAATCATTGATGAATATATTAAATAATACTGGTCCCAGTACGGACCCTTGAGGCACTCCACTAGATACAGGCCTCCAACTAGACTCCGCCCCATAGACTACAACTCTCTGGCTTCTCTCCTTCAGCCAGTTTGCAGTCCACCTCACTACCTGATCATCCAGGCCACACTTCCTCAATTTAGCTATGAGGATGCTGTGGGAGACTGTGTCAAATGCTTTGCTGAAGTCAAGGTAGACCACATCCACCGCTCTGCCATCTTCCATCCACAATGTTATTTCCTCATAAAAGGCTATGAGATTGGTCAAGCATGACTTCCCCTTGGTAAAGCCATGTTGACTGCCCCTCATAACCCTCTTATCCTTGACATGCCTTAAGATGGCATCAAGGATAAGGTGTTCCATCACTTTCCCAGGGATGGAGGTGAGGCTGACCGGTCTATAGTTACCCGGGTCCTCCTTCTTGCCCTTTTTGAAGACTGGAGTGACATTTGCTTTCCTCCAGTCCTCAGGCACCTCTCCCGTTTCCCAAGACTTGGTAAAGATGATGGAGAGTGGTCTAGCAATGACTTCCGCCAGTTCCCTCAGCACCCGCGGGTGCATCCCATCTGGACCCATGGATTTATGGATGTCCAGATTGCTCAACTGGTCCCTAACCCATTCCTCGTCGACTAAGGCAAACTGCTCCCTTGACCTGACTTCATCTGAGGTCTCAGGAGTACAGGGCTCATCAGGACTGCCTCCGGCAGAGTAGACTGAGACAAAGAAGGCATTCAATAACTCTGCCATCTCTGTATCTTCTGTCACCAGGGCACCCATCCCGTTCACCAGTGGGCCAACCTTGCCTCTGGTGTTAGTTTTATCAGCTATGTATTTGAAAAAGCTCTTTCTGTTGTCCTTGACCCCTCTGGCCAGATTTAATTCTAAGGAGGCCTTAGCCATCCTAGCTGCCTTCCTACATCCTCTAGCAGCAGCCTTATATTCCTCCCGAGTGGCCAGCCCCTCCTTCCATGACCTATAAACTCTTCTCTTCCACTTGAGCATACCCAGCAGTTCCTTATTTAGCCACGCAGGTCTCCTGGCCCTCTTTCTTGACTTCCTACGTGTCGGGATGCTTTGCTCTTGAGCTTGGAATAAGCAATTCTTGAATGTCAACCAACTATCTTGGACCCCTTTACCTTCAAACAGCCTTGCCCATGGGATTTCCCCTAGCAATTGCTTGAAAAGGCCAAAGTTTGCCCTGCTGAAGTCCAGGGTTGCAATTCTACTTGCTATTGTACTGGCCCTACCACACAAGATCCTGAATTCCACCATCTCGTGGTCGCTGCAACCAAGGCAGCCCTCAACCTTTACTGCTTCGACCAGCCCCTCCTTGTTAGTGAGGATGAGATCCAGCAGCGCTCCTCTCCTGGTTGGCTGATCCACCATTTGGATGAGGAAGTTATCATCCATGCACTGGAGGAACCTCCTGGACTGTGGCTGGGTTGCTGTGTAGTCCTTCCAACAAACATCAGGGAAGTTAAAATCCCCCACAACAACCACGGCCTGTGACTGTGAGGCCGCTCTCAGCTGCCTGTAGAAGGCCTCGTCAACTTCCTCACCCTGATCTGGTGACCTGTAACAGACGCCCACAACAGTATCAGCCCTGCCAGCCTGCCCCTTAATTCTCACCCACAGACTCTCAACTCGCTCATCCCCTGTTCCTGGACAGAGCTCAGTACATTGCAGCTGCTCTTGCACATAAAGAGCAACCCCACCACCCCGCCTGGCTGGCCTGTCTTTCCTGAAAAGGACATAGCCCTCCATGAGTATATTCCAGTCATGTGAGCTGTCCCACCACGTCTCTGTAATTGCCACCAGATCATAATCTCCTGACTTAACACAGGTCTCCAACTCCTTCTGCTTATTTCCCATGCTGCACGCATTGGTGTATAGGCATTTCAAGGAGGGAGCTGAGCTCACCAATTTCACCCTAGGATTATAGGAGGCCTCCCAGTCTTCATCAATCCTAGAGTGCTGCCCCACTGGGGCAAGCCCAGTTACAACCCCATCCCCCTTCGAATCTAGTTTAAAGCTCTCCAAATGAGCCCTGCTAATTCATGCCCCAGCATCCTTTTGCCTCTGTGAGTTAAACCTTTCCCACGTGCCATCATCCGGACTGGAGCCTTATAAAACCAGCTGTTATCAAAGAACCCAAAGCCCTGCCTGCAGCACCAGTCTCGTAGCCAATTGTTTACGGACTGAATTTTCCCATTCAATCCCACATCATCACCGGAAGATGGAAGAAGTGAGGAGAAGATCACTTGAGCCCCAGACTCTTTCACCATCCGCCCCAAGGCCCTGTAGTCTTTCTTCATCCCCCTCAGACTGCGGGAAGCAGCTTCCCCCCCACCTGTCTGGAAGACCAGCAGCGGGTAGGAGTCTGTCGGGTGCACCAGGCTGGGGAGCACCCTGGTGATATCCCTGATCCGGGCTCCAGGCAGACTACACACTTCCCTATGATGAGGGTCAACTCTGCATATCGGGCCCTCTGTTCCTCTCAGAAGGGAATCGCCTACAGCAATGACTTTTCTTTCTTTCTTGTCAGAGGCAGTCTTGAGTCGTGAAGTCGACCGCCTTTTCCTATGTGACCTTGTAGGCGGGTCTTGCACCACATCCTCACTTACCTCTCCATCAAGATCCAGGGCCTCAAACCTATTACTGAGGGGCACCTGGGGAAGCAGGGCAGGAAGGGAGGAGGGTTGCCCACGGTTCCGAACTGGAACTCTCTTCCAGCCCTCATTGTCTTTTTGGTCCCTTATCTCTGCACGACAGCTACAGGGCAGGGGCTGTCTCGGGTCATCCCCCTCTGTCTGAGAGGACAGGGGGTCCATCCCCTTTTGGGGGGTATCTCCCTGGAACCGTTCTGGCTGGCACGCCAGGGAGTTACTCCACCAGTCGATCTCCCTTTCACACTCCCTGATGGTCCTCAGCGTCTCGACCTCCTCCTTAAGTTCTGCCACCAAGCTAAGCAGATCTTCTACCTGCTCACACCTCACGCAGGTGGAATGCTGGCCTCCCTCCCTCGGCAGCCAGCAGGCTCTGGCACTCCCTGCAGCCAGAGACCTGAACAGCCACGGTTTGGGACGGGATCTCTGTCTGAGTTGCTACAGTCTCCTTACTGCAAGCTCTCCTTCTGGAGGCGACCATATTGGTCAGCAGTCTGGGACACCAGCAACAGAGTCCACAACACGACCTGCTTGTTCCTCCCTGCGCCCGGTGGGCAGTGACCGGTCGCTGCCCTCCCAAAGGCTCTTTCAAGGCAAGGGGCAGGGGTGCGGTCGCCGTTACCGTGGGAACGCCCCCTGCCACGTCAGCCGCTCTCTCGCAAGGGCTGCTGGGGCTTCGGGGATCGGGAGATGTCGGGAATCGCGATGTCTCTGCGCTATCCCCTCTGATTTTCCTAATCTCTGCTGAACCTCGTGGTCGCTGAAGCGTCCCGGCTCCGGCTCTAGCTGGGCTAGCTCCGATCAGCTGACTGAATCAAAAGAATGTAAATCCCACAGGTTGAAATAAGAACAGTCCAGTAGCTAAGGTACCATAAAAAAATACTACCACTAATAATAATAACGATAAGGCAAATAACAAAGGGAGAGATTATAAAGCTAAGAGGGAAAAGGGGAAAAAACCCAATAAACACAGGTGATGCACAATATAATTGCTCACCACCTGCTGACCGATACCCAGTCTGACCCGAGCAGCAATCTGGGCCTTACAGGTGACTCCCCTCAGTTTATATACTGGGCATGACGTGCTGTGGTATGGAATACTCGTTTGGCTAGTTTGGGTCAGGTGGCCTGTTTCTGCTTCCTGCCAGCTTCTTATGCCCCTCCTCACTGGCAGAGCAGGAGACTGAAAAGTCCTTAATCGAGGAAAGCATTACTTAGCAACAACTAAAACGTTGGTGTGTTATCAGCATTGTTCTCAGACTAAAATTGAAAAGACAGCCCTGGACCGGCTACTGAGAAGGAGAAAAATGACTGCTACTGCTGAACCCAGGACAGTCTAAAGTCTAGTTAAAGAAACCCCACAACCAATCAACTAAAAAAAAATCCAGGAATCTGTTCACTAGACCTTCAGACACCATAGAAAATGTGTATATGTGTATACTTCTGCATTTATGAACAGATGTTTGCATCAGTCAGAGAGGTATTTACATAATAAATAAAAGCCCCCCATTCATAAACTATATGAATGTTTTGTTAATTACAGTATTTAGCAACCCATCTGAGAGTGATAACAAACTTTCAAAGACTGTTTAGGATCTAACATGGACATAGTGGAGCATAAAAAGAAGGAAGAGCAGACTTTATAGTGATTCAACAATAATAAATACACTTGTAGACATGCATTTGCCTGGAGTCAAATGAAATTATAACCTCCTAAGATTAAATGAAATCTCATCTCTCATCAACATGGACAAATCCTATCTCAGTCTGAGGCCATCACAAGGAATCAAACCCAAGCAAGTGAGAAGCTTTTACCAAAGTGCACAGTGAAAAAAGAATGGACAGTAAAAGAAAGTCAGTGCAGTGTTAGTGAAAATCCTAAATGAGAGGTGGACAATTTGCTGTAGAAATAATTAAAGTAAAAACTTTGTTTATGTTTTTGTATCTCCTTCCAGAGAATTATGTTGAAGAGGTCCTCAGTCTGTTTTAATCCTGCTATATAGTATTAAAAAAAAAACCACCCAAATTTTCCACACGTTACAGTAACCACACAGGAGATCAAAACAAACAGAACCCCCCAATTTCTTTACTACTGTAAAGTGGCCTAGTGGCAGACAGATGCGAAACTGTCATTGTACTGTGTGGAGGATGTTTTGCGTGGGTTAGTGACGCTGAGGGTCTGTAGGAGTACAGCTGTGGGTTAAAGTCATGAATGAATTTATGCCCTGACAGCTATTAATTCAAATACACAGATCATTCTAATCCATCATTTCATCTACAAGCTGCAATGTCTTTGATGAGGAGCTTATTATATATTGCAAATCATCTGAAATTAAAACTATTTCTTCTGTCCCCTTTCACCCAGCCCTCCAGCAAAGCTCCACAGGAACACCATGCCGAACTAAATCTTAAGGTGTTAGATTATGTGTCTTCATTAAAAATACTGCAAAATACTGCTGTTAAGTGCAGTGGTGATACTGTGACCTGGCACTTTTGGTGTTATATTGATCAATTTCCATTTCAAACATGATAAAGCTGACATAGCTCGTGGTCCCCAGAGATGTTTGGGAAAGAAACTTTTCTTTTCTTATAAAAATTCGAGCATTTAATTGTAAATGATGATACATGTCAGCCCTGGTCCCAGGAGAGCTTACAGCTGCAGTTCCAGAAGAAATGAGAATTCCCTGTGTGACCCTGATGGCTTCTGTACCATGAAATCTTTTTCTTTATGGTATTGAAGTTAAAAGCAACACACACCTTTTCCAGTCGGATGTTTGGAGCATGTGTTAGATCTAATGCTAGATTATGCTGAATAGAAGTAAAGATTTCTAGGTTAACACTTACATATTAAAAAAACCCCAAAACTTATATATATGTATATATGTGTATAATTTATATATATAATATATATATTATATATATATGTATAATTTAAATAGCAAGCAAAGTGACGGATGGCTCAGTAAATCCCGATGTTCAAGGCGCAGCCATGTGTTTTTCACCTCCACCTCTCTAGTTTATCACCACTTCTACCTTTGAATTAGATTTGGCAGTAGCAGTAATGGAGATGCCTGCATAGATGGGGTTCCAGGTCACCAGCTGCATCTTACGGTTTTGTTGTGTGGCGATCTGCAAGAAGGACCGTCGGAGCAGTGTTGAAAGTGCTAGTTTCTCTGCTCCTGGCTTAGCGTAGTGTTTGTGCCTGTGCTATCACCCATGGGGTACTGTTTGCCAAAAAGCAATGGCAAAGAAAGAAGGAGAGAACGTGTCTGTGGCCAGTTGTTTTTCTAATGTTTCATTGTTTGCCTAATACCAACATGACTCTGTGTGTGACTGCAACACTGGTAAAGTATTTACTCTACTCCAATAACAGCACTATTTTGAGCCTCTGAGCAGCACTGAAAAACACAAGAAGTTACAGGAACCACATCTTTCTACCGTTCCAGCGTTTACTTCTGCTGTCAGAAAAATCGCTGAGTGTTTGAATGATTGAAGAACAACACATAACTTGATGAACTTTCTTTTTTCTCTCTTGTTTTTGCAAAGCACTTTTGTGCATGGGTAATGGATTCTGTGTGGAGAGAGATTTTTGTGTAGCATAGGTAAAATGTCTTTTTTAAAAGTTATATTGAAAGTTATAAACAGGAATCAATAAAAGATTCGAATGATATGCAAAGTACAGAAATGCAGAAAACATTTCATTACATAGGAAGAAATTTCTATTCATTCAGAGTAGGTGATGGTCTGTCAGTGAGTTCTTGTTAGATGACGGTAACTCATGTGCCAACTGCATGGGTTTTTTTGTGCATAAAATGATCTTTTGTTACTTCTTTGTCAGATTTTGATTTTGTTGTTAGAACTTACCACCACTTTGAATAGGAAAAATTGTTGTTTTGGCTCATAGGAACTGTGCCACCTCTGTCACCTTAAGAGAAGAATTAAATAAGAAAAGCAGCGGGAAAAAAAATCAATTTTTACACACTGTTTCCTGGCTTTTATGGCTCTGATAAGGAACAGTTGTACAAAGCAATGACTGACTTCCTCTGTCCCTTTCTAAGCAAGAGATTAAGCAAGTTTCTAGCTTGCTATGAGGTTAAACAAACTGGAAAACTTGATTTTTTTTCATTGCTGAAAGACGCAAAGTTCTTACTGATTTGTGGCAGGGTAAACTAATTTATGATGCTGATTTGTTGGGCTGATTATTTTTTGCAGATATATTTTTAGAAGGTTATCTTGTGCTGGTTGAGTTCAATTTTTAACTTCTTGAAATGGAAGTCTTATACTACGAAGTCTCTTTCAAGAGAAGTTGTCATCAGTTAAGAAAGCTTAAATTTGATATGTCTGGGAAAAGACTGCTCTCACGCAGGAAGCTTTTGAAGATTGTACTACATATCATAGTTATACTGAGACCTGAATTTCCTAGCAAAGCCTGTCATACATTTACCAGAAATAAGTTGTGAAGGACAATTGTAAGGGAATTGATGCTACTGTCCATATTTTAGAATTTGGACTGATACTGTGCCACGCCAAAGAAATATCGATAGAGCAAGTAGGGAAGGGAGAAATACTCTTGCTGATGGAATGAAGTATTGATTTGAGAAAGGGTCAAATATCTGCTGTGTGCTATGAATACAAAGAAAAAAAAAAAGGTTTCAACTGTAAATGTGACTGTATTTGTATACCTTCAGGCAAACCAAGCAAAACGTTATTATGTGGAATAATAAAATCAAGTTTTGAACTCTATAGCATGCTGTTCTATCCTAATGTGTTTGGGTGGGTTTTTTTAAAGAGATCCTCAAGATTCTTAGAAGTCATACTATAGCAAAATATGTAGCACTGCAATCCTATTTTACAAATAGATATCTGATTTGACATGAGGATAGACAAACATTGACTGGAAAAATATTCTGCTTCTGGAGGAAGGATACTTAAAGTATACTTGTAATCTTCTTTTGAAAAGCTAAGCAGAATTTCAGTTCCATATATTATTTCGATTGGAGGTAACGAACCTCTGTAAGTTATCAGTAATTCCTTGGCTTTGGGCTAAGGGTAACTCCTATCATTAAGGATCTGCCTCTGTTTTTATTGGCTTTTAGTGATCAGACTGAGTAAGGACTAATAATCTTTAGAAGCTGAAGAATTTGTGCAGTTTGTGAGAAAGATGTGCAAAGAAACTAATCACTTAGAAAAAAAAAGATGTCAGTCTCAATGGGATAAATGTATCTCCATCAGTGCAACCTCCATCTGCTGCTGTTGTACAAATGTGACTGTATTTGTATACCTTCAGGCAAACCAAGCAAAACATTATTATGTGGAATAATAAAGTCAAGTTTTGAACTCTATAGCATGCTGTTCTGGCCTAAAGGACAGTACCTGGAGCAGTGAGACAGCTGTGATTGTAAAATTGATTACATACAGCAACTTGGGAAAATTATGTAGTGGCCTTAGCTGTCACTGAATGTACGTATGCTGTATGAATGTTGTATGGTGCATTTGCTTTTGGTGAGAATGAAACCAGGGAGCTCCAAAAGCCTTGCAGTGTATGTATATACTTGGGAAGACTATGCGCTGGAGGTTTGAGGTTGGAGAAAGAGAGGTAGTGAAGCACAGGTGGGTGCAGGAGCTACAAATCCACCAAAGTCTTTAGTTGGGCTTCACTGGCATTAAGTAAGGGGACCTCTTGCAATTGAATGGCTGGGCAATCATGTCCTTGGGTCCAGCCAGACCTGTATTCTCCTTTGTCAGTCTTCCTTTTGTATTCATTTAATAACCAGCTGCATTGTTAATGTGCAAGGACTGGTTGTTTTTTATAAGACACCTTTTTGTTTCTTTTAAACTAGAAAGATGAAAACTACAGAAGCCTACCACGAGATACTAATAGCTGGTCTAACCAGTTTCAGAGAGACAATGCTCGTTCATCGTTAAGTGCCAGTCATCCCATGGTGGACAAGTGGCTGGAGAGGCAAGAACAGGTAATATATATGTGTATATATATATTACTTTATCAATCTAATCTTTATGCTACTCCAAGCTATTATGGAGTGTATTCCTATGTGATAGTGGCTCTCTAAGCATGATACAAGCACCAGCAGTATGCTGACTAAATTTATATGGGATTCCTTCTGCTTCCAAAACAACTGCGTTAAGACTGAAATGAACAGCTGAAAATTATTTAATTTTTTAGTCATAAACATTTATATAGTATGTGAAGTGCTGCTGTTCTTCACAACTGATACCAATAGGGTTATTTTAATTTAAGGGCATTATTTGAATAAACATTTTGCCACTGAATGCTAATAATATTACTATTGAATAGCCAATGTCAGTCAGTTTTCGTACTGCACTTATAAATGGTTGTTATTCTTAACATTGTAGCACATATTAATTATAAATTTGAAGACAGTGATCTTTAATATATCAGAGTTAATATATTTATTTAGTGTACATTTATACTGCTTTTGATCTTGGGCTTTTTTGGCACAATTCCAGCTTCTTTTTATTTATTAATAAACTAGTAGAGGTTTAAAGAGGTCTGAAATTAAAATTACCTAGCAGTCACTTTATGTATTTGTATGTGTCTGAAATTTTCCAAGAGGTGGCCTCATATGTATAACGAAAATGCATCTTTACTATGGAGACTGGAAATACACAGGAAGCCCATATACAGCATTGTGCATATGTAGGATTATTGCTTTATTTTTCTTCTTTGTACAGTGTGACATGAAAACAGCGAGGGTTTGAATTGAAAATAAATGTGCAAATTTTGTGTTTGCATGGGACATCAAACCAGAATTTACTTTATACAGAAGAATTTCGCGCGGATGGGTTTAACTGCTGTCTCTGTATTTGCCTATGTTGAAATGAAAGTTGATGCCCAGATCTGAAGGCATCTCCTGTGACGGTTCTGCTTGTTTGATGTTTCCAAGGCATATTTCCATGCCTCATTAGATTTTCACCATGGCAGTTAATGAAACTGTTGTCTCAGCAAAAGAAGTTGGATTAGAAATCTTAATAGTGTTCATCTTATGAAATGTCGGATACATGAATATTTTAATATGTGATGTTCTATAATAAGTTTTGTGCTGATTTGGGTCTCTGAACAGCTTAACTAGTTCTATTTATTCACCAATTAGGTAAATAATTGGGCACTAGTGGTAGTCTGGAAGCACATTTGTTACCGACTGAAGTCTGAAATTGCAAATATTTTTCTTTTGAGCAATTTTTCTGCTTTTTGTTTGTTTGTGGTGGTGGTTTTTGAGAAACCATTCGTTCTTTAAATGTGTTAATGAATCTGCATGTACCTGGAAGACCAGGATCCTTCTGTGATTTCATGTTAGCGGGATAATTAATTAAACTGAAACCCATTTAACAGGGTATGCACCACGGGTAAGGCAGTGACAGTGCCAAGAAACCTCTAGGGCAGGACCCATTACAGATACCAGGGGTAATAATAATCCTGGTCTAACCTGCCTTTATGGCTGTTTAGAGAAGATAGTAGTAAACCCTGAATTCATCTTGCAGACTGCAAAGGTTTGTTGTTTGTTCTGGCTTGGATTGAGTTACTTCTCTCAAAGCTTGTCTCATCTCTTCCTATTGAATAGAAGATGGAAAAAATTCCAGGATGATCTTTGTCAGCATCCGACGTATGTGAACATTCACTGGAGTTGCACTTTGAAGAGTGAAGGTGTGATGTGCTGAAGAAGTACAACTAGTTTTGTGTGGACAACACCTCATTTTTTTTATAAACAAAGCTATGGAACAAACCATAGCAACATCACAGCCTGTTCTGCAGATGAAACTGTGAAAGACCTTGTTTCTAGGAAGTCATTATAAGCTGTTGTAGTAGGGACTGCTAACAGCACAGAATTAGATACGTTCGAGTAGTTAAAGAAACAGTTTTGTTAACTAAAACTAGGTTTTAGTGCCTAAAAATGGAAGAATGCATGAAGTCTGTTAAAATTCCTGGAAGTAACTGCTTTTGCTTCTATCTGTTGTGCTTTCCTAGGATTCTGCCAAATTAGAGTGATACATCAAAGAAATGGGAAAGATTAATTCTGCTTTCTGAGTCCTTAAGGTATTCTGGCTGTATATGCTGTTTAGCTTGCTCTTCCCACCAATTGTTCCCAGTTAGTTCAAGAGCCTTCTGGTTGTCCACAGGGCAAATGATCTGTGTATTTCTCAGAAAGTTTTGATATTTCTCAAGCCAATAAAGTAAGTCAGGTGAAACTTTGTACCAGAGAGTCATTTCACCACTATAAAGCCAAAAATCCAAATACGGTTTCAGAATACAGTTAGAAAGTTAAGGATTGTATTTTTTACTTCTTTGCTCAACTATTTAATTCTTTCTCACAGACTGAAAATTTTTAGGAACAAAATTTACAATATTTAATTTAATTCTGAAATATCTTAAAAAAAGAAAAAAGTTGGGTTTTGTTCTTCCTCTTTCCCTCCACAGTACTTTCTTTTCCCCCACAGCAACCAAACTTTGAGGAATAGTTGAAAAATCTTATTTCCTCTGAAATATATTGATATATATGATAATGTCACTTTCATTTGAGAACTCAAGACTTGCTCAGGCCCTAATCAAATCTGGACTCATGCTGTTTCATACCAGGGAGACATAAAAAGGGAGCGTGTGAAAGAGTTAAACTTTTCACCAGTTCCTGAAGTTTAAGTACACAGAAAGCTTCTCTTGGCCAGTCATTTTAGTTTCTTTAGTCAGATATTGGAACTGGCAACAATCAAGACACCTTGAACTGAAATACTATATTCCTTGCTTTGCTGGCAAGGCCTGTTTCACAGGAGGGTTAAGAGCATCCAGCTGTGCTGCGTACTGGGAAAGGATGCAGCAGGGGAGGGAAATCCTCCAGTGGCCCTTAATAAAAAAAAAAAATAAATATGGCGTGGTTGATCACATTGGCAAATACAATTAGATTGGTACCGTTAGAATTAGATGTAAATCTATATACATACATTCGTATTTGGTATATATCTGTATTTGTCAGTGCATGAAAGCAAGGTAGGAAATAGAGTAAAATGTCATGGTTATAACAGAAGAACAGGTTTGATGCCTAAATTCCCAGCAGCTTTCTAGTATCTAGCAAAAGCCAGGGATTAAAGCAATTCAAATGTATTCTGAAATGAGAAGCTGGTTACTAACACTATCTTCTTGAGCCGAAACGTGCTGAATGGCACATTCCTGAAGTTATTTTTGTTCATGATATCTGTCCATAGTAATCTGGTACAGTTACTCTGGTTCCTTTTTTAACAAGATCAGATGTGCAAGTAGCATATGGTCTTGTATCTCCAGCTGTAGAGTACCTGCGTTCAGCTTGTATTTTCAGTAAAATAAGACCTGCTTTCAATGTGATTGAATATACTTTCTTAAAACATTGGATGCTATAAATTAGTGTGATTCAGCACTGTCAGTTGAAAAAAAAAAAAAATCAGAGCTTTTAGAGGTAGACTGGTGAATTTAAAATGCTAATTTCCTGTGAATTCTCATGCTGCAGCTTCCCCATGTTATAAAATTTTTCATTTAAAAACAAGCCCTGCTTCTGTTTTATGCCATAATGTAGGAATAGAAGGCAGAAATGCAGCTCATTCGTTTTGTTTAGTTCCGGATGTTTCATACTGGTATAGGTAATGTATATAAATATTTTTATTTTCGCTAGCCTACCTCTTTTTTGCTTCTCCATGTCTGAGAGTTGTATTTTGGCTTTTGTTTCTAGGTTTTGTTATGATGGTAACTACAGTGGAAAAGTCTTCAACTTCTATGTTTCATGTCCTGCAGATGGGGAAGGTCAGGGGGTAGAGGCTTTTATCTAAAATGTTTCACATGTAGAGGTTGAAACTGCAGTAAAAATTATTGTCATTACTAAGGAGTTGTGCTTTAAGATTTAGTGAAAGGATTAGCTAGGTTTCAGTTGGAGGAATCATTTTTAACTGGTTATCCATTACTCTGTACAACTCCAAGATAGAGTCTCATTGCTCTCTTCTTTCTGTCTGAGTACATGTGCTTATAATGTCTCTTGTGATAACAACCTTAATGACCATAGAACCATGACAGTGTATAAATTATAAAATATAGAGATGGTTTTAAAGCTTGTAATATTCCTTATAAAGAATTTCTATCACAGAGATATGCATATATTTGAAGCTCTAGGCCTAATGCAAAGGCCTGTCTCTTTTTGGGGGGTCTTCAGTGGATGTTCCCATACAAAAGGTGGGGGGCGTATGAGTGTAGCGAGGAGGCTATCCAGGGTTTATGAAGCCAGGCAGGACTACTCTGAGGCTGATCATGGGAGGGAAAGGTATTACCAGCTGGTAAACAAGGCCATGGCTCATGTGGTTTGCTTGTTTCTGTAGGTAGAGCAGTATGTCACAACTGAAAAAGGCATGGTTTGCCACCTGACTTTGGATTAAATAATTGCCCATACCTGTAAGTATGCACAGATAGAAATAGTAACCAGTGCATTGGTAAAGAATTCACTTAAGGTTTGTGCTAGTCCAAGAGCTGATAAGACCTCAAGATACCCCTGCAAAAGTTCAGAATCTCCCATATCCACTTGCAAATTCATCTTTTTTACTGCGTGAGGTGGATTCTTGGCCATGTGATCTGGCTTCTACCTGATGGGGTTGTCAATACTCCAAGTGCTCCAGCAATTGCTTCTTTTTGCTTTTGTATGGTGAAGAAGGTGAAAAGCTTGATTTGGACCAAGAATATTTTCTGATAGATGTTGCTGCTATGGGTAATTAGGTATTAACTGTTCCCTTTATTTCTTTATATTGGGAAGTTGTTAAGTTCTTTAGCTCAGGAGTGAAAATATTCAGATAAAATAGTTCTGGCTTGACCCTCCACTCAGCAGGAAGAGAGGCAGATACATCTCAACAAGGGCAATGGTTGCACCTAGCTCTGAGACAGCCAAATGCCCTGTCTGGCTGCCAGAAGAGCACCTTGAAGCCATTACTAAACACAAGTGTAATAATATTTGTTTTGTTTTATTTTTCTTTTTCTTGGACTAATCAAACCTGTGGAATATTTTTTGTATATGTAATATGGTTAAAATTGTTGCATAATTTCTAATAGCATTTGAATTCCCATAGGAGCATAGTAGTTTTGGGGTATCACTGATCTGTACGTGACCATAAGTAAGTGATTATTCTGTAGACTTGTTTCAGTGTTCTCTCTGTGCTGCATTTATTATTATGTTAGAAAAATATACATAGTGTACTCCTGTTGTGCTTTAAGCCCAGTAATTCAGAACCACGCAACCACTCACTCACTTACCCCTTCTTCCTCCCCCAGCTCCGGGAGGGATGGGGAGGAGAATGGAAAGAATGTAACTCCCATGGGTTGAGATAGGAACAGTCCAGTAACTAAGGTATAACACAAATCACTACTGCTGCCACCAATAATAATAATGATAAGGGAAATAGCAAGAGAAGAGAATACAACCGCTCACCACCCGCCAACCAATACCAAGCCTGACTTGAGCAGCCATCTGGGCCTTCCGGGTAACTGTCCCCAGTTTATATACTGGGCATGACGTGCTGTGGTATGGAATACCCCTTTGGCTAGTTTGGGTCAGATGTCCCGTCCCGTCTCTACTTCCTTCCGGCTTCCCCTCCTCCCTGGCAGAACATGAGACTGAGAAAGTTCTTGATCAGGGTAAACATTACTTAGGAACAATTAAAAACATCGGAGTTATCAGCACTGTTCCCAGGCTGAAAGTCAAAAACACAGCACTGCACCAGCTACTAAAAAGGAGAAAAATGACTGCTACTGCTGAACCCAGGACAATTCCAAAAAAGAGAAACCTGTATTTAGGTGTTTAAAATGTAAGCACCTACATAAAAATATCCAATCTCCTCTTGTGTAGTACTGGAGTCTCAATCAGCATCGAGTGTGTGAGCTCAGCTGGGTTGCTTCCGGGCTGCACCCTGCTGAGCTGCTTCCAGTGGCTCTGGTGGTAGTCAGTGCTTGGTTCCCACAGACGCATCTTAGTCTGGGAGAGTTGCTAGAAATGGTTCTGTGTTTTGTGTCAGAATGCTTAGAAAGGGGCATGAGAAGGTAAAACAAGCTCTTATGATGGCAAGTAAGTTCTTTATTTCTGTATTTAAGATTTCTGCTTTATGGTTAAAATTTTTGCCACGATTTTCTGTAGTGAGAATCATAATCACAGGCCTTTTCGAGGTTTAAATCTGACTTATCTGGCTTCAGATCCAGATTTCTAAATCTAAACTGAATTTACATGTTTAAATGCCCTTTGTTTCTTAGATCCTTACTTAATCTATTTCTGATTTTTATGTAGACTCTAATTCCTACCCTTTAGAAGAGTTGTCATGTCCTCTGAATTCAGAAGAATCTCTATTCTTCTGTATAAAGCTTTGATAGGAATATAGTAGTACACATTTATTAAATATTTCTAATTGTTTGTGTATAGTCACAGAAACAGAAAAGAAACCTTAAAGACTTATCTTTATTCTGAATGTATCAGTATGTGCAAGGACAGAATCAAATTTCAAGCTACAGTATGCATTAGTTTTAAGAAAATATTAACATGGAATTTAGAAGTCTGTTCACTTTTATGTAAAATGGACGTTTGTATATTTTGGAAAGACAGTTGTCTTATTTGTCATGGACTCATGAACAGATCTGAAGTTGTTTTTCAGTACCGAAGGTTTTAGTTTACATGAGGTAGGAGGTTGGAATAAACAGCTTTATTGCTTGGGGACAGCTGTAGTGGTGACGCTTTTGTAAACAATGTTTCATGCTGGCATCTATCTTGTTCTCCTTTGAAAAATAATCTGTCATTTCATACTGTGTATTAAATAGGTGAGATGGTTTGGGGGCTACATTCTACTTTCAGTTATATGCTGCTGTGTGTATATGAATTCAGTGGCAGAATGTAGCTCTGTATGTGTCCAGAATTAAAAAAAAAAACAACAAAATAAACCCAAGCCAGACCAAAACCAGAAAAGGTGGTTTTACAAAAATACTTACGTTTTAATGATTATAGAAAAAGACATGCATCATGTTCAGGTGTATGTACACATAGACATAAGTAGGCAGATGGACTGGACTGAAATTCAAAGAACAGGCTGGAAGAGAACTGGTCATCTGGTCCAGTGATTTGTGGGGAAAGAACCTAGGTGAGACTGCTTAACACTCTCTCCAATCCCATCTTGAATACCTCCAGAAATGGGGACTCTACCATATCCTTTGGGAGGTTGCCCCAATGACTGATGAAGCCTCTCCTGGTGAAACTTGTACCTTTAGCCCCTTGTCTTCTCCAAGTGGATCCTTTTGAAGAGAGAGCCTCCATCTTCTTTGTAGCCACCCCTTTAAGTACTGGAATACTGTGATGATGTCTCCCCTGAGCCTTCTCCAGGGAGAAAAGACTCAACTCTAGTCTTTCCTCCCGAGGCAGGTTCTCCAACCCTTTAATCATCTTCATGGCCCTCATTGGTACCTCTCCAGTCTGTCCATGTCTTCCATGAATTGTGATCAGCAGTGCTGGATGTGGCCTCACAAGTGCTGAGCACAGTGAGATGATCCCATCTCTGTGTCTGCTACTGTCTGCTGGAAGACATACTGTGTTCTGCATAAACTTCTGAAGAGTGGTGGTACACGTGAAGGGTATTTTCAGGCTCGCTAGTAACTGTACACTGCTGTTTTCCTGCACTTTTGGACCAAGCTCTTTAAATGATCCTGTTGTGGTGGTAGTCAATGGTAATGAATTAATGATACCAAGCATATAAGTAATATTCCTTTAAATTACATGGAGATGCTGTGAGAAGCTTTAAAAAAATTATTGCTGTTTATTTTCTGACCATTTTCTGAATATTTTGCTTAACAGTACTATCTCTGGCTTTTCTGACTGCTGTCTGTCTATGGTAGCAGGTCAGATAAAGACACCTGAAAAATCCCTTACTAGGCCTGGAAAAGCATTTCATCTAAAGGATCTTAGGTCTTCCTTTTCTTTTTTTAAGAACTTGGTTTCTTTCTTCATGCTGTGAATGAGGTTTATTTTCCCATATGTTTACTTTTCAGTCCAGGCATATATAACGCATCCCAACTAGTTGTTTATAATAGAAAGGCTGTTGCTATTTTCATAATGTGCTTATTAGTTGCTACCATGCCATATCTTCAAAAGCCCCAGTGGGAACGGGATATGAGTCAGTACCGGGCAGCCCTGCTCCTGGTGCTGATGGTCAGTGGTGCCTCTGCTTCCCTATGTCAGTCCCAGGGGCTCCATGCAGCCCAGCTTGCCTGGGCAAGAGTGCGGGGCAAGGTGGCCCATGATGGCAGAGCTACTGATACTGAGCAGGAGCTGCAATTACAGAGTGCCAAAGTAATGCAGAAGTGAAATACATTAGTAAAATTAAAATTTGTCCTCATTCCCTCAGTGAGTAATAGAGTTAATGAAAATAGATCTAACCAAATTAAGATAATTTCTTTCATTACTTTACAGCACTGTAAAACTTTTCAGGGCAGTGCAGCCCGTCTGTACAAACCTGAAATAGATGCAGTTCCACTATTCACTTCAAAGACCACAAAGGTTAAGTTTTAAGTGTATTAAAGCAATTCTGTTAATTGTGTCTATAGAGGATTCTCCCTCGCCCTTGGTATTCTTAATTTAAAATTCACATTATGCTTGTTCTGCATTCTAGCCTTTTAACCAGAGTGTAAATATGTAGGTGATTACTTATATCTTAAAAAGAAATTCTGCATTTTTGTTTCAGAAGGTGGTACTGATTGTACATGGTATTGATATTTTACCTTTTTTCCTTTGTGTTTCATGTTCTTCTCATTTGCTGTGCTCTACCTTTCTCCTTTTCCTGCGTACCTGCTTTGTGGTTTACAATAAAGGTTTTTACAGCAACCAAATTCTTGGAAAGAAAGAGATGCCACCTTTACTTCCCATCTCCCCAGATCCCTTCTCTGTTTTATTTTCTGGAGGCTTTTTTATGTTCTATCAGAAAGACACCATTCAAAATCAGAAAGTTATCCCAAATACTGTTTTTTTTTTCCTGGTTCTTTCAAATTAGAAAAAAAACCCAGATTAATTATTTGCTTTGTTTTGTTGCTAAGCCAAGCTTTTATAATTATGCATTAGAAGTCAGTATGGCCTTAGCTTAAGTTTCACATTAACTTAATTTTCAGCTAACTTAATTTGCATTGTAGATTTTGCTTGACTTGAAATGGAAATAAGTGCTTTTGGGGTTTTTTTTGTTGTTATTTTTTGGTGGTTTTTTGGTTTGTTTGTTTTTTCTTAATAGTCTGATTTTCTTCTTGGTCCAATTTTACTTCAAATGGTTTATGTTACTTATTTTAAAGAAATATTTCTATTATTAATTTGTAGTGGAAGTGGAAGAACTTATCTGGACAGCAACATGGATGTGAGTGCTCATCAGTTTTTGCTGTAGTTTTTATGTGAGTTTCAGGTAAATTACTGCTGGGTCATGCATGCCAGTTAATACCAAATAGAACAGGCGTAAAGTCAAGGTGGTTATATATTGAGCCAGGGAAAAAGATGGATTTTATCTGAAGGAGAAATGTATCTTTATCAAATGTATAGAATAATATCAGGATGTTTTTATACTTTTTTTCTTCCTATGAATTATTTATTATGAAGAAGATGCTTTCAGAAAAGGGCCAAGTTTATCCTTTCTGTTGTGGAAGTGATAGGTAATTTCTCTTCCGTTTATGGAAATAAGGTGCTTATTCTTTAAAATCCTGTGTGGACAGGTAATTTTAATGACATGGTTGCACTTAGCTGTAAAGGCAAATGGTACTGTGTAACTTACAGTTAATAATTGAGTTATGTGGAAGTAATTTGTCTGGGTTTTTGTTTTATTTTGGGTTTAAAATTTAATCTCAATTTTATTGCTTAAGTACTAGCATTTCATTATTGAATGTAGTACTCTGACTGTATTAAGTGGTTACTGTAATTTATAGGATACTTTGAGAAATGTCATGATTCTCATGAAGTGACACAGCAAGATTTAGTGAGTGCAGCAACTGAGTGAATGGAATTACGTAATATGAACCAGTTGCTGTGATATACCATAAGATGTTAATTTATTTCATCAGTATAACTGGACAAGCAAAGAAGATAATAGACCAACCTTGCCAATTCATTCATTGACTGATATGAAAATAAGTCCATTCTAAATATATTTTGAAACTACTTGGAATTGCATTTGAAATGGTCAACCTCGATAGTTTAAAGGACTAGAGAGGGAGCAAGCAGGGAGAACAGGAATTTGGTTGGTTAAGAAATCAGGATGTACAAAAGTTCTTTACTTCTATATATGTCACATGCAAAACAGAAGGAAAAACAATCCCTCTCTCTTCTAAAAAAAAAAAAAAAAAACCCAAAAAAACCAAAACCACAAAAAGTCCCCAACACCCAACTTTCTTTTTATTTGATCTGATTTAATAAATAATTAGAAGTGTTTTCAGAAGACCCAACAACTAACTGCCAACTGCCTTGTGGCATAAATAAGGGTTTATGCTGAATTCCTGTGCTAAAGAAAGAAAAATGATTTGTAACTGATGCAGTTACTGTGTTTGAGAGATGTTCCATACTTCGGGATACACAGAATTGAAACGACTACAGCACAACTAGTATTTCTATGAAGAAGCAATCGATTGGAAACCCGTGAACCAAATGGCACTACAAATATTAATGAACTAAAGATTTTCTGTAATATACTGCTGTAAAGATCTTAATTTTGGAATGAATACCACTTTCAAGTTTTGATCTCTTTTATGTGATATTTTAAGAATAAAAATTGTTGCCCAGATTCCATATTAAGATATCACTCTCTTTCATGCCAGCTGCATGTGATTACTTAAACTTCATTTGGATTGTAATTTTTTTATGCTGCTTTTTCCAGCCCAGAGATAACTATTTATGAATTGAGCAAAATCAGTTGGCTATTATTTTTTTAGCACATTTGCCATTTAAAATAGTTTGTTTTCACAGTTTAAAAATTAATGTTAAGAGCAGCACACATACACAACTATTTCCAAAATATGTGTGTGTGTGTGTGTGTGTGTGTGTAAAATTATTCTTTAGGCTGTATACTGAAAACATTTTTACAGACTGTGGAATAAACACCCAGTATGAGCAAAACCTCTGGTCCTCTTAGTATTACTTTGGAATACTAGGCAGGAAGACAGTGTTCAATCACTTTGTATCAAAGCTTAATTTGCTTTTACTTTTGGATACCCTCATTTGTCTTCAAAAATCTTTACTTTCCTAATGTGAAGGAATTAATGATTGCTTATAATTTCAACCCATTTATCCAAAGTGGAGACTAAATTGAATGTCCTAAAAGAAAGCGGTCGTATCTGTGAGCATCTCTATTTAAAATTATTCAAAGTCACATTGAGTATTTCATCATACCATTTTTATTTATCTTGATGTTGTAGGCAATAATTATTACAACAAAGCACATATTTCATAAAGCAAGCCCATCAGTATTTCTTTCTTGTAGTTACACTTTGTCACTATTAATAGCTTTCTCTTCATGACGACTCTTTTAACTCATTCTCTCATCAGAAATGATGGATTCTGGTGGTGATTTGAAGGTCAGTAAAATTGGTCTCCGTGCAGAAGCAGCATCTTATAATATTATACTTCAGTAGGATAGTGTGTATTGCAGCATTCTGGATAGATGAAATTAATGGAGTTCAAGGACTCTGAATTTTTTCCCCAAATTAGCAAATGTCAGTCTCACCGAAAAGCTGAAGATTGGTAGGAGGCACTTTAGCTCCATACTGGTGTGTCACGAGACAGAAGAAAATACTGGGATGTAGGCTGGGAAATACGTAGGAAAGACCCCCAAAACCAAAAGAAATTACTATGTCTGAGTCCATGCGAACCCATACTCCTACAACACTGTAATGCAGTTCCCTGATGACTTTTTCTCATTTTACAGCTACTTGTGTTTTTTACACTTTGTGCCTGTAAATATAAAAGGAGTCACAGTTGAAGAGAAGTGGTGCGCTCCTGTGCCGGACCCTAAGGGTTTGAGCACACTGCTGTCAGGCATGCTTTGACTTATCTTACTCAAAAGCCAAACCTCAGGAACCTTGGGTAAATTCAGAGCAGTGCTTGTGTCTGCAGTATCCAGCTGGGATTCTGTTTGGAGTGGTGGGAGTCATTTTGAAACCAACTCCCTGGCTGTTTCAGCAGGGTAAAAGGCAGCTGATGAAGCTCTGCTGGGTGGTGCTAGCTGGAAGGTAGTGGGTGTCCTGGTAAGAAGGGATACCTTTCTGAACCATCTGAGTTTGGAGGCTCTACAAAAGACAAAGTTTTTCATTACAATATGTTTCTGTAATAAATACTGTAATTTCAGTAAGTGTTTTAGAGGAGAAAGTGCCCAGTGTGAACTTCTGCATACTGAAAGATAAAAAAATATAATCTTGTTTTCTTTTAATATGTGTTTATATTTTAGCCCCCAAAAGCAGTAGTCTTTGTGGTTTCTACAGCCAGCCTGAAATCATGGTGATGGCATAAGATGCTGGGTTTGTTCAATTTATTTGCAGCAGTATCAGTTGAATTAATTTCACAATCTGGAAGATTGGTCTTAAGTAATGCATTTTAAAAGTACTACCAATAATTATTAATTTCAAGTTCTGATTTTAAGAAGATTTTTCAGGAAAGGCTGAACTTAAGCATACAAGTACTACACACCAGTTCCTCAATTTTCAAATCTTGGTTTGTTTTTCTTTTCCTGTTTTAATATCACTAGTGTGAACTGTGATAGTGTTTAGGTAATTGTGGTGATTGAAACCAAGGAGACCCTAAATAAAATTGGAGGCCAGCAAAGGAATTAGTGTGGCAAATTTTGACAATGCATAATATGGGAAGCACGGTCTTGTTTCCATCTGATGTGAGAGAAGCTTGAATATTGTTTCAAGAAGGGATGTTTCAGAAATGCTCAAATAACCAATTCATGCTCAGTCCTGTAGTATTATAAATCTTAAAAATGTAAATGGATTCTGCAAGTCATCTCTCTTATCTCATTTGCACAGTTAATTCTCTCCTCTTTTTTTTTTCTGAAGACATTAATTTCACAGTGTTGGGTAGTTTAATTTTCTTCCCTTCTATTTTAGTAGACTGGCAGTGCAGATATCGCTGCCTCTGACACATCATTTTTTCTCTGTACAATACGGTGTATTTTGTGGCTCTAGTGCAGCAGTAGACTGGCCCAGAAATCACAATCTGGGATTATTGTCTTTGTGTATCCTCAAGGAGTAATATTTTAAAGTCACTGCATCTGTTGGTACTTAAGAGCATGATTTTTACGTTTTATTTTTGCCAGTTTTTACCATCTGTGTGTCTGTTTTTTGGCTCCTTGATTTAATTTTTCAGTTTAATTTCTCAGTTGCACTGGGATTTCTTTCTCTTTCTCACACATGCTCTTTTTGACTCATCCATGAACTTACATTAAAAAAAAAGAAATTATTTACGGCAGTTGCATAGTAAAATTCTTGGCCTTCAGAATTTGGTTTTCTTAATGATATCTTTTTATGGAGTCTTTTCTAGTAAATGCATGTAATTTTTGGAAGTGAAATCACTTTTGTTAGACTTTGTTTAAGTTTTAAAAAATTAGTTTGGATTAAATTGAAGCATCTTGGTGGGAAGAGCTATCTTGGTCACATTAAACACATTCTAGTCTTTCATACTCATTTAGTTTTTAATGCCCAAGAGGGAATAATTTTCTTGAGAAATCTGTGTTATAATCATAAACAGACATAATTCAGTAATTTTCTCATGAAACATTGGCTGAAGTTTTGGCACTAACAACTTGAAACTCACACAAGCAGAACATTTTTGTTTAAATTCCAAGAAAAATACTAATGAAATATATTAAAATAAAAAGAAAATATACATACAGTATGTTTCAGACTGTTTTCAATAAAAGGGATGTATCTTCATCAATTGAATAAATGTGTGATGAATTCAGGCATGTTTTAGCATTTCAAGAATGTTCTGACAGTACTTGAGTCATTTTCTTTGCTTATCCATGAGAGTTTTTTACAAAAAATACGTTATCTAGATGAATTTTTAATGTAGGAGGGTTAACTGTATAGCACATCTATCAAGTACTTTGCTTCTGTATGTGTTTGTGAATATGGAAAACCACTGCTGCTCTGATATTTTTTTCATTGACATATGCATTTTGCTTCTCTCTTAAAATAGAATATGTTCCTTAAGGTTGAATTTAATGGCTTTTTAAAAACAAGCTAGATATTTCTTTTAGTCTCTTTCAGATATTTTGTAACTGAGGATTTTAAAGTTTATTTTTACCTTCTGATTTACTTGCTCGCTCATAATTGAATTTCAAACTAAAATATGGGCCTGCTCTTTTGTGTAGTCTTGCATAATAACTAAGAGCTACATTAAAATACCAGCACTGGCAGGTAAAAGCATGTTCCTTTTGAAATAAGTGGCCTCTAGATTCTGAAGTAACCTTTCTGTTTGTGGGGGCTGCTTTGAATTATTTTTCTTAACAATGCTGTAGAATATCAAAAGACCAAGAGAAATACTTTGTTCACTTGAGAAAGCATTTTTTGAAAGGAAGCCTTGCAGTGAAATTCCAAGGAGCAGAATTAGTTGTCTTCTGGCTATATATGCATATAGTTATTCTTAAATACTATCTGTAACCATTTTTGAGTATGTTATAAAACTGGGAGAGAATGGTGATTTTCACCAAGTGATTTGAGCTTTTGTTCCCACTCAATTTCCATTGTGTTTTGCTGGAAACTTTTTGTTTTGGGGGAGTGTTAGAGTCATTAAAAAAAAAATAGTGGGGTTTTCCAGTTTTACTAGAGGATATTCAAACAGATCCTATTTCAGTGGTACCAGGAATGATTTAAATTTAATTTTTCAAAATTTGAGTTCCAAAATTTTCCCTGGATCTAAGGATTTTATGACTGCCTGAGTTTAACTTTCCAATTTCCTGACGAATACTTTTTTACTGTAAGGGGAAAGCTGAGTGAACAAACCAGCATGCATTTACCAGTGAACTGTGCGATGTGCACCTCGTTACAACACTGCAATAACATCCATGCTGGAATGGAATTGTGTTAAACCTGATAATATGTAATTAAGAGACTGCTGATCCTTTGTTTTTCTGTGGCTTTAATTTTAAAAAGCTGTATGTTTTCAGTCGGGAGTATAAATGAAGAATAAAAGGTAGGATGCTTTCACTACTGCATTATATTGTCCGTAAGACAATTTAGAAAGTACTGGTGAAAATGATCACCTCTGCTGTTGTTTTATTTTGCCTTCCACGTGGAAAACAAGTTATTCTCACAAGATGTAATGGCATGTAAGCAGAATCATTCGTGCGTTGGTCTTTCCTTAGTGTTGGTTTATGATGGTCTGAGATAATTCTAGCAGTATTGGAAGGGGATTCAAAGTGCAGTGATGAGAGCAATATGTCTGTTTCCAGCAGCATTCCCTCTGAACTGGAGCCTTGCTCCTACTTTGAATCTGAACTGTGTAACTCTAAAGATAACCCATATTTGAATGCCAGATATGGGTGTGCTTTACTATATATTTTAAAAAGTTTGTGGGAAGCTAGATGTAAACTTTCATGTTAGATAGTTTCCCAGCTGACTGGTACATTGAATTAGATGAGAATAGGAAGGGCTGGTTCAATTCATTTCCATCCCTTGTATCTCAGTCATTTTCTGCAATGACGCATATGGATTGATTACCATAGCAACAGTGTTTTAGCTTGTACTACTGTGAATGTAGTTAATGATAATAGAATTACCTAGTCATTTTAAATCCTGTTATATTACTAGGTCATCTGAACCATTCTCTTGCTATGCATTGAGTTATTCCCTGTAGCCTGTCCACTCTGCTTGTACATGTGTTGAATAGTGGGGATTCTGCTTCTTCCCTTGGGAGACTTTCACAATCTGATATATCACCCCTGAAAAATCTTCTGATATTTAGCTTCATTTCACCTTCTTTCTCCAAGCTACATGGATTTGTACCACATGGAAGTTCTGTTCTGATCTTCATTGTCCAGAATCTGCAATTACTTGTTCTTCTTTGACTGCATCAGAACGTAACAGCTCAGTGTTTGTGCATTTCAGCTTTTTTTTAATTAGGAAAATGAGGTTTCTAAACCCATCTTCTCCTCTTCTTCTTCACCACTTCATTTTGATAGCAAAGTGCCTAATACTTGTATTACTATTATATACTATACTTAGATGACCTAAACTGTGTAGACAGTTTCCAGCTTTCCTGTGCTTAAATGCATTCACTTCAGCATGTGCACCACTAGATTCCTGGTTCTTAGGCATGCATCTGTACCTCACATTGTCTGATGTCAATAACTGTGTGTGGTGACTGGGAAGATCTAGTTTTTTTCTCCTAAGCTTGAGAGGTGCTCCTTAACCCTTGCCACAAGTCAACAGAATCACAGAATCACAGAATCCCAAGGGTTGGAAGGGACCTCAAAAGATCATCTAGTCCAACCCCCCTGCAAGAGCAGGGTAACCTAGAGTACATCACACAGGAACTTGTCCAGCCGGGCCTTGAATATCTCCAACGTAGGAGACTCCACAACCCCCCTGGGCAACCTGTTCCAGTGCTCTGTCACTCTCACAGTAAAGAAGTTTTTCCTGATGTTCACATGGAACCTCTTATGCTCCAGTTTACACCCATTACCCCTTGTCCTATCACTGGACATCACTGAGAAAAGCCTAGCTCCATCATCCTGACACTCACCCTTTACATATTTGTAAACATTGATGAGGTCACCCCTCAGGCTCCTCTTCTCCAAGCTAAAGAGACCCAGCTCCCTCAGCCTCTCCTCATAAGGGAGATGTTCCACTCCCTTAACCATCTTTGTGGCTCTGCGCTGGACTTTTTCAAACAATTCCCTGTCCTTCTTGAACTGAGAGGCCCAGAACTGGACACAATATTCCAGATGCGGCCTCACCAAGGCAGAGTAGAGGGGGAGGAGGACCTCTCTTGACCTACTAACCACCCCCCTTCTAATACACCCTAGGATGCCATTGGCCTTCTTGGCCACAAGGGCACATTGCTGGCTCATGGTCATCCTCCTATCCACCAGGACCCCCAGGTCCCTTTCCCCTTCGCTGCTTTCCAGCAGGTCAACCCCCAACCTGTACTGGTACATGGGGTGGTTCTTCCCCAGATGCAAGACTCTACACTTGCCCTTGTTGAATTTCATCAAGTTATTCCCTGCCCAACTCTCCAGCCTGTCCAGGTCTCGCTGAATGGCAACACAGCCTTCTGGTGTGTCAGCCACTCCTCCCAGTTTAGTGTCATCAGCAAAGTAACTTCTCAGCCTGCCCTTCTTGTGTGACCAAGCTAAATGTGGATGGGCATAACCAGGCAAATGTGGAAGGATTCTGTCCTTCACATACACAGGTTGCTCACTTTATCCTCTCTTGTGATGTACTGTTTTTTTAAATCCTATCTACCTCCATTGTTTTTTCACCTTGAAGAGAAATAATTTCCAGGCATGTCCAAAGTGACATACAAGTGGAAATCCAGTTGTCCTGCCCTTCTTCAGGCATTGCACAGTTTGTGCTATGTGTAGGTTGGCTAGACCAGGAATTACTTTAAACCAGGTGAAATAAAGTACTTTTCTATATAGGGAGGCCATGTGTTACCTGCAGATTTAGTACATCGTTATCATACTTTGTGTCTGCTTTCTCAGAAGTTGTTTTGAATTTCATAAATAAGACAGACGAGTATTGACATCTTTCCAGTAATCTTCTGTTCTCACTGCTACTTATACTTTTCGACTGATTTTCTTCATTAATATTTGATGTCATACAGTTGCCCATTTCTTTTGTTCTTTTTCAGCTACAGTATAAATAAGTACATATTACATAAATATTAATCCATACTACTCCAAGAGGGTAGAAGACTGGGAATTGTCATTGAACTTACTTCTAGAGCTAGCCTTGCTGCAAAAATATTTGACGCTGCAGTAAGCAACAGGTATATTAAATCTACCTCAGTATTGTCACTGACTAATTCTTTGTGGTGGTTTTGTGTGGTTTTTTGTGGTTTTTTTTTTTTTTTTTTTTTTTTTTTTAGAGATAGTGCTACTTTTTCCAAGATTCTTCCCTTTGAGGCTTAGACTAGATTGCTTTTCTCAGAATGCATTATCTTACATTTATTAAAGTTTCAATTTCGTCAGTCACCAGGCTTCTCAGTCCACCAGTATGAGATATATATATATATATGTATATACGTATGTATCTGGAAGGTCTCACAGAGCTCATTGATCATGTTTTAAAAGATTGTTTTAAAATCAAGTTGTGTTTCACTGGCAAATTTCATCACTTTATTTTTAACTGCTCTTCCAGATTATTAATTCTTTTGGTGATGTTATCTTGTTGTCAGTCCCTTAGGAAAGTATTAGCTTTTCAATTTCAAAGATTGTTTTAATGTTCTTTTGTTTCTGTATGTATATACTCTCTCATTCTTTTTCTCTGTTCATTATTGCCTTCAACTTGAGAAAAAGACAATGCATTTCATAAATTTTAAGCATTCCTCTTGCCTACAAGACAGTCTAGAATATGTGAGTTTTGTTCTTTGGTTTATTGTTTTTTCTTTTTTTAATTAAACTGCAAGAAAGGTTATAACTATTAGTATTAAAGAACTACTCTGAGCTTGTAGGTAGCTGAGGATAGATCAAAAATTAAAAAAAAAGAGTGGGGAACCTTCTGATTTTAGTAAATGAAAATTCATAGGATTTAAATGAATTTTTTTGTTTCTCCCCATATTTTCTTCAAAGCATATAATTCTGTGATAGCACCATGAGCTTTATGAATATCACTTAGAAACCACAGCCTTTTTTTTTAAACTGGCCTCACCTTTATACTGAATTGATTCTTAATTATAAGATGTAGTGACCTTTATTTTATTTCAAAAGTTCACTGTCTAGTATCTGCAAGATTTGAGTTCTGTGATGATAAAGCAGACGATTTTCTCCTTCCTATCTAGTCAGAAGTATTGGTAGGCCAGTATTACCCTTTCTCAAATTTTCTGGCATTTAAGGAAGTACAAAATACAGTCCAGTTCTAATAACATCCCAAGGACAAGATAAAAGCTTGTTGGCACATTACTTGGGTTATCTATTATGCGGCTTTTGCACTGTCCTTTGAAATAGCCGAAGCTGGCCATAACAAAGTACTAGTCTAGAATGGTAGGATAATAGTGCTTGCTTTTCCCTGGTTTCTTAGAAGTAGAATTTTTCCAGTTTCAGAAAATAGGTGTGAAAAGTTAAAGAATTAAAAAAATTAGTTAAAGTTAATTCTTTAATTAAATTAAAGAATAAACAGTTAAAAATAAGAATTTCTTCAAGGAGGCCTTATCTTGGATTAGGTTGACCGGCTCACCTAGGATTCAAAGGTGGCTTATGGGAAATTGATAAGAAGTCCCTGTACATTTTGAAACCTGCTTGGCTTTAGCTACTTTATAACTCCTTAAGTGGCAACTAAGAAAACCTTACATCAAAATCAGAATGCTTAAATGTGGGGTTTAACAATGTCTACATCCTTTTAATCCTAATTTATACAAGTTGTTCTGGTTCCTTATCGAATATTGTTACCCAAAATGCTGTTCTTAATGTTAATATAGTGTTTATGTAGACATCTATGTATAAAGTGCTATGACTTTTTGATGAAGAGAAATGCTTGGGCACATGCCTCTGTAATGTGTATGACTTCCTTGCTTTCACGTTTTTTTTGGTGGGATGAATGAAGAGGAATTCAACCACAAAATGTGTGGGTGGTTTTTTCGTTCTGTTTCTGAATCTTGGCTTTTAATGAACTCAGGAAATAGTACTTAAAAGCACTGTTGTGCCTCTGTCTTAATTTGGTCTCCTCTAAGGAAGACGGTGAAATTCGAGTAATTTGCATGAAGTATACAAATGAAGTTCTGCTGTAGATTAGAAACTGTCAAGGAGAAAAACAAATGATGGAAAATAGGTCAGCAGTATATAAGGGCAAGAGGGATTTGTTCCTGGAAATCCTGCTGGTTTTGAAAGAGGGAGAGTGCTGAGATTGCAACTCTAGTGAAAAAGACATGATTATTTAGATTACTTGAAAATAGGTGGGATTTTGAAGGAGGCAAGAGAAGAGGGATGAGATTGGACATAGAGCAGTGCCAGTTACTGAATGCTGAAATAAGTGCCTTGAGCTGTATGTGAAACTACAGATGAGCAGTATTCTTGCAAGCAGTGGTCTGAGGCCACAATGTTTGACGTTTCAAGTAATTTCTGCTGCTGGAAGAAGCAGTTGTGGCCATTGTTTGCTTCCTCCCTTGTGCCTCCCTAAGCTTTTATGAGACTGTTAATTATACTGAACTGGACCAGCCTGGGAAATGTAACCAATTAAAATTGTTTTTATTAAACATTAATTCTGATATTTTGTGTAATGACACAAATGCTTGAATAAGCAGAAAGCAGGAGGTGGACAGAGGGATCCAGTGATGAACATGGCTATCTAGGGAGGGGAAAAGGTGGGACTGCCTCTTTCAACAAACCACATCTGTGGTTTGCACTGTCCTCACAGGATAATGAAACATGAGGTGGAGGTGTTATTATGGGCAACACAATGGAAATACAATTGCTTGGAAATACTGCATCTCCATCACATGTGCTGAATTCAGCCCCTACTGCATTGACTTGGGTGAAAAAGGAAGTATTCACAAACAGAAATAAGGCTTCTGAGAAGAAGTTTTTAAAAAATTAATTACATTGAGAAGCTGGTACTTCTGGAGCAACAAATAGCACTAAATGAGATATTGAAATGCCTTCCTTTTTGTATAACTTACAGTTAATTTGCAGAGTGCTTCTGGAGCTGTGATTCTAGCACTTGTGTGATGTCCTACACTTTGTTCCTTGGTACATTTTAGACAAAGTTCTTCTTTGGTGGACCCTCTGTAGCTTAGTGAGTTAGGTGGTGGTGATGATGCAGTTTGGCTGTTGATTATGTTTCATCACGAGTCATGTAAGAGTTTTGCATGGCAGTGAGTGGTGTGCACATGCTGGTGCAGGCCTGGGACCAAACGGCTCCGAGGGATTTGACGCTTTCCCCAGCCTCTTCTCCAGCCTCCAGTGCCGAAGGGGCCTGTGATGCTGTCTGCTGCCCGAACGTAGAATGACTTCCTGTCTGCAGTTATGAGTCTAGATGATTTTTTTGATATTTTCAGAAATTTGTTTAGTGCTATTTTATTTTTAAAGGCCGTTTTAACCTTCTGTCTTTTTTGGTTCAGTTCAGGAGTACATGGGAGTATTTGACATTTTTCTGAAAGTAAGGCTCTGTCTATTTCAGAGAGGTCACCCAAAACGAAAAGCATCTAAAGCTGGAGATGAAACTCAGCAATATGGAAAAAACCTTCTGTGCCTCAGTTTCCTCAAGTAAAGGATTTCTAGAATAACTTTCAATCTTCTTCCTGAGGGTACAGTGGTACTAAAGTCATTATTGTCCATGAAGCGCTTTTGCCATACTGTGCTGGAGGCACTACAGAAGTACTGAGCACTATTTATTTTAAATTTGATTTAATGCTTTTGATTAAAAAATGAATAAAATTGTCATAGAGCAGATTGTAACCCTGTAGGCGCTTGGAATGGAGCATTTGTAAATGAAGCATTTACTAAGAAGTTTGAAATTGTTTTTCATGTTGACTTCAGCAAAACAAATTGAGCACAGAACAATGAAAAATGCTATAGTATTTTCCATTATTAAAATGGTGAATTTGTTTGATGCCTAAGGTAAAATCCATGTTGTGCAAAAGACCAAAAGAGAAAATGCTGCAGCATAACAGGGACACTCAATTGAAGCAATTTTAGTGGTGTTTCTCAGTGAAGGATGAGGTAGGAAGCAGAAAGTGACATGCAACTGTGCAATTTGGCAAAAGAGAAGTAAGATATGAAACTGTAAAATGGTAATGTCTCATCTCTTAAACTGCACAGAAGGCAAGAGCAGGCTTGGGCACCTCATGTGCCTGCAGGAAGGCCAGGTACCCTGCATTGCCGTGGCTCCCTTTGGAATCTTCCTCCCCTGGGGCTTAGGGCCTAGACCTTTCCTGGTTTTGTTCCTTTAGAGAGGAAGGCCGAAATGGGAAGAGTTAACTTTAAGCGATGCAAGTTAGGGATCCCTTATCTTAGGAGTGTTTGCCCATCTGCATGGTGTGCAACACGAAAGATCTGTAAAACAGACACATAGGTATTTTTATTTTCCACCAGTGGGAATTTCAATCAAACAAGTCATAAATAAAAGCTATGTGTTAGCAAATCCTAGCAAATGAGAACTGAAGATAGACCACTGTCTAAATGAGAGGAAACCCATGTACTTTTCTTTAAGCAAGACAATAAAACTGTATGATTATGTTTTTCTAGTTCTTTGGGCAAAATCAACAGGGTGATTTTTCAGTAACACAAACCCAAAAACTTTGAAAGTCATGTTTTCTAAATGAGTTGAAATTCAAAGTTAAATATGTGCTAGCTTTAAACTCCCACCAACGTATGGACTTCTACCTTATTGGAAACAGATATTTTAATTAAATTTTAAGAAGCCAAGTCTTCAATGAGCTTTCTAATGTCATTTCTATACAGTCCCGAGTCATGCTGAGAAAAATATCCAGAATCGAATTTTGTTATTAAGATGCCTGTGTAAAGTAAGATGATGTTTTGTGTGATGGAGAACAGACTGCTATACTTTTAGCTTGCTTCTAAATTGACTCTTATGTTCAGTGCTCCAGGGGATCGAACTGTTCTGTACTTGGCTGAAGGTAGTGAAATCCTCACATGCTGATACAGATCTGCAAATCAAGCAACAAGGGACTATTTCAGATTAAAAAAGAAAAAAAATAAATGAATAAGGATAAAAGAGCTATGAGACCTGTTTGAAAATTGCCTAATGACAAATTCAAGTTGCTAAATAAGAAATGCTTTTTGTATCTAAAAAAAAAAAAGAGAGAAAAAAATCATCAGAATGATGAAAATCATGGTCTTTGAAAAGGTGAGGTGAATAATAATAATATATTCCAGGAACATTACAGGAAAATGTGAAGTGATTTATGCAGAATTTTCTCTTTCCTTTGTCTCCATATCAAAGGAAAACTATGTGACTCATCTAGAATACATTTTTGCAGAAGTCTGTCAGATCTCTAAACTTATAGGTGGAGGCATGTACATTTAGCTTTCTGCAGGGAAAGAAAGTATATGTCCCAATTTCCTGTATCCATTGTCATTTCTTCGTCTTTTAAAAATCACACAGGACTTAATGACTTCTTTTTTCTTAATATCTACATGCAGAATAAGCTAACTTGTCTGATTAAGGGAAAAGGTATTTAAAATTCTTTTCCTCTACATTAGTTACAAGCAGGTGAACTCAGCGTGGAGCTATTTATAGGAGAACTAATGGATATGCCTAACTTGACCTACTTTAGACTACTCAGCAGAAGAAAACAAACACAGTGTAGTTGTACCACTACCATGTAATTTATTTTTTTTTTTTCTTCTTATGAACAAAATAATGTCTTTGCTGTTATGGCCTTCTAAATAAATATTTATATTTAGAAGCATACATATTTATTTCCTGAATGTCATAGTAACACTCCATGTTAAAGTGTATTGTGGGATTACTATTTTTTTTTTCCCATCCATATACATTAACTTCTCCATATAAAATGAATGTTTAGTTTTTTGGTCTTTGCTGGTACTGAAATCCCAAATCTGTATAACCTTGAATTGTGGGGTAGGAAAAACTTAAGTTTTTGAAGAAAATTAGATTTAATTTTGTAAAAAATCACTCCTGTTGCAAAATAATTCAAATAAAGTATCTTCTATGACTGCAGGGGCAATTTTTTCTTTATAAATAGGTATGATATGAGTTAACAAGGGGTGGTGGTGGTATGTAGGTGCATATGTATGTATCAGTTAGCACTGTGAAAGGGAAAATAAATGGTATATGAAGTCATTCACCAGAATTTTGTTTGTTACCTGGCAAGTGCCACACTTGTGTTGGCTCGCCATATGGGGATGTCTTTGTAATGGAGGTAATTCCTGCATTATTCAAGGCCAGTGATAAAAGAGCCTGCACAAAACCAGGCCTGGCCTTTGGGCTAAACTTTGCAGGGGAATTTAATTATACATTGAGTTTAATTTGTAGCCACATTTCAAATAAAACTGATAACTCTTTCCATTAAAAATATTTCCCATGACTCTGACATCAAAGCACGACTTTGAATCTGTATTTAATATGAACCTTAATGTTTGTTTTAGATTGGCAGATCCTGGTGGTCTATGTGTCAGACTGTGAATCACATGACAAAAGTATAGAATATCAGAGATTTGAACATGGAAATAGTCTGCAGATAAGCCTTATTTAAAACAAATAAAAAGCTTAGATTTTTGCCTGTGAAACAGATATGTTTTGGATCCTGAAGAAAAACAGAAAGCAGAATAAAAACTGTAACTAGGCAGTTACCCAAAATGAACCTATATTATTTTTAAGGCTACGATCAATTTGAGGTGGTTTGATATAGTTGTACATAAGTCTGTGAGGTAAGTACTGCTCTTTGTAACACAATGACACATCTGTAAGTTGTTATTGATTAGATCTTCAGAAAGCTTTTGAGATGATTTGGTTAATACTGAAAGTGTGGCAGTCCATGCTTTACATATTTAAAATATTTAGCACCTGAGAGATTAGTACTTTCATGTTACATCTAATCTTTTAGTTGACTTCTTATATTACATTGCTTTTTAAAAACTCATTTTAGTGGACTAAACAGGCGGCACTGTTAGTGGTGGGGTGCCCTGTCCAGTAACGCCAAACCTTCTCTGGCTATTCCTGTTGGCTGTGACTGGTTTTGCTAATAGGTCGCTCTGTCAGTGAACTGTCTTACAAATTCATCATGTGATTAGATGTCTTGAGTTTTGGAATACTTCAGATACTTTGCATCTAATAAAATGTTTAAAAAATTGGTTATGGACTACAAACATTACAGGTGATAAGAAAAGAAACAGGCAAAGCTCATCTAATATCTTTGAGCAAGAATGGGCATTTATGGCTCATCATCTGTCCTGGTTTAGCAGTAGCAGTCATTTTTTCTACTGGTGCAGTGCTGTGTTTTGACTTTCGGCCTGGGAATAATACTGATAAAGCCGATGTTTTCAGTTGCTCGTCAGAATGTTTACCCTGACCAAGGACTTTGTGAGTCTCATGCTCTGCCAGGGAGGAGGAGAAGCCGGGAGGAAGCAGGGACAGGACACCTGACCCAAACTAGCCAAAGAGGTATTCCATACCACAGCACGTCATGCCCAGGATGTAGAACTGAGAGTTATCCGGAAGGGCTGGATCACTGCTGGGTAGGGATGAGGTACCAGTCGGTGAGCGGTTGTATTCTCTTCCTTGTTATTTCCTTTATCATTATTATTATTGGTGGTAGCAGTAGTGATTTGTGTTATACCTTAGTAATTAAACTGTTCTTATCTCAACCCGTGGGAGTTGCATTCTTTTGATTCTCCTCCCCGTCCCTCCAGAAGCGGAGGGAAGAAAGGTGGGGGGGGAAGTGAACTGCGTGGTTCTGATTTATGGCCTGGGCTTAAACCACGACATCATCCTAAGCTGCTACTCAGACAATTAAGATACATTTAAATATTACTGCTTTTCAAAGTGTTGCATCCAAGTGTCTTATCTTTATTTGTCTTTGCAGACATGGAGTATTAGCCTCAACATAATAACAGAGAAATGCATTTTTAAGTGATTTTTGCTACTGTTGTATAGTAAGTGTAGCAATTAAGAAAAGACCTAATGTTGTCTTCATCTTAAGTCTCTTTCATATAAGAAATGGATCATCGAAGTGTAATCAGGTTCAATTTGGCAACAATTTATCCCTATGTCAATGAACAGAAATGTAGGGGACTAAATTTAGTATAGTAATTATGATCACTATATTTTCTACTATGCTATAAGCATTGTGGTGATACATATTATTTGTAGATTTAGAGCTGCTGCAAAATGGCTGGCCATGAAATAGTTGTTGTGCTACAGTGATGTTTCAGTCTTCTTTAAAATGTCCCTTAAATATGATCTGGTGGGAAGAGCTACTTATTTTTGTTACCTGTTTGATATTTGCCACCTGTAGAGGAACCTTGATGTATAGATTTGTTATGGTAGCTATGAATTTGTAGCACACCTCCTCCCTCTGCTTCCACCTTGGGCTGTCAGTAGTCCTGGAGAAACTGCTGAAATGGTCTGGAGTGGGGTGTCCTCAGCTTGGGGAAAACAAATGTGTTTGTTTTCACTCAAACAGTGAATACAGTCTATGAAATATGATTAGGCATTGTGAAATGCTTGAGAATCAGCACAGCTTTAGACATTACAACAGTTTTATTCCTCTATCAGATCCCATTTTGTGTCATTTCCCTTGTTTGGGGGGTCGCTGAGTTGCTAATGTATTTGCATTTCTTTTATCTTTTTTCGTTTTTTTTTTTTCCCCCTCACTATTCTTTCTTTGCTGGAAGACTGTTTGGCTACATTAATTAACAAGCATGTTCGATCATCAACAAAAACCCCTTTGAGTTTTAATGCATTTCATGCTTTTTGTTGGCAAGCTACCACTATAAGGTCATGTCTGAGATTTTCTTTACTGTAAAGAAACAGAACCAGCAAAATATCTCCAGTTAAATTCACTAGCAAGAAAACCTCTTGTCTAACCCTCTAAAACTCTTAAAAGGCTCCCGTACTTCTCAGTGCTGTCTGCAGTGCCTACTGTAAAAAAGAATTAACTGCACCATCATCTAGTAAACAGTTGTTTTAGTGGAATCTCTGTTAAATGGACGAGCAGTATTCATGTTGTGCTCCTGCAGTTAGCCTGGCTAGCTGTGTGATAGAGGTGTGCGCCACCAAATTGTTGCAGAATATGTGTGTGATTTCAGTGACATAGCACAGGTTGTTGAGCTCCTAAAGATTAATTACTTCAGTAATCCTCTAAACTATTACATGCTATGAAATAATTGAGAACTATAGGGCTTGCTCAGGTTTTATTAGTATTACAAGGCTTTTAATACGTTTGGAGAAGAGTCTATGGTAGTCAAAACTGAATGAGGTGTTGCATAGGTTTGTCAAAGGAAAGTTGTATCAAATCATATTCCTTTGCTATCTGGTGTTCTGCTTTTTGGAGAATAGGAAATCAAATATATCTCTTTTTAAATCTGTAAAAACATTTCCTGTCAAGGTGCTTCACAACAGAAATAGTGCCATCATGACGCCAGCCAGATTTAAGGCTCAGTTTGATCAGTTTATTAAATGGGAAATAAGAAATGATTGCCTGTGATAGCAGGGGATGAATTTGATATTCATCAGAGACCTGGGAAATCCCTTCCATTCTGTGCTTCACTGTGTCTATATGATATCTGTTCACTGATTTGACTGAGCAAGGCAAATTTCATTTTAGAGTACTGAGGCATATAGGAACTATATAAATATTGCCATTTTCAAATGTGGGATGACCATCCTGCACAAGGAAATGAATAACATAGGGGTGACTGACACATAAGGAGAATATTAACTCATATATATATATATAAAATTTAGTAATTTTTGTGGGTTTTTTTTCTTTTTTTATGTCAATGGATGATGATTTAATGTAAGGGTTTTTTTTCTACTCTCTCTCTCTGAGTTGCTGATAATAGCAGTGCACCTAGTATAGATAGGACTGATGCGAATTACACAAAGCTCTCACCTAAATATTTGTGCATATATATGTAAGAGGGAGAAACCCTATCTTTTTTTTATTCAATAACTTTTGTTTTTTCCCCATGTGATCTTTCTAACTGCTCTTCAGATTTGATTGAAAATTGGCATTCTCTGGAGATTTGGCCAGTTAATCAAAAAGCGAGAACATTAACACAAAAGCCTGATGCTGGTATATTTGTGCTAGTTAAGACACAGGAAAATAGGTCCCTTAGGAGCTGTTTCCTATCAAGTCTGATCGTACAGAGAGAGAACCTACTTTATATTGCAAGGACCAAACAAACATTTATAAACATGGCTGCCAGGAGACTAATAGCATATACAGTCTCTTTTTCTATAATCATTACAGTGAAGTTCAAGAGAATAAAAGGGGAAAGATGAAGGGAAGGGCAGATTTTAATAACATAAGCATTATTGTTGTTGTGTCCCAGCTGGGGAAAAAAAATACTGATGTGCAGTTTTTTCCGGAGCTTGTTGTTATTGCTAATGTGTCCTTCTCTACAGTAGAATCTAAAGTACCTGTTGGACATTATATGCTATTCTTTCTGTTTGGTATTTACAATAATTTCACTCATTATGCTAAAATTAAATGCTAGCAAACAAACAAACTTGAATTCTTCTTCCTAAACACAGTGGCTGTGTATTGACAGGCTTTCATTTGCAGAGGGGTGTATGTCTGATATACTTATTTATCATACATTGCTCACACTGGTAGCTCTGCCTGTTTACCACCATGGTTGCAATTGCTTGGTATTTCAAGACCTTGCTTTCTGTTAGTAATGTTATTAAAAACGCTGTTGTGTAGTGAGAGCATCCACCTCATGTGAAAATACTTCGCTGTAGTTACCTTGCAGACTAGTAAATATGTAAAGGAGGTTTAATTGTTTTAAAAGATGGTTCCTTTGTATAGCTGTTGTGTACCTGTGTCAGCCTGTCTTTCTACTGGGGCTGGATCAGTTAACAACTTTACAAGTCAGAAAAATACTAGTTTTTTTTTTTTGTACAGTGCAACAAACAGATGTACTACAATTAACAGCTAGATTTCCCAGACTTTCTGGTTTTTACTAAATATGCTAGATCTCAGAGTGGATGAACATGAAGTGAGGGCTTCATGGTGCAGCTGAGCCAGCTGCGATACAAGCTTGTGCCTGCTATGGGATGGGGTTGGGTGCGAATGCTGAGCACCAGTGCCCTGGCTGTCCTGGCTTTCCATAGTCCCCTTCCTGGCTCTCAGATAAAGCGGAGGATTAAGCTCTCTAAATTGAGTGTAAGTTAACAGCAAAGTCAGGGCAGGAAGGTGGAGGTTTCGGAGAGGGAGCTGTAGTTGCTGTTGGAGGTGCAGGTAGAGACAAAAGAGGAATAAATTTAACATTGTGGGTTGCAGAAGTGAACAAGGAGAATGTGCAGAAGGGAGGTCATTGGTGAAACATTAGTACAGCTGCATGCCCTCCTGTATTATGATGAACTCTACTTATAACCTCCTTTTCTTTAACGTTACTTTGGATTTACTTGGTGAACAAGATATTTTCTATTTACACCAATAAGTGACCAGTCAGATTTTTTCTCGTGTGTTGGTCAGTGTAGCAGATCTTGCCTTGGAGCATTGAAGTCATCTGAAAGCAGATTTACTCTGTTTCATGTAACCACTGTCACTAAAATATGCAATCAGTCACTTTCTGAACAATAATGGAACAATTATTATATCCTTATGAATATAAATTGAGTTGAAAAAACCCCACCCAAAACAAACACCTTTACTCCCATTTTTTTCAGTTATTGATAGAATAGAGATCTTGCTATTGAATTTGAGAGATGGGATGAAGTGCTCAGAGAACACAGATTTATACATAACCTTTACATGCCTTCAGAATCCATTTCCCATTGTATCTGGTGGAAGTAGATTGTAATCAGCACCACCTCAGACCAGGCACCTAGAAACAAGTACTGCACAAATGAAACCTGTGGGAATTTAAGCAACTACACTGAATTTATTCAGACTCCCTGGCTGCTACTGAGTTTTCTGTAGATAATCATTGAAAGATAAGGGAATGTGAAGAAGTTCTGCTTACGTTTTTGGGGAGTTCATTAGAAATGTATTGCACTGCAGAGATGAGTGGGAAAGTGCTTCTTTGAAGATGAAATAGTGACTGGTAGTAACTGTGGATTAATCAGAGGCAGAACTGATATTTTGGTAGTGAAAGAAAAAATGCCCAGCAAGATAGGGAAGGCATGGCTGGTTTTGAGCTTTGGAAGTGACACAAGGCAGTGTTTACTCAGAAATAATCTGAGGAAATGCTACTGTGTACCTGTGCACAGACTTATCTCTTAAAAGACACAGGAATTTTGCACAGATCCATTTAAAAGTATGAATAGGTCTTTGAAATCCCTAATTCTCTTGAACTAAAACAAATTTCAAGAAGTCTCCATTCTGTTTGATTCATTTAATCTCCGCATTAGTTGCCTGTATACATTACAGAAAACACAGATGCCTTATGGAGAGTTACATCATGTCTGGGTGTATGAGTGAGAAGCCCTGGCTGAGCCATCTCATCAAAAGGGAATTGGGGGAATTTTACACTGAACACACCAGTATATGTAGAAGTACATTGGAAGAGGTGCTTTGAATTGTCCTCTGCTGTAAAAATGAAATTATCTTTGATTTACTCTATTTCAGTTTTGGAAACAAAAAACATTCTGTCTTTAGTGGCTGTACATTAAAAGCTGTATCTTTTGATATAGCAGGGAGCAGTCTTTACAAGTTTGGGATTTTGCTCATGTTATTTTTTTCTGAGGAGTGTCTGCAGTAATACACATTTGGTTTCTCAGAAAGTTTCTTGCTCTTCTAAATGGCCTTTTCTTCATTTTACTTCATTATAGCCCATCCAGGTGGAATTTGCCTTTCAGAAGAAAACTACTTTCCAAATAAAGAAATAATTGCTTGATGCAGAGATTTTCACAGCTAGTTACTTTTCTTAGTAAATCAGAATTTAAAGTCAAATCCCTCTGCAGGTGTCCAATTTTTCTCTCCATTCACTTCAATGTAAATCAAAATCTGTGTTATTTTGAGAAGAAAAGAGAGCCTGATTACTGTAATATTAAAGATTTTTAAAAGGGTACATCATATATCTGTTGATTATGGCAGTAGGGCTTTCGTTATGGTTGTGATTCCCTCTCTAAGCACCTATTTACAGGCACATGCATGTTTTTGATGCAGATCTGTCTGCTGTCCGGGAAAAGCCAGACAGAGGCGTGTGGGAGCTGCTGTTTCTTAGTTGCTTGGATAACTGACAGTGAGTCTGGTTCCAAAACTTGCTGTGTTTATAATTCTCAGTACAAAAGGCACAAAACGTAGATGTGATGGTGCCAGATAGCATCTGTTTTACATAGCTTTGGATTTTCAGTTTCTGATGTGTTAAATCCTAATATTAAAAGGTACAGTATAGACAGAAGGAAGGTAGGTTGGCTTTGGCTTCATCTTGAATGTACTCAGGGTCAGGCAGGAGGATGCTCCTTCCCTTGGTAGAAAAACTTCTGGATTACTGGGTAGGACAGAAAGAAAGCAAGTGGGATGTGCAACAAGTGTGGAGGCTTAAGTGTGAGCTGATATTTGGAGGCTCTGGGAATGAAAGCAAAGGTACTATCAAGGCTGGGAAGTGGCAGAAAGAATTTGCGCAAGGAATTAGCGTGAGTCTTGCACAGTGGACTGTATCTCAGGGAGGCACTGAAAGTGGATTTTATCAAGAGCAGGTCTGAAGGAACTTGCAGGAAGGGGAGTGTTGTTTACAGGCTTACTTTAAATGAGTCAAGAGGAAAACTTATGGGGATGAAAGATGGTGAAGTGTAGGACCCAAATGGTACTAGATGAATGAATGGTGTTTACATTTTATATGACTGCTAAAATGACACAGCATAAAGGAAGACATTTATTTGTTAGCAGAGGCGTATCTACTAATAGGAAGGATTGTTATTTCAGTCTCTTCTTACATGTGTAATACTTATTGTATGTTTGCTTGAAAAAAGCACACATGAAAAATTGCCCAAAGCATTGTATTAACAAAGTCACATTCCTTTGTGATGAGCTTTTGTCATAGCTGAGATTCAAAATTGTGTTTCATCAGGACCTCCAGTTTTAGACTTGTAGATAATAACTTCAGTGCAATATAAATATGTAGTTTTCTACTATCACCAGGGTCCCTAACTTCAAAACAAGAAGCCCATGGCAACAGCAATCTGCAAGATGTGGGAAAAAAGGTGGAACATTTCTTTTTAATGTGAAGCAACTCCAGATGTCCTGATTTTCATATATATACCTGATTGCATGTAACTTTAGAATTATCATGGTGATTTGAATATTTATTTTTAAACTGTGTACTGGTAAAACTTCTGCTGAAATTGGTAAATATAGAAATATAAACACGAGCTTATATTGCTGAATTATATTTTTCCTTTATATTTGGTTTACAAGCAACTTTTACTATATGGAAAATATTTTATTTTGAGTTCTTGTTTACATTCATAATGCAGTTCTAGGCAGGTTCAAGATGCTGGTTAACCTTTGAAATGTAATACTTGCCTAGTGCTTAACAGAGGTGGATGATGAAGAAGTGTGCATTAAAGCCTCTCAAAAAACAGGATCATCGATCTTCAAGTGGCTTGGCTTACGCAGCATGCTGCTACCCAGGATGCATGAGGCGTATCTACAGACCATGGAACCTTGATGCACCTAGCCTCCTGCTTTTGCAGATTCTTAGTGGAAATGTCAATTGGACGTTAGCAACTGCCTCTACCTGCCTTTAATATCTCTTCTTTAAAATAGAACTGTCGTGGTTTAAGCCCAAGCTGTAAATCAGAACCACGCAGTCTACTGCCCCCCCCCACCTTTCTTCCCTCCGCTTCTGGAGGGACGGGGAGGAGAATCAAAAGAATGCAGCTCCCACGGGTTGAGATAAGAACAGTTTAATAACTAAGGTATAACACAAATCACCACTGCCGCCACCAACAATAACAACGACAAGAGAAATAACAAGGGAAGAGAATACGATACCGCCCGCCGGAAAAGACAGCCCACCCGACCAGGGGACGTGCCCTTCCAGGTAGCTCCCAGTTCCATCCCCTGGCATGACGTGCTGTGGTATGGAACACCTCCTTGGCCAGTCTGGGTCAGGTGTCCTGTCCCCGCTTCCTCCCGGCCCCTCCTCCTCCCTGGCAGAGCATGAGACTCACAAAATCCTTGGTCAGTCTAAACATCGGTGTTATCAGTTTTTTGTTCCCAAGCCAAAAGTCAAAAACACAGTGCTGCAACAGCTACTAAGAAGGAGAAAAAAAAAAACAAAACTGACTGCCACTGCTGAACCCAGGACAACCAACAAGTGGACAAAGCTGCTAAGATTGAAGTGGCTCAGATGGACTTAGATTGGCAACATAAAGGTGAATTATTTTTGGCCCGGTGGGCCCATGACACTTCAGGTCATCAGGGCAGAGATGCAACATACAGATGGGCCAGATGTAAAAAATGTACTGTACACCGCAGCTGGGGAGAATGGTCCTACCTGGAGTCTCTGGCAGAAAGCTCCAGGGGAGACTCGAGGTCGACCCCTCGGCTTTTGGAGTCGGGGATACAAAGGATCTGAGGCCAGCTATACCCCAACTGAGAAAGAGATACTGGCAGCCTATGAAGGGGTTCGAGCTGCTTCGGAGGTGATTGGCACTGAAGCACAGCTCCTCCTGGCACCCAGGTTGCCCGTTCTGGGCTGGATGTTCAAAGGCAGGGTCTCCTCTACACATCATGCAACCGATGCGACATGGAGTAAATGGGCTGCACTAATTACACAACGAGCTCGAATAGGAAATCCCAGTCATCCAGGCATTCTAGAAGTCATCATGGACTGGCCAGAGGGCAAAGATTTTGGAATGTCACCAGAGGAGGACGTGATGCGTGCTGAAGAGGCCCCACGTTGGGCGCCAAAATAGAACTGTCGTGGTTTAAGCCCAAGCTGTAAATCAGAACCACGCAGTCTACTGCCCCCCCCCACCTTTCTTCCCTCCGCTTCTGGAGGGACGGGGAGGAGAATCAAAAGAATGCAGCTCCCACGGGTTGAGATAAGAACAGTTTAATAACTAAGGTATAACACAAATCACCACTGCCGCCACCAACAATAACAACGACAAGAGAAATAACAAGGGAAGAGAATACGATACCGCCCGCCGGAAAAGACAGCCCACCCGACCAGGGGACGTGCCCTTCCGGGTAGCTCCCAGTTCCATCCCCTGGCATGACGTGCTGTGGTATGGAACACCTCCTTAGACAGTCTGGGTTATTCCTGCTTCAGGTAAAGGCAAACCCACTCGTGGGATTGCTTTTGCTCAGGGACCTGGATATACTTGGTGGGTAATGCGGGAAGATGGGGAAGTCCGATGCGTACCTCAAGGGGATTTGATTTTAGGGGAAAACAGACAATGAACTCAATTGTACGCTGTTGCCTGCTATAGTCCTTATATATATCCTTATATATATCCTATAGTCTTCTAATATTTAATCTGCTGTCTGACTCTGTGTGCTAAACTCATAATCTGTCACTTATTTTGATGTCCTGATGGATCTGGCTGTAGAATCTAAGTTCATGTTTAAACCTACTCTTTACACCTGATAATACTTTCTGTTTGGTCACATGGGTAATTAAAAGCATAAGTTTCTAATGAGTAATGCAGGTATAAGAATAGTTTTGGTCTTTGAATTACCTTGATCTAAATTTGAAAGTACAGCATTACAATTTTGACATTAAAATTATGCATTTGGTGAATAATGTGTGTATTTTTTGGAAAGTCAAATTAAAAATAAAATCAATTTGTTAGTATTACAGCCCCACGTAACTCTTTGACGTCAGCTTTTTCTGGCATGCTATTAATAAACTCCTGTGATAAAATGTTTAAAAAGGTCTTGGCATTTTATGGAGTAATACAAGCTGCATTTTTAGTTCTTTGCAAATGACTCTCAGGGGGTTGCCTTGTGTGTGAGTCCTGCATCTGGGCAGGAACAACCCCAGGTTCCAATATAGGTTGGGGAATGACCTGTTAGAGAGTAGTGTAGGGGAGAGGGACCTGGGGGTCCTAGTGGACGGCAGGATGACCATGAGCCAACACTGTGCCCTTGTGGCCAAGAAGGCCAATGGCATCCTGGGGTGTATTAGAAGGGGGGTGGTCAGTAGGTCGAGAGAGGTCCTCCTTCCCCTCTACTCTGCCCTGGTGAGACCACATCTGGAATATTGTGTCCAGTTCTGGGCCCCTCAGTTCAAGAAGGACAGGGACCTGCTGGAGAGAGTCCAGCGCAGGGCGACAAAGATGATTAAAGGAGTGGAGCATCTCCCCTATGAGGAAAGGCTGAGGGAGCTGGGTCTCTATAGTTTGGAGAAGAGGAGACTGAGGGGTGACCTTATTAGTGTATATAAATATATAAAGGGGGAGTGTCACGAGGATGGAGCCAGGCTCTTCTCAGTGGCAAACAATGATAGGACAAGGGGTAATGGGTATAAACTGGAACACAAGAGGTTCCACTTAAACTTGAGAAGAAACTTCTTCTCAGTGAGGGTGACGGAACACTGGAACAGGCTACCCAGGGAGGTTGTGGAGTCTCCTTCTCTGGAGACATTCAAAACCCGCCTGGACACATTCCTGTGTAACCTTATCTAGGTGTTCCTGCTCTGGCAGGGGGATTGGACTAGATGATCTTTTGAGGTCCCTTCCAATCTCTAACATACTGTGATACTGTGATACTGTGAGTCCTCAGTAACCTGCCCAGAAAGAGCTTGGAAGGAGTTTGCTGATTGTCAGTTGATTTGGTGCTTTTACTTGTCTACCTTTTAAAACAGTGCTTGCTGTGAGATCCTCTGTAGTGTTGTTGTAGTAAAATTATTGTCTAAAACTGGCAAAACTATAAATACCATTACAAAAATTCATAAAGTGACGAAATACAATTTACAAGTTTCAGACAGCAACAGAAAAGATTTTTGTCGTTGCAGGAGCACACATTTTCACTGCACATGTGATAAATCCAATAATATGAAAATGGTAAAATGGCATTCTTGAAATGAGTTAACCTATTAAACCTAGGTTTAATTTATTTTTTCTTTGCTGTTTTTTTTCCCTCTGTTTTTTAATATCTAGGATGAAGATCGAACTGAAGAGGACAACAGCAGAGTTGAGCCTGTTGGACATGCAGACTCTGGTTTGGAGAACGCTACCAATTTTTCCCTGGAGTAAGTTACTGGCAGAACACATTGTTTTAACAATGAGTCTTGAGATTGAACATATACTAGTAAATAACTCAGAATAATGTTCTTAAGAGCAGTCTTTTTTATGTCATATGTCATTTTGATTTTAAACAATTTCCTTCATGGACCTTTTTAAAGCAGATTTTAAACAGTTTAGAAAAAGCCTGTGTTAAAGGTGAGCATTGGAAACTTGACATTTATAAGTGCTGATGCTACAATATATTTTCTCCCTCAAGATGCTTGTTTGATGAAACTCTGAAAACTTGACAGAAAGAATAGGGTCAGTGCTAGCACTTGTAGATCAACAAACAAGATTTTCAAAGTGGAAAAACATAATTCCTTTCACCAGTTCATTCCTGTCACCAGTTCACAGTCTACTGGGCAGATGGGGCCAGCAGATCGAGGGAGGTGATCCTGCCCCTCTACTCTGCTCTCATGAGACCCCACTTGGGGTGCTGTGTACAGTTCTAGCGTCCTCAAGATAAAAACAACATGGAACTGTTGGAACAAGTCCAGAGGAGGGCCAAAAGGACGATCAGGGGGCTCGAGCACCTCCCATATGAAGACAAGCTGAGAAAATTGAGGCTGTTCAGTCTGGATGAGAGAAGGCTGAATGGAAACCTTATGGCAGCCTTCCAGTATCTGAAGGGGGCCTACAAGAATGCCAGAGGGGGACCTTTCATCAGGGACTGTAGTAATAGGACAAGGGGTAACGGATTTAAACTTAAACAGAGGAAGCTCAGGTTAGATATAAGGAAGAAGTTCTTTATTGTGAGGGTGGTGAGGCACTGCAGCAGGTTGCCCAAAGAAGTGGTAAATGCTCCATCCCTGGCAGTGTTCAGGGCTAGGCTGGACAGAGCCTTGTGCGATGTGCTCTAGTGTGAGGCATCCCTGCCTGTGGCAGGGGGGTTGGAACTGAATGATCTTAAGGTCCTTTCAGCCCAGACCATTCTATGATTCTGTGTGCTTGGGGGTCACATAAGTTGTTTGGTTGAAACCCTCATATGCTGTGCATGTATCAAAACTGATGCTGTTTAGAACTGGGAAGCTTCTCCTAATTCTAAAAAAAATTAGTAAGAGATATTTTATTTCCCCACAAGATACAGCAAGCTTGACCTTTGCATCTCACTGGAATGAGCTGATCCTTACCTTGCTATAGAATTAATGAGAAAAATATCCCTTCTACCCTTAAATTAAACTATTAAAATTGATTACATTTATATTTAAAAAAAAATTCTTCTGCTCTTATTATTTCTGAATTACATTATGAATTAAATGCAGAGGATTTAGAAGTTAAAGATCATGGTGACAACTATTAGGCAATACATGCTGAGCTTTACTCCCTTCCATTTACAGAATCTGTTACATTGCTAATTCCAAATGCTGTTTTGCTAAATAGAGTTTGCAGAACTTCTGTCAAACTTAATGCTTCTTGGTGTTGCTTTTAAGTAACTTACTGACTTTTCATCATAGGCTACTTAATTCTTTTCTGGTTTGATATCATGCTCCTTTCTATGTTTGAAGTAGTTGGCCTAAACTTCTGAGAAAATCAGGAAGCAAAATTGAAACAAGTCTCTCATAGGAAGGGATAATTTCCTTTTGTCTTCTGTTTTACAGAGTATAACATTTACATTTGGGGTGGATTTTTTTAAAGAAAAAGTATGAGAAAAATGAGTATCTTGAACTTAAATTTTTTGGAAAAAAAGAAAGGTTGCTAACTCAATCAGTAGAACAAGTTAAACAGTGTAGGCTGAGTATGAAAACTGACTCTCATTTTTTCTTAAAGCTGTGTTTTTCCACTCATAACAGTTCCAGGTGAATCACACTGATTTTCACTTGTTCTTTTCCTCAGCCCTCAATTTTCTTTTAAGCTAATAGGAAAGTCAGAAAAAGATTGATCATAGGGAGCCATAAATATACCCCAATAGCAAAAGATGCACTTAGAGTATGTTTTGGAGGTGAAAGGCCTTGTTTCATTCCTGTGAGCTGCTTTGCACACTAGTTAACAAAAACATAGCCTTGTTGTTCAGTGAGAGTGAAACAAAGTTAGCCCTTACAAAAACTGGGACAGGGAACATTATCAAATTCTGTAGTACTGTCAGTCTTAGAACATTGGTCCAGGTCCAAAGAATAACACATTTTTGGCTTATGTTTCCCGGCCCTCCTGTTGTTGCAGTACTTTCTTGAGCTAAACAGTGGCATCAGAGGTACAGACCTTCCATTTGTGGTGTTTAAAAAAATGAGATAAAAAAAATCAGACATGAATCAAGGTGTACAACAAAGGTAAAATATATTAAAAAATTTAATGTGGAAGAAATAGAAAACCAACTCTAATGCAGGATTTGTGTTGACTTCCTAACAGTATGCAGCCTGGTTATTCTCAAATCCAGATTAGCTGCTGCAAGCATTCATGATGGGCCACCATATGATCAAGAGCTTATTGAAGGAAGTAGAAAATCTTTTACTGCTGTCATAGGGCATTGGTCCTGCTCTTTGCTCCATTTCTAGATTAAATTTGATTTGTGTGCTTATGAGAAACAAGCTTCTCAAAGATCTGTGTGTATATATATGTAGTGCCAGGAAATATGGAAAAAGTATGTAATACTAGCGAGAGGCATAAGCCACAAATTTAGATTATGGCTTGTGTTCAGATCTCTCACTTCCAGGTTTACTGAGAGGTTTTGCCTTTGTGTATTATTTTCTCATTTGGGTAGTTATAACTCTTTGTGGTTCATGGGCTGTATTCCACCTTTCCAGATGTGGGCATGTTTCAAATACATCAGTAGATTTCATAAAATTCTATTTCTAGAATTTTTACATGGCTCTTTCTGAACCTGTACTTTCCTCTTTCACTTCTCTCTTTACAGCAAACGTATAATTGAAAACTAGATGTATAGTTCCTTCAGGAGGATGTCTGGTTGGCTTTGACTATTATAGTTAAACCTTACTTTGGAAACTTTGCCTAGTAAGGAGATACAGTGATCTTCCAATAAAAGAAAATAGAATTACAGTAAACCAAATAAATGTGGTTTAAAACTAGAAGAATTTAACCATTTAAAAAAATTAATAATTCTCATTTGATTACGGGGTAGTTTTGTGAACACTAATGTTGAGGCTAAGTGAGCGCTCTCTAAGAAAAAAGTTAAGCATGCTAGTGCTATGATCGGCTCTTAGACTTCTGAGGAAAAACTGTATGCGCTATTTAAGGTATTTCTGTGCAATGGTCCAAAAAGTGAACTTAAATTTAACTTTAGAATAAGGAAGAAATAAACAACATGCATGCAATGAAGATGATACCTATTTTTATGTAGCAAAATAAGTTTACAAAAAATTATTTTGAGCTTTGTTTGTTTTATTAATCAAAGTATTTTTGATGATTGATCTCCTTTCATGCCATCAGTTTAATCTTCAGGTACGTAGCATTCAACAGTGCTTTCATCACCATGACTTGATTTCTGGAATGGTTTTGTTTTTCTGTGCATGTTTGTGTGGGGTTTTTTGGTTCCTTCACGGTACATGTTCATATTCCCTCATTCGTCATTGTCTCACAGTGATATGGTAAAGCTCGTAGAAGTCTCCAATGACGGCGGGCCTCTGGGAATCCATGTAGTGCCTTTCAGTGCCCGAGGTGGAAGGTAATGTATTGTGTAGGATTTTAATTGAATTGTAACTTCCTATGTGTTATCTTGGTTGTGTTAGTTTTTATATTGTGTGCCTTTGCCTTCTATAGAATATCGTATGTTTTTCAAAAGGCAGTCTTACTGATTAAGAAAGGAAGAAATGCAAATTTACTGACTCCATACTTGGAATGGACTCTATAATGGAAAGGCTGTGCTTAAAACGAGTTAGAACTGTGGGGTTTTAATAGAGGTCTTGTTGTGATTTCACGGGAAATTGTAGTATAAAGACATTTCCTTTTGGACTCTTTCATACTGTAATCTGCTGGTTTAGTTCAGATAGATTTTTATGCAGCATTTCCTTGATGACTGTTTAGAGCCACGAGTTCCCAAATAACAGTAGGAGTTTAAACCAGCGGCATCATATGCCTGTGCTTGATAAGAATGGAAGAGAAAACAATCATCACACTTTCAATATGTAGTAGTGTCCCATCTGATGAGGTTAAAAAGAAGTAGCAAAAACAGTTGAAACATTCATTTTGGGAAAGGTGAACTTGTTTTATTATATGACAGGCTGGAACTTCTGAAGTTGAATTGTTTACCCCCCAAAAAAGTGTAAAGAAAGCCCTTTACATTAAGAAGTGCAATGTGGGAGATTATAGTAGTAAACAGAATGCATCATCTCTAATGCTTACTTTGCTAAGGTAGAGTTTTAGCATTTAGGGCCATTAATATTGTCTCAGAAAAATAGCTTAACTTTTGTAGTAATTAGTGATGGATTTGAAGCTTTTAAGTAAGTTGAAAAATGAAAGTTCCGCAGGAATACATGCAAATTTTATTTTGCTGATGCATATTCTAAGTATACACTGTATTTTCTTTCTAAGGAAAAGGGACACAAAATATATACTTTGAAAGTAATCTTTGGTTACACATGAAGGTGTTTTATAATCTCACATGCCTTTTGCGCAGCAACAATATCAGTTTAGTCATTAAGAACAGAAATAACTTGCTGTACATATATATGTATCAAATATTAATTTACTCTTTTCAGCTATGATAATTTTTTTCTTCCTTCTATACTAAATATCTTCACAGGATTTTAAACAAAGTATAAGAGTTTTATTTGCATTTGTTCCTTGAAACCCAGTGGTTTCATAGCCATACTCTCAAGTATTATGAGAAAATGTATTTTTGTTAATTTAAGGCTACTTTTTCTGAGGACTCCAAGTATTAAGAACAAAATTCCATTAAGTGGCAAACTCTTCATAATCTGAAAATCAGCAAATTCAGTGTGGGGACAGAAAGGGCATGAGTGATTGGTGCTTCAGACATAAGCTCAGAAGTAAATCCTATAAAGTTGGAAATGGTTGAAATGTTCATGCAGTTATCTAGGATTTAGACAGTGTAAAGGCCAAGAAAAAGATGGGTTTAAGAATGTTGGCTGCCTACTAATGTTTAATGAAATTGATGTTAGAAAGGTATATTTTGACATTTTAAATAAGAATTTTAACTCTAGTAAAATTCACTTACAGGTTGTTAATGTGGTTTTCAAGTCTGAGGTGAAGCTTAAACTGTTTATACATAATGAGAGCATGTAAAATGAAAAAGCCGTAAACTCAGAAATAAAATATCTGACTTTTTTTAAAGGATGCTATGTTAAGAGCTGTGAAGGACTTCTAACTCTTTTTTTTGTCCTGAGTTTGAGATTATATGATACAGTTTTATTACAGGAAAGCCAGTTTTAAATATAGATGTTTAGAATCGACAAATTTAAAAATCAATTCTGTTACAAGGAAATAATTTTGATATTAAAATTTGTCTCATTTTCCTTCATAATACTAGAACTCCCTTCATTGAAGAACGAATGGTACGTGCAATTGCTCTCTGAGGTTTTTTTGACGCCCCTTAAAAATAAACTGCTGGAGAGGGGAGATTCTTGGGTCAATGTCTTGAAAGTGTGGTGGAATACAGTTGAGGAGGACCTTTGATATAGCTAAAACATTTCTCCCATGCTCTTTGCATTGTAGTGGAGCAAAGGTAGAGTTCATTGCTTGGTATTAATTATAAGCACTTCTGTTGTACTGCTGCTTTACTGTCAGCTGTGCTCACACCTCTACATGGTTTCACTGAGAGCAAATATATTTTCCCCAGCTGCCTGCAGCCAGCAGTGTGGGCAGGGAAAGGAACGCGGCCAACTTCAGTTTTGGAGTACTTGATGAGGAGTTTTGGTTTCTTTTTGCTTTGTTGCCTTTTTTGACCTTTTTTCTTTTTATTTTTTATTTTTTATTTTTTTTTAAATCCCCCCCTTCCCCAGCTCTTTCGAGCAGTAAAGGTGCACTTGGTTCTCCTTTTGCTAGAGTCAGAGGAAGAGCAGATGTTTGGCAGGGATCCTCTCCTGCCTACTAGTTTCTCAGTATCTAGCACATGGCTGCTCTTTGTTCCTTCTCTGGCTGCAAAGCAAAACGTTCCCTGCTACAGTGAAGTAACTTACCTGAGCAGATCCCCTTCTCAGTAGAAACCTAAATATACAAAACCAAACACAGTAAAGATGTTGAGGGGTATCCAAAAGGAAAAGTCTCAGTAAATACCAGTGTATCACATACTTTAGTCCTTTGGCCTACCATTGTGTCCTATAAGTTTGGTGATCAGTTCCAGTTATGCTATGTTTTCAATTATTTTTCTTCGATTTCCCTTCTTTTGCTTTTGAAAATGTTACTCAATAGGCAAATGATATTAAATCAATAATTTTAAAAAGTGAAAAAATGTAAAAAAAGACAAATGCAATTCTCCCTTTTTACCTCTATGCAATAAGAAAAGGACATCTCCCACCAAAAATCTCCCCTCTCCCAAAGCAAACATCTGAAACCTCCAAAAATTACATCCCGTAACTCTGTCCTTTATTTATATTGAGGAAATATTTGATTTTTTTCGTGATCCTTTGAGGGTTTGGAGTAAGAATCTGTTTTCAATATTGGCTTTTGATCTTGAACAAAAACTATAAAGATCTCTGCCTTGTCTATTTAGATGCTACTAACTATTTCTGTTCCTAGCAAAACACAGAATTTTTTTTAATGGAAAAAATAAAATCTATCTCCATAATTCTCTGGGAAAAGTACTGTTGATTTGTACAGACATGGTCAAACTTTCTTCTGTGAATATGTTGCCTTATTGTCCTCCTGCTTTTTCTTCTAGAAGTTTATCAGTCCCTTATTGGCCTTTTTGATCATATGCTTTGAGTAACAGATATTGTTCACCTTATCAAAAGGGAGGAAGGGTATATATATTTATCATATTATGGTTGTGAAGTTTTTCAATATTAAAGTTTTGTTTGTAAGACTTACTTACGCATTTTTGCAGTGCCATAGATGCAGTGCTAAGCAGCATGGGAGGCATAAAAATGAAAGCAGAAAGAAAGACAGAATAAAAGGTTAACAGAAAAATGTTTACATGAAAGTAGACCAAAAAGGAAATGAATGAGAGGAAAGCATGAAAGAAAATGTTAAATTTGTACAAAACTGCCTTTAGCACCAATTCTTCCTTCTTACTAGGTGCTCAGAGAGGGGGGCAAGCACTGAGTTCCCTAAGGATAGCATTTGAGCAGTCCTGGCTAATGGGAGATGTTATGTTGATGCATAAATGGGGTTACATTGAGTTCTTCTCTGCAAGCTTCACAGTAATTATAGCGTAATATACTGTTACATGGCCTCTTCTATTTTAAAGTCTTTGAAATCTTCTCAAGCTCTATACCTTGGCTGTTGTTCCAAAATCCTGCCATGTCTGTCTTTGGAAGGAGATCCAACTGACACAAGAATATGTGAGATAAAATCAGAAATCTCTGTGAGTAATGACATGGAAGTCATAGTCCCATATTCCTAAGACTACTGTGAAGTCTACTTAGTAAAAGAGAACAGAAAAGGATTCGGATATTTGTCTGAAAACTCCATAGAGAACATCCGTTAATAAGTATCAGGCATGTTACTTTGATGCAGAGCAGTATGTAGGCCTCTGCCAGCTGTTTGAAGCAAGCTATAAAATTCATGGTAAACCACACAGCTAAAACATGGCAGCTAAAAATATTTATTTGAGTTTGTGCTACATATCCTAAATGGAAGGAGATCTCATAAGAATGGGAAAAATAAGAGACTGAATTTTATTGCCTTTTCTCAGCTTAAATGACAAATTTAAAAGATTTTATAAAAGGAAAAAAGAAAACCAAAACAACAAACCACACAAACCCAAATGAAGGTAGGCATTGATGTATACACAATCCATGGACTCGAAAATTGTTTATACATTTTTCTGTTTTGTAGTTCCATCTTTTTGCTTTTAGAGGAAATGCCCTTTGTTTTCTGGAATTTATGAATCACCTCATATTTTAATGTAAAAGTTTTAGTCTTTTACTCAACATACAAAGAAAACTAAAGTAATAGCTAATGGCCATTGACTATACTGAGAGTCCTTAATTCTGCCTTCAAGGTGTCTCCCTAACAAAGATATTCTGTTTGATCATATGGGAGATATATGTTATCTGCATCCCCATTTATTCATCTCCTGCATTTCCAGCCTTTTAAGTCTCAAAGATAGCCATGGTTTTCAAAAACATATGCATTCGGAAAAGATTCCCTGTGGTGTGAATGTATCATTTCCTCACTCTTTTAGCTGAATTCAAGTCTTTCCTTGTCTCATCTCAGGTTTTTAAAAGTTACATAGGCTTAATTTAAAGTACTATTCAAGCTAAAAAACCTAGGAGTAGTTACCAAGGATTGGAAATCAGTTCCGACTTCAGGCATGAAAGCTGATAAGGTTATTTTAGTGCCTCCACAGTAGCACTGTGACGTCAGTGTTGTGCAAAGAAGTTTATGTCTAATTTAGCATTGATCAGCCACGATAATTTAACTTGAACAAACAAGCTGATTTACCTACTGTGACCTACGATTCTCAGGAAAATTTATGCTGTGTTTATGTTCCGGTAGACTTTCTCTGAGATCTTTCATTGCATGAAACTGTTACACATCAGCTTTTCAATCAATCATTATTTTTGCACCTTAATCTAGTTTTTGCCTTTTCAGGTTAGTGATTTTGCATAAACATCTAAATTGGTTATTTTCTGTTCTGTCTGATTTGATTATATTACAGTTAGCTTGCAGGTAATAGGTAAATAACTTCAGTGTGTATGTACAACAGGTGGTGATGGCCAAATCATATTCTAGATGCTCAATGTAATATTTTTATTACTCTCATAGTATTTACTCTGTCAGTTTTTATTAAGACAAATTGTCATCATTTCCATACAGCTGGATGGCATGTGGGGAGTTCACAGTTTCAAAGAACTAACCAGACTAACTCAGGCAATTTAGATGTCAATAAAACATTTGCTGCTTGTTTCTAGTTTTATTATTGGTTGTAATTTATACTGAGAACTGAAATGTTAACACATGTAGCTGAGTGTATTTTAATTGCATAATTAGAATAATGAACCTGGTGGAAATACAGTGGTGAAAATGCTAATATAATCTAAGTTGTTTACATTCCCAATTAGATATTTAAAGCAAATAGAAAGATTGAGCTCTGTGCTTTGGTACTGCTTCCCTTCTGTCCCTGTGTCAGCTAATGTTAGTCTAAAACAGTGCAGTTACCAAATTTCCATTCGTAATTATTGTTTCAATAGAGTTGTAGAATTGCAGAGTATCTTGCAGAACAATATTGCAATCTCATTCTTGAAAAGTTATAGTTTAATATGCATGCAGTGGAAGAATTTATGTTAGAAAACATGTTGACTTTAACTGGGAAAGATTAAGCAAATTCAAATGCACCCATATATTTCTATGCTATATGGTTGTATTTAAACAAATATATAAACTGGCTTTTGTATTTTATACTAGGTTAGTTTACAGGCTTTCAGAATTTATGTTTTCCTAATGTGGGAGACAATATAGAAACTGTAGTAGAGCTACATTTCCACTTACCAGGATTAATGATGGTAACATACGGCAGGGAAAGAAAATCTAATTAGTCTTTAAGTTATTGCATATTTGCAATATCAAGCCTACTTTGTTTTTCTCCAGTTACTGCAACAACAAACATGAATTCCCATAATGCCTTTTTTAAGAGTCATATACCACAAAGAGTCATAACCACAAACAATTTTCATGAACATGTATTTTCTGCAAGTTCTGGAAGAGAGTTCTCTCCTTTGCAGAACTGCATTTGCGAAATTGTTTCTGGAACTGTGTCTAAAGGGATTTTTTGCTCTATGTGTTTATATATGAAAAAATAAATAAATTAAAAGGTATTGTGGGGATTCTGGTTTCACATTTGACTCAAGTTGTTTGTTCCGCCTTAGATCAGTTCTCAGTGACTTTAGCTTTATATGACCTGGTTAACCTAGCTCTAACATTTGTTAAAAAGCAAAATTCTCATGAGCACTATATGTTGTGTCTGAGATGAGCAGTGCTGCATTAATAGAACTTGTAACCTTTGTTTAATGAGATTATTTGCAATTTTGACTGGTAGTTTATATGTTACATTGTTTTACTATTGATTAGTAGTTAGTAGTAGTTAGTATTATTTTTAGTGGATTTGAGAGCTTAGGTGAAGTAAATTTAGCAAATGACAAACTATGCATAAAGATGCATCTTGCATTAATAATTTTATATAATTTCAGAATGCCACGTAATAGCAACATTTCAAGAAAAGTGCTATGCAAAAACCACTGATAAACCAATTATTTTGTAATCACAAGTACATAGAGATATTGGGATGAAAGAATCATATATTTTCTATAGTGTATTATCATAGTATTATCTTGGAGTGCTGTACTTTGTGTAGAATATATTTTGATATTTAGTATACTGATATTTTAGTATTTTTCGTATTTAACCATATAAACAAAACACTGGGTATGCTCTCATGCAAGCATTGCGTGCACATCCAAATTCTCAATTGTCTATGGTCATTACAGAGGAGCACACCTGCATCCAAGAGCTTTTGGGCATGAAGTGAAAGAAAAGCAAGAGTAGACACAATTCCTTCTTCTCCCCCTCAAGTATTGTGGTTGTCTTCTTTTAAATGTAGCATTCCCAAGTTCATATTTTCTTGCTTATTTATCCTTTCCCCATTTAGAGATAATCCTCTTCAGGAACTTCACTTTGGGGCTCAAAGACATTGTCTCCTCAGAGAAATTCAATAAGTCACAAGTGAAAAACCCATAAACTTGTTTTCTAACCATCAGTTTTATATGTATGACAGCTATAATTCTGATAAAAATATGTTGTGAAGCCATAGAAGTATTTTTTCCTTTTTATCATTAACATTCATAACTTTAGTGCTTTCTGCAACTAGTAATCTATAAAGTTTTATTTTTTATAATTATCAGTTTTAAAAATCAGAGATTGTTATTTTAGTGAACAGAGGGAAAAAGAGATTGAATCAATATTTTTAAAAATTGTTTTCTTTTATTTCCTGTGACAACATACTTTCATAATTATCAGCAAATTTTAGTACGAGAAAGAGCACAACATGGTCAATTAGGTTAGTGTGTGACTGTTGGGGGCATTTAGAATTTTTGTCATGCAAATGATTTGAGGATTATGGGAAATGCAAGCAGAAAACCACCTAAAATATCTAGTTAATACAAGGTATTTCACTATTCTGGTGATTAGAAAAATCAAAACCAAAACCAAACAACAACAAAAACCCAACAAACATGGAAGAACTGGGTTTGCTTTGGGAAATTTTTGGGAAACTGGTTTTGCTTATTTTATTTTCCTTTTCAGTGGGAAATGTTGGTTTGTTGGAAGGAATATACAAAAGGTTGAGCTTTCCAAACCAAAAGCATATCAACTTGGCATGGGGAGAGATAGAACTAGATACACACTGGTATTTTCTGAAATGTGTGTAATCTAGAGAAGTGATACATTAGATTGATAAATTTTTTCTGGTCCTTGTGCTCACCAGTGTTATTGCAAAGAGACATATTGCTTATTGCAGCAGCTGAGCTTAAGTCAAGCGCAGGCACAGTTAACAGCAGTGACTGCAACCAAGCGGTCCATTTGGAACCAAATGAAGGTGGAAAATGTTTGCCTCTGATGAGACACCTGGTGAGGTCAAAGGTGCAGTATGTTAAGTATTTGCAAAATACTCCATATCAGTTGGAAACAGAATAGTATCACTTAAATGTTAATATGTTAATCAAGCTTCATTTGATGATTTGTGTTGTCAAAATGCTTTATGTTGTTTTTCTCCTCATGGTCTGTTTACATGTATAGATCCTTCCAACATCATATCTTCATGTCTCTAGGTGTGGACATACTACTAGGATCGTTTCTCTTACTCCTTTATCTGCCTTGTAGGATAAAGCATATGACTGTTCTGTAAAATAAATATCTTATTTGCATATGTTGATGATATATTGGTAAATGAAGAATTTAAAGTGGAAGAAATAAGTTAGTTTTGTTTTTCTAACCCTGTTGATGGAGTGCTCAAGTGCATAGATAACTTTTGAGCATATGAAGAATCCTTTCAAGCATCATTGATCGCTCATTTACTTTGAGGTATGTGTGAATTGAAGTGCTATGCTCATCGAAAGTTTTATGCTAAAAGACATGCGTGGTCTTGCATATCCTGCCATACAGCCAAGTATTTTTCATGCTGTGCCTTAAAATGACACCTGAAAAAGTAATGCTGTTGACTTGGATGATGTGAACCTGACCCACTGATACATCCTGTGGGTTTTCAATGTGAAGCTGATATGCTTGAAAAAAAATTAAGCTCAGTGTAGATGCAAGAATAATTCAGAAGACTAAGTCCTTCTTCAGACCTAGAGTTCAGGTATAGAAACATCCTATCCTACCAGTACCTCAGAAATCCACTCTTCAGGATCCATTTAATAAACTCAGGTTGAATATTTGTTTACCTTTTTTCTCAACAAATTCCTTAAGATGACACTGTGGGTAAGCACTTTGACAGAGGTGACCAACTCATAGCACAGAAGCTATCGAATGCTAATTGTCTTCAGTTAAAAAAAATCAGGTTTAAAAATAAAAGCTATTGGTTTGTGTGAAGTTCCTGAATCATTTCTCCATCCCTTCCTTATAGGCTGCTTATTATGTGAGATGGCCTCACCTTTTATTTGCACAGAAGCAGTAGCTAGCTGTGGTATTTTCTGCTAATTTGGAAATCCAAACTTTAAATAAAACCTGTTCAACTTCAGTTAACTAGCAGAAAATATGCTGGCTTTCAGGTGTGTGCAACTTCTTGGAGCTTTTACTGCTCAGAAATCTAGGCCTTTGGCAGGAATGGATATGTGGTCGTCATACTGTCTGTTCATTCTTTCTTTTAAATTACGTGCTTGATTCACCTAGGCCTTTTGTTTCATTTAGAAAGGATGATAATTCAGGTAATGCTTGAATTATTTGAAACTATGATATCCTACTTCAAGGTAAAGATGGTTTAAAATTTAGATGTTATTGTGCTAAAATATTATTTCAGTAGGATTTTCTCTGCTGCAAATTTTTTTGAACAGTAATAATTCATAATGTTAATGTTCCAGAACCCTGGGGCTGCTTGTGAAGCGACTGGAGAAGGGTGGAAAAGCTGAGCAAGAAAACCTTTTTCGTGAGAATGATTGTATTGTCAGGATTAACGATGGAGACCTTCGGAATAGGAGATTTGAACAGTAAGTCTACCTGCCACGCATTACATTGCATTATTTAATCTTTTAACACTGCACCTTGCAGTAATTTGAGGAAAGTAAGAGAATATTGACTAAGCTTGCCTTTTGACAAAGAAGATAGAGTTACACTAAAGGACATTAGGGGCTAATGTCAAACTATGGAGAAATCAGGATGATTATTGTCATTAGAGTATAAGTACTTTTTATTTGATTGTTTTTGTACATTACAGGTTTTTTTCTTCTTGCATTGGTAAACTGTTTATCCTGAAATTTCCAGATGGCTTTTGCTCTTATACTTGCACTGCATCATGTTCAACATAACTGGACAGCATGGAAATTTTATTTTTAGCATTTTAAAAACACCTGTGCTATTGTGTGACTTGAGAATTAAAGCAGAAACTTCCTAGAAAAGTTTTGAGACAGAAATATTTGCTCAGTGGATGCCTGAACTTGGTAGAATCTCACAGTGGTGAATCAGAGAGATTTTTAAAAGTGAAATCAGGTTGTAATTCACACAATAATTGAAAGAGAAGGTAGAAAAGAGGTATGCAGAAAATCAGGGTTGTCAAAGTTTAAAATATTGTTCAGAAAACCCTAACGTGTTAAGTGCCAGAGGAATATAATGTATTCTGATTGTCCTTTACTGAACACGTGTTTGAGGTGTGCTTATTATTTCTTTGGCAGTAACCTGATTGGAACATGACCCTGTACCCTAGGCTTGAAAGTTGTTTGTCTCTGCTTGTTCTGTGGTTCCGTATCACAGTTTGTAAAGTTTATGAAGACAATTGTTAACCTTTTGTACTTTGGATCGTGACCTAAAGCCCAATGTCTGTCTGTGCAGGATTAAGCTTTTTTCCTCTTTATATTTTATTCTGAAAGACTAGTAACTTACAAAAAGTGTAAACTAGACTTCTTGCAAGACTGCGTATATGCTCAGCAAAGTATGGAAATATATAGTCTTTTTGTAAAGGGTAATTTTCATTTTAATAATTCTGTTGTCATTGTGACTACTGTTATTACAATTATTGCAATTATCAGGTTTCAAACCAAAAGGACACTGCAGTCCTGCCATAGAACTGTCTGCATTTGAAGACTGTGGTTAAAATTTTTGCTTTTCCAAATCCAGTATTTGGTGTGTTAGTTGTTAAGCATGTTTAACCATTGTGTTGCCCTGTGGCAATAAAACTTAGCCGAAAGCATACCAAGTAGACTAGGGAACAGATTCAAGTTTAATGCTTTATGCTTGAGTGCAATGTGTCTGTCAGCTCATGTTGCTTAATTAACATTAGTAATTATGCTTATAATGTCTTGTAGTCTGCAGTCCTAATTTGCCAATTTTCTGTTCATTTTGAAACCTAGAGCACAGCATATGTTTCGCCAAGCCATGCGTACTCCATTCATTTGGTTCCATGTAGTCCCTGCGGCAAATAAAGAGCAGTATGAACAGTTGTCCCAAAGCGAGAAGAACACGTATTACTCTAGCCGGTTCAGCCCTGATGCCCAGTATGCTGACAGCAAAAGTATTAACAATTCTGGACTTCACACATTACAAAGAATGTCTCGAGCGGGCAACCAGTCCGATCAGACAGACTCCTACTCTCAGCTACCTCATAGTGTGAATTCATCAGGGAAACCACCCTCGGGCCTGGTACCGTCACCTCAGAAAGTTCTCACCTCCACTGCAAACAGTGGGTATAACACCAAAAAGATAGGGAAGAGGCTCAGTATACAGCTGAGAAAAGGTAAGGCACTGGTGTGCTCCTTATGGAGCATGAGGTATGTGTGCGTAGTTTATGTTCACGTGTCCGGTGTGATTGTATTGGGCAGGACAGCTTGCAGTAGCATGGGGAATATGATGAATTGATTTTGAAGCCATGGGTTGAATTGTCCCTGATAGCATGTTCAGGAGTCCAGCCGTGCATTCAGTGAGTGTGGTGTGTTCACAAAAGGCTGTTTTGAAAAATGCCTGAACATTGTTTTCTGTCTCTCAAGTAACAGAGGAGTGCTGTAAGTGCTACGAATTCTGTTGGCCAAGACCCAGGGAGTGGTGAACTACTTAATATAAATAAATAAGCTAAAATGGCCCATATTCTGTACTTTACAATTATCATGACTTTTCAAATTGAGTAACTGTGGTTTTGCCATTAGATTTAAAGAGTGTGATGGATCCACTTGGTAAATTGGACTTTATAATTTCCAGCTAAAGCTTTTCTTTATTCCACAGGGATATGAAAGTCTTTGTTTAAATGGTAGAGATGTAATGTGATATTTCCTATTTTGGCCTTTATGCTAATGTAATTTATATGGGGGTGAGAGACTATGTAAGGACAGAGGAGGAAGTAGTGAGTGCTTATCTTAATATCTGTGTTATATGTGCATATGTAGATGCATTGGTACATCTGTGGAATTTTTATGATGTGTTAAATGTCCTAAGCGAGAAATTTGTTTTTTTTCTGTAGTTATGATGTAGATGCTTTTAAGATAATTTGAAGTATAACAAAAAGCCATTAAGATGTAAGCATTTCTTAGCTCTTGAGAAATGTTTTTTTAAAAGGATTATACATGCTGTAAGCTTTCTGGTATTAAAATGAACATGTTTAATGTTAGATATAATTTGGCCTCTGGCAGCAAGATTAGGCTTTACATTACACAGCAAAAAGGTTACCCATTTGACAGTATTATTCATGAACTCAAATACATTCCCCTTACAATATCGTATGTCCTTAGTGTTAATAATTGTTATTAATTAATCTTTTTATCAAAAGGTATTGAAGATAGTGCACTGAATGGTAGAGATTTCACAGTTTCAGAGGTACAAGGCTACTTGTCACATTATCATTACGTGTTCCTTTCCATGAACTTCACATGAGCCACCAGATTGCTTCTTTCTGGTTGCTGAATTTTGAGCTCTACAAACTTGGATGACATAAGGTTGAGTTGACAGTTTGCTTCTGTTGTTGATGCTCCTTCAAGAAATTCTTTAGGCCATCAGCTCAGATCAGCTTGCTTGGAAAAACTTATTGGCTGAGTAAGGAATCACTGTGCTTACAAATACGCTCTCAGTCACTACAGTGATTTTTACCTAATTTTTGTGTCTGCAGAAGCCTGTAGAAATACCACTCGGACATTGCATAAAAGGATTCTTAACCAGGAATGGAAATACACATTTTATATAATTTAAAAGCACCAAGCAATGAATACAGAATATCAGAACAAAGTATTGTTACGCTAAACAAATGTGGCATTATAACTGCTCACGAGATGCGAGAATACAATTTCATGTGTTATGGATCCTTTGACTTTGATATGAGGTTATGTTTTGGACATCTTGCACTGAATGGTGTTTCATAAATACTCTCCCCACTTCTATAATGTAATTTAGCCTTGTTGGTAGCAATATATTAGATGGTTTTGGAATGAAGGAGATGATTGCTAGCTGTTGATGGAAAGTGATCTGTATGATACTTTAACATCTAGTTCACACCAGAGGAGCTTGATGGCTGTTGCGCTAGTGAAAGCTTTGAAATACATAGCTAGAATATATTTCAGAAGTTTATAGGGAATATTTGTGCCTAACAATTTTCTTACATGAAGATACTACTTATAAAGAAATGACATCTAGCTCAGCTTATAGACAGACATAAACTATTTAGTGTACTGTATTTTGTGCATGGTAATTTTTAGGGGTTTTTTAAATTGTACATAAGGAACAATACCTTTTTATTATTGATGTCTTTTGTTAATATCCACAGTAGACTTGTCCTCCTAGTCTGGCTGTCATTTGACAACTCTGAAACATACATGTGGAGAAAGAAAAGAAGTGAAACACTTAAGGATGCCCCCAAGTAGTTGTTATAAATATGAGTGCATAGGGATGTTGATTGTCTTTGATTATTTCTAATGAAGGATGTTGTAATAATACGGGCTTTATAGATATTTAACAAACGTGCTTTCTTTGTAGCTAACAGACAGCAGTTAAATCACCAATTACCATCATTAGATTAAAAACTCCTTGTAGGGTGCATTAAGGCATACCAGCATGTAAAGCTTCATCTTGAAATTCACTTTGGATTTAACCTGTGCATTCTGGTTACTGTTGTAGTGTATAAGAATTGACTTTTTATCAATACAGACAGACCTACTTTATTACAGCCATGTTTGTGTATATTGCATGAGCTTTATTATACAAAATGACATGGTAAGATAACCCTACAGTATGTGCTTCTGTAATTATGATTTCTTAATATTTATTGCTGTTTTGGCATTTTAAAATAACCTGATCTTTCATAGGATTTAGCAGTTTAATAAAGTCAGACGAGAAGGTCAGTCATATGTTTCAGTCAATGCAGAATGTTTGTTGGCTTTTCTAAATGAAAATGGATATCTGTTTATCTTTCCTTAAAGGTCAGGGCCTGAACTTTTAGCATATAGATGTAGGGGTTATTGCTGATATTCTAATGCCATTAAGGCTGTATAACAGTCTAGCTTAATAGCTCACACAAATTAAGATAGTGCAAGACATGACAGTCAGACTGTGTTTGCATGTGTTTTGGTGTAGGCTGATACACAGGAAGTATAAATAAATAAAAATAGTTCTTTACAGCTAATATATAGAGAAAGTAAGACCACTGATACAACACACAGAGTGTTAGAACAAATTTTGACCTCATATACACCAGGACCATTCCAGAGTGTTTTTTTAATTTGACTGCAAGAGTTCGAGCCAGTGCAATTGAGAGAAATTTAATCCAGCACTTATTAAATAATAAATAACCAATTATACAACAAATGATTCTAAAGCTTAGTCTTTGAGCACTGAGTAACTCACAGTGTTTAGCCTGATACCTGCTAAAGCATTGAAAAGACTGCTTTTTAATTGCACACTGTATTACTCAGGTTTCATATATACTGTTTATGACAGTATGTATGAAACTAAGTATATATGTATATAATAAGTATATATGAAACTGCTGTACTAAGACCAGCCTGAAGTACTCAGTTGTAAAATTAGCTTAGTTTTATTTGTTAGCCCTTAAGTATAATGTTCATTGCATCGGATCGTTTCTATCTATAGCTACATATTTATTTGGCTAAATTAAACATATAATTCTTGAGGTAAAATATCAAAACCGAGCTCTTGGTTTTTAAGTTGGTCCTAGTTCCAGAAAATATTATGCTGTTTTTTGTCTGAAGCATTCAGTGCATGAGGACTTCAGTCCACATCTCCCCGCTTTCAGAGAGCAACTTAACTACCAGCCATGGGAGTTGCAATCATCTCCCCCTTTATGGCCCAAAGAATTTTTGTCTTCTACAAAATAGTATAGCTTAAAGAGAAAGAAATGAGTGACACAGCTGCAGGATACTGTACAGCATGAAAGCTGTAGGAATCACCAAGTGCATCACAGAAATGACATAGAAGCTGTGTTCTAGGTGAGTCCTGGGAGGAGGGAGACACCCTTGTGGAATGCAGCAGAGAAAAGGAGTTAAATTGTAGATGTGAGGAGGATTACGAGACTTGTTGCTCTTCAGAATTTCTTGTTGGATTCCCGTTTGGCTTGATGGTTTAATAATGCTCTATCTTATATACAGAGCTAAGCTTAAATGCTGCAAGTCCCATCACGTGACTGGGCATTCAGGGTTATGGCACAGTGATAGTTAGCCCTGAGGTACCTATGTTCCTTCCTGCAAGAAATCATTAGAAACACAAATAATGTGCAGGGGAAAGTCTGGAAGTGCACTAATTTAAAATTGCATAATATTTGCTATGGAGTAAAGCACATATGAGGGTGATTACTTGTTTTACTTGTGTTTATGTAACAGAGCGTACAAGACAGGACCCTGAACTTGTCTGTATCATGTATCTAAAGTGTACAGATTTACATGCATTTTTCATCATATTTGCCTGTTTTCCCATACAATTTCTTGAGCCAGACTTCAAATTGACATTTTGAATTTTTTAAAATTTCTTTTGAAGTGATGTGTTGTCTTAGACTGATTTTAGAATTCCTGTTCAGATGCAGTAGGGCTTTTTGTCACTTTTGAAATGAAGCATTCCTAAATTACTGAAGTGACCTTGAGAAATGAGATTCAAAAGGAGAAGCAAATAATTTTGGGTATTATTAGCCTCTGAAGAAAAGTAAACTGTATCAGGTTTCATCTTCCCATTTTTTAGAAACACTTCTGATCACTTTGTTAGTAGGCTGTAGCAAAAAGGGAAGAATGCTTCTATTAGGTTGATCAAAGATCTTTCTGAGAGGTCTGAGCTTTGCTTGGAGAAAAAAAGAGTTGTTCCCAATCACTTAACTACATAAAAATGTGTCACTTAGGAAAGGCAGAGTGTGTTCTTTGTCTTTCATAAATAATCTGCACAATCCTTTATTCCCTCAGAGGACTGTTCACCCACATGGATTTTCCATATTTAGATTGTTCTGAAATGTTCTCTGCTTTTCTTGCATAAGTACTAACAAATCTGTCGCCCAGTTGTCTGGTTATCAACATTTTCTATTGTTTTAGAAGTGAGATGATGATGGTGGTGATTATGATTGTTATTATTATTTAATTTAAGGAGATCTGTACTGAAGTACCTGAGAACTCATCTGCATTTTCTTAATTTAGGGGAGAGAGAAAGGCATAACTTACTTCTAGCTCTGCTTGCAATCCTGAAAGGGAAGATAACTGTACGAGATGTATCCTAATAAGTTGACAGTGTAGGTCCTAAGAAGTTGACAGTATAGGTCCTAAGAAGTTGACAGTGTAGGTCCTTCAAATGTTCCTTATTGGGTCTCTGGACTGATGTCACTTTCAGAGGGACATGAAAACACTGGAAGTAGTGCAGAGGTTGTACTTGATTTTTCTCTTGTGCTGGCAGTGTTTCTACCCAGCAGTTCATTTTGCTGCTGAGAATTCGGACCTGTAGCTGGTGCTGGATGAGAAGTACACAATTTTTTGTGCAGACAAGCCTTAGAAAGACAGAAACTTTATGCCAGAGATACTCTTTCCACAATCAAGAAGATAATCCTGGCATTAGTGAGAAATTTAATACTTCTTCACTGGGAGATAGCAGAAAGCCTAGCCACCTCTAGTAAGATTTAATAAATTTTTTAACATCCCATCAGTTTGTGATCAGTCTGATCCTAAATAGGATGACGATGTTAATTTTGAATATGCTAAGTTACATGAAAGTATGTCTTGTCATCTCCCCTGCCTTAATGCTACTAGAACATTTTTCATCTAAAACAGCAACTGAAACCTCAAATATGTCCCTCTTCTGTTTGTACAACATAGTTCTTTTACTATCGTAACTGCTTTTTTTATTCACTTAAAACTACTTTGTCTTCAGCTCAACTGAGCTCTTGAGGGTAATGTGAATTTAGAAGGTGTGTTCAGCATCACAGTCAAGAAAAAAGGGGAGCTCTCACTTGTCGAGAGAGCTACTGATTTATCAAAGAAGCCTAAGAATTTGAACTACACAAATTAGTGGGTAACTTAAAAATGTTATTGTCAATCAGTGTTAGCTGATCATTGTCAGAGGTGACAGCTATAGCAGAAGGAAGATGTTTTCTACCCTTTCTCTTTTTAAAAATCTCTAAAAGAGAAGTTGAACATAGCTTAAGCAATCTAGACCTTGCAAAGTAAAGCTTCTGGCTTTGAGTAGAATGACCCCTGTGTTTTCAGAAAGATGGAAATTCCTTCTATTTTCTACTCACGTTCTGGTTCAGCCTGTACATGTGTCCAGTTTCTCCCATATTGCTAGTATAAATCAGAGATACCAGAGGAGTCTGCAGTATGTTTGCACAGTTCTCTCATTATTATAATGGAGTTTTTCACCCTAAGAATTGAAAACATTTTAGCAGCAGGGAGATACTAAGTTCTTATTTCTATCAACAGGAGAACTGAAGTGCATAAAGATAACTTAAATCAGTTAAGTGTATAAAAAGAAAAAAACTAAAATCAATCTAGTCACAGAAGTCGTGTTTATTTTTCGCCTCGGTTGAATGTATCTATTTATTTCCCAGTATTGTGAACTTCTAATTTATATATGATAAGCATAGGAGTTTATGAAGCTGTACTATACAGCTAAGGGCAGCTAAAGTGCATGAATAGTAAATTGAAGCAGAAAAAAGGCAAAAAGAAAATGACACCCGAAAGCTGCCTCATGCAAAGCTGTACAGAACAGCATAGTGAAACAGAAGAGATGAGGCCCCTTCTTTCCACAGAAACAAGTAATTAGAATTTTCTCCTGCTAATATCTGGGCTCAGTGTGGATTTGTGGCATTCTGCTGGCTTTGGTAAAGGCTTGCGGGAGATTTGACAGCAGAAAATGCCACAGCCCAAATTTATATCCTTTGTGCATTTGTAATCTGAACATTTCAACTTCTGTTTTTTCCATGGGGGTTTAAAGTGAAGTGTGTGAACCAGACATCTGTAATGATGCCATAATCAGGCTATGGGGATTAAGCTTATTAATAATGAAATACTGTCCTGGGTGTGCAGTCATGTTCTGATATTGCTTTAGAAATTTTAGCAGACAAAACCTGTACCTAAAAAGCAGTATTCAACACAAATTCTAAAAATAAGAGAAAGATAAATTCCATAAAAAGCTGAGATGAGACTTAAAAAAGCAACTTACATGGGTCATCTTTACATTTTGCAAGGAGCTAAAAAGCTCTATGAACATTTGAAGCATCATTAAAATTGTGAGGTCTCTAAAGTAAAATATGGATGTTATGAGATCTAATATTTTTTTTTTCATCTCTGTGTAATAGCAGTGATAAATTTTATATCAACCTGAAAATGGATGAAGACTTTCATAGCTTTTCACCTATGCTGAGTGCTGCAGAAGGAAGGGAGGTTGTCTCACAATAGTTAGCCTGGAGGATTTGATCCAAATTTCCTGAACAATATGAGCTGCATGCACATGCTGTATGTATGTGAGGATTTACATACGCTTAAAATGCGTATTTTGAAAGGTTATGTCATCCCCAGCCCTGTCACCTATATCAGTTTTCTTCTTAATATGATTACCATCTTGATAATAAAATATATTGTACTAAATTTTGACCAAATGTAGTTGTGCAGATTTTGGAAATCTCTGTGCAGACTATTGATGACTGTATTGGACTCCTGCTTCCTTTTCACATGTGAATTTTAATCTGCTCAGTAAAAAAGTAGACTTAGAATGAACATGGAGAATAGTAAGACAGAAACTAATTCAGGCTTTAACCTTGTAGTGGGTTGACCCTTGCTGGACACCGGGTGCCCACCAAAGCTACTCTGTCACTCCCCTTCACAGTTAGATAGGGGAGAGAAAATATAAGGAAAAGCTCATGGGTCAAGATAATGACAGGGAGAGATCACTCAGCGGTTCCTGTCATGAATAGACTCAACTTGGGAAAATTAATTTTTGACCAATCAAATCAGACTAGGGTAATGAGAATTAAAACCAAATATTAAAACACCTTTCCTCCCCCCCTCCCTTCCTGGGCTCATCTTTTTTTCCAAATTCTCTACTTCCTACTCCCCCTCCCCAGCAGCATAGGGTGATGGGGAATGGGGATTGAAGTCAGTTTATCAAACACTTGTCTCTGCTGCTCTTTCCTCATCAGGGGAGGACTCCTCACACCCTTGCCCTGCTCCAGGCTAGGGTCCCTTCCATAGGTGCAGTCCTTCAGGAACAGACTGCTCCAGTTTGGGTCCCCCATAGGGTCACAGCTCCTGCCACCAAACCTGCTCCAGTGCAGGTTCCTCTCTCCATGGGGCCACAGGTCCTGCCAGAAGCCTGCTCCTGTGTGAGCTTCCCACAGAGTCACAGCCTTCTTTGGGCATCCCCCAGCTCCAGTGTGAGGTCCTCCATGAGCTGCAGGTATCACAGTATCACAGTGTGCTAGAGATTGGAAGGGACCTCAAAAGATCATCTAGTCCAATCCCCCTGCCAGAGCAGGAACACCTAGATGAGGTTACACAGGAATGTGTCCAGGCGGGTTTTGAATGTCTCCAGAGAAGGAGACTCCACAACCTCCCTGGGCAGCCTGTTCCAATGTTCTGTCACTCTCACTGAGAAGAAGTTTCTTCTCAAGTTTAAGTGGAACCTCTTGTGTTCCAGTTTGTACTGGTGGATATCTCTGTTCTACTATGGACCTTCATGGGCTGCAGGGGCACAGCCTGCCTCACCATGGGCTGCACCACAGGCTGCAGGCGAATCTGCTCTGGCGCCTGGAACACCTTCTTTCCCTCTTCCTTCACTGACCTTGGGGTCTGCAGAGCTGCTGTTTCACGCATTCTCACTCCTCTCTCCGGTTACTGTTTCACATAACAGCAGTTATTTCCCCACTTTCTTAAATATGCTATCCCAGAAGCACTATCACCATCACTGATGAGCTTGGCCTTGATCAGTGGCAGGTCCAGCTGGCATTGGCTCTATCAGATGTGGGGGAAGCTTCTCACAGAAGCCATCTCTGTAGCCCACCTGCTACCAAAACCTCATCATGCAAACCCAATACAATCCTCAAATGGTTCTGTAGTGTTGTATTTTTCACATAGGTTGTTTTCAGCTTCCCAGAGCTCATAGCTGAGGATTGTTGCGTAGAAGCTCAGCTTCTGTCTGTCCCTCTGATTTTATGCAAAGGGGTATGTTGTGCAACTTTTAGGGACCTTATCTGATATTGCTGAGTCCTAACTGCAAGTTTCCGTAGTAGATCAAATGTAGGTTGGACATGCATATGCCTAGGTAGTGAATTTGAACTGTAGACGTATGTTGACATATGATGTCTACATGAGATGTTTCATGTTGAACTTGTAGATGCTGACAGTCAGGAATATTGTCCACTGAATGTCTGTCTGGTTTCATGCTAGATTGTGTCCTACAAAATACACCTAATGTGCAGTGCTGGGGGGATGGGTGTTCAATGTTGAGTTTCAAAGGTTGTTGATAACACTGGACGGATCGCATTAAAAAGAGGATCACAAATGAGTTTTCTGCATAGTAAGAAAGGCTGGTTTGTCCTCTCAGCTTGTGCATCCCAGAATTGGTAGGGTCCTAAGTTACACTTCAGTAATGAGTTGTGGGCATAATTTCTCTGACCCCTTCTCTGTATTTCTCCAGATCATCTTAAATGTCTCTGTTTTGCCTCAGTCAGTCTTAGCCAAGCATAGCTGGTCACCTGGATGCACAACAGTACCTCAGAAAAGGCAGCCTGGCTGTACTCCCTATGTAGCAGAATGTGAGGTGGAACGCAGTGAGAGCCAGGGTAAAGCCCCAGGCAGGGGAGCTGTTGACAGAAAACTGCCTGAGGTACCTTGAAGCAAGAGAAATTAGACCACTGATCTCTGGTTCTGACTGTCACCTGCCCCTAAGTGTCCACGGTGTCCATAAATGAGCCAGCAAAGCCTCATGGCCGGCAGTGTCGGCCAACTGACATTGCTGAAGGGATTGCAAAAGAGAAAGAAAGGATCATGGATGAGATGAGGATTGACAATGGGGAAGACAGTGATAGGATATCAGATATGCTTTGTTCTGATTTCTTGTCACTCAGCTCATCTGAAATAGAAAGTTGGAAATATGGCAATGGCTTGAAAGTTGTCAGAACAGCAAGTTGCAAGGAGGGCCTGCTGAGCCACCTGTGCCAAGACTCAATGCTTCGACCATAGCGTTCCTATATATGCCTTTTTTCTCTTTTTTTGATGTGCAGTAATTCTTACATCTTATATATGTATTTTCATGGATTGTATCAGTGAGGTATACATACATTCTGCTGGATAAAAATAATATGTAATATAAATGTGCATTTAACGAGTAATATTCTACATTCTTTATGCAGGTACAGAAGGCTTGGGCTTTAGCATTACTTCAAGAGATGTCCCAGTTGGTGGCTCTGCTCCAATTTATGTGAAAAACATCCTTCCGAGAGGTGCAGCTATTCAAGATGGGAGACTAAAAGCTGGAGACCGATTAATTGAGGTGATGAAGTATTAGATGGTGTTTGTCTGTGTTTTGGCATGAGCCCACGTACTAGTTCACTTCCAAAGTCTTTCAGTAGTTGATGGTTTAAGAAAAAATTTCTTCTATTTTTCCTTATTTTTGCTTTGGGGTGGGTTTTTTTCAGCTTTGGTTTTCTTTTTTTTTTTTGTGTTTTTTTTGTGGTTGTTTTTTTTGTTTGTTTGTTTGGTTGGTTTTTTTTTTTGTTTTTTGGTAACAGATCAGGTGTTTGGCATTTTCAATACATAACAGAGCTGGACCTACTATGAAAACTATGAGTTTACCTGTTCATATGTGAATGGAGTTTCATAGTCTTGCATTGCTATTTAGGAATAAGTTGAAGCAAAGTGATCGTTACCTAAAAAATAGTATTAAATAAGCACAGAGTGACAGACCAGAAATTTTGAAGATGTTGGCAAATATGGAAAGCAATACCCTGGAAAGTTTAGTGAATAAACTGGACGGGTCAATATAAGGGGAGGGTAGTACTACAGAGAATCAAGGCCACTTCCCTTCTGAAGGGAGAATGTCCTCAAGGGAATGAAATTTCTCTTAGATACAAGCACAGCAGCAATCTTCCTGCAAATCTAGCTGGAGTGATACAAGATGTTACCACCAACAGCTCTTCATTACCATCCCTAAACCAAACGACACTGGAGAGGCGCAGCTGAGACTGTAACTGCCTCTCAGTGTCTTAACTTCACTTTACTGCAAAATTGGCAAAGTCAGCCTGAATTGTTGCTGGAGGATAGTCCCCTGTAATTACTGTAACCCAGATGGCTTGGGTAGAAGGGGACTGAGAAGCATTTAAGGTGACAATTATAGCATCTCAACTGTGTAAGCTGTGATGTCGTATGAGGGGAAGAAAAAAGATGGTTTGCTGACTTCTGATCATCATGCTCCCTTGCTTAACACTATTTGTTATTTTGCCTTGCATTTCCAGAATGTTTCTGAATAGGTAGGCTTGAGAAATCTCTATCTTTCTTTGGCTTCTCACTTGATCAAGTTAGCTCATACAGTGGAAATTTACCTGTGTATATCTATACCTTTCTGTCCTGATAAGTGGTATGTGGAGGCCCAGGGATTGGGCTGCTGAAAAAAGGCAAAACAAAGAGTAACTACCCCAAAGTTATTTGGGGGAAAAAAATATTTTCTACTTTTGACACAATTTGTGGTGCATGGTATATTTGTAATACACGTGTAACACTAAGACGTGGAAACAGGACCAGTTTTAGAACATACATTGATTTGCCAAAGGACTTTATACAGAAATTCTCGTAAAAAATACTGGTAGGTGAAATTAGTTGGCTTTAGCCTATACTGGAGTATACTGTTGCTGCTAAAAAGTATACTGTTGCTTGTATTTGTGTTGGTATGTGAAGAATGCATCTTTAGTTCTATTAAGTGGAAGCTGTACTGGCAATAAGCAGATTGCTTCAGTGAAGTTTGTTTAATGCTATCCAATATGATTCACCTGACTTTTTGGTATGAATTTCTACTTTTTTTCCATTGTCACAGGTAAATGGAGTTGATTTAACAGGCAAAACTCAAGAAGAAGTTGTGTCCTTGCTGCGAAGCACCAAGATGGGAGGGACCGTCGGCCTTCTGATTTTTCGACAGGAAGAAACATTCCATCCAAGGGAACTGGTGCGTAAAATAGAGAGCAGCTAAGAGATTTAGATGAATATAAGCAAATGATTTGATCTTGTCACTTGCTAGTACGTGCCTTGCCATGCACTGAATATAGGAGAAAGAAGATATTTTGCTTTATTTAGAACATTTTACATGAATGTTTTTTATTCTCTTAAAGATCTGCTGATGGAATTAGCAGATAATGTTGATAATGTATAAGTGAGAGTTTTATTTTGAGTGAAAATGTTTATTATAGAAGAAGCTATAGGATGGACTTTGTTTGGATGCATGCAGACAAGTAGATTATTTCATATCTTTCTTATAGACAAATCTATGTTTGAAATCCTGCCATTTGTCCCACTACCTGCTCACTAAATTATTTTAGAACAGATAATATTATGCCAAAACAGGATATGTAAATACCTTTCTATCTAAAACTAGAACATACAAGAAATAATACCCTTTTTTGAATATAAATGCAATCTCTGTGGAATGGAAACCCTGCAGTTATTAATTTAGCAGGGCAATTCAGGAAATGTTTCTGAGAAACTCACATGAAATGGAAATAAAATGTTTCACACTGTACCTGCTCCACTTGCATAGTATATACCGATATTTCTCTGATAATTATTCAAGATAATTTCTGTTATGAAAAGGTAGACTGTGAATGTAGCAGTCTTACTTTGTTCTGTATTCAATTAAACTGCTGAAGTTATTTATTATTTGTATTATCATAACTATATAATAGCTCTAAAAATAACTTATTTGGCTGCATTATCCTAAGATAGACAAATATAAGTGACAAAAATAAGTATGATGAATTGATTGCTTCGTTTTTCTGTTGGAATTGTGTTATTTTGAATGCAAAGGGAATGAATTTTCATTTGGCCATTTCATGACATTCAACATTAGCTTTTTACTTTTCAAAACTATGATTAAACCTAGGAAGTCAAAGTGTTGGGGAAGGTTGCAAAACAAACACACTTTAATATTCTTGGAACATGACTTAAGGTACTGAAAGGAAAGTTGTCATCAAATGAAGAAAAATGAACAATTTGAAATTATATTATACCCTACCTTATTACTGGAATTGGGAAAGCGATTGATTTATAAGTTCCTATGATGTAACTTTCACGGTATTGCTATCTTACATAAAGGTGAATGAAAATGCTTTTAAAGTTTTCTAAATAAACTTAGAAGTAACAAAATGTCTTAATTTTGTGTATATTATTTCTGTAGCAATATGAAGTTATGATCCATAATTTAACATGATATTTTAAATAATTGTGAAAAAAAGATACATTGTGAGTAATGGAGAGATTTAATAATAATACTGGATGTAGTTTTAAAACTAACAGCAAATCAGCCCCTTTAAATTAGAGTTCAACCTCAGTAGCCTCCCTGCTGCTTCTGCTGCCTTCAGGCTCACCCTGCCTTGGAAAAGGGGCAGTAGCTTCTTGTGGAGGAGATGCTGGGGCCAGGACTAGCAAAGTGGAGTGGGTCCAGAAAAGGGCAACGGAGCTGATGAAGGGCCTGGAGCACAAATGTGATGAGGAGCGTCTGAGGAACTGGGGCTGTTTAGTCTGGAGAAGAGAAGACTCAGGGGAGATTTTATTGCTCTCCACAACTGCCTGAAAGGAGGATGTGGCTGGTCTCTTTTCCCAAGTAACAAGTGATAAGACAAAGATAACAGCCTCAAGCTGCACCAGGGGAGATTTAGATTGGATATTAAGAAAAATTTCTTCACAGGGAGGGTGCTCAGGCATCGGAACAGGCTGCCCAGGGCCATGGTGGAATCACTGTCCTGCAAGCGTTCAAAACCATGTGGATGAGCCCCTTAGTGATGTGATTTAGTGGTGGACTATGCAGTCCTGCGGTAAAGGTTGGACTTGATGATCTTAAAGGTCTTTTCCAGCCTACTTGGTTCTAGGATTCTATGATTCTATTTTGGCAACACCAGCATAGGGAAGCCAGATCTCATCGTATCTTTGTCAGGTAGTTGATAGGCTCTGCACTATGTAGTCAGTGATCATATCTGAACTGGTGTACGTTCCTGTAGCTCTAGTTGAAAAAATGATATTGTGAGGATCTGACAGTACATGCGTGTGATCCTCTGATGCATAAGGATTTGTTTATTTGCATTTTGACATGAAGAAGTGTTAGGTGTGTTCTGCTGACAGCTGTCAAATAGCAGGAGCAGAATTGCTGGGGAAGGTGTTGAATTAATACTCATCATAAGGGCTGCTCGATCTTCTCTGGTAAGAGATAATCCTAAAAGGAAAGAATAAGACTTTTCAACCAGCTCCTCTCATCACCTTTTACTAGATTTATGTAACAAAAAAAAAAAAAAAAAAAGGAAAGTTAATGTTGAAGGAGGGGAATGATCTGAAATCATGTCAGTTCATCGTTTTCATAAGCAGACCTTCTTTGGCGACTTAAGAACAATTTGTCTTTGCATCCTTCCCCTATTTCTGTCATATTTTCTACATTTGTGTGCTTTAAATATTAACTGAATGAGATGTGTCTCAGAAACCATACGCATAAAACCATGTTATTTCATATTATCCATCTCATAAAGAGCAGGGCTTGCTCTTGCTTGCCGAGGAGCACTCAGTATTAAAACCATTTTATATTTGCCAACATTTGTACAGATAGTAATCCCAATAAAAGAGGTGTTTAGATTTTATGTTCTGGATTATGGCTTGTTGAATGGCTTTTGAAAAGTTACTTATCCTTGGGTTTCTTTATAAGTAAAACAAAGACAGTAAACTTTCAGGAGAGTTGTGGAGTTTAATGTCTTTGTGAATGTTGCCGTTATTGTCTGGAAGCAACCTACAAAACCATCTAATTGTGTCTAAAACATACCGGAATGTTAAGCTGAGCCCATTTAGGTTAGTATAGGATCTTTGTAGCTTGTGTGGTCAGGTTAGGGAGTGTGTGTATGATGGAGAACCATCATCCAGGAGATCATGGTGAAAGTGAGTAAAATGTGGAAGCAGGAAATAAAATGAAATTGACAGGAGTCAACTTTTCTCACCAGTGCGATCTCCAGAATACAAAGTATTTTATTGCTTCCAGAGTTACCTAATTAAATATATATATATATATATAAAAATATAAATAAATAAATATATATCAGGGCTTGTCCACATCAGTGTAAGGGCAGATTGTATAAAAAAATCTTTCCTCCCTGCCCCCCCACTTTGTGAAGGGGGTGAGGATTATTCTTATTAAGTAGAGCTCCTGTAATACTGTAGTTACCTCACATATCTGTACATAACTTGCTGTGAAGGATTTTCTTAGAGCGTGCTACTGACTATGTGAATCCACTGAAGGATTGACTTGGGTTATTTAGCTTTTGAGCTGTGTTCTCAGTATCAGCAGAGACTATCTGACAGAGTTTAGTCTCCAGTACACTTAAAGTTAATGTGCCCATTTGTATATGTAGGTTCTTTATATATGGCTAGTAGCTAGCTCCTCATGATTTTATTCTTGCTGGTTGTTGGCAGCAGGTTAAAGCAGCAGGTTAAAGATAGGTGGGTGTTCTTGTTACTCCTTTGCCACTACATTTTTGTGCTTAACCACCTGAATATCTGTAAAAATCTGCAATATAGCCCAAAGCAAGAGTCCGGTAAACCCTAGCATTTTATTTTGGCCCAGCTGAATGGAAAGAAATAGCTGGTTAGCACTCAAGTGCTCATCCAGCCAGCAGCAAGGTGGCTCCTAGGTGCTTAAACTGTTTTTAATATGGGTGGATGTGGGCTGGGAAGAGCAATAGTTCCTTATGTGTGTTTCCAGAATTAGTTGGGGGATGAAGAAAGGTTTTCCAATTATTTAGGTTTGCCTTATGTGCCCTAAGACACAGGTGAGGAACGCAAGGTATAGGAGGATCCCTTCTGTTGTGGACTGAAGGCACCCTTCTGACCTGGAGTATCCTGTGCTATAGGTCTGAATACACTCAAAAGGGGAATCCTTGTAAAAATGAGAATGGATGCTTTAAAAACTAGATACTTGTTTAAAATATTTGGTAGGATTCATCTGGATTGCTGAGGTCATTCTCTGAAAAATTCAAAGCAGAAGGGAAAGGCCAAGGGAGAACATCCCTGAAGGAGGGTGTTCCACCAGTCAGAAAATGGTGAAAGCAGCTGTGATTCTTCCTTGGCCAAATAGCCACCTCCCTCATAGCTAGATAAAGTCAGGTGCACTGGCCTAAGGTCGCTGGAGGTTATTTTGTTCACCTCTCATTTACTGGTTTTTTTACTCATTTACTTCAAATTTAGACAATTTTGAATCAGAGGTGTGACAAACGCTCTTCACTTTGCCATTACTACTTCACATCAGAATTGGAGCCTTTGTTTATCCCCCTGCTGATAGATAGTATATGTTGTATGTAGTCGTGTTCTTATTTATTTTTTTTACTTCCTTTAGAATGCAGAACAAAGCCAGTCACATATTCCAAAGGAAACGGTAAGAGCTTTGTCTTTTCCATACTGGAAGACTCCCAAATGTTTTTAAATTGATATGGCACTTCTCCATCAAAGTTTCACAGATCCTCCTTTCACCGTATATACTGTAGATGGCTCTCTCTAGCTTTACAATTTAAATGTGATTTTTGATGTAATTTCAAATACTGTTTGAATATTATATACAATTCAGTTATAATGTATGTTCAAGTGTTATTTGAAATTACATCTTTTATACACAGCTAAAGGCCTAAAGTTGGAATGATAAGAGTAGACTGTTAGCTTGGGTTACTTGTTAAAACTAATTGTTTAAATGATGATGATATGACTGAAACCTGAGATACAAACACAGAAATTAAGTGGTTTGGATTTAAGTCTCAGTTGTATCCTCATAGCAAACTGCTGTTTGTTAGTTATTTTTAAGAACCTGTAGGGAAGTAGTATCGAGTTTAACCCTTTGAAGGCTGTAGCAGGTTTGTATAGGATGTGTCAGTGAGGCTGTATATTGAGGTTGTATACTGTTTCTATACCTTGTTTTAGTCAGTGGGATAGGATTAGTCCTAATGCACATTATACTGATATATGTAAAAAATTTTTTAAAATAAAAAGTTTATTTTATGAAATATTTTATGAGATATAACAATATTACCTTGAAGATATACTTATCTTAGTTAAAAACATATTTCAAGAAGCTCCATCACATTAGGTACCTAGTTCAAATTATATACTGAATTGAATAATGAAGAAATTTTGAGGATTTGTGGTGGGATTTGGAGTTAGTTCTGGTGCTGAAAAACAGAAAAAGCTTGTCTAGATGGTTCAAAATGTGTTAGCAGCAATGGTGAGATGGTGTTTAGGATACAGAGGAAGTCAAGACTAGGTAAAGACATGTAACAGCCATTTCAGTGAGATACTCGAGTACATTGGTTGATGCTATTACTTTTTCAGGCCAATAGAATGTAACTGTAAAAATGGGCATTTGAGTTGAATGTAACATTATTCACTTGTATCCCTCTGGCTTTTGATGTCCTTCTAGTTTGAAAGTTATCTGTGTAAGGGCTCTGCAGAATCGGGAGTGTATCGTCGTTTCAGGCATGCCTCAGAGTATCTTTTTAGTACATCTCATTAGAGTATGTATGTTTTTGTTTTCGTAGTTTCTTACCACCGACTGCTGATATGTAAGGAGATCAAAGATCAAAGCCTAGGACAGCGTTTCTGCCTGTAATTGAATGCAATTGAGAATAATTTGTGGGTGCAGCCTTATAAAAGTATCCTGGGTTTAGGAGGTGAAATTCTGCACCAAAACCTCATTAAGATTAGGGAGATTGCCTACAAAGTGATTATATAATCACTTGCTCATTTATTGCAAAGTTAATATTTTGTAGCAAATTCCACTGTCTCTGTCATTTTTGGGACCAGCACCCTGACTTCATCTAAGGAAAGAGCAAAGGAAAACAAGTTGGGGCTGTTTAGCCTGGAGAAGAGAAGGCTGTATGGAGACCTCATAGCAGCCTTTCAGTATCTGAAGGGGGCCTACAAGGATGCTGGGGAGGGGCTATTCATCAGGGACTGTAGTGACAGGACAAGGGGTAACGGGTTAAAACTTAAACAGGGGAAGTTTAGATTGGATATAAGGAAGAAATTCTTTACTGAGAGGGTGGTGAGGCACTGCAATGGGTTGCCCAGGGAGGTTGTGAATGCTCCATCCCTGGCGGTGTTCAAGGCCAGGTTGGATGAGGCCTTGGGTGGCATGGGTTTAGTGTGATGTGTCCCTGCCCATGGCAGGAGGATTGGAACTAGATGATCTTAAGGTCCTTTCCAACCCTAATTATTCTATGATTCTATGATCTCTCATTTGTTCTCTATAGACGTGAGATAAAAATGGCTTGTTAGTCAGGAGATCATGCAAAATGGACAGGGAGTGTATGAACAGCTAGGGATTTCTAAGCAAACAACCAGAAAGCCCTAGCAAGCCTTGGAAACAGGGAAGTGAATTGGGAAACATGTGGAAGCATATTTGATAAGTGAGGAAATGAAACTAGAAAGGTGGTGAATACAAAAGTGGGTTTTTGCATAATGTCTTGGGGTTTTCATTCAGTATGGGGTGGGATTTTTTTTTTGTTATTTATTTGGAGGCTTAGAGCAACAGTGATCAATAGTAGGAACAAATTTGCCTACTACTGGGTGGGAATAAAAAGTGAACTAAATGTGAAAGGTATCAGTGGGTAATTATGATGCACAATGCTTTTGCACTTACCTCCCTTCTTCCAATCTACTTTGCTTTGGATAAGTGTGATACTCCAGTTCTACAGAACTAATTTTCCTCAGCTGCACATTAATAATACAGTCACACACTGGGGTTTTTTTTATTATTGAAAGTATTTTTCATTGCTTTCCTTTATTCTCCTTGGTTCTGCTCAATCCCTGTTTATTCCTCCTCTGTCTATTTTTCAGGTCTTTGAGATTTCTAATCTTGCAATTTCTATTTCTGTGTCTGCTCTGATCTTTGTGCTGTTAGCTGTGAGGTTTTAGTCTCCCAGTGTCAAGGACTTGATAGTAGAAAGTAAAGCAAAAAAATAACAAAAGACTCCATGATGAAAATAGCAAAGCTATAGAAATGAGAGAGAGGTGAAAAATGGGTTTATTTTTAATTTAAAGGCAAAATGGTTGTATTTTTTGTTGTTGGTTGTTTTTTTTTGCTATTGTTATGACTTTGTGGCAAAATGGAAGAAAATTTCACCTTTATAATTAAAAAAAGAAAAAAACCATCCAACTTAAAAGTGGAAAGCCTAAAACTAAATTTATATGTAGATCCTGAAATATAAAGTGTAATTTATCAATACATTATTACTACTCAAGAATTACTTTCATGTAGTTGTTACTTTGAAATGGTTTACACTAATATGCCACTTGAATGCAGTCATTAGAATGGTCACAGATGTAATGAAAGAAAATATTGAAAATCAGTGGGTTTTTTAATTTATTTGTGACCTGAAATCATTGAGTTATTTCTTACTATGCATATAGAAAGCATAAGACTTCGTATTTTGCACACTATCACAGAATACAGATTCTCAAATTCTCATTCTTCAGCTTCCGTATGAGGAGTTTCTGTAATTTGCTAAGCTTGCAGAATTTAAACTTTGCTCTCCAGTTATCCATAAGAAATGCAAATTGCTAATGCAAGTTCTGCTTCTATCCGGTAACTGTGCCCTAGTGAAAACAGTACTGCTGGTTTTACCTTCTGTTTTGCTGATGAATGGAACAGGCGCTCTGTTTAGACCTGGAGCAAAGAAATCTCTCTATCTTGAGTGAAAGACTGTTTCACCCAGTCACGAGTTTGTGCCATTTGTACGTCTGATGACAACATGGAACAGATGCACCCATTTCTAAACATGGTGATTATTTGGAATGTAGGAGATTGACCGTAATATGAAAACTAGTAATTTATCATTATTACATTTCTGTTTCTAAGCATAATTATCTTAATCTTGTTACAGAGCATTGAAATGAACTGTTAATTACACTATGTAAAACATCTGCCAATTAATTTTTCCTCATACTCTTTGAAAGTCAATAGTGTTTCAGTAATATTTAGCTTTTACAATTGTCATTCACTGGGTTTTTTTTCTGAATTCAGAACCAGCAAGTTAACTTTCATGTAAGCATAATGCTAGAAAAATAATAATTATAAGTAAGTATTTTCTAAGGAGTTTTTTCTACAGGTAAACAGAGATTCAAAGTTAGGATTCAGGATTTTATTGCATGATTGTTGCACTCAGCAGCATGGAAAAGCTTCAGTTTTCTATTCTCATTTGTTTTTCTGTCAAATTGCTATAAGTGAGCAGAATGTTATGAATTTTAGTGAGTGCAGGATTCGTAACAGTGACATAACAAGAGCTGTTGGTGTATTGGAACAATATCTAAATGTTTAGCAGCCCTGAAAGAAATTGAAACTGGGATTGCTTATTATTTTCGCCTGAACTCGAATATCTGATACTCCTGTTGTTATCTAAATTTCATTTTGATCACTGTATTTTCAGATCCAGTTTCTGGTTTTGCCATAGACTTTTCTGTGTGATTCTGAGTAAATTAGCTAGCTAAATGTTTTGTGCAAGAATTCATCACCTACAGGAATGGGATGATGCCACTGTGAACTAATGCATAATTATTTTTATACACTTTTACTTTGCAACTATTCATGTTATATGAGAGGTATACTAGCAAATTGCTAGAAAGATATCATTTATATCGATTAATAGATGGAAAATTCTTGGAGCTTAGTTTTGGGGAAAAAAGTGCTGTCAGTGTTGAGCTTTAAGACAGTAGTGTTCTCAGTGCATTTGTGTTTATTTCTTATTTTTGGTGAAAAGCTGCTTGTATTACTTCAAGCTGTGTAGTCACGGGGTACATATCCACAAAGCTTTTTCAAAAGCCATAAATTAAGTTCCCACCACTTTGTATTTAGCACTTACATAGAACTTCAGCTTTTACATCAGCTCTGTATCATTCAGTTGATGCAACTCCTCCTTCGCACAGAACCTTCATAGAATCATAGAATCAAAGAATAGTTAGGGTTGGAAAGGACCTTAAGATCATCAAGTTCCAGCCCCCGTTCCATGGGCAGGGACACCTCACACTAAACCATGCCACCCAAGGCCTCATCCAACCTGGCCTTGAACACCGCTAAGGATGGAGCATTCACAACCTCCCTGGGCAACCCGTTCCAGTGCCTCACCACTGGAGTACAGTTTAAAGCATCAATTTCCATTGCTGCAATAGGTAACCCAAATATCTAAAACTGAGCCCAGATCATGCATTGAGTAATATCAACCTACACCAACAGCAGTGCTGATATCATCAGATGCAGTATGATTTTATCAAGAGAGGAGAGGTTTGATGATTAAGCTGATGCTGCTATTTCCTCCATGGTGTTTAGGAATACTGCAAATAGCTGGTGCCAATTATTTTTATACCTTTTTGTGTTCCAGTGGTGTAAGGCACAAGGGAGATTACAGTGGTTTAAAAGCCTTTTGTTTTTAGTGCTATTTTGAGTGGTTTCAGATTATGTTTTTAATAAAGTTGTGACATCCAAACTAGATCGCTGGCCATATGAAAGAAGGAGTTAGTGAATGTGTGACATTCGGCAGGAAATTGTTTTGTTTACAGTCTTTTATCTTAGAAGGCACTCTAATATTGAATAACATGTTCTGGGACATTAATGAGTAGTGCCTAGTTAATAATTAATACAACAGTTGAGTGACTGTGTATATGAATGCTTTTTGAGTAGTCTGAATTTCCTGGAATGTTCAGTGATAATCCTCATAAACTTGTGTAACACTGTGTCTGGGACTGACCCTCAGGCTCATAGTTTTGACTCCATTGTCTGCAGTTTATTTGCCCATGCTGCAGTGTGGCAGACCCAAACTGGCTCCGTGCAGTACTGCATGGAAGCTTTAGCTGTTTCACAGACCTTGTGTTGATACCGCTTGCTGGCCAAGTGCTGGTTTCATGACAGGCAATATACATGTTTCTCCACTGAGGTTCTGTAACAGGGGTTGCCTCAGTGCCACCTCTGCAGGGTTGGTGTGCACATTAATATTCACCGTTATTACACTATTTCCTACGTACTGGCCTTCCATGATTTTGGATAATAATAGTTGACTTTGTGAGGCATTTACAGTTCAAATAGCAGATACAGGGTGTGAGACTGAAAGGGGCTGCCAGGTTCCTTTAGTAGGACATTTGCTATCACAGGCAATAGGTTCACACCAGGTTCTTTCAAACACTTGTGTGACTTTGTGTGAGTGGAAAGTTCACACTGTTGCTTGAAAGTCTTATTTAAACCTCTGAAAACTCATTGGTTCTGTGCAAAGCTTCTTTTACTGCACTATTGGCGTTAGACTCTTGGTGTTGATTCTTCCTTGTTATAAATCCAGGGAAAATAGTGAGATGAAGTGGTTCGCCATGGTTGCCTGAAAGTCTGCAGCAGAAGTAAGACACAGGTCAGTCCCAGTGCCCCATAGGGGCCCTACCTCATGCGGAATGTGTTTCTTACCATGGACTTCTACAAAGGCATTATTTCCCTTTCAGCCTTGTTTTTCTGTCTGGCTTTCCCAGACACTCTCTATCTGTTTCTTTAGTCTTTCAGGTCTTGTATATCCAGTACGCCAGCGAGAGAAGTAAAAAGATTTTTGTGGAGCTGTGTCAGTAGTGTGTTGGGCATTGAAGTTTTCCTTAAACAAGGGATAGTGCAGGGAGCTGTAGCTTTATAGGCTTCTTTGGCAGAGCAGACACCTGCTGTGTATCTAATCCCTTGGTTTTCACATCTCTACGATAAGCATCTTGTAAAGAAATGGGGTTAGCATTACAATTGCATATTTGTTTCAGAACATACAGTAGGAGCACAGAGTTTGAGTAGGAGCAACAGTTTGGAACAGGGTATGTTGGCCTGAATAAAGTACAGTCATTATGGTGACGGCAGCAAACTAGTCCCTGTGTAAAGTTCTGAGATGCATAACCAACAAAATATTCTTAGTGGTCTGATCAGTTGATTTGAAATGTAGAATCTCAACTTCTTAAAACAGATCAGAGTGCTAGCATTAGAGAGAATAATGTTAGCATAGACAAGCAATGGCCTTCTTATAAATAACAGCCATGTGGATGTACTTAAATATGGGCTTTTGCAAAGCTTTGATTTTCATACTAAATGAAAATCACATGATAGGATTTTTGTGCTTTGGAAAACATTTAATTTTTTCCTAAACCATTTTTTAATCCATCAAAAGCAGTAAACTGAAGACATTATTGAATGTGGAACATGCTTTTTGATATTAAATTAAATCTTTAAAATGGACATAACTGGAAATGTAACGGTCCCGTTTTGTGGTATTTTCATGAGCTAGCGTTTCTGCTTATAAATACATACCAAATTTAATCCACATATAAGATGCAAAAAGTATTTCCTTGATGGGATTAAGATTAAAGCAGACCACATTTCCCATAAAAATCTCAGAATTCAGATGTAGTTTTTGATATTTAGCAGCTGTTATTTGATTTGAATGAGTGGTCTTTGCCAGATGTGACATATTAACTTAGCTAATATGAATAATGAGTCTCAGTGTATACGTGCAAATAAGATTCATTATTATTTATCTAACATATGGGAGATATTAAAATATTTAACCTAGGAAGACTTAGGAAAAGAAAGCAAGCATAAGAATTTTAGTTGGTTAGTTGGCTTAAGCCCTATATCATTTTATAACTAGGTAAGTAGACACTTTAGGCCCTTATAACCTGTAATACAACATATGGTTGATTTAAACAACAACAACAAAAGAGATAAAAAGCCATGTTGTATTTGAGGAGTAAACTGGGTTGGAGTGTGCATGTCACTATTGGATCAATAGACAGGCTTTTCTTTGCTGGAGGTCCAGTTTTAAATCTGATTGAGCTGCTGTAGTTGTATTTATCTTTAATGCCTACCCATAGCAGGATGCATCAGCTCTCAGTTATTCTTCCTGAGTAGAGGCCTCAACTGAAGTTAGAGAGGCCACCTACATTTGTCTGTTTTCCTTACCTCCAGCAATAATACATCTACGTTTTTATAAGTACTAAATGTCACCCCCTACAAGACAGTTGTTGACCAAGGAAGCTGTTTTGGTTCCTTAAAGCTGTTTGATTTATGTGTTTGACATTTGTGTATGTGATGGCATATGATGAAAGTGAGTCATCATCTTTTTGTGTATCTCAATTTCGAAGGTGATCTGCTATGACAGCAATGCAACCCACCTAACTTGAAGGACAAAGCAGCTTGAGTCATCTCTGACGTCAAGAGTGTCTTTGTGCAGTAGCTAAGTGAAATCTCCTCTTGCGCATATCATGTGTGTTTTAAAATAAGATTACTATTTTGTCATAATAATACCAAGACAAATTTTATTGGCTTCCCAATATATAGGAGTTATGATTTTTTAGTATCATGGGTACCTGGTGAGAAAGAAGAAAACAGTGAATGCTGTGTTAAAATCTTCTAAAGAATGAAAGCATCATGGAAAAGGCTGTGATGTTAGGTTGGAATTCCCCATTACTGGAACCAAATGACTAAAGAAATTTTGCAGTTTCCAGCCCTTTTGCTTTTACAGCCATGCTTCCTAGAGCTGGTGAGCTCTTAAGTCCCTCGGACTTCAAGCTCATCTTTCAAGAACTTGAGATTTTAGATGTGGGGAAATTCAAAAGAGAGGACACATTGTGAGGCAAAAGGTTGATAGGTTAGCAAAATAATAAACAATGGCTAACATGCTTAGGGCTGTGATGTTAAAAGGCTGGACACAACAGGATTTGGGTCAGGTAAAGTCAATAGTGTAGATGGGGTCATTGGAGACAGGGTTTGTTCTATTGCCATATGATTTGTCACGTGATTTTCACTGTGTTCTGTAGGAGGGTGTGTTTGTATATGTGCAGACATATACGTGTGCAAAAGAGGTCTATAAATGTTTTCATGTAGATGTTTTCATATACATAGCTTAGAAGTATAGGTTAACCTTTAAAAAGAGGGGTTACAGAGCTTTATCAATTGTTCCTGTGAAAGGAAGCAGAAGTGCATTGGACTTTTGCTGAAAGTCCCGTGGTTAACTTTTTTTTTTTTTTCTCTATACATAATCACAAAGTAACTTGTAGACAAGTTTCAGTGGCTTAATAGCTTCTGAGAAGACAGCATGTCTAAGCTTGCAAAAGAATGAACTTCACTTGAGAGAATGCAGCTGGATTTGTAGCTGCAGCAAGCCACTTGGGAAACTTGTCCCAGCTTGATTGAAAATTGCTTCCTCCATGAGGTGGGCGGAGATTTTTCTTTGCTGTTAGGTTTCTTTCTTCACCCATCTCAGGCTGCTTACTCACCAGCTGAAGCCTGATGAGATTTTATAAAGGGAAGAAGTACCAAGCAAGAAATTTCTTCATACTATTTAAAGCATAGAAGGATAAGGAAGAGATGCTGTTATTAATATGATGAGATAAATTTCTTTCACTCTCAGCGTCAGGGGCGATTTTAACATTGTTTATAAAATTAAATTAGGTTTTATGGCTTTATCCGAAACCAATGTTATGTAGAAGAGAAAAATAATTTCCCCTCTGTTTATCTTATGACTTTTAAAAATCTGTTTATATATTGAAGCATTGCCATAAGTTTCCTCTAGTCAGGAAGTTTATCTTTAAATTTACAATATATTTATGTTGTACTTAAAAGTGAAAAATTTATCTCAAATTTCACTTAGCATAAATTGATGCTAAGTATGAATTTGAAGCAAAAAAAAGTCACCTACATAATTTATCACCAATTGAATTTTTATTACAAATTACATACTTGGGCAGCTTCATTCATCCAGCCGAAATCATTTCAGATGACCTTTTCCTCAGCAGACTCTGTCTGAACAGAATATTGTTCTGCTGTTAATTGTTTTGGACACAGTGTATGAAAAATCTTAAGGGAGTTGAATTTTGTTGTTCAGGGCTCATCATACATAATTTTACTTGCATGTTTACTGCTGGCCTGTCAAAGTATATGAAGGAATAAATTTCTCCCACAGATCAACTAATCATGAAAACAGTGCTGAGGTGTTTGATTGACATAGTGAAGCTGTTAATTTAGAGTGTATCAAGATCAAATGGAAGTTATTGCAATTAGGATGTGATTGTGTTCTCAGTTGAAATTTTTAAATGCTGCATTCTAGATTTTCGTGCATTTTTATGCTCTCAAGGATACATTGGGGAATTTCTATGATTTGTTACATTTAGACATTTAGTGTTCAACATAATTTTAGTGCAAATTTTTCCTTTTCGTAATAGCTGATATTTAATTATTTGGGGAGAGTCACTGTACATGTAACACTTCTCTACTGTAAAGGGCTTTGGGGAACAAAGGATTCAGCAAGACTGTGGTTTTATTGGGGTTTTATTTGTTTGGTTGGTTTAGTTTTTACAACTTTGGTTCAAAATATGATGGTATCAGGCTAAAATCTTCCTGCTTATTTCTCTGAGAATGGCTCCTTTACGACATGCTTAGAGGTTCCTGATCGCTATATAGTTCTGTTGCAAGGTTTGTATGTATGAAGTTGTATTCAGTATATCATATAAAGCAAGACCTTCTTTGGTACCATGGTGTGGCACAAATTTTAGAGTTGGTGCTTTCATATCCATAGCCATTGAATCTTAATCGTTCAGTTATACTCAAAAGCTACATTTTTCTCCTATTCTTATAAAAAAATGTGGGATATTAAAAGTAAGTGTTCGTTCTCTCTCTTTCTCTTTTAAAAATCTACATGTAAGCATATGGTACTGAGAAATGACACAAATACTAGATAAAGATCAAAAGGCTTCTCATGTACCTAAAATTGCAGACACAGGTATGATGGTGAAACAATTTGGTTTAGTTAAAAGAAGCTGTGGATACCAAATGAAGTCCCTAAAGCAATTTTGCCTTAGCACAGAAATGGTAATTTTTTTCGAGTGAGTTGAGCATTTTTCTCATGGCTTCAGTTCGTCTATTCCAGTGCTGAGGCTGTTGTTTCTCATTTTTTCATGACCATGGTCTACTCACTCTTGTACAGTTGCAAAGGGTTATTTTGCTCCAGGTTTAGGCCTTAAGTTTCACCAGTGCTGAGGCTGTTGTTTCTCATTTTTTCATGACCATGGTCTACTCACTCTTGTACAGTTGCAAAGGGTTATTTTGCTCCAGGTTTAGGCCTTAAGTTTCACCTGCACACTCAGGTGTCTGTAGCTTGATTTTAGCTAATTTCCTTATTCAAGACTGTAGAAAACAAGAGAGCAGAAGCCTTACATTAGGAATAGTGTTGAGCTGATAATGCAGCTCTTTGGTCTCTCTGAAGAGCAGCAGTGTAGAGGCCGTTAACCAAGTCCTTAGGGATGCTTACAGAGACACTCTGTCCAATTGACCCTTTGGCATATAGAAGTACACCCAACGGGGACATGATGTGCAGGAAGCAGTTTGGTTCTCTGCCCTGGAAGGGAGATTGCTATGGCTGAACTACCAGCAGGGTTTTTATGAAGATTAGAAAATATTGGTGGTAGGTAGTGTTGGTTGATTATAAATTTATGGTAAGACTAGTAAATTAAAATCTAATCTTACGTGCTTCCTTGGATTACCCATACATCCTACCTTGACTATATTTCCCTTTTGGCTAACAAGCTTTTATTCCTACTAAAATTTGTTAAGGAATATGAAAGTGATCAGTATTACAGAAACAAAAAGATAACATACATCTGTATTGGACTGGTTTATTCCGCAGCCATCTGATGAAAGATGTATTCAAATGTATGCTGTAACTAGTGCCTCTGTGACCCAAGCAGGAAAATTAGGGTTGCAATTTTCCCCAAATTTGAGAATTATTTTTTAGATCCAGTATTTTTCTCACAGAGTGCATCTTTCCTTTCCTGAAAGCTAGCACAGACAATGCTGTTTTGCATAGCTAAGAGATGTATTTGGATAATGGGATTCGTAAGTGAGCCAGCCAAGCTATAGCACTTAGATAGGGGGTTTTATTATTATTTATTATTTTAAGTTGATGAAGCATTATGCTTTGTTAAAAGGTGGTTAGAGATGAGCAAATAGTGTATAGTGCAAGGGAAGGGGCTGATGAACACATTAAGGTTCATGCTTTTAACCAAGTGGGAAAAGATGAAGCTCTTGTTTTTCTTCTCTCAGCTGTTCCAGTTCTCTCAGCATCTGACTGCCTTCCCATGTGACATTTTCACATTGCATTTCTAGGTCAATGATGATACAACTAGCATGCTTGTGCCCAAACTGATCATCTCGGTCTGCTGTACTCCACATGGCTTTCACAACCATCTTTGTCATAGTCTGTGTTTGGATATTAGAAGAACTTTGCATTTCCTCAGGTCTTCAGAAATAAGGACAGCTCAACAGGCGCACATTAACTTCTCATATGTCTTGTCCTGCTCAAAGTATCTGGGAGTAGGAGAAAAATAGGAGCGAGCTGTGCAAGTAGATGAGAATGACATGGGAAATGTTGGTATAAAATCAGTGTCAGTAAGGGAGGTGACATATTTGCTAGGATTATGAAAAAATTGGCCAGATTAATTCTTCCAGAGAACTGTCAACTGTTGCACATTAGTGTGCACCTTCTGCTGGACATTCTCTTATACTCTTTCTCCTTCATATGGGTGAGAAAGAAAGAGCATAGTTTCCTTCTGCAGCACATAAGTATCTTTCTGGAGGCCAGACCCTGAGCCCACTGCAGAGAACTGCCTTTCAGAGCATGCCTTTTCTCTTTGATTGAGGAAAGTTATAACCAAAAGTTATTATAACCACTTTGTTATAACGGAAACATAGAGACAAGTGGTTAGTGTCTACTTCAAGGGACAAGGCTGATGAACAGCCCATTCGTCCTTTTGGGAGCAGCCTCTGTGCATGAGCCCTGCTCTCGGGGCCTGACCATTTTCTTTTCTGGGTGCTGTGCCCATGCCTGCTGCCCCCAAAAGTGCCACTGCTTTGTGGTGACACCATAAGGCTCCTGATCCTGGACCACTGCCGCTGTGAGCTTGGCAGATGGTGAAATAAGAGGGTGATCACCTTGCATGGCTCTTGTGTGCATGAAAGGGTGTTTCTGAGTAGCTACTTGCTAGGGATTCTGGCAGGCCTGGACTGTAATTCCAGGTGTTCAAAACCCACGATTGTTCCAACCAGGCTAAAGCTGGGTGTGGAGGACAGTGAAGAACCAAAGATGTGGGTAAGGTGACAAAGGTGAAGGGCAGAGCCAGGAAGGACAAGAAAATTGGCAGAGCTGAATCTGATGCTAAGCCTGGCAGCAGCAGAGAGATGTGCTGTTGCAGATCTCAGATGTGTAATTTTCTGTGTTTCCTAACACAGCTAGTCTTAAATGAAATGAGATGAATGAGTAATTTTTGAATTTAATTTTCTTGCACAGTTTCTGCCAATGACTGCAAAGCTACCATAGATGATGATGGTATTTTAAAAATTCTGTAGGTTTGCAAATAAGAAAATAATTCTGATACAGCTCTCTTTTGGCTTATGAAATAGCAGTTTCTGTGTGAGTTGGTATTAAAAGCACATTCAGTAATGACATACGATTAAATTATTTTACTAGACAGAGAAGCACTTAGACACAAATGTAAGGTATGTCTGAATCTATGCATCAGCTGGAGGTGATTGAAAATACACTATCTGTACATGTTTCTTCAAGTAATTACTGTGGAAAATATTGTGGCATTGTAGTTAAAAGTGGGGGGAGGTGGTGGTGGGGGTTAATGCTAATAGCTGTAGAGGGAAGAGAATTCCCAAAGAGAAATGCTGTTCTATAATCCCATGCTAATCTTCCTGACAGAAAGCAGAAGAAGAGGAGCTTGTCCTCACACCTGATGGCACCAGGGAATTCCTGACATTTGAAGTTCCACTGAATGACTCTGGATCAGCTGGGCTTGGTGTGAGTGTCAAAGGTAACCGGTCAAAGGAAAACCATGCCGATTTAGGAATCTTCGTCAAGTCCATTATTAACGGTGGAGCAGCATCCAAGGTAAGAGGGAACATCTGCGTACTTTGGTCTTCCTCAGTTTTCCATAATAAGGCTGTTTTGAAAATAACCACAGATTTAAGAGGAGTGGGGTTGCTCTATAACTGGCTTTTTCCAATTACACCATCAGAGGTGACATTTAGATTTTTACTTGGATTCACATGATTGCGGGTCCCAGGATTTAAACAGCTCTTACAGATTCTCAGGAAGGATACGAGCTGTCTCTGGTACAGTTCAATTAGTATGCTATTTGTGCAAACAGGTTATGATAATAGCTTGCAGTACAAATCTATAACTGGAATAGACATTTCCTACAGAGGCTGCAATGGAAGCTATTATACCAGTGTTCATTTGGCCATGAACTATTAGAACTAAGCATAGTTGATTATTTTGCTTTTGTTTTTTCCCTCTCTCCAGCAGACTAAACTACTTTTGTCTGTGTTTTATGTAACTAGCTATAATCTTTTCTTTTCCAGGATGGCAGGCTTCGAGTGAATGATCAACTAATAGCAGTAAATGGAGAATCACTATTGGGCAAAACAAATCAAGATGCCATGGAAACCTTAAGGAGGTCCATGTCCACTGAAGGAAACAAACGGGGAATGATTCAGCTTATTGTGGCAAGGCGAATAAGTAAATGCAATGAGGTAATGCGCTTTTGATATCGGGACTGGATATTTTCACTTCTAAGATTTTGTGTTATAGGATATGTCATGTTTCTTCTGAGACCTGAAAAGTAATATTTAAGAAGCTAAAGAAAGAGAGAATTGCAAAATGATCTGAGTTTCAATGTTAGACATGCTAACCTTATTACTGATCAATAAAGTTTTTCTTTTGAATATTTTCATCAATGAATGACAGGAAACACTGAATAAAACTATATTGATTTTGTAACTGGATCCCACTGTTTACGTAATTTTTGTTCGTTGGATTTTTTTCATGTAGGTCTATTGAATCTTTCATTTATAGACTTAGTGTTAACTGACTTCTTCTTTGTCACTTTCAGTTTGTTTAATTAAGAGTGTAGAGTATTATATTTTATCTAAACAATTAAAAGTTCCATGTAAAGATTCTACAAAACTTGATTCAAATAGTTCTGTTATTTCTGATTTTAAATTTGTTGCGTCTTGGCCTTTGTTGCAGGGAAGTATGAAATACTGAATTCAGGCTGAAGTGGTGATTCTTTGTCTGCTATTTTTGCAGCTTCTGTCTCTTCCACTGCAATGTTAATGTGTTGTTGTTTTGAAGTATATTCATGATTTCTAGTAGTTTATCTTCTAGATTAATGGAAATAATGCTGGATGATAGGAATATGTAGACATATGATGCCGAAAAGGACTGCAGATGTTGTGGAAGACCGAATTAGACTTCAAAATGATTTTGACAAATTAGACAAATGCATTGAGTTAAATAGGCTGCAGTTGAATGGTGGGTCAGAGAAGCATCTGTTCTTAGGACATCTAAGTCATTCTTTCATTCTTGTTAACAATGGTAAGGTCTTATCAGGAATGTTATTTCTTGATGATCATGCTTCAAAAATTATGTGCACAAATTGTTTTAGTACTGGAGATCCTGCCTGGGGGAAATGAGATGGTTTATTTTTTAATGCATAAAATCAATCTTTAAAAAATTCCAGTCCATAGTGTATTATATAATCATGTTTGAAAAAGACACTAGCCTCTCTGAGAGTATTAAGCTTCTCTTGATTAACTGCTTATACGCAGCTTTAATGTACATGCATACCTTTATATATGCACACTGCTAGAAAGCCAGCATGGGTGTACATAGCTTCTCACTTGCTGTTGAAGGAATTCTGATCTTTTTCTATTTGGTGGTGTCCTACCCCCTCATTCTGAATTTGGACTCCAGACCATCCTTTGATCCTAATTCCTACCCATTTTCAGATGCATTTTATGTTACCACATAAAAAGGGTGAAATATTTTAGATTATTTCTGTGTTTACTAGAATTGTTTTTTCAAAAAGTATGTAGATTTTCACTGTTAGTGAAATTCTTCTAGATCATATGTATCAAGGCAGTTTTTGTAAACATGATGCAGGAAATCCAGCAATGGTGAACCAAAGGCATCACTCCTCAAAACCAGTAGAATTTTTAATAGTTTGGTACCCTACATCTGCTTGACATTTAGTATGATTTATTCTGTAGAGATCAGGTGCCAAAACTGGAACAACTCCGTCTACAGTATATGCACTCCAAGATGGAGGAGCTGATGTTAGAACCATATTTAGATAGACTGAAATGGATCTGTACAGTGGCAAGATAGGGAGATCTGTCTGTCTGGGCTTACATTACATTTTTTGTGCATTTTCCCAACTCCTTAGCAAGCTGGTGAGATGAGCCATAGTGATTCAGGAAAGTGGTGATATGGTGTAGTGATCATTACAAAATAGTCTGAGAGACTGAAAGTCTGCAATGCCCAGACTTCAGTGAAATAAAAAGCAAAGAATATTTTTTGTCTTGGTATTTTGCATTGTTCAAGAGTTGGACAGATTTAAGCTATAGACATTATTAATTTGATATAATACTGAGAAACTATGATAATATTATTTATGTATCTTGCATGAAAGCCGTATATGTGAGTATGGTATGCATCTTAGCCTATAAATAATGGACATGTGGATTGAGACCCAGCTGAGATAATCATTGTGCAACTGAGCCTTGCATTTACTTCACATGGAACACCAAATATTGGCCATGTCTACAAGCCTTAGCTATATTATGTTTAATTCAGCAACGTAGATTACTTAGACACATTGGTACACAAGTTGCCCCTTTAGAATATTCTTTTAACTGCCACCAGCAAAGATTTTTAGTATTAGAACAAAAAGTAAATGGCGTCTGACTGGTGGTAAACTCACAAGCTTGCACATTAGAAGTAAAAGCATCAGAAGGGCAGACCCAATCTTGATAAATCACACATTTTACCAGCACATAATCACAGAATCCTTTAGGCTGGAAAAGACCTTTAAGATCATCAAGTCCAACCATTAACCTTACACTGCCAAGTCCACCACTAAACCATGCCCCTAAGCACCACATCTACACATCTTTTAAATACCTTCAGGGATGGTGATTCCACCACTGCCCTGAGTAGCCTGTTCCAATGCTTGACGGGCCATTCAGTGATTTTTTTTTCCCTAATATCGATCTAAACCTCCCCTGGCACAACATTTGCTTGTTACTTGGGAGAGGAGACCAACCACCCACCTCGCTGCAAACTCTTTTGAGGGAGTTGTAAAGAGCCTCTTTTTCTCCAGATTAAACAACCCCAGTCCCTCAGAAATGGGGTTTTAGTGGTTTTTATTAAAGACAAAAATAAATGTTTACCTTTTGAGAAAGTATTTCCCTGGTGTTTTCTATGTTCCTCTTTCTCTTTTGGTTCTCCAAAGGAGTCATCATAAAATAACAATAGCAACAAAAAGTTTCTCTTCAGCTGATTTATTTCCTGTGTGGAGTCAGCATTGTATGTGCCCACTTTATGGACAAAAATACAGCTTACACTCTTGTTAGTCTTGCAGAGCCACAGTTAAGTGGAACAAGCTTGATTATATTCCCTTTTGTGCATTGCACATTGCAGTGTTCATTCTGCTCCATCCCAGCAGTGTGGCCATCTTGCACCATGGAGTGAGATCAGGACTCTGGGCCCTGGGATTCCTCACTGTGCCATGGAGCAGCCTCAAGTGTTTCAGGAGGGGAATCCATGCAAAGGATGATAATGCCAATGCAAAACAGATTGCTCGATGTATGATAAAAACATGTACTATCTGGCTGTTAGAAAAACAACAGCAAAATGACCCAACCTTTTTTTTGTCTCCTGGCTTCAAGAGTCCACTAATTGTTTTGCATTTGCAAAATCAAACCGAGTTCTTTTGAGATAGACAGGCAATGGAGTCTGCTTCTTTTCTTCAGTAACACTGAGTTTGATTTGGATTTTAAGAAAGTCGTATGAATACAGTTCCTTCATTTTTAAGATCCATTTTCATAATCAGCCCTAAGAATTGCAGGGGGGTGAACTCATTTGACAGCATCATTCTGCAGAGTGCCATTCCAGAAAAGAGGGATCGCTCAACCCCTGCTTTCTTGGGTTTAAAGAGGCAGGAACAGTTGCCTCCCGTTTGCTGCAGAGGAGCTTTCACTTTGTCAGAAAGCTTTCTTAGGCTTCAGAAGGCAAAAGTCATACTTAACTTGAACATGAAACTGTTTCAGAGCTTTGTGAAATGACCTCTGATACTCCTTTTTTATGCCAGCATTAATCTTATACAGCTTCAGCAGTTTTCATGTTGTATAGAGTAAGCCTCCAAGGCAATTATAGTAACAATAAAAATGTACATAAACATCTTAAAAGTATTATCTTGTCTTCAGAGAGGTACTGAGGAGATCATCATTAGTGCTTATGTAACTGTAATGTCAAAAAAGACCACAGGCTTCCCAGAAGGTAAAAAGTATTTTTATGCTGTTGAGGTTTTACTGAACTGAAGAGTTTCCTGTAGAAAGAATTTTCATTGACTTGCCAAGAGACAGAGTATAATCAGTCCAGGTTTTTCAAGTGAATTATCTTGTAGTAAATATTGATACAAGCATGGGGTGAGTGGCAGTTATGAATGAACTCCAAGCCAAAACTGTGTATCTGTTTGCATTACATCTATACAATAGTGCAATAATATAGTTCATTCTGTAAGCAGCACTACTACAAACCTTGCAAAGACTTGTTTAATATCTCAGCCATACCAGAGAGCGAATAGATACTGTTAGTGTTAGAAAATTCACTTTGTGATTTGGATATATCTAAGGTACCCTCTACTCCCTTTCAAAAAAATGTTAAATACGCTGTTCTAATCTATGTTTTCAACTTTCAGCCTTTCCCAACTCATCAAATTTCCTATATAAGCATAGAGAGGGACTTTAAGGTACGTTTCCAAAGTTGTGCAGACAGTGGCAAAAGTGGGGAAATGACAATAGTATTGACTTGATATTCATACACAGCCAGTATTTAACACCTCAGTTTTCAGAAGATGTAGCCATCAGCTTTTTAGATCTTTAATTCAGGGTTGGCATTTTTCTTTAAATTCTTTTCTTTAAATTAAGGAGAAACACTGGCACTCCTTGCACCGTGGTCTGTTAATTAGTGATATTATTATGATTAGGCTGTATGGGCAAACAGCTGCTGGCTGTATTGCCATAACGCATAAACAGCGCTTAGGCACGACTGTGAGGCAAATCCGTGCAGCTGGCGGCACTATGTGCTGATTCAAGAAAATAAAGGTAATTGTTACTTTTGGAATTCTGCTCTTTTCAGTCGTGCAACCTGGACAGCTTAGAGGCACAGATTGCTCATCTGCACGCTGTTCATGTCATATGCAGGCAGCACTTGTCTGTCATTAAGAAAGCATCACCATTTTCCTTCAAAATGAGAGGTTTCAAGGGTTTTTCTTGTCTATCTCCCTTTTTGGACAGAATTAATGTCTTGTCAAACCTGCCTGAAATGAAGATTTGTAAATGTTTTGCAGATTCCCAAATTTCTTTCTGCATGCCTGTTCATCTTTGCTCCAGTTGTTGAGTTGAAAATGGAACAAACCAGGAATCAGAGAAAGTCATGAATCCAGACCATATAAGGACTTCATCAAGTGTGTAAATAAATTGACTGGTAGACAGATCAGTAAGAGAGACTGCAGATGGGTGGAAGTATAAAACATTCAGCATCGTTTTTTCCATACATGCATTACTTAGTTACCTACTTTGAAATTAATGAAAAGTTTGATTTTTTTTTTTTCTTTTCTCACTAGATTAGTTTTGTGGTGCCTTCTAGAGTTCATTTAACGATCAAAAAGGCTTTAGCATCTTCTCCAAACCCAGTGATTTCATTCTTCACTCCCTTCTCCAAGTCATTGATAAAGCTGCTCATCAGCCTAAGATGTTCCCAGCTCTCATCCTGGGGAACCTACAAGTGGTTGTTCTCCATCCTAAAGATTGATTTTTGTGTCCAATCCTTTAGCCAAGACTTCGACCCAGAAATTGAAAACTTAGTCCAGTCCCATGAAAACTTACTTTCTTTAATGCCTTTGAAGCCTTGTTAGAGGCATTTTGTAAATGCAAGTACGTCATGTCAGTTTCATTGCCTGAGAGCTCAGAAAGCTCAGTGGCACCTTTGTGCGCACCAGCATCCCGGTGAGGCAGGATTAAATTCTTCCCTCTTCCTCTCAATTTCTGGGGCCATTGGTATTATTATTTCTTTATAGTGGCACATTTTACTTGAACTTCTAATACAGGACTTGTTAATGGTTGTCTTTTATGCCTCTTGTGGTATTTTTGCTTCATGATTTTTGGTGTCCTTAGGTAAACTTCTAATAGTAAACATCCCAAGATATTTAAAAAGTTAGTTGTTGGGAAAGTATGTACATGGTTTTCTATTTTGTAGTGGTTTGTGTCTTCTGTTTTGCCCTTTAACCTGTCCCCTCTTATTTTGACTTACTTTTTGCTCTTTTATCTGTTTTCTATCCTTGGTATCAACTTACAAAGCTCCATCTTGATGCAGGTTCCTCCCCATAGCCTGTAACCTATCATCTAACTGCAATTTGCAAAGCTATGTGGGTTCCCTCCTACCATACTGAAAGCATCTTTTGTCTTCTGCTCGTCTTTTGACATTTTCAGAAAAATGCTGTATTTCTTAGAAACATTGTACTAGTTTTACATTTATTAGTGCATGGTTGTTCATGTAAGTCAAACCTGACCCTTTTACTGGCTGTTCACCTGCATTTTTACATCTTGCAAAGTCTGACCCTACAACAGGATCCCAACTTCGGTGGCAATAAAGAAAAATCGTATTTAGCATTGGTAGTAGTATTATAGAAGTATCTCTACTGAAAACAGGAAGCTGACGCATTTTGGCCATTTTGGCCACGGTGCACAGAAAAGAAAGGAAAAAGCCTGGAGAATCATTCTGTGTGACAGAAAGAGCTTTGGCACCCTGGATGCAGTGTAATATATAACAAATTTGTATGCTGGCTGCTTTAAAATCCATAATGCTTGCATGCCAGTGTTTGGATAATTTACTTTCTGAAAGAAGAATGGTGTCTGATTATTGTTTTGTTTGTTTTGTTGGGGTTTTTTTTTTGGGGGGTGGGGTGGGGTTTTTTTTAAAGGTTGTTTATGCTTTGAATATTTTGGCAATGTTCTTTTCTTAAACTTTTTTCCTATTTATGTGCATAACTTCAAATAGGATGGATGGTGGTGTTTAAGTAAAAAGGACCACATAAGTTGTCCTTTTATCATCTAGATAAGCAGCAGCTGGGCTAGCTAAGTACACACAGTGCTTTAGCAAACAGCTGGTTCTTATCTGAATGACAAAGGGCCAGGGTAGAGACCTTTTTGATTGGGGAAAAAAATAAATTTGTTTCTATTTCTATTTTAAGAGAATGGGGAGAAATGGAGCTATGGGCAATCTGTAGGATGTGAGGCTTTATTGCATTTTTATGAATATGATCATTTATTACAGATCAGCGCTAGCACCTAGAGAGGGAAGTCTTTCTTTTTAGCCTGGAGAGGAGAAGCCTCAGAGGGATCTTACCAGTGTCTATAAATACCTGATGGGGGAGAATAAGAAGACTGATCCAGACTCTTCTCAGGGCTGCCCAATGCCAGGAGAAGCAACCAGCACAAACTGAAATGCAAGAAATTTCTTTAAATGTAATAAGAAAACTTTTGAAAGTGTGATCAACCACTTGCAACACGTTGCCCAGAGAGGTTGTGGTGTCTCTGTCCTTGGAGGTGTTCAAAATCCAACTGGACAAGACACAACCTGCTCTTGCTGACCTTGTTTTGAGCAAGAGGTTGAACTAGATAATCTCCAGTGGTTCCATCCAACCTCAGCCAGCCCATGACTCCAAATTGCCACACCAAGAAGTGATACTGGTAGAGGCAGCTATTGATAGGAAGTATAGGAGCCAGTTGCTTCCTAGCTTGCTTTCCTTGCCAGGCCTTTAATAAAGGTTAGGAATTTGTACATCTTTGTGTTACTGTTTATCAGTTAATCAAATTAAATTATACCTGATAGCATTGATATTGGCTAAGGGAAGAACTGGAATGTGTAATTCAAGCTCTTTATTAGAAACACATTGGGAAGAAGTCTTTATTTGAACTGCAGCCTTGCTTTGGACTGTCGATCTCTTTGTCTTGCTCACAGCATGGTTTCCAAATTCAATGTATTTTTCTTACACAAATTTTCTGTTAACAATATAAGGAAAAGACTTTTTATTTTTCCCCCTTGTGAAAGTCATTTGTGTAATTCCTGTCTAATTTTTGGTATTTTATAAAAGGCATTGTATCTTTTGTAAAATATTTGTGTAGTTGGCTGTCGATGCCTTTGTTTAAATCCAGCTTTTGAGATGCTAATTAGAAGTGGAAAAAGTTTTCCCCATGAAAATTATAAAATATGTGATTCACTTTACAAAACATGGCCATCTAAACAGAGCTCTCCTGCTGTTTCTCTTATTTACCCTGTACTTTACTGCATTACCAGGAGTGAATTTCTATGTATTTCTCTGATGCAGAGCTTTCTTCTTGTCAGTGTCTTTCTGAAAATCTCTTGAGACGTTTCTACAAATGAGTTTGAATGTTGATGGGTTGTCACATGAAGGAGGACTGTGTGATATGGCTCACTAAAAGCTGGACACTTGTTACATAAAGTCATCAATATAGCACTGGGAGAATAAATCCCAAAGCACTTTGGTATTTTCACACCTTATTTAAAGTCAGTGAAATAAAGGTTAGTTCATCATTTAATGCCTTTATCATGCAAGTTTAAGTCCTCAAGTAGTCTAATGTTGCTGAGCTTTTTTTTTCTTAGTCTTTAAGAATTTAATTTATATTCTTTTTGAATTTGCCTTAGATTCCTCTATAAGAGAGGCTACAAATATTGTTTAATTTACTTTTTGGTGAATCTGTCATTTGTAATCTGCAATTTAAAAAACTAATAAAACAAATCCTCATTTCACAATTTAAACCTTATTGAGTCTAATTCACTTGCACTGCAAGTTTATTATTCTCCTGCAGCTTGACGTGCCTCCAGTTGTAATTGTGTTGACCCTCCGATGTAGTAAATCTCCCCAGTGCTTATCAAACTGGGAGAGATAAGTCTACAATTTGGAACTTCATTAAATATCTCATTTATATTAATCAGATGATGGCTTTGAACAGAAATAATAATTTTTACAGGCTCTGTGACCTCCTAGTCATGGTCTCCTTGACTTTGCAACGCAGTGTTTCGCAAACCTCCACCCCTCCGTGTACCAGGCGTTGGGCCAGGACCCCAGTGTCAGAAGTCATCAGACCATTGGGCTGACTTCAAAGCCTCTGCTGTGGAGACTGTAGCTGAGTGCTTTGTAGCCCTTGAAACGGATTTTTTTAAAATCTTTCATAGCATGTATTTTTAGTCATCTGGCGGTTATGGGTGGAGGGATTAATAATGGGCAGCTGTTTCAAGAACTAAAAACAACCAACAAACACTCCGCTTGTTATTGTAATTCCTGAAACTATGAACTGCTACTCTCATGCTCATTTAGAGACCAGTCCTTGGAATAAGCGTGGCTTCAAAAAGTTTGGAGCATGCTCAGTATCTTGCAATATCTGGTACCTGCTGCATTTCAGTACATTTAAATATATGCTGTGGGATTTGTGTAAGGACATTGTTCTTGAGATTTAACTATGCACTTCAATATGAAGAGGCTTGTTGGTGAGAACAGCTAACACTTTGATGTGTGAGATTGTATGATTACTCTGCAAAGCACATCTATTTTTTAATATTTGTTTATTTATTTTAATAGGGCTAGATACAGTTCCCTCTGCTTAAGTGATTTCGTTTAAAGATTTCAGTAAAACTCCTTTGGTAACATTACCAAATAGCCAGCAGAGTGCTAGAGCTCAGGTGAACCAAGAGCTGTAGGGGCAGGAGAGCTGGATGGCATGAGGGCTGGGTGATGTCGTGGGGAGTCTTGTATCTGCAGTGAGGGACTGGGTGCTGACAAATTGGAAATCCAGGCTGACCAGTGAGTGCATGGGCTCTCATTCCCTCCTCTCACAGAGGCTGTGTTGACAGCAGCAGCAGTGCTGCCCACAGCTAATGTGGTGGCTAAACTCAGCTAGATGGTATCAAATTGCTTGCTTTCTTTGCCTCATACGGATGCTGCTTTCCACTGAGCTCTGATTCTCTGGGACTCACTAAGGAAAACTCAACGTTTTCCTCTCTTTTTAAAAAAAAATCTGAGAAGCATACACAGGAAAACAAGGGATGACCAGCTTCTGCAAAAAAGGCTGAGCTGGGACATCACTCTGGAGAGGCTTCTGTTGAATAGCAACTTTGGTGGGGCAGCAGAATACATGAAGTCTTCTTCCCTGTGCATGTGGCCAAGCAGCCTATATGTCCATCACTTCTTCCACCACCTTCTTCGTCTGTGTTGTGATGCCCCAGGGACATCTGGCTGGAGATATGGTGGGCAGGGACATGGCAGTTCCAGGGGTTGAGGTCTGAAAGGGTAGAGGGATCGTGTCAGTTCTGGTTTTTGTGGCTCTGCCTGGATGCTGCAGGAGTGCCAGGGATCAGGGAAGCTCCTGAACTGAATGAAGCACACAAGGTCTATGTATCCTGCAGCCAGGAAAGGCAGAGCAGAGAACTCATCATAAGTAAGAAAAAATGAAATAAAATACTCTATGAAGTCTGACTTCCTTTCTTTTTCTTCTTTTTTCTTTCCCTCCAAAGTGAGTGTTTGCGTATTGATTACTAATATGTGTGGTGGAGTTTCCTGGGGATTTCTATGATGATTATATTTGAAAGCAAATTGCACTGCTTCAAAAACCACCAGCAGCCCACTTCCAAATGGAGTTCCTGCTCCGTGCTTCTGACAAAGGCCTTGTTCTGACAGGCTGTCACTGTGGGAAAGATGACCCAGCTGTCTGCCCAATAGTATTGAAAAAAGCCAAAACTGTCTGTTTAAGAAATAATTCAACAAAGAGACACCAAAATGCAATTATTTTTTTTCACCAATTTTCTGCTGAAGATTCTGGGATTTGACAGGGCACCATAGGAGGTGCAGAGTAAAGTGGCTTAGAAAGTTGGTCATTAAGCAGAGCTGTCATTACAAATCATATTTTTCCAGGGTGAGAAGTTCTAGCTCATTCAGTGCCCAGACAGGTCTAGGCCTTAGGCAAGTTGTTACAGTTCCCCCATGCTGTTAAATGGACCCTGGGCGCTAATTCTCTTCTCTCTGTGCAGCTGGAGTCACCTGGGAGCCCCTCAGGGCCAGAGCTACCCATAGAGACTCTGCTGGATGAACGGGAACGAAGAATTTCCCACTCCCTCTACAGTGGGATTGAGGGTCTCAACGAGTCGCCCACAAAGAACATGGCACTGAGTAGAATAATGGGTGAGTCAAATTAGTTCTGCTAATCAGGGTGTGTTTTTATACCTTTTTTGTGATTCATCAATGGGTGTGTAATGTGGGAATGAGGGAACATGGATGTTGCACCAGTCAACTTAAAACATGCCTTCAGATTGCTGCATGCAAGCCTTCAGGATAGTTAACGTGAGAAAGTAAGTCAAATGGAATTATAAGGTGAATTGTGTATCTTGTGGCAAGTAATAGAACAAATAACAGGAGCATTTAACATAGTTTTTCAGTGTCTGATCTGGGCCAATAAATTATTGGTTGGTCTAATCTCCATGTTGAGTCTTCATTCACATGAAAGTCAGTGACTCATGGGAATTTATAATTGATTTCAGTATTTCTTCTCTGTTTCAGTCATACTAAAGTACAAAAATAAATAAGGCAAACTTGCATCAGTTTATGCTTATTAGGGCATTTTGTTAATTTTTTTTTTAATTCCTGCTTTGCAGGAAACCAATTTTAATACCTCATAACTAATTTTAAGCACCACTTGTATACATTCTGTGCTGTACCATCTGCATGGTCCCAGTGGATAATAAGGTTATTAGCAGTTCCTCTGCAGCAGTTCAGCTTTCAATGTACAAAGCTAGGTAACAAAGACTTGCCGTGCCACAGGAGTGATTGGATTTACTGACTAGGATGGGATTATCTTGAAAGGATTTTCAAATTTAAGCACAAAAAGCGGCTTGATGAAATAGTACCTGACAGAAGACGCGACAATTGCTTGCTTGAGTTGCAAGTTTTAAGCATAAGATGTGGCCATTAAATCTGAGAATTTCTTAGTGTGCTTGACACACACAGAATATATTAGAAGATGCTGCTATAAACCTGATATGAAGCAAGGCTGAACGTGGGTTTTAATTGCTTCAGATTGATTTTTCAGCCTTAGAAAATGAAAGTCCACCACTTAGGTTCCAGTCAACAGTTTGTATATATATTTCACTCTGTTTTGGGGTTGTGGAGTTTTTTTTTTGTTTTTAATTTGGGGGTTCACTTTTTCTTTGTTTAACTGTTGTTAAACTCTAAAAATCCACAGATTTACGATATTTCTTCAGTTAAGTCTTTTTTTTTGTGTGTGTGTGTGTATGTGTGTGCACTTGTGCAACAGTAATTAGAAATAAACAATATTCTGTTCAATTGCATTACATTTTGTGCAGCTTGGAAGAAAAATTGTATACCTGAGAATCAAGAAAGCACCCAAAGTCATGTGCTCTTAAAGAGAACATTATAAAGAATTATTTGTTGACAAATTTAAGGAGTGATAAAATAATTTGAAGTCTTTAGCGGTACTCTTTCATAGAAGGGTCTAGTTCTTGTGCTGTGAAGGCTTTAGATACAATATTTGCAAAGCACTGCCTTCTGCTTTTTCCATCAGGGTTGCAGAGGATTTACACATAGAACTCATAGAAGTGTTAACGAGTTATCGGTTAAACACCTTGTCCATTGATGGGAGAAGAAACCCTGAGAGAATCTGTGTGCATGTGTGTCAGCAATGCAGTTCCACATCAAAAGGACATAGGACTTGCATGCCAAAGCAAACTACTGGTTCATCAGTTTGGTTTCATCCCTTTGGCAGTAGCTAGTAACTGATGTTTCAACAAGAGAAAAAACATCTTTCCAAAGCTCTTAAAATCTAATGCTTTTGGATACCTCTGCAATGTAAACATAGGGAAGAAAATCCATCCTGCATTTTTTAAGTGTTTTATAACCTGAAGCTGATGTTTTCATTTCCTTTTTATCATTGTTTTTCTCTATTGTTTTCAGAAACCAGTAACTATGTAGAAAATTGGTTGGTTGTGACTTGAATCCATTGATGCTTTTAGTTGGAAGCACATGGAAAATGAAGCTGTGTCTGAACCTCATAGTAAATATGATGTATTCCAGCATAAATGAAAACTGGTCTTGCCAGGACTGGGTCATTCCCTTCTTAAGCAACAGCAGCTTCACACAGCTGTCATGTTTAAACCTAGTTTTTAGGTGGCAGTCATTTTTCTATTATGCTATTTTTTTCTCAATTAATCAGTACCACTAAGTTACAACTGCAGTGATATTGCTCACATGTTTTCTTGCAGTGCCATACAATGGAGAGATATTATTACCTGTCAGGATAGATAGGTGCAGTTTCTTGTTTCAGAGTAATTAATGTTTGTAAGACTCAATCATTTATTATGCATTGGAATTCCCATCCTATTAGCATTGACAATGAGAAGAAACTCATAAATTTTTATTTTCTTGAAAATGTATATGTGGTATTACATGACTCTTCCAGAGTTTTTCTCCTTTCTTGAAAATTGGCCTAAAAGCGAGGATATAGTCCTTAGAACAGTCTGGCTAAGGGAGACTGGAGGTCTTCCCATGCTAGTCCTGACCATGAAAACAAGCCAAATAGAGTGCTTTATGCAGTGCTGATTCCCGTGAACACTCCCCCCACATCGAGGAGCCCTCTGACTCATGGGCTTTCTGAATCACCTGATGTCTACTCAATGGATTTAGCCATGTAAACTTTTAGTTCTCTTGCTACCTTGTGATGAGGAGGTCCTCCATGTGTGAAGGAGTAGGTCTTTCTGCTTCTTTTGCTATTTAAGAAAATTGATGGATTTCAAGTTTTCTTTCTTCCTAAGTGAGACTATTCAAAAGTGATAATCTCAAGGTCTGGAAAACATCTGCTCCTTTCAAGTCATTGCTTAAAGGTTGAACAAAACTTTGAAGAAAGTTTTGTTTCTTTTAAATACATATAATGTAATTTTTCAGGAAAGGTATGTAAGACAATTTCCTTACTCTTTCAGTTCATAACTGACAGCATGAACTGGTTGTCAGAGCCTTGCTGTGAGAGTGGGAATAAAATACCAATTTTAGAAAGTGATTTAATTTATGCAAAATAATGTTTGCTTACTGCAAAAAGGCTACATGAATCTTTTAGTGTTTCTGACGATGTTGATCTCTTTTTCCAGGTAATTATTGTTGTTACAGATTTTCTTGTGCTTTTTCATGTGATAATATTTCACTGAAAATTTCTGATGGAGAGGAGATACCACTGTCTGTATTTAGGGAATGGTATTTATTTATTTATACAGATTGGGCCTTCTAAAAATTAGATGGCTATAGTAAATGCTTGTGTTTATTTATTTTTAATATTTTCAGGCTGCATGTTGTTCATACATTCAAAACAACTGTGTTACGCACATTTGCTTGGTTCTGTGATTAAAAATTCAAGTCTCTTCTTCTGATACACCATTCTTGTATATTGCCTATTATGCTCCTGAGTTTTGCAGTGTTCAAATATGTAGTTGCTGTCTATATAAACTATTCTTTTTCATCAAACAGCTTAGTAGAGAGTCCTCTTTCATCTCTTTTAGTTGCTGATATTTTTTTTATGAGCATAGTGGGGTTTGTTGCTAATGGTGACTAAGCAGAAGTTATTTACCAGGGGGTACACAGAATAACAGTAGCTTGCACTGAATCTGCTTTTCATCCTGAAGGATCCTCCAGAACTTTGCAAAATTTGATAGTTTCTACATAAGAGGAAATACTTTGTTCTCTATGTAAATAATTGTTATCTTAAGCAAACAGAAAAACAAACAAACAAACAACAACAACAAAAAAAGCTAGAGATGTAAAGCACGAAAGCACGTGTGTCAGTGAAATGCAAATAATCCTTTACAAGCAGAATGCAGTTCTCTGGCCAGGAATCTCATCAGAATGTGGTGGTCTGCTACCATACTCTTGAGAGATCTGAGTATTCTCTTGAAATCCAAAGCCTGGATATAGTGGAGAAATGTTTTGTCCTTAGACATTCCCCAGACATTTATTCCCAATCCCACCTCTATGTAGCTTGGAAAATTAGATGATATGGTATTTATGGGAAAATTGTCAAAACTCAATATATTGATGGGAACAAATATGCTGTTAGTAAAAAATAAAAATAAAAAAAATGAAGGTCTGGAGAAGTTCTAATTTCTCATTGCACAGTTCTCTGTATGAACTCTCATCACTATTATCATCATCATCACTATTTTCTTTTATTATTATTTCTATTATTTATTATTCTATTACTTTGGTTAATACTTCATTCTTCATCACAGAGTAGCTGATGATGATTTCCTGATTAGGCAGGTTAGGAATTACTTGCCATGTTAGAGTAAATAGGCCGTCTACTTATGGAGGAGGCTTGAAGTGTTCCATTGGTCTGATTCCAGGATATCAAAATGTTCATGAGAATCACTCATAAAGTAATACTTGAATTTGAACATATTGTGTGTTCACCAGATGTTTTAGACCTTCCCTGGTTTATAACAAAAGCAATAGCAAAAGCACAAGAACCAGCCAGATGTAGTACCATAACAATAACAGTTATTGTCGTGGTACTGTATATGTATGTACATATACATATCTACGTACATATACATACTTGTATGTAGCCAAGTTACAACAGCAAACACCGTAACCAAATCTGAGGGTTTTTCAAGATTTAAAAGGACCTGAAGTAGTTGGGTTCTTCATGGGGAAGCCTGTTTTTCATTTTATGTACTGTGTACTCTCTGGGTTTTTTTTTTGAGTGCTTTATGTTGGTGCTTTAATTCAGGCCCAGACTGTTTTGTAGTCTGTTATAGATCTCTACTATTACAGGTTTCAGGTGTTGCTGTTTGGCATAATTTTCATTCTAAGCTGAAAGTCCTCATAGACCTGGAGATCAGTCATTTCATACTGGAAGTCTGAGACTCCTTTTTCTGCACAGACAGATGGGAACTGTCTTTACCCATAGTTTGGCGTGATCCTCAGGCTATGCTTGCTCAGATTGGTAACTTGTTCAAGAAAATTGAGCCTCATTGTCCTGAGATGAGACGCATTTGAAAGGGATAATGTTTTCCTTTCCTTTTTACACCATCCAAAATGTTTTATATTATTACAGATTACCTTGTTGAAGCAAGGTTGTTGGGCTTGAGGTGTATTCGGAGTTTAAATCTTATCGCACTTTTCTAGCCCGAGGGAAACTTATTTTATTGGAGTTTTGTAGACAACTCGAGCAACATCTTAGGTTTGTAGATCAGTCAAATATAATGATAATTGCTAGGTTTGAAGGTTCTTTGATGTTTCCTTGTAATGTTTCTCACAACACTTGCAAAGTTGCTTTCTCCAAGGTTATTTTCTGTCCGCTTCAGCTGAACTTTCTACAAAGGACGTATTGAGTCCATTGCTGAGGTCTCTGTAACCATCTGCTGGAGGTGAAGCCTTTCACCTGTTGTTAGCTTCATCTGCAGTGAAAAGCATAGGCATGTCAGATGGGTTTTCTCTTTAATTCCAAAGCAACTATTAAAATGTCAGTCTTCACCCTTGTCAGATATAAAGAAGGGTAGTGAAAATTTGAAAATGTTACTGAATTACTGTAGCCTCTCAAATGCGAAGTTCAATCTGCCGAATGCCATAAGGTTATACCTTTTCACAATCAATTCTTTGGAGGCGTTATTAACTACAGAGTTAACAGTCTTGTAGGCATTATGTTTGGAAAGAAGTACATTACCAGGCTAAACATTAGCCTGTCCATCACAGAAGCTATTGCCAGGCAAAGAATCAGCTGTTATGCAAACTGAACACATTCATTTCGGTTTGACAGTGATGAGATGTTCACCATGCAGTACCTTTTTCTTTCAGCCACCTTTTCAGCCTTCTCTAGTGATCTCTTTTGAAGCCCGTTTTCCCTCCTTTGGAAAGCTATACAGAATGTATTATGTAGCGCAGTGAGGATTTTAGCTAGCTCTTTATGAATAACGTTTTATTTATTCATTCTTTTTTTTATAATTGCATGCAAAGGTAGTGATGGCAACTGAAACCTTTCCAGAAAAGACAAAAAGATTCTTTTCCTCCAATTCTACACATTTTTTCCATGCCTGTAGGAAAAATAAATTGTGAAAATATTTGATATGTCCATACAAGCAGTTTATTATAGAAGTACAAGTTTTCACTGCAGTGCATCACAGTTCTACAGTAATTTACATTTTGTTCTCAGATCAGCAGTTGATTAAAATACTGTGTTTCTTCTCGTGAGATGTGACAATTTTAGTAATTGTTTTAGTAAAATAATACGATTCAAAGAATAAAATTCATGTAAAGTCATGATTATTCATTAGAAATGAAGAGCTAGGACCAAATAATATCCAGGAGGAAAAAATATTTTTAAATATATCCTGTCACTTAAAAAATAATGCACAACTAATATGAAAGAATCAAACTTAATAATTACCCTTTGCCTCAGGTAACAAAATAATGTTCATCCGAATTTGCAGATCTTTATTTTACTTAGAGAAATTTTTAGCTTAGTGTTTCTAAGTAACATGAAATAACATCTGTTTATTCCAAGTTAAAACTTTAATTTGTGATAATTCTTTATTTCACTGTCATCCAAATAATATTATGTAACTCCCATGCTCCCCAACTCTGTATCTCATACACGTATCCTGAAAGAAAGATGATTTATTCAGTTTCAGCCACTGTTATATTACAGACCATTGCAATTAAAATATTCCTTCTGATATTTTTCACAGCTTTTTAGTCTGTTTTGGTGGCATAAAGTTTTCTATAGTTTTAAAAGCTGCTTCTGCTTTTCTTAGCAGTTTGAAAATTGTTATACGATCTTATGCATTTAAATGATTACTGGAAAATATAATTATGTGTATATATTTAGCCCTATAAAAGCAAGTGGTAGTGGGCTTAAAATATTTATATGCACATTAAAACTAGTTTTTACTTAGAAACGGTAATTTAATAGCTTGTAAGAATCCTCTAAATATCTTTAATTGCTATTCTCACAAATTAACCGAATAAAGTGTGCTGCTTAACAAAGAGTAATGTTGAGTCCTTATTATGTCTCTTTCATTTATGTGATGGCTCTAGTTTAAGAATTTTAACAACAGGTTAAAATCTTACTTGAATTCAGTGGTAATAGAATTAAAGTGTGTTGGTTTTTTTTCCAAATTTTGCACCTGTGCCTCCGTATTATTTTTTAAAGGAGAGAGAACGAAAATCTCGAATTGCTTAGCTTTAGCCATGAGTTCCCATCTCTTTTCACAATTATTTTCTTCGTGGAGGCATTATTAAAAGGTTGTAATTTCCTAACAACAGTCAAACATGTTTCAAATTTTATGAGGGCAAGATGGATCAGAAGAAGTGATGAGTTCTGTTAGTCCCCATTGTGTTTATACTTCGTTTCTACTAAATGATTTGGTGTAAAAGAAGATACTGTCTTCTGGGACAGCTGATTCCTAGTGAAAGGACCAGAGGCAGTGGGCACAGACAGAAACACAGGAGGTTCCCTCTGAACATCAGGAAACACTTTTCCACTGTGTGGGTGAGCAAGCACAGCTTGCCCAGGGAGGCCGTGGAGTACCAACATTCAAAAGCCATTTGGTCAGAGTCCTGGGCAACTGGCTGTAGGTGTCCCTGCTTGAGCCAGGGGGAGGGGTTGGACCAGACGCTAAGTCCCTTTCAACCTCAACCCTTCTGCGATACTGTGATCCTGTTGCAGTAGGCCACAGATACGACTGGTGTGTATTACTTTTCATACGTCTGCATAGGAAAATGTGTATAAAGTAAAATATAGTTAGTTGTATTAGTGTTAGGTCACTTTTATTAGTAGCATTGTAGTTGGACATAACGTTTTATCAGCTCTAATTTTATATTATTCAAGGCACTTTCTGACATTATTGAAGTTTTGGGGTTTTTCTCCCTTTTGTTTTTCAGGTAAATATCAGCTGTCTCCAACAGTGAACATGCCTCAAGATGACACTGTCATTATTGAAGATGACAGACTGTCAGTCCTCCCTCCTCATCTCTCTGACCAGTCGTCATCCAGTTCCCATGATGATGTTGGGTTTGGCACTGTTGATGCTGGTGGATGGGCTAAAGCTGCAATTAATGAGTCAACAGACTGGTAAGAGCATGGTTTAGTGGAAGGAAAAAGAGAGATGACTGTTGTTATGTCTTTTCCTTTATTTTTTGGCTACTAATATTAATCTTTTTGTTGTTGTTGTTTTTTTTTTTTCATTACATTTAGATTTCTCTATTTTCAAACTGGTAATTGTCCCTGTTTTAGGAAGAAAATCTGTACAGATAATTTAGGCTTTCTACTTCTTGTTGCAGGTTTGTGCTCTGTGAAAGCACATTTGTCGAAATGTTACTAATTGTTATTAAGACCAAATCAGTATTTAGCTGTGTTAATTTGATGACTTAATATCAATTTAGTTGTCAACTGATCTAGCTTTGTAAAAAAAAGAAAAAACTTTGCAAAATTTAAACACTTGCATTTATGAAAAATGAAAGAATAATTCCAATTGGAATTTTTTATTTATAAACCTCACTGTAAGTACTTCTAAGTCTACAAACAGAGATTTTATTTTTATATTGCAGTATATATCTAGCAGCCTTTCAGTATTTCTCTCTACTTTCTTGTTTTTCCTAGTAATATATAGTAATTTAAAATCTGTTTAGAGATCAAGGCAGCTCTTTTATTTTACTTTAGTGTTGATGTTTGTGTCACAGGAACTAGTTAAGATTTCTTTATTATGCACGAAGAAATACCTTTGATATCATTATATGATTTTTAATTATCATGCAAAACATACTGTAATAACTACATATAAAAATATGGAAAGTATTAGCTGCATATTTGAAACTATAGAATCATAGAATCATAGAATAGTTAGGGTTAGAAAGGACCTTAAGATTATCAAGTTCCAACCCCCCTGCCATGGGCAGGGACACCTCACACTAAACCATGCCACCCAAGGCTCTGTCCAACCTGGCCTTGAACACTGCCAGGAGCCATAGAATAGTTTGGGTTGAAAGTGACCTTCAAAGGTCATCTAGTCCAACCCCTCCTGCAATGAGCAGGATCATCTTCACCTAGATCAGTTTGCCCAGAACCACATTCAGCCTGGCCTTGAATGTCCCCAGGGGTGGTGCATCCACCTTCTCTTTGGGCAACCTGTGCTGGTGTTTTACCACCCTCATTGTAAAATATTTCTTCTTTATGTCTGGCCTTGTTTAGTTTAAAACCATTACCACTGTCCTATCATAATAGGCTAAAAAGTCTCTCTCCATCTTTCTTATGGAAAGTAACTTTGCTTTCTGTTTACTGTTTAATCCATAGTAAAAATAATTTCTATGAATCTTAGGTTGACTCTCCAACTACTTTTACCCATTTTAATGTAAGAGTCTTAGTGAGAAATGCACTAAATTCTATTATTGACTTGCTTAGGTTCCTGGCAAAGAAATACTGTTTATTGCTTAGTTAGTAAAATTAATACAGATCTAAGATTTAATTTGCAAGTCCTGTAATTATCTGTAGTAATAGCAAAATAAAAGCCCACCCCTGTACACTGCCACTTCTTGAAGCTAGATAATTACCACAAATGGTGTGAAGTATATGAATTTTCTTATTTTTCTTGTCTCTTAAGCCTGTTATGAATGTGTCAGCAATATCTTAATAAAACAGCAACAGCACCTGCCAGCTGATATGCACCTGTCAGCTTCGTCTTTGTTTTATATTAGCTTATTTCATCTTATGTCCGAGAATTCAGTTCTGTCTTTTAAGCACTATTTTAATGATTGTGTAAAAGGTAATTTTGTTCGTCCTAATTTGTGTATGTTTTGGATTATTATTTTTTCCATTTTTTTTTTTTTTTAGAATATTTCAGCTCTTCTCTTGGAAAAGTCATGCCTGTAGTTGAGTCCCCTGAAAAGTCCATCTGTCTTTTGTAAAAGCTTTTAGAGCTGAGAATTTGAGACATTTAAATAGACTAGTACTCAAGGCTGCACATAATAGATTATTTATGAGGGACTTTTTTTTTAGCTGAATATGAGCAAAAAACTACAGCATAAAGTAAGAGCCCATTTGAAACCTGCAGATGCCTTTGCATTTACTTATGCAGCTTATCTTGCTATTCATATACTTCTTGGAAAATGAAAGTAACAGTAAATAAAATGGGGATTAGATATTTTGGAATTGATCATGCTCAAAACCTTTAAACATGTATGAGAAATTGTAAAGGTTTTTGGATACAATTGCACTTAAAAGCGTAGATCAGTGCAGCGCCTTGCTATCTAGTGTATTCTATTTGTAAAAGAGTAAATAGCAGCAGAATTGGATTGTTGCATTAATTTCCTGCTGCTAATGGATGAAGGAAGCCTTGTAAAATGAAGGTGCATTGTATGATTTTGCTGGAAGGCACAGAGGGTAAAACTAAGAATATGGATGAAGGGTTATCCAAACAAGAATGGCAGCTGTTCTGAATCACAGAAGAAAATGTAAGCTTTTCCAGCTTCACAATATCTCCCTAATCCTTGATGAAAATGTTATGAAAACAAAGGGGCAATAAGACAGGATTAATAAGTGGAATTTTAATAACATTGAGGGTCAGAAGACGGTTACATTCTTTTAAGGATCAGCTGTCATTCCAGAAATCTTATTTGTTAAGTATGCTAGAATATAGTAAATTGCATTTGGCATTGCTTAATGACTTGCACTAAATTCACCTTCTGTCTTTTATTAATGTATTTGAAAAATATTAAAATGAGGCATTTTTAGGGGCATTAGTTCCTCCTTTGTGCTCATTGGCTTTTCCAGTTGTGGATCTTCATGGGGGCTTTTGAATACTTTTAGGCAACGTACTGGCATTCAAACTCCTGTAATCTGCTTCTTCCTTAATTACTAAAACACACGTACGTGTCATTAATGATACAAATAAACCAGGACATGAAAATTGATGACTCTACGTAAGTCTCATATGTTAGTACAGTAAAAAGGTCTGAGATGTGATGTCAGAGAACAAGGAATTTTTGGTGCTAAGTAGTGCCTCTAATATGCAAGATATTAGGCAAACACAGAGGAATAATCATCTTAGTAAGTGTGTGTGGAAAGTAGGTGTGATAAGGGTAGGTAAGGGAAGCAGAGAGAAAGCCCCTAAAGGAGGTGGTATGAGTGAAAATGCTGAGATCCAGTCTAGAATTCCTAGTTGCTGACACCATGTCCAGACCTCATTGCTCTCTTTTTTCATATGAAAAAAGGGAGCATGCAGCCAAAACAAATAGTTTTACAAATTCACCCTTTTTGAAGAAAGTGTCACAGGATACATTTTGTTCGGCAAGATGAAGCCGGTCATCTTAACTAACGTGAGCTGTGTTAACAGATGTTGCTAGAGAAAATTCTCACTTAGTAAAACCACATTTTTCTGGCCTTCAGAGACAGGGTTGACTAGCAGTGAGCCAGAAACCCCTGTGTGGCCTGGGAAAGTCATTTATGTTCTGATTACAAAAGGCGTTGAAACCTTGTAAGTTCAGTTGAGTCATTTGGAGGATGTTTTCAGATTTAGATGGTTCTTATTCAGCTACATGATGTAAATTCTGGAAGCATATGTTGGCCTTGTCTGTTTTATCTTTCTATCATGTGGAGATAATTTTTCCCTATTTTGTGGGAGTGAATGTGAGGGCTAAATAGTTATTTTTGAGTTCAGGCTCTGATTCATCAGAGCTTTTAAGCATATGCTTCAAATGTTGCTGAATTGTGCAGACATCTCTGAAATAGTTGCAGTAATTAAATGTAAAACATTATGAGGCTGAGCCAGAAACATTAAAGTCAAAAGGCACTTGACATTGACTTTATTCATATAAGCTCTGATCCTGCTCTCACTTAAGTATTATATGCCTGTCACACGCACACATCTTATTATTTGTAAATCTGCCACTACTAGGCTGAATGTCTTCTAGGCTGCTGGTAATGCAGATTGTGATTTTCATCCTTTATAGTACTTGATTCCTTTAGACACTTTTCCTTACCTCTCTTCACTGTTGTGCCTAATACCCAGGTGTTGATCAAAGACACTTCTCTATATTACAGTACATGGCACACATAAGCATATGCATGTTACAGAATTTAAAAGTATACGTTGGTTTCTTCAGAAATTCACTATTTGCCTGTTTCTCAATAGGTATAAGATGTGTCTTATACGTAGTCCTTAAAGTGGAAAATAATTCTTTTGAAACATACTACTGAACACTGACATGTATACATACAGTATTTTGAATGATACTTAGTTTTAGAGGTTTCATTGACAAAATATTTAGCTTTTTATTTTTTTTTTTTTAATCTTGAAGTACAACAATAATCAGAGGGAGAATTTTGAGGAATCTTTTTTCCTATAGGATAGGTAACAGTGGTGCAAATACTTTTCTCCCCTCAGTATTTTATGCTGTTGATTTCTTTTTGTGCCAGCTGAAGTAGAAATCATAATTCTTTGGGCTTGTCTTCAGGCTTTCTCTAATACTCTCCCATTTTACAGGAGCCATAAGATCTTTGTGTGAATTTCCCTTCATATTATTTGTTAGCAATAAGCAATCTTGCATTTTTTAATTTTTTTCATTTTTAACATGAGTTGTGGCCATGGTGACACATTGCAAGTTTAGGGTTCAGCTTGCACACCAAATTTTACCTGCATTCTTGCATTCATGATTCTGTCAACGTTTGACCAACATTAATAAATCTATCATCAGCATGCTTCTGATGAAGCACAATGAAACATTGATCACTGCTCACTGAAGAAGTGACTCACTCAGCCAAGGTCATGAAAGAAACCTGCAGGAGAGACTGAAGCTCAGACCACTTACCCCGATTTCTGATTCGGTGGTGCAATCATTATGATAGATACTTGCAATATAGAGAAGTGATGAGGAAAAAATACATTTGCCTTTCATAGCCAGGTTAAAACTAGGAGATGGTATGAAAAAAATCAAAAGCAATTTCACATATGGAGAAAAATTTTCATGTGAAGTCTTTAAATTAAGAAGTTTAAAGCTCTGTGGGCTTCAGGCAGAACAGTTTCTATTCATGCTTTACTAAAAACATTTTGTCATGAAGACAAATCTAGTAATTCACTATCAACAGAATATATTTGTTTCTTATGAAGAAAAAGGAGCTGGTTTATTCTTCATCAAATTATTCCTGTGTTGGGGCTGTGTATTCTGATGGTATATGTATAGTACACCGGATATGTATATCTTTCATTAAAAGTCATAAGTAAAATTCTTGATACTTCTTAACTAGAATTGCTCGATGCAGTAAAACAAATCCAGTGTGTGCGTAACTGACTACTTGCAGTGGTTTATTTTAAAATGTGTACTTTATCGTTGGTAGAAGTCACATGCTAAATTAATGCTTTTGTCTGCAGAGTGAAAGGTTGCGTGTTCTTGATAAATGTTTGCATGATTTTTTTCCCTTCCTACAGCACTCTTAGTCCAGATGTTGATCCAGTGCTTGCCTTCCAGCGAGAGGGTTTTGGACGCCAGAGCATGTCAGAAAAGCGTACAAAGCAATTTTCAGATGCCAGTCAGTTGGAGTTTGTTAAAACACGAAAATCCAAAAGCATGGATCTAGGTAGTGAGTGATATTTTTTCAATTGTTTTATTTGAACCTGATTTTCATGTTGTAAGTATATAGATTTTGTAATTCCAAACACATTGTTGATGTGCAGTACTACTGCACGCAAAGTCTAGTGGCGGGAAGTAAAGTATTCTTAATGTGAATGGCCAAGTGGCCTGTATATTGTCTGTACCGCTTTGTAAATGTCCATACATTTAAATATAGTAGCTCTCTGGATAGATGGTTATACATAAGCACTAAAGCTATTTATTAAAATGGAGCTGAAACTGTATAAAATTGTACCACACTGTGGTTCTGGGTAAACAGGATAATTCTCAGTTCATGATCATAATGCAGTCAGCCTTAAAGACCCTTCATAGTCTCTCATTCTGTAGATGGATTCAGAATTAGAAAATGGGGCTAGTCTGACATCTGCTTGAGACTCAAGTTTTAATATTTATATTAGAAGCCCTATAAAATAGCAGTGGCTGAGACAAGCGGTCAATTAAAATAATTTTAACTGATAAAACAACTGAGAATAAGTAGTCGCTAATGAGCCGATCTTTTCTGCTGTTGAATTGAGATTCTGAAGTGCAGGCTCTAGTAACCTTAAACAGTGAGTTTTGATTGTTGAAAGACACCAAATTCCCTACTCAGAATAATAAAATATAATACAATTCACTCCTTTACAATAATTGTGAATATCTTAACTACAGTCCCTAATTCACCAACTTCCCCAGGGGACAGTGAGGTTGGTGGTATTGACTTGTCTTGACTAGTTGTGATGTGCTAACGTGTAAATAACATATTGTACCTGCCTGTGATGTGAACATGACTGACATTGCATGAAGGTTACTAGTTTGCTGCCACTTCTACCCAGAATGTTTGCTTACTGTTGCAGTTTATTTGCATGAAGTGTGACATTGCTAAGGTCCCCTAACTTGACCAAAAAATAGGCGAAACAGAAGGAATGTTGGATGCATGTGGGGCACGGGCACTAACTGGGCTAACCGTTATACATTTACCTTTTAACAGTAGCTGACGAGACTAAGCTCAGTACAATGGATGACCAGAAAACAGGTAAGAATTGACAGTAAGGCTGTTGCTATAGAAACCTTGGTCAAAGCAGCTTACCACAATTACAGAACTGCCAGTCAAATTGCATGAAAACATGAATATTCCAGTACTTGCATGGCTGCTTTCTATAGCTGTGAATAATCAAGTCATACAGAAAAAGAAAATTCTCTATAGAGATAAATATCTAGGGTAGTATACTCCACCAGGTCGTATATGTATGTGAATGTAGGAAGACACCTGTTTATACACTTTGAACTCATAAATATTCACAGTTTGGGGTTTTTTTGTCCTTTCAAAGAAATCTTGGAAAATCTCCTCCCAGCTTCAAGCTCTAATGTACAGAGAGATGATGTAAAAGAGTTGAATATTTGGCTATTACAGTGCGAACACAGTACTTGGAAATAATTATTTTAAGTAGAAAACTGCTACCTTTGCCTTAAGTGGTCATCAGATACATGTTGTGAGTTGAGTATTATTTGCGCGAGTTGATTTGTGTTTGGAGCTGAAACCTGAGCATCTCAACAGAACAAAAGAATATGTAAATAGAATCTTTTCCACATACATTTGATTTTGATGTTTCACACAATGATAATGAGAAATAGCTTTCAAAGCATATTTTTTATTAGTAATTAAAATAATGCACCAACTGCAATTATGAACCTTTATGATTTATTAATATAAGTTAGCCTTTGACCTTTGGAATTCTATTTTAATTAGGCTAGATGCAGAGGACACCATAACATTAGTTAGCTCTAATTGGGAACAATTCACCTTTTTAACCCCAAAATATTATTGTTTACTTTATCATTTGGGGAGTAAGAGAATTTACAGAATGTAGAACTAATAATTCACAACTGCATCTCTGTTTAACCACACTTTACAATATGAGTAGGAATACTGAAAAGTTGTAAGTAATCAAGTGATAAAATTATAATTTTTATTTAAGCAGCTAATACTTTTAGCTCTTAAAATGTTGCAGAATTTGGCCACAGAGTTGCAGCTTTATAAATTGAGAATGAGTACACAATATTAAAATGTATGAATGTTTTGAAGGATTAAAGCCATCAGAGTGTGAATATACGAGTTGTATTAATGGTTGTGGTAATAATCAATGCTTAGGAACTGCTTTCACCCCTGAACATTATTCACATAAAAAAGAGTTACAGATCAAACTCAAAATTATTGTAAATTATTTTTCATTTTCCTATTAGCCTGCCTATTTGAATGAGATGTGATTAGAATGGTGTAAAACCTGTGTTTTAGTAAAATACGATGCTTAGATTTTGAAAGTGCATAGTGGCTTTGTTGGTAGCAATAGAGGGTGGTATTAATCGAGTGTAGTTTTTGTCTATGTGTAGCACCTGGATTAAATTCCAAAAAAAGAGACAAGTCAGACAACTCGGGTGAAAGAGCATGACCGTAACCATCTGGACTAAGCAGTTATGTATTGTGTGTTTAACAAGCCCAGTGGCTGGAAAAAAGGAAGAACACCTTTTACTGTACTTTAGCTTTATTTATCTGGTATGCTTTTAACCAAGTTTTGTATATAAACACTGGATATCTCCCATTACTGAAGATGGATGTGCTTGTAAAACAAACCACTTACTGTAGTTTGCCTCTAAAATCATCTGGTTCTGAGAAAAAAAATGCTTAAAAAGTGTGATGAACTATGTTTTAATGAATTCTAGAAGCCAGAAAGCTTCAGCATATATTTACTTTAGAAAAAATGAAAACAAACTCTGTTACAGTTAAAGTTGTACTTAATAGTATTGGCTGAAAAGGAGAGTGTAAAACTCACCAGCCTTAGTTACTGTGATAGTTTTTTAATTATTTTTCTTTGTATAGTTCATTTGAAGTGCCTAATCCTTGCAGTGTTTACAGATCATCCTGGAGGTTAGAAGTATATTCAGTAGCAATTGAGCATGGCCTATTATTTATTGAGTCCTGGGCGTACTATAGCTCTAGGTGGTTATTTTCCCAGGTATATACTGTCAAAATGAAAAAAAAAAATAAAAATTAAAGAACATTTATTTAAATAGTTTATTTATTTTTACACATTGCTTTTATAATAAATTGTTTCATTAAATGCAACTAAAACTGAACTATTTTGCAGTTGCAGTTGCTTGCTATATTCCTCCCCTGCTCTCACCAAAATGTTACTTTTTTAGTGTAAGGGAGCTAGAAATAGAAATTTATCAAATCTAATGGAGCAGATGATAGTAAATAGAGACTCAATGCTAATGTCCTTCAAGAAAGTAGACTTTGTTCCTTTGCAAAATTGATTTGCTCAAATTGAAGAAAGTTTTTGGCATCAGTTGCTGGTAGTATTTAACCTAAGAGCTAATAAAAATAAAGTTTCAGTAAGAAACAACATTGTTGTTTTAAATCACTTGAAGTACTGATGAAACCTTTACCTTATAGCCTTTAAAATTAGACACTGAAGGAAACATCATATATCCTTTGTCACTGCTTTTTGCCTTTGCAAATTGCCCAGATTTGTGCCACAATATAATAATGTAAGGTGAGAGAAGTGGAAGCACAATTATCTGTTAAACAGCATGAGCACAAGGGAAAAACAAAGGGCTTGGAGCAGGGAGCAACATGTAGGCTTCATGTGATTGTATGTGTATTAATGGTCTCATTGGATGTGTACATGCTATGAAGTTATGTGGGTGGGGGCTGTCTGCCGTGTGAGAGCAGACACACACACTACTAGCACAGTCATGCATGAGCACAGGGTGGTTGCATGGCCTGGAGGGCAAGGCTGAGCTGTGATCCCCAAGGGCTGGCTGTCTGGGGATGTAGGAAATGGCAATGCATGTGCGGTGGGCAGGAGATGTGCTCGACAGGGTGGTGGGAGCATGTTACAGAGCCCTTGGGAGACGGATAGGGGTGTGTGGCATATAGAGTAAAGCTATGTGGCCGAGCAGAAAGCACAGAATCTACCTCAAAGGATATTTAAAAAAAAATTGTTGGAAAGGAAAATTTTGATAAACTTTGAATTTTAAAAACGATGAAAGAGTCCGTTTCATCCCTCAGTTATATAAAGACGCTTTAGGTAGATGTGTCTTTTCTTCTTTCTTTTTTTTTTTTTTTTTTCTTACTTTACATTCTAGTGTCAAAATAGAACTTGTTCTGTGCAGATAACATTTCTGATGATTACCACCACTGCTGTAAAAGCTAGGAGAAAATGCTGACATTTTTGTATTTAGAAAACAAGGTTTTGATGTGACTCATAAATTTTAAACAGAATCCATTTTAAAGCAAGTTTGCTGTTTCTTACCAGATTATGGGTAAACAACTCACTTTCTGAATGGTGAATCCTAGTAATAAATTCTGAACTCAGTTTACAGGGAGGCTTAACTATGTATTTGGAAAATAGTAGACTTGCTATGAAGTGGCCATAGAAGTTAGCAAAGGTATTAAAATATACATAGCTTTATGATCACCACGCTTAAATTGCTTGCAAAAGGACATTTCCCTCTTTCAGATTCTGCAACCTGTTCACATTTGTGTTCATGGCCACACAAGTTCAATAAAGATTCCTATCATTTCTGTAATCCATTATTAGTTTTATAGTACTCAAGGAACATTAGGTCATGCATCTAACTTCTCCTTTGGGAAAGCACAACTTGCATAAATACAGTTCTCACAAAGATCTGTATTGGGTGGCAGGAAATAGAATGTTTTTAAAATGTTCTTCATGAACATAAATGGGCACATAAATGCCTTTTTATAATTACTGTTTACAAAAAGAGCCACTCGGTAATTAGGAAAAGATCTCATTTAGAAGGTTGAAAAGCAGAATGTGGAATAAGGAAGTTTACAGTAAGTTACCATGTAAGAGGATACCCTTTCCTTTTGTATATGAAATTGAATCTGTCAAACAGCTGGTTTATATATGATTGTCCTGTTTCCTCTTTTTTTTCCTTCAAAGTGTTGCATTCATTTTTCCTGTCTCATGGACTGCTTTTAACAAAATGCAATCTTGAAAAGTAAAAAACAAAATAAAATCTCATTTTTTGTCTACTGCAGGCATTAGTGGAGGAATAGCAAATTTTGACGTATGCTAGAAAGTGGACAGTGTTATAGAGCACTATCTAAATTAAACTGGAGTTCTTTTTCTTGGTAAAGAGAGTGCCATGTAAAAATACTTGCCTTAGACTTCAATCCATTTTCAGAGGTTTGGTGAACCTGGTCTGCAGTGTGTTTGCACAGCTGGGAAGCTATCAAACCTTCCTTGTCCCAGCTGGCTGCTGTTGTTCATCCCAGCAGCTGCGCTGTGCCCCCAAACCATCCTCATGACCCTCAGTCCTCCAAGAAGTACAGGCTGTGAGTGAGAGTGTAGCTTCTTCTAGGAGATGCAAGTTCATCAAGATAAAATTTTCATCTGTTGGGGTGTGTTTATTTCTGTCTAAGGGTCCAAGTAGCGGGACTGGACTGCTGGGGGAACCAAACTGCAGGAGTTGTGTAGACCTGTGCAAGAGGATTTCTGTTTTGTTTCTATTTACAATTTCATCTTGTCAGTAGGGCAGCTGAAAGAGAATACTTTGACAGCTGCTGTTTGAATTTATTTGGTCTGAGGGATTTCAGTTTAATGTAATTGCTCAGACTTTTTAATAGTTGAATAGAAAATGAAAGTGTTTGCTTCCTTGCTCCATCACATACCAAGTTAACAAACTAAATGGAGAAGACCTGCCGTGCTGCTATTCTGCATTACTTCTGTAGGTCCAGCAACCCCCTTTCTCCCCACTCAATACTGAATAGCGAAAGAAGCTGTTTGCGGTAATGAAGTAGCAGTTTTCCCTAGTTAAAGGTAACTTCACATAGCTTTGTTAAAGAACAGCGACAGCTACTGTCTCTTCTCCCTCCTAATATCTACCAGAAAATGAATCAGTTCCAGAGCTTTATATTATTCTGAGATAAAAACTTAAAAAAAATACAGGTAAATTTCTTTATTGCATTAGTCACACTAGACCTTGCTGACAAATGTATTGTTCATTGGTTTGGTACCCCTGAGAGTTCAGTTCTTGGTGCTCTCTCTCAGTGGTGATTGACTTAGAAATTTATCTTTCTGTGCCTCTGTCAGATGAGGATACAGATATCAACTGAGTACCAACCCACCACCTGTGACTGCTGTGGTGCCACAACACTCTTCTCTATTCCACTGCATTTAGGTAGAGAAAAAGTGAGGTTTCCATGTTCTAGGTGAGGGCTCTGGTCTCAAAACTTCAGGAAATGTAGCTATGATGATGATGTCTGACCTCATCTTGCTCACCAGGCCCAAATTCTATGGAAGATCTGGCCATGACTATACTGCACTTCTGAATAAAATAACTTCAATTAAATGCAGTGATTTCCTCCTCGCGTCCTCCCCCCAGCCTGAGAGATTTCTCCCAGTTTTAACTATAATATGAGATCTAATTGTGCAATTGTCAGCTGATTTGCACTGTTTTCTTTAAAAACAGAAGCTAGACATTTAGTCCACAAACCTGAGAAGTAAAGTTGGGATGAGGAAAAGCTTTTACAGAATACTGTCTGGGGCTTTCTTGGCACACCTCTGGGCATGCTGCAGTGGTAAGAGCTGCCCTCAGCCCCAACTGTAGTGCTGCCCAGACTTCGACCTGGAGACTGCCAAGAATGCGTTTCTTTTCCAGCTGAATAACTGGTATTGTCTGACTAATTGAGTCCTTTCCACAGATTTTTAAGCAACTTCACAAAATCCCAGCAAGAGAGCTGGTATTTTTCAGAAGCTTTTCATTATGAAATTGTTAGCAATTTGATGCAAGTCTTTAAAACTCAATTAAAAGCAAACAACATGTTTCTTGAAGCCAGAAGTCAGGCTACTTTGCAAGACTGTTGCTCTAAACACAGTAGGATTCATGCCCATAATCTGCTCTCTGTTCATCAGTTGCTAGGACTGATGAAATTTTCTGCTCAAAGCAAAAATTATTAATAATGTTGTTTGATACCATTAGATATGTATCTCTGCTGTTTTTATGGGCTATGTTTTTAAAGCCCTGTGATTACTTTATCATTCAGATTGTTTAAAATAATAGTAATGGATGTTGGTCTCTCTTCACTAATTTGAAAAGCCAGGCATTGCTAACGTTGTCAGTTTCGTTGCCTATGAGTTGACATACTCATTCACTACTGAGACCAACAAATCTGTGGAGAATTCCCTACAGATTATTGAGAGATGATGTGAATAATGTTAAGTGTGTCCCCAAAGACTTTCAGAATGGATATGCATAATCAAGCATGCAGTTCTCAATACTAATTCTAATTACTTTTTTTTTTTCTCTCCCTTAAATCACTAAGGTTCCCCAACCAGAGATGTGGGGCCTTCATTAGGTCTGAAGAAATCAAGCTCATTAGAAAGTTTGCAGACAGCCGTTGCTGAGGTGACTCTGAATGGTGATATTCCCTTCCACCGCCCGCGCCCACGAATTATCCGAGGACGAGGCTGCAATGAAAGCTTCAGAGCTGCCATAGACAAATCGTATGACAAACCTGTAGCAGATGATGATGATGAAGGCATGGAAACTTGTAAGTAAACTATTACTGTACATAGAGAATATTAACGTAGGATAATTCCTTTAGAAAAGGATTAAAAGAAGTAGAATATAATTTTAGGATTTTAAAGAATAGAACTAACTTCATCAAATATTTTCCAGGCTTTTTCCCTTCGTATGTATTAACAGATTGCAACACTCTGTAGCTTCCTTCCTTTCTAAAATAAGAAAATAGGACTATTAGGAGTGTATTTACTTAAATTACTCTGAAAATTTTCTGTAAGACACCTAATTAATTTACTAATGTAAATTAGAAAAAAATATGCAGAAAGACAAAGAAAACTCTGAATTTATGTTACAAAAATATGTGCATCTAACTTCGAAAGAGTACATCTGTAGATGTACATATCTGGGGGAGGGGAAAGGGAAGAAATCACTATCCTTTAATTAGAGTGAGTAAGGCTGGCAGATCTAATAAAATATAAAGTTAATGATCAGCTATTACCCACCCTAATGGGCATTCATTTACATTTTCAGTTCTTTAACCCGAAATATGACCCAACATGTGGAGAATGTCATTAACATAAAAGAATCACTTCAAAGCTAACCTTATCATTATTGAACTATGTAAGAATGGGCTGGTAAAATAGTATGAATGGTAAATTACCTCAATCAGGGGTTGTATTAAAATCATTGAATTTTTAACCTTCATGTTGTACTACTTTCAACTTGTCACACACCAGCAGAATTTTTTTAATCAACCTCCAGCTAGCTAGAAGTTTATGAATGAAGATGATGGTGGGGAAGGTTGAAGTAGTAAAATATTTAGCCTGAATGCTAACAGAAAAGGTTTGAAGAGAGATTTTTTTCACTCTCTGCTTTTTATAACTTTCTTTCGTTTCAGGAAGTCTGTTTTGTACAAGTCATTCTCTAATAGTCTTTTAGAGGCTACTTGTGTTATCAGTCTTTGATTTTTATTAACTCTTTGATTTTTTTTAAAAAAAATCTATCTCTTTCTAAAGTGTTCTGAGACTGAAAGGGAGGTCATTTTGCCAGTCACTTTTCTCAAAGGTAGTTACAGGCAGAATTAATTCTGTTTCACTTTTCCAGCACCTAGTAATTTCACACAGCAGTGAGACTAAATGCTGGTCTGGTGCTGCTGACTGTCAATCTATTTCTGGCCCGTGGAAGAATAAGTATGATAAAATGTGTAGTGATCCTACTCATTCTTCCAAACTGCATGCCTATGGGCTTTTGGGACCTAAGACCATGTTTTTCTAAAAGGCCTTGTTTGGTTTGAACCCACTGATAGTAATATCCTGTTTTGAGGCATCAGATATAGAAAGCTTATCCAGACATTACAGATGGTTTAACTTCATTTGATCAAAAATATAGTAAAACTGTTGTCATGAAATGCTTTCTAGGTGAGTATAGGTTTATGAGAATACTGTAAGGGTTTTTGAGCTTGTTGATGCAATGCATAGAAAGTAGCAAGGAACTATTTGGTGGCCTTGTATCCTTTGCATGCAAGTAGCAGAAACCAGACAAATCCTTCTGGCTGCAATCGAAAAACCATGGGCTGAGTCTTTACCCTCATCTCTCTGTATGAAAGAAATCATCTAGCACTGGTGAAATAAGAGCCATCTCAGTGCTCTCATAGGAGAGCAAGAGCAAGGGTGTTCTCAAATCTCACGGTAAAGAAGGGTGAGAAAGGTGTGACCAAGTGATGTATGTATGTACAATGACTTGTATAAGAACAGTACTTGTTCTGCAGAGTTGATTGTGTTTTAATAGCTTTCATATATTGTACTAGAATATCTAAGAAGTAATCCAGAGATTTGCAGTGCCAGGTTAATAGAAGTGTATCAGTAGCAATGCAAATACGGTCAGTTGGTTGGACAGAATCCAGTGCTCAAGGTCTTCTCCTTGTCATGGTGGCTATGAGAGCTTAAGAGCTGGCCTAGCCATTTTGTCTTTCTGAAAGCATGTCTGTGTTAAAACTGAAAGCACTGCAGTCTGCTCTACTTTGTGTAAATTACACGTGGCTCTAGGTTCCAGAGAATTTAACAAATGTTGTGTTCAGCTGGACAAATTCTGGGCACATATGAGTACATAGAATTTAATTTGACAATCTGGCCCTAACATAACTAATATGCAACTGCTGCCATAACAACCTTGCTAATGTTTTTTTTTTTTTTAAAAATTGTATTTAATTATTCCATAATTGCTTTAAATTAAAATGTGGCTTTCTTACATTATTAACCCCAGGCAAACATGTTGGTGGTCAGTTTACCGATGCCCTTGAAGTTGGATCCATTTGTCTTTAGCTTTTTTAACCCTTTCTCCTCCAAGTGTTTCAGTGTTAAGGGTGCTTCTTTCTTCTAGACAGTGACCCTCTTTGGAGTAGCAAATAATAACACTGCAATGTTATAGAGGAATTCTTAACATGTCGTTCACCCCATGTACAAAAGCCATAAGCATACAGGTAGCATATGTGGCAAAGAGGCTGACTGTCTTCTGAATGTACCTGCTTTTCTTGGAACAACCTGCCAATAAATAATTAAATGTAGGATGTAAGTCAGATAGAAGTGACCAGTTCTGGGGTCACATTTTATAGAATATTTGAGAAGATGTGTGTGTGAGTTTTAATGGCTGTAAAGAAGTAACATTTGTGGAAAGGTGTGGGTGTTTGGCTTTTATAGATCATTTTTCCTACCTTTTCTTGTTGGGTTTCCTCCTCTGACCCCCCCTTAATACTTGAAATAGCTGACTGGAAGCAAAATATTTATCTTTAGTGTCTTGAATGAGAACAAGGCATCTGGATTGGGAGAGATCGACAAAGCTTTCTAATCTTTTGCTGAATCTTAATTGCTAGAATCTAGGGCTGTATTAAATATCACAATATGAAGCCTAGAAGCTTAGTGGCAAAATAGCTTCACATTAAGTAGCTTTGACTCCTTATGTGCATCTTTTCCATTTTATGGGCTAATTAGGAGAATAGCTTCATACTACCTGTTTGTGTAGTTCTCCATAGTACAGTATGGTTCATAAAATGACACTAGTTTTCAGGTTTAATTGATGTTTAAAGTATACTCCAATTTAATTTTTTGGCTTCAGCATCCTGAATGGGGAGGCAGGAGATTGCAGGAAAGGAAGGAAATAACACCACCAAAACAAATACATTCTGCTTTTTGCAGTAACCTGATGTCATTACTGCAACTTAAAAATTAGAAGTTTCATTTGTAGCCTGGGCTTGAATTTTAATTGAGCAGCATTTGCATTTGTTCTAAACACTTGCAATTAGGTGTTTGTTAATTGCAGAATGACTGTGCTGCATAAAAGTGAAACAAGTTTCTTCATGTTGAGTCCTTTTAAGAAATCTGGAAATCTCTTTAGTCCAGTACAGACACCAGTGTTTACTCCAGGAAAACAGGCATCCTAGTTCACAGGGCTCAATATAAGCTATGGAATTAATTGCAAGCAAACTGTGTATGATAGACAAATATTTATTATAGCACAAGTGTGGAAAGGAGGCAATATTCTCTCCATAGAATATGCAAAATAAATAGTAAGAGGAAGCATTGTTATGACAAGTTGTTCAGCAACTCAGCATAGCACAGTACACTTAATACATATTTAGGGTTAATTTAATATGTTGTTATCTCAGTGTGAACAACTATAGATCAAAATTGACTCATCTTTAAAATTCTAGCAATGAAAGTACCACGTAAACATTTTACTTCAAAATTTGTGAGAAATTTAATGCAATTTTTTTTTACTAATTATATCCGTTTGCAAATCCAATCTCTAAATGTCTAGTTGGTTTTTACTGAAACAGATTGTAGCTATAAATTAACATGCAAAAAATTAGCATCTCTATTCCAAAGTGGTTTTCCACTACTGTTTTAGTAATAACTAAATATCATCCCAGACACTGACTAAGAAACACTATGACCAAAAAGAGTGCAAGTACAGCTGTTAGAGGCATGTATAGGAGAGGCTTATTAATTTGCTAAAATAGAATTACCCAAATATTAGAACTTTACCTACAATTGAGAAGCTGCATCATCCACTTATAGCAGTTCTGAGGGCAAGTTAACATGAAATGCCAAGACCTGTCCTCCCCTGCTGCCCCTTTCCTCCCCCCCTTTTTTTTCCCCTGGTTGTCTTTACTTCGTAGTACTAGTTGAGATTCAAAATTAGTTATTAATGTTGAAATTTATCCATTGTGGTATGTTTTCTTGAAATATACCTTCCAGGGTTGGAGAATATTTATAGAAACCTTGGGGTATTCAGGGAATAAGTGCTAAGTCTAGTGGACAGGTCTGTGTATTGTAAAATTGATGAATAAACAGTATTTTGCAGGCAAGTATCTGAGAGAGAGAAGAGACGATACTGAGTGGCTTTCAGTCAATGATTTGTAGACTTTTCAGGTTCAATGAATTGCTTATAAGGTGAATATGAATGATGACTCAGAAAAGGAAGTTGATATTCTACAGTCATCTATGAGAAATTTCTGAAGAATTACACACTACTGTTGGCTGTAGAAGAGTTGCTGAGGCCTAGAAACAATATTGGCAGGAGCAATTATCAGTAGTAGTAAATGTGCTAAACTGAAAAAATGATTCCTTTTTCCTTCTATAAGGCATATCCATTTCCGAATCTTACTGAGTACAAAAACAAAACAAAACAAACAAACAAAAAACCAAACCAAAACAAAAAAGTCTTTTCTATAGACTGTATATATGTAAAACAAACTTTTTCAACTTCTGCTGCCAAGAGTTGTTTGGAGCCTGTGTATTCATTAGAGTTACAGGAGGCAGCATAAAATATGCATCTGTGATCCTAATTTCTGCTTTCTGCTGCCTGTTGGAAAATTGGGAGGTGGTGTAACCCTACTTATGATGTGATGATATAAAATGTTAATGCTCCTGGAAGGTCACAGTTTCACCAGCCATGCAGTATAATTTTTTGGACTTAAAGTTAAGTCAAAATGATTGCAGGATTCTGACCCACAAGCTTGATGTGTTTTTTTTCTTTCTCACTAAGTTACTGAAGGAGTATTCATAGAATCACAGAATAGTTAGGGTTGGAAAGGACATTAAGATCATCTAGTTCCAATCCTCCTGCCATGGGCAGGGACACCTCACACTAAACCATGCCACCCAAGGCTTCATCCAATCTGGCCTTGAACACTGCCAAGGATGGAGCACTCACGACCTCCCTGGGCAAGCCATTCCACTGCTTCACCACCCTCTCAGTAAAGAATTTCTTCCTTATATCCAATCTAAACTTCCCCTGTTTAAGTTTGAACGCGTTACCCCTTGTCCTGTCACTACAGCCCCTGATGAACAGTCCCTCCCCAGCATCCTTGTAGGCCCCCTTCAGATACTGGGAGGCTGCTATGAGGTCTCCACGCAGCCTTCTCTTCTCCAGACTGAACAGCCCCAACTTTCTCAGCCTATCTTCATACGGGAGGTGTTTTGAATATATAGTCTCTTTTCCTAATTTTTTCTCAGACCTTCTGAAATGCATGTGGTCTGTTAAACCTAGCCTTGGGTGTATTTTAAAATTCTCTGAATCTTGGTTTTGGATTAGAAACAGGAAAACTATGTTACCTGCCCTTAAAGGATTTCACTTGTTTCACTGGATAGGATCTCCCCACCCGAACCTCTCAAGCTGCCTCATCTCAACCAAGAATAAAAATCATGGTGCATGATGTGTTTTAAACTGCTCCGTGAAATGAAGTAGAATGACAAAACCATTATCACAGTATCACAGTATGCTAGAGATTGGAAGGGACCTCAAAAGATCATCTAGTCCAATCCCCCTGCCGGAGCAGTAACACCTAGATGAGGTTACACAGGAATGTGTCCAGGCGGGTTTTGAATGTCTCCAGAGAAGGAGACTCCACAACCCCCCTGGGCAGCCTGTTCCAGTGTTCTATCACCCTCACTGAGAAGAAGTTTCTTCTCAAGTTTAAGTGGAACCTCTTGTGTTCCAGTTTGTACCCATTACCCCTTCTCCTATCATTGTTTGCCACTGAGAAGAGCCTGGCTCCATCCTCATGACACTCCCCCTTTATATATTTATATACACTAATAAGGTCCCCCCGCAGTCTCCTCTTCTCCAAACTATAGAGACCCAGCTCCCTCAGCCTTTCCTCATAAGGGAGATGCTCCACTCCCTTAATCATCTTAGTTGCCCTGCGCTGGACTCTCTCCAGCAGTTTCCTGTCCTTCTTGAACTGAGGGGCCCAGAACTGGACACAATATTCCAGATGTGGTCTCACCAGGGCAGAGTAGAGGGGAAGGAGGACCTCTCTCGACCTACTGACCACCCCCCTTCTAATACACCCCAGGATGCCATTGGCCTTCTTGGCCACAAGGGCACAGTGCTGGCTCATGGTCATCCTGCCGTCCACTAGGACCCCCAGGTCCCTCTCCCCTACACTGCTCTCTAACAGGTCGTTCCCCAACCTACACTGTAACCTGGGGTTGTTCCTGCCCAGATGCAAGATGTTACTTGCAGCAGAAGAAAAAGTCTATTAAGGCTTGTATTGAGTGTTAACAGTCCTTAATAACTTTCATATTTTTATGAGAATATTCCTAAGAATTTTCTGACAGAATTTTCTGCCTCACTGCTGTTGCTTCTTCTTTCAGTTATTTCTAAAGCTCTCCTCAACTGATTTAGATACTGTGACAAAAAGGGCTAGTTAACATCACTTTGCTAATCCTCTTTATTAATCCATATATTATTCAGAATACCCACAAAGCACAAATCATGTTTTGCAACGTATTCTATAAAGGTGATTTCCTTGCTTTTAAGAGTTTAATGGTGCAAGTAAACATTCCAGGAGACCCCTACATGAGCTGATACTGATTAAAAGAAAAAGAAATAATTGTTGTGCATGTATCCTGCTTCAAAATACATTATGGAATATACCAAAAAGCCTTCTGCCCTTTTGTTTGTTCTTATCCCAGTGATGTTTCTTAATATGTGCTTTCAGTGGAGGAAGACACAGAGGAGAGCTCAAGATCTGGTAGAGAATCTGTGTCCACAGCAAGTGACCAGCCATCCCACTCGTTGGAGAGACAGATGAATGGAAGCCAAGATAAAGGCGACAGAAAAAAGGCTGGAAAGGAAAAGAAGAAAGATCGAGATAAAGAGAAGGATAAAATTAAGGCAAAAAAAGGAATGCTGAAAGGCTTAGGGGATATGTTCAGGTAGGTGCTTACAATCAAATGCAGAATGAATTATAAAAAGAAATTTCATCTTTTAATTACTCATTTATATTGTGACTGTTTGCTGAGGCAATATTTTACTATACAAATATGCTCATAATGTATATAGGCTAATCTCTCATTTTTTGAGGTGTTGAGTGGTATCATGAAAGGGAAGCAGCTTAGAATGGAAGGGTACAAGATGGCTGGCAGGCTAAAGGGGCTGCAAAGTTAAAAATGGTTTTAAGCAACAAACTGCTTGGTCTTGGAAAAAGTCTTTGGTGACATCAAAAAACATATCCTTTGACAGGTCAAACTATTTTGTGGTTTGTTTTTTTCTTAAACTGTGCTGTCACTAATACTGTACCCAAAGCTTATATGTTAGTGTTTTTCTTTGGTTTGCTTTGCTATTAAGACTGGTATCATGAGGGCATGAGATGAATCGGTTTAGAAACCAGCATGCTCCTCTCAAGGACAAACAGGAACTAAGGTTGTGTGCTTTGAGAACCCACAGTCTAGGGAAGGGGTCAGTGAAAGACTCGATTTTTATCAAGCACTGAGTATGTTTGAAAGGAGTGGTCTCTCCAGCAGGCGTAAGTGATCTGAAAGGAGCAGACTGCTGAGGGACACCTTGCTGTTCTGGATAAATGGTGAAACATGACAAACACCTTTGATCACTTGTAGGAAAGGATCAGAGAGCAAGAAAATCAGTCTTTCTTTTAGCTAGCTAGAGTAAATAAATGTATTTCTAAGAAAAATAATATTAAAGCAGTGGTTTTTTTCTATTGTATATGCAGTGATTCATTATTTAATTTTGAAGTGAGATAACAGTATTATTTTAAAGGCTAACTAACAGTGATTCTGGTCTGAAAACACTTAAGTGAGCTTCAGTTACCTTTCATCCTGTTACCTACTTTATCCTGTAAAACATTAATTGAACCTATGTTGTAACTACCTAGGTTCTTGAGACTTGTTCTGTGTCTGTGAATCCTATTACAAAATTAGCTAATAGAAAAAATAGTTAATTAGAAAATATTAATGAGGAAAAAAAGTAGTTACTAATTAGAAAATATTAGTTATAAAATGTGTTTAGAAAACACAAAGTAATACAAGGTTTTTAGCACCTGACACAGAACACCAAAAGAGTCATAGGAGATAGTCTCGCATGTCAGATAGGAGGAGAGCACTTCATCCCAATCCCTTGTGAGTCCCACAGGGATGCCCTCATCTTCTGAGTGTTTGCCTGCCTAAATTTAAACCTGGAGCAGAACGTTGCATCCCATGCTGGGGAGAGTGAAAGGTATGAGATACCAAATGCTGACTGGTTCTTTTCTGCAGTCTTTGCCATTTCTATACATCAGAAACAAAAGGTAAAATTGAGGTACATGATAAAGTCTATGGGCTGTAAGTAGCTTGCTGGATACCATGAGAGCTATCTTGAGCTCAGGCACAAAGTGTTTACAGCATCTAGAAAATTTGGGCAGTTCCTTGGTCCTCAGTTTCCTCCTCCTGTGTAACATTCGCCATACCCAAAGGACCAGTGAGATAGTTGCTTCATTTTACAAGCTCTGGGATATAGGCAAAGGGCTGACTTAGAGGGGGTGCCCTCGAAAGAGAGAAAAATTACATTCCAGAAAGCCAGCTTGGTGTGGGGCTCATCACCTCCTCTATGCCCTCCAGTCTTAGAGCCTAATGTCTGATGTTTCTCTGTGTCTTTGAATACTCTAGATGGAAATGAGTGTGAAAGTGAAAATTAATGCTATTTTTAATCAGGTGCTCCCAGCTAAATAGGAAGTAACCTTGTCTGTATGCTTGATGTAACACTTCTGAAATCTTTAATATAGAAACAACAGTAATTTGACTGATAGGAGGATCTGATGATCACTTTGTTGTTTGCTCTTCGTAACACTCAGTGTTTCCTTGAGGTTTTTTTTCCCTCACTGCCATTTCTGAGTGAACTTTACTTTTCAGTTTCTTCTTAATTAACGTGGGAGCAGTGCTATCTCGATGCAGTTGACTCCTTCTGGATCTGTAAATTAGCTTGCACCTTGTCAGCCCACCCAAGAGAGGTGCTTCTGGCAAGCAGGAAAATGCTGATTGAGGGAATTAAGCATTATGCCTTATTTCCACTCTGTGCTTCATTTGCTTTGTTGACAGGCTTCTCAATAAAGTTTGAGAGATGAGCTTTATTATGTCTGCAAGATAAGCTACTACTCCTGCCTATAACATGCTTTGTATTTATGTACATCTGACATATGTCATAGATATCAAGTAATCACTGAAAGAAATTGTGCGATAGAAAATAATGATGACTGTGACATTTAAAATTCAAGCCATGATCAAAGCATAATTGGGTGTTTTGGTTCTGTGCAACATTGTGATTTTTTTTGTAATTCTTTTTCTTTTCGCTTTTTTCATTTTTTTTCTTCCTTTTCAGTGCTCTTATCTTACAGTAATCTTTCTTCATTAGGTTGCATGGAGAAGAAGACTCGCGCGATGAAATTAACTATTAACTGACACCTTATTCCAGTGTCTGTATTTAGCCAAGGGGCTTTTTATTGCATATATGCAAACTGGCAGCTCATAAAGTGGAGTCTCTGTGATGTATGAAAATAAGTCTCCTTACCTTCAGTTAAAATCTCAGGATTTGCTACTGGGATCTTCATTACTGTACTGTGAGATGGAAACTCCCACTAGAGAACCCCAGGTTACATTTATCCTTCAGCATCTAGTCATCATTTCCAAGAAATCTGTGGATGATTCAGATAGCAGGTTAAAATCATAAGTAAATCCCTTAAACACTTCCATTGTTTTACTGCTTGCATTAAACATAGTAAAGAGGATTGACATAACCAGGAAGGAGAATTGTAGCATGCAGGGTGCAGCCTGCATGGCTCTGACAGGCACACCTCCTGTTATTTCCAGAGGACCTTTGCTGACATTGGGCTGTAGACAGTCTGAAAGTTCACTCTTCTCATGTGACATAAATCTATCTGAGCATATGTGTATTTCTTTTTTTCAAATTGACATTTCAGGGCAGACCAGAATAGTTTGTTTACATTTGTCATTTGGCTGAGAAGTCTGTACATTAACAGATGAGTATCAGGCAGAGTTTAACCCAGAAAAGTGTCGAACAAAAGTATAGGTAGATTGGAGGAGATGCAGGTGCTGTAGAGCTTTGATTATACCTGAAGGCATTTGTTTTACCTAAATAGTTGCATGACTCTTGTTGTATACCTCAGTAGGATCATGTGCCATGTCCGGTGGCTGTAATAACATACCAAATAAGAGGCTGTGTGATTCCTTCTTCTTCATTGCTGGCATTTAGCAGGTACCTGGACTGCTGCTGCCTGCTGACAAGTATTTCACTACTTTGTTTCGCTACTAAAAACACTTGAGTGGATATGTATTTTGCCATCAGGAATTTATAAAAATATGTATGCCTCTCCAAGTACAATCTCAAATATGTTTACTAATTTCTGAGTCTGCTTTTGTTTATTTTTAAGTAGAGATTTTTCTTCTTGATAAAAGTCAACCTGAGAAAACCAAAAATTTGATAAGTAATTGTAGTGCTGCCTTAAGAAAGAGGCTTCACAAAGTGTGCACCTGCAATTAGTGCTGGTAGGGAGACATTAATTTGATGGACTTCTATGATTCTTTGACTTTCCTCTCCTGAGAGAGAGAAACTGTATATGCTGCTGCCTTTTCCCATACTCTTGCCCCTGTCACACACAGGGTATCTTCATTTATGAAAGTGGATCCCCTTAGGATGTAAGATAGGGCGATTTGAGATTGTTCTTATTTGTAGGTTTTGGATGATGAAAGACAAGTCTGCTATGCTGCTGCTGGTCTGTATACTTCATTCATGCTTATTCCCAGTGTTCAAGCTTGGGTATAATTTCTAGATGGGTGACTGCACTGGTGAAATGACAGGTCATAGGCAGCTGAAGTAGTAGCTCCACATCTTTACCCAGCTTCCTCAAGCCATATATAATTTTCCTCTATGGTCATCCTTGTATCATGGTTCTCTAAGACAATGGCATCACTATGATTATGTCAGTTCTGGGGAGAATCAATTTTGTTTGAAAGAAAGTAGACAGTTGCGCTCTTAATGGGGAGTTTTTGAGGATTCTCATTGGTAAATTTTATGATAGAAAAATATGTGCAAGTGATCTGTTGCAGGAGAGGATGTGTCTGAGGAATAACATCTTTAGGAGAAGCAACTACCAAGATGCTGAGAATAAGGAGGGTAAAAAAGTAGCTCTGGGTTTCCAGATGGCGGAAGGGGAGTAGCAGGGAGGCCAAGCTATCTAGTCATGTTTTGCTGGAAATACTGGAGGGACAGTCACTCATTGCCTGATAATAAAAACCTGCTGAAACAAGCAGACCTTTTTTGCAAGTGGATTTGCAAATGCAAATGGTATGTTTGAGGTTATGTGGGGAACTGCCCAGAGAAAGAAAAGACAGCACAGGGGGTATGCATATTGTATCTTAACCTTGAGTTAAGCAAGAAAATACCTGCATTGGTTTTGGAGGTGGCTTATGGAATAGGTGTAATGCAATTTGAAGCAACTGTGGATAAATATATTACATTTCTACTGTAGGAATTAATACCTCAGTCCCACATAAGCATAACTTTTCAGTGGAGAACATAAGCACCGTGTATGGAAGTTCATGGAACAAGACAGTATGCTTAAAATTAAACATGTGCAGAGGTGTTTTTAGTACTGGAGTTGTTTGAGTATTTAAAGATCTGGCCTATAATGTTGATGGAGATGTAAATCCGTAACATATGGTAACTGATCTTTAATTCCTCTCTTAACTGTTGTAGCGCACAGGTGGGTAAATCGATGCACTGGATAGCCAATGCAAATGTAATATTCTTAAATTGCCATTAAAATCTAATCCTAATTAGATTTAATTACATTTGAAATGATTACTGGGAGCCTTGCACTGTTGTATCTTCCAGTTCTGTGAGAGGAAATAGATAATTTAGTTTGCAACCTTGTTTAGCTGAAATCAGATATACTGTTCTCTTTCTATTTTTTTTCCCATACAGCTGCTTCCAAGGTGCACTGGACATGTCCAGATTCATAAACGTATTATTTGTAGCTTTGAATTACACATTTCAACCACATTAGCCATCTGAGACCTCTGACTGGGCATTTGAGAGAATAACCTACATGGATTACTGTTGCTTGTTACATTACTTACTTGTTTTGCCTATTCTGATTTTCATTGAAGTTTTCTCACCGTAATGTCTGTGAGGAGATGAAAAGCAAAGCACAAGGGTTATACCATTGATTTAGTAATTACCTTCTTTTTCTTTCATTTAATAACAACCTTCAGACTTTTAAGCAGGCATTTGACAAAGGTATCTGAGTTGTGTAAAATACTGTTGAATTATACCCTAATCATCAGGACTGCCAAATACCTCAAACTCAATAAAATAAAAACTGTAGTATGATTTTTATCATTCAGTACCTTAAGAAGCAATAGTAATGGTATTTTCGTTGGAAGCATGACTAATAGGACTACTTCATATTGGTGAATGACACTTACTGGTGTACGGACTTAAAAGAAAACATGGGAACGAGCTCTGAAAGTTAGAAATATTTTTTCCTTCGTGCTCTGCTGATGGCACAAAACACCATAAATCTTGAGCCTTAGAACATAAAGAAGGAGGTTATTGCGTAAACACCTGTCAGCACTATCGTTTCAAACTTGGAAGCTCATTGCTGGCACACTGAATTGCGCCTGGGTTTGCTAATGTTCGTCTGAGAATGTCGCCGACAGCTTGCACTGCTTGTACTGAGACTTTCATCAGAAACGCTAAGCTGGGTCGTTGCTCAGGTAAATGGGATCTGGGGCCATTTCTGCTCTGTCTTTCGCCTGCTACTACTATGAGCCAGCTGGCACAACTATCATTAAGTCCACATCTGCTTCTCCTCTTCTGCCACCAGCTAGAAAATGTGCAGCTCACTACAATCCTAGATACAGAGTCTAAGCATGATGCGTTTTCAAGCTTCAGATGAGGAGCACAGTCCTCATCCTGGCTGCAAGTTGGGTACTGTTGATGGCACTTTCTTTTTGTGCTGCTCTGGGTTACTTTGTCCTGATCCATTTTTAAAGTTTCATCCAGCCACTGGGACCCACGGAATCAGAAATGCCTTTCAAATGAAATCAGCCATGCAGCAAATTGTCATCTTTGATGCAGACTTGGGAATCTTAGAAATGTCTTTCAAAGCATTTTCATATTCTTCACTTCCTTCTTTCCAAGTAAAAGTAAATAAGGGACTGAAAGAGATAAGCTTGATTGGAAGTAGCTTTTCTTTTTTGGAAAGGCAAGCTATGCTCCTTCCTTCCTCTCTGCACTTTTTTGCCTTCCTGTTTTCTGCTGTTTGGTGCAACCCATTGCTTTGAGGAAATGTGTATTCCATTGCCTCTAGCCCCAAACACACCAGCTTTTGACTAAGGTGTCACTGGGGCAAGGGGCAAATTTGTATTTCTAAACCAAACAACTTCACATAATCTGTCAGGGGTTTAAGGAATGCAGCTTCATTAAGTGGTTAGTAAACTCTATGACTTTTAAACGAAACACAGAAAGCAGTGGTATGCGATTGTGTGAGGGAAATTTGAAGTGAGAGATTAACATAATCGTATGTGGCTCTCTAGTTTGTCATTCTGACAGAAAGCAGGGCTCTGCTGTATGTATTCTTAACACTGGATTTTTCCAGAGTAAAGCTGAAGGGGGTATACAGTTTGGGGGTTTCATTGTTTTAATTTCTGTAGAATCAGGGCTTTCATTTCTAACATCCATAAGTAAGTGTCAGGATGACTTGTTACTAGAGACAAGTTTATAGTGGCTGATAACATGTTCTCCCAGTATTCTTCCTCTGCTTGTCAGCAAGTTTAAATGGAGAACCTTTGACACCTACAGCACTATCTCTGCCTGCAAAGCAAGTGAGGGAGGCAGGCGGCGTGACAGCTGAGCCCTCTGCCATCCTGCCCAGCGTTCTGCAGCACTTCTCTTCCAGGCCTGCTGGATGAATATAGAATGCGAGTGTCAAGGATGACACCTACTTTATAATCTCTGCAAGGCAAGCCTTTTCAGAGAAGAGTTTGTTGACAGTTCAGAGAGTCAAAGTCAATTTCAGTTTTAGCTTGTATAGAAATAGGGTTTTTTCTTCCACCTGATGTGATAATTAAAGACTAACTAGGCAGTGTGCTAGTCCACAACAAAGCGTGGTAAGTAAATACTGTCTTGAGACGTGAAGGATACATTCGATGAAAACCTCTGCTAATGACATTTGTTTCGTTACCTGTTGGAAATGTTCATTGGAAATTTAATTTTCCACTGATAGCACCCCTGCATCGGCATACATTATGGATGCAGTGGATTATGTTTTTAAAACAATCTTTGAAAATCGTTTTTAAAAACAGGAATAGGAACATTGTCTTAGATGAAAATTAATGCAAACTGTATATTTTTACAGCTGAAGATGACATAGGCTATTAAGTCATAGTTACTTGAGGTACTTAAGTTGGCAGCTGCAGGACAGCTGATCCTATTCTCAAAGACAAAGCTCCAACTTACTACTGTCTTTCATTTCCCAGAAGCAGTGATCTGTATTCGCGGTGCATTGTCAGGCTGATGTCTTCTGTTAGGATTTCCACATTTCCTACTGTTGTGTAGACATATAGTCATTCAAGCCAAAATTATAAAACACTTCAGTGAAAATGGCAAAATGGGCATAACCAGTATGATTTCTGGAATAAGATATACCAGAATAGATATACCAGTCTGTGATTCCCTGTGTTTGCCTTAATGTAGTAAGAATATCTTAGTTATAAGCTTTGCCCTTGCATTTCCCTGAACGTAGCGAGAAAATAGTGAGCATAAGGCACGCAGAGGACTTTTTTTTTGGCTTTTAAGTTCTTATTTCAAGGAAAAATAAGAGGCACAGAAGTTTTATAGAAAGAATAAGAGAGAAGGAAATACTAGAAACAATGCCAATGAGGTATGTCAGTAGTATCTCCCCCTTTGAACCAATTGTTAACTTCTTCTGGATGGAAAAATAGAATTAGGAGGAACTGAAGACACCGAAAATACTGCACTCTTAGAGTGATTCAGGCAGGAAGGGATCTCTTCTTGGTTCAAATCCTGCTCACAGCACTTCAGCTTCAACATTTCATCAGCTGAATTTCGCACCAGTTGAGTTTCAAATATCTCCAAGGATGGAGACTCAGAAGCCTCTCTCAGAAGCCTGTTCCAGTGCTTAACCTCTCTCATGGTGAAAAGTATTTGTCCTCGATAAGAGGAGATAGGAACAAAATACACCAAATAATCACTGATACAAAAAGTCTGAATCAATCAACGTGTACTTATCCTTCTCATGAGGCAAAAAAAAAATGTGTATGTACAATAAATTTGTAATCAAAAAAGTTTAATTTTTAAAGTATTTTTGTGATTATGTGATTACTCTCAGGAACTTACTGCCCCCACAGTTCTTGAAAACCAAGAATACGGGAAATAATGCAGCTAAGCTTGCATTTGTGACTCTGAACCATCCATTGCATGGTGAGAGTTAAGGAAAAAATCTGTAAACAGGTTATTTTTACTGTGCTTCCAAGCATCTTACTTTAAATTGTCCTAGACTGTCAACTATTAGGATATCCAGCTTGACTGGCTGATACAATACCTAAAAGAAAATACCCAACCAGAGAAGTTGTGGATACCCCATCGCTGGAATTGTTCAAGGCCAGGCTAGATAAGGCTATGAGCAGCCTGGTCTAGTGGAAGATGTCCCTGCCTGTGGCAGGGGGGTTGGAACTAGATGGTCTGTAAGGTCCCTTCCAACCCAAACCTAATGCTATATGATGCTATGAATAGTATCTGATACCACTCACTGGGCTAGAAAAGGTGATTATTTTCTGTGCAGTTTAATGTAAGAACATAAGAATACAGCCACACAGTGTTGAATGATACACGGTTAAGTCCCTGTACCTAATACTTTGTTTCTGACAGTGGTCAGGAGTAGGTGGGATATCTGAACAGGATAACTATAGCAGTTTTTCCCAGGTCTGTCTTCCAGGTTTTCAGCAAGCTGCAGCTCAGGGATTTCTTAAGGGGATGCCTTTGGGCTCAAGTACAAAATACAGTGTCTGTATATTCTGTTCTGGCCATTTTTGTCCTGTTACTGTCTATTTGGGGTATATTTACCTAATTCCAAAATACTAACAAAATTTGAAGTCTATCACATCCAAAAATGTCTTTTAGATATTGTGTAGAATGACTTTTATATCAAGGAACTGCTTTTACATTACAAGTGCAAAGACCTGATTGCAATGCAGTACAGTAGATCTGACTCATGTCAGTATTTTATGGCACCCAGGTAAGCGTGTTTGCAAAGTAGTAGTAAATCTTTTTGATGCGCAATAATGTTTCAGTAGTTAATGTAGTGTTCCACTGCATATTAACTTTTACTGCTTCTCTGCAAACTTACAATAGACAGGAGTGCAAGAAAAGGCTGTAGATGTTTGCAAAATAGACCCTGCTGGAATGCATTCAGTTTTACAGTTACGTTTGGGCTAGCGGATGATGTGATTAACAGTAAATTTTGGAATGTTTGCTTCTGCAGAAGAAAAATTCATAGCTTCTACAAATATTAACACCTTTTTTGGTTTTCAAGATTTATTTTTTTTTATATCAGTCTTGTAGCTCCTAGTCCTAAAAGGAAAAAGAACATGGCGTGGTTTCATGGAGCAACTTGGTGGTCTTAACTATTTTCAACAAATATGGCTGTTTTAAAGGGGTTTTATTATATGTTGAAAGTGTGTTGGTAATACTGCATTATTAGAGAAGTTCTCCATCAAAAATAACTAGTTCAGTAGATTTATTAACTTACTAAACCTGGCTTTGTCAATGGAATCTGCAGTTAGTCTTTACATTGTTTGTGCCTGCAATATGGAAACCTGGAGTCTGGCAAGTTGCTTATACTTCCAAAGAAGAACAGTTTTCATTGTTTAAAAATGGGATAGTACCTTGTCCATGCTAAAGTTTCCAAGGGGTTTGATATCCTATGATGTTTCCTGTGTTGTAGAAATACAAAATATTTGTATTCTAAAAACATATACTATCTATGGCTTCCAGATGATGCTGTTGAGCTTAGTTTGAAGGTAGATGGATGACTGAAGATGTATGTAGATTTCCTTTTTTTCTGCTGTGCTTTTATAGGTAGTACTTAGTAAGAAAATGTCTATCAGAAATAAAGTTTATGGATTAGATCTAAAAGTTCTGAAAAAGTGGATATAATAACAAAAATGCATCTAGAATTTTAGCTGTGTCATCATTTTTGAGTATTACAATAATGGAAGTAGTTTATACCGACTGCAAGTGCTTCTAGTATACTCAACACCAGGTATTTAGTATGCAAGCTGAATTGCTTTCAACAGCATTTCAACAGCAACATATCACAAATAAATCTCAAATGTTTCACAATGTTATTATAGATGTTATCTTTCTAAATTCCTGAAATTCAGAACGCAACATGCTTCCACAAGCAGGAGTTTCAGATATAGTGTTACAATTAAAGTATTCTTTTTCTGTGATGTTGCAGAGCAAGTAATGATACCAAGAGTATTATCATCTGTAACTGTTTGGAGTCCTGATAGCATCTGTGGAGCTCCTAATACTTTGCTAATTCTGTTTGCCTTTTATAACTGCAAAAGGAAGAAAACTGCTTGCTTGAGATGAGTAAAATGCAAAGACTCAGTGCCAGTTTCATCTGGGGTTTGTTTGAGTGTTTTTTTAAGATTTGTTTTAGGCTATATATATTCAGAAAAAATACTGATATGGCAGTGATAATCGCTGTATATTGTGTGCAGTGCCAAGCATGAGCAGAGCAGATCTCATTTGGAGAACATGTCAGGAACTGGATATCTTTGATGTCAAGTTTGGGTTTCTTTTTAACATCATCTGTGTGGGTTTCTAACTAAACATAGGCCCAGTCACTCACAGTGCCTGAGCATGCACAAATGTGTATAGAGCGGTCCAGATCCGAGATCTTCCGTGCTAGGAGCTTACTTGCATGGGGGCGGGAACATAAAAAATAAGCCATCACCCCATATCTCTTGCCTCTAATTAGTCCCGGGCAAGTCCTGGTTTGTGCACCTTTTCAATCTGAAGTAAATTTCAGCTCCCAGCTTGGCCCATCAGCAACTGATATAGTTATTTCAACTGTAGTTGTCATGAAGGCAGCTCAAGCTCTGTGTACTGGCAGCAACAGGATGCTGGGTGTCTCCAGGGCTCCAGGTAGCTCTGGGCAAGCCCCTGTGCCAGCTGCTGTGGGGACTCACTGCCAGACTGACTTCCCAGCAAAGATCCACCTGAGTATTGTTGCATCCTCTCCAGGGATGGTTTGTTCCAGTGGTGCTGCTGCAGTGCAAAGTCTCACTCTTCGTTTTCCGCCTAGAGATCCTGTGGCTGTAAACTAAATTTTCATGTCACAGGGCAGAATATTGTCTGATAGAATAATCAGAGGTATGAGAAGCCAGAAGTGGCATATTAATGTATTCTGACCAGAGCCTTGGGTCAGGCTACATCCTGTGTCTTAGCCCTGTCTTGTAACAAACTTTCAAAATAATGTACCTCTAATTTTTTTCCCCTCTTTTTTTTTTTTTTTTTTTTTTTTTTAATGGCAATATAGATTCAGGGATATTCAGTGTAGCTTGAGTTGTGCTCTGAAGCACTTTGTAGAGGTATCCTATTGGCATTATTTGTTTATTTTTATAATTAAAGGAATTTGTTCTATCCCCAAGGAGACTTAAAGGGCCACGTAGATGGCACTGTAGAACCCAGGATGGGACAGTGGATCCTAAACTGTAGTGTACAGCCACTAGCACTTGGGTGCTGCAGCTCAGCAAGGGGAATTGCTTTTTGATATTGTAGGCATCCCCTGAGAAGAGAATGGGAGCTGTGCATTTGTCTGGGTTTTAGCTATGTTTTAGTTAAACTTGCCTCACAGATTCTACAGTGTTGTCTATTTTCCTTTGCTGGAAATCATCTATGCCTTCACTACCTCCTGTAAGTGTAAATATGTGAATGAGGCTTAAGATACAGACACATCACCTATTGCTGAATTTACCCTACAGAGGTTATTTTCTAGGAGATGTGTATCAACAAAGATTTTCAGTAACAGACAGAAAAAGTGCTGACTGACATACTAACATTTATAAGTAATGAGATCTGTAGGGAAGTTTTAATCTTTGGAAGGTTCCAAATGAACTGCCAGTATCTTGATTAACTTTTTTTTGTGTGTTTCTGTTAACCTATGCTGATTTTATGCATTGTAATTGCAAGGCTGCAAGACTAAGTTGTTGAATAATGTTACTGCAATTTCCTTGTCTAACTAGCTGGTGTATTACATTTGTGCCCTAATTTCTTTGCCTGTTGCACGCGCTTAGTGAGCATCTTTAGTGATTTTCTTGTTATAGCTCACATTTACATGAGCCAGGCCATGCTCATATATATGCAAGCAAGCCTTTCAGTTGTAAAATGGAGTTGTGAAGACTTCCTATTACTAAGGGTTTGGGTTTTTTTTTTATCTCTTCTGCCAGGAAAGTGTTGAAGCAAATTTCCTTTGCAACTTCTCTTCTTCGCCCCCCGCCACCCCCCCCCCCCCATCTCTTGAGTGCCAGTAAAATGTTGGTTTGGGTTTTTTTTATTTGATGTTTCATTAGCATTTCTTATAAGGTCTGCCTTTAGACCAGTACCCATTTTCTAAATTGTAGTTCTGTAGGGTTGGAAAAAATCATGGTAACCAGATGCAGTATTTGTCTCTGGCCTGGCAAAGTGTTAGATTTAACAAAAGAAGCTAATAGGAATGTTCAAATTGACCCTTCTCATCATTTGGACTTCTTGGAGCTCAATCAATCGCTCATTATTGTCAGAGTTATTCACACAGAGGCAGAAGTGCTAGTATTTCTCATAATCAGCCCTTGAGCCAGACATAATTTGCAATTTTGAAGCATTGTATTTTGAAACAATAATGCATTAAAATGAACAGAGCAGGAATTAGAAGTATAGTTGAAGAAAGAACGCCTGGAAGAGTAGCCATGGTTTAAATGGTCTCTATAAGCGCTCTCAGTGGACACTGGTAATTAGAAGCATACAATATAGCATTATTAATACTGAAATTGGTACACAGTTCTTAAACTAATCTGTGGACTATGACAAATGCAGTAACAGAAGTGCCCATCTTGCTGTGTGGCTGTAGGGCAGCTGCTGTCAGGCAGGGAGCTCTGGGATAAGGTTTGTGACCTGCTCAGTACAGTGTGGGCAAGGAACAGTCGGGTTGGCTGGGCTTGGCACCCAGCACACTGGGAAGGAACAATTTACTCAACTCAGATAAATTGCTTATGTTATAAAAGAGTAAGTACATTCTAGTTTAGATAGTCAGGCACCTGTTAAAAGTAGACTGCTGCTGACGCTTAGAATTTGGGAAATATTTTTTAATCCCTGTATATGGTATTATGTTATTGCAAAGTAGAGGGTTGTATGTTTGGTTCTGTGTATGTAGTCTGTGAAAGACAAGTTGACACACTGGAGGCCTTCACTCAGACTTTTTCAGGACCCTGCTCTTTACTTTGTAAGTGCCACTTTTTTCTTGGGTTTTTTTTTGTTTTATTTTTTTTTTTCCAATTTGTATTTACAGTTTTTTGATTACTGTTTAACATCTTACTGACCAGTACTGAATTACCTAACAGGGCACTGCAGTCTTGATGGGCAAATTTTGTCTGAGAGGGGGGACAGAATCATTTGTAAGTACATTATATGGCAGAAATGAAAGGATACATTGCCAATTAAGATTATATTATCTTTTAAAAGACTGAATTAGCTTGCCTGTGTCACATGTATGGGCTACTTTCTTCAATGACAGATCACACACACTTCGTGTATGAAATTTAATTTTAGGGCAAGTAACTTTGTGGTCAACAACCACTTTTTTTAATATATACACAACATTAAGGAGTTTTTGCCACACAAGCAAACTTTATAATGGTTAGACTGTTACGAAACATCCATTAAAATGTCATGTATTGCTTCTGTGGTTGCTTCCATCACTGATGATTACTAACACAGTTGTATCTAAGCAGAAGCTTTCTTTTTTATTCCTGACTCCTTCAGGGATGCCGCAGTCCAAAGTTTAACAGGTTTTGGCTGACCACCATGAAAATGAGTTATTTATGGTGACTTTTAGTACATTGTGGTATTGCTTGCTGAGTTGATTTGGCCAGACAGCAGAAGAATCTCTTGTCTGTCTGCTGACTTGCTGCTGTCTTTCAGATATTATCATTGTAAAATTATCTCCACTTCCTTTGTCCTTCTCAGACAGCTTTTTAAAGTGCAGTAGTTTGGATTAGTTGTCAGCTTTTTTCTTTTTTCTTGTGATTTACTTATTTTATTTATTTTTTTTTTATTTATTAGAGCTGTCAATGTCTCTAGCTAGCTTTAGGCAATCATGAGTAGTAATGCAAGAAGATTATCTTCTGTTTAGAAATTTGCAAACAGATGGTCTCTCCTTAAAAGAAATCTGTTTTTAAAAGTTTCACCATTTTATGCTTGAAGTAAATATTACAAATGCTTAAGTTGTGAAAAGAGAGCGACTTGGTGTGAATAATACTCTGCCTGTCGTGTCATGCCTTTCAGATAATGTTATCAAAACTGTTTATGAAAATAATTGAATGAAACCTCATGACATGTCTCTTGGTTTGGCATCATAACCATTTTCTATGAAGTTGGGCTATTGACTCAAAGACAGGCAGATTAAGCTTCAGTGGCTGGAAACGGTTACCGATGCCATATGTTGTTTCCACTTGTTTCCAGGATGTTGTTGTGGGAATCACCAGTGATGTTGCGCATGAAGTGTTGCAATTTATGTGCCATCCTGGCTGTTGGTTTTGAGTAGCCCTGGTTCAGTGAGATGTACTAGAATCTCCACCTGAACAGTGCTGAAAAATGATATTTAATGTTTGGAAAGTGAGGCAGGACTATTGAGAGAGAATGTGTAAATATAACACAGAAGACCTTCACATGCTTTACAGTACTCATGCACAGGGTGGCAGCTTCAGAGATGGATGATAATTTGAAGTGGTAACCACTTGCGTTCTCCTGCTTTAAATTCCTATATTCATGCTGAGCACGTGAGTTTATTGCTTGAAGGCAAACATAATTGGTCTGAAGAGGTACGAGCATACCTTTTCAAAAGTGTTCTTCATGAGTTGCCTATGTCCTTTTGTAATACACTTTTCTTGGTTTGGGACAGCAGCATTCTGTAGGAACCCACCTGGCAGGGGTCTTCTGTTGAATATTGCACCAGAAGAACAGCTGCTTTGTCAGTTTTAACATAGTCAAGGAAACTTGTGGAAAGTGAAAAGTTACAAATGTCCATTTTAACTACTTCCACAAGTTCCTACATCAAGATGCCTTGCTCCTGCTGCCTGTACATCAGTGCTTCCGTATCATCTAAGGACAGTGCTGTTGCTGCATCACTCCAGCAGTCATTCCGCTCCCTCCTCACAAGTAGAATTTGATCTAATATTTTGATTACATGTGATAACTGGCTGTTTCTAGAAATCCATTGCAAATATGTAAATGTTTGCACTTACAAGCATATTTTTAAAAATAGCACTTGCAGAATTCTGTTTGGAGAGGCAGGCTTGTAAATCCTCAAGTCATCACTAACCAGGGTGTTTTTTTGTTTGAGCGCTAAGTTGAATCCTTGTTTATGCTTATTAATGTTTTTTTAGCAAGAGAATGGTTTTGTGTCACCGTAGTCTTTTGCAATATAAATCTTATGATTTTGCTGATACAGCAGGGGGAAAAAGATTACAGAAATAATTGCAAAAGCCTCTGAATAGTGTTAGGTTGTATGTATGTGAATACTGTTTGCTGCTATGGAGAAAGGAGCATGCCTTGAAGACAGAAAGCGCTGATAGAATAGCTCAAGACACTTACCATTTGTTAATTTTTAATGATGGTCTTTTTTCTATTAAGGAACATAATGCTGCTAAACTTCTGTCTCAATCAATTTTTGTGTTTTTTCATTAATCAACTAATGCATGTTTCTTCTGTAGCTCTTTATTCTAATGAAATATGTGGATGATTTGGCAGACGACAATGATCTCATCAGTAACGCATCAGAGTAAAATCCATTTAGCAGATTATATGTATTATTTTTGTTGTATCAAGGATGCTGATATAAATTCTTTTAAACTGGAGCTGTTTTTGTTATAAGTTGTAAATGTGGAACTTCTGTTGCTATCATTTATACATCCTCTTTTCTTCATTTGTTTTACGTATTTATGCAAAAACATTTACATGTTCTTTTTGTCAACGTGTATCTTATGTACATTTCACGTATATATATGGCATCATCTTGCAGTTTGAGCTTGTTCTTTAAATGTTCTGCTACACTGTCTTGTCTGCTGAGTTTTGTACTGTTTAGTTGCCCTGATGCATTAGTCTGAAGCCACTGTAGGCTCTTGCTAGTCAGTGCTGCGCTGTTGGGTGTGATAGGCTTTGGATTAGGCCACCTCCTAGTTGGTGACAGTCATTCAAGCAAGTAAGCTTGAAAGTAAGCCAGCTAGGGACTGACAGAGAGTTTTGGATATGCATTTTAGTTTGATTAGATTATACAGAGCTCATGGGATTTTCTATTTGAGGTTCAAGCTTTGGTCATAAAGGTCTGTGGTCTCATCTTTTTATTAAAAATAATGGGACAAACTAGTATCACAGGGTCTGAGGATGGTCCTTTCCTCTGATGTGATTTGGCTGTTATGTTCTAGAGATCATACTTCTAAAGAATGGTCCTCTTACATTTTTCAATTTCTTAACTTACTGTGATTGCTACTGTTGGCTGAATTTGAGGATTAAGTCTGTGGATCTACGAATATGACTGAGAATTTGCACTTATCTTGAAACTTTCTCTAACCCTTAATGTAAAAGGACAATTAAGAAGCTATAAATTAAGTAGAACCCTGAAGTATCTTGGCAATTAGAGTGAACAAGATTTCAGCTGCTATCTTTCATCAATTTCTCACACTCTTGGATAGACAGGGGTTTTTTAATTTACAACCTGTATTTCAATTAGTCATAGAAGCTTTTTCTTGAAACTTTTGTTTATGCAGTTAGAAAATAGAGTTAAACTACATCTTAGCTGTAGTTTTTAGAACAGGGTTTAGATGAGATTGGTACTGAATAAACTAGCTATTATGTGAGGTAGTGGTCCTGTATTTATAAACGTTGTTACTATCATGAAGATTATTCTATAACCACACAGTATGTGTCCTCAAAAAAGTATTAAGCTATATCTGTGAAAGAATATATTTGTGAAAGGATGGTAATTTTATTATTATCATTGTTTGGGATTTGCAGGAAAATGTGCATTTTCCTTTTGCTCTTTATTTTCCACCATGAGTAACAATATTCTTTGCTCTGTTTCTAAGAACTGAGTCTAGGGTATGTGGTGGCTGCTGTGTTGCAGGTGCTTCATGGTGCCTGGGGTAGCTCAAGCTTTAACATTAGAACTTTTTTTCATCATAAAAATGTTAACTTGATGAGTCAATAGTGTAGGTAATATTGCTGCACATCATGCAGTACTTTGTGTCTGTGCGTTGGTATCTTGATTTAGGTAGGGCTTTTATAACTCACAAATTGTTGGCACTGAACTTAGCAAATGACAGGAGCTTGGAATTAGATTCCCAGGATTATCTGAACGTCAGTGTCACAGATGCTCCTTTTCTGCGCTGCTTTGGTTTTTATTTCCAACAGTAGTCCTTACCTTTGTTTTAAAATGCTGCCTTCCTTTTCACTAATGCAAGGAGCATTGCTGTGCACAGATCCTGAGCCCTGGAGTTCTCTTGTCCGCTTCAGAAGGAAAGTTGTCATTTCATTTGCATTTGTAAGAACTGCAACAAGTATCCAGCAGCCAGCTTCACAGCAACAAGAATGATACCATCGCAGTTTCAGACAAATACCTGAAAATTTCCAGGTGCTTCAGGCACTTGCTAACCAGCTGCACACAGTGGAGAACAGCTCCGTGAAATGAGCAGCAAGGGCTGGGAGCAAATCACTTGGCAGTATCCTCAAGGCCATGTCCTTGCAAAAGTCTAGAGTCTCTGACACAAGACAAATGGATGGTGATTGCTATTTTACAAGGGAAATATCGTTAACAATTGCACTTTGGGAGTTTCCAGCCTGAGGTTGTTATCATTAAATGAGCAGTCACTTCAGCAGGGGAAGTTATTATGTGGGTGTGCCAGAACATTCAATGTATGCATTGTGGAAGAAACGGTATTGGAAGCAGCAAGATTCCAAAGTTGCCATGGGTCATGCATGGGACATACATCCCAATTCCGTCTTCCCTTCGAGTACCTGAGCAGTAAAGAAATAAGCTTTACAATTATGCAAATTCTGGTGGGCTGTGGGGAAGGTGTCACACACATCAATGTTCATGGGGCAAGTTTATGCTATTTGCACATTTAAGAACATGAAACTTTTATAAAGGTAAGCCAGATCTTTTCAGTCGGCCAATGCATTCAAATTGGGCTGGTTTAAATACTGGGAGTAATTCTGGGGACCTGACCCACACTTTGCTTCTTTTGACTCACACAATTACACAAGGGGCACTCAACAGCAGCAGGGAGGGGGCTTTACCACTGGCTGTGGGATGTGCATTTGGTATTTTAAAAGGATGTTGCATAGACTGTTAGAATTTGAGTGGTCTGAATACTCTTATTTTTATTTCTAAGTGTCCTGTTTTATTTAGTATTCATGAAGCAGAGTAGGAAATACCTACCTGAGGAAATTAGAAGGGCTGGTGATTTTGAATAGCTTGACACAAGTGTAGTCATTGCAGTACAGTTGAGGGAGTGTTAACAGCTTGCTTTAATGGTGTACCTTAGTATTGCTGGATGTTGCTCTCTGTAGTTAAGCTTGGCCTGAATATGAATGTTCAATAATTTATAAATGTCTGTTATAAGTTTGGTGGAGATGATGCTGATTTGGGCTGTTGGGTTTCATTATGACTATAAATCATACTTCATGGAGCAAAAACTTTTAATCAAAATAAATATCAAATACACTCATTGTTAGCAAGAGTAATCTACCAAAACCTTTGTCTGATGTTTTGAATGGAGAGTGTTGACTGGTCCTGCAGAAATAAAAGGGGTGTTGGGGGTGAGGGGTGTGTACATACATATCCCCATCGCAGTTCTTTTTAACATCTTTCTCAAGTGCTTCATGGAGCCAGGAAAATGTTTTTTCCTTTGTTTGTCTGTCACTTCTACTATTGTAAGCTGAAGCTTAACAGAGATGCTGTTAGACTTGCAGTCTCAGTGGAAAAGAGAAATCTTGATTTCATAAATATTTTTTTGTACAGAGGTCTTGCTAAAAGTATGCAGACTTCTTCAGAGCCAAACTTCCTTAGGGCAGCATATTTCCAAACTGTTCTGCAGCTCCATGACTTATGAGTATCATGGAGATGCTATTTTGAAGATGATGGTGTTAAAAACACAAAGCCTCAATCAGGGAGGGGGGAGGACAGCACTGATTATTCTAGGTTCAAGCGTAGGGATGGTGCAGTTAATGTTGCTGAACTTGTTGCAGGCAGTGGTGATTATGGCAGATATATCACTTCTGTGGGTGACAAAGTCCAGAGAAGGCAACTTTGCAAGACCACCGTGGTTCATATTCTGCCAGGCTGTCCACTGCCAGGATGACCACAGAGCTTGTTGGAGATGGGCACTGGAAAGTCTCCGGTCAGAGTGGGAACAGTATGGCCACCCTTTGAAATGCCTGGGGAAGGACCAGAGATGTCTTCTGGAGACTTGATCAGAATGGTCCCCGAGGGCAGAAGGAACGATCAGAAGAAAAACCTGAAGGAGAAGAAGTGTTGTTGCCCCATCTTGCTCATGAGTTAGAGCAAATTGAACCCTCCTACTGCTCCGAGCGCTGTCTGTGTGGTAAACCTACCAATGCCTGTGTTGAAATGCAGCACGAGCGTGGTGTGTTCTGGACTTGGGCGGTTGAATCTGAAAATTCAAACCATTTATTTTTGCTAGGTTTGCATTACATGTTAACTTTAGAAATACTCTCCCCACAATCATGCAGCCTGACCAGGCATTTACTAGATTGCTTACAAGGATTATTAGAAATTTCCTGTGTACTTTTTTTTTCTTTAAGGTATTGATTTCAATATATTTCTGTTCATACTTGCAATGAATTGATTTATGGTGGTGGAAATTCTGTTTTGCTGCCAAAACCTAATAGGTACTCATTTAATTTAATCTATTTTTTTTTTCCCTGATCTTTTAACCACTAGTTCTTTTTTCCAAAAATAAACTGGCTACTCCAGAATTTGGTTCCTTTGCTTTGCCTGACATTTTGAATGGGTCAAGGAAGGACAGGAGACAGAAGCAAACACAGGCATCCCAGAGATGCTGTGCTACTGTACCACATATGTTATGTGTCTCCTCACGGCTCTTAGTGTTCCATCAGTCAGACCTCTGCCACCCCTGGCACTCTCTGTGTTTCAGGGTAAAATGGCTCAGTTCCACTGTTTTTCTACTAAACCTCCTCTCTTGGCTAGAGGATTTAGGGCTATTTTAAATTAACCATTCTCTTGTCTGGTATACAGCATCCAGAACTTGATTTGAATCTCTCATGGCATATATGTAAATGTTTTGATAACGGTTTTGACTACTCTCTAATAAATAGCTGGATGTTTTAAAAGATACATGCTGGTGTTTCTAGTCACTGATTTTAAGTATGTCAGTTTTATGTGTAACAAATTATAAAATTAGAGACTTAACTTTATGTGCTATTGTGTTTTTCTTAACCCTATCATGTCCTCTGCCTCTCCCTTTTCAGATGGTTATTAATGAACAATTTTAGCTATCAGATGCCTGAATTACTTTGGAAATCATCAATCTGGGAACTGTGGAGAACAGCCACACACTTTTAAGTTTGTGTACATGCTCCTATGCTGGTTTTTTGTGTAGCTGTGTTTTTAAACAGTTGTCCTAAGAGCTATAAACATGGTTTTGAAGTATAATAATATCTTTTGATTGAGTGGCCAGAAGTTAATAATTCTGCAGGGTTACTGTGTGATATGTCTTTAACCCACGCAATAGCCTTGTACTAGAATCAATAAGAACAAATGGGAAAATATTATAAATGCCTAGTGGACTCTAAATATTTTTAAAAGTTTACGTGCATGGGTCAGAAGCAAGTTTAAAGAACTCTGTGGTTTATTTACTGTTTGTGATCATTTGGGTTGTCCTATCTGCACCATTGCTGGACTTGGCACGTTTCAGTGCTTTCATTTCCCTTTTGATGTGAACCTGAGCATGAAGTGCCACAACTGTCAGTCTGCTATCACCTGAGTGCTTGATTAAAAAGAGTAAAATTCTTGCTGCTTTTGGTATGATAAATGATCCCACATTTAATAGGTAGGTATTACAATAAGATACTGTTTAATAGATCCTTTGCCTTAAATAGAAAATTGTCATCGGAACTGTGGATGCATTTAAGGGCTATATTTAAGTGTTTGTTTAGTTTGCTCTATATAAAAGTAATTCCTTTCATCATAGGCCTGAAATGTCTAAAGAACACACGCAATACTGTCCTAATAATAACTGAGTATCTGAAATGCCAAACTGAAATTTTAAAAGAAAACAGTGGAATGTACAAATATGGAAGAAACCTAAAATACTTGAAATGTAGCTGGTAGAGGGGAAGAGGAGATGTGAAAGGGGCAAACTTCGGGTTGGCAGGATCCTGCTCTGTCTGGGAGACCCCAGCCAGCTCCATTTTTCCACTCACCCTCTTTGCACTGGAACACCCAGGGCAGAAAAGAGTCACGAGTAATAAAGTTTTTAAAGAACCTGGTTCTGAAAAAGAATAAATTTACATTCTTGGATGGCGTCCACTGTGTGGTGAAACTGCTGTTGCGGAGTGGGGGTGGGAGAGTGGTACTGTGCTCTGGGCAGATGTCAGACATACAACACCATGTCTCTTGCAGTTCATATGTGAAGCCTTTACTTAATGTAAAATTGAGTTGTGTTCTTTGGCAGGGACAGTGTTAAGTAACTTCTAAAACATTGTTTGGCTTTGTATTTAAGAATAGTGACCCCAAAATGCTGGCAGAAAAAAAAGGAATGTAATCCTATTGTTTTGGGGTTTTTTCTGTTCTTATGTGAAGAATTCTATAAAATTTTAAGAGAAGTGAAATATAAATAAATAAATAATTAAAAAAACCCTACACAAAATAAACCCAAAGCAGCCAGAAGATGTTAAAGATTGAGATTCTGAGGTCTTTGCATTTACCCTTCCTGGTTTCCAAGCAACCCTTCTTGGAGGACTCTGTCATAGGAAAAGAAAAATACAGTTTTGTTCATTTCACAAGTTAGATTCTTTTTTGTGTGTTATTAACAGGTTTGGCAAACATCGCAAAGATGACAAGAGTGAAAAAACTGGTAAAATAAAAGTGCAGGAAGCTCTTACTTCAGAAGAGGAGAGAATACGAATGAAGCAAGAACAGGAGAGGTAGACTTCAGTATTTGCTTAAACCTTGATAGAGAGAGTTTGTTTTTTTAAATTAAATAACTGAAGTTCAATTTTCATTGATGAAAATTCCCAAATGTTGATATGTTTATATACTTTAACAAGACAAAGCTAGATTTATTTTGAACATTAGTATAAACAGCTTCTTTGGCTGAATTAAGCATCTTTTACAGATCCAGACTTCCTTTCCTTATTGAGGAGACTGAAGTAATGAAATGTTTTCTCTATATATTCTATAACTGATTTTATTGAGATTTTCAGAATACAAATATTTATATAGAATGAAGTATGTTTTGTATTTTTCTTGAAAGTCTTGCATATCTAGTTTTTTTTCATTTATATATTTAGAAAAAAACCCTAAAAATTACACTTACCAGTATATTTGTCACTGGAGTTCAGTCTATTTATGTGTCATGCAGTCTGTTATGGAATGATATGTATATTAAACTGCTAATTGTAAAAATGAGTGGTGAGTACCTCTATTTTTACTTGTCAGCTTCTCTTAACATTAAAACCCTATATAATATATGTCACATGATTTTCTCAATATTTCCAATCTACTTTTCATTCTATCTCTTGCAGCCCTAGATATCTGGGACCTAGACTCTCTTATCAATATCTCTTATATCAATTTGATCAAAATTTTGGAAAGCTTAGGTCAGAAATTAACTGATGCTCGGGAATGTGTGTGGAGAGAAGATCACTTTTAGTAGACATCTCTTCAGTAAGGGGACAAACTGAAGGGTTTCAAAGTTTGAATGTTGAGTGGTAAATAGATTCAGACACATTTAGCAGTGAAAGTGAAATATGAATTCAAATGATTTATCTAAAAATTATGCTATGGCTCAGCCATAAATTGAGGATTGATGCAGGAACTATGGAGGGCAATTTTGTTGTCCTTGTACAGAGGGTGTGACTAGTTAGTCATAATGATCTCTTTAGCCATCATCTCTGCACCTTGATCTTCTGCGGTCAAGAACAGAAGTTTATAAGTGATGGCTTCATCACTCAAACAGCTCACTGGAAAAGCAGAGCCACAGTAACTCTTGTGTAGTGTCCTCAGTTAAACCTAGAATGGTTTCCTTTCAGTTCTTTTAAGGTTGAGTGAATTATGTTACAGTTAAGGAGGGTTATTATTAGTTAATGAAGATTATTAGTTACTAGTTTATTTGTTAGTGTTTATTAGTTAATGAAGATCAACAGTAACTTGTTAAACTGCAGAAACTATCATTTGTGACCATCTGTTTGGATTACATTATGGGAAAAATTAACTGTTTAGCTAGCATAAATTGCTGTAAAAATTTATTCATGTCTGTCTTTAATCCATTCTGACAGTAGAGAGTGGCTGGATCACAGTGCTTGGTTGTTTTTTACTTATCTGATTGTTTTTTACTTATCTGATTGTTTTTTATTTTCTCTTTTCTAATAAAAGTGAAGCAGGGTATTTAAATTTGTTCCTGTTTTTAAAAGTAATATTCTTAGAGGTTAAATGATAAAGGGGAATACTGGAACTGAAGGAAATAAGTGACTTAGTATATGAGGGTGTTTGTGCAGTCAACTTCCTTTACACGCGGGCAGACCAGCCACTTTGTGGATGAACTCATGCCAGGGGTGCAGAGCCATTGAAAGATGCCTCTGTCACTCCAGCTGGCTCAGGGCAGGGAAGGGTCAGCTACATGTGCACAATGCCAGTCACTGGCTTAAGATGCTCTGCTGAACCAAGCTTGCCCAGCACTGAGGGTTTCTTAGTAACCTTATGTCCCCAGAAAATCAGCCACATACATTTATTCAAAGAAGAAAGACTTCAGATTTGAGTTAGTAATGTTTTCTCTTTCTCCATTCTCTCTTTGTCTCTCTGTGTCTCTCTGTCTCTCTCAGTAAGAATGGTGAGAGTATAGACTGTCCATGTGATGATGTAAGAGAGGTTGCAATAGTCACGCTGGGTACCCAGGTAGAACCATGACATTATTTGTACAGCCCCCAATGCATGGAGAAAATTCCTAATCCCTGTCCATCAAGTTCTGCTAACCAATTTGAATCTTTCCTGGAATCTTACCCTCATGTGTCATAAAAAACAATTTTATGTGTCCAGTGAAACTGCAGAAAATGCATGTGCCAGAACTTCATAACACCTTGATGTTACCGTCACATGGGTCCTCCTCCTCCTCTTTCCCTAACTGTGTATTTGCTTTCCTTTGTGTTATGTCTATAAAAGAATGCAAGTTCTTTGGGGTAGTGGCATGTACAACTAATAAAAGACAATAAAATAGCAACCAAATGTGTGAGGTGCTTACTTACGTTTCTGAAAAAAAACAGTCAGATGTTGATTTGGTCCATAGAGACTAAATATTTTTGTAGTTAGATTGCAAAGAGTTTCCTTTTGGTACTGTAAAAGAATGATGTTAGAAACATGCTACTAATGATGAGTACTCTTGCAAATTAACTGAACAATCCCTCAAAATGCTTACTAGGACATGAGTAAAATATTACTGTCAGTGTTGATTCATAACGGCTGCTATTTTAACTTTGTTTTCTGTGGGTTTTTCTTCCTCAATCTTTTTAGAAGTAGAATTCACTTGCTCTATTTTACTTGGTATTTGATGCTATATACCTCTATAATGATGCAATACTTTGGGGAAATAGGTTGGATTTAATGAATTTACTGTGTATGAGAGGCTAGGAGAAAAAAATCCTTAGGGGTTCAGAGAACAACCGAACAGTCCATTAAAAAATCAATCATGCCCACAATTTTATGGAATTATTATGCTTTGACTTGATAATTTTAATAGTATTGTGCTTACAATAGTATTTTATTTAAAATCTTAAAAGTAGTTTTCATATTGATTACGAAACAAATAAGAAAATTAATGTTCTTCAATTTACCATGATTAAAATGAATAAAATTGCCTTTTAGAAATATATTATTAATAATAATTTCTTATTAAGGAGCATATCTCTTAAGCTGTGTATGGTACATATTTACTAACAAAAAGTAATTTTGAACAGAAAATTAAAATACCTAGTTGAAAATACAGACAGTTATCAATGAAATAAATAGAAAACTGGAATAATCAGGAGAGTCATCTGAGGAGACCACCCACCAATCTTACCAAAATTTCTGCGAAATGCTTGCTATTTGTAAATTCTCCAAATGATGGATTAACAGTTCATCTAAGGCCATAGGACGTTGTCCACATGTCACTATTCTTCAACACTGGTTTACTCCAGAAAAAAATGTCTGCTTGCATTATGCTTGGGTATCTGCCAAGCACTGATCTGAAAACCCAGATGGGGTCTGATGTGCTGATAGAAAGCGTGCTTCTCCCCAGCAATGGCACCAATCAAAACCTTAAGGCAAAACTAAGCAATAATTTGTCTGAACTTGGCCTTGTGTCTCCTAAGAAAGCGATTGTACTGCAGTCTCAAGAAAGTCAAGTACGACCTGAATTCAGTTAGCTCTAGCCTATTGCCAGGTCACAGCTGGTTTATATATGTGCTAACTTGGAGCCTCTCTTTGCCATGCTGTCTTCAGCCTTGAACTGACTTCCTCAAGCAAACCCAAACAACTTTACTCTTTCTACCTGGGTAGTAGATTACAGAGGAATTAAATAAACATACTTCTTTGTGTAGTTTTCAAGAAATTCAGCTGTTTCCAGTGTGGTTCACTGCTAGATAATGCTTAAAAGATGAAAACTGCAATTCTAATGAAATCTCATGATTCAGAGGATGCGATCCCAACTATAAGTGAATAGTGCTTATGCTTTAATCTGCCTGTAGAGGCACTTCCTCCTCACCAAAGTTCTACAGGATATTTTCTCTGTTTGGTTAATACGCTTGTTTGAGGGCTTAACTAATGTTCAATCTCTGGGTTAACATAAAAGTGCTTTAATCTTATTTATTGTAATCTAATCAACTTTCACTGAAATTGGTGCAAAATCAGGTGCTTAAACACCTGTGTTGTGAGGATCAGTCTTGAGGAGATAAGGAGAAAACTTTGGAAATGGAATAAAAGTGTTGGAAGCACTGTGACAGATGATGATGGAGTGGTCAGATGGAGGCTCTTGGAGGCAGGGGCTTCCTCTGCTCTGAAAAAGCAGCAGTATAATTCCAGTGTCTCCTATACTTGTTGGAGGACAATTAATGCATAGCAAAGCAATACCATGCTTCCCATGTATATATATGTAGTTATCATAGGAAGAGAAAGCTACAGCTTGGCTAGTGTCCCCACTTTCTGTTTTGGAAAACAAAACCTTTTTTTCTTTTAGGCTACAAAGGGAATTCAGTTTACATCATTCCACTGTTACTGGTATAAGCGTCTGTGCAGATGTCACCAGTGCTGGCGTTGGGGTGTCATAGGGCTGCTAGAGGAGCTCCCTGGGCAGGGTTGCAGAGTTCCCTGCCATGGAGTGCCAGGCTGGACACCTTGGCAGGACTCTTCAGGGCAGAGTGCATCTTAATGCCCTGCCATCAGCAATGGGAAATCTCTGTTCCTAATGGGGACTGGGGAGTTGCTGTTAGTGATTGGAGGGAGGAGGCAATGCTGCTGCAGCTCTGCAGAGTGAGAGAGGTGACAGAGGATCTGGGTCTTGCAGAGGTGCCATCTGGGAGAGGTGGATGAGGCATTTGTCTTGATATTGGCAGATTTGCTCTTACTTTTGGAGATCAATTGATAGGCTGACAGAATTTTTTGTGTGAATGTAAACAAGGCTACGATTTCAGTGGGTGTTTTTCAGGTAATGATTTTTTTCCAAATTTAGAGTGAAACATTCTGTCTGTTCATTAGTAGCTAAAATAACACTGATATTTTTTTTTTTTCCCATGAAGGATTCAGTCATTCCATAAAATGCTTCCTGTATTCTGTGTTTCCTAAGGGTATAAGGGTCTTCATCTCCAACATACAATAAACTTCTCTTCATCTTTGTCTAGTACCCTTAAAGCCACAAGCTCTTTGTTGTAAAAGTATACTAATGAATAGAAATGTTACAACAAGAACAGAAGTCTTGTGTTTTCCCTTCATCATGCATCATCCATTTTAATTAGACGAAAGGGTGGTGAGTACTGTGACAAGAGTCTGGAATTAAAATCATTAATTGATGTCAAGCTGACGAGAGACTGCTAACATGAATTTACTGACAGCAGGAAAGAAATTAACCTTATTACTTTATTTAGTACATTGGGTCTATTTATTATATTTTGTTATGCAAGTTCTGCATATTCCATTTATGATGATAAAGAAAGACAAATAATTAATAAAGCTACATAAAGTTTTATTGCCTCCTATCAATGAAGTTTACATGAAAACCACATCAGTAACTTACAGAAAACAAACCTACCACATCCTTCTAATCAATGTAACTCATCACAACTGTTACAGCAGTATTTTTGGTATTTTGAATGAGTATAATGTTATGCTTTCTAGCCAAGTAGAATTGCAAAAGCGATCTGATTTAAAGCCATGCCTTAGTTTCTTAATGTCAGTGTTGCAAGAAAATGAAACAGATTTTCTCCAGCAATGACATTGATTGGAATAACTGTCTGTTTTGACCATCAGTTGGAAGGTCAGCCTAAGAAAGATGAGTTTTAATGTTAAGCATCTTTATTCTTTAGATGAAAGAGTACAGCAGAGTCTTACAGAATGACAGCAGCATCCTATAGATAATTTGTGACCCAAAGGTCATAATAAAAGAATAGAGGGGAGGTCATCCTGTAGTAAAGGCCATCTGGAACTGTTAAAAGCATCAGATGGAGTAGGGGGCTGAACAGCAGGACACTCTTGGTGTCTTTCCAGATTTCCCAGTGAGACCATAATATTTTTGTTGGAAAACCCCAACTTTTTTCCCCTTAAGCAAAATATTTTCATCAAGCAGTTTCATCCTACTTTTAGGTAAAATGACAACATACCATGATAAGGAGAGGAATTTTGTTTCTTACATAGCGTGCTATCTGTACCTTTAAAATAAGCACAAAGTTTCAGGTTTAGTTTTGCTGCTGCTGTATTTTGATGCCACTTAACAGCTTTTACAAGAACTATTACCTTTAAACTCATTATTACTGCAAACATTCAGAATACAAATATTTTCTAAAGTGACTTGTGTAAAACTTTTTCTGATAAAACTTCCACCCCCTTCCCAGCCCATAAGAGAGGAAAGAAAAAAATTCCTGCGTGAAACAGAAAATCAGAGCAATGTGTTTGTCATTCTCACTTATTTTGAGATGGGGTCTGCTTGTCAAGGGATATTCGAGTTTCACTGAGATTTGTAGCATTGTTTTTGGCAGTGGTTTTTCACATTATGGATGCGGGTGCAGGATGTGAAAACAAATCAATGGCAGTAATTTTTGTAAGAGAGCACAGAAATGAGGCATGACAGTACTGAGCGTTGGAAAAACGTTTCAGACCAGTTCTACTTCATAAAAATACTGGCTTTGGGGGACATGTAAATTGAAGCTTTTGTGGAGTAATAGTTGCTGAAATAGTTTTTTTAAAAGGTTCCTCACATTCTCTTATCTACATCTTGTCGATATAGGGATTTTAAAACAAAGTGTAGTTTCTCTATTACTCCTTCTTTTTTCAAAACATTGAAGTTTTGTACATGGCAAGGTCCAGCCAACTCCCTTGCAGTATATTTAAAATTATAATTTACGTGGTCTTTATAATATTCTGAGTTACAGATTTGGTTAAGGTGTCTTGCAGATCATGTGAGTTCAGTGCTGTCTTAGAAATTTCAGTTCTAAATAAGAGCACTGTTATGTCGTAGTTCACTTTAGAATGCCAAGAACTTAATAAGGCAGCAGTATGTCCCCTGATGTCACTAAACTATGCTGTTAGTTGTAGAGTTGCTGTAGCAAATACTTACTTGAGAATTAAAAAATGTATACCATAATTATTAACAAACTGAACTTACTGTTGCTGAGTTTGTCACCAAAATCTGGGAAATAAACTCTCTAACCGGAACAATAGGTTAGAAGTTGAGCAGACCTGAAAACCCATTGATTTTCCAGACTGCCCTACAAGAGTCTAACAGTAAGGCAAAGCACGAAAACCACCTTTTTTTCCTTTCTTATATGCAGCAGCAGATATTTGGCTAATCAGAATGACAATTAATGATATATTCACATCAGGAAGATAGCTTCCCCCTCCAGACCACAGCTGGAACCTTTATTTTGCAACTAGTTACTATAACAAACCTTTTAATGAGTTATAGGAAACCTGGCTTTGTCTCTGGCCATGCTGTATATCTATGCTCTCACTCAGTACTGTGACGCAGCAAGGTTTTAGAAATGAAACCTGAGAGGTGTTGTGGGTGCTATTTTTTTGAGTCTTGAGCAAAGATACTGATTTATAAGCTATATTCTCTATTGGTAGAAAGTTTTTTCTTTTCCTTTTCTTTCAACTTCAGTGTTCGTGATCCACACAATCCATTGCTTTGTTGTGAGGTTTTTCCACTGTATATTTTTGTCATTTCAGACTGTTTCATTTTGCAACTTCAGGATTAGGCTACTTTATACATAGTAGTCTAGAAACACAGAATAATGGACCTGAAATAGAGCTAGCAGCAGAATTTTTTACCTGACTTCAGAATTTTGTTACTCCAGCTAAAGTTGCATAGATGCTGGATATGCTCAGCTCAACTAACTGATGACAGTATTGTGGCTGGACCTCCAGTTACTTCTGCAGTATCTGGGAATGACTGGTTTGACGTATGGTATGATATATGGTAATATTTGATATATGGTATTGGTATATATTTTGTATATAGCCTCTGTCTTTTATTTCTTGCACATACAGGAACAGCTGCTTCTTGCACATCTAACTGCAGAATTCATATGTTACCCACCAGTGCTGCTTTCTGGTACTGTTTTCCAGTTGGAAGAAAAAAAAAAAACCTAGGTGAAAAAATGGTCTAAGAAAGACCTTATGAGAGCAGAAACCAGTGCTCTGAAAGTGAAGTGGGATGGAAGCAGGAGCTCTCCCAAGTCATATATCAGCAGTAGCTGAATCTCATTATATTCTTCCTCTCTACTTCAGTAGGAGATTAGAGCTAAATTAATCTAACGATCAGGGATCTGTTGTCATAGGTGTAAATATCAGCTCTTCTGGACAGTTTTGTAATGCAAAAGAAAAACTAGATTCCGTTTTGCTTACAGACAGCAATGATGTTCTTTGATGCAACATGGTTCCCAGCAGGATAACAGACCCATCTGAGTGATCCTCCACTGCTGGGGTGACTGACCCTTGGATCAGACATGAAAATAAGGAAAGAAAATTTAAGTCATGATAGTGTTTGTTTTGAAAGCAGAAGGTCCTATACCTCCTAAATACTTCATACATTTACCTTTGGTTGAAACATATCCTTAAGAAAAAGCGGAGCACATACCCTCAGCCCTGAAATGATGCAGACGGTTAACTGCAAAGTAGCCTAAAAGCTCGATTGTAATGTGAGGTGGTAATTTACAGGTTTTTAAACCAAATAAGCAAGTATTTTCACTTGTTTACTCCAATATCCAAGAAAGCAGATACTCCGCTGGGAGGCATATATATTCACTTTGGAAAAACAAAGGAAGTATCAAGAAAGTCAGGGAATAAGGAAAGGTAGAGGTGAAATACATGAGAGATTCCACCAGGTTTGAAGAAATTATTCTAATGCCTTCTTTAGTTTCATCAGTATAACTTGATTTCAAATTGGTGTTTGCACTTCACCTGCTTCTATGCATATTATTTACTTCCTCTTCTGTATTTTTTAATTTCTTTACATCTTCATTTGTATTTTGCTGCCTTCTTTAATAGAACTTCTCATAAAATGAACATGTTATTCTCTTCTTAATGTATTAGAGCACTTACAGCAATCACCTTCTCACCTTTACCTCTCCCTCTCCCCCTTTTTTTTTTAACTACAGCCTTCCTGGGTTGTAGTTCATTAAAAGTTTTTGAAACTCTCATGCATCTCTTCTGCATGTGGGATTTGAGGGGAAGGGAACTTCAGGGAGACAGTAAGTACTATCACATAGTCTAATTGGCAGATAGGCTGTGATTGTTGAAGGAGAAAGGAAATTAAGACTGATTGTGTAGATGCATTTCTTTAATTTCAAGGTGATGAGCAGCTTTTTTTTTTTTCTTTTTATATGTGTAGTGCCTGTTACGCTTCTCTGTTGTTGTAGAACCAAGATATAAGAAATATATGTGTGTAAAATTTCTATGTAGGTGCAGAATTATAGATCTAGAAGAAAGACCACATCACTTTTCCAAGGTAGGATCTCCTGGGTATGTCATTCCTGAAAGATGTTTGTTTCATCTTCCTTTTTTTCCAGTTCACAATGATATGCACACTACAACTTCCCTTAGCAAATTTTTCTGCTACATTTCATTAGAAAGTTCCCCTGCCCACAGTGTCTAGTCTCAGTTATTCTTGGTTCAGTTTAAATACTTAGTACTTACATTAGAGATCGAAAACATTATTCTTTTCCTCCTTATGTATCAGGAGACTGCTGTTATGTCCCCACTCTGTCTTTTTCTTTTCCCCAACAGCTTGACATTGCTGACTCGTAGGTATCTGTTATCCAGTAGAACATCTAGATCCATTCCTGAAAAAGCAACTTACAGATTTTCCCCCTACTTGTAACTTTGTACTTAGTTATTCCAACTATGTAAATTACTATCCAGTTGCTGTTATTGAAGTTAATTTTGTTTTTGAAGTCTACTCTATTTTTCAAGAACATTTGAAATGTTAATCCTTTCCTCCAGTTTTCTGCAGGTTCAGTAACAAAACCCTGGGTAAATTCAGAGAGAATTGTAGAAAATGTCTTCATCCGTCCATCTATCATGACTATGAATTACTGAAAGCTACTCTCTAGACACTCAGTAGGAAGTGCCTGTTTCAACCTGTTGCATCCGTCCTGTAGCTGTTTTTCTTAGTCTGGGATGTACTGTTTCTGCTATGTTCACGTGGCCATTTACTGTGTTGTAGAAGGAAATCTGACTGACTTCACCATATGTTTTTGATAAATCTATGTGGCTACTGCTTGTCCCATTATCTTCTCTGTGCTTACTAGTAGTTTGTTTCAAAGGGGATTGAAATTAAACTGATGAGTGTAATTTTCCTTCTCCTCTGAGGGATGTTTGACTTTTTCTATCTTTCCAGTATTTCAGCTGCCCTTAACAAGTTCTCCTGGTTACAGAAAAAGATCTGAAACAACCTCAGACAATTGTGTGTGTTGGATGAAATTCAACTAGCTTAGCTGGCTTAACTAGTTTCTTGCTACTTCTTTTGCTGTTAGATTGGAGATCTTTGTGTTATTGGTGGCAGTTATCAATTGTGCTGACCACCTGCTTGCAATCAACAAAGACAGATGCAAAGAAAAAAGACCATTAAGCCTTAGGTCTCTTCAGCATCATCTGTCAATATCATTCCCTCACTACTGAGCAGGGGAGCAACCTTTTCTTTGCTCTTCCTTTTACTGCTAATGCAATTACGCAATGATTTATTGTTGTCTTTAAAGCTCCCTGCTACTTTTCTTTCAGATTGTGCCTTTCTTATTTTGTCCCCGTATGCTTGTGCTTATCCATAGCAAACTGACCACGTTTTGTATGTGTTTCTTCATGTGTCAGATCAGAAGACAGTCGTATTTCAGCCAGCTGGCCGTACGTGTATGTACACAGGAGACAAGGCAGAAATATTAATATTTTTCTTTTAATGATTGGGAAAAGGCCGGTCTCCAGCCTTTCAATTTTATATATATATAGATATATTTACATAGCAGTATTATCTTTTATTTTTTTTTTTTATAATATGCCAAAGTTTTGCATGAAATGAGGAAGGAAATGAGGAAGAGGAGTCGTCCTTCTTTTTTGTAAGCTACCGCTGTTGCTGCCCATGATTATCCATTGCCCACAGTGATTCTTTAGAATGATTTTCCCAGGAAGGCAGATGGCTTTTCTGAGAGGTAGTTATAACTGTGATAACGGACTAGGTCTAATCATGATAAGAAAAGCTGAGTGTCATATGCTGGTTCAGAGGGAAATCACAATAATGCCTATAATCAAGGTACCCTCATTAGAAGAGTAGTTGTCAGAAAAATTCTGCTTGGATCCAGACAAAGGTCAAAATAAAATGCAGAGGGGACAAACTCTAATATTGACTTGATTGCCAAAAATTAGAAAAACGGCCATTAAAGCCCTGAAGGCAGTCAAGGAGAGGGGGAGGAGGAACAGCAAGACCTGGCTTAGTTGATGGCGCACTGTGCCTGCAAAGTATTTTTCACTAGCAAAGGAGGAGGGGACAAATTTGTCAAGGTTTGGCTACTGGCCAGCACACCTTCTGACCTCTTTCATAAGAAACAATATCTGGCAAAAATTGGACTGAATGTGTTCACCCCGTCGGCTAACTTAAACAAGCTGGCTGGCTTTATAAACGTGTCATTGTTTTTGTCTGTTTTCAATCCATCATCCCAATGCATGCCAGTCTGATGGCAGAAGAACTGAGAACTGGCAGTGGTGAATGGCTTGTCATTTAGCTTCTGTCCTTACACAATGCTGTTTCTATCTTTAATAAACATTGTCAGCCATCTCACATATGTGGAACTACAAGCGTTCAATACTGATTTTGTAAATGAGTGAGCCTCAGTGGAAAAGATGAGGTTGTGGATTATCATTTGGGCAATAGCTGAATCCTGGCAGCAGCAGCAGGATTAATTGAATTGACCAAGCAATTGTACACCAGAAGCAGCAGCCAACTTTGATTCAGCTCTTAGGGGAGGACATTGCTGCCGTTGCAATGGCAAATATAATCTACAAGCCATGAATATCCTTTCCATGTTGTGTTCATCAATTAAGATAAGTAGGTGACTTTTTTCAAGAATCTAAATCACTAATATGAAAAAATCCCACAAAGGACACAGAAGCTCCCAAGGGATTGGGAATATGTTTACAATTTCACTCCTAACACTACATGAAATTAGGGTTGTTTCTCTTCTTTACCAACTTTGCTTATTCACTTTTACTCGCAGCAGCTCTGCCAGCACCAAAGATTTAAATTTTCTGCTGCTGGAAAAAGTTGAAGTTTAGCTCAGACAGAACTGCTGTGTAAACATTTAGCTGAGGGTGGGGTTGAGCTCTCAGAAACCATATAAGAACTACACGGCTTATTGTCCTTTTTGGTCAAGGGAGGGGGACTCAACACAGTTGGTAGAGCCTGAAGAAAGGTTTAGTTTCACCTTAAAATGGCCATGTTACAAATGTTCAATTGAACTGCTCTCTAGACCCTGTGGGCGGCTGCCTGATGTGACTGAATCTTGACCAGTTCTTCTGGGAGTCCAAAACATATGTTGACACCTACATTTATATGTCTAAAATGGTAGTTGCCTTCATCAGAAAGCTGAATCTCACAGCATTTTGAAGAAGGGAATGAGGTGGCTGCTCTTTGCTGGAGCAGCAGCACGTAAGGTTTTCCATTACTTTTGTGACCGTTTCATGTGCATAGGAATTGCTATAGGATGAGTATGTCTATCATTACTGGATTAGCTTGCAATAAAAAGCTCTTCTAACAATTACAGGAAGTTCTGCAGCTAACAATATTGTCATTTGAAGCAGTTATCGTTAGCTTTTGAATTGAATGGCACACAAATACATGAGGATAGTTTATACTGAACATTATAATTTGAGTTTCAAAAGCATGACAGTACATTGTTGACATTTTCAGTATTAACACTTCAGCAAAAAGAGTTTAGAAACTTCTTGGGATAGCTTTTGTATTTTCAGAAGTTCAGTTTCATTTAAACAGTGCAAAATTGTTTAGCTGTTTTTGCAAAATTCTGTGAAGATTAAAAGAGCTATGTGAATGCTAAGCGTTAGTATTATTATTGTTATTGTTAAACCTGTACAAAATCTGTAGGAAAGCCATAAATCCTCAAAATTAGCTAATCTGAAATTTCAGACGTATGCATTTTTATTGTGCCATGTCATGAAGAAATACAATTCCGTCAAGACTTCTTAATACACATATCCCCATTGTGAAACCAAAGCACTGTGGTCAAATACTTCTACAGATTTCAATAGTGGAATCATTGCTGATTGTGGCTGAAGTACAGAGCAAATTCCATGTTCTTGTCTGTGCTGTTTATGTAATCATGTTAATCTTTCCCACAATAGTCTGCACTGGCATTTCCCATATGTATACTTAATGCAGTATATGCTAACAAATAGTTTGAGCCATATCATGCATATACACACACGCACAAAGAGGAGGGTCAACACAAAAAATAACATCACAGTAAGTTTAGGTTCTCATATGAAAATATATTCAGAGTTAAAAACTAATATAATTGCAAAAGGGATAATGCAATATTCAGCTGATTGATAGCTATTATTATTTTCAAGAATATGTCTATGTATTTTTCCCTGGTCATTTGGTTCCTTTAGTTTTGGAGACTTAATGTTTAAATGTAATGTGTCCTGGAGACAGCAAAAACAAAGCTGTATTTTAAACAATATTGATAAATATTTTAAGTAGTCAGAACTTTTGGATTGTGAAAGTGATAGGACTTGCACAGTGGTTTAAACTTAAAGCACAGAAAAATAATTAAAAGAAAAAAATCAGAACATTTTGAGTGTCAGTATAGTCAGATATAAGTTTTGCTTTAAGGTTATTCTTTGTTAAATGTTACTGCAAATGGTTACTGGGTACTTTGGTTATAATTAACATGAAGATTTATAATGTGGTTAGATTCTATTTTTTTACTACTACATATGTGTATTAACACACTGTATTAGCAATTGTGGAAAATATTCCAAGAATTTTCCTGGTGGATCTGAACGTAATTACTTGCATAACACTTCAACAATCAGTTCTTTCCCACTTGAACAGTAATAGGTAGCCCTCTTTGAACCATGCACAGAAAAATCCTACTGTTCTTGCTGCAAATGTTGCTGCATCCAAACATATTAAATAGCTGAAAGTAGATGTGTGAGAAAAATTGGTAAGCATGAAATGGGGGACACTCCTGTCTACACCTGTGGAAAGTGATGTGATGGTCAGAAGTTAGATAAGTTCACTGGCATCTCTCATAGGTGTCAATGTAACACTGAGACCAATATCACCAATTACCACCAGGTAATTCAGTTTTATAAGGACTTCAGATGATAATGTTTTCTTCTGATTGAATTACTCTGTGCCACATTGTTGCTATACCATCAGATTTCATACTTTGAAATTTTGGTTATCTAAAATACATGGAATTTTTTTTTTCCTTAATTAGTGTCCGTCAGTGTTCCAGTATGTGATGATACATTGTCTATTGAAATTAAAATTTAATCTACCAATGTCTAGGAAATTTCTGATTTCCTTTGCTTCTCCCATTCAGAGGACAAGTATCAATAAAAAAATACAATCCTCCACCTGTAATTAATACAGATGTCTTGGTTTTGGCTGGGCTACTGTACAGCTAGTACAGTACTGTATTTTGAATTTAGTGTGAGAATAATGTTGATAACACACTGATGTGTTTTGTTGATGCTAAGTGATATGTATACTAAGTCAAGGACTTTTCAGCTTCTCATGCCCTGCTGGCAAGAAGGCTGGAGGGGCACAAGAAGCTGTGAAGGGACACAACCAGGACAGCTGACCCCAAGTGACCCAAGAGATATTCCATACAATATGGCATCATGCTTAACATATAAACTCGTGAGAGTTGGCCAGGAAGGGCCAATTGCTGCCTGGGGATGGGCTGAGTATAAGTCAGTGGATAGTGAGCAACTGTACTGTGCATTACTTGTTTTTGTCTTGACTTCTATTTCTCTTTCTCTTTCTCTTTTTGTTATCTCCCTTTTCATTACAATTAGTACTAGTACTAGTATACTTTATTTCAATTATTAAACTGTTCCATGGGTTTTACCTTTTTCTGATTCTGCTTCCCATCCCACTGCAGGTGGGGGGAGTGAGTAATCAGCTATGTGGTACTTAGTTACCAACTGAGGTTAAACCGTGACAACAGAGCTACAAATTGGAAATGAAACCTGCAGAGAGAGGAATCAACAACCACAGGTCATTTTCAGGCCTGTTTTTCCTTCTGCATAGATACCTTCCAAGTAATTAAGGTTGTAACATTTCTGAATTGCAGCTTTGGAATATAGGACAATGTAGAAGTTACATTTTTATTTTAAAAATAGGCATGCAGAAACACAGTTTAATCTTGAAATGGGGTTTGGATTTAAACTTGAGTCCTTCTTCACTGTAAATTAAACAAAAGAAGTTCCAGTTTGATGTGCTGAAATTGCTGAGGAACATGCTGTAAGCTGAACAGTGTTACAGTTTTCATTTCCATTTTTCTCTATTGAAATAAAAAGCAACCAGTAAATAAAATATTTTTTTATTTGCAAAATTGTAAAATTAAAAATTTATGTTTAAGTTAAACTTTCTCAGATTTCTTCTGTTTGCCCTTTTTTTGTGTGTATGTATCTGTTTTTCTTTCCACTGTGACTGAGTCTGACTAAGAGTGGTGCACAAGTCAGTGGTAGCAGACATAAAAAGAGGAATTATGGTCAGGTATAACTTAGAGCATGTAAATGAATCACTGAGCCATCAGTGTAGATGGTACTGACTGTTGAAGGGAATTCAGCCAGGCAGTTGTATTCCAGATCAGTATCCTTGGTCAGTACTTGCAAGATTTGGGAGAGAAAAAGGACTGCCTATCACTTCTCCTATTCCTTTATTTTGTTACGATGATCTTTGTTAGTATAGAAAGAACAATTTGCCTGGGACTCAGTCTGATGAAGACACTTAAATTTAGATGTTCATATGCCAGATCAGGGCTGGATTCACATGCTTGAACACAGATGTCTTTTACCATTTTAGTCATCACAGCCTCTGAGATGTCAGCATGGGCCTGGCAGATGTGACAAGGACCTACAGGGGTCCTTCTTGCCCAGCAGCTGGAGGTGCAGCAGGATTACCTGGGGATGTCAGATGTCCATAGCTGCTTATGTCTGAGCAGCTGAATCAAGACTGAGTGTCCAAGCTCCCAAGGAAGACCTAAACAGCATCAAAAGCATCTATAGTGACTCATCTCATGCTTGAACACACCAACTAACATGGCAGCTGTGTGATTCTTTAATCTGCTGACTTACAGCTCCCTAGACTGTAAAGGGCATCTGCACGTGTAGCTGGCTTGGCCACCCCTGCTGCAGGCACCTAAATTCTGATGGCTTTATCTACAGGCTGAATCCCACTGTTTGTGTATCCTCTTTTCTTTTTGCAAAGATTAATCGTGAATGGGACTAAGTTTAAAATTTCTGAAAATGTCAAAGTTACTTTAAGGCTTTTCTATTTTCAAAAGAAACAAGGCTTAGAGTAGTCTACCCTTGTTCAAAGTTGGTGAGCAAGCTCTTTGGAAATGTCATGTAACAAGAGGTGCACAGAGCTGTAGTCTGAATGGATGGATGCTGTCACACTGTGTATCCATGGCTGTATTAGATGAAAAAAGAGCACATTTTACTAATGGAAGGGAGGAGACATCTGGGTGCTTCATTTTGCAACGATGACAAAGCATTAAATTGGTCTGGGGAGACAATGTTGAGGGGATTGGGGTTTTTTTCAGTTCACTGTGTATGTGTGTGTGATACATCAAATTTTCTAAAATGACAAAGAAACTTTGAAGCCCAGATTAAATTTTAGTAATAGCTTTGCATGCTTTTGAAAACATGACCAGCACTCAATTTGTGTTTGCCAGGTTCCTAAATGTCATCTGGTTTTATTTGTTACTTTCTATTATGCAGCTAAAGAAGTGTACCTAGACACAAAACCCCTGCATCACCTTTCATTTGTAACTTTAACATAGGGCACATGTTGTTACTTTATGAGAAGAAACTGCCTACTTTTGGGAGATGCCAGATTCAGTTTGTTTACATTTTAAACAAAACATGCACATTTTAAATGATTCACACAAGAATCTGCTTCTGCTCTTTGCTGCATGTATGCATACATAAATGTACATGTGTGCCCCCCCATCCTTATGAAGTTTTTCAATTCCAAAAGAAGTATGATTTCTGTGGTATTGGGCCAAGAAAGTACATTACAATTGCTATCTAAATACAGGCATAGGTTTTGATGGAGTACGAGGTTTTGATAGGTTTTGATGGAGTACAAGGCAATATGAATGGTGTTTAGCCATTGTCAGACAGGTCGGGTAGTAGCACAAGCATACTAAGATGCATGAAACAGCAGGTAAACTCTGTTTTCCAACACCTATGGCTAGTCATTATTTAACTTAATAATGAAAAAAAAGTGGAAAATCAGACTTCGTCCTTAAAGACCAGTGTTGCTTCAATCCAGGCTTCCATAGCTAACATAAACCTGGGACTCCATGACAAACTGAAACTGGAAACACTTCAGTGGTTTTTATTAAGATGGGCTACCAAAAGTGTCTGCTAACTGCTGCTTTCAAACTATTGGGGGGGAGGGGGGGAACATTAGTTTCAGCCTGCTTTTAATTTTTCAGAATTCAAGCAAAAACTCGAGAATTTCGAGAGAGACAAGCTCGTGAACGTGACTATGCAGAGATACAGGATTTTAACCGGACATTTGGCTGTGATGTGGACCCAATGTACGCTGGGATTGCTTCCTATGACTCTTCTTCAAACAGCGGCACAATAATGCTGAACACGCGACCACAGAGCCCAAGGGAAGGGGAAACAGTGGAAGCCTTGTATGCCCAAGTAAAGAAACCACGGAATTCAAAGTCTTCACCTGTAGACAGGTAGGCACCAGACATCAGTCAATATGCTCTTTCAAAATCTACCCTTGTAATGCTTTTGTCATGGGAGATGGCTGTACATCAATTGTAAAGTCAGAACGGCTTTTTTATTAATGGCTTTTTAAAAACCTTTATGTAGAAAAGTATTGAACTCACACAAATCAAACTCTAACAGAATGGGACGCGAAAGTTATTTTCTGCAGAGCAACTGCTTTTCTTCTCATTCTTCAGGAATTTTGGAGTTACTGTTTACTACCAGTCAAATTAAATCCAAATTGTAATGTCATCTGGTTTATTTATCAGAGCTCTAACTGATCTGGTTGTGGAATACAACACTGCCAACCTGTTCACAGCAGTTACAAAATCTCTGGAAAGTTCTCGTTATAATAAAAGTGGGTGAAAACTTACCTGGATTCTAGTCCTGCTGTAGTCCTGAACTTCAGTCTAACAGGTTGAGTATTTTGATTAAATACAGACTAAGTGAGTAAACTCCAAGCTTGACTCATGAATTACTTTCTTTTCTCAGGCTTTAGCTTGTAAGTTATACTCTTCATGTGGCTACACTTTCTGAACTATGTCATGCTTGTTTTTCTGCTGAAATTGGGCAAAATTATGGTTTCTGTTGACGGAATTTTGAGTTCATTTGAAAACCTGAAGCTAAAACAGGCATATAAACTAACATAAAGTAGAAATAACCAAAGGCAAAATTCACAGTTTTTTTGTAATTTAACAATGAAAATACATCTGTTTTCTTGGCTTCCATCTATGAACTTGTAGTTCTGCATTTTCTCAGCTTTACAAAAACTAACATTAAAATCCTAGCGCAGGAGGTATCATTAGCTCATACAGGGGTTATTAATTTAACTCATAGTAAAACCATTCATTATTTTGTTTTATACCCCATTCTTTCCATGAGAAAAATACTGGACTTTCAGTTAAACCAGCAGAGCAGTGTCTTTGGTTGCAGTGTTTAAGATCCATATAGCTCTACAGGAGGACTGGCATTCATCTTGTATATTCTGTACTAGGTAGTAATGGAGTCATTTGTATTTGGTCTTAAGAAAAGTTGTGGTCGTGCAGAGTTCAGTTGTCTAAAACTCTTTTTAATTGAGGACCAAGAGTAGTGTATTTAGCCCTCCACTAGATCATTTTTGAAAAGTTTGTTTGCATAATGTGGGTAAAAATATACCTTCTAACATGACAATTAAGGAAATCTCAGTTGCATTGTGGAATGCATAAATTTTCGCTAAAATTCAGTAGCGCACCTGCCTTTTTATTTTCGCAATCACACTGTTCTCTTGTTTTGCAGTATGTAAAAGGTCCAGTTTCCATATTGAATAAAAATAACTTATATTTTGTGGATAACTACCTTATTTCAGTAAAGGAAGCAAAATAATTTTAAAAGACAACAGCTTCATCTGTGCCGTTAAAATTTTCTGTTCCTTAGCCTTATATTGACTGGTGCTGGTATGCACTGGTGCCTGACACTTAAGCACTTTTGTGCCTTTGGAAATCAAGATAGCTTGGTCGGATGTGGTTGCCGCGTGGTGACTTTCACGGCTGGTTTTGTTAGACCAAAGGCAGTGTTTCATGGTGGAGTTGAATGGCACCAATGTCACATCAACAAAAAAAAAGTTCTTTGATGCAAACCTGGCACAGTGAAATATAAGACCTGAGTGACCTACCTAACTCTGTGTGATTGCTGATAAAAGAGCCGGGAGAGACTGAGTCGAACTGAAGATAATGGAGTACTTGGGGAATCTGATGTTAATCACATGGGCAGGACTGAAGAGCAGTGTGGTAGTTTTGCACTTTCAGGCTGCTCCTGGAGCACAGAAGGGTCTGTCTCTCACAGCTGGATTACACTGCTCTCTGCGAGCAGAGAGAGAAGATGCAAGTCGGGGACTAGAACAGGCAAGAAAAGCCCCCCCAGTCGTGTGATAAAAGAGAGACGCATTCAGCAAGAAATATCTGGAAAGAAATAGGCGATTTAAGATGGAGAAAGATTGTTAATTGCTGTAAATGTGAGGTACCTGTTCAAGGGTCTGGTATGTAGGGTTTTCTTCCTGTCTCTTCACACCTTTATTTAAACAGCCAAACTGTGGAGCTGGTGAATCCAGCTCCAGGAGAGCTTTTGGGGAACATTGCAGCTGCTTGCACAATTTCAGGCTCAAATTTAACTCTGCAGAAGTCAGGCCAGCTGCTGACAGAGCATGTCATAGAATCATAGAATGGTTTGAGTTGGAAGGGGCCTTAATGATCATCTAGTTGGGCACAGAAGAGATGATATAACAGCTGTGAGGGAGCAGTTTTCAGTCTTCCTTGAGGTGTGTGAAGTACATCTATGAGCTTGAACATATGTAATGGTCAGCAGGAGAGCCTGGATCGCAGCTAAGCCATCTTCCCAAGGCTGCCCTGTGTTTTACAGGCTTTATCTTAGATGTATTAAGAAAGTATCATCTGAGCATCGTTTTGAAAAATAGTCGTGGCTTGAGGTGCTTGTTAACTGTGTTGTCTCCCCAACTGTAGGGTACCTGGCTCCTCACCGTTTGTGCACTGCAACTTATTTCTTGCTGTTCAACAGTTGGTTGCAGTTCCGCATACTTAAAATATTGTTTACTTTAATGTTCACCTGTGGTAAGCATTATTTTCAGTGTGTTTTTCCCCTTTGCCCTGCCATTCTTTCCTTTCCTCTGGATGTTTCAGAGGTTACCTAAATAGAAACAGTTGCTTCCAGCCTTTGTGGATGGGAAGGGAAACCACTCACAGCGCGTTACCCTTGCGCTGAACTGCCAGGAGCTGGTAACAGCCAGGCTGTCTCAAATCTTTAGCACGTTCATATTAAAAGCAGCATTGTTTATATGGGAAATGTTATTTCTATTAAAGTTTGGTGCTTAGTGCCAAACAAAATTTGACATTTAAGTATGTCCAAATGGTTATTTAAGTCTCTTACAAAGAAGCGCATAACAAAATGTCCCATAATAATTTGCATACCATTGCTGAACACTTATGACAATTTTTTCTTAACTTGCAAGAGAATTACTGTGCCTGTGTGTGAGGCCTTGTCAGGGTTTGTTTTTCTTTAATATTCCTTCAACTTCTCTCTTATTTTCATCAAGACAGGCCACCAACTGATGTAAGTTTAACTATGTCATGGCATATGAATGATAACAAAGAGGAGGAGAAGTATGTAAACTGTTCATCAGAATAATGGACAATTTTATTTAATTTTTGCAAATTTAAGGATATTATGAGGATAACTATTATAGTGATTCAACAAATTATGGTACTGTCAAGTTGTCAGGCAGAGATCCTCCAAGTATTTTATAACCTAACTTGAAACCAGTGTTAAAAACAAGCTTGCTTCTTCATTCTGCTTCTTGGATGTATTTTATGTTTGCATGTATTCCAAGCAATTGTAGACAGATAGTACAAACCAGTAAGAAAAACGTAGTCCATTTCTCTAGATTAGAAACTGGATTGTATAATGACAAATACAGCAAACAAGAAAGAGATGTTAACTTACACTTTGGAAAATCGCCCATCTGTATGTGTGTAAGTGACATTCCTTTATCCATTTTACCAACAATGGCTGTAAAAAACCTCACACTTCTAAATAGCAAATTTTACTCAAAAATACCCTTACAGGACTTGAATCTGTTTTAGAATTTCTTTAATGCAGATTTATGTTGTATCAGGGTTAAATCTTCGATGGATATTGGTGTGGTTTGGGTGGGTGTTTGTTTGGTTTGGTTTTTCTGTGATAGTGTCTTTTAAATATGTAGGTGAAATATGGGAGGATCTTTATTTTGGGCTTCCTACATAGTCTATGCATGTGAGTAGCTCCTGTGAATCTGGAAATAAGTTCTATTTCAGTTACCCTAGTAAGTCTCTCCAGTAGTGCACACACAGAGAAAATTTGTTTTTTGTTCTTGATCCTGGAGAATTAAAGCAGATTCCCTTTTTTAACAGAGGAGGAGTTTATTGCTCAGAAGAAATGGAGCTCCAGCAATAGGTACTGGTGATTAGTATTGCTGCATGTACGTCATCTGCCCTTGCACTGTTAGCTCCATCCTATGTATTGATAGCTTACAGAGACAGGCTGCTAGGTTTTTCACTTATGTTAGGCATCAGTGGAGTTAAATCGAGGTGGAATGTATAATCTATGTTTATTTTACAGTTCAGGAAAGAAGTGTCTTGAGAACTGTGTTCTGCTGAATAAAGCTTTTAGCTTAGCTGAAAAATGTCTAGTATGTTTTCCGTCGTACAGAAGAGATGCTGCAAGACTGATCAATAGTGTTTTTCATATAGATGACAATGATGCTATACAACAGGGTTTTATAGCAATCACCTGACATCCACAACTAAGCAGCATGTAGAAAGACAACTTCTAATGGACATTTACTGGCTGTCACTCTGTAATCATTTCCCACCAAGAGTGCGTTGTCCTGAAATATAATTGAAATAAAATAGGCACTGTGCTGCTGTAAAACTAAATAGCTTGAAAATAGTAGGTTAGACTCCTCCAGCTTGCTGAGGACATTTTAATGGAAACATAAATACCATAATCATATGCTTTTTGCATGCATTTTGCCATTAAAAGAAAAAAATTTCATTTTAGAAGGGAGACCTTTATGAACTGGTTTCTTTTCTATCAGAAGTGAAATCAAGTTATGTCAAAGGAATATTTGGGAACTGAAAATAGCCCCACTTGCTTTAACTGTCATCTGCTGGGTGCAAAGAGGCAAGATGCTGTTTTTAACGCTGGACGACATACTTTGCTGCTGCTCTTCCAAAAAAAAGGGGAGAACATTTTATTAAGATGTTAACTTCTATTCACTCCGTAGTATCTTTGTGCCTAAATTGGCACAAGAGTAATGAACCCCAGAAGCTAGAAAGAAACACTCCAATATAATATAGATATATGTAAAAAGTTAAATAAGCAGACCCTGTCTTTCTAGTGTGTGTAAAATAATTCTCAGCAATAGCAGAATGGGTCATGTAAGCTATAAAATAATATATTGCCATGCCTGGATAAATATTTGTTAAAAAACCAAGGCGCTTGTGCAGCTATATTAAACTTCTTTATTAGTAGTGTCAGTCATAAGAGGGTTCTTAAGTCTGTCTCATAGGAATCTGAGCTTACTTCCAGGCTCACCAAAGATGGAGATAGGAATTATTACTCAAGGTGTTAAGCACTTTCACGAAGGGAAGGGCCGTTGCACTGAAAACCATCTAACCAATGTTAAAACCTGCAGAGCTGTGCAGAAGGCTAACAGCCTAGACTGAGTAAGATTAAGAATAAGCTCTTCACTTCTCCCTCTGTTTAGTTCACTGACGTGGAATTGTTTCCCTATGCCTGGATCCCTTGTTCTTCACTGTTTATCACCCTCTGCTATCAGAGCCCTACAGATGATATGCTACCAGGGGAAGGTACCACTCTTATGGATAAATAATGCTGTAAATACTCCATTAGGTTGCAAGTATTTCGGAGCAGGGGCCTGTTTGTTTTGCATGCTTCCTAAATAATCAGTAACATTTCAGAAATCAATAGTAATTTGGTTCAAATTATTATCTTCCAATGAGCATCACCATTTTGTGGCATAGCAGAGCTTCATTCCTGTGAGAATTTGGCTTCTGGAAGGACTTTCCTGGCCAGAGAATAGCACATATGCCATTATGAGACCATGAGACAGACTTTCCAAGACAAGCCGCTGGAGAGCAGTGGGGTAATGAACTATTTGCAGTTCTCTAATATGTAAAACTGAAAATAATACTTGGAAGTAGTTATGGTATTTTTCCTTCTCTGTCCGTGATAACCTGGAGAAGGATTAGTTAGAGCCTCTACGAGACTCTTCATGGGTTTAATTTTACTTTATCTCTAACACATTGGGGTTTTTTGTTCCTCTACTGTTCATCCTATAAGCCAGTAATCCTTGCCCCCAGGACTGCCTAAAAATTAGCTTGGTCTCTCATAGACCCTTATATTTAGAACCCAATAGACACTATTAGCATTGGCATTTTATTATCTTAGGTTGGTTGTTTTCTTTTGTTCTTCCATCTTGATAGAATATAAGACAATTTTTAATATAAATTCATGAGGATTTATGTAGGCTCCCTATTGTGAAAGTATGCAATTGCACTGTCCTGTTTGGGTTACCACTTTGGTGGAATAAATAGCAGACTTTCAGTTAACTCTATTCAGGTCTTCCATTTTAATTACTTGAAAGTCCTGGTTTCTTTCTGAATAGATATCAAGCACTGATACTGTTGTGAGAACCATGTCTTTTTTCATTTACCACAGCCGCAGCCTCACTTAAACCCTGGTGGTTTTGCTTCCTCTCTCTTCCAGTCAGCTTGATGTGTAATCTGAAGTCTGACAGCTATTTGTTTGTTTTTACAAAAACAGCCCAATTTAGTACCTCTACAAATGGTTGCAGTGGGAAAATGCATAGAAAGATAAGAGAGAGATGAACTTCCCACTTCGGGTTACAAAACAAGGGGATGAAGTGAGGCCTGCCTTTATCTGTCCTTACTGCCCCTGTGCTGAGTAACTCCCAACAAAGTTCCGTTTGCTGGAAATTAGGAGTATCTGTTTAGGTGTGTGATCTTTAATCTTTAAGTGTATCTACTGCTTATGATGAAAGGCTGTACTTACAAAGAGCAAATCAAAATCTGTAAGGGTATAATATGTATTAGGATTTAAAATACATTGTAACTGAGTTGTGTATAATATTTTTAATTTCTATATTAGTGCAATTTGCACACACATCTAGGTCAGCTGGGCATTTTGTTGCTTGGAGGAAAAAAAAAGAGAACAACCTTTACTTTTTTTTTTTTTTTTTCAGATGGTAGAAGGCAACATTTCATTAAAAAAAAAAAAAAAAGAAAAAAGGAGACTTAAATTATATATCCAAGTATGAAACAAAGCATGATGTAAAAACTAGAAAAAGCAATGTCTCAGACATAGAATGGTTATTGTATGGTTTGCGATTGCAGTCCAAAAAACCAGCTGTGTGTGTAACATGCACATCTTTATTTCCCACTAATGCCATCAACGCAATTTCAAGTTCTTCATCCTGAGAAAATTATGGGGAATATTTGTGTACACAAAACTGAAAAAGCAAAGGCTCTCCCATTCATTAAATGAAGTGCTTTGATCCTACCAGTGTAAACTGTTAAAATCTGTTCTTTGCTAGTCTGCTAACCAAAATTTGGATTGTGAACTGATGTTATGCAGCACTTGAATACCATAATTTAATCAATTTAATTTTTTGTTGCTGTTGAATGTGGCTTTTTCTAAATAGAATATAAATTTATGATTCCTCTTTCTTTTATGTCCCTCCAGTCAACCCATCTGTTCCTCTTTGGTAAAGGATTCAGGCTTCTCGTCTCCAAGCATTTAAAGAGCTGGGGATTTTTCATTTTAGAGGTTTCTTACAGGAGCGGGGTGTACAGGCCTCTGAGGGAGTGCTGTGTGTTCATTGAATCTTGTATCTCTGCTTGCTAAATCTAAATATATAATTTGAAGTTAGATTTTGAAATTAATGTAGATTTAATGGTTGAAAAGTAAATTTTTTTTTTTTTTTAATTTATTTATGTCCCTCTAATGTTGGAGGATTTGAAGGGATTCTTGTTCTGTTCATTTTTTATGAATGAAATCTCCTTCACAGAGGAGACAAACTATATTTAACTGCATTGTTCATCCTTATGGCCAGTCTGGTTTGTTTATGTGACTTAAAAAGCATCCTGCTTACAGTTGAAGTAGTTTGTTACTGGCGGAAGTGGTGGAGTCTAATTGTGGGAAGGAATCCTCTGCAGTAAATTTTAGGAAGGAAAACAACATCACTACATATACGTTGGGGGGTAGTGGTTAATTCCTTTTAGCATCTTGTAAACTCATTGAATGAGCGCTTATGAAACATACCACATCGGCAACCCTGGAAATTGAGAAATTGCCAAAAGATCTCATTTCAATTTGTTCTTGGTTGGGAAGTTGAAAACCAATGATTTTCTACTCGTCACTCAGAAAACAGTGCATATTATGGCAAGCTTGTACTTCGTAGCATATCGTTAAAGAATTGGTTTATAAGGTGTTTGAAATCTTGTTCCTTAAGGCTCAAAGAAATGATGTGAGACATTAAAAGGTTTCTTGCATGAGCGATTTTATATGATTATGTACTTCTGAAAAATGTTGTTCTTACATCAAACTTATTTACTTAATGTGATTTTTTTTTTTTTATTCCTTAAAAACTAGTAAAATTTAAATAGCTTTTCAATCTGATGCATTCATAGAAGTCTTTCTTATGTGATGGATATATTGAAATTTTATTGCAGTAAGTAGGTCACATATTTGTAATGGAGAGGTAATTTAATCTGCCTGGAGTTTAGGCGGTGATATAAGAATTTATGAAAGAAAAAACAAAGGAGCGGATTTTTCTTCATTTTAATTTTTGTGCGTAGTTTGCAACAATAATACATGATACACCTGAGTTGCGTCGCGTTCTGTATGAAATGCAACAATTCAGTCTCAATTACAGCCTTCCCTCATTCCTAGGTTTCCCTTTAATGGAAGCACAGTATAAACTGGGATGACAAGAGAATGCAGAATTTCTACTACCAACATTTTAAAAAGTAATTCGAATCTGTACAACTTCAGTGTCCCTCAGACTTCATTTCCACTTATCTTTGGGAAGGAAATTCATTTGCAGAAAATTGCAGTACTTTCAGCAAGAAGCCTCCTAGGTAGTAGGAGTAATTGTCCTAAAAGGACTCTGACCTGGCAAACAAAGGAGACAGGCAGAAAATAGTAGCATCAGGTTTTATTTCCCAACACATAGTTCATGGCTCATTAATAGTTGTAGTATATATTACTGGGTATTGTATGCTGCAGAGGAAACAAGCAGAAGTTGCCTGTCATTACTTTGTAATTATGTTAGTAGAGACAGTGTTTAAAAAATTTAAAAAAAAAAAAAAAAGAGAGAAAAAATAAAAAGAAAGATAAAGTTTAGCTATGTATTATTTTGTACATAATCTTAAACTGTGCTGTGTCTGCTTGCTTAAGATAAACTCTATGCATATTTGCTAAAATGTTGTCAAATTAACCCATCTCTTTCTAAGGATTCCTAAATGCCCATCAAGGAATGGAGGGATGAATTGAAGCTATTTTAATTAGCAAAGCGTGATTTAAAGGTTGCTAAAATCAAAAAAGAGCTTATTCATTTTTCATCAATAATAATTTTCCTTAATATTTCATCAAAACCTGCTGATTTAGAGACCACCTTCTGGGCTTTGATTCATTATGACTGCAGACATAATTTAATTTTTACCCCTTTACTCATTCTGCGATATGCTCTTTCATCTTTGAGATATTGTTAAGATGTTTCTAACATTCACAGATTGCTAATTGATCCAACTTTTTTAAAACTGTACTTAAGACAGAGGCTTCTTTTCTGTGGAAGCAATTTTCTATGCATTTGCTTTTACTAATGCCTTTTTCTCAAACTCTGTCTGATAGAGTGTAAATTCTCAAATAAACATATTAAAAATTGTGGATATGTATGGTTTTATGTATGACAAGTGAGGCAAAAATATTAGCGAGATGATAGAGGAAAATTAAGAGAGTTGGTACAGTCAGTAAGATGATTGCACAGTCACCAAGTTAGGCCCTTGTAGTTCATCTAAAACTAACTTGGAATTAAAACAGTGCTGTAAGTAATGTTTTTTTATCTAAATCTTTGGAGGATCATGAAGAAAAGCAATTATGAGAATTTATGCAAAGGCATTTTGTAAAAGGATGTACAATTAAAAGAAATTGCTCCGTTCACTTTAGTGGGGCTGTTCATCTAATTTTTGTCTACACTATCATACTCTGGTAATTTCTAGTCCCAAAATGCATTTGTGTTACTATTTTAAGTTGAGATTCATAACTTGTTTCTTCTTGGAAGGTCTCCCTGTAAAGTAATATCCAGGAAACTTTCCATTCAGGTACTGTGCTAAAACAACTAATATTTGGTTACTCAGCACCAGCAGAAGACAGTGGGTTGAAGCAGTCCATGTGGTTTGGACTGTACCCTGATCCTTTTATGTGGGTGGCTGGAAAACTATCACAATCTTTATTTTCCTTTGCACATCTTTCACTCGTGAAAAGTATGTCACACTCAGCGGATGCAACTGATGTCTGTGCTGTGCGTGCACGCTGATTTAGGGCAGAGCCATCTTTTTATTTCCTTATTTGTAGACATTTTCTTTAATCCAGTCTAATTAAAATTTCAAAAAATGTCCTCAAAGTCTTGCTGAGGTGGTCAGAGCTAAGTTGTTATTTGCCCTCTTAAGCCACATTGAACAGTTCACACTGACTGAATTTCATTAGCTTTCATCAGCTACAATATTCTGATGTAGTTCATATTACTGCAGCTTAAAATGTCAGCATTTAACAGGAAAATAGGTAGAACCAAGATAGCCTTCAGTGTCAGGAATAATCTTGCTTTATTGGAGCTCATGCTTATGGTTTTTAATATTCTTTTTCAGATTCAGATACCTCCATCATTTATGTAGCATGTCATGTATGACTGTGTCCCCATATTCAGTAGAGCACATACACCTGTGCAGAATGAGATGCAGATACATGAATGTATCTATCTGTGCTAGAATTTTATGTGTGCATGTTTATGTTTGTCTATATATACTCATACAAAAACCCCAAAAATCTTCTCTAAAAATTTCTCCGCTCCAGAGGAAGTGACTTCCAGACCTCATCTAGTCCAACCCTCTGCTCAGAGCAGTTTTGATCAGGTGAGGTTGCTCAAGGCTGCAATTGTATCCTGAATATCTCAGGCTGGAGATTTCACCCAGCTCCCTCAGTGCCTGTTCCAGTATTTGACCAGCTTCATGCTATCTAAAAAAAAAACCAACCAACCAAAACTCCAAAAGCTTCTCTTATCAGAATTTCCTGTGCTCCAGTTTGTGCTCATTTTCTCTCACCCTGTAGCTGTGCAACTCTGAGAAGAGTTGGGGGGGGGGAGGTGAGGAAGAAAAGTTTACAAAGTCTTCAGGCATCAAAAGACATTTTTCAAATAATAAGGATTACCTTAGAAAATAATACATCACTGTTATCATTGAACTTTTCCTAGAATGATTGCCAAACCTGGCTTTTTTCTTAAATCACCTGTTGTATTTCCATATTTCAGAGTTATACTTAGGTACATGGCTTGTTTCTCAGAAATTATTTTGAATATATGTGTTGTCTTTTTTTGCCACTACACTATGCAAAACTTGAAGAAAAAATATGACAGCAAAGTCTAACTCTTCATTTCTCTAGAAGCGTAAGAAACTGCCTTTTCTCCTTTACTTCACAGGTATTCTATTGTGCATACAACATTCAGCTCCACCAAAAATGATGCATCTGAAAGTACCTTTAAAAAAGGACTCAGAGTTGTGTGTGCTGTTGGATTGCATATGCTTGTTATACATATTCAGTTCTTGCTTTTCAATTGGTCTTCTTTTGCTGGTGGAGAATTGCTTTGTTCTCCTGCACAGGCAGGATTGCTGTCATGTGGGACCTGCTGCTCTGACAGCTTCTGTTCTGCTAAAGGCTTTTCAGTATTTCTCTTTTAACACTGGGGTTCTGCAGCTCATCTGCACTATTTCCTGGAAAAAAGAGATCATAACTCCCAGGGCAACTGTACCATGTTGGAATTGTGACGCAAAGGCTTCCAAGCATTTCTCAAAGTCCTGCTCACCTACATTCATTCATGAGCTAAAATTTGCAGATGGGGAGTGCTGTGGCATTGCAGGAACAGAGCCTCAGGAGATGCGGGTGCCTCCTGCTGAGCTGAAGGGCTGCACTGGAGGAGAGGAAGGGGGAAATGAAGCATTTCTTCTGTGTAGATCAGGAGCACTGCAGGATGGTGACAGGGGGAGGAAGCTGCCTGCTGAGCTTGCAGCAACAAAAGGGAGCCAGCCTCAAAAAAAACCAAAAAGTAAAAAAACCCAACAACCTAAACAACCACCCTCCTCGTAAGCACAGATAGAGCATAGGATGGTCTATACAGGGTTGTCTTTCATTTATATAGTGTATTTGCAAGTACCCTAAAGAACTTTGTAACCTTTAAAGGGAGCTTGTAGTCAATATAACGACCATTTCACTCCACAGCTGATCCCCTGATCCCCTCAGCCCCTCCTGCACTGACAAGCAATCACCTGTGCAGTGAAATGCTGCTGCTGTTTAATTGAATATAAATCGAGGCTGGGGAGTGAAGACAAGCCGGGAGAGTCTGGGAGGAGAATTTAAGTGAAAAAGGTAATTACCTGAGCTGGAACGTGGCCAGGGCACCAAGGTTAACACCTGTGTGCTTGTGAGAAGTGCCTGGTGATATTCTTCAATTTTCTACAGAGTTATAGAAAAGGCCTTGTTAGTCACTTGGTCTTACTCCCTCTCTGCACAGAATTGATTCCTACTGTGGTTTGTTCCATCACTCGTGTAGTCCACATTCAGTCACTTTGAAATGGGGTTTGTCCACCAGCTTTATGTGGAGAGATAGCCTACTCTTTTTCTTTTATAGCTCTTGTTTGAGAAGACAATTGCCTGGTATTTAACCTGATTTTTTATTTTATTACCTCCATGTTTTCTTAAATGAACTAGGGTCTAGGGCAGAAAGACATAATAAAGTGGCTGAAAACTGTAGTACCTATTTGAGGGTGCCCCTTGAGATGCTAAGGAAAGAGTTAAAAATTATTTTGGTGCGTGTTCCTCAGTCACAATACAGGGTAAATTAGCAGCTGCTGAGACCTCTGATATGGTGTTTAGACTGCTGAAAAGACAAAAGATAGCTCAGATGCTACCATATCGCACCATAGAAGAGAAAAACATTTACCACCTTTCTTTCCCTCTCTGAAGACAAATGCAACGTCCCTCCTTTTGTGAACTTAGTTTAATCACATTTTTCATATTTCACCTTCAGTTCATTACTCCATCTTCTGTCGACTTATGTTCTCTGTGCAGAGCACAGTAGTACTATCTGAAGCAACTCAATAGTCACATACTCCAGCATTCTGCCTGAGCTACTCAAATCTGCTCTTCACTGAGGAGATATGGAGAGCAGAGCTGTATGCTCCCTCCAATCATACAAGAACTCTGAAAAGTACTTTTCAATTTATCTCTCGGTAAGATATTTATCTCATCTTAAAATCCCCCATACTTTCATCTGAAGGTGGCTGGCACTTGAATACCTATCTCTCTAGTAGGAGGAGAAATAAATTCTGGTTTGCACTTGAACTTGCTTTTGATGGGTGTTTTTCATTTGGAAGAAACCTTCAGCATTTCACAAGGTTGTGCACCATCTGTCCTAATTTTACGTTATGCCTCTCTTATCTGAACGGCTCTTCAGAGCAGGTATGCAGGACATTGTGTCTATTTGCTGATGAGACTGAATGAGGGCATGTAGAAGGAAAACTTTCTCTCCTACAGGTTGAACTACATTTCAGTAGCTGTGGCTGCAATATTTGTATTCTTTACAGATGGGCACTGGAAAGGACTTCTGCACATTCAGCAGTTGCTTACACAATCTCTACACATTTAAGCTAGGTGGTGCAAGATCTGATTTTTATTTTTTTTATTGCTATTTTTACGGTTGATAGCATAGTGATCATTAATATTTCACTGACATTTATTATAAAAGAGAATTATATTGTAATATTAGAGTGAGATGTTGAAACTTGCATGTGATTTTAAGCCACTGTGTACCCATACTGAAAAATTGTGCTAGCATACAGGAAAGAAAAGCTGCTAAGACAAGTTTAAAATTGTATAAGCAGAGGAAGATACAGTAAATAAATAAGATATTTGGCAGAATGACATGAGGGAAGTGGTAGATGTGAGAGGAACATGTCAAAATCAGGGGAAATGAAAGTTAGAAGCATCAGGCTGAGAACTAAGACTGATAATGATGTGGTGTGTCCAAGGCAAAAAGAGCTCCCGAATGGGGAGTTGGCAAGGAGTGGGGATGAAGATAGTTAGAAGTTAGGGGGAAAAGAAAGGTAATTACTGACATAGATTAAGAACTCCTGAAATGTAAACTCCATGGTGATGATATAATTCACACACAATTCACCAGAATACAACCAATTAAATTCTGTTGTAATATTTTTTTCCTCCAGGATTCACCTGAGTTTAGGCAAAGACATCTAAGCTCATTCATTCCCTCCCTGTGACTTCAGCAGTGCTGCAGATACAAAAATGAAGCCTTGACTGTTGCATCCTGTCATGTAAATTCAGCTGTTCTTCCCTTTGGTATCACATCAGAACAATTTAAAGAGACATGAAACAGCAGGAGCCACAATGTAGGTGTTTAGGTTCTCTCTGCTTGGTCACATTGCTATCTTGCTCTAACTGCAAGGGTGTTGCAAACTTGATTAAAAAAATTAATGACGAGAAACAAAGGGATGAGCAAAGAGAACAAAAGAAAAAAGCGAGGAGAGCGTGGAAGAAGTTTATTGCATGCAAGTCATCCAATTATCCCTCACAGCTCAAATCCATTGTCTAATTGCCTAAATTGATCCTTCAGGATAGAATGGATTAAACAAAATAGCAGGGCTGGTGGAAAGCAACCTATGGGAGGCATTTTGTGAATAGGCTTGCATGAACAACAGAATAGAGTTCCTATTTGCTTCTGTTTGTTTGGGCCTTCTGTTTTCAAAAGAGTAGCAAAGAATGAAAAATTTGAGGGCTTTTGATTAGAAAATAGTCCTTTCAGCTCAGAGTTGAGGGACTAGGGGGTGCTGGAAAACCTACCCTGATGCTTTTGTGCTATGCTAGTTTGTATGGTGTATCTCTCTCTGGGATCATAAACTCTCACTTTACACTCTATTAAGTTCATTTGGAAAACTGAGGGAAAAGAAAAACTTCTTTAAAATATCTCACTGCAAAATCACTAGATGCTGGAGAATGTCAGGATTGAGCTGGCATTAAAATGTGAGCAAGCTGCAGCCCACATCGTTGTCTCATAGCAATCGTGTGTGCCAAACTCACACCAGAGGAAAGAAGACTGTCAGGCTTAATATGTCTTGAAGGCATTCTGTTTAATACTTTCTTTTGCATATGCACCAGATAAGGAAGAATCCTGTCTAATAGTCTGGTATCTCATCCTGTCATGAAAATATCTCCTGCAATTATCCGCTTCTAGACAACATTAGCCCTCACCCCCAATGCTGGGGGAAGAGATATTAGAAAGGGAAAGAAAACAAGACACACAAAACTCTCTTTTTTTTTTTTTTTTTTTTTTAATCTCCTATAAAAGGGTGGAAAGCAGAGGAAATCAATCTTCTTCCAGTCTTGTTTCCTGTTGGCCGAAACCTTCACTTTTGCACAGTACATTGCCCTGTGAAAGAGGACTTTCAGAACATAAACAAATCCTCAAACAGAGATGCTATCTTACTTTTATTTATATAATGCCATAGAGTATGGTGCAGCACTTTATGGAGTTTGTAATAAGATCAGATCGTCTCCCATAAAAATCTTGCAGTTGTTATGTGAAATGTTAAGATGTAAGGCAGCATTAGAAGGAAAGAGGCATCAGAAATGTTGGGTGTTTCGTTTGGACGTCCTCAGGTGACATCCAGCTAAGAAATTAATTTCCTGAGAGAAACCTGCAGCAGAATTGAAACATTATTTGAATTGGAAAGAGAATAGCAGCAAAAAGAGAAAAAAAACCCAAAGCTTTCAACTCAGTCCTAAACCTGACTTATACTTGCTTACACCTTCCCTACTTATACCTCAAATTTTAGTTGAGAATAATAATTTTTAAAATTTCCACTCAGTTATTTTGTCAAAACATTATTCCAGATGTGTTCTGTGGTGAACACTGAAATGATTCGTGCAGTTGTACAGTTCTGACGAATAATTGATACATTTTGACAGGCTGAATGTACGATGGATTACATTTGCTTCTCAATATATATATGATTATTAACCTAACTAGGTCTTACATGTGCTCATCAAGGGGAGAAAATGCCCCAAAGAGAATATTATTTGATGATTCAATGAACTGAACTTTGATGCTGCACTTAGGCTGTTGATAGCATTAAGATAGTCATGATGGTTTATAGATCTAGCTGTCAAATTAGAAAATTTCACTGAGTTAGAGAGAAGACTTGGTGAAATGTAGAGAATTTAAAGAAATGCCATTGATATGTTTAGATCCAAAATTCCTCTTTCTGAATTCTACTCTTAGCTCCTGGAGGATGAATGGATATCTCCAAAATACTCTGATTTAATGTGGTTCCATCAGACCTAAATCTGTCATGATGTGTCCTAGACAAAGCTACAACAGTTCCACAAAAAATAATTCAAAGCTTTAAAAAGGAGCTTATTCATGCCTAAATTAGAATGCCAAGCTATCTATATAGTCAGGAGAGAACTAGTATCCTCAGGAGGGCAATTCAGAGCATCCGAGTAAGATAGCTTTAGGCCGAGTTGTAAATGTTCCCTATCCATACATATTAATCCTGCCCCGAGGTCAAAGTTACCAAGCTGATATGAGCTCATTAAGTCTGAAGTCAACCAAGCTTTCTGTGGATGGTGCAAATGGAAGTCCATTCATGAAGGCTTGGGCATGCATAGCTCTCCAGGGATTGTCAGTTTTGCTCTTAAGAGGTTGTATATCACTGATGTCATAGTGAATGAGCATCAGTTTTGCATCTAGCTTTACAATATTAGAATGAAATATGGAAATGCTGAGATTCTAATAAAAGTCACTGAGAGGATGTTCACATACAGTTAGTATGGGTATTAAGAGAGAGAAATGCATATATAGCGCATAAGTAGAGATCTCTCCACAGGGTAAATAAAAGCACTCTAAGAATATGTCTTTCTCTAATGTCTAACGAGGAAATCTGGTTTTCATACTGTATACACTGAAAATTAGACATGTGAATATCCCATGAAAGGCAAATGTAATGCCTAAATGTGAATGTTTGGTGCAACTTTGGATCTCCTAAAGCATGCAAACCCAGCCTAGCTCCAGTCAAGAATGATGGGGCTGCTGTAGGCCCCTTTTGTATCTGCCATTCCTATGGAAATGAGTTTGGATAACTAAAATGACACTTAAATTTCCATGTTTAGGCATCTTGATTTGCTGATGCTCACCAAGTGACTTTTGGCTACAATAACAGTAGTCTTCAGTAGAAAGTTAAACCTGATTCAGATCACGATTAAAACTACTGTGATTGCCTGTCCTTTCCTGTTGGTTAGATAATTCTGTGTCATCATTCTTGTGCATAAGAAGGCAAAGGATTACCTTTACCAAAGTCTAAATATGACAGTGTTTGGATGGCTACTGTGTACTCTCAAATACCGAAATGCACTTAAATGTTACATTACTTAAATATGTGGAAATGCTAAATGTTTATATGTCAAACAAACACTATCTGGAGGATTTTATTTAGAGGATTTTAATTATGAATTATCTGGACCTTTCACTTGCTTCTGTCTTCATTATTTGGAAAGGGAACTTAGATTCATCACTGCTGTCATGCTTTTTTCAGGGGCAGGAATATATGCAAGAAGACAAGTGGTGAAGATTCAGCTCATTTAATCTGGACAGTTTTAGGATGTTTCTGGGCTGGCATTCTTTTAAAAAATGTTAACTAAACACTACTTGTTTCACTAAATTCACAGCTTTTTTTTTTTTCTTTTAAGGTGCCTTAAATGCGTAAATGTCTGTCATATCTCACCAGCTACTTCTTTCTGATGGTTATTTAAATATCACAGAGCCATAGATCTGATTACCGAATTGGTAATTAACTGGGGTTTGGTTTGTTTTAAAGAAAGCTGTTGTTTCCCTATTGTTCTGTATAATTTCACATGCTTCATTGAAAATAATGCTTTAATTGTTGACTAGTGTTTATTTGTAGCTTTTAAGCAAACTCTGCTGTGCACTCTCTACCTACCCAAACTTGAGTCAGAAAAATTAAATGTTGTCTACAGACATTTCCTCAGTAAATTCAATTGCATATGGTAGGTTCAGCCCTAACTTGTGGCTGAACCTGTGAATAGTTGCTAAAGAAGAATTTGCTTTTCAGGGGCAAAATAGAAATTGTATGCAGTCATTTACTTCTACATCTTCCATTAATACCATTTATTCAAGTAAGATGAGAACCTGTTTTATAAAGTATTTTAAGAATCTGTTAAGACCATCTGACTTTTTGCTTTATGTAGGCAACATAATATATGATAGATCAGGGGAGACATTTTTCAGAGAATAATTTGAAACAGAAGTATTCTGATATCTCAGCAACTCTAATATTGCTAAAGAAGTCGTGGCATAATGTAGTTGATCCCTTAAAATGCAATAAGAGATTATCTTAAGATTTGTAATGTAATTCTTCTCACTTGATTATTATAATTGGCTCTATAAGTAACACATTCTAAATATTTTATGTTGGCAATGCCAGCATAACAAAGGACTTAACAGGAGCAAAATGCAGATAAGCTTTGTTTTACTTCATATGCAATAATTATTAATGGAAAATTGGTTCATAAATGATTTTCAAAAGGATACACATCTTTTCAAGAGCTGGTCTTTTCTACTATCGAACTCTGAGAGTCACCCTGATATGACACAATAGGTTTCTCAGAAGAAGGAAATAGTCTATTCTCCCTGTTACTAGTGCATGGGGCAAAAATATTAGATTTACAGTGAAAATTAAAAAGACATTTTTGTCTAGTGATAAGGAGGATGAAGCATCGGATGTAGGTTGCCTGTGGAGGTTGTGGATTTCTCCAACATCAGAAATCTTTATGGTCAGGTGAGACTAGCATAACCAATTATAACTGATTCTCCTCAGAGAATATGACTTCCAAGTCCCTTCCAGCTCTACTCGACAAAGGAGGAAAACCATTTGAATTCACTGAGCATTTTTTTGTTTATTGTTGTATGGTATTGTATATATTCCCTGATGGAAAGTTACTGGTTTCACTTCGGGGCGGGGGGGGAAGGGGGGGGGCATGACAAAGGGCTTGGTTTTTTTAGTAAACACACTATTATTTTTCTGCTAGTCATGTAGGATCAGGTGATTTTTATTTTTTTAATGAATATTAATCCCAGTAAAATCTTTTTTCTGTCATGCTAACATATTTACATACTGAGTTTTGGAGAATGTTTTGCTAGGTCCAAGAGGAAAGGAAAAGAAAAGGAGAGCTGTTAGGGGTGACAGCATTTATTGCAAGGAACCTTTGAACTAAATAGCTCAAAGTGGAGTAAATTATCCTCCTTTAACATAAACTCAGTATGTTATAGGAAGGTGCAACTCCTTCGTATAAGGAAGGAGCTGATGGGCTGAAAGTTTGTAAAATAGTAACTTTGCCAGAGATGCAAACGTTTAGGTTTTGTGTCTCTGGAAAATAAAAGCTGAAAGTACTATGTTTAAACTGCTGTTATAATAAATACTTTTTAAGCAAGTATATTGCTTTGGGTTCTTTAAGAAACACCTCATTATTACTGCAGTGGTCTTCAGGGTGCTTTTAATCAGAAAATCATGTAAATTGGTACACTGGATGGCAGCTAATAGACTTCAAGCTTTGGATGAATTATTTTGTGCTCATACAAGTAATAAGCATATTAAATATGAGTATTTAATCACCAAATCTCCAATACAAGTTTAACACCTTGAATAGTGATACTTGGCACTTGTAAAATGTTTTACTAGTCTGAAGCATTGAACAGACAATTGTTATTGAAACCCTATGAAGGTTAAGTTGTTATCTCTGTTTCAGGACAAAATAGCAACCCAGCTAAAGAAGTCTGTAATGCAAATTACATTAACTGGAAGTGTGTATCAGAGATGTTTCTTTATATGCTTATGCTCTTCCTGGACATTTACTGTTGATCACTGTTAGAAAACAGGGAGCAGATGGACCTTTTCTGTGATCCAGTCCAACTGGTTTTGTTTCTTTAGGGTAGAAAAATTAAGTCAGCACAAAAAAAAAAGGAAAACATAAGTAAGAAGCCTATAGTTTTGTGAACTTAATTGCATACACAACTTACCGGCTTCTTAAATCCACTTGTAGGCACTTTGCGAAGCAAATAGGAATCATCCAATTAGATGTAAACATACATTGAACAAGTCACCTGAGCTTTGCTTATAGAAAATAAAAATCTATTAACATTCAAAGGGATCTACGGTGCAATTTACCTCATCCTAAAGGAAATGTTTAACTAGGCCAACTGAGTATGTCCTAGCAGTCTTTGTATGTTAACTTACTAAGATAAATAACACAGATATAGATGTCTTTATTTTAATTGGTGAATCCCACTTTCTGTCTGCCTCAAGGTACTCATGAAATTGCCATTTAAATCTGTCAAATATGCCCTTTACAGACATTAGGGAAGACCAGTGCCCTAAAGCTGCATGTAGCCACATTTTATTTGGGGGCTGGTAGACAGATGTTTTTGTTTTGCAGTTTCCACTGCTGATGAAGACAGGTGGTATAAGATGAAGATTAGCTTTTGGGTTGGCTCTGTGGACTCCCACTTCCAGCAGCCATAGTAAAAGTTACCCCCACTCACAAGCTGTCTAATATTTTTTAACACCTCACCTACTACTTAGTGTAGCACAATTTAGGGCTATGGAGGTAAATGGGAATTATGCAACTTCTATACTATTTTCTTCTGGTAAAATATTGTTTGGCAGTTTTCTGACTGTTCTATATTAAACTGCTCTAGCCCCATTTTCAAGTGCTTACACCCTTGACTATGTACTATCCTGCATCAGAGAAATATTCTTGAGTCAAACATGCGAAAAGCAGGGCGTTCAAAAATATAAACCACATTTTATTCTTTTTTCAAAGTGTAAAGTGCTGCTTTGAGCTGGGTGTGTTGCCATTCCTGCTTCCAGATTGCACTGAAAGTTCAGGCCTTATGTCACACACATATTCTGTAGAAAAATGTAAGTGGTTTGCTCTGGTTTAGATTAAATTACATTCCATCAGTGCTGTAGATTTTATTATCACCAAAAGAAATATTCAATTCACCTGCCATTTAATCTCCCCTCTTCCTCCTCTCCTATTCAAGACTGGGAACAAATGATGAATGAAATTATTTTAAACCCACACATTTGATACATATTAAACTGAATCTTTCTTGTTTTAGGATGTTTGAAGTTGTCTGCTTTGTCAATTATCAATACTCTGGCTTCTGCTGGACTTTATTCAGCACTCCTCTGTTTCATTATAGAAAAGTAAATTAAAATTGTGGGTTGAGCATATATTTTCTCTTTTTTAAGCAGTCTTTCTGAGAAATGTGTTATGTTTTTAAGTATTCAGATTTTTAATCTTCAACATAAAATTTGTCTTTAGAACACATTGGCAAGACACATTTGCTTATGGAACTCTGCAATATCTTTTCAATAAAATACAGCCTATACCCTAATTACTTTCTCTTGATATCTATCTATTGTATTTCTCATATATTTATTTACTGTTTAGGAATCATTTAAGCATTCACTTTGGTTTTGTTTTTTAAATAATGCATCTAAGAGCAGGCAATGTTATTTTTCTTCTTCTTTCATGAGCTTTGCACATCCACCCACTTCCTTTTTACCATGATAAATTTCCTTTGTAGTTGATTATAGTGATTTTCTGGTTTGACATCCCTCAGGCTCTGCCTACTAAATCAATAGCATCTTTCCGTGAATATTGTTGCTGGGATGAGCTTTTTTCCCTCATTTAAAGAATACTTTAGAATAAACCCAAACGAAGATTTTTTTAATGATGTGTCAATTTACTTGTTCTTTGTATGCCTGTTTCTCAGTCAAATCTAAATCAATTGTTGTCTAAAGGTTTCTCATTTTCTAGTCTTATAAATTGCTATGGTCCATTTTTTTCTTTCCTAGGCTGGCATTTATCTTTGTCATGTAGCTGTCCACATTTTGAAGTATACAAATACCAGAGACCTCTTATGTTCCTTCATTAAATGTATTGGAGGTGTTGACCAGATTATGGAACTCATCTTAAGACCCTCTTAAGACACAAAATGCATCTCAAGTTCTGTGGAAGAGAGGGGGAAAAAATCTTTGTTTGCTTACTCATCTGGGAAACTACAATCTGTTGCCAAAGCCAGTTATCATGAGCTTTGATTAGAAATCAGCAAAGACAGCTGCTGAAAGTCATAGTGAGAAAGATTGTATCCAGTTAGAAAAGAGCTCCTTTGACTTTGGAAGAGTGGAGGGACATCACAGAGGGAATATGAATATGCATTTCTTTTAATATGTAGATAGCTAAGGATGTAAATATTCTTGGTTTAGGTGTTTGCTGTCGTTGTTGTTGTTATTACAGTGTCACTATCTCTCTCAAGACTTCTGTATGACCAGAGGATGCTTTCTACTCTAATTTTAATTATTTGTGTTGCATACGTATGTGTAGGCTTTTAGTATATCACTTTTTGTAAAATGTGCCCATGAATACATTTGGCTTTACCAGAATGATTGTCAGTTTGCTAGCATAAAGTTTTCACAACAGAAGAAAGGGGGAATTCTGTACCGTTTTGGAAGTGCACAGTTAGTTGCTACACTTCTGAGTGGCTTTGTCCTTGCCATTCCATTTATCTGGTGGCTTCTCTTCTCAAAACAAACTTGTCACAATGAATTGTTAATTCAAAATCTTAGAAACTTTGCTGAAAAAGCTTATTATCCTATGAAGCTTCCTGACTAAAGCAATTTTGGAGGTTTCCTTGGTTTTGCAGTGTTCCCAACTTGCTGAAGGATTTTGTACACAAAGACATCAGTGTTGTTGAGGTGAACCTGAGGACATCACCACTGGTGTTAACATCTCTGTACAGAACCAGTTCCCATTCACAGAACTCTTAACGCTCTGCTTCTGTAAACAGCTGAGCTGGTGTGGTGTTCCACAGCTGCCAAAGAAAACGAATGTTTTGTTGCCCTGTCAGTTTCTTCCATTTCTGATGATCTGACCTTCTCCCAGTGCTAAATCAGGAATCACAAGTTCATTTGCTGAGCCAGGTCCACTCCCTGACTGCATAGAAAACTCACTTTTCTCCCCAGGTTAATCTTCTGCTGAGCTAGTAGCATCACTAGTCTCATGAAGAGCCTCGTGATTACCAGAGATAGAGTTAGGTGAAAATGGTGTTAGGTGATAAGCATGCAACTGGGAGAGGGAAGAAGTGGCCATGAAAGGGTCATGACTGGGTAATTTGGGTGACATGGTTTAGTGTGAAGTGTCCTTGCCCATGGCAGGGGGGTTGGAACTTGATGATCTTAAGGTCCTTTCCACCCCTAACTATTCTATGATTCTATGGTTCTATAATTCTGAACACTTGGATTGCATCACCCTTTTTTGTGAGCCAGCAGCCTAGTGCCAACTTGTGTCATGCTGTGCCTTTCCCACTTTAACCTAGGATGATATAAAGACCTTCAAATCTGGGAGTCAGATCTGGCTTGTTTCTGTTGCACTTCCATGATATTTGTATTTATTCTGTTATGTTAATAGCTGCTCATTAAGTAAAATATAGGGCAATACTGTTTCTAATCCTGTAAGTTTCTCTTATATTAAAGGGCTTATAGGTTTTCGATAGGGTTTTCATTCTCTGTCATTACTGTAATTGAAAATATAGCCATTTTATAAAGCTTGCTTCAGCATTTCAATTTAAGAAGTCCATACTTAGAGCAACAGTTTCCAATTTAGATACTTAAATTTGGTCTGCCATCCATTTTCTGTAATCCAGTAAGACTTATTTTCAATGACATAATATCCACGATTTTTAAATATGTATTTAGGGTTTTCTGCACTGAATTAACCTGATTTGATTTTGGTGCTTAAAAGGAGGTTCCAGCATTGGAAAACATTGACCATATGGTATGCAAATATCTCTAGACCAAGATTAGTAGACATGGACATGTTTTTATCCTAGGAAGCAACTTCAGGTGGTTTTAGCATTTGTGAAATGGATGACCTGAAAAGACATGAAGATGGCATGAAAACTACTGTAGTAACTAATCAGAAATCTTCTTCCAATATTACAAGTATACTTTATACAGTGTGAAAGCAGTAAAATGAAAATATGAGGATCATCTTTGAGAGAATGACTAGGAGCTGTGGGAAGTATAAAAAGATTATATATAAAATAAAAATTGATAGTCCAGACTAAGGGCAGCCCAAGCAATGTCAGTGACCCCTATAGGAGAAGGTATCAAGGGAAGCTTTTTGGCTCCTGAACTTGAGTTGCTCAGGCAAAGCAGATGCTTTTAGTTCCTCAGATGACTTCAGCTCAGGATTGGCAATGTCCATGGTGTAGATGCACAAAAAATATCGAAGTAGATGTAGTTGACATGTTTTTCTTCATTTATTGTAATTGCTTGATGTCCTTTACTCATTTGTTTGAAGCGCTGTTGTTTAGAGCAGAGCAGCGGTAGCTCAAATTCCATTTTTAATTTGAAAGCAATGGGATTAAATTATCAGAGGATTCAGTGGCCACAGTCTTGACACTTAAAATAGTTTATTTTACAGGATTAAGCAGATTTCTTTTTATTCTCCGGGGGTTGAAATACATTCCTTTCATTGAACAGAAAAACCCCTGACTATACAGTGTTTAAGTAACTCAGCCTCTTTCATGGTACCTTTTAGTTTTGTAGTTAGGAGATTATGATCCACTTTATAAAGAATTTCTTATAAAATTATATTTCTATTGCAATCAATTTTCGCCCTACCTTTCAATGTCATTGGCATGAGCAAACATAAAATGCATTTCTTGTATGATAGTGAACAAAATGGTATATAGGATGCTGCAGTACAGCCATGAATGCAATGCCAATGTATTTTGAAGGTAAGACATAGTGCATGAGCTGTGAGTCAGGGGTCCCTCACTCCAAATAATAAGTTTTTCAAAACACACCAAGAGCTTTTGGAGAGAAAAAGATGCTGAGAAATGGAGCAGTATATGTACCACATTGTGTCCCCATATCCTTTGCTACTCAAACTTCCCTGTGTTCAGGGAGAGCTGAATTAGCCTTTTTTTGAATGCCTTTGCCTACATACTACTGTTTGATCTTTGATTTAATATGCATATTGGAGAAACACTGTGTGGGTCAGGCCCCACTGTGCTGGGTGTAACTCTATAATAAATAACTAATCTTGACCCCTTGCTGCCTATAGTTTTTAGCAAAGTTCACTTAACAGAAGATTATAATAGTGTATTTTGTACTGAAGTGTGTGCATATATTAATAGGGTTTATATGTATTTTGTAATTATGGGGTATGATTATGTGATACATTTTGTTCCTTACAAGGACATCTTAGACATTAGATAATTATACAGCAATGATACCAAATCTGACATTAAAATTAGTGCTTTGAGATTTATACCTCTTATTTTAAAAAAAAGACCTTAAACAGTAAGGCCTTCAGGTATGTGCAGTGTTTACTGACTTGTTAGGCATTAAGATGTTATTGTGCCCCTTCCTGAACCAGCTCATTTTGAAAGCTTAACCCTTTAAAATATTCCGTTCAGCTCATTATGTAGCAAGCTGTGACACTTAAACAAAACAAAGATAACATTCTCATATGAACAACAGATCACAGAATATGCTTTCTTTCATCCTGGCTTCTAACCATTTGTTTAAAAAAGTCACAGGAAGCCAGTTCATAATCTGTGGTTGAGAGTTTAAAATCACATGCTTTATTGTGACACATATGTGTAGAGTGGTGTAATAGTTTGTATTAGCTCAAAATTTGGGTGATTTGACCTTGACATCTGTGAGATATACCTAATCCTCTCACAAAAAAAAAAAAGGGGGGGGGGGGCTTTTTTTCTGTTTGAAGCTCACATATGTGTATGTGATTTCACTTCCCTTGAAACTACTTCCCCTTGTGTACTATGTATTTTAACTGCTGTTTTCTTAAAAACATTCGCATATATTTTAATGTTATTTTCCTATGTGATAAAACTGTTACATATAATGTATATGAATATTTCCTTCTTTTTCAATAATTTTGGTGTGGGAAGTAGTATTTTCGCACTGATTCCTGAATGCCTTCAGCAGGTAGTCTTCAAACCTAGAGTGATGCTTTGACTGGTAGCTTCTAGATGGAGGTTGACCAGATCTCATGCAAAAAATCTCATGAAATCCTGAAGCACGCAGGAAGGAGGAGAGAAAATTGTTATACAAAAACTAGGCTGCAATACCTATAGAAAAAAATGTAAGAGGCTTTTATTAGTGTCTGTTACAGGTGGCTGTTGTCTCTGCGGCATTGTTCTCCATAGCATCATCACCAGGCTAACTTTAACCAACCTAACATTATATGTCTCAATGGATTAGTCCTTCTCATCCTATGTAATTTTTTTCATACTAAAATGCAGGTGAGCCACCTGATTTTTTTTCTGAAGGTGACTTTATCTGGCTTACTTTGTATGTCAGCATAAGTACCTGCAAAGCTGCATGAAGCCCAGTAAAGCTACTTGGTGTTTCAGTAGTTAGACTTGCACATTCTGTTCGATTTAGGCTTTTACTGTTTGGGAACCATTGATTTCAACTTACTTTATAGAGATAGAGGGAGAGGGAAAGATGTCCATAAATACTCTAGGCATATTCCAGCCAATCTGAAGATAGCGTCTTGACCCTGGAGAATGTTCTCTTAAAACCTCTGTTTTTTTCAGTGTTCCTTTAGCTAGTTCTATTTCAAGAATACTTGGTTTCTCTGACTGAGGGTGTTTGTGTAAATTTTATTGATGTACTGCAGTGACACAGAAATCATTGGGTAGTTGTTGACTTCTTTATATGCAATCATAGGTAAAATAAATACGTTAAATCTTAGGATGAAACTAAGAAATTTCAAGAAACAAATGTGTTAAAAAAAAGAAACTGATTCAATGGTGCTGTGATTTATATATCACTAGTGGGAGGTGTCATGTTTAATAGCGTGTAGACGCATAAAGCTCTTATTGACAGTGGTAGTATTTGAAGTGTATTTTTCCCTTCTAAATTTACAATACACAGCTATAGCAATAACTAAATATACCAGTCATATTTATAACACAGTTATTGTGTTCTGCAGTTGCTATAAAAGGTGTATTTTAAAATAATTCTCAGAAGATAGATTATAGCAGTTTTACATTAGGGTTAGCTTCCTAATAGGTCCTCAGAGTGAAAAACGTGCAGCATTTGCTGTTTACTAAAATGAACCACAAAGTTTTCTAGACCTGGCGTTAATGCTATGAATTGCACTAAGAATTAGATTTTCAGTGTATGCATGTGATTGTATTTCAAAATACTCTGTTCCTTTTTTATATCAACTATCTCAGGAATTCCATGGTTAACTACAGCTTGCCACAGTTATAAAGCAGGAACTCCTATTTATTGGTCATGCACTATTTTTATGTTTGAACAAAACACCTATTGTTTTGCTTTGCTTATCAACAAGCACTACTGTTTTCAGCTAAGGTTACATTTAATAATTAGGTTTTCTGGGGCCAAGAAGTCAACTATAACTTTAATGAGTTCAGTGACATCACTAGGGTTGCTTATGCTCCTTGGCAATAGTCTGCTTTGTGTGAGCATATCACATTAGCTTTAAGAAGAGTGGCACAGATGCCAAGGTCAGGGCATTGGTAAGTAAGAGATCTTTGAGTAAAATAAAGACCTAAAGCTAAAATTATCCAAGGCAAGAGAACAATGAACTGCTGTTTAGCAATATGGTAGCAGCTCTCTTAAGAAGTTATTTTGTTCCATGTTTAAGTGTGTGCATCCTTTCCCTGTGACAGTTGGGTGATGAGCAAGGAGGATCCTGAATGCCTGGGCTAGGAGTGGTAAAAAGAAAAAATATGCTGATGCCATGGTAGTAGTGCCCTTTATGCCATTTTTTTTTTATGTTTGAGCACTCTAAACATGGTGGCATTTTTCATCTATAAAGTGACCCTCATAATCAATTGAAAATATGCAAGAAGAAAATTGGGAGTAGATTTTTTTTCTAATACCTCTTTGAGAAGGCCTTCCTTTTGTAGGTAATCTGTGATTTGTTATTGTTAGACAGACATATAATACCAATAGGCTATTGCTTTTTCTGTCTTCAAAAGGTAAAATTAGCAAATTTTCATTCATTCCTACTTCAGAATAGAGGAAGAACAAGACCTGCTTTTTGCGTTGTGAGAGAGGAGACCAGGAGAGAACAGAATTAGTACAAAGAAAATGAAAAGGAAGGCAGTGAAACAAGACACTGAAGAGAGTGAGAGCCAGTAATGGATGTTACAGCAGGTAGAGAAGTTGGGAGAAAATGGTGAAGAAAAATAGTTTGAACTGGAAATAGCCTTCAACCAAAACCATAGTGTTCAAGGAGAAGTGATGGAAGAGTGCACAGATATTTGTATGAGATTTAAAAATTGTACATCCCGTCAGGCTGAGTAACATTCATCCATGTGTTGCGTACTGTTGGAAATGTTAATTTTTTTCATGCCACTTGCTAGCTTGCTCTCATTGATTCAAAATGCAGCCTCTACTGGTTGTGTTAGAACTAGCTGAGGAGTAAACGTGCCCAATTACTGAAATATGTCAGACAAAAAAGATGCTATATGTAGAATGAGTGGAAGGGGAAGATTGTTTTTCCCTCAAGGGGATTGGCAACAATAACAGTATAAAGTTAACTGCATGAATGTGTTCCAAGTGATTTGAAAACTTAAAATGTCATATCATATTTTTAATGCGATGGCTTTATCTCATTGCCAGGGCAAAATACTTTTACTGCTGGAATACAGAGCTATGAAAACACTTAAACGCACAGCAAGACCTACCAGCTTGAAAACTCCTTAATGACTTATGCCTAAAGATTGAGGTGCCTAAGCTGGGGAGGATGTTTCATGTTTAATTTAGGATTCTTTGGGTGCCCTAAGCTCCGCTTCTGTGCGTGACCAAGACCGAGCTAATCCAAGTAGCTTGACATTTCCCTGCCTACTCCCATCTGTGCGTGCAGAGCACAGACAGCGTGTACTGACTCAGCTGGAGGCCTCGCACAATGTGTCACGGTGGCTGCTGAAACAAAGGAGAGCCAATCTCATCATCTAACACCAGAACAAGGAAGGTGGCTTTTAGCAAATGAAAGGCAGGAATTCAGTTCTCATCTTTTTGCACCACATTTCTCTCTTTGTGACATCTGTGCCACTGTAGAGCAAAAAATTCCCTGGACCAGAGGAAGAGACTATGAATCTTTCCCTGAAGGTTATGGCATCTTGCTAAGGATTCTTAGCTGTTTATGCTCTTGCTTTTCTTTATTCTGTCCAGTGACTCTTTCAATACATATTGTATAAACAGATCTCCAAATAGTTTTAACTGTATATTTTATTAAATAAGTCCCAATTCTACAAAGCAATGGGGTGGCAGAAGCGGAAAAATTTCTCCTGTCATGTAATGTCAAACTCATTTTTTCAGATGCCGCTGCCTTGTACAGTTAGAGAAACAGCTGCTTTCTAGGGAATGGCTTGGAGGGCAGAGGAGGAAAATGTTTTCCTCAGAGCAGGTTTATAGGAGCTACTTTGCTATGATTGATTGTGAGAGTCTAAGTGTCTGAATACCAAAACAGAGGCAGGAAGAAAAAGGTGGGGGGAAAGGAAGATGAACTGAGATCTGAGAAAACAAGTTGTTCAATAAATTCAAGCCATAAGAGCTCCTTCATTCCGTATATGGCTTTATCAGGTTTCCATGAGAAAATCTTGCCACAACACTTCCCGTAGGAAATGGCAGATTTTAATGTTGCATGGAAAAGTGACAGTGCTAGATCTAATGCAACACAAATGCCAACAGCAAAGGTTGCTGTCTTCTGGCTCAGAGCTTTGATTATACCAGTTGCTGTCTTCAGCCTCTGCTCCCAGGCTAGTCCCCTCTGCCAATCACAGAAGCTTGTGTCTTCCCATGCAAAGTTTGTCATCAGTGCTTTCCATTCCTGCCGAGATGATGCTTTTCTTCTGTATGAAACGTAAAATGCAACTGGTACCTTAAATCCTAAATAAAAGAAAACAAACATCTTGGAGACTTTCTCCTTGCAAAGAAGTCTCTCTTGATTAGCATTATTGACCCAAATATGGCACCTCAGGTCATCATTTCAGTCATTCTCCATGAGGTCTTAGGATGCTTTCCTGAAGCTTGCCATGCATGAAGGTTTTCCTGTTTGGTATCCTTTCCAGTCAGCCAGAGCTCTCTATGCTCTGTCTCTGACCTTGTGCCTAAGAGAAGCACTGAACAAATCATATGCCATGGGATAAGGAAAGAGATATAGAGCTATTTCTGTGCTTTTGGCTCTTAATATGGTATCTGGAATGCTCAGTTAAGAACTGTATCAGGACACCTTATTGATGCTGTTGTATTCAAATAATACGTCAATGGGATAAATGTGGATCTGGCTCAGCAGGCAGCACTGCTGTTTAATGAGAGCTCAGGACTTGCCTGTAACTTTGTATCTCTGTGATGAACATGTTATCAGACATTGATATGTTACCAGATGTTAAAAATTGTAGTATTATTAACACCACAGGCTTTATTCAGGGCTTCCCTGACTCAGGCTGATGTTTTAACTCCAGTGTAGGAATCCCACTGCTGGAGAAACAAACCTTTTCCTGCTGTCTCATATGTGCAAGATCTCTGTGCCAACCTAGCAGAGCATAAATGTACAGCAGCTAGGAAATCCCATGAAAACAGATATACAGCAGTTTTCTTGGTTTGTTCTGTTTTGAGCTATCAGAAGCTCAGATCTTTAAAACTTGGTGATGCCTCATCCTATACTCTGCTCCTGAAAAGCAGCATTAAAAAAGTTGTTGTTTGCTAACTTTTTAGAAATATGCTGTCAAATAAGCCTATACCTTATCTAAGATAGGGAATGGATTAAAAGCCTCACAAAAATGTAAATTAGTGTTTGACTTCCTTCTAGATAGAGTTCATTCCTTAAAGGTTATTATCTTTCCCTCAGATGTATTCACTATACTTCAGGTTGTTATTAGACCCCTTGATCACAGTTTCCCACGTCTTCCCTTTATGTTTCTAACCACCTAGACAATGTGGGCTCTCTGGTGAATGATCTGGTGCTGAATTTGATAGATAATCTCAGCAAACCTGTGAACTGTACAGGTTTGAGCTGGGAGAAGTTCAAATTTGTCCAGACTAGCTGTATGTCTTGACACTTTATGCCTGCATATAATGCACCAAACACAGTTATGCAATGGAGGAGAATATCAAAGATGTTTTGAAGGTTGCAAATGGGTTTTATGAGTGAGAATCATCCTTTTTGTTGCTTCCAAAGATGAAAGCGCTCAATTTTCATGCACACGAAAAAAAGACTGTCAGATGTTTTAAGTGTAAAAACTGCATAATGTGGCTTCTTGTCATATCTGTGGTTCCCTTGTGGATGAAAATTTTAATCAGATGGTTTTGTACTTTAAAGATTTTTCATTTGATTTACAACTTGTAGGAGTGGAGTAGCAGTAAGCAATCAGGGAGAATGCCATGAAGAGGACAAAAGGAAGGTGAAACACAGTGTTAATAATTTAGTTTCAATAATCTTAAAAGGTTTACCAGTCACTTTTAACCTTGTATCAGAAAAGAGAAAAGCACAGAAAGCAAGCTACTGCAGTGAATCATAAAAATGTTTCTTTTAATTTGTTACTCATTTATCTAAGTCCATATAGAAAGCAACCAATGCATTTGTTAAAGAAAAGGGTCAGAAAGACAACTACCCATCAATTTGACTTAGTCCTTTTGGAAGGACTGCCTGCATTTTCTCCTGGGTCAGTAAAGTCATGAAGTAATGGCAATTGTCACTTTCAAAATGTAGAAGTGGTATGAGTATTTCAGACTAGCTAAAGCAACATTTTAAGCATGCAGTAGGATTTTTAGAAGTGCTTAAGCAGGTTAGGCATCTAAATGCTATTGATCTCAGTAAGAATTAGATACCAACTCAAAATCTCACTTTAATAAAACTCGTAAGCACCTATGTTCAGGTTTCCTATGAGCCAGGGTAACACGAAAAGTAACACCTTTCAAGATGGTGGTGTGGAAGTTTTTAAAAAGTACCCTGGTTTTATTTTTTGTTAGGAAGGATCAGGACGTCATAAAAAATCATGTGGCGTTTGTATACATAACCCCTCAGCTGAACAGTTGGGCTTCCATATTTTTAACATGTACATTTCAAATTCTACCACAAATGAGTTACATGTATTTCAATTTTTGGCACAATACTTTGAAACTATGTTTGTAACTCTCTGTTTTCATGGTATTGGAGCAGTTTGTACAACATTGTTGAAACTGAAAGTGTTCCTAAGGAATTAAACACCTGAAATTTGAGACAGGGAACCCAAACTTTGGGATCTCCTATGATTTATTTTCATAAAAATGGTCTAACACTTAAACGTTCAGATAGCTGGGCAATTCATGTGTCATGGTTTAAGCCCAGGCCGTAAATCAGAACCACGAAGTCCACTTCCCCCCCCCCCCTTTCTTCCCTCTGCTTCTGGAGGGACGGGGAGGAGAATCGAATGAATGCAACTCCCACGGGTTGAGATAAGAACAGTTTAATAACTAAGGTATAACACAAATCACTACTGCTACCACTAATAGTAATAATGATAAAGAAATAACAAGGAAGAGAATACAACCGCTCACCAACTGGTACCTCGCCCCCACCCCGCAGTGATCCAGCCCTTCCGGGGACTCTCAGTTCTACATCCTGGGCATGACATGCTGTGGTATGGAATACCTCTTTGGCTAGTTTGGGTCAGGTGTCCTGTCCCTGCTTCCTCCCGGCTTCTCCTCCTCCCTGGCAGAGCATAAGACTCACAAAGTCCTTGGTCAGTCTAAACATCGGTGTTATCAGCCCTGTTCCCAGGCTGAAAGTCAAAAACACAGTGCTGCAACAGCTACTAAGGAGGAGGAAAAATGACTGCTACTGCTGAACCCAGGACATCATGGAATATGGAGTATATTTGTATGCATGTGCCAAATATGGCATGATAAGAATAATAATCTTTCAATTATAAAGTTCTCTGTAATTTTTATAGAACAAACCTTAAACACTTATTTGTCTGTCTTCTAGACAGCACTTCTTTATACAGTCAAGTTTTAAAACCTCAGAGCGCTAATTACTCCACTCAAAACTGCAAGATGTGTTCTCTTTTTTTTTTAAGTAGACTTGTTACCATTTGACAGCAATATTCTATACTTTCATGTGAAAGCAGATTCCCTCCTCCAAAGAGATTACTTCTTCATTTATATTGAGAAGCATCATGTAAATGTGGAAATAGTAAGGGGCATGTGCATGATGATTATATCATTTTCACTGTTACCCAACCTGATGATTGTAACAAATCAGATTTATCTTTTTTATTTATTTTTTCTTTGAATATATGAGCTGGTAAAATGGATTATTTCCAGCTTGGGGCATTGTTGATTGGCTAATTAGTGTTTACCACTGTACCAGTATTGTTTCTCTGAGATGAAGTTGAATGAAAAGTGAGAGCAGAAAATTCACAGCTTAATCCAGAGAATGGGCAGGTTGCATTAAAGCGAAGTTGAAATTACAAGCACTGAGACCTACTCCAGTGAAGATCTCCACAAATGGGTCACTAGGCTTAGAAATGTGTTGATGTTCTTAGTTGCTCTTTGACATGAATATTTTGTTGAGACAGGAAATATACTTGTTCTAATAGTGGTTTATGAGGGATTAAAGTAAGGTCTTTCTGATTTGTTTGCATTTTAATGAGTGTAATTTTTCAGTCTTACATCCATGTAAACTCCCCACACTGTCAGATTTGTAGGGATATACATGGATTTAAAAGGAATGGCTCTTAATTAGCATTTGGAATATTCTACATCTTTGAAAATGTGGACTGGGGGTGGAACAAGTCTGAAGCCAAAATAGACTGGCACGCCATAGGTTTCTATTTGAAGTGCACTAATTGAACTAAATTAGTGCTTTTAGTATTCATGGATAGTCTGTCTCCTCTGATTTTTATTATTTTTACTAAATTGCTCCTTATTAGAAATGGCTGTAGTTGAGTCCATGAATTGTTGACAAAAGAATCGCTTTAGCTCTGCCTTTCATTATTCATGGTATGCTGTTGATCTTTGGAATAATGTTCTACAGTTTCAGCTTTTAGAGCAAAAGAGTAAAACTTTTATAAACAGAAACAAGGGAAGTTTGAAGAGATATTTAGGTCAGCTATGTAAACTCTTTCCTTTTAAGTCTTTATCCAAGGGAGTTTTGTTCACAGTAAATGAACAAATAAGCCCATAGATATCAAAGTGATTGATTGATTGTTTTATTGATTTATTTATTTATGTTACTCCAGGGAACATTTGTGCATACTTTTTTGCAAAATTTCCTCATGTGAGGTATGCAGTGTTGTAAGACTTCCAGTAGCAAGCAACTAATGCACAACTATCTAAATTATAATTATGTCTTTAATATTTCTTAATCTTAGCTTCAGCTGTGTTGTTCCTGGAATCTTTGCTAAATTTATTTCCAAGGCAGTAACTCGGGGGAGCAGTCCCATGATTTCAAGCTGAAGATTTGAAGTGGGTTTTTGTAACATTTTATTTATGGAGTTCATTTATTGACTTTTCTGTAATGCTCAGCACTGTAGTGTCAGAACACCTCATGGACACTAATGCATTGAACATTTCAGCACTCCAGTGCAGTTAGGGAAGTTTTATTTTATGGATGGGGAGTTGAAGCACTTAAAAATTGGCCAGCAGAAGTGCACTGGCACTTTGTGTCAATGTTGAAGAAAGAACCTGCATTGTCTAATTCTCTTTCTAGTACTTTGAGTGAAGTGCCATCTTTCCTCTCTGAACAAGTTTGCACTTGTTTTCCAGTGACAAATAGACTGTCAACGTAGTTTAAAGGTCTGTCATGGCTGGAAGCCATCAAATGTGATTCCAAAGTTAACCAGGATCTTAAATTTCCCCTCCACTGGCAAAGGCCCCTGCCCCTTGAATTGTGTGGCACCATAAAACCCCTGGGAGTGCACCATGACTTCATCATAGTTCAGGTGGAATTGAAAACTCTGAGCATTTTGAGACATGGAACAGGCACCAGTGAACTGTAAATTTTTTATATATATATATATATATATATATATATATGAATGTCTGTATTTTTGCTGTGAAACCATTGATAATGCTGTGACAGGTGCATGGCTGGAAGGGGCTCATGGAACGATATGGAACCCAGTCAGTATTACATCTGTGACAGGAGTGCTCCTGACTGTCCAGGCGCTTCACTGAGGCTTCTCAATAGTCAGCTCTGACATCTGGGGCAAAGCTCTACATTTCTGAGGGTTTTTTTCCTTCAAAAGAGAATGTACCTATGCTGTCAGTGCAGTAGGAAGATGAGAAAAATGTAATCAGTTTAATTTCTTCCCTATTGCTTTCTGAAGGAGAGCCTATGTCAAGTTTCTGATCTAAGTTACCTGATCTAATTTATTGTCAGAGACTGTATTATACCAGCCTAGATACTGAAGTTACTTACAAAAAAACATGTTATTTTCATGTGTATAGAAAAAAAAAAAAAAAGATGGGGTGGGGAGAGAAAGAGGAGGGAGCAACATAATTGTCAAAAAAAGTGTTTCCATGTGGGAATATAATCAGGGTGGAGGAGGGGATGCTGGGAAAATTATTCTGATCTTCAAAGCGTGTTTTAGTGTGTTACATCTGCACAAATGCAATTTACCTTTAAGCATAATTGGCTGTTGTGTTAAGCTCCCTGTCCACCGTGAGGAAATCACCATTATAGCTTTCATATGGGAAGGAATTCAGGAGTGCCTGTTTACATTGCTACCATTTATAAAACATTTAAAGCAGCTATTCTGCTGAATAAACATTTGAGAGTCTGAAGGATAAGCATATCGCTTAAACTTCTTAAGACTAAACTTTCCAAACCATTTCCTGCCAGAGGGACGTAGCAGTAAAATTGCAAACTCTGTGCTCCAAGATGAGATAGGCAGAATTAGATTAAGCAGCTTACTGTTGACATGTCTATTGATCTGGGTTCAGCGCTGTTTCCTGTCTCTGCTAGCAGTTAGATTGCTGTGTACAATAACACAGTGGCCTGGTTTATGTGAAATTGGGGGACTCCGAGCATCAATTACTCCAGGAAGGCAGTGGCACTGGGAGATAAGGTTAAGCCGCTCACAGTGTTTAAGACTGCTGAAACCCAAGCAACATATTTGCTGTCTAAATTGCTGCTTACAAATTTGACAGTGTTCCGTTTATGTTGTTGATTTTTTTCTTTCTCCCCTTCTCCAAAGAGAGATCATCCTGTATTATTCTCTGCAGGTAGCAGTTCAGTTCTCATTATAAACACATATTGTTCATCAGTCTTCCCTTCCTATCAGCCCTTTGTTGAAAGTTCCTAAGCATCACCTGGATATTCGAGTAAAAAATAGTTAGACAGGAGGGAGAAAAGCATGAAATGTTACAGAAACTACCCATAATAAGCTAACAACATTTTCACGGTCATATTGGTTCTGGTACTGCATTAAAGGGACTCTTGTTTTTTTTTTGTGTTTTTTTTTTCTGCCTTTGGGAACAGGGCACTGGGTAACAGTGGGAAAGAGGAAAGAAATCTGGTACCCTTGAATTTCTCATTTAGTCTTCTGTTTTTCTTCTTAAGCATTTCTGTCCTATGCCATGTTACTTTTTTCTCTTTCTCTAAGACTGCTAACAGGATCAGTTGAAAGCAAAATGATGCTTTTTGCATGTAAAGAAGCCTAGAGAGAATTGTTTCAGGGTCTGCTTGTGATGGACTCAACCTCTTTTTATTTTGTCCTTTGGAGGAGGGTCACGCAGAAGAGTTTTTCTCCAGGGGGCACCTTTTAAGTTACTTTACAAGTGGCTATCTCAGTTTTATGCCACACACTTTGCAATTGTCTTAAATTCAACCTTCAAAAAGAAATTCAGTATTCCCATAGAAATATTAATAAAGTTAAGTCAGTTCTGGCATTGCAATGGGAGATCTGTGCTGTGAAACTGATGAAAGGAAATATTTTAATAGTGACATTTGAGTTCATTTATCATGACATTTTAGGGACTTGGTGGTACATATTTTTATCTTTGAAAAGTGTCTCAGCAGTCTGCTGCTGTTAAAGTGGGGGAAGGCACTCCTTCCACGCAGAGCACAATGCTATAAAAGTCCAAAACTGTACAGCAGTCAACTGTGATGAACAGAAGTAGGAGTTCTAACTGGTATGCGACAAAAATGAACTTAAGTCTCCTTTTATTAATTTATTTTTGAATAGCTGTAATTAACATTGCCCTATGCTAAAATTACAACAGCGTCTGAGCTTCTGCATATTGGCTCATACCTTGGTGCTATAACTGAATATAGGAATATTGAAAGGCTAACAGAACATATTCCAAATATGTTTTAACATTTCACTGGCATATTTTTGAGTTTTATTTTAATGAGTTGCTGATTTGTGTTATTGTTGGCTTTTGTATAAGAGGCACTAAAGTATTACCAGCAGGTGGACAAAATAAATATTTTATATTGCTTAAGATTATAACTACCAATACAAAACCTATTCCAATTATTGGAAGCACACTGAACCCACAAAGTCTGATGTCACTGAGATTTATAATTCCATCCTCATCTAGTGCTATTGTGCAGGTACATGTGGGATCTTTACAGGGAGTATCCATTTTCAGATGCTGCACTGCCTCATCACAATAGGATTCTGTCATTTAGTGATTTAAATTACATCCTTTTATTTGTTAACTCCTTTAATAAGTGTTTTAAACTGCCACCTTCTGCTCTTTCTTTCTTGCATCTTCTCCCTCCTGCAGAGTCTCCTTGCAGACTTGCTAATTCTTTGGGGTTTTCCTAACACCTTCCTGTCCACAGTCCTGTACAGTTAATCAAGGGAACCAGTGAGCATGCAGCGGTTAGCCTGGAGCAGAGTTTGCTTTGACTTAATTGTGCCTATTGTTATAGGTGAAAAAAGCACATAGTGCAAGCGGCTGGTGTTACTGATGGCTTGAGAGGCTGAGCTTGCAATACGGTGTACAATATGGTGTACTTCCCCAGAGCTGCTTCTAGTCGTTAAAAAACAGTTCTAAAATTTTTGCCTAGAAAGACAAGAAAGTAGTAGCTTTAAAGTAGATATCTGCTTAGCCTGTGAAGAAAAATAAGGAGCAAATTAATAATAACCAATACAGATATTGTTTCAGACTGCTAAAATTCTATTACCAGCAAGTCAGTTGCAGCACAGATATATATATAAAAAACTGTGAGCATCCTCTAGCATATTGGTTCATCCTCTAGCATAGCCATCTAGTAAGAAAGAGCTATAGAAAAGTATGTGGAGGTGCACATATCAGTGTCTGAGGATATCAAAACCCCATGTATTTTTAAGGACCGGCACAACTTTATCGCAGAGTACCATTGACTGTAATTTGGCTCTTTTGTCCACTAAACCCCCTCATATTTAAATGCTAAATTCCCACTGAAAGTGAACTCATTTTATATGCAGAATAGTTACATTCTTTTTTACTTTGATTAAAAAGCAAGCCTAAGAATAAGGAGATCTGGACAAAATTAAATCTTTTGATTGTTGGTTTGCAGATGCTTAGATGACTATGGACCTTGCTATAGCTCTACAGTTGTGTCTGTTTGATGGTGTCAGTATTACAAAATGAACTCTTACACATTAAAACATAAAATAAGACGTCAAACCACTAAAATCCATCAAAAAGTAGTATAAAACCCATAACGATGAGAAAATACTAGAAATGGGTCTGCAGATGCTGTCAGATGAGCTGTTACCCAGTAGCGTATCAAAAGAAAATTACCAGTTCAGTCTTACAAACCACATTTTTATGCCACATTCTTTTCACAGACTCTAAGTTCCTTGTGTTAATGTAAGATACAGGAGCCACAAAGCTATACGTGAAGTACCTGTTACAGTGTGATAAATAGCTCGAGTACACTGTGGGGTTTATGCACTTTCTCTTTTCATATCAGAAGTGATCATATCTATGTTGGTATCATTGCAATATAATAGTAAAGAGAAAAAAATCCATGAGATTATTATTTTCCATTATTTAACATTGTCTTCCTAGCTAAGTATGAAGGGAATGAAATCTTTTTGAGGTTTTCCAGATGACAAACTCCCAAATAGTATCAGGGTTCTTAGTGTTTGAAGGAATGTGTTGTAAAAGGTAAACATGGCTTTAGTAAATCACCGGATTTTCTCAAATTCATTCAAAAATGAATTTAAAATTTCCTAAATAATGAAAAGAAACACCCCTGAAATTATCTGCATTTTCTTCTTGTTGCTTTCATGTGACCACAGCTTTAAACTGGAATAAACCCTTTCTCTTTCTCCTCAGTTAAATAGATCACTGTTTCATTACACGTATAAGTCTTCAAATCTAGTGCCATTTCTCCCAGGCCTATATTGAAAATATTTTATTTAATCCCTGTACACCTCCTACAGCTCTAATTATCAATATATATATATATTTCCTTAATTTTAAGCTGTATTGTTTCTCAAGTAGAGAGTTTGATCATGGAAGAATAGCACATAATGACAGTCATGTTCATGCTAGCTATGCACCAGGAGCTCTCATGATGAAGTCATTTACAGTTTCACTTCTTCATTGATAAGCCATTATCTGTACACTTCTTTATAACTGCAGGGTTTTGCACATTGCCACAGAAAAGTAGCACTAATTCACTGCAACCTATTTCCCTAATTTCTCCACAATGCTCCGTGACCTTTTCCAAGACGGTGTTTTTTTGTGACAAGCTGAAGAGGAAGGAAAATTAGAGTTCACCCTTTCCAACTTATTAACTGATGTTTTGTTTTAAAGATAGTTGTTACCTTTTTAATGCAGTTGTTAAAAGACATAATTCCTTTATTCCTTTTTTCTGTTGACTTCTCCAGCGCTTTGGAACATACCATAACTTCAGTCTAATGCTTATAAAGTAGAAATTACAAATGGAGTTTGTGCTTGCTAATAATACCAGAGGATGTTTATTATAATACAGTAGTAACAATTACGGTAATTGTTTATAAATTTTTTCTCCTAAAAATATTTTAACATTTTCATCTGTAAAGGATGACCTACAGGAGAAGGGGTAGATTTTCAAATCATATGTTAAGAAAGAATGAAAAAATCTTTTATTTGTATGTAATTCCTTTTGTTCTTAAAAATTAACGAAAATTCTTTGAAAAAAATGTAGTAAGCTGTAAGAAAACTTTTGGGCTTTTGTGTTTTCGTGAGGAGGCCTTCTTTTTTGTAAAATGTTCTCAGGAAGGTCTGTAATCTGGATTGCAAAAGCAGTTATAAAGTGAGACACAATGAGCAAATAAAAGAGCTTTGCATTTACTGATTCCTCACCCAAGCCATATGTTTTAACATGCATGGGATTTGTTTTGCTATTTTAGGGTGGAGAAGCAGTAAAAGCAAATATTCACATATACACGCACAGCAGACTCTAAATTCATCTCTTTCTGAACATAAATTTGCGATCTTCCAAGTAGGAACGGAAGGTTCCCTGTGATGTGGCAGAAGCTGCAGCACATAAGGCACCATCGTACGCTGGATAGACAGACATTCTCAATACGTCAGACTTCTCCATGCTCAATTGGAAAAGCTATTAAGCGGTGACTGCAGGGCAGTGTTTTTACTTTTTCCATGTCTTGGCTTGTTTATGTTAAATCAGACTGCAGGAGGTCTGTTGCGTTTCTCTGGCAGTTATTGCACGGCTTGCTGAGGCAAATTCTATTTATGACATTTGCTGTATGCTAGGTGCAGTGAATCTTGGCAGACAATCTGGAAAATTTCCCATCTTTGTACTTGCAGAATATAATATCTCAGTAATGGTGTGACTGTGGTGACTCACTGTGAAGGTCCTAAGTTCAACTACCACAGTAGCCTAAAAATCTAGACACACTTTAATTGCTGGCATGACATTTGATGTATTTGCTTCACTACTGGATTTAAAATATTAATTTGAAACTCCTCCTGTTTTGGCTACAGTATATTCAAATTGAAGATAAAATCCAAAAGTGGCATTTTAGAGGTTTAGGATAATGGCTTCTGGACAGCATTTTTTTACCAATGTCATGTCTATTAAGAGGAATTAATCTTACATGTGTGCATTTTTGTACTGCAGCTATTCTCACTGATGAGTGCACTGCCAATCTTGCAGTTATCCTACACAAATAACATATTGGTGATTATGAAGATTCAGGATTCTGTTATGCTTCTGCACAAGGGGAAACATGTTGTCAAAAATCATTTATCCGTACATTAAAAGCTGTTGTTTATTCCATTGTTAAGTCTCACTTTAAAACTGGTGGCCAAATTTTCTTTATGCTAAAGTATATCTTCCTTATAAAACCAGAGACCATTAAAACTTTTTGGGAACATATTTTGTATTCATTTGGGGAATCTTAGCTTCTAAGAACAAATGTGGTTTATTTACAGAGTGAATAAAGCTAAGTGACAGTAAATGATTAAGCTTTCTTTTAAATAAGAATAACATATAATAATAACTTTCTTTCTGGTGATTTAGAGTCTTCTGCTTCTTTTAGTTTTGAAATCTGTACTTCATGGTCAAGCAGGGGTAAATTAATCTTTCTATCTGTAAAACAAATCAAGTTGGGGCCTCAAGACCCTATAACCTAAGTGAGAATGATGATTATATAGATGGCCATGAAAAGGCCAGTGCTCATGTGACTGCTGGGTGAATAATAAGTCTTCTCTAGGGGTTTTGGTGTCTTGGCTTTATGCTGGGCTTCTGATGTGTTTTGATAAATGTGTAGAGCTAAAGGATCCATGGGATAATTGGTGCAACCCCCCCCAGATCTCTGGGAGGTTGCCCAGAGCATCTGCCCATAAGGTATGGCCCTCAAGCTGGGAGCCGAGGCTCTGGCAACACCACAGACTTATTTGCCATCTTGCCATTAGCTTTGTGTCAGTGTAATGACAGAGCACATGGGTTAGCTCGGTTGCTCTGTGGAGGCTGCAGCAGCATGGACTAATCTTTTCCTGGCATCTCTTTCTTTTGTGCCATATCACATTTCCAAATTCTTATGCAGTTTCATGTGTCTGTCATTGGCATGGAAGAGTTGACAGCTGCTACATGATGGCAAAGCAAATATATCCTTGCCTCCTTGCAGTCTTCCTTGTTTCTTACATAGTTTTTCTAAAGGAGAGTAAAAGGAGACTTTAAGGACAAAGAATTTATTTTGTCACTTTGGGAGTCTTTTGTTTTCTCATAATAAGAACCATCAGAATAATACCTTTTGCAGTAGGAGATGTACCTGAATGATACCTATGGAGTACCATAATTAACATGCAAGTCTGAAAGTGGTAAGAGAAGACAAAAGAAGTGAAAGAGAGCTCAGTCTTGCACTTCCCAGCTGCTGACGCTGGTGACTTCAGTAATGTATGCTTATCACGCCAGAAATGTGAACAGCATGTGGACAGGGGTTTGTTTCCATTGTAAAGAGATAGCATACTTAATTAATTTCATGAGGCCTCTAGGCTGCTGTTGACAAAATGTGCTTACACCACAAAGTTAGGTTGCGGGTTAAGGCTAGGGTTAGGGAAGGTTTGAAGCGTTGATCCCTAGGCTCAAATTACTTCCAACATTTTCTTTAATGATACAGATACAATAGTTTTGCTTAATTACACTTTGCTGTCTCAAGCAATCTTTCCCTTGAGTCACTGAAAAGTTTTATTACAATGCCTTAATCTGATTATGAAAATTAATGGACTTCTACTATCCTTTGATTTGCAAGAGTAAAATCTTCATTTTCTTAAATTTCAACCAGATTAAAAGTGTATAGTAGAGTTGTGAGTTTGAATTAAAGCCTTGCAGTGTTATAATATGACGGCAATATGATAAAAAGCAACATTTTACTGACCTAGTGCAAATCAGCACAGAAAAGTTTTTAGCTGTTGAAATCGTGAGCAAAATTTAGGAAATGCATATTTTCAGTCACACAGGAACTTGGAGGGTGTATAGAAAAGCACACACGTGAGAAAAAGCTGGGAGGGGGAAACCCGTAAAGTGAGTGTGAAAGCCTGAAAACACACATTTTGTTTCCTACCATTTGTATGTTTTGGTTTAGCTGAAGCAGTTGAAGTGTATCATCTATCTTCCCTTTTACTGTTAACTTGGGGTAACCCTGCTTTTAGGACACTGGGCTTCACCCACAGTAACCCTGACCTTTCCCCTCTGCTAGCATGCCTTAAAGAGAAGGGAATGCCTCCTTCCAGCTGCAGAGGCAGGAGCTGTGCTTTGGAGGTCTTATCCTGGGGCCATCGTAGAGATGGGGTCACCAGGGGCTGCACCAAGCACATGCATCTGCTGGCTTTCCTTGAGTTGTGTTGGAATCTCCCAGGCGTGAGCTATTCCTGATACCACACCGTGAGTTACCGACACCAAGGGTATGATGAAAGCCGATAAAGTTATCACCATGGCAGACGGCAGGAATTGTCGCATGTTTTAGCAAAACACACAGTTATTTCCTGAGACCACCTCTGCACTGCAGAATTTCCTAACGTGCTTCCTTAGAAAGCTCAGCTGTAGTGCAGTATCTGTTCCATGTTTTTGTCTTTTTTTGCCCTTTCTAGCAAGTTCCTGACTTGGACTTTACAAGTGTGTTACAGAGGCATGGGGATGTAACGGGAGACAGGTTGGTGTGATGAAGAAATAAACGAAGAGAGTCTTTGAGGAATCAGAAGCCATTGGCCATCTTAATTCTGGGAATAGGTATGATTTAGTACCAGCTAATTAGAGATACAGCTGGAAGCCAGGAGGAAGGTGGCTACACATGAAAAATCATAGCTTGAAAAGACTAAGAAAATGAGCTGAATGTAGGTGTGAAATTACTGAGAATTTATTTGAACAGATTTTAACATAACCTAAGAAATAATCCACAGATAGCACAGGACCTAAAAACAGTAGCAGAAACACTTATATTTGTATATGCATGTTACACCATTTTTTCATTAACAGTTCCACACCTGCCTCTCCTCTCCCAAACCAACCTGGCAATGATTGAGACCTATAAAAACAGTGAAATATAAACTCAGAGGAGACCCAGAACATATCAGGATGGTGATTTACTTTGTTAGGAAATTAAATTCCATTAGGGGGAAAAAGAAATAAGGAGTTGTATTTTGCATATGAGTACATCAGAAATATTGCTGGATTGTTTTTAAAGCCTACTAGGTGAAAAAAAATGCCATTTCTGAGAAGTGTCATTTGATACTTATTAAGGTATTAAAAGCAATTTCCTAAGTAAAATAAGAAAATAAACATTCAAGATGTTTTTTACAGAAATAATAATTTCATTTAAAGTCAAAATGATAAATTTCCTTGCTACCTTTTTTCAGCTTTTCCTGTGAATTGTATGTAAATGAATGCAAATAAGCAGTCCTCACTACTAAGTTGCTTAGAAGTATAGAAATGCATAAAATTAAGATGGTCAGACAGAGCTGTGCATCTCATTTAGGTAAAGAATATTTAAATTTATATTTAACATTTCAGCTTCAAGGGTTTTGTGCATTACAGAGAAGGTGCCTAGAAATTTTGTTATCTTCTGAAGACCTCATGGTCTATGTGGGAGTTGGTCCTGTGTCAGCCAACCTACAAAAAAAACAAAAATCTAGGAAATAACTGAAAGGTCAGTGCTGCCATTTTGAGGCTTGCACCAACACGTAGACTAAACTCCACCAGCTTTCGTGACCTGCTGTCTGTCTATTCAACATTTTTGCAGTGAATAAGCCTGAAACCAGTGGAAAAGGAAGCACAGAAATGGTCTTTTTAGTACAGACCCACTTAAAATCTGGCACTCCACCCAGCAGACTCCCCACCCGACTCTAGTGTTGCTATACATCATGAGAAAGGAAAATTCTCTTTGATTTTCAATATGATACCAGGCTCAAGTAATGCCCGTTATGCCATAAGGATTAACGATCTCTGTGCTATTTATAACCATGCAAACTAAATAGTAATTTTTTGTAGAATTACCAGAGTTACATTGTGCTGCGTGGACAAATTCAGCAAGTAGGACTTATTAGTGTGTAAAATAGAGTTAATTTATACTGAGTATCCACCATCTTTGGATCGGTGGCTCTATGTAAATCATCTATTCTGGTCATTAGTTTAGGTTGTTTTCACTGCCTTTGCTGCATGAGCATAAGTATGAAATATTAACTAAACTTCCTTGGTGAAAGTGCCCCCTTATGCCTCATACTTGATGTGGAAAACATTTGCTCTTCTTACAGACCTCACGTGTAATTGAAGGGTGAGAACTGTATTATGTAGCTGAAATGCCTAGTGGTAATTGGGGTTTAAAACAAATTTCTGTAGCTCTAGAAACAGAAAACCAGGGTATCTCTAGAAAGCCATTCAATGAGCGCTTCTGAAATACTGGGAAAAGTGTAGTGAATCTTTCAACAGTTGATTCCATCGTGATTGATCTTACGGATTTTTGAAGTAATTGATGGTATTACTTTAGTTCAGTCTGTTAGTGCAAATAATTATTAATCAATATGCACTCAGCTCTTACTTTAGAAGATAATTTTAACACATGATTTATTCTGAACATTTCAATTGCTACCTTTACAAGGAGAAAATCAATTGGCTAGTGGTCTAAAGTACTTTAATTATCTGAAGAGCTACATTCTTTTTTAGGCTTTTTTTTAGGCTTTTTTTCTATGTGTTGTCCCAACAGTGATAAACCCCTTCTGCTGGGCACTACTTTTCTGCCTTCAGAAATACACTAATCCTCTATTTCAGGTTATTTTGTCTTAAAAGCTTTCAGTTCAATACTGCAAGCATATGAGGATTAAACCCCAATTTTGGGAATTCAGGAACATACAAACTGGAGAAAAAAATAGAGCTTTATCCGCATGAGAAAACAATTGGGTTGTGGGATGGAGGGTTTTTTTGATGAATTTGTGAGCATGTTTGTAATTTCTTTGTATGTTTGCTCATCCATAGCAAGTGCAGCAATGGAAAATTACAGTTAATTTGAAAGGATAACATGATGCCAGAACTTAGAGGTTTGAAACATTATAGGACAAAAGGTGAAATCATTAATTCATTTGCAGTGGATATTAAATTCCTGAAATATGCATTACTCTCTCATTATATTTATATTTATGTTTTTTAGTATGCCTGTAAATATTATTGTCAGTCTGAAGCAGCATTTGTGCAGTGTCCATGAGCATGTCAATACAGCCTTTCAAAGTAATTTGCACTTGGACTGAGGCATAAGGTTATGGAGCCATCTGTCATCATGAAAAATCATTAGAATAAAGAGTCTGATATAATTTCATTCATGTTCATGATACATTTTGTTTCAACTATAGCAGTACAAAATCTTCTGTCAGATGCCCTTGACAGGCCTAACAGGGAAACATGAAAAAATTCTTGTGCCCAAGTAGATCAAATGCCAGTGGATTCACACCAGACTAAGACTTCAGCCTGCAGACAGTCTTATGGCTGCAATTTGGGAGGTAGGGTGGGATGCCCTGGAAGTACACAGGTAAGAGTTTCTGTCTGTAATAACAAAAGGAGCTCACATTCTTGAAATAGCCTGAATTTAATGTTTTGTTTAATAACCATTCTTTATTGTATTTTTTGTATTTCTCCTGAATTGGACAATGAACTTATAATCATAAACTCCCAGTTTCCTATTTATTGAGATTGTAGTAATTTTTTTCTAAGTTCTCATGAGTTTCCACAAAACTGCAAAAGATGAATCAGTTTTTCTTTTGGAATAGTACAGGATATATTTATGAATTTTTATTTACCAAAGAAGTCATATATCTTCAAGGTAAGAAAGTTCGGATTTTAGGGCTGTATTTTGCTGGAAATATTCCTTCAGAAGATTCCTTTGAGGATGTTAGTATTGTAAAATTTTTAGAGTCAAATAATAAAGAGACAGCACTACTGTGTGAGGACCCAGTTGCAGAAACACTTGTACATATGTTTATTTTTAAGTCATTAAGTACTGTTCATATGGAAAACATCATGTCCTTAATTTCTGAGCCTTAATCTTCAAATATAAGTGTTGTAGAAACAGGGCTGTTGAACCTTTTCTCATTAGGTGCCGAGTGCCTTATTTGCTGTCTGAGCTAGTGGGAGATCTGCCTGTCTGATAGCTTGTAGCAGGTAACTCTGTTATCCAGACAACTAGAAAGGAAGGAGTGATTTTGCTTTAGGGTGTAAAAATATATTTTACTTGATATTAGTTGCTACGGCTGACTAAACGACTGGCTCTGAATGACCTCCCAGAGAATGTCTTGGAAGGAATATTATGGTGGTGTGTATTTTCCTGCTAAGAGGCTGTGACTGATGACCATACTTTAAATTACGTTTTTAGATGAGACAGATAGAACTAATAGCAATGTGAATATTAGAATTAATCTTTGTTCATTTCAAGTGGGTGATTAAGGTTGTCAGTGGCTTGATTTGGGATCAAGACTTCTATAGGAGCAAGAGAAGGGTCAGTCTTTAGATATATTTACTGCTCTTGGTTGGTGTCTGAGAGTCTGCATGCTATTACCTCTTCTGCAGAAATAACAGCTCTTTTGTTTTCCTCTGTGACAATGCTTGTAATCTGAACTTTTGCCTTAGTATGTCTAGCTAAAGTTATTAACAAGAATCCTGACCTGTTTTAAATCAGTTGGATTTTTTCCATTCAATTCAGTTAATGGCCTTTCTACTTTAACTCAATATCCTTTTTGAAGAACAGCTTTTAAAAACCTGGGATTGGAAGCAGTGCTATATTCTCTGCCTTATGAGAAAGTATAGATGGAGAAGATGTGTTCATATCGCTAATCAATATTTTTTTAACTTAGCTGTTTTAACTATACCTATTTTTGGAGGTGATTATCTACAACACCAGATAGTCTGTCTAATGGGTATAGTAAAGGTGATCTCTTTTAGCTTGTTTAGTTTAACTTCCAACAGAAGTGAACTATTCAGGAAGTATATTTAGAAAAGCCTATTTTTAGAGTTCTAACGCTAGAACAAAGGACAGGAGATCATGAGGATATGCTGGTAGGACTGCCACATGCAGAAGTACAATAGCGAGCACCTCTGACTGCAGAGGAACTGTTGAAACACTGTAAAATCTAGTTGGTATGTGTGAAAGATCAAACAGGTTAACTCCTGGGATTTTTCTAGCAAGATACTTTCTTCCTTCCATTCTGTTGCCTGCTGTCTTCAGAGCGCAGTGGTATTGAAGCTCTGCAGATTTAAAACATCTGCCTTTCCATCTCAAGTGTACTACAGAACGATAGCTCTCAAATTCATCAGTCACAAAAGTTTTAGCTGACATGTTAGGCTGCCCTTTTTTTTTTTAGGAATTTTTATCCTCTGTGAGGCTACAGGCTAAGTAGGTGTGCCAGTATTTTCTACGATGTGACTCTACTGTTAATTTTTTTTAAAGAATTCCATAATAAATAGCCCTTATTATGGAATTCAGATACAGCTAATTAACTCAGGATTAGGGACCTAAATTATTTTGTATTGCATGATTTAGTATTTTCATCAGCGTTTGAATTTTGTTCTTGATATGCATGAAAACAATGGCAGGCTTGGTATTGTTGTAAGGAAAAAGTTCATCATTTTATATTAAAATAAATCTGTAAATAGGTGAATTTTATTAATTCGAAATAGGTGATCATGTACTTATATAAAACACTGGAATTTTCATATTGCAATGAATTTGATTGATTTGGTTCATTGGGTACAAATAAGTATGAACTAAAGATTCATATACACTTATGTCATATAAAGAAGTGTGCATTAAAACCTAGTCTTGAGAATAAATGATAAAGTTATGTTTTCAGGTTTTGAAAGGCAAATTATAACATCCTTATTGGTACTCACTACAGGCTTAAGCTTTCAGATTTAAACTCACATAAAACTGTCTTAATTTATGAGCTATGTCATGTTAGTGGTGGTAACTAGCTAGAAGATAAATCTGTACTTAATACAAATCTGTCTGAGTTGATGTTAGGTATAATTTATATAGAAAATCTAGTTTTGTTATGAGAAAAAGAGCAGTTTTATGTGACAGCTTTAGATGTAGGCATGGTTATTAATCCTTGATTATTGCATATTTTCTCAGGAATATTTTTGCTTTTGCACCTTATTTAGTTTTTGAATTATTTTTTTTTTTTTCATTTTATGTTTATTCACAGCAAAATTGTGGTGTTGTGCTGAAGTTTGGAGGTTTCTATTATTTATAGTAATTTTCCATAATCTCTGCTGGCAATTAATTTTGCCATATTCAATAGAAGCAAGGGGGCAGTTCTCAGATCTTTGTTTAGATCTGATATGTTGTCTGGTGGTGTTGAAAAAGGAGAAAGTAACTCATGATGTTTGGTGATCATATAGTGTAAAGGCAGTTATATATGAGTCATGTTGCATTTTGGGGAGTGCAGGACCAGAGACACATGGCTTATTCCAGAAGAGGTCTTGTCCTTTATTAACTGGCTGTAGCATGAACCAGTCTCATAACTGATTAGCATGGTATGCTATTCATAAATAACATGCAATTAGCATATGATAATAATAATCAATATTCAGCTGAAATGTCAGCGTCCAAGCAGCTTAGGCAACATCTGTTTGAGCAAGACATGCAATACAAATTATATGCCTATTTTACAGAACACCACTTAACAAAAATTCTTGGTTAACCAAAGTTTGTTTATGTCCCCCAGGGTTGTACAGCATACAGACTCCAGTAAGCTTAGCTGAGCATAGTCCCTGTAAAGCTGGCATTTGGAAGCCAGCTGGCATCTTTCTGCTGTATTCTGGGATTGAGATCATGAAACACAGCCTGTTTGGAAGGAGATGAGTCCAGTGAGCCTAGGAAAAGCTGAGAAAATCTTTTCCTTTCTGATAAAATAAATGAATTTTTAGCTGAAGGTTTTGATGGTCCCTCAAGACATTTGACTAAGCATGAAGATGGAGGTGTAGAAATGTGTCATTATGGCATATCTGCAACTCTCTGTATATGATGCATGTATATGATTCCATATAAATACTGATGTGTGGGTGAAAATAACGCAAGAAACTAAGAATGCATTTTTAAATGTAATATTCTGCCACAATATGAAGTCCCTTTTTAAAAAAGACCTTAAGCTTCTTTGCACTAATAATTTATTTTAAAAAATTGATAACTCTGCTCCATCTTAGTGGCCCTGTACAAGCATTTTTTGTAGGGCCTCATTTTAAGTCAGCCTTTGCTTCTGACTTTAGTCCTCCTTCCTCTCTACTGGTCAATGACCAAAGTATTTTTTATCTGTTCTTACTGCTCATGCCATGGTTTTATAGAGTGATAGCTCTTCTGCAGTCAATAAAACAATTCCTTTTATTACCAAGCCTATTTTTCCCACTATTACCTTGACTTGAAGAATGAGTTTGCTTCATTGTATTAGAGAGAATATTTTCTGACAGCTTTTGAGTACAGATCATTAAAAAATTACCAGTTTGAAATGTTGACTTTTGTCTCTTTTTTGTCTCCTTATATCTCAAAAATAGCTTATCACATCTTTCAACTTTCTAAATAATTAAATCTCCTTGCAAATTCATGCATATTTTGTGTTGGATAGAACAGGTTGTAATTAAGCAGAGTTACTAATGATTTTGATGTTGATAAATTTAGGCCCAACTCTGCCCTTGCTGTTATCAGTTAACTATGGCCTGATCTTTCTCCATAGAGGTTACTGTTGTAAAAGTGGAGTAACAAAATAGAAAACTATCAAAATCATGTGTTTGCTATATGAATAGTAGAAAAATTATGGTATCTTCAGCTGCCCATTTCTTTACATATAGCATCTTCTCTTCTGCAAATGATGAGATAGACAAATGCTTCATAGTCATTTGATAATCAGTTGTTTTAAAAAAATAATTATATTTACTCTTGGAATACAACAGGAACACTGTACGCTCTGGAGTGCTCCGAGTCCAAGCCATGCTAACACCAAGACCAAAGTTTTGTTTAGGAACTGTCTAGGAACTTTCTTTGAGCAAAGGATATTTTAAGGTGTTGCATCACAACTAATCAGTATTAAAAAAAAAAGAGCCTTGTTATTTCCTGGCTGTGCTCTTAATAGTAAGCTCTTAGTAATGGATTTCCAAGTAAAGTGCATTTTGTTGTTTTGAAGTTTATCCATCAGCTACCTAACCCCCCCCGATATTTGCATTTTAAATTAGCTTTTTTTTGTTCTCCTTCTCACAGACGTATCCTTCTTTCACTTGATTTTGCTTGTATAAAGACGTTCCTACCTCATAGTTGAAATTATTGAGTCATGTTTTCCTGTGACTGTTTTAAGGATGATATTTTGTAAAAGGGCACTGCTGCTAATTTTTCCTACAATGACATCCCTCAGTTATATCTTAGTGTTTTAAGAGGAAGTAACCCAACCCAAATCACTTCACTAGAGCTTTGCCTACACCATATTCCAGCCTAAAATGATGCTCCCCTAAAAGAAATTACAAAGGCTTCAGGCCTTCATTTTTACATTTTTATACTTTGTTTTTCTGTCAAGGTAGATCCAGTGTACAAACCAGAATGATTTTGTTCTTTTTGAAAGGAGAGCATTTATGCAGTAGAAATGTGAGCTGTAATTAGAAGTGTGCACTTACTGTGCAAATTAAAAATGTAAGTAGAGCTTCATTGTAACACTTGGGGCAATTCTTTCATCCTTAACTTTCAGTATACAACACTGATGCACAATTTACTCTTTCCCAGCTGTTTACTCAGTAGAGAATTATGGTCTGAATCTTGCTTTCCAAAAAGCCAGTTTTCCCTTCTATTAAAGGCAGCCTGCTAAGGAGCCCGAATTGCCTAATCTGAGTCACATACATGTTCCCTCTCCTGTATGATGCTGTCCTTATCCTGAGGCAGTAAAATAGTGTCGGTGTAGCTCAAGACAGTAATTTAAATGCTCTGCCTGTATCACTGTGAGGGCAGAGAGAGGCTATCAAAGCACCTCTTATGTTCAGTCGAAAAGATTGACTTCCCACAATTTTAGAGGGATCTTGTTGATCATGACATACTGTTAAGGAGGGAGTAGCTCTATTGCAGTGCTTTGGGTTGTCCCAATAAAACTTGCAGAGAATGAATGAACAGCATAGGAAAGAACAGAATTAAGGGAGAAGAAGAAGAGACTGTGGGAGCTTCTAATAATTTAACTGAATTAAAAATCCATCTGGTGTTTTTAATTTTTTTAAATGCATTAGACAAAAAAGAGTCCGTTTCTACTTTCATGAATTTATTTTTCTGCTACAGTGACCCATAGGCTTGTATTCAATTATTTATAATGATGTGCCAGTAGCTGGGGAGGGTTCATATCCAATATGCTAATAGCAGTATTGTATCAGGATACAAGCTTAAGAATGAGGTGGAATGAAACATTTTAAAATGATGTTTTACTCTCTTGCCTCTATTAACCCTTAGTACCTTCAACTCTTCTGTTGAAGATGTAGTATTTTTAAGAAACAGTTGAAAATGAGTTTTTAAAGGTTTATTTCTTTCCGTAGATACCCTATAGGGTTCTCAGAGGCAAACTCATGAAAATGGCAAAATATTTCCATCGAAAGGTTGCATGTAAACATTGCAAGTCCATGTCCTGTCCTTTATGAGCAGTACTGCAAATATCTTTCTGATTTCCAGTGTGCTTTGCAATGAGTCAAGACTAGTAAATGAGGGCAATTCCAATAGCATCCTCAACTCCTTGTTCATATTCCCTATGGAGAAATTCCCTACCTCTTATTTCTCTAAGCATTGCATCTCAGATGTGTTCCACTTTTAAACAAGGATTTGGTCCTGGCATCTTTTTGATGTAACTTCTTACAGTATTATCAATGCTTGTCATCCAAGATCATGAGGGTGCTTAGAGAAGTCTTGAGATTAAAATTTTTCTGTTCTTCAGGCTCACTTTATTGATTTTTGAGCCTTTGGAGATTCAGTGGCTTTTGTTTGCAGGCTTTTCTGTGCCAGCCATGTGAGTAGGTCTTACTTTAAAAGAGAAAAAAAAAAAAGATTTTTTTTTTTTAGCAGCAGAACTCAAAGTCTTTTGTCCTACAGATTTTTGTCCTCTATTTTCTAAATGTTTTGCCCTCAGAAAAGACAATAAGCTCCCTTGCTCACGTTCCCACCAGAAAAGAGCCAGCAATTGTACAAAGCTCAGCATGCCTCGAGCTGTGTACATGCCAAGTTGCCAGGACAGTGATGTTGGTCAACCAGCTGGCATCTCCATAGCAGTGTCTAAGGGCCAAGTTATGGCCACATTTCCAATGGAGAGGCCAGCAATTTCAGCTCTTGTCCTCGACCCAGATGGTGATTCCTTTAAAACTCTTAGGAACTTAATTATCTTTGAGACTTTTATTCCTAATTTTAACTTAAATCAACCTCTAGGTTCAAATTATTAGGAAGCTCTTCATTGATTGAAGTACAGACCAGTGCAATCATAAAAGCTTCCTTTTCTTAGGAAACTAGATTGAAAATGTAAGGAATGTGTAACTCCCATCAGTTGGTACTTTGGGAAAATACATAAATGTCATAAGACTACGAATTAAATCATGAGACTTGGATAACAGAACTGTTACATTCTGCTCATAAACTGGTCTAATTTCTCAGATGCAAAATGTGTGAGCAGGCAGTGCAGTCTTGAGAACATTTTTCCTATTTACCATGGCAGGCTATTGGCAGAAGGAAGCAAAACTGCCTATTACATAGGCATGATAAAACTATAGCAACTAAATGGAAGGTGAGGTGAAAACCCCAGACAGAGGGCTTTCACTGGGAGAATAACAGCCTCTGTTCTCCACCAGCATTGCTAGTCACTTCCTACTGATGATTTTATAACCACAGAAAGCTCTGTGAATTTAATTGCTGGAAGCTACCTTTTTATTTCTTTTAACAGCATCTAAAATTCATGCTCAGGGACACCAATCAATCAAGAACCAAATCCTTGCTCTGAGTTAGCCTTTGCAGGTGGTTTAAAGAAAATTTAATTCCTTCCCACTTGGTTATGTGCAACGCCTTTATCCTCTTGATGAGGTCAAAGTGAAAGTCTCCTCTGAGCTCATTGTCAGTGCTGCTGTAGGTGACTGGCAAGCCTGGGGTGCTAAAGTTGTGCAGGTGGCAAGCTTTGCCCCTGATACAAAGCACATCGCCTCTCTGCCTGTTAGTTTGCCTGAAAATACGTAACTGAACCTTTCCCAGAAGAGGCAGCAATAAACACTTGTACCACTTCCAGCATCAGCAATTTTAAATGTGGTAACTTTCATACTATTTCTACTGTGTGGTGTATTTTCTACACTTAACATGCAACTCTGCAATATCTTCCTAGGTTTTCTGCTTGTTTCCTCCTGAACATATGTCATGCCATTTGTCAAGTGATTTAATAGCACCCCTTGACCTTAAAAATAAAATAAAGCTAGATCAGTGTATAAAAACATGAAAAACTTTGGAAATGGCCTTTACAGCACCTTCTCTAACTCAATCCAAGAGCTATCAGACAGCATAATTCATTACTGTTCCTGCAGTAGATGAATTGAGATAGTGTAAGTCTCCTCATTTATAATAACGTTTGATTTATATAATGAAAGATTTAAATTTTGGTAAAGAGATGTTATTAAAGAAAGGTACAAAGAGAGTGATCTGTTACAGTACTGAATTATTTATGATATACTGTTTGCCAGAAACACTGACTTCTTAGTCCACTGTGAGCACCTGTACCACTACTTTTATGAAGGGAGGTTTTTATCACTGAACAAACTGAGATCATATTTACATTACTGCTAAAATTCAGTGGAAGAAAACAAGGTGGCATGCATATGACAGATGTACCGTAAAAGCTTAAACACCTGTTTTCCGTTTAGCAATTTAAGAGATTTGGAAAACGCAAGCACACTGCAGACCTAGGGCATGTGCAACAAATATAATTTCTCTTTAAGATTCTCAGTCATTGCATATAAGTGATTGATTTAAATGGTTATTTTGTAATATTGCATTTCAGTTTTCTGCTGTTGTGAAACTGATAGTGTTCGCAATGTCTTTCAAAATTTGGGCGATTCCTCTATCGCATAGAGTGAAATATTGCAGTGCTTCAGTGCTAGACTTTCCCAGCTCAGTAATTTGTGGAGAGGGGCTGCTCTATCTGCTCTTCAAAGGGGAAATTCTTTAGACCTATTTGCAAGTGTGAATCCGGAGTGGTGTCACAGAGGTCAATGTATTGCCATTTGTAAATGTATTTCAGTTTACCTTTCATCCTTTGTGCTTGTCCCAGAGTGTTATGTATGTAAGAAATGAGAGCCGGAAGTGCTAAGTGCAAAGGAGGAAATAAAAAACTTAACCATATCATTGATGTAACAAAAGATTCTAATGTATAGTGCGTCATTTTAAGAAAGCATACTCTGCTGTGTGTGCTAAAGTGGCTTTTGCTTAGCATCTCAGGGATCTTATGGTAAAACTTGCTGAAATTTGTTGGTTTGTTCAATGATGATATTCACCTGCCAGACACAGTTTTCGGAGCTAAAGTCCTTGAGAAAGTTACATAGTCAAGTTCAAGAAATAGTCCTGTCTGTGGTTCGTCTTTATTTATTTATTTTTCCAAGATTTTGATCAGTAAAAAACAGAGATAAATATTGCTTGGGGCCAACTGTAATCCCTGAGTCCCTGAGATACCAAGACTATGGCATCCTCTTCCTCTCCTTTTCCCTCCCCTCCCCTCTTCTCCCCTCCCCTCCTCTTGTCTTTCTGCTCTCTCTTTCCCTCTCCCTTTTTTCCATTCCACTCCACATACTTCCTTGGAGTGGGAGGTTCAAGGGGCGTTGCCAGCCAAATCAAGCTCCTTGCCAAGGATTCTGCTACACTAGACAAAATTTCAGTTTACTGATGTCCACCACAAAATGGGATAGAGCAAGGCATCTGCCTCATGTCAGCTAAAAAGTTCTCCTATTTCTAAAACAGACTCCAATATACTTAATTGTGTGTATATACATATACAGCCAAACACATACACACTTTGAGGAAAGCAATTACAGCACCTAATGAACAAAACAATTTAATGTATATTTTTTAAAGTATTCCTTTCAGCTCTGTAGTTCATTTGTTCACTAAAATAATGTTTTGGTTTGTTTTTTTTTTTTATGAGTGTATATTATCATGCAAATTCCACAGCTATTAGAAGGCCTTTCAATCAGCATGAAAAATTAACTCTAACTTACCTTGCTACTGCTTTTGGTTGATTCATAGGTAAATAAAGAGGGGACTTGCACAGCCAAGTCCCTTTTGGCTCCAGAAATACAGTACATTTGTCTGTCATAGCTGGGAGCTCTGTGAGTAGTCCAAAACAGCTAGTTTTTGGAAGGTAAAAGTGGAGGGTACAGATTAGTTTTCTAACTGTTATACAAAGCAGACTTAGGGTTGTAGCTACTCTTGTAGTCTTGCTTACAATGTGGGTTTCAATATCTCATTGAGTCCTCAGGCTGTGTTGGTCCCTGATGATGTCAGATATCATTTGAACATAGTCTTCTTTCAAACACAACAGAACTAATGAATAATGTTGAAATGTAGGCGGTAGAATCAGTAAACAGGGAAGAACATGAGTTTATTCTCTTATTTTTGTCATCAAAATAATTTTACAAAAAGCATTAAAACTAATTTCAGCCCCACAGCTCCTCTGTGAACTAAGGCAACATTATCTGCACTAAAGAGTTAACACAGATGTTACTTATCTCTGTGCTGAAAGAGACCAGGTTTACTGGTCTTTTGCAATTACTTCATACTTTTCATCTGGAATTTTTTCATCTTTGCCTTGTTCAATTTGGTATTTCTAATCCATCTAATTTCAATTTAAGGTTTCAAGTGAGAGAAAAATATAACCACATGTATTGTAAATTATTCCAGAGTTTAATCACCCTTATTGTGATAATATATACTGTTCTTTTAATAGACATTCATTTGAAAGTGTGGTGACAAGAACTGCAAATTGCTTTCTTTTAATGTTATCAATGTCACATGCAGATATATGTGAATTTTCCAATCCTACATGGCACATCCAGGTACAAGAATTCACAAGATACAGAAGTTCTGAGAGCCACAGTGCTATAGTAAGAATGCATTTTCTGTTGGTTACTTATTATGACTACTAAGATATTTTTAGTTATCACTGCTGTCCACAATTTAGTTCTGAGGTATTTAGGTTTTCAAATGTATCTTGAGTCTGCTGCTTGGTATTGTTGGCTCTTTATAACTCACATCTTTACAATATCACCAAAGATATTCCCATGCATTGGTTCCTCATTCACAATTTCTTTTTCAGATTCTCGGTGTTCTTTAATATGTTTAATATATACACCATGTCGATTTTGTGCCATGCTACTTTTTCATCAGTGAGATAATAGGGAAAGATATTTATACAGAAATTAAGGCAAGTATTTTCAAAGTTATCTTCATCTACTGAATTTGTAATATCATCACAAAATTATATGGAATTTCCTAAGACCTGTTTTCTATTAAACAGTGTTGATTGGTATTAATCATGCTACCACTCAATCCAACTGATTGCCTCTTTTAATATTATTTTCACAATTTTTCCTTACAATGACGTCATGTTGAGATGATCCCACTTACTTCCTTAAAATGTTGATACATTGGGTTTTTTTCTAAATTTTAGAATTTCTTTTGTGTTACAGTAAATATTATACTTTAAAATTATTGTCCAGAGGAAACCCTTAGACCATTCTGTAGAAATTATAAACCACAAATGACCTGGTCTTACAGGTTTGAAAATCATTATAGATGTTTGCTCTTTAGTCATTTCCTTATTTACTATTGAATCCTCAAATATAACAAAAAAAAAATGCATTTCTTTAAAATTATAATTATTTTTTACATTTATTTACATTACTACATAATAAGGGACATGGAGATATTTCTCATTTCATACATGTTCTGTAATTTTTTCTCATTAGAAACATGTATCTGTTACATAAGATCACAGAATTCTCTTTTCTGTGCTTCCATGAGTTGGGAGTTAGGAGGGAATGAGTGTGTTGCCATGGGCTGTTTAGCCCACCGTAGAAAGCAAAGCTTATGTATTATGAAGTTTAAAATGAATGCTACCTCATCATAATTTTTCTGAATTTACTAACAACCATTAATGCAAAATTGATCCAAATAGTTACTACTTCATATCTTTAATCAAACTATATAAACATCAAGAAAATGCTTCAAATGAAGTTTTAAACTGTGCAGCTGAATGTTTGGTAACAGTGGAATCTTCTGTATTTCAAAACATGTGCCTTATATCTGGGGTATAGTTGGGTTTATTTTATTTTAAAATGGGTTTGAGTCTGTAGTTCTGCTTTTCTGCTTCCCTCATATCTTCTTTAAAAATTTATCTTGATATTGACAAACTGAATATTCAAATACGAACAGAATTCTCATGGTGTGCTGAGAAGGGGTTTAGTAGCCCAGACAACTGTATACCAGGAGTTTGAAATGCTGGAGGCTTGTTTTTCCTATTGAGCGGGGACTCCTATTTGAAAAATTGTAGCATAATTATTGCTTGGTTTTAAATAATGGTCTAAAACATTTGAAGTTTGTATCATAAATTCAGCTTATTTTTTCTTACAAAATTACCAATATGAAGTTTTCTTCCTGTCTAGATTAGTAAAGAGTAAGTTATCTGATACTCGTTTGCTTTGAAGTGCTGTCTGGATTTTGAAAATGCAACACTTCCAAATTGTCCTGTCTGAAATAAAGGGTTGTATGGTCCTGCAGTACTGAAAAAAACAATCAAGGGAATACTAATACTTTTATTGTTCTTTTAAAACAGAATCATATGCATAATTTGCAACATTTTGCCAGTTTCCTTAAGGCTTTTTTGCAGCATGCATTGATTGTTGGTACTAATTGGAAAAGTAATTGAAACATGCCTGCTTCTTGTGTTCTACAGCCATGCACTGCCATTAGCAAAAGCTCTGTTCCTTGACCCCAGCAGCTCTCAGAGGTCAAAATATATCATTCTCTTGGTGTGCAGTATTTCATACCAAAGGCCACAGCAGTAGGATAGCTTAAATATTTTGGAGGGTTTTTTTGGTGAAAAGAATAGCTTATCAAGGAAAAGAATGACCTGCTAACTATATTTGTCTTACACTTTGAGTAACTGCTGGCAAAATACAAAGTCCTGAGATGAGCTGTGTAAATATTTTATGAAGGAAGCTTCTCCAGCAGAGATGTTAATAATTTAAAATATGATGTACTACATACTGAGTTTTAGGCATGAACATTTAGTAATAAATTTGTATTTTGTATGAAAGCCTAGTAAATGACTCCCTTTCCACATATTTTGTGTTACAGTTGTGTTTGCATGTCTTCCTTGACAAAGTATGTGTATATATATATACGTCACAATAAACCTGGATTTCTAACCAGACCCAATTCCAGGGTCCATTTAGAAAGGATTATGAGTCACACCTAAAAAAGATGTAGCCTCCAAGCCAATAATGTATGCCTCCAAAATGCCAAGATTTTGTTGGAGATGCACAATTATTTTGTTTTTCCTTCTGAAGCTTCTTATGCAGTTAATAGGGCAATTAGAGGAAGGATGGGCCCCCAGAAATGCAACCGTTGTTTTTGAGTCAGGTTATATTCTGTTAAGCATGGCTGCAGTGAGGGTAGCATTCATCTTTGACTCAGTAGCCAGTCAGTTAGTAAAGCTGGCCAGGAAACACAAGACCTACTTTGTAGACTCTTTTCTGTATGCATCCCAGTTTAGGCACATAAATACCCTGGACTGAGCTTTAAATGCACGTTGTTTAGAAAACTAATTTACAGTATTTTGCATACTACTTGAACTCTTTGGATTGTTTCCGAATAACGTTGTGGTGGTAAATATTCACATTATATTTCCAATTTTCACAGGATTCATGCTGAGGAAACAAAGTAGATAGACCACACAACAATAAATCAATGCAAAGATGGGCATATAAATGCATCAGTCAAAACATCTTTTAATTCTTTAGGTTTAAAATTTTATTTGCCAGTTCTGCTGTTTGTATTGAACTCTTATCTTTTTGTCCTTAGTTGCACTTGCTGTTTTATTATCCCATGTTTTTTTAATAGGAAATTAAGTCTCTGCTCTATGTAGAATTAACCAGAGAGAGCACCCAGAACAAGCACCTATATTCCTGTATGTCAGAATAGGTTTGCCATGCATGGTATTTATGGCTGTAATACAATACAATATTTAAAGTTCAGATTATATCTCTTCCATACTAAAATTCAGAACATTTCCTGTCAGGTAGGAGTATTACATCTCAGCATTAACTCTGTCTCTCTGAATCAGATAATGCTCTCTATTTGTATTTGTTAATAGGTGCAGACATTCATATTTTAGTACCTGATGGGGATGTAAGAGACAGAATATAGATTTTTTTCCCCCTAAATTAGAAAATTATCTGAGCGGATGGTTGATTAATAATCATTCTAAATTAAAGTGCTTTCACAAGCTACCACACAGAACCTCACTTTAAAAAAATCAATCTTTCAAATCTGTCACTTTTGTCATTTGTTAAGCATTTGTTGAGGAGGAAAGAGAATATTTGTCCTAATTCTGAGTTCCCTAAGCTTTGCCAAGAAAAGGAGAAAAAAAAAGCCATCCTGCTAATGCACTGTGGTGTGACAGGATTAAATTGATCAGTCTGCTTAGGTATTTCCAGAGTGTGCCATGCTGTAATATCTGGGTTCTCTATTGATGTGCTGTACAGTGCACTAATAGGTAATAGAAAGTATTTGAATAGCTAGCAATATATCTAATTCCACAAATCACTTTTTTTTTACCATGGTGGATTATAAAAATCATAAGCCTAGTGTTTGAAAGGGCCAAGACTTTGGTGAAATGCTAAGGAGAAAGGAGGAGCCAATTTCTCAACTTGCATTAGCCTTTTCTGAGGACGTGATGGCTCTGAGCCTGCCCAGAGAACCTTCCCACAGACGTTTATTGCAGGGCTGGGACCGACACTAAGGGTGAGAGACAGTAATTTATGAGTACTGATCCTGGATCTGTCATCTCCTCTCTGAGTGGTTTTAACACAGAATTCTGCTGCAATTTCCTCTTCTTAATGAGCCAGTGAGGGTGAATCAGTTAATGTTTGAATATATCTTTGAAAATGTTACATGCTGTTCTTGTTTGACTTTCATTAAGCTTTTATTTAAATCTAGGAAGACCAGTCAAACACAAAAGATATGCAAAGTACTTCATATTTTGGCCAAAACCTATTTAGAATATTGTACATGGGTATCTTAAAGAGAGAGAGAGAAACTGGATGAAAATGCATTTAATTTCATTTACTGAGCTCATGTCTCCTGGTCTGACTGACCTGGAATACCTAATGCTGAAGGTTGTTGCAGAAAGTCTGATCCTGCACCTTGCACAAGGACCAGCACACACTGTGGTATAAATCTGTAGTTTTGCTGCAGGTGAGCATCCTGTCATAATGGATGTGTTCAATAAGCTCTAGTTATGCAATTTAAACACAGAGTCTCAGCTCTTGGAGTAATTCAAGAGGTTTTGGACACTGGGACCCAGCAAGCGTCAGTTTTGACCTCTTAATAAATTATAAATGCATGACTTAGGGGCTTAGAGTGTGGATGCATTGTGCTTCCTCTCTCTTGAAAACAAGGAAGCAGACTCAGGGAAGGAGCACTTGGCTGGGCAGCATTGTTCTTTGTTACTTTCTTCCTCTGTAGTTTCTTTTATTGCTTTTGGACATGCTGTAAACAAACACAAATCTCTCTCCTCTATCACATTAGCTCGAAGGCTGCTCAGCAGTCCTCAAAGTCTTACAAAGGTCGTAACATTTCTTTAATCATATCTAGTTTACTTTTCCTGTGGCTGCTAGTTTCCATGCTGTTGCCTTGAAAATAAAGTGTGTGATATTAACCTTTGGGTATTTGATTCACTGATATCCCCAAGAGGAAGTTGAAAGCAGACAAGATCACAGTTTGTTGATTGTATTTGGTGTTCTGAATTTATATTGTATTTAATTAATCCCAAGCTTCATGTCATCCATTAGTCACCTGAAAGGGCCAGAAACATTTTGACTTTGCAAGGCAGATGGTTGGGGAACCGGGTCTTCATGTGAAGTTTTAGAGCTTAGTCACATCTTGTGAAATGCTGACACTCCTCATTGCACTGACAAACACTGCTTGGGTACTTCACAGTCAAATTCAAGGATGAGCTGGACATGCCTTATGAAGTCAGGATGCTTTTTCCTAAGGTCTTCCTGGTAGAGACATGGAGCTGCTGGAGCAGGTCCTGCAAAGGTCTGCTAGGATGATTAAGGGTCTGGAGAATTTCTTATATGTGGAAGGGCTGAGGGGGTCGGGTCTGTTCAGCCACAGGAAGAGAAGGCTGAAGGAGATCTGATCAATGTATGTAAGTAACTGAAAGGAGAGGATCAAGAGGATGGGGGCAGACTCTTCTCAGTGGTGCCAGGTGACAGGACAAGAGGCAATGGGCATAAACTAAACCACAAGAAGTTCCACCTGAACATAAGTAAGAACTTCTTTACTTGTGAGGGTGTCTGATCATTGGAATAGGTTGCCTAGGTTGCCCAGAGAGGCTGAGGAGTCTCCTTCCCTGGAGATAATCAAGAGCCATCTGGACATAATCCTGAGTAATGTGCTCTAGGAGACCCTGCTTGAGCAGGGAGGTTGGACTACATGATCTCCAGTGGTACCTTTCAGCCTCAGCATTCTGTGATATGAAAGGGAAAGGCTTGTTTTCTTTATAATGTGAAATGTAGTCCATGTAGGACCCATGTAGACATTTCATGTAGCCTAAGTCTTGGTGATACCTGTAGTCTCTCTTTTCATGACACAATCAGTTTGCTATGCTTTTATTGTCTTTGGTACTGAGAATTTAGATTTTTTTTCTTAGAGTATTTGTAGCTTTTGAGCTGTTCCTGATGAGAGGGTGGAAAAGGAGCTCTCTTCTGAAGTACAGTCATGTTAAGCCTGTGGCTACAATGTCGCGGAAAGGACTCAGTCGGAGATCAATGTGATCAGACAAAAGCCATTTATTACAGAAAGCTAACTCTTTATATACTATTGCTTAAAGTTGCTTACAATAACTTGGCACATTGTGATTGGATACATATCTGTGAGGCCCTTAACAACTAACATATAATTGGTTAAGCACAGGTGTGAGAACCTGACCTTCAAAGCTTGCCCACAGTCCTCAATTTAGCAACTCAGTAAATTCCAGCTCCTCCTTATCTTGCTGGGATTGTTACTTCCAGCACCTCATTCCCGTCCTCCTTCACCTTTAGTTGTCCCTTGGTTCATGTCGAAATCCACGTAGGCATTTGCTGATCTGTGCTGATCTCTGCTGATCTATGTGGCCGTTCTTTGCCAGAAAATCATCCACAAAAGGAGCAGGGATGGGTGGACTTCGCTGACCCTCCAGTTCTGTGCTGTTAGTGAGATGTTCACCTCCTGAAAAGGCAAAACTACCTTTGTGCACCTACTAAGTTTTCAGGCTAAAAACAAAGGAACATCAGGTTTTGAGTATAAATGCTATGACCTCAGAGGTCAAAATTCTGTTATTTCACAGTGTACTCAAAAGTTGAATGAAAGAAACTTTCTATTAGAATCATAGAATCATAGAATAGTTAGGGTTGGAAAGGACCTTAAGATCATCTAGTTCCAATCCCCCTGCCATGGGCAGGGACACCCCACACTAAACCATGCCACCCAAGGCCTCATCCAACCTGGCCTTGAACACCGCCAAGGATGGAACATTCACAGCCTCCCTGAGCAACCCATTCCAGTGCCTCACCACCCTCTCAGTAAAGAATTTCTTCCTTATATCCAATCTGAACTTCCCCTGTTTAAGTTTTAACCTGTTACCCCTTGTCCTGTCACTACAGCCCCTGATGAATAGTCCATCCCCAGCATCCTTGTAGGCCCCCTTCAGATTAGCACACCACTCCTCAAGTTTTTCATTCCTCCTGTGACTTTTCCTTCTCTGCACACTTGTGTGATTTCTTCTCATGTGGTTTTGCCTCCTCTCTACTTTTGCCTTCACTTGCCTGAGTCTGGTGCTCCCTCAATTGAAACGTTTGTCTTCACTTTCTTAGTCTCATTCTCATAGAGTGGGAGTCTTTCCTGTATTTTGACATGTTCAAGTTTGACTTCTGCCAAAGTCCACTTATATCCAGTAGAAAGAAAGAAGCCTCTCTAGGGGTCATGTCCTCTGGGATCCTTAGGAGTCTAAAGTAAGTTTTGCAGCTATCAGTCATTGTGTCGGTATACTGATTTCTCTACCTACATTAAAAAGTGACAAGCTTTCACTCAGACATTTAACTTGTCTAAAATTTGTTAGATGGTCCTCACCATTATTACCTAGTTTCCATTGCCCCTTTGAATGTTTTTGTTTCCTCAAGATTTTTTAAACCCCTTTCTTCTTTCCATCTTTTCACAGTATTTTGTCTAGTAATACTGTCACGTTTTATTATCGTATTCTCTATTTCCCCTTCAGACTTTTGCAGTACTTCATCAGACTTTAAATCTCCTGACATCTCCATAAACATATGTTTGTTCTTATTCCTCCCCCTCAAAGTTCCCTTAGCTCTCCTCTATTTTAAATGTACTCTTCCAAAAATTGCTTTCCTCCACATGAGTTCTCCACACTCCATTTCTTTCCTAGCTGCTCTGAAGAAGAAAATGACAGCTGAGAAGCAGAGGTGTTTTGGATAATGTCTTCTTTCTTGCTTTTATGCCAGCTAAAATACAATCAAGGAGTGTTTAGCCTGTTTTCACTGCTGTGCTCTCCTCCTCCCCATTCCCTCACCCCAGCATCCTACAACCCAGCTCCACTGACTCTCTTGCTACAGGTGGTTGGGTGCCCTGAAGGGCAAAACCATGGATCTAACCCATGAAGAGCAGATGTGTGTATTGGCCTGCAATAAATAGCCTAACCCCCCTATAAATCCTTTCCCTTTACTCAGAAACAGCTCTTTCATACTACCGTCATTAACATTTTCCTCTTGCAGTGGTGTATTATTGTTTAACATATCTGACACAAAAAAAAACGGTCTTTATTTGAGAGGGAGTAAGCAGGGGAAAAATATGCATTCCATCCAGCAAATCTGCTCTATTACCATATGTTCTTACTCAGCGGCTTCTTTTCCTGACTTTAAACACCATTGCAGCAGCAGCAGCAGCAGCAGCAGCAGCAGCAGCAGCAGCAGCAGCAGCAGCAGCAGCAGCAGCAGCAGCAGCAGCAGCAGCAGCAGCAGCAGCAGCACCTGCCTCTCCTAGGCTTCCCATGAGTGCTCTTAATCGGTTCTACCTCACCCTTTCTCATCTCACCTGCCCTTAGCTTGCTGCTTGAAAACGAGGGGGAAGGTGTAGCATTTCTTTCTTGTTTCTCATCTTCCTTACATGGGTTTTACTTGTACCAAACTCTCACCTTGTTGGAATGAAGGAGCGAAAAGTCATTGTGAAGGGATCAGATCTTAAACAAATTTCTTCTTTAAATTCTGGTTACCAGACACTGGCCTCGTGGTGCTCCATGTCACCGAAGATGAGGGTTGTAGTAATTTAATCGTAACACACTCCTTTTACCAACTTGGTCAATAAATAAATGATACGAAGGGTCAAGGTTTACAAACTAGCGAGCTCTGCTCTTGGATACTGTTGTTCTCCTACTTGCTTTTCCCATTGAAAAGAAATTGCTTTGAGCACCAGAAATGATTACAGAAGATTACACTTTCTAAAGCAGCCTCAGCACCTCATTGTGAGGAAGAACACAGTCTCTAAAACGTTGTATGCCTTGCCCAGCAATTACTCTGTTGTAGCTAATTTCAGAAAGCATAATTTGCCCATTATTTCTGAAGAGGGTATTTTTTTTTGACCAGCAGTACTGAAAGGGGATGCTTTTCCAATAGATTTTCATACAGCTTCAACATAGTACAAATCAGAAATGAAATATCTTGTTTTCATTTCTCACATTTTTTTTAGAATGGCAAATTTAATTATTTTATGGTAAAATTAATTGATGAACAAAGTCTAGTAAACCACTGTAGCTGGCAAAAATATAAGTTTTCATTTTTCTGTATTAAAAATATTTCACTATGAAAATGTGAAAGAACATATTACCATAGGTCAGGCAATTCAATGCACAATAAAATATATTAATTTGTTGAACTTTTTTTTTTTCCATGCCAATATCACCAAATAGCATTGATATGATCTTCTGTGGCCACTCATTACTAGACATTGTCTCTCATGTGGCAATATATTCTTATTTCTAGTTACATTTTTGTGGCGTACATCATGAAATACCTCCTTCCGGTGAAAAAAATCCAAGCTGTATTGGAGAATAGCTGCATAAAGAACTTCAGCTGCAGTTGAGAGCCTGTAGCAATTTGGGAGAGCACAGGTGTTCATTGAAGTGACCCCCAACTGTAACATGTAGAGTTCAGGTGAACTGAAATTAATGCTTTGATTTAAGGAATAGTGAAGTATTTAATTTTGGTAGATAATTTTAGAACAATATTTTTCAGCATTTCTGTATCACTTTTTTTTTCCCATAGCTGCTTCTTTCATGGAAGAATTGACTATTTTGACTTTTCTGCGCAATCTGAATTTTGTATCCCATAGAAATTCCAGGTTTTCACTGGATATATAGTTCAGTAACCTGCTGTGAATATTTTAGAGGCAGGAGTTATATTGGAAGCACTGTCTTGAGGAAAATGGTGCATACATCTGTCCATGTAAGCCTCAATATCATGTATTATTAATACAATGTAATTTTAAGAAACTTAATTAGATTATGCAAAAAAAAGTCCCTTAAATTATTACAACCAGCATAATTGAGATTGGATGAAGTGGTTGTAATACTGAATTGAAATATGTAGTATTCTGCCCTCTTGCACACTAACATGAGGATGTAAAGAAGAATGAGTTTCTCTTACTGTCTATACCACATGCTGCTCCTATTTGTACTCCTGTGACCAGCTCTCACAGAATCCATGTTCCACAGGGAAATACATCAGACTTGGGATGTTCTGGGGTATGTTCAGCCACACACACTAAGAAACTGCAAGGCAGGCTAATTGCATTCATCACTGTTTTCTTCTTAGACTCCATCTGAGGCGGTCTGACCTCAGGGCTTGTGGCAAAACAGGACTTTGAGAGTGCAGTAGCTTATTTGCTAGCTATGCTCATTTAGATAAGAGGCACCATTGAATCTTTCTGGATAAAACTAGAACAGTTATGATGACATTTTTTTACAATGGAAAGGGGTCGGTCTGCCATTCATGGAATATTAAAAGGGAAAGACAATCAGTCAATTTCAAAAGTAGGTATATTTGAACAGTAAAAAGACAGAGCACAGTCAGATCCAGAATACCTGGAGAACAAGAAAATTTAATTGCAGCTGAATCTAAAGGACCACTGTGTTAACACTGGAAAAAAGCAGTGTCTGCAATGAACTTAGAAATAGGAAATTCTAGGGTGGCTGAATATCTTAACAGTCAAGTACAACGGGAGCAAACAGCTTGGTGTTCTACACACCAAAGCCTGATTTATTTTACACAAAATGCAATGTTAGTCCGAGACTCTCAGTTCTCTTCCCATGTCACAGGGTGCGTGTGCATAAGCTCACACCTGTATGGCACTGTGCATTTCCTACGTTATTGTTGAGATCATCCCATTTGTTTGATCTGTAACCCCACACTAACATAATAAAAGGGGAGTAGCAATGCTTGAGTCTCTAGGGTGGTGGGGGAATCAAAAGAAGTTTATTCATTTGCTCATAAAAATAAATCTACCTAAGCTCAATAGTTTTTCCATAATAGGAATTATTAGGAACTGACTGATCACCAATACTACCCACTGACATCTGGCATTTAATTTCCCAAAGACAGAGCTTTTTCATTAAAAAAAAAAAAAAAAAAAAGCTCATAGGGTAAATCATACTCCTCTGGTGCTCTATTCAATATATAATCTTCTCTGTCAGCTCCTTACATTGCAGCATCAGATGGCATGGATCTAAGAAGTAAGTGCCCAAACCCAGAACAAGAGAGAGCCATAAGAGTTACCTTCAAGTGTAGCCAGTGCCTTGTAGAATAATTCAGTTTCAAATTAATGCATAACAGCAAAAGGCGGATGGACAAAAAATCACTAGAATTCTATGTACTGCAGTGACCATGATATCCAGAAGAACACTAACAGCAGGGAAGCTTTGATTTATGTAAGGTGTCTTAAACAGATGCTTTTCAGAAACTGGGATTCCTGTTTATGGAAAGAAGCAGCAAAATACCTGCTGCTTTTCTCCCAGTTCCCTTATGGAAAAAGGAAGAAGCAGGCAGAACCCATAAAAGGTGACAGCTCGTGTGAAGTCTGATCCTGCTGGTTTACCACTGAGGATTATTTTAATTTCCAACTGCCGATGGCATTTACTATATAAAATCACCCTTAGGTGGTATTTTTTGACTGCTAATGAGCTTTATTCCATTATTGCTGGATACTCCCAGCTCCTCTTGATTGCTGGGGGCACTGGGGACGCCACAGCAGTTAAAATGCACTCCTCAAAACATGTAAATGCAGGCATGTGAGTGCTGGTTCCTGTACACTGCTTGAAGTCAACTTCTAGCTAGGTTGGTTACCTGGGAAACAGCTGTCAGCACAGCGGAAAGGAATATATCTAGTGTGGTGGATAGGTGATGGGATTGTTTTTAAAAAAGAGAAATAACAAAAAAACCATCATTGCTCCATAAGTTAGCTTTTGATGTGTATTCTGAAAGAAACAGGAGATAGGGTGTACTTTTAAAGAATTTTGGCAAGAGTAAATTATTCCCCAAACTGCATAGTCTGGAACTGCAGAAGTGGTTTAATTTATAGGAAAGGTCTTTTAATAAGGGAATTAATTTTCAGTAGTAGCTCAAAATTTGTTTAAAACAATACTGAAAATAATATAATTTTTGCCAGTTATTTTCAATTTGTATGCTGCAAGTATGCCATAACAGAGATTTGTTAAGCTGTTGACAGTTTTTATCTTCAGGGTTCTTACAGAAGCATTAGTTTTTAGATCATCCCTTTAATGAAGTTAAATATTGTTGGATTTTTCAGGTAGTGGTTCCTAAAACTGCAGCAGATAAGGGTTAAGAATGGCTTTTCCAAAGTTGTCAGAATTAAGAATTCCTGGCTTCTGATCTGTGCTCAGATTTACTGACCTGTGTCACATTCCAAAGACAAAAGCAGAAAAGATATGAAAAATCTTTGCCTTGGCACCAGTTATCATACATTTCTGATGACCTATTGATAATGGTACTATCAAAGCTTCAGTTATTACCTGTGCTGCTATGCAGTTTCCCTCTTTGTAGAAGGGCTTTTATGCTGCTGTTTTGACAGAGAAGAATAACCATATCACTGTATAAAATGTGTGTAAAAAGGACACGCCTGTCTATCTTCCTTAGTCATAACTTCCTGTTTTAATTGTGGTTAACGTTTCAATTTGAGATGAGCTTTTGAGTATCTCACCACTGATTTCTTCCTCGTATGACCAAGTAGGCTTCAAGAGTTTCATTGCAGAGTTACTTTCTTAAGTTCCTCTTCTACCTTAACCCTAGCTTCCTTAAGGTTGCCAGAGGATTTAAGTACCCACCTTCCATTGACGTACAGTAGGCATGTGACACCATAGGTACCAGATTCCATAGAAAAAGCCAGACTCAAGCCTTTTCCTCTGTCCCACATCACATGTCCCTGTCAGTGCTAGTGCTTATAGAGAGATCAAGGATCTGATCTTCCTGAAAGAAAATTCAGCAGAAGAGAATAGAAAAGAAAGAAGAAAAACTAAAGTTTTTCATTCAGGTCCTTGATTTGGAAAGCTGTGTGACTTCATGAGTGCTTTGTGGCTCAAAGGTTGGGACACAAACGTTCAGCTGTGGAGGGCAGAACTTCTCCACAGCAGCAAGCACTTGCATCATTTCAAACCAAGTGTGAAACGCACTGCAGTTTTTTTAGACTCTTTTGAGAATCATAGCCTAAGAATGTCATGAACTTATTTTACAACAATAATATCATAGTCATTTAATTTAATCCTCTAACTAAAGAGTTAAGAAATTACTCTTTCCAGGTGTTATCAATAGTGATATTCAAGTTAACTGACATCTGAGCATCATGTCAGTTAGCTGACAGGTGTACACATAAAGGCAAACATAGTACAAATGTATTAAAATGCAGGAAGAGTTTCAGATACTGTGTAATGTAGAAGTGTTTGTGTAAAAGTGACAAAATTGAATACGGAACAGCCTTGAGATACTCAAGAAAAAGGAAGTCCCCTAGGAGTTTCCAGAGTAAAAGCAAATGACATGTTTGTACTGCCACATATGAAATTATGATTTTTTTTTTTGGAACTGTCTTTTGGAAAACTCTATTTTATCTATTTAGTCCATCAACTGGAAAATTATCATCTCAATTACCCATGTATCCTTGTTTCAAGATGCAATAGTTCCCAAGCTTCCAATATTAGGAAAGGTATCATATACCATTAGTCTGGAACACCAGTGCTCCATAATGCTCAGTTTCCATTGCTAGTCTTGCTAATCAATATCCTCTAGACCACAGTGCTTAGCTTAAGTTAAATATAATTGTCCTGTGGGAAAAATAGAAAGGAAGGAAAAATATCCTGGAAGCTATTTGAAGGCAACTGAAGTTAGCGGAGAGCAAGTGATGAGAGGAAGTGATGCTAGATGAATGTAGTTTATTTCATGAGTTTGGGATAAGCACCTTTATTCCTAGAACCATAAAATAAGCCCACCTAAAGGAACTAGGCTGTATCGATTGCTGCAGAAGGAGAAGCCCAATTTAGCACGAGGTGTCTATGAGTAAAATGATGTGGCATGAAAAGGTTCCTCCACAGAGGAGGAAAAATTCACATTACTTTAAGCATACATTTATGTTAATTAAGAACACATCTAGGGTTGGAGAGGCTTGAGAAATTGATATTACTGTACAGAATATATATGATCACTCTTAAATATGTTGTGCCTGTAACTACATATTACTATATGCTCCACACTATACTTAGCAAGTCTGTCTGTCAGAAAGCTCTAATTGCTTTATGTGTGAGAACATTAAGCTTCAATAGATTTATATACACAGCTGTTCCATTACTGTGGAACAAGTTTTATCTCCTAATAAATTGATGTTTCTTTTTAGTGTCAACTCAAACCAAAATTTACACCCAAGAAGGTGAACCTTAACATCACATAATTAGTTCAGTGACACCAGTGGTAATAGAGGGTACACACTGTACGTCTCTTAAACATATTGATGGAGAAAAGTTTTGACTTCTGATAATTGTTTCTTGAAAGCTTAATTGTGATTAAGAGCAGCTTTAATTGGAAAAGGAAAAAAAATCATGACCTTTAAACATACACTGCAAATGGCATGTCTGCATTTACAAGGAGTTGCACCATAACGGGAAAAAAACTAAAAGCCTTCTTTAAGAAAGGGTGAGGGAGGCTAGTGGGAAAGGCATTGTGGTTCTGTATGAAGTCACATTTAGGTTAATGGAACAGAAGCTTACACTGCCCTGGACTTTTGATTAATATTTAATTAATCTTCTGTAGAAGACTCTGATTTGAATTAAACTGGGTACTAATAAAGGAACCAATTCACCAAAGAGTTTACATAAATTTGACCTGCCATTATGAGAATTTAAATTAAAATAACCAAAGTTTTGTTTTCTGCTCATTTTATGCCTGCTCTACATCAATTTACTAGCAGTAATAGTGCTGGGATAAATGAGACCTGAACTGGGCACTAGTAATAGAGTCGTAGCTCTAATATAAGAAGAAATGACATTTGGTTTACTTTAAATAAGTACCATGAGCTAATGACTTGCATTGTTCTGTCGATGTAAGCTTTTATAGCCCTTGCAAAAGAAGCAATTACCTGTACACAACAAGACGAAGAATAGTTGCTTAAATGTAATCAGATAACCAGACTTATGTCTGTCTTTGGTAGACTTGGGTTCAGCCAACAGGAGAATGAAAGGAGGAGGCCTTGTGTGAGTTGTGAGACTCTTATTATTTAATTGTGCCAACGGCTTAAAATCATTCTATTTTGTTAAAAAAAAAAAAAAAAAAAAAAGCCCACAATGGTTTTGGGGAGCTGCTCATGCTTCTACATTGCCTCTTACTCAAAGTGGAAGTAAAAATGCAAATGAAGGCTATTGCCTACTCTGACTTCCTTGACTTCTCTTTCCATTCCTTGTAGGGATGGCTGGAGTCGGTATTGCCTACTGCAAAGGCAGGGAGGGGCTGAAGGGGCTCTTGCAGTATTCTCCTTTTTACAGTCCTGATGGATATTTAACATCTGCTTGACCTCAAATAGGAAAATGAGTTTGTAGTTATTTCACTCACCATTTTGGTCTTTTGGGTTTTTTTTATCTCTTTTTATAGTCATGGTAAATACCATGTGGGCTAGTCAGCTCCTCTCCTAGTGAGCATCTTCGACATGGCCCTCTCCATAAGTTTGGATGATACGTAGATCCTTCAGAATTTTCCCAAGTATCATTTGTAAGGTGATTGCTGTCACTCAGATGTTCAGACTTTAGAATTGTGCTGTTACCTAATTAATCTGGTTTCTGTGTCGCCAGTGTATTCCGGTATATCTCAGCTTCTTTTGCAGTTCATAGAGGTGCAGGCACTGAGCTGATCACCTACTGCATCCATTTGTTGTGAGGAAAAAGAACATTTGACAAATGTGTGTGTGCTCCATTGTACGAAAGCAAATCTGTTCTTTAACTAAAATCTTAGTTTAAGGGCTGATTGTAGGCAGTCTATGCAGTGCCTGCTGCAGATAGGTTCCTGCTATTTGAGTAGTGCTTAACGATGCAGAAATCTGGCAAAAATAATAAAAAGTAAATAGCAAAAGGGCAGCAAAATCAGAACTTTGTGGATCCTGCTTCCTAGGGATATTTATCATTCTTTTCTTACATAGCCTCTAATTTCTGGTTTTGATTTCCATGAAGAGCAAATTACTGTGCAGCTCAAATGGGAAAATTCACAGGAACTGAACTTTATCTCAGTTAGCAGCACAGCAATATAAACTGCTTCCTGGAAGCCATGTCTTGCCTTAGTTAATTTTAAAAATTCCCACAGAGACTCATGGAGTTTCTGTTACCTTTTGTAGGGAAGTTTTCATTTTCAGAGAAGGCTAGTGCTTACGCAAGTGATGTGCAATGTCTTCCCTGCTGCCCTCTTTACAGGATCATGGCAGTCACACATGACAGAAAGTGAAATGTGACCTGTTACAACATAACTTTTGAATTAGAGACAATAATACACTATGAGATTAATCATAAATAGCAGGGCAGTATTGTGCTGATGTTTCATTAGTCTGTCACTTAACAGCTCATTGCGTTAATAAGGATCATTTTATTGAAAAAGATAATAAAAAAAATTAATTTAAATTCTTATTTTTTAAGGTAATTGAAGGAGATACACTGAGCTTTTAAACTCAAGACATAGAAAAAAATAATACTTTTTTAATAAATACATTTGTTAAAAATAACATAGTCTTCTCTATAGGCTGTTCAGTTCAGCCTACTTTAGTTTTTTTGCTAGTAAAGAATAGCTAATGCCAGTAGAAACAAGTCTATAATTTGTACTAAATGGAACTGGCTTTGCAGTGTGCTTATGTTAAGAGCTGCAGTTACTAGCTTGTAATATTTCATCTCGTCTTGTGGGAGCATGAAAGAGCATTTTGTAGGTATCAAATTCTTTGGGTCAGCTGTGTTCATAGTTATGCAGGCTCGCAGTTCTATAGCTTCATTTACATCTCTGCTGACAGGAGTTCCTCTTTGATGGACCGACCCAAAATAAACTAATCTTAAAGAAGATGTGGAGGGTGTTAGAATGTCAGTGTACAACTTAGCCTTCTGTCATTTGTTTAAGAATTCTACTTTTCTGTGTTGTAACAATTAATTCTTTTTACTAGTTATGTATGAACTTTAGATGGACTTATTAGCGTTTCCCCAGAATATAAATTGCTGCCATCACTTGTCTCAGATATTTCATTTTCATCTCAGTGTGACTCTGTCATCCCAGTAATGCCTTCAGTGTCTTAATCCTGAAATAAAAGAGGAAGGAAGAGAAAATATATTAAATAATGAGTAAAAATGGCAATTTTTTTTGTTTTGGGGGGTTGCTTTTCCATAGACATTTGTTTACTGTATAGATCAAATGCTTAGTGTGTCCTTTGACAAGTGCAGTCCATTAAATGCTTTATTCATGAACTGGGATCAAGGGATTGTCTCAGTTCTAGCCTGCACTCTGAAATAAGATAATACAAACAATTTCTATTAAGTATCATGTTTTAAGAGAGTGGGACAAAAAGAAAAAATTCTTTAATCTCTTTGATCAGATTTGAATGGCAAAGAAATCTTATGCATTAATGTTTTAAATTAGAGATTTTATCAGCAATCATTTTAGTAAGTAGAACTTGGGCTGCTGTGCTGAATAAATATACTTCTTAGTACATGTAATATGGTGATTTCCCTGGAGCTGCTTTTTAATTCATTATAGAGAAAGAATGAAGAGCTAGTAAATAACAAAAAGAAGAAACTGAGTGATATTGCTGTAAGCAGACATGTTCAAATTGGCATGACATGCATCTTTCTCCTAGCCCAGGGATAACTTACTAGATCATTTCTGTAGCAAATTGCTTCGGAATCAATCTCTGAATTTCGTACCGGTAACAAGAAACTTAGAGCTCAAAATTATTCATTATTTCTCCCCTAAAACCTTTTCAAAACTCTTGATCAGATCTTCAGATGCCCATAAACTCTCAAAGCTCATTTGGATTCAGTGGATCTAGGCAGGTTTGCGCTAGTTAAACCTCAAGCACAGCATTGCGGTTTAGAGATCTGTACAGGAACTGGCATTGCTGTTCCTTAGTTAGAATCACATATGTAGCAATTTCCATTTCAGTGAAGCCCTATGAATTAGAAATCTCACTTTTTTAATAGCGTTAAGGAAATTTCTGGTTTCTATACAGGGACTCATGATGTGAGTTCACGTCAGATGCTCCAAAGGCAGCAGACGGTTCTGGTTTGCGGCAGCGTTTTCACTGCTGGGCCTCCTGCCTGAAGTGTCTGAAATAGAATTACAGAGCAATTTATTAAATTTATTATCATGCTGTAGAAGAAAAAGCATTTTCATGGTTTTATGATCTGACTGAGGATCTGTACCGTGTGACTAGTCTGTTATATTTTGTGATATCTGGCCAGTACAAGTTTGAATGGCAGTAATGCCTGCTACATAACCACACTTAACATCTTCAAAACTTTTTTTTAGTGCTTGCCACTTGGACTGAAATCTTCCTAATTAAAGATGTCAGAATAAAGCAGTATCTTACACATCCAGATGAAACTAGGTAATGATGACAAAATAAAGTGGTATCAGTTTAGATACATTTTAACATAATGTCAAAACACATTCTCATCAAAATCCCCAGAGACACCATTACAGTGTCAAAATGAAACATTATCAACCTACGACTACCAGAACAGTAACATGAAATAGTACTATAGTAACTTTGTAATGTAATGCCAATATCATGAAAAATAAAATTGACATACTAAGTGGAATTACTTCTTATACATATTTAATTTCTTTCTCTTTGATAAACACATAGGGCAATTGCATTACTCAAAAAAACCCTTACAATATTTGCATAGCATTTGCTGAAGTAATGTGAAAGTTGAGATACAAGTTAGCCATACAGAGGAGAGCTTAACCACAGAAGATTGTTATTTTGCAACCCTTGGCTTATCTCAGGCATGGCTATATAGGCCTATATGAGCTATAAGTTTCAGAAGCTAAAAATAGTAGGTTTGGGTTTGGTTTTTTTTCTCTATAATGGAGAATTATAATCAGTAGCAAAGTGTACTCTGTAAAGAGCCGTTAAAATTATTCTAAAGTAAATGAGAACTGGTTGTTTTATAGACTTTATACAGGGTCTCAAAAAGCACTTCTTAAAGAAGGCTGTTGTTGACTGGTGGATATATGAATGCAAACACAGAGAGGCTGAGTGACTTTGCCAATTTTATTCTAATAAATTTTTCTGCCTCAGGATTAAACTGTTGCGTTATACTGCCATGCCAGTTGACCATCACTTTCTACCAGGCATTCCTAGTACTATATTTTCTTAGAATGATTCTGTGATTCATTCCTGGAGCCCGAGTTCCCCATATAGAGTAAGATTCATCTGCCCTAATATAGATCTCTAAAGCTACCCAAGCCTGAGCTTGTCCCTTTAGTCTTCTTTGTCAATGAAGAAAAGTAATAAGCTCTCAAGGGTAATTGCATCCTAAGTGATGTTCTATGAATTGTCCTCTACAGTAACTTATATCTCTGTATTTCCCTTAGAAAGAGTCTAGATGGGTAGTTTTAACTACACGCCTGGCTTTTAGATTATTAAAATTGGTTGAGAAAAATCCCACCTGACCTTCTTCTGGTAAATAAATCTGCTTTTCTATTGCCTTTATCAGACTAATTGTCTTGGTAAACCACCGAAGTGGTGTTACAAGTAAATTGTGTTTCTTCTGCAGCAAGAGAAATACACTTTTTTGTGTATGCGAAATCTGCACTTGGGTTGAGACTAAGCAGCCCAACAACAGTAAATATTAGAATTCAGGATTTCTAATCCAGTTTTTCAAAACATAGTGAGACCCTCAGCAATTACTGAGCATCATGCACAGTACATCTGAAAAACAATTCCTGAAGAAAAGATATTTTCAATGTTTCCAAGAGGAAAATTAAGTGAAATAACTAAGTAGTTACTTAAGTAGTAAAAGTTGAGTTCCAGCTGACTCAATAAGAAGATGAATTTTTCCATAAAAGCTAAGTGCTGTTCTTGTCTGTCCTTGCCTGGAATTGTTGGTTTGGGTCTTTTGTTTTGTTTGGTTGGTTGGTTTGTTTTTTTATATAAGCGTGATTTTATGGCTATTTTTAAAGTTAAGCATGGTAAAGCATGATAAAAAGTTCTATTTATTAAAATCTTAATCTTTACCATAAAATGCTGAAAGGATTTATTCATACATCAGTTGGCTTGCAAAATATCATATCACAATTCTCTTAATCTTCACATGGAAATAATACATAATTAAAAACCCTAATTTGATTTTGTGCTAATCATTATAAATCTTAGTGACCAACTTCAGAAGAAGGTAACAGCCATGTGAACTTAGGCACCAATTCAAGTAATCAATCTTAGCTTTGATTTTCATTTTTTCTTGGTTTAGTCATACAGGAAACTGTGTGCACAGGCACTAAATGATGAAATACTTAACAGTAAACTCAGATTTAAAGTTTTATTAGAGGTTGCAGATTATTTACTGCCAAAAATAGAACAATAATTCCACATCTCTCTGTGTTTTATATAGAATGTCTGATCTACCTCTGATGCTCCTAGCAGAGGGAGTCTCCCTAATTTTCAGACTTTAGAAAACATGTGAGGTTTTGACCTAGGCTTGCTTTCCTTAGGCCAGTCGTTTTTGTTTGGTTTTAATGGACAACTTATCACTTTACACTTGGAAATTAGCCTATAGTTAGAATAAGATAAAATGTAAAATCAGTCAAAATATTATTTGGAGATTTATAATGCAATAGCCCCACTGTCAAAGGACAGAAATAATTATACTATAATTATGTTAGCGGCTGGTAAGGACTGTGGGAGCCATGTGAACTTTGCATAATGTATTATCTTTTTAAATGTTCAGGCATTTTAAAGAGATGACTTTGTCTATACATCACTGTTTGTCTAGCCTTGTACTGCTCGACACTGTAGTTTTATTTATACTTTAAGATAAGATGTCATTTCTAGAGAGGGTAAGTGTTCACAAGTGTCAAAAAGTTCTGTTGTGTTTTGCTAGTTGCAACACCCTGGTACCTATTTCCTGTTTCCTAAGCATTTTCTGTTGTTAAAGAGAAACAAAGCAACATAAAATATTTTTGGGGTTTCCAGTATAAGTTATGTCAAGGCATTAAGCAAAATCTAAATGCCTTTTAAAGAAGATTAGCGGTTTTGCATTGAAACAGATAAATTTTGCCATTTACACAGTGTAATGGTGCATTATTTGAATAAAATATGACTCGCTTTCTATGAGTCCTTCAAATCAAACGGTACAATCAGGATTTTTTTTTTTTCCCCTCATTTTTTTTATGCGTTTAGACTCCTTCCATGAAAAGATGCGGTCTTTTTCTCCACCCTACTGTTGTCTAGAGTTTGGCTCTGAAGCAGATTCTATACTGTAAAATATAGCGTCACCACACAGTCGTAGCTGAGTCGTATAAGGTGAGCTGGAGCGAGCTTGGTTATACCTATGTAACAACATTCACACTACACAGGTGGTGTTAGCTATGGACAGATGTTCCTTTTTTGCAAATAGCCACTGTGCTTTAAGAAGTGATTGTTCCCTAGGTGCTTGTTGCAGCCCCTCTGCTGAAGATTTCTGCCCCAACTTCTCATCCAGAGAGGAGATCAGAGGGAGCTTTCCCTCAATAGCTTCCAGTAAAGCAGCTGGATTAGCTTAAACAGAAACAAAGGCTGACATGGCCTGAAGCCCACTTGGGATCTCTCTGATGATCCCTTCTGCTGGCACAGAATTACCAGCTAGGTCCAAGAGAGGATTGCTTCCCTGTGGTCTTTGTTAAATGCCTTTGTATTACTATGCCAGGCAATCCTCACGTTGACACAAAATAGCCCATGGTGCCTAATTGTGGATGTTCATCAGACCTAACAGCACTGGAGTCATCATTGTCTGTCTGTTCCAGTTAGGATAGGAAGATATTTAGAAGGTCAGAGCCAGGTTCTCCCCGCCTGCCTTTGAAGTAATTTTGTATTTCATTTACCATAAAAAAAAATGCAAATTTCTCCTTTGCTTGATCACCAATATTTTTGGTTTATTTTCTTTTCCCATGATTTATTAAATCTTTGTATTTGCATTTCTGCCGTTTCCATGCACCTTCATAAGAAATTCACAGTGAGATGTCATGTATTTTCTTTCAGGTTACATGTGGCGTTCTCTTTTTAATTTATTTTATTCTTTACAATGGCTGTAACAAGTTGTGTGTGGCTGAAAATTGGCCTGGCTTATATATGCAAAATCTAACAGCTCCAAAGTAAGGTTTAGACTGTGTGATAACCCGGTAGCTGAGTATCTGTTTTCAGATGTTTATAGCAAACTCCTAAAATCTCTGCTTTTCTTTTTAGTAGAAGAATTCTCCTGAAAAGTAAGACTGGATTTCTGTCTGCGGTGTGTAGACTCTGACAGGCTAATAAGGAAGAGTGATGGTGGCAATAAAAAGGGTCTTGGGTACATTCTTCAGATTTCACTGGTTGTAAAATGATGGCCCTGCTACAGAATGGTCACAGAGGGACTTGAAGTGAAATCTAGTCTGGAGAGTTTGAAGAGACTGTTGCGGTTAAGTGACCTCTCTATCAGCTCCAGCTCTCCAAATTGTTTATGGCCATTGCATCAGAAGCAAGTGCGGAATTAAGAGCATTTGAGATTACCTATTTAACCCAGAGAATAGAGATGGTTTTGATTTTTAATGATTTACTCTTTTGAAATCAGTGTGAAATGATCAACAAATCACAATGTCAAAATCTGGAAATTAATTGGTGGACTTGCAGAACTTCTTTGTGTATTGGGGTTGGTGATTATCACTGTGAAGGTAAACTGGGAATGACATAAAACTTTCTGATGAGCTGATTTCACATGCATACATATTGACATAAATCCTAGGGTTTAAATCCTTATTTTGAAGGAATTAATATGCTGAAGGGTGTAGGTATGTGTACAGGTAACCTGTTACATCTTGCCTGTCACGTTAAGCCAATCCCTGAATTGAGCTGCCTTTAAAACCTGCAGACTTTAAAGGATATATAATGCTCTCTGTTCATTCAGCAAATATGAAATGGCAAGAGGATTTTTATAACCCTGTGAACAGTAGAAATGAGCCAGGATTGAAAGAGATCTGGGGGGGGAAATTTCAGATAGGCTCTATACCCTTCAGCATGCAAGAAGCTGCCCTTGTTAGAAACTTACTTTGCATGCATAATTAATTTGAGCAGCACATTCCATTTCTTACAACTAGAAGAGAAATTGAATTCAGGTGTTTGGTGAACATATGGGGGATTTACTGTGAATTTATGACCTGTGGTTTGATTGTAAAACCCCAAGATACTAGCTGATAAAACTTAATGAAGCTTGTGCAGAGAAGCTATTTTTATTTGCAGTTTTGTAATTGATACATTTTTTGGGCTTTTTACACCTCTCCCCAACCTTTCAATGTCTTATTCACAATAAATTCTTTGATGCTTAAGAAAAATGAAACTAGTATTGGATAAACTTTTCTATGCCTTCTTCCAAGTTACAACTGCACTGTGCTACATTTGTAGTCTAATTTGATCTCTTCCTCTGCCGATTTTTTCGCAGACTGACTGTAATCACGCAACAGCTCTTTTATATGACGTCGGATGTGGTTGCTCTTCTTTGTGCACCATATCTGTATGTGTTACTATCCCTGTGTTTGTGACAATTCTATTCCCTGATGTCTCAGAGAAGGACCGTATGTAGGGCACACTGGAAGGAGAGGACCAGCCAAATCAGTTACACTAATTTAAGCTTGAGGACGTGTATTTAGATTTCAAGAAATAAACCATAGAACAAAGTAACAAGAAAAGACGAACCTGCTCTGGCAAGCGGGTTGCAGGTAACAGATGGTGCAGACTCCACTCCTGCTCAGCCCACATCAACCCCACGGTGTGTGGGCACAGTTACCTGTGTCACTGACAATTAACAAATCTGTTTAAAGTGAACAGACCAGAAACCCATGCATTGGAATATGGTGCTAACTTTAAACCTGGTAAAAGGCATGCTTTCATGTCATTTTGTGTCCATGACTTTTTGTAGCAACTTGACAGTTTTTGCTTATCCATCCTCAAGGGCCATCTGAAACAGACAAATCCATCTGCTTGGAGTTAAGCACCGTGGCAAGAGGGTGCTCGAGTTTCAGTAAATGTAGCAGAAACTTTTATATTCAATTATCACCACTTTCCTTTCTGTTTGGCTGTTTTCATCCTGCTCAAGCTAAGAAGGAAGGGATCCATTTTGTAGACACTCAGGTAGTCCTGAACTTTGGCATGGATGCGTGCTGCCAACTATGGCACAGCCATCAAAGGACATCATTAATTCTCAATGGGATAGAAATAAACTCTTTTTCTGCTCTTTTCCACCTGTAGGCAAAAGTAGACTCAAATTCAGCTCTTGATTATTAATATGAAGCGAGTAATCTGTCTAAACAGAAAGGAATTTATTTGATACAAATAGGTGATAGTTATTTGCCAGCTTGATGTAAATAAGAACCCATCTGTGATTTATAACTGCTATCCAGAGATCTAAGCAGCCAGTCAGGCCAGCGAGTCCCTGGCAGCTCAAATCTGTGTTAGAAGTTTTGAAGGTGTAAAGAACATTGTTTTGTTTACTAACCTTTTGGTTATTCTAGTCATGTTGCAACTGCCTGGTGATGTTATTAAGACCATTCTCCACGCTTTTGCAGGCCAATTTTTCTTTTTTTTTTTTTTTCCCCAAAGCTTTAGTCATCCCTGTTCAGTAGCATGTTTGTATCTACTTTATCACACTGAAAATCTGTCTGTTTTGAAAGGATTACAACTCTGTACATCAGTGCATGACATCACACTGAGACATTGCTTAATGATCTGAGACTCTGATGGCCATTGCTGTGGCTGCTTGTTTCTGGAAATATGTGACAGTTCTGGCCTATCTAAGCCTTGCTTACAGTTGCATTTTCAGTCCATGCTGGCAACTCTGTGTTTTAAAGCAGCGCTCACAAAATAGCTGATTGTGAAATGTGCCATCTGCAGATGGAAGGCAATGGGGTGCTAAGAAGAGATGTGGTAACAAGGAAGCCCAGCCTCTTTGCAACCTAAGTTAACTTTGGCCCTAAAAACCTTTTCTTGATTTTTATTTCTTTTAAGAACATTTAACAATGATACAAAAAGATATCTTGCATCCAATGCTAGGAGGTGCTAATTGTCTTCTAAGTTCACAGCCATTCTGTTATTAGGTAGGCATAGCGAAAGGTTGTCTGGACAAGCTGTGGTTACTGTACAGAGCTCAAATTCCAGTTTTGCTAAAAAGTTTAAAACTAGCATAGGTCAAATCTTTGATAAACTTTGGACAGATTTCAAGTTGAACTCCTTCCTTCCTGCTAGTATTCTTAGAGGTGAATTTGCCTTCAGATTTTCAGTTCATTTGAATGAAAAACTCAAAATATGGCTAATTCATTATACTTTTGAGGACTTGCACCATACATCCACAAAAGTCAAAAAGGAGTTTAAGCAGCTGGAACACCTGCAGCCCTGATCCTAGTAGTCTGTTGATATGACCCTACTTGCCAAGGATAAGTTCATCCAGTAAGTCAAAATTCATTTTGCTTTAGACTGTCTAAGGACTCTTCACACTGGATATAATTTGCTTAGATCTGTCCCAAGGGAACATGATGTGACTTACATAAAGAGTTGTAGCTAAAACAACATCTCTGGACCTGAAAAGAAGTAAAGTTTGTCCTTTTGACTCCAAAATTTTATTTGTGAAAGTTTTTTATCAGGGTTATGATTTTTTGCATTTTGCTCGTCTGAAAGCAGTAATTGTTGTCAGGAAGTTGAATGATATATTAAGCTGGTGTACCAAGTGCTCACTGAGTGCACTGGGAGCGCCGTTGGAGACATAAAAAACATTGCAAAAAACCATGATGGTAAAATTTACTGGATGAAGAGAGGCATGAAAAGAAATAGGAGATAGCATGGTGGGCCAGGCTGGAGATGTGCAAGGCTTCACTAGTGGGAAGGTTAGGGCAGCTATAATTAAAGAATCAGAGCAAGGTTGAGAGGAAAATGGAAATGAAAGGAAGTCAACCTGAGATATAGTCTAATCCCTCAAATAATCTTTCCTTAAAAGTATCTTAGACATTCTTCAGCTGTTTGCCTTTTCTTTTTTTGTCTTCTAAATAAAAACATTTGATTTGTTTGGGGTTTTTTTTGGTGATAAAACTGCTGGGTTGACTTCACTTTCTGTGTCTCACAAACATTTTGAGCACAAAGAAATCTGAGTACATACAAAAGTGTTCTATTTTTCTTTAAATTCTGCTCTTTCTTTTCTGTGAAATAGTCCTTTTTTATATATATCAGTTCTTTTTGCAAATTTCTAAGTTTGGGTCATGTCTCTTGCTTTTCAGATAAAACAGAAATATTGTTAAAAGATTTATCTTCTCTGCCATTATAAAACCTTCTAATAACTTTTCTTAAATTAGCCTGACTTCTTTTTTCTTTTCTTTTTCTTTTCTCTCTTCCTTTTGTTTTTTTGTTTGTTTGGTTTGGTTTGATTTGTTTGGGTTTTTTTGGGGGTTTTTTTTGTCATTAGAATAAGTTCTTCATAGGTCTGGATGTTGTTCATCTCTCCAGTGTAAGGTTGACAAATTCATGAATTTGGTGTTCGGGAGTAGACATGAATTTTGTCTTCCTGGCATGGACACTATGCATTTGTTTGCTATTCCTCTGCTGATGTAAATGTTTTAATGAATAACAATCTCAAAATGTGCAGAAGTTCTCATATCTGTAATAATCCTTCCAGTAGTCCATTTTGGGGTTAGTAGTTTCTGTCCCCTATAATGCACAGGTTTTAGTGCAGTAATTTGTGGGTTTACCTAATGTTTTTTCTTCGCCATTGAATACTTGCTCCAGTGTCACTTGTGCACTGTCATCCCTTAGAGTTTGAAACAACTTTGATTAAGGAAGGCTGATTATTTACCAGTCATCTTCAGCACCTCAAGGTGTCTATATAGTGGTTTTCTAGTAATTTTGCAGTGAAGTTCAATGGCATTTCTCTTTCAAATGTGTTCTTATACCTGAAATACTAATACTTAAAATACCTTGCTACATTTAAATAGCAACTTACAGAAAACACTGTCTGTGTAGAAAGTCTTGGACTACTTGTTTATTAGATTATCAACACCAGTTTTAAAAATCAGCAGACCATTTAAAAGTATTTTTTATGTCTTGTACTGAATTGCGGTGATTGCATATAAAATGTGCAGTGTACAGCAACACGTGGGAAAAACAAGTGGTTGTATAGTAAAGCTGTGCAGAATTTGACAATAAGGAATACGTTTAAATAACATAAGCTGTTTCACAAAATTAAGTTGAATTAAGGAAGTAGAATTAGCAATACACCTATAATGAATTGGAAATTATGAAAGAGCCACAATGTTTAATTTCCACCTGTTCTAAATAAAGCTTTCTTTTAATTGTACTTTTCAAACTGGAAATTTGCATTTCCATTAAAAATAAAGTATTTCTTAAAGCTTCTGAGGGAGGGAGGCAGGAAGAGAGGGAGGAAAGAAGGAAGGAAAGAAGGAAAGAAAGAAAAGAGAGAGGGAGGGAGAGAGGAAGGAAGGAAGGAAGGGCTTCCCCAAATTCATGACTTTTCTCTGCTCTCATCTTCAAAGACAAGGAGAAAAAAAAAAAAAAACCACCACCAAAACTCAAAAACAACCTAAACCAAACCCTAAACCTCTTCAAAAATTAGCCTTTGCTAGAACCATGCTAATTTTTCTGTTTGGCTAACAAAGCACTGATAAGCTCCATTTAGTGTCACTGAAAAGAGTGCGAGGTAATGTCTCAAACATCTACCTCCTCCAATCCACTGCACCTACCAGTTTCAAAAGACATGTAAACCAGTCACAATTAGATTCCAGAATCATCTCTTTTCATATGAGAGAAGATACGGGATATAAATTCACTGTGTTTTATTGTACCCTGTGTCCAAGAACAGGAATCTATGGAATTGCTTTCCATTGTCTCCCTGCAGATTTCTCTTTTGAAACAAAGTAATAGCTGTCCATTCCTCATTAGGAAATAAACAATAAAATACAGGGCTTAAGAAGACCATAATAAGAGATTAAAATGGTTTTAGTTAGATTTGATATAACATGTTTGTTTGTCAGGCTTCTTGTGATGCCCATATTAACATTCATGAAATATGGTGGGGGTTGTAGGGCTCAGGTGGGAGCCACACAGCTGGGAAAACTGCAACAATATTAATAAATATCAAATTTTCCTCCACCCTATGAAATAAGTCATTCCTGTGCTTATTTCATTATGGTTTCTCATAAATGTGTACTATAGAGACCTGCAACAGGAGTCATGGAAAAACTGATAGTTTTGAAGAACTCAAGGTTGTGGTTGTGCTGGTACGTAGTGGTATGTCCAGGACTGAGTCTTCTCCAGCCCAGCCAGTGCCCATCTGCTGCCTGGATGTGTTCCTACCTATGGCATTGTCAAATGGACTTGTTTTTACTGGCCCCCAAGCCTTTTAATGCTTTCAGACTGATCAGTTTAAAAGACCTGTTAAAAACAGAACTAAGGGAGGACAGGCTTTTATTGATTGGGGAAAATAATAAAATTTTATATAGGTAGAGCCTTCAGACTTTGTAATGAATTTCATATGAATAAAGTTCTGACAGTGCCATAGTTTATTGACTGGGAAAAAGTATCTTTCATGTTTATAGAGTAGCAGAGATCATTAGGACTTTTAACTTGCCTTTATGTTAAGTCTGATACTAGCACATCCATTCCTCTTAATTTCTAGCAGTAACATTTACTGAAAAGAGGCAAGCAACATCTGATGATTTTTAGGAATAGTATCATTCATTTTATCCTTATATCACCTGAGTCTCCTTATAAGTCAAACAGCATTAATCACCTTTAAAAAACTAAAGAACTTTGTACTAAATGCTTGGAAATTATTTTTGCACCTCTAGTCCTGCACTTTAATAGCAGTCCTGTGCTAAGAAATTACAGACACAGATGGCAGCTCCCAAGTATATTGATCTTTTCCATCCTCCCTCTTTTAGCAACAGATCAACCCCTAACAATCATGACCGGATACAGCGCCTGAGACAAGAGTTTCAGCAAGCAAAGCAAGATGAGGACGTGGAAGACAGGAGACGTACTTACAGTTTTGAGCAACCATGGGTAAGTGGACAGAGCCTCTCAAATCTGGCAAGGTTGGCTGACTCCTGCTATTCCCAGGCTGGTTGGGAGCAGACTGATACGATCACAGGTCCTCTGCTTCCACCCTTTTGCCCTTTCGCCCTTTCTGATATCCTAATCTTTGGTTCCTTGATGTTTTTTCATTTTTAAACTTCTTCAGCCATCTGTCCTCTGTGCATCTAGCATTATTTGCTCAATGTTTAGACCCTTGACTCTGTGAATTATTACTTGGAATTTTTTGCCTGAAAGGCAATATTAATTATTCTGATTTTTTTTTTTTTTGGGGGGGGGTGTTTTTTGGAAAATCAGACTAAAACACATACTAACAATAAGTAATTTACAGACAAAATGTAACTTTGTAAATCGTATTTCCTCTGAAGATAAATCACTATGATTAGTTCTTTTCCTTGAGAGGAAGAGCTATGTATTTTCACAGTAAAAAAGGAGAGCTATGCATAGTAACATGCTTCAGAATAGTACCCCTTTGCCACTAGTATTAGACAAGACAGTTCTGTCTCAAGGTATACATCCGAATTGATAATTTAAATCCAGTTCAATCTGATCTAGCAAAGTGATACAATTATGTAAATCCATGTGCTTACCTTGTTTAACATAATTGAATGAATCTATGTTGCTCTTTAATCAATTACGTATCCTAAATTAGGATCCTTTAAATATGAGACAAATATTTCATTGTATTTTGTTTAAAATTCCACAATAAAGACAGTGAACAATTGGCTTGCATTCCCAAAAAAGAGGGAGCTGTATGATGACAGCAGTAGAATCTCTCACAGCTTCCTCTGAAGCAGGTGTAGGTGATGGGTTAATGTTACTTAGCATTATGAGGCACATGAGACCAAGGTGGAAATAGCCGAAGATCTGCATCCATGTGTCACTGAGAACAACCATATGCATCATAATACGTATGTCATCCTTGTTTGCTTATTGTGGTGGATATAGATTTTTCTACTTCTGTTGGGTCTTTTTGTCTTTGTCAGTTTTAAACTCACTAATTTGAACCTGTGGTATTTTCGACATGCAGCATGGAGAGGAACAAAGGTAAATGTATCCCTAAATGACCTAGCACTGTTTAACATAGTGTACCAGGATATAGGCTTCTCTTTTCACATGTTAGAAAACCTCTAACTTTCTCTGATACTGAACTTAAAAAAAAAAAAAAACAAACAAACAACACAAAAACCCCAAACATACATTTTTTTATGATTATTTTCGATTTGATGTGGTAAAGATAGTGTGATAGCTCATTGCAGTTACAGTGTAGCAATTTTGGGGTGAAAGAGGGATGGGTGTAGGAGGTACTTTCCGTGAAGAGTATCAACTGCTGTTTAGTTCTTCAAATTGAGAGATTTAAGCAGCATTCTTGGGAAAACTATGCATGAGAAAAACTTGCACCCTTGAAGACTTGGGAACTTAACTACTGAAGGTCATGGGCCAAATTTTTGTATATCTAAATGGCATAGCAACTTTAGACAGGCAACTTAGCTTTTATTATAGTTTCTTGTAATGGGCGAGGAGGGAATTATTTGGATGACAGGCTGATTACCTTAGGAATGGAATAATTTCCTAAATTGTGGGTCAGAACACTGACCTTTCCTTTTTCTCTTTTTCAAACAAATGGGATCTCTCTGTTTACCCCACTTCTACAGATCATGCAAATGAGCTCAAAGTGATTAAATCAGCTTAATGTATTAATATGAATTCTGAAGCTCATTGTTGCTTTGTAGAAGCTGCTCTGTTGTTAAATACATAGGTGACCAAATGTTTTATTTCAGATAAATACTTAAAAAAAAAAAAATGGCCTGGAGCATTTTTGAATCTTTCTTTTTTTTTTTTTTTCCATCATGTACTCCAGCCTTTCGAGATCGCAGTGCTTGGAAAGGATAAACCAATGATCTCATCCATTTCAGCAGTTCACAGTCATTTCAGTGTTAAGGAGCCATAACCCTCTTTCTTAAGGAGTGTATATTACTTTAACCTATTAGTCTAAAATGATGGACTTTGTTAAGATATCCTCTCAAAACAGATCCAGATGTATCATTAAATACCAATGACACACACAAAAAAAGCAAAAATAGTTTACAATAGGTATGCAGGAAAATACTTAGATACATTTATCAACATCTTTTCAGTCTTCTCCATCTGTAAGCTGTTGGTTACAAACCACAGCAATGAAAAGTGCACCTGTGTGTGGACTGTTGTTGAAAAGTGTGTTTTCACCTGAGGGAGATGCGTTGCACAGCTGACATAAATAAAAGGCTTTTACATCCAGAGAGGCATCTGAGCTGCAGGACAGCAGCCAACTCTGACCTGGTTTGGAGAGAAAGAGAGGAAAAATGCATCCACAGAGAAGTGTGTGCTGTGAGGTGATAAGTAGTTTGCATTTCTCATTAACAAGCTGATGGGAGGGTTGAGGATAGGGAACAAAGTGCTGATGCAATATGGGACTATTGGTTACTTTAAAGAAGTGTAAATGAACACAAACTTTGCAGTATAAGTAATGGATACTGATGGAAATCTGGCAGCTCTGAGGATATTCAGAGGAGCTCGATAGCTCAGAAACCTGCTAATATATTATCGAAATGATCCTGTGAACATCACCAACTCCAATCCATCCCAGGCTATTAATGGCCTGTGACACAGGAGTCCAGATACTTGTGACAAATACCTCCAGTCTCCTCCACGGGTTAGAGACAGATCTCCATACCATGGAGCACTACATCATGCTTGCTCTGAGCGATACCTGTGGCAGGTATCCCTTTCTGGCTGTGCCCATCATGTGAAGGCTCTTTCTCTGTACATGAGCAATGTGACAGAGCTGGACTTTTTGCCCGGCTGTGTTTGCCCTGGCAGTAAACAAACCACTTGACTGCCTATGAGTGTTCATACACAGGCAGCTTAACAGGCACAAAAAGTGATAGTGATGGAATGAGATGACACCATCTATTAAGTAGCGTAATGTTTCTGCTCAAGGCCATTTGAATGACACACTGTTAAGGTTTAATAACTAACTGTTGCAACATTGAGCCATCTCTAAAATCCACTAGTTCTGCAGCTGAGTCAAAGCTTTATGGAAGGTGCTTCTGCATTTGTTTATTTTAAGATAACTTTCTCAGGCTTTATACTTTTTTTCTCTTACATTGCTTTTTTATGTTTGGTGTTTCAAAAAGCACAAAGGTACAAGAGGGTTTCAAGGGCAATGCCTCCTGATGTTACATGGGAGAGAAAAAAAAAAAAAAGAAAGAAAAATAACATATAATTAATCCATTTTAATCCTGCTGGTGTTAATTCCAGTTAGAGTTTGCAGAAAGGTGTATCTGGGCATGCAGAATTGCACGGAATCACAGTATATATGCTAATATTTAAGGCCCTTGCTGTTGCTATGGCATTTTATACCAATGCAAGGATTCTTGTGTGGCTGATTCTTCTGTTTGGTTCCAAAGTTGAGCCTATGGTTTTGTTCTTTTCAGGGTAGTATTGGGTCTGATGAGGTTTATCCTTCCTTGTACCAGTCCTGGGGTTGGGGGGATTTTGATTGTACTTTGTTCCATATCTTGGTTTTTTGCCTAGTTACATCTTAATTAACAGATCCTCACCTTCAATAACAAAAACACAGCATTATAGCCCTAAATGTCATGGGAGTGAACAATCCAGTTTCAAAACAGAGCATACTAACTCCACTGAAAACATTACAACTGCTTACCTGTCCTGCTTGTAGAAGCACACCAACGATCAAAAAGCCCCACAAAGATGCTGGGGGACAAAAGTTGGTGGTTCATTTCTTCATCTTTAATAAAATAATCAGCGCCAAAAATGGAAAGCAGCAAATTCAATTCACAAATACGTCCTGGACCTATTTGGATGGTAGGAGAAAACAGGAATTGAGGGACCAGGAAACTCTACTTTAAATATTTAGGAATCAAATAAAAGGATTTTATTTTTTCTAAAGAGAAAAGCTAACTGGATCAGAATAAATCTACTACCTGACTTGTCTGAGTATAGCTTTATTTATATGCACAAAATTTGTGAAACACAAGTAATTGCACAATTTTCACAGACGAAAGACCCAGAAGTCCTAATAACATATTTAGGCATGGCCTGATAGATAAGTGCTCAAAAAATATAGAGACTCTGTGGGTTTTTTTCTGTTGGCTGTTGGTGTGCAGATCTCGTCTTGAAGACAGATTTGAAGAAAAAAATTTTTTTTTTTAATCTGTTTATAGTACTTGTTTCTTATCCTGCATGACATCCTTGTCTCTAAATTGGAGAGACATCAGTTTGATGGATGGACCGCTCGGTGGATAAAAAGAACTGGCTGGATGGCCGCACGCAAAGAGTTGTGGTCAACGGCTCAGTGTCCAATTGGGAGACCAGTAATGAGTGGTGTCCCTCAGTGATCAGTGTTGGGACCGGTCTTGTTCAACATCTTTGTTGGTGACATGGACAGTGGGATTGAGTGCGCCCTCAGCAAGTTTGCCAATGACACCAAGCTGTGTGGTTTGGTTGATATGCCGGAGGGAAGGGATGCCATCCAGAGGGACCTCAACATGCTTGTGAGGTGGGCTGACGCCAACCTCAGGAAGTTTAACCATGACAAGTGCAAGGTCCTACACCTGAGTCAGAGCAATCCCAGGCACAGCTACAGGTTGGGCAGAGAAGAGATTCAGAGCAGCCCTGCAGAGAAGGACTTGGGGGTGTTGGTCGATGAGAAACTTAACACGAGCCGGCTTCAGTGTGCGCTCGCAGCCCAGAAAGCCAACCGTATCCTGGGCTGCATCAAAAGGAGCGTGACCAGCAGGTCGAAGGAGGTGATCCTGCCCCTCTACTCTGCTCTCGTGAGACCTCACTTGGAGTATTGTGTGCAGTTCTGGTGTCCTCAACATAAAAAGGACATGGAACTGTTGGAACAAGTCCAGAGGAGAGCCACGAGGATGATCAGGGGACTGGAGCACCTCCCATATGAAGACAGGCTGAGAAAGTTGGGGCTGTTCAGCCTGGAGAAGAGAAGGCTGCGTGGAGACCTCATAGCAGCCTTCCAGTATCTGAAGGGGACTTATAATGATTCTGGGGATGGACTATTCATTAGGGACTGTAGTGATAGGACAAGGGGTAACGGGTTCAAACTTAAACATGGGGAAGTTTAGATTGGATATAAGGAAGAAATTCTTCACTGTGAGGGTGGTGAGGCACTGCAATGGGTTGCCCAGGGAGGTTGTGAATGCTCCTTCCCTGGAGGTGTTCAAGGCCAGTTTGGACAGAGGCTTTGGTGACATGGTTTAGTGTGATGTGTCCCTGCCCATGGCAGGGGGGTTGGAACTTGATGGTCTGAAGGTCCTTTCCAACCCTAACTATTCTATGATTCTATGATCCCTGTTTTCACGTCCTTGACCTATTCAAAGCCAAAATGAATTCTTCCAGAAAAACAAAAATGTGATTCTTATTGCTGGACCTTCAACTGTAGCATATTAATTTTACCTGGAAAATTAATAGCAGACTATATTCAAAACAAACATTTTAAATTTTATATCAGGCTGTAAATTATGTAAAATTACTCAACCCATTAATAAGAAAGAAAAGTAGTATATTAATTCTTCCTATTATGAATCCATTTTAAGAGTCTCTTTCAGGATATTTTATTCAAGATATTAGGTGATACCTAATGGAGCATTTCAGTAGACAAAGAATACCTTAGGACCTAAACTGCTGTTTCTCCTACCCCAATAGTTTCAGAGGAGAAACTGAAGTTAAGAAGGGCAGCCTCTCCGCAGGTAGTTTCTCTTCAGCTGTGTGGTTAATATCCATTCTGTGTCAAACCTGCAAAGGATTTCATAAAATAGCAGTAATTTCTTGCCAAGATTTAAACTCTGACTTTAAAATTTCATATTTAAAATTTTTTTCCACCACTAGTTTCAATCTTTTTTATGAAACGGAAAATGAAGATAGAAGATTTTAAAAAGAAATGAAACAATTTCAGTTTGTAAATAAACTATTTATAGCTCACAGGCATGCAGTGCATGTAAATACCTCAGGCAGAATTTCGGGGCTAAATGATTTGTTTCTACCATGCTGAAGATTTTCTTTCTGTTGCTGCTATACACAGAATGGAAATCTTTATCCCATACCACACCATTCAGCTTCCTACATAAGCACGATAGAAAGATACACAAAGGGATGGGATTTTCCTTATTACATGGTGTTTGAATTAATACACATACCTGTTGACAATTTTTAAAAGAAATATTGCTACATGTGCTGTTCACCATAGCAACATAAACAAAAAGATGGAAGTAAAAATAGTTTTCAAGGACATGTCCCAGAATCACTGAATGTTTTTTATCACTCTGAGTTTTGATATACACAGTTACTGGATTGTCTGTCATCTGTGCCAAGTACATTTACACATAAAGCAGGCAAGGTCATTTAATCTCATCTATGTCTAATTAGTGCTGAATTGTAAGAACCATGGATGTTTTGGGGGCCTTGTATCTACCAACTTCCAGGTGAACTTGAAACTTCTTGGTTAAACACAGAACTTAATCTGGAAAAAAAATAGCACATTTATTTTATATTAAATAATGGTCTTTCTAATAACAGGGAAAATACTAAGAGATTTGTTCTTTATTAATCTACCTATTAATTGCTTCTTTGTCAAAACAAAGGATTTCTGTGATTCTGAGTAAGCATTACTCCAGTTTGTCCGTTTGGGAGTAGGCTGTTGGATAGGTGTGTCACCTCAAGTGGTGGATGCCCTGTCACCTGAAGTGGTTGAATCTCCCTGAAAATCCAGTGCCCTGGATCACACCCATGACCTCCTCTGCAATTCTCTGTGGCAACTTTGATCTGTACCAGTCATGGAGGATCCCTGCTGCCACCATGCAGAGCTACCCTCCATGTGCAGAAATGCCACTCTGCAGGGAAAGAAACTACATGGGCAGCCACTGGTGTAGCAAGTAAAGAGAGGAGGTACCTTAATCTGTAAAATATACTGCCCTTTACTGCTGGTAGTGGTGAGTGCAATGTGAGACATGGGCATACATTCTCTGTGAATTGAAAATAATTTTATTTGTATAAAATGAGAAATCTGTAGAAACTTCTAACTTTGCAGTCCTGGTTTTAAAGTAATGCCTCTTTGAGGAAGAGCTGTGTAATTTCACGTATCTTAAAGCACAGTTTTACATACTGAGTATTGTTTAACAATGCTGAACACAATAACTATCATTGCCACTTAAATGTATTGTGAAAGACATGAACACACATTTATTTGTATAATGCAGCCTTGGTTGTTATTGTGGCCTTGACTGCATCCTGATTTAAAAGGTCAGTGCTTGTCATACATCTCATTGCAAACAAGGCCAGAGTTCTTATCAATCTGTGCTGTGAAGACTGAGCTGTTGCCAGGATTGTTGGATGATTTCAGATTGTTATAATTATAGTTAGCCTTGTGTTGATATCAGTGTTAAAATTACTGTTATGTGTATTCCTTATACATGTTCTTTGGTTGCTGTTGAAAGATGTGAAAATAATTCACCTTTTTTTTTTTTTAATTACCTCCATTTTGTGCTGACATAAATGGGGTATACTTTTATATAATGTGTGTTTGTGTATATATTTTGTATAAATATGTATGTATAAAAGAATACTTCGGGGACTGAGACAAAATAACCATTTAGGTTTTGAAGACTAAAGTTACTTATGATATAAATATTTTTGGTTTAGATTCTTTAATTGAAAGCATACTAAGAAGATAAATCACTGTATGGTGATTTGTATTTTTCTGAACAAGTTAAGGATCCAAAAAGCAGTATTTAAGACTTTAAGTCTTTGTATAATCGTAACCATATACCAAGGGAACTCATTATGGTATCACTGAGGTTTTTAATGCAAAGATTTGAGAGAAAGGTCTGTTCATTAATAAGATGGTTGAATATACCTATGTGTTATGATATGGAATATTTGATTACAAACAGAGGGAGTTTATGTCTCATTGCTATATTTTTTGGATGCTTGAAATCAGATAGCAGATTTGATTATAGGAACGACTTATTGTAGATGTGAACAACATGCAGACAGAACTCTAAATAAGTATCCTTTTCAGATTAGTTAAGTATTGCAAATCCACTCAGTTTAACAGGGCATACAGGTACTCATACCTTCAGAAAATCAGATAATGGATTTTAGATGTTTGCTTTTAGACCCATCAAATTATAAATGCTGTCCATTAGATTAAATTCTTTGTGACCTGCAGAGAATCCAGACCTGACTCCTCAAGTCCAGTTATTCTGGGCATGCCCTACAGTGGACAGACAGGTGTGATAGCCCCTGCCTCTATTTAACCACTAGTTCCTTTGTGCATTAAAAAAAATAAATCTCTGAAGCTACATTTTGATCTTAGTCCATTCGTAGTCCATTAGGGCTTTCAAAGCTCTGTCATTTTAGTAAAGGCTTTTGTGGCAGCTTCAGCTCTGTGCACATGTGTGCGCATGTACTTGCATTCATGCTTTCTAGATGATGTACTTTAGTGTTTTCTAAAAGCCTAAACTGAGCAGCAGCTCAATTTCCACTCCACCTGTTTGGTAATTTAACCATTCCCTGTACTGTAAAATTATTTAATATGTTATATTTACAGTGAAATTAAAAAAAAAATCAAATCTGTGTTTTCAAATAAAGAGACGCAATTCTGATTTCATGTCTCTTCTGTGAAAACTATTGTCTCACATATGACACAATGTAGCTGCAAGCTTTCCAACATTGTTAAAGTAGAACCCATGAAATGAGAAGATTTTCTCTAAAATCTTAGTTTAAATGTTTTTAGTCCTTATGGAGAAGTTGAGGTGGGAACTTCTGAGTTTCCCTATGGTTTTCTGTAAACTGCTTATAACCACACTGGAGAGAATTCACAAGTAAATCTTGTGATTTTTAGGTAATCAGTCACTTCCATAAGCTGAGCTCTTCAATAAAATACCAAATGTCAGAAGACTCTCAATAAAGTCAAGTTAGAAATGTTGACATATGTAATAACTGAAACACTGCTCTGTATGTGTTGCCCTCATTTAATATAGTAGGAAATCTCCATGGGGGTTGTTGGTTTGGACATACATATGTACAGCTTATTCGTCTCAAAGAAAATTTCTCACGAGGCTGACACACGATTCTTTTTCTCAACTTGTTACTTTATCACACCATTCCTAAAGCATTTTTCATTAGAACTACTGTTTTACTGAGGTTTTTACAGAATAAGTCTATTCTGAACTAGACAGCAATGTTGTATTAAGGATTATCTTAAATAAGTTCTCCATTACTCATAGTCTATGCTTTCACATTCTGATTCTTTTGCACAATAATCTTTTCATAATAGGAAAGGCAGTTGCCACCGAATTGTATCTGTTAAATTCTGAGCCAAGACTGATGCCCTGTCAGAAGTTTATTTTTATTGAAAATGAACTTTCTAAATGTTGTACATCTGTTTCAAATTTGTTGTGTTCCTGGCTACCTGCAGGCAATTGATTGTATAGTATGACAAAGGAGAAGTTTATGTCACAAATGGCAACTTTCTAGTTTCTAAAACTTGACTTCATTTTATGAAGCTTTTGCAAAGCCTTTTATCTTGCAGATATAAGTGAACCATTATGATAGCTTTCTGCTGCAGAAATTATAATGGTTAAAACAAGAGATGTTTGTTTTGAGGGAAGGTACAAATCAAAAGGCGAAAATGCTTTAACAAAAGCAAGTCAGAGACAAGCTGTTTCAGTTCCAGGCTCAGATAAGTGGTTATGCTCCCTAACCTCTGAGTCATTAGGCTTACATGTTTTGAGTAGAACTGGTAATTTTAAGCAGATAGATAAAATAATACTCTATTTCTTTGTTAGGTGAAACCAGATTATTAAAACAAGAAAACCCCGTAACATTCTATGACTTTTGTAGCACCCTATTTGCAATTTGAAATCACAAAATCTGAAGACAGTAGTAATGTAAAATGAAAAGTGCTCTGTCTACAAAAGTAAACTTTTTCATAATCCAAAGTTTGAATGAAGCCATTCTGTTAGATCTTGACAAGTAATGCTCTCTATTCCCAGAAAGGCCAAACATTTTCACTTGCTTTTAGTATTGGCCTCAAATTTTCAAATTGTCATCTCATGAAAATGTTATCTAAAATCCTTCTCAGAGATACAGGATTCCCCAGTCTCCACAAGAGACTTGCTAAATCTATCTACTTGATCGTGTTGAACCACAAAATGTTTCCCTATCTCTTGGAAAAGCAATTGGTGAATGTCTGGACCAACAGCAAAATAGGATGGCTTCACTAAGAGAGAGCATCAATTGAGTATACTGGTGAGGTTTGAAAGAGCTGCTGTGCTCCATCCTCCCTCAGATCCTTAGTGGGGTAAAACTTAGTATTACCATAGCTAGGCTAACTTACAGGGTCTGAAGATCTGGTCCACCAACTTAGTTTAAATTTCAGTGTTATACCATAATCCATAATCTATTCTGGACCAATATTTTCTTGATATATCTCAGAAATGGTACGACAGCACAGGACGCTGTTATGGGTCAGAATTTAACCTAATTAGTGTGAAAAAGCTACTTGAACCACATGTTGACACAAATGTAACCATGTGTACAATAGCAATTTAAAAGGCAGCTCTTTTGTGGGTATTTTTCTGCTTTGTTGAAGACATTTTCATTTTCATTTTGTAGCCAAGCACCAAGACGTACTCACAGAGTGGCAGACACTCAGTGTCAGTAGAGGTTCAAATGCAGCGGCAGCGGCAAGAAGAAAGGGAGAGTTTCCAACAAGCTCAGCGGCAGTACAGCTCATTACCCAGGTATGGTAACTGTCTGAATCTATTCAGTGTATATAACCCTAGAGCTAATTTCATTTGTGGAAGGAAAATGTTGTACTTAGTGCAGACACTTTTGTTTAGCATTGATATAAGGTGGAATGTGTTTGGTGTGGAAGAGGCATAAAATTTCTTAAGTGAGAGCATGTGGCAGCCGTTTTCTTTAGGAGGATTACTTCAGAGCTCATTTCAGTGGGATTTCAGCACCCAGCATAATTGAGCACCCAACAGAACTGAGACACTGAAACAAAGCTATTCTTTGTGACACACCATCCCGTTTAATTTTCTACATTTAGAAAACTCTCCTGAGCATGACATGGGTTGTCCCCTTTTGACATGTCAGAAAATATTTTTTTTCGGCTGCCTAATTCTTTACTGGATAGAAATTCTATCTTTTTGATGCTAATACAGAGCAAATATTAAAAGGAAAAAACAAATCTCAAGACCTCAAACAAAAGAATACAGAACTGAGAAACTCTATCAAAAAAAATAAAGGACCTTCAAGTTTCCCATATATATATATTTCTTCTAAATTACTGAGTCATTAGCAAAAGAATGCTGAAAAATAATAGACTTTTCATCTAAACAAATTTGTATTTTAAAAAAATCTTAGATTTGCTGTTTGAGAAAAATTGGTATTTACTTGATATTTAGCTTTAAGAATTATTAAAAGTTTGCTCAACTAGTATTGTAAATTAATTATCATAGTCAAGCACTGTGCAAATACTGTTTTTATTTTCAAATATCAGTGGCAATGGTTGAATGAAGAATCCTTAACACCAGAAGTTAATGTCAAATTCCTTTCCAACAAGGTCTTGTTATTTTTTGTGTCCCATGTGGAAATGGTATGTAAAAAATTTTATGACAACGTGTTTTAACAAGCATACCATAACTCTCTTTCTGGGGGGGAAACAAATAGAAGCTTCATAATCAAAGTTCTCTAAGCATGAACTCTTATCCTACCAACATCTTTGAAAGTAAAACAGATCTTTCAGATTTTCACATGCTATAGCACCTTTCAGTGTAGAATCTTTCTGTTAAATTTGGAAGGTGGGAAAGGAAAATGTAAAGTTAATATGTTTTCTTAGATTGTTAGTTAGTCATTCTGAAGATCTTTTATATTCCCTTTGCTTCTTATCTCTACCTTCCTTCTGAAGTGACCACACCTATTAATGCCATATTGTTTTTCCAGAGAAATTCTCTTTCAGTTTTGCTAGTTCCAGCAATGCACAGATTGGGTGGAAGAGCACAGATGCTAATGTCTCTTTTAAGCTGGGGAGGGTATTTTTGGTTTTAAAACTATGATTCTTAAAACTCACTTACCCTGTTCTGCTCAATCACTGGTAGCATGTAAAAGTTGGAAGATAGTTGAATACAGTTCCAGTGGCAGAAATTAATAACTCTAAAGAGAAAATTAGCTTACAAGAAATTTGTAAAATAATGCTTTGGGTCATAGAAATGCTTGTTTAGACTGAGAACTCCCTTCAGTGCAGTTTTCAACATGAGAAATTATAGCAAGCTAGCACTGCATCTTACTGAGTAATTAATGATAATTTGATGACTTTGAGCACTCTGCGTTATTTGAGCTGTGCTGAGAGAGGAGTGAATTTCAGGACCTTGGGCTAAAGTTGAGTGCTGTAAATACCATGATACTCCTATAACAAGCTGGGACAACCCATTATCTAGCTTTACAAACTGTTTGTGACTCTGTGACTGATCTTTAAAGTAATCTTATTGTTACTCTGAAACTTAGGTCCCAAGCTTGATGTTGCAACTGTGGCTTTGTAATGACTAAAGTTTCTACACTGGATTCATTCTTGAGCTTTGTTGCTTTTCATCTTGTATAGTCTCTAAGATCCTCCTTTTTTTCCCCTTTGTATATTCAAATCATTAGTAGTGAAGGCAAATAAACTCTTGAGTCAGTTTTAAAGTATCTTCCCAGAAAGACAGGGAAAGTGGGCCAACTAATTCTGAACAAGTACCAGAAAACAGTCAGAAAATTAAATCAGTTCAGCTAGTCATCCTCTTGTCCCATGTGAAACTGTAAAAGCAATGTTTAACTCCAAGTTAATTTTCTAGTACTTAAGATTTATCTTGCTCTAGATCAGAAACCTGACAGTTTCGTAGCCTACAGAGGTTCATTCAATTTGCTCTTGTTCCAGGGAGTGATAAAACATGGCACAGAAACATCTTTTCTTTGGCGAAGTTGGATATGCAAATATCAAGACCAGCTTTAAAAATTTGCATAAGAACTTACATTATGTTGTAATTTATGCTGTAATAATTTACATTTGTCCTGAATAACAATTTTCATCCAGAGGTCTCAAAATCTATTACGAAATAAGGTGGATATGGTCATTTTCAAATTACATGTGTGGAAGGAAGATTGCAAAAACATAAGGTGACTTCTTGTTTTTACTAACGGTAGAAATATTCTTTGGGTCTCCTATGTCTTCATTTCATATTCGTTGGATGAGGCCACATTGAGTCATGTGTGTTGACATGAGAAACCAAGCCACATACAAACAACTAAATGAATTTCTTATTGATTAATGTCGCAATATATTCTGTTTTACTGCTTGATTCTCATACACTAATTTTAATCTCAAAGTGGGTATCTCTTTTGCTGCTGCACAAAATTGTTTTGCTTTATCATCACCAATCTATTTTAAATTCATAAAAGCATCTAGCAGCTTGATAGTAAATTAAAGCTATTCCAAAACTATAATCTGTCTTTAAAATAATGTGATGGTTTATTGTGAAAACAGATAAGAATTTGTAATTCCTATATATATTTGATTTGTCTGCCTCCCTGGAACCAAAAAAATGAGCAGAAAAGGTTATCTCTGCCTTTTCTTTCATGAAAACTATAGTAAACTGAGAAACAGTCCTGATAGCACAAAATTTTTTAGTTCTGGAAATGGGAGGAAGAAACTCTCATCTGTGTAAACTACCTATCAATAATGAGCTTTATCTTCTGTCTTGTGCAGGGTTAGAACAAGTGCTCTAAAGATCTGCCTGTTGCATTTTTAATCAAGTGTGAGTCTAGATTCAAATCTTTCATGAGTGACTTTACAAGTGTTGGCTGTTATCTGGTTTCTTAAGAAGCACAACAATGTCTTAGGTCTTTCCTAGTCTGCAACTCAACTGTAGCACTTTTCTTGAGAACATGATCGTGGTTGTAGCACTGGATGGGTTTTCATGACATATTCCTCCTGGAGAGGCACAGAAATAGAGTTCAACTCTATAGGAAATGTTCTCCTAGCAAAAGAGGCAAGATGTCTCTTTGCAGCAGAGGAGAACATGACTTCTGGAGAATGCTATAGCTGGGGGAAACCTGATGGCATTGCAGAAGCACCCTTCTTTCCAGGAATTGTTTTCAGTAACAGCAGAAGTGAAACTAGAACATTTGTCTTAAAAACATCTTCTATTTTTCTTTCCAGGCAAAGCAGAAAAAATGCCAGTTCTGTATCTCAAGACTCCTGGGAGCAGAGCTATTCCCCTGGGGAAGGATTCCAGACTGCAAAGGAAAATCCCAGATATTCCAGCTACCAGGGATCAAGGAATGGCTATATGGGGGGACATGGCTTCAATGCCAGGGTAATGCTAGAAACACAAGAACTGCTCCGTCAGGAGCAGAGACGGAAAGAGCAACAACTGAAAAAAAAAACTTCTGAAGGGCCTAGCAACTATGACTCTTATAAGAAAATTCAGGACCCTAATTATACCCCTCCTAAAGGTCCTTTTAGGCAAGATGTACCGCCTTCACCATCTCAGGTAGCGAGGCTGAACAGATTACAAACACCAGAAAAGGGAAGACCATTTTATTCTTGAGGTGAAGAAAATGAAGATCAACTTATCATGCAATAAGGAACATTTTCATACAAAGACTTATATTTTGAAAACTTTTTAAACCGATGGTACTAAGGAATATATCCGTTGTCTGTTTCAGTGCCTTTAAAAATGCAGGCAAAGCATTGGTGGGCCTTATGTCTTTGCCGTTCTATCTCAAGTGTTGAATTCATGGAAGGATGTTCCACCATTTGACAATCAAAGTGGAAGTGAGCAATGCTGCCCCTGCGTACCAAGTCCCATAGCCCAGTCAGTAGTTGTCAATGGCTTATTACTAGGATTTGTTGTAATGTGTTTTATTTTGCAGTGACTTATTACACCAACATGCAGCTTTGTGGCATAAAATTAATGAATCTGAGGTTGAAGGAAGCATTGACATGTTCTTTTTTATTTCTCTTGAGTCAGGAGGAGGGTTACATATCACTCTTGAGTGGAGGAAGCTTAGCTCTACTCTGGATTGCAGTTGCAGTTCTAAGATGTTTTATGGTGGAGTCATTACCAGTCTTTGTTGATCAATATTTAAGTGTCTGTATGCTGAAAAACTATCTTTTTCCTATTATGCACATATGTACTCTTTTTCTCTCTCTCCCCACTCTGAGCTTATTAAAAAAGCCTTTATCCTGACTCATGAGGAAAACAATATTAAGCTTTCTGTTATCCTGAGAATCCTGTTACAATTGCCTTATAATCTTAATACACAGTCCATTAAAAATGAAATAACTGGATAGAGACTTTTTATACAGTCACAGCCAAGCCCTTGATAAGTATATTTTGCTATTTTATTGAAGATGGGAAATTATGAACAAACACACAACTGAGTTCTGTTTTGCTTTACTTCTAAATTAATTTTGTCTTATGACACTTGTGTCTAGGAAGAGAGCTAGGGAGGGTATCATCCTGCGGTCATCTGATGCACAGTTGTCTTTGGGCAAATTTTGGAGATAACTTGAAGCAAGAGCAGAAGAAATCAAACATTTTCTTTGGATCAAACAAGTGAAAAGAAAACAATTCCTTCTTTTTATAATTTGTTCAGCTTTGTGGACAATTGCCTTGTGCTTCCATGTACTGTATTGTTGAATCATGATGCTACATTAAAAATAAACCTGTAAGTATATGAATGAGAGAGAAGTGGAGACAAGGAGACAAACTGTTACACATCATCCTGAAAACACGTCAGTATCCAAAAATTACTAAAGCAAAAAAGATTGCTCTAGGAGTGAGTAACATTTGAATGTGCATATGGGATATGAGAATTTCTTTTGCAGCAGCTGTTTTTTATGTTTGTTGGTCTGAAGTTCATGTATTGTAAAAAATATAGCTGGGTTGCTGAAGTGCCTGCAAATCCTGATGTGAAAAGGCTTGAGAATGGATCTCAGCATATCATGTACAAAAAGGAAAGAAAGCAAGAAAGAAAATCATGTATTGTGTGATTTTAAAAAATGCCTATTTTTTTTTACTGGCACATTTTATTTTTGCGCCAACTTGTTTCTAGAATATATGTGAAATATCAGCACACATATCTGTGTCTTTTATGCCTGTTTGTTAATGGTTTTTGTTGTTAATAATGTACTCCATGTTTAAAAGTTGTTATTAGTATAAGCACAGTGACATTGGATGACAATAGCTCTTTTACGCAGAATTTACAAAGCTGTGTAAAATGGCTTTCCTTGTACATATGAAATTTAGAATAAAAGGCTGTTTCCATTCTTGTCTTGGTGTTGCTTGTATACCTGTATGAGAACTCTGCAGACATTGAGTTTAAAAATATTTAACAGATGTTATTTTATCCTATTCCTAATGGTTTGCTTGTGTCTTTCTGTAAGTGCTGATAAACATCAGCCAAAAAAAAAGATTTACAGCCCAGCTGAAAGTCTGAAGACTATCCTCAGAGGGGAAAAACCACTCAGTTTAATGTCTTCTGTTATTTTAGGCTATACCTGTGACATTTAAAAGGTACATTCCTAAGACTAACCTCTGTGGCAAAAATCTTTCATGCTGTAGCAGAGTCCTCTTCCTGAGGAAAGTACTGTCAGAAGGGCACCCACTGTCCTCTGGCCAAATCCAGGCACATGTGAAGAAGCCCCCTCTGCACTGAGCATGTGTTTTGGGCTTTGATGGGAGGCCTTCACAGGAATGTTGACATGGTGAAAAGCAGGAGAAAGCAGATTTATGAATAAAGCAATATTTACGGTGCTAGTGGTACTGGTTCCCCCATTAGTATTGGAGCTGTGTCTGGTTTTCTCCCTCTTCCCCTTTTGTTGGATACTGCAGGAATGTCAATCATAATTCTGTATATGCATGACATCAGGCTGTTGCCATGGTAATATTAGTGTCATATTATTCAATGTGACTTTAGTGTGGGACTCAAGGGGAAGAGTAGCAGCAGCTGCTGGGGGGACAGGCAGCTTTTGGTGCCCAAATAACCTAAAGGCACGGTTTTGCAAGAGACCTAAATTGTGGTGGCTTCAAGTTGTGAGTGAAGAAATAATTGCATTTGCAGTTTTGCAGGCCTTGCTGTCTCATGTCCTGACTGCATTCCCAGATTACATAGTTTGATGTTTCTATGGAATTGTTTGGACAGGCAAATAATTGCAAGCACTAAAAAATGTATCCACAGGAATGTAAAGCAGGTAGAAGTCCTTTTCAAAATAAAGTCTTTAATAAATTGTTGTAGGAAAAAGTGCATATGTTTGGAAAAGTATGAAGTATGGGATGTTTTATGTGTGAGGATGGCATATGTTAAAGTTTACCCTTCTATGAAACTTCTCTTCAAGGTGTTAACAATTTGCCATAATCAGATGTATTCATGAAAAAAGGCAGATGTTCTTTTTGTGCCATGTCTGTGTTATGTTAGTAAAGAATAAGGTCTTTTTCTGGCTTTGTCATCATGTCTTCTTCCTGACATAGCATGGACAGGATTTCTAATATTAACTTGCATAAGTTGCAAAGGGCGATAAGGAAGTGGGAGGGAGATACTTTAATAGAAAATGACCTCTAGTTCTGCAGAGTGAATAGATTAAAAAGTTAATTGAGGTAACTACACTACTGCAGCAATTTGTTTGTGGATGCATTACCATTAATGAGATTAACTCTGTAACATTAGTGTATTTAGGAATGGTCACAGGGCAGACTGTAAGGGAGTTTACAAAATCAAGAAGTGGGTGTAAAACTTGCATATTTTTCTCTGTTGAAATCCCAAAAAAACCATCTGCAAAGCCTGCTGGGTTTTTAGCAAAATAATTTGCTAATGCTATTGAAATTCCATGGGAAAGTTTAATGTTACTAATGCAGAAGACTGCTGCCTTTCTAAAAAAATCCTACTTCCCCTCTTCTTATAGGGCCTCCTCGGAAACAAAAGTGTAGCCCCAGTGAGTTATTACATGGGCCAGATAGTTTAATATATGTCTTTGAGAACTCTGCCATCAAAACCAGCAAAAAATGGCGTAGAGCCCAGCTGAACACGGTAGGAAAGTACAACTGCCATTTATCCCTGGCAAACAGCAGGAAGAACAAAAAAACCAAAAATTTGAACCCATCATGACTGTAGATATATGGCCTGCCTTTCATAGCTGTGCTGATGTTTTGCTCACGTTCTCTCTGCTTATGTCTGTAATATTGCATTTATCTCTGCCGGGTATGTTGAGAAGGGAAGGAACCTTGGCCAGACAAAGAAGAGATGCACCAGATTAGCAGTGTTGGCTAAACACAGGATGTTCTTGAGTAATTCAAACCTTTGAACTTGTGTTGTTGAGACTTAAAGTGAATTTTGCTGTTGCGTGTCCTGGCTTGCAAGTCTATTTTCAAAATATTTCCTAATTCTATTTGCTGTGCCTGACTGTTTCTACATCTTTCTCTCCCGAGTCCTCAGTCTTGTTCATAGGAGTCGTGAGGAATGTGTCAGGAATGCAAATGCAGAAAAAAACACATCTATTTTTTATGCTGCTGTTGTGGCACCAGACCCTGGCCTTGCAGGCTCAGTTTAAAGTTTATGCCTAATGTGGCAAAGGAAGAGCAAGGGTCAGAAATCCAGGACGGCGAACTGACTTCATGCAAGTAGGATTTGTGTGTGCGCATGTACGTATGAGTGAACAAGCAAGCGGCACAAATTGGATTCATTTGTCTTTAATTCATGTCCAGCTTGAAACCCTCTTCCAAAAATCTTGTAGCATTTCTTCAGAGTTTTTTCCATCTGTGAAGAAACCAGACGATGATTTGATGCACATGGTTAACGTTTCATGCCCTCTCCTACATCTATTTTGTATCAGCATCACACTCTCTTTTACGTCTGCTGATTAATTCTGTTGCATTTGTTTGTTTCTCTAAATGGCATGCAATTCATTTGGATCCTAGGCTGCTTCTTGCCAGTGATTGATATTTCTCTCTTAGCTTTGCGAACTTATTTTAATATTCTTCTGTCCTTGGGAGTAGTGTTATCTTTTGTAATTTACACTTTAATCACATTTTAAAAATTGAGACTGGAAACTTGAGTTGGGATTACACAAAAGCAGACTACAGAATATAGCTTCGATTTCTATACTGTGTGCAGCGCACACTTTACAGGCAGTTGTAGGGACTGTACAGATGAAGAACAGCAAGCCCAGGAGCTTTGGAGGAAAGAAAAAAGGGAAGTTTTGAAAATATTTATGCCCACTGCATGCTCTCTACTGTGAAAAAAAATAATAACTCCTTAGAAGTATCACTCTCTGACTGGCTGGTGGTTTCAGAGCTCAGACAGACGTGACTGTGGTTTAAAGACAGCAGGATGGAACAGGAAGCCGCTTTCTGCATCCTTCCAAAGGATGCCAGTACCCACTTTCCTTGCAAATTGGCTCCCAAAATACTGTTTTCAGCTGCACATCTCACAGCAACCAAGGTCTGGGATGGGCTTACATTTGCACATTGAGCTGAAAACTGCAGTGACATCTGTCAGAGAGGTAGGGATGACAGTTGCGGGTGATAATAGCTTCAGTTATCCGATTTTAATCTGCTTATTTGTTGAAGTAATCTTTGTCTTAGGAAAATAAGAAATGAAGCCTGATGGAGAGGAGTAAAAAGTGAGAAAAATGTTTTTCACTTCCCTTCCACTATTGTCCCCGTTATAGCCATGGTGAGTAGTTGCTTTTTATTCCTCAAAAGCCTCAAAGACATAAAAAGGGAAAAACTAGCTGGCGGTAACCCCAGTGCAAAACTCATGGCCCTCCTACAGATTCAGTCTGTAATGTAGCTGCTAAGATATGAATTAAGATGTTAAAATGGAACAAATAAAACAACTTTACTGCCCCTCTGTTATTTCCTCTGTGGATTTCCCTAGGGTGTGTTTAGATTGTCAGTCCTTGGGGACTACTGGCTTTGTTTAGGTTTTATCCTGTATAGAATAGAATACTATTGTTGGCAGTAAGTGCTTGTAAATATTTTGAGGGTTTTTTCAGTGTGAAAGGATTTTTTTTAAGTTGTTCTTTATGGCTTTTTGGAACAGGTGCATGACTGTCCGATTTTAGAGGTATTCCTTTTTGTAGCAATATCCTCATTTATAAGTAGAGAACATGTTGCTGGAACCAGTAGTAGCTGGGGACTTGCTATATTTGGCAGTTAAAATTAGTTCCTTAGGTCTCTTCATTTAACTAAGGAAATACTTCTTTAAAGCTTTTATAGAGGGAGGGAGAGAGACATCTCTTCCTTATGGAAATAGGAAATTCATTCCCATGGTCACTCTTTGAAGCTGAAGAACTATCTGGAGGAATTTTAAGAGATTTTGAGGAGTTGCAGCCTTCTGCCAGGAGTGCAGAACAGTTATCACCTTTGTGTTGAACAAGCTGGAGAAGACATTAGTTTTCACTTCTCCACTGATATAATTCTTATTCCCAACTAGATCATGCTGAAGTCTGAGACCCCCTTCTGGGTACCCATCACATTTTATATCTTTCTTAGGGGAAAGGGCAAAACTTTGTTATAGTTCAACTGTAGCCAGGCTATTAAAAGCCAGTAGGCTCTTAGGAACAGGAATGTCTTTGCCTACAACTGCATGAGTAATGGTAATGTACATTTTGTTTCAGCCTTCAAGCCATCTGTTGGTTCTTGTCCATGACACAGGTCTTCCTTAGTTTTCTCAGCTCGGCTGTGGTCCAGCCCCAAATGCAAGAACCATTTAAAAAAAAAAGTGTATATAAATAATATTAATGATTTATTAATACCTGATTTTTTTTTTTTTTTCTGGCTATTGGCTACAAAGGAAGGCAAATTTATGCTGGAGGAACTACTTTTGCATTTGTGGAGGAATTTTAAGTCCATGAAGTCTTTTCTCACATTAGCTTCTGAAATTCTCTGAAGGCTAATCTAATAAACTGCAGCATAACAGGGACTGGAAATGCCTTATTCTTGTTTTAGTACCTGGTTCACGGTTTGCAAAAGTCTATTTTATAATCTTAACTGATTCCTTTGTAATTTTTCACATTTCTCACTTTGAGAACTATATAAAATCATATTAAATATAGAAGCCACTAAATTATGCAACCTGTTGCTAGCTGAAAGCTCAGTTAATACTATATCCAGCAAAGTAAAAATAATTTGTTAGAATATCCCATTCTTTGTTTAAAAAATAATGTACAGAAATTTTATGAATAGTAGTATGAATAATTTTACAATTGTTCATTCTTGTTTTTTAAAGTCCATTTGCATGAATAATTTTATCATCTTTATGCAGAAATTTCTGCGTTTTTGTTGACTAAAATATTACTAATCTAATTTCCTATTAAAAAACTCATTTCCAGCATTGCAGAGCTGAAAGGTGCTACCAAGCATTTAGTCTTCAATTTACATAGAACAAACCCTGTAATCTGATGGGGGATTTCACACAAGGATAGCTGCATGCAATTACATAGGCAAAGAAAAAATTTCTTCCGAGGATCTGCTGTACAATAATTTCATCTGTTGGTCTCGCATTGAGAGTTCTTCTATTGTTAAATTGCTTATTGATGTGGACTTAAGAGTAGAAAAATCACCACAGTGTTGTCATACTAGGTTCTCAATGCTGTTTCACTTCTTCTTTTTTTTTCTTTTTTTCTTTTTTTCTTTTTTTTTTTCCTTTTTAATTATAATTTGCATTTGTTAGAAAGGCACTAAGTAAACAGATTGGAATAATTCATTTGAGTTAACAACTCATCGACAAGAAAACATTAAGCATTCTCCAGATGAAGCATCAGTCAAGAAAGACAGAAGGATAATCCTAACATTACAACTCAAGTAAATTAGTTTTTGAATATATATTCCAGCATTGCATGAAGCTGTACCGATTTTTAATACTGGCATAATAATATGCACTTTTAAATGATGCCAGAAATCATCATTACAACAGAAAGAGGATTCACTGTTTGTGTTTATTAATGTGGGAATCTTGGAAGAATATTTGATATTAAATGTCACAGTCTACAGTGACTGGAGTTAAACAACTGTAAAACTGATTGAGAAGATATGGGCAGATAAATACAAATGGCAAACAGAGCTCCACATGCTCCATGGTGGAAGCTTATCCCAATGTTATGCCTCTGGCATCACAGAATAAGTAGAATCTCATGAACCAAGTGCAGCCCCTTTGGAAAGGTGGTGAGAGAAGGTGGAAGCTGCAGGACCATGGTGAGCATGAGCCTGAAACAGATTTGCTCCTTTCAAGTACCCAGGAACCATGTGGGCATTAGCTGGCCCACACTGTCCTGCTTTTGAAGACTTAAAAAACTTAGTTGTGTGTGTCCATAGCTGGGCAACTGAAGTGTGGGTTTTTTCAATTGCACAAGGGTGGATACAAAATTCTGTCCCATCTCACTGTGCTGACAGCACACATCCTCAGAAGCTTTGACTCAAAGCTGGTAACTCACTGTCCATAAAGGCCAAGACACCTTTTCTCCAGACAGAGGGTACAAGGAAAGCAGGGCAGGGAATTCCCTTTCCTTGTCTCTAGGGTATGCTGCCATATATGCCAGAATATATGCATATATGCCAGAAGAAGCTGTTCCAATAATGTCAATTTAACTGTTAAATTTCTCTTGAATTATCTGGCATGCTGTGAATTTGACGGTAATGTCCTCTGCTGCAGGAGGTTTGAGATGCAGGACTCAGGCTGGGAAGGAGCTTCTGGAAATCTGACTTGGTGCACTGCAGATCTTAAGAAAAACAAAAAGAATTAAAAAGGTAAGTTACAGAGCAGTTGAGCAGCTGATCTATTTCCTAGTTATATCACGTGTGTTCTCCCAGTCCACACTAGACTGTAAATGAAATGTGGTTAAGGCTTTCTCTCTCCATAAATACCATGTATGTTTAGTAAATGGTGAGTGATCTGCATTATTATGGCATTTGATCAGCGATATTTGGATCCAGCTGGTAAAGTTTCAGCAAGGAGCAACAGTCCTTCTATTGTCTTGAGTTGGAGTTGTGAGACAGCAGTGAAAGCAATACAGCCAGCAATGCAGTAATCTAATACAGAATACAGGCTCCTTCTTTTGTTAAACATCTTCTCCTAAAAATGCTGGCAAGTGCACATTGTTTCCTTATCGTTTTTTCCTCTTGAGAGATTTCAATTCCATTCACCCCACAGGCCCAAATCCTTCTCGAACACATGAGTTAGACAGCAAGGAGGATTACTAGAAATAGCGCAGACAATGACCAAAAGCAGTCTTGCATGCCTTTTCTTTCCAGCCAGCCACCCACCTTTCATTATCAAGGGGATGAATACCATATCTGACTGCATAATCAAAATCCAGTGACCTGTCAGAGCAGGCAGTAAAATAAAACTCTCTTGCTGTTTCCCTTTGACTAGGCTTCAGTTCTGGAACCCTTTTAACCCACATTTTCTGACATATTGTAACTTAAGGATGCAACTGCTGAGCTAATATGCTTTAGATTATGTCCTTGTAATAAATGGCACACTAAATGTGTCATGATTTCTGGTAAAATTGGAGCACTCCAATGCCAAAACAATAGCCTTTAATTAAAAGAGCTACAGCAAAGAACAGTTACAGCATATTGAACAATAGAAATCCCTGCCCAGTTTTTCCAGCATTTTTTCTGCCTGTGATATTTGCCAGCACATTCCTGATTAATGTCAAAGGTAAAAACAAATGTTCATTTGGATCTTGAATGCCATTCAACATATGGAAAGAACCACTTACTTTTCTTTAAATACAGTCTCACATAGCCACCAGCGAAAACAAACCCTTCTTGTTTTCTTTTTATTCCCACTAATTCCTTACAGTGCACTTAGTGAATTAATGCTGAGCGGAAGTTCAGAGGTGGTTATATGAGGTGCCAAAGGGGCATATTCTCCTGCTGCAAAGTCTAAACCTAAACTCTGCTCCTCAGAGACAGCTCTAGATTTTGTAGAGAATGGGGAGAGCTTATTTTTAAATGTTTTTTTTCATACAGTATGTTTCTCGTGCTCCCTCTTTGCTGAGTCAGAAAAGCAGCACAGCTTAATGCAATCATAATGCTCCTTTTTGTGGATTGGTGAGGGAAAACAGAAGGGCTGGTTTCACGCCTCCAACATAACCATGATACCAAAGGGGTTCCCAGCGTGGGTGCCCTCGTAAGACTCACATGTTTCCATGGTCTATTTGTCTCTGGGGTTACAAAGTAGGCAAATTTCTGAGGAGTCCTCCCAAGGTCCTCTCAGAGGGTTACAGTATAAAACCTCTCCATAGTCATTCCAGATTTCCATTTCTTAGGCTAGGTAGTAAGTAATGTGCTGACCTTTTTTAACAATAGCTCTTCCGCACTCTTAGAGAGAGCAACTCAAGAAAAACTTCTGGGATTCCTGTTTTATTTTTTTTGCTTTTCTCTCCTTTTGCAAAGACGTTAAGTTGGTTCCCCACACAACCATGTTGCCTAAAGAGGATGAAAAGGTTTTCCTTTTGTAACACGTAATCTGAGGCTTTGAAAGTGAGAAATGCCATTTGTCCCATTTATTAGCAAAACATGAAAATTACAGAAGTCAGCCCGTGAGTGTGGTACTGAACTCTGCAGCAAGCAGCAGACTGCCTGATTGTATTGTGTTAACACTAGACCTAGATCTGTCTAAAAGCACTTGACAAACTGTGGTTTGGCATCAGGCCCTGGAGTCTATAGTTACCATTTTTTTTTATCTTTGAACTGAATGAAAATTTAAATTTTTAATACTGATAGCTTTCTAATTGGCTGATTCTTTGAGTATTCTCAGGCTGTGCTCTAGGCAAGTAGACTTTTATAGACAAGATCTTCACAGCCAGTGATTCATCTCTACTTAGTGTGCAGAATTAATATTTCCTAGACATCTGTTTTGTGTGACAGAGAAGAAGTATCATAACCTAGTGGAAGATATTATTTTTTAATATTTTATTTCAAATTTTAAGGTGAGCAGTTGCTGCATAATGAAAAATACTTGGAAGCAAGCATTTTGGGAGAAAGGTACATGAATCAGAAGGATGCTTATTTTGTGTTTTCACTTCCTATGATCTTCAGAAAATGCTGACTGCAGTCAGGAATGCTAGCAACAGTCCTTTTTCACAGAACCCTTGAAGTATTGCAGTACCTCATTGCCCACAACAGCCAGCCAAGCTTTTAATAAATTAGTTCTGTATGTATAGATAGATAGATTCTGGAGAGATTCTGAGGTCAGAAGAGACCACTATAATAATCTAGTGTATTACCTAACTTCCTTCTTAACACCAACTGTAGAATTTCGCTCAATACTTCCTACATCAAACCCAGTAACTTGTGGCTGAAATCAAGAAAATCTTTCAGACAGACATACAGTGTATATTTAAGATGATAAGGGATAGAGAATTCACCACATCCTTTGGCAATGTCCTTAGCTTTTAATTGCTTGCACTGATAAAAATTTATGTTATCGTTCCCCTCAAGTCTTCTAACATCATCTTTGATGATCATGCTGTGCCTTTCTGTTTGCCCAGTTAAAAGTAGTATTACGTAGATGTAATTTTGCACACTGAGCACGCCATGCTTCAATAAGACCTGTGTTCCAAATGAGAAACACTCTGGACTCTCAGAAATTCTGAGAATGGAAAACATGAGCACCCAGATCATACAAGAGGAGGGAGGGAAAAAGGGAGGGTGAAGCCCATAGCAATGTTATGTGTTGACCTTCCACTGCAAAGGACACAGTCAACAATAAAGACCAATTTTCAAAACCTGCCCTGTAAATACCACAACTCAGAGTCAGAAATACGTTTTCCAGATAGTGTCTGTTGTTGCGTTAACATTCTCTTGATGCTTCAATATCTCCTTTTAATATTTTTTAATGTTTCTGTAACAAAAATCAGGTTTGTTTTACAAATAGATGGTTTGCAGACTATCAGCCAGTACTGTGACTTAGAGATAATTCTTAATGCTGCTTCTGTTTGGTATAAAAGTCATGATGCATTGTCACCTTGAACATACCATCCTCTCCTAAAGGGCTTTAATCTTATTCTCCCTCTTGAACAGAGGCATTCTCATATTATTCTGTAGTCAAATCATGAAGCTGTTTCTAAATAAAGGAATATATTTGACAACTGAAAATTTGAATTTAATTTGAAAGGCCAAGATAAATATTTTGTATTCTAATAGATTTTTATTTTTGTATCGAGAGCAGGAACTTCAGCTTGAAAATAAAAGTCTGTTGAGGAAGCCTAAACAAAAACCAGTATTCCAAATCCATTTCTTTCTTTGCTGATATTTTTTTTCTCCTTTTATTCCTCTAAACACAGAGGGATATTTGCCATTGCGGTGATAAAACTGTGAGCAGCATAGAGTTCAGTCATGCCAGGGAGAGAATATGATACTTTACATGAACATGTCAAGGTAATGTCAATTAGAAAAAAAAAAAAAGGCACAGGCTGACTTTTAAAGTCTTTCACACAGATCTTATCTATTCATAACACAAATCAAAGCAATTCTGATTGCTCTATCAAGTGTAATGTATAATTCAGGCAATTCAGTCCTAAGGTTTGGGGTTATTGCAGTTCTTTTGATTTGAGTTGCTGATTGTCTTAATGGTTGGGATTTTTTGAGAGAGGTTTTCATCCTAAAGCAAAAAACAATCTGTCAAAAGGAAAACTTTATAGTAAAGACAAAGTCTGCAGAATAATCAATAGCCCAGGAACTACAGCACTCACAAGAGCATGGTGGTGCAAATCTCTGCTCTCTAGGCAATTGCCTGAACCACTGGGCTGCTGCCTAGCTGAGATAGAGTCAAGCACTCTCTGCTCTTGTCTTCACTTAAATTGTATTGTAATAAATACCCTAACTACTGGGCTGTATATTCAGTCCTTCTGTCTTCCTGGCTATTTTTGACTTGGCCCTGATATAATAGTGAGAAAGGTTTGAAATGCTAAAGAAGCACTCTTTTATGATGCACATCTTAGTTCTGAGATCTTTGTGAACTCACCTGCCTTGGAGTTTGATCTCTGCAGTGTTTCTGAATGTGCATTATACCAGAGACCAGAGCATACATGGAACTTCAGCATTCATGTAACACCTGTGAGATTGAAGGAGCCATGCATAAGCTTGCACAGCCCTGTACTCATAACCACCACCATGAATTAGGGTGTGAGCAGCTCACAGATTTTAATATTGTTAATTATGTGGTTGCACACACTTTGAGGAAGAGACTGTGCCTATCTATACATATACAGACCACACTAAAGCTACATGTTAGCAGGATACAGTTAGGCTGAAAGGTGTTAGTGGCTGCCAACAGGGATGCCCTGGCTCCAAAGAAAGTAACAATCCTTGTTAAAAATAATGGTTGTGCCAAGCAATCGGCCAGGCTCAATGAACAAAGCAATCAAGCCCCTTTATGAGGTAAAAGCAGCTGGTGGCTGAGGAAATACCAGCGGCACTTGGATGTAGCTTTATGACACAGGAGCTTTGGCAGCAAGGAGCGGAAGGAGTCCATTCTTTGCTGCCTTCCCTTCTGCCTCTAGCCCACAGATTTCTGTCCCTAAGCCCCAGCTGCTTGCAGAACTCTGCTGTGAGTACAGCTGGACTTAAATAGGGTAGAAAAAGGGGGGTCAGTGACGGCTGGAGTGGCTGGAGAAGTTGTAGAAGAGGGTTTTCCAAAGCTGTGTTACCAACACCCCATCAACTGAAATAACATCGAAACTGCAACTTTTTTTGTTCCATTGATTTTTCTTTTTACCTTTTTGATGGTTTAATACGTTGGGTGGTTTTTTCTTCATTGTGAATAAAAAGAAATAAAACAATAGTTTCTGCATCATTGAATTGCTGAGGTGAGTAGCTCGAGAGAGGACGCCTTCAACACTGGTCCAGGAGCCTCTACTCAGAGCGGCCAGAGCCACCGAGGGAGCCTCAGGTCCTCGGCAGGACTTGCCCAGGAGCCGGCAGCTCAGCTGACGCGAGCAGCTGACTCACAGGGGGCGGGGCCAGGAGGAGCAGCACCAGCTCTGAATGGGTAAAAACCTGCCCCTGGGAGCGCGAGCGACCAAGAGTGTGGCGAGGCAGTTTGCGTGGGATGGCGAGCACTCTCCGTATGACCAGGGCCCGGTCTGGGAGTTCTGCTCTTGCTGCCCCGGTGGTGGCCAGCGTAGGCACCCAGACAGAGCCGATGAGAGGGGAGGCTGCAGTGCAGAGCTCGGAGTGCAAAGAGTGCCTGCATTGATCTTGTGAGGGAACGGTGCCCAATGGGCAGGGCTGCACTCGGTGCTCCCTGGTGGAGGTCCTCCTGCAGCAGGTGGCTGAGCTGCGGGACGCTGTCAATAGCCTGAAAGATGTCAGGGAAGCTGAGAGGAAGCAGGAATGTTTGCTCTGGGCCCAAACTGTGCAGAGGCCTCAAGCGTCCCCTGTAGCTCATGGAGGAGAGAAGGAGGCCGTTAACCCAGGAAGCTGGGAGATAGTAACAACAAAAAAAAAAAAAAAAAAAAAGGAGGAAGAGGACAATTAAAAGCAAGGGGCTTCCTCCTAAATCTGTTGTCCCCACCCAGAACTGCTTTGCTGTCCTGCAGGGGGCTGATGAGGAAATGCACTCTCATCAGAAACAACGGGCTGATGCGCTGGTAAAGAAGATCTCTACTGGTGCTGCGAGGAAAAAGCGGTGGGTTATAACAGTGGAGGATACTACTTTGAAAGGGACAGAGGCACTCATCTGTCGGCCTGACCCGGTCTCAAGGGAGGTGTGTTGCCTACCAGGGGCATGGATCAGGGATGTTGCAGAGAGGCTGCCTGCTCTAGTGAGTCCCACAGACTATTACCCACTTCTAGTGATCCATGTGGGTGTTAGTGATATAGATAGCAATAGCCCAAAGAACATAAAGAAGGACTACAGAGCCCTGGGGGAGGTGGTTAGGGGCTCTGGAGCCCAAACTGTCTTTTCTCCAATTCTCCAGGATACAGGATAGGACCTTAAAAAAGCTAGGAGGATTGGCCAGGTTAATAAATGGTTAGAAGGGTGGTGTCATAGTCAGGGGTTTGGGTGTCTTGAACACGGGACCCCAGTTTGTAGGCCAGGTCTACTGGGGGCTGGTGGAGCTGCTCTGATAAAGAAGGGGAAGAGCGGTTTTGGCAGGAGGCTTGCCAGATTGGTCAAGGATGCTTTAAACTTGATGTGTTGGGTGAGGGGGGCATCATTCCATCCCAACACATCCAGTCAGTTGCCAACACCTATAATAAATGCTCGGAGCAATGTAGAGATATTCCAGCCACTCCAGCCAATGAGCTGGCTTCATTTGGAGCTTGGCTCAGATGCCTCTATACAAATGCCCATAGCATGGGGAACAAACAAGAGGAATTAGAGATGTGTGCGCATCTACGGGGGTATGATATAACAGGCATCACAGAAACATGGTGGGATGGCTCCTACGACTGGAGTGTTGGAATGGAAGGTTACAGGCTCTTTAGAAAAGACAGGCCTGGCAGGGGGGGAGGGGAAGTTGCTATTTGTATTAGGGATAGGCTGGAGAGTATGGAACTCTGTCTGGGGACAGGTGAGCAGTCGACAGAGAGTTTGTGAATCAGGGTTAAAGGGAGAACAGCGATGGGGGACATCACTGTGGGGATCTGTTACAGACTGCCTGATCAAGAGGAATCTCTGGATGAAGCACTCTACAGACAGATAGGAAAAGCCTCACGCTCACAGGCCCTTGTTCTCATGGGGGACTTCAACCACCCTGACATCTGTTGGAGGGACGGTACGGCCCGGCACAAGCAATCCAGGAGGTTCCTCGATTGTGTGGAAGACAACTTCCTTCTGCAAGTAATAGAGGAGCCGACAAGGAGAGGTGCCATGCTTGACCTCGTGCTCACCAATGGGGAAGGGCTGGTTGGAAATGTGATGCTCCAAGGCAGCCTTGGATGCAGTGATCATGAGATGGTTGAATTCAAGATCCTTGGGACAGTGAGAAGAGCGTGCAGCAAGCTCACTGCCCTGGACTTCAAGGGAGCAGACTTTGGCCTCTTCAGGAACCTGCTTAGTAAGATTCCATGGGATATAGCGCTAGAGGGCAGGGCTTCCCAAGACTGTTGGTTGTTATTCAAGGATCACCTGCTCCAAGCTCAGGAGTGTTGCATCCCAACTAGAAGGAAGTGCAGCAGGAGGGCCAAGAGACCTCCTTGGATGGATGAGGAGCTGCTGAGGGAAATTCAAAGGAAAAAGGAGGCTTATAAAAGGTGGAAGCAAGGACAGGAGGCCTGGGAAGAATACAGGGATGTTGTCTGGGAAGCTAGGGACCAGGTCAGGAAAACTAAGGCCCAGTTAGAATTAAACTTGGCTAGGGATGTTAAGGATAACAGGAAGGGATTCTATAGGTATGTAGCAAATAAAACACAAACTAGGGACAACATAGACCCCCTCCGGAAGCTATCGGGAGAACTGGCTATCCTGGATTTGGAGAAGGCTGAAGTTCTTAATGACTTCTTTGCCTCAGACTTCACTGGCAGATGCTCTGAACACACTGCACAACTCCTAGAAGGCAGATGCAGGAACTGTGAAAGTGAAGACCTGGGGCCCACTGTAGGAGCCAGTCAGGTTGGAGACCATCTTAAGAACCTGAACGTGCAGAAGTCCATGGGATCTGATGAAATCCATCCGCGAGTCCCGAAGGAGCTGGTGAACGAAGTTGCTAAGCCACTGTCCATCATATTTGAAAAATCATGGCAGTCAGGTGAAGTTCCTGACGACTGGAAAAAGGGAAATATAACCCCCATTTTCAAGAAGGGGAAAATGGATGACCCGGGGAATTACAGACAAGTCAGTCTCACCTCTGTGCCTGGCAGAATCTTGGAGCAGATTCTCCTGGAAGGCATGCTAAGGCACATGAAAAACAAGGAGGTGGTTGGTGACAGCCAGCATGGCTTCACTAAGGGGAAATCCTGCTTGATCAATTCGGTGGCCTTCTATGATGGGGCTACAGAACTGATGGACAGGGGTAGAGCAGTTGACGTCATCTACCTGGATTTGTGCAAAGCGTTCGACACTGTCCTGCACGACATCCTTGTCTCTAAATTGGAGAGACATCAGTTTGATGGATGGACCACTCAGTGGATAAAGAACTGGCTGGATGGCTGCATGCAAAGAGTTGCTGTCAATGGCTCAATGTCCACCTGGAGACCAGTAACGAGCGGTGTCCCTCAGGGATCAGTGTTGGGACCGGTCTTATTCAACATCTTTGTCAGTGACATGGACAGGGGGATTGAGTGCGCCCTCAGCAAGTTTGCCGATAACACCAAGCTGTGTGGTTCGGTTGATACGCCGGAGGGAAGGGATGCCATCCAGAGGGACCTCAACACGCTTGTGAGGTGGGCTGACGCCAACCTCATGAAGTTTAACCATGACAAGTGCAAGGTCCCACACCAATCCCAGGCACAGCTACAGGTTGAGCAGAGAAGAGATTCAGAGCAGCCCTGCAGAGAAGGACTTGGGGGTGTTGGTCGATGAGAATATGAACACGAGCCGACAGTGCTCGCAGCCCAGAAAGCCAACCGTATCCTGGGCTGCATCAAGAGGAGCGTGACCAGCAGGTCGAAGGAGGTGATCCTGCTCCTCTACTCTGCTCTCGTGAGACCTCACTGGGAGTATTGTGTGCAGTTCTGGTGTCCTCAACATAAAAAGGACATGGAACTGTTGGAACAAGTCCAGAGGAGGGCCGCGAGGATGATCAGGGGACTGGAGCACCTCCTGTCTGAAGACAGACTGAGAAAGTTGGGGCTGTTCAGCCTGGAGAAGAGAAGGCTGCGTGGAGACCTCAAAGCCTTCCAGTATCTGAAGGGGGGGCTATAGGGATGCTGCGGATGGACTCTTCGTTAGGGACTGTAGTGATAGGACAAGGGGTAATGGGTTCAAACTTAAACAGGGGAAGTTTAGATTGGATAAAAGGAAGAAATTCTTTACTGTGAGGGTGGTGAGGCACTGGAATGGGTTGCCCAGGGAGGTTGTGAATGCTCCATCCCTGCCGGTGTTCAAGGCCAGTTTGGACAGAGACTTTGGTGACATGGTTTAGTGTGAGGTGTCCCTGCCCATGGCAGTGGGGTTGGAACTAGATGGTCTTAAGGTCCTTTCCAACCCTAACCTATGATTCTATTCTGTCATCTTTAGAATAAGAATTTTGTGACTCATAACATATGACTGAGAAACAGGAACTCATAAATTCGTGTCCCAGCCATGCTGCTTGCGAGGATGTGGGTCTTTATCATATGCACTCCACTCAGAGTGGGATTTACATAATTTACCTTTGGCTGTCTAAGACTTAATTCTTAGTTACTCCTATAAACGTATTCAGCCACCTACAGAAAGAACTCGTTAGTATGTTAAAAAAGGGTTCAAAAAGTGGGTGCTGAGCCTGGCCCCAGCCTTAAAGAAAGCCTAGGTGTTTGGCGGCTATTTTGGAGTACTGAAGTTGGGTATGATGAATTCTGCCCTTTTAACATCAAAATCTTGTCCCACTGAAATTTAAAACAAGATTCCTGTGTATTTCGGTAGGATGAGGATGTGTCTCTTACATCTCTGAGAATTTCTTTCTCATATTTTAAGAGGAAAGCATGCTAAAATCCCTGAGACTCCAGGTCTAGCTGAATACCATTTGCAAATGTAATTAATATTTGTAAAATGCTTCCTAGGTGGAAGACATGAAAGCTTCTCTGTTTATTAATAACAAACTTTTAAAAAGTGAGCACTGAATGCTTAGTCCTAATCCTAGACACTACTGCTGTATTACAGAGGAGAGGAGAAATCCAACATAACTAATCACCAACCTGACAAACAGTGCAGCTCCAATCATAGAAATTAAACAATTCCAGCAGGGAGCTGTCGTTTTTAAAAAAATAACACTAAAGGCTTTTGTTCCAAAAAGTTATATTAACATGCCCACCAGCTGCATTAAACTCACAACAGAGAGAAAATTTAGTGTCTAAAAATCTCTCCTTAACTCATCCCATTGTGCCCCATAGATGGAAAATCTATTTGCATCTAATAAAACATGGCATGCCAATAGAAATCTCATCTCCATTGGCAACTTGTGTAATTCTTTAAAGCTGTATACTAGATCCAGATGCTTTGGCAACGAATATCTTCCTTCAAGAGTACTGCTTGAGGAAGCCTGTACTGATTGCCTTTGCAGTTATAGATCAGACCATAGCAATCACTAAAGACAAGGAAACATTTTTATTTTTCATTATACAGGTTTATTCTTGCCTTTAAAAGCAAACCAAAAAAGCCATCTTTTTTATTGTCTGTATATTTTTAGCACTGAAACATAAAAAAAAAAAAAAAAAAAAAAGATTAAATGAGCTATTAAGGAAGCTAACCAGTATGTCCTGCAGACGTTTCCAGTCTTCACATGAGACATTCAACAATTAAAATAGTACAAGGATAGCCCAGCCCAAAATTCCAATAAATAACTGCAGATCAAGACACTGATTGTCATTAGACACTTCTGTCAGCCCTTGCTAATGACTCTGGTTATCTAGGGTAATCAGCAGCACGGCTGCTACTTTGGAGCAGAGCAAGAAATCTGCAAGGGTGGCTGTTGCTCCATCACATACACAGTTACCTTTGTACCCAGAGCCTGTGACTAGAGACAAGTCAGACTAATATGTCTTAATTCAGTTTAGTTAGATGGGGGTAGCTTGTAGGTGGGGTTATATTTAACAAATCAATTTAGAATGAACTTGTGGCTTTCCAGGCACATCTTAAACTGACGTGAGAAGATCTGTACCAAAAGAAGGCCTACGCTGTGCTTCTTCTGGCACATCCAAATCCAACTCAACATATCACTGTAAAGTCACATTTGGAGATATTTGTAATAATCTCATAAATTTTAGGTGGCAGTTATGATACTTAAGAGTCATTTAACCTGAAGTTTCAGATTTCAGTATACAGGTAGAACAGGGTTTGCCATGAAGGAGATGTTTGAGGAACTGGTATTTATCTCAACAGAAATGCTCAAGGGAACCAGATGATCACCTGTGGACATTTCCTATCTATTGCCTCCTCATTTTATTCTACTTATTGATGATTTATTAAAAAATTTGCATGCATTCGTTGATGTCAGAGTTTAGTGCACACAATTACTTCAACTTTGCCTGTTGCTTTTCTTTTTTGGTAGTATAATTAGCATAATATGTTTAAAAGCTATCAACAGTTCTGAGTTATTTACCTTGAGTATGCAGCTGGCACAAGACAGTTTTACTCTAACTCGCAGGTTCTGCAAAAAACAAAAAAAAAACCCCAACCCAGTGGAGAACTGTATTCCCAGCCTCAAAAGAACGTAAAGATTGAAAAAATGGAAGGAGGAAAGTAAAAACAGGGGTGTTATCTCCTTTACCTGGAGAAAAACTCGCTGACAAAATGTAAGTATCACAGCTATGAGTTTTGTCTGCATAATGTGAAATTTAAGGCCTTTCCCTTAGATAAGATATGGGACATTGATGGGACATAGAAACAGAAGCAATAATGTTAAAGAATTTTTTTTTCTGTGGGAATTCCATATTTTGAGTAAGCTTGAGCTCTGCTGGGTCTTTCAAAAAGCAACAGGCTGGTACAGGGAAAATAATGAATTCTACAAGTAATCACAGGGTATGCTGGATGCAGTTTGTTAGCTTGATTTTTCTTATTTAATTGTTATTTGCTGTGAAAATACAGTTCAGCCAAGCAGAAGGGGGAAAAGGTGTGTTTTACTGCATTAATTTTACTTTTACAAGCACATAAATGGCTATGTGATAGTTCCATTGGTTAATTTCATAGCCCTGAGAGAAGCTCAGTCTGTTGGGTTTTTTTTTCTTGCTGAAACTTCACATTCATAAATAAAATTGTGTTTTCATGCTTTGCTAGACAGTCAAGATGCAATGAAAGCCAGCTACGACTGTGTGTCTTGACCATGTTGCCTTCATTTTCCCTTGGGCACCTTTTAGGCAAGGTGAAATATTGTGTCCCTGTGGCTTGTACCCCCATTCTCTAAAATATGATAGAGAGGAAATGCTTTTCAGTAAATGCTTTTCAGTTACAAAGACGGTGGTGGTGCTGTACTCCATAAAAACCCACAAATAACAGCACAGTATCACAAAGGAACAGGGCCAACACCATATGACGTAAATGAAAAGCTTTCTCTTCAGTAGGCTTTAATTGGACCAGTATTACCTTATTTCCTAGTTTTGTTTTGAAGTATCCTTTACACTTAGAGATGAGAACTAAAGCTTTCTCCCTCTCACGCTTCATGTTTACGATCCAGGCTTTTGTAATAGTAGCATTTTCCTGCAGTGCCTGTAGAATACCAATGAAATATTTCTTCCCATAGTGACACATACAATCATTCTCAAGTGGGAGGAACAGTATTTACAATATCCTAGTAGATTCCCACTTTAGCTCACTAGATTCTTTCATCTGTGTCTTACGGCTTATTACCAAATGCTGTGAGAACACAAGGAACACCTACACCTCACTAGAAATACAAACTGAATAGTTTAAAACGCAGTCTTTCAATGACTGACTCACAAATTTTCCCTTGGAGAACACAGACTTTATTGCACCTACACTGTTGTGCCAAATTGTAGTCGACAAAGTGACATAGTAGATAAGTTCAGATGAAGGTGTTTACTGGTAGACAAGCCAATAAAAGCTAATGGCTCAAATGTTTTGAACTCCTGGACCTTTTCCCAACTTCATTTACTTTCTAAATGCACAGCATGGCAGAGTTACGCAGCAGACAGCCCAGTTCTATATGGGACTCTGTAATGCATATTTGTGTGGTTTTAAGCATTTCTAATCCTGTAACTCTGATAGCAGTCAGGGTTTCTGGAAATAATCAGTGAATCCCAAGTCAGAACAAAAGTGCTAATGTGGTACCAAGATCCTGAGTAAATAAACAATTACTAAACAAAATCTTTTCAACAGCATTGTATCTCTGTGTCAACATTGTGTTTCCTCCATGAGTCATCTGGTCAGCAGCACCCCAGCTACATAGAAGAGGTCATCCACTTCCTACAGTTCTAAGCCAAAGACTGGAGTTTTGTTACAAAATATGCTACTCAGGGTTTCCTGTGAGCCATAGGAGTTGCGTTTTTTGGCAGGATTAGAGACAAAAATCAGAAAGCAAGAAAATCCTGATAAGCATATTTGAGGGGGGAAAAAAATATGAAACAAATACTGTTTGTGCCAGTTTCAGTGGCCATTAGCTAGTCAGAGACATAGGAACATATTTGTTATCACCCAACCATATAGATATAGAATTTTAATCCATGGAAGGATGCCTCAGATAGTTTGTATACTGCAGATTAATAGGAAATAACTAACAGAGGGGGAAAGAAGACATCCTCACGGTATTCATTTATTTGTTTCAAATATCCAGCACAATCAGTAAAAACCACACAATTTGTACATGTTCAGAGCTAGATCCAGAAACAGGAGGTACCTACTTTTTAGCTCAGATGTAACAGAGTAGCCATTCCCCCAAAATTTTTTTGATCAAATGTTGGAAACCCACAGAACTCCTTGATTTCATGTGATTGCTTCTAATTAAGAGATGTAAAAAGCTTGCGATATTCAATTCATCTGATGGGAATTTTGCCAAAGCAGTTTGAAAGAGCTTTCAAAAATTTTGCAATCGGCGTGTTGGTCCTGATTAAGCATGAACCTAAACTCCAGGGTCTGCTTTTTAATGTCCCCTCTACCCATGCTGAATTAGTTAAGCTTCTTATCTCTCGTGGTGTTTTCAGAGTCCAAGGAGAGATACTCAGCCTTTTTCTAACACAAATACCATTAATCTGCCCTCTGTCATCATAATGTAAGATTCTCAGATTAATCACTTCACAAATTTCAAACTAGTAACTTATTATTTTTCACCAATATAATGCGTAGGTGGATAACATTCCATCACAAGTGACTGTAATCACCTTCAGCCCCAATTCAGCATCCCAAGTTCTGGCTTGATTAAGTATTTGTCGCTTCTATTTCACCCTCTCCTGACAGAGATAACTTTGTTTTAATTCAAACTGTCACACTCCGGAGTTCAGGAAGGACATGAAAGTGTCAGGTAATAATACCTCCTCAATCTTATGAGTAGTTAACACCACTAATATGTAGAACCATTAGTATGTTGGCATGATTTTAACTTAATCATTTGCAACAGCCCAAGCTTTACTGCGATCCATTACAGCTGATCTGGATAAGCGTCGCCCATCTTTACATGCTTTACTCTGCTTTCAGTGCTTAACAAAAGACACATTTAATCTTGCAACTTTTCCTGTATCTTTGTAACAGTCTTCATTTTAAATGAGTTTCATCAGTAATTTGAACACTTCATAAAAGCAAATACACATTTTTCTTCAATGGAACAATATTTTATTTTATAGCAGTCTTCCAGTATCTGAAGGGGGCCTACAAGGATGCTGGGGAGGGACTATTCATCAGGGACTGTAGTGACAGGACAAGGGGTAACGGGTTCAAACTTAAACAGGGGAAGTTTAGATTGGATCTAAGGAAGAAATTCTTTACTGAGAGGGTGGTGAGGCACTGGAATGGGTTGCCCAGGGAGGTTGTGAATTCTCCATCCTTGGCGGTGTTCAAGGCCAGGCTGGATGAGGCCTTGGGTGACATGGTTTAGTGTGGGGTGTCCCTGTCCATGGCACGGGGGTTGGAACTAGATGATCTTAAGGTCCTTTCAAACCCTAACTATTCTATGATTCTATGATTCTATTTTGGAAAGTAATCCAGCCCAAAACAGGGTCTCTATGTGGATATTGTCACATCTGGATGTTTGAGACTATCATGGTAGCACAGTGAATCATGCAAATAAACAGAAAAACTGCATACATTAACACATTAAACAGATAATCAAAAGCTATTTTTTGATTAGAAAATAAAAAAAACTGAAGGAACTGATCTCACATAAATATTTTCTGGTTTTATGTCCCTACCTTTTCAGCTGTCTGTCTTCAGTAGGATAATATCTAGTACCTCATTCCTTGATTCTCTTTCCAAGTGGAAGAATTAAGAGGGATAACATTCACCCCAAGAATTAAAACTTTGGAGACAGGAAATAAGCATTATCTTTTTAACAACTAAATACTTGACATTTTTATACTACAATGGAGATGTATGTAAGGTCTCCGAGGCCTCCAACCTTTACAAGATGAAACTGAGTTTTTATGTACACCTTCTGTTAGATGATCCCATCCATTCTACTTTAGCAGGATAGGATTATTGGTGTAGTATATACATCCACCCACCTACCTGTCTTCTCTGACTTCTTTTATCCTTTGACTGGTTTGGTTTCTTTTTTGTTCTATAGCATAAGCAAGTACCAATATTCAACACTAGCTTACTTTCTTGAATGTACTTGCTTGAAATGCATGCCACCTGCCATCTCTGTACCTTTAGTAATAATGACTAAACACAGTCAAAGGGCAGTTTTGTACCTGATGAGTCAATTTATCAGCAGGAGTAAATGACACACTCTTGTTCATGAGTCTTTGTAAACAGTCAGAGCAAGCACTTCAGATATGAAGAAATTTTCTGCATTGATGATTGCAATTTGGTGTATGTTACCCAGTTCCTCTCTAATGTGGCTGCAAATATTATATATTTCATACTTTTATTCATGAAGCATCTCCTTGTATTTCCAAAACCCTTTAATGTAAACTGGATCTCTCTTGTAATTTTTGATCTCTCTTCAGTTTTCCTCATTATGTTTGTAGCCTGCCTACAACAGCAGCATACTAAAAGCAAGTATTTTACTTTCAAGCTCACAATCCATAGGAAACTAATGGTTACTAACTCATAGCTTGAATGAATTCAAGATGTTTCCCTGAGTCCAGGTTAAGACAGAATAGATGAGATAACAAGTTTTCCTTGTGGAAAATCAGACCAAGATCATAATCACCTTTCTCTCAACAACCTTTCAAGGTGACCTGAGATCCTGCTCTGAGGGGTTACTTTCAGTATTTAATTCTGAGCTTTTTGGCAGAGTTATCTAGTTTCCCACTTTCTTGCTGGCAATCAAAATGCATCAAATTCCTTACACTAGGGGGAAAAAAAAATCTCAATATTTTGAAAGTAAGCTGAGGTCTGCTATGAGTGTCTATTATGCCCAAAATGTTATTCTTTGCATAGTGTGCCTTTAGTTTAAAAAACACTTTTCTGGCTATCACTTTGAACAACTCCTAGATATTGTAAGGGGTAATTCTCTCCTCTAGACTAGGCAGAAGGCATGCCTCTTTCTCTATTGTTAAAATTCAAAAGTTAGGAATCCTTGTAAAAGCCGGAATTCATTTATTTGGTGTTTCTAACACATCTTTTTTCTTGCAAGTACATATTTTTTTAATTTCCCTTTCTGGTGTTACAAAGTCATTAGTATTTACTCATGAAAAACTATTTATCAAAGATAAAGTGTCTGGAATTCATGAAGGATCTGGTTATAAGGGACCAAATTTAATATCATTGAGATTAAAAGTTTACCAAGAATCAATTCTAGCAATTTCTGCTAGCTTTGTAAAAGAAAGAAGATGAAAGGCCAAATTCTCAACTGGTACAGATTGGCATTGCTTCATAGAATGAAATGGAGATCCATTCTGATGAACAACAGCTGAATATCTGGCTTTGAGATCATCAAAGCTAGTGTGTGTTAACCCCATGTGGTTATCGGCCATACATTTCCCACTATGATGTGCTGATGTGAATACATTAAATATCCTGTTGGGAAAGTTAAAATTTGTATTATTGGGAGACATTAATCCTTACAATATAAGCAATTTCCCTGTTGGAGGTTGTTGTGGTTTAACCCCAGCCAGCAACTAAGTATCATGCAGCAGCTTGCTCACACACACACCCCTCACACACACCCCACTCCTGCTGGTGGGATGGGGAAAAAAGGTAAAAGCCCTGGGTTGAGATTAGAACAGTTTAACAACTGAAATAAAATATAACAATAGCAATTATTATTATTATTAATAATAATAGTAGTAGCAATAAGGAAAAGTGAGATAACAAAAAGAGAGGGAAAAATCCCAAGAAAGACAAGTGGTGCACAATACAAAAAACAAAAAAAAATGAGTGCTCAGCACTCACCAATCGTTGGCCAGCTTGTCCCTGAGCAGTGATGAGCCTTTTCCAGCACTTCCCCCAGTTTATATATTGGGCATGATGTTCTATGGTATAGAATATCTCTTTGGCTAGTTCAGGTCAGGTGTCCTGTCTCTGCTCCCTTCCAGCTTTTTGTGCACCCCATCACTGGCAGAGCATGAGAGAACAAAAAGTCTTTGACTTGGAGTAAGCTCTACTTAGCAACAACTAAAATATTGGTGTTATCAATACTATTTTATTACTAAATTTAAAAACCACAGCAGTCTAACAGCTACTAGGAAGAAAATTAACTTTATCTCAGATGGAACCAGAACAGAGGTACAAAAAAAAAAAAAAAAAAAAGAAAAAGAGAAAAAAAGAGTGGAAGGTGTACTAAGAATCTAATGTAGTATTTTCCAGAATTTCTCCAGGTGGGAAGTACACTTAGTCGGATCAGTATATTTGCTTTAATTGGAAGTGATCGATATTTCTGAATCAGTTTTCAGGAGTATGTTTGAAAGTAAAATTGGCTGAAATTCAACATGCATTTCACAGCACCAGAAATCTCCATGTACATTATCATATTCAATATGAGAACAGAAGTAGATGAATCCTCAATGGTTAATGCCCTTTGAGGGCTGTGAGTATGAGATTCAAACATATTAAAAACCTTGGTGGCCTCCATAAGGGAAAATAAATGACAAGTGAGAAGAGAAATGGAAAATAAAATGGGTGTATTTGCTTTTCCTGTTCTTCCCTTTTTTTGTTATTACACTTTTATTTCCTGCTCAGATAATCAAAAGAAAACTATATATAGCTTAGAGCAAACTTTATGACAAAAATAACTTGGTTTGAGGTTGTCTTTATTACCATCAGCTTTTTAAAAGTAGCCTTGAATATCATGGACTGATATTATGAAAGAGTATGAAATACTGCAGTGGGAAGACATTTGCTTATTGCTGTCAAAGGGGCACTTGATTTTTTGTTTGTTTTATTATTCTGTTTTATTCTTCATGTTGTAATTATATCGGTTCTTTGATATCAGTTGAGGAGTGAGCTCTAGGTTCCTATATTAAAGTGAGAACACAGGATAGCTTTAAGAGAACGCTGGGTAAACTGATAATTTCCTATTGTTTCTTCCTGCTACTGACATATTTTAAGATAAGAAGAAAAAAAAAAGTCTTTAAACTATTTGCTAAGTCCTGGTGAGTAGTGTAAAGCATTGTCACATGTGCCTATGGGCAGGGGTTGGATGATTCAGTCACTCCTATTCATTTTTCTCAACCCAAATTTGGTTACATAATAAACAACTTAAGAGTGGTGGAATTAATGTAGGAAATATTTCTACAGGAACTATGAATGTTTCAGCTCTGTTCTCACTAGAGTTATATATGATACCACTGTTTCTTGTGTGTTTTGGATTTTGCTCACTTACAGAGGCAATATTTTGAAAGAAGAGTTTACACACAGTCACTAAACCCCAATGCATTCACCAAACTAAAATGTCCTCAACTATGGTGGTGTTCTCTCCTACCCCTTTCTAAAAGGGTGATTTATAAGAGCAGAACCACTTTTTCACTCTGAGAGAGTTAAATTTATTTTGAAAGACGCAAGAAGTCCTAGCTGTTTATAGCAGATTTATTCTGCAGGACATGTCCCTTTTCATGTAGCTCTAATAAATAATTTGGTAGATTTTGGAAGAATAAAAGACTGATTAAATTATTGTCCTGAAGACTAAAACATTTAACCTGAAAGTCATTTGACAATTGCCAGGGACTGTGTTTGGAGGTACAGAGAAGGAAGTATTCCTGTAGGAAAAATTGAGATTTTAATTATTGACTTCTAGGAAGACATGATTAAAAAGGGCTTCTCATTCTCAGTTATCAAATCCCAAGTGTCTACTCCTGCATCTAATGTTTCTTAAGTAAAATCCCCAAACTTCTTCCCAGTTCTCAGAGTAGCCTCATTAAATCAACTGTAGTTAAACCTTCAATGGATTAGAACTTGTTAGGGGAATGTAGATGTAACACTTGATTACCTTTCTAAAGCTGATGACACGAATTGATTTTTAGAGATTGGTCAGCCCTGCCACTGCCAGCAAGCCACCTCCTCCCTACCCCTAGTTTTTCCAAGCACAGGATTTAACCCCTGCATTTAACAGGCTTGCAGTAAATGAGCTCGTCTGCTCATAGGTAATTGCTGAAGTTTTTGCTCACAGTAAGAAAGCCCCACAAATTCTGTAATCCACTGATACGGTATGTCTTGTGTTATCTTTAGAAAAGATTCACTACTAGGGAAAAATGTTGTATATCATCTCAGCAGGAGACTTTGAGCTGTTTAGCACTATGTAATTGGATCTAGGACTAGTCCAGGAAAAGTCCTTAACTTTTCTGAGGCCAAGAGGACTTACACCACTGCTGTTTCCACTACAATAATAATTGAAAAAAGACATGAACACACTGTCTAAAAACTGATTGTTATAGACTGCATGCATTTCAGTGTCAAGTTTGGTTCTGTAATATGCTTTTGTACAATTCTTGTTTTTGTGGTTTTGTCTTTCTTTGTTTACTTGTTTTCTTGTTTTTTTTTTTTTTTTTTTTTCTTTACACATATGCTTTCTATCATTTAAAGCACATAGTAATTTATCAAGAGTAATAAGCAGAAAATATCTCCTAAAATAATAATTTTACTGAATCATTCTGTAATAGCTTGCCTTGGCTATCAGATGAAGAAAGGGAATGCTTAAAATACTGTCTGCTGCTTTAGTACAAGGTAAAACTATATCCACTTTGCAGAATTTAGTATTTTTTCCATTGGCTGTTCTTCTAGCCATTGTAGAATATTATTGTTAAGTAAGTTAGAGGGAGCAAAGCATTATCCCTCTATTCCTTACTGGCTGCAGGATTAATTATTGGGTTGCTTTTAAGACTTGGTCACTGACAAGGCCTTACATGGATTAACTCATCCTTCCAACATCATTTTTTGATTGCATATCCACAGGTTCTTTCTTTTGGTCATCTTCTAAGCTTTTTCATTTGTTTCATACGTAGGCTATAAATGTTTTATATGCATTCACACAGTATATGCCCATGGCAATGAAGATTCACTTAAAATTTAACAATTTCTGAATCAACCATCCAATTTCTATGCTGAAGTTACAGTTGCAAAATCTTATTGTCAGTTTATTTCATTATAAAAGCTTCATATAGTTACTTGAATTTTCTGCTTAATAAAAGATGCCTTTAACAAACACAACTATCTCTTTTTCTTGTAAGCACATTTCATACATTTCTCAAATCATATTCATACAGGAATTTTCTTCACCCACTCTTGAAATACAGTGCTAGAAGAAAATAATAATTATTTGGCTTCAATCAAAAATGTCTAGAAACATCCCTTTCTCTAATAAGTGTCACGGCTCTCTACTGTCTGTGAATTGCACACACAACTCAACTTTACAGAATATCTTGACTATGAGGTATTTTGTCCTAAACTTCATAAAGCACTATTTGGAACAGCAAGAGTAGTGTTACTAGACTCTTGCCAGTTTTGAACCTACAGTTCAAGGAGTCTATTTTTTTCTAACTTAGCTTGGAGCACTGGAACAGCTCCTCTGGTTTTTGAAGTGTCAGCTTAATGAATCACTCCCCACAAAATGGTTGCTTCTGACATTTCAGCCAAAGCCCTGCTGCTTTTGCAAGAGCCTATATGCTTTTATCTTGCGCATTGGTCTGAGCTGCAAAGATGTTACAGTTTATCACATACTGTTCTGTACGGTCACTTAGAAATATGCTTGTGCTTGCTGAGTGAATATTGATAACTTGAGCCTGTGATAAAAATGGGGCAAATAGAAGATATATTTCGAATTTGATAAATAAAGTCTTTAAAACTGTGATAAAAGACTTCTGAGAGTCCATTACTGAGAATGAATTCTCAGAGGTGTACACGAAGTTGGGGGCTTATTGTTTGGTCATGCTCTTTCAAAGGTTTAGGGCTTTTACTCTGTGTTTCTAAGAAAAAGCTCTTTGAAGGTCATGTTTGAATTCAAAGCTGCACTTATTGTCTGTTTTTCCGTGCTATCTACATTATTGTTGCATATCGCATTTGGGAGCCCAGTAGCTCCTGAAGGTAATATTTTCTTATTCCACTTATCCTACCCTCTGGTGTAGCATTTGTCAGTGCAGTTTTGTGTCTGCAGGTGTTGATAAGGTAGAAAAAGCTACCTGACTAACATTATTATATTGCTTCTTTTTCCTAGGTAGTTTGAAATGATTATCACTGCTGGCCCATAGCCATGTGCTAAAAGATAGCATGCCCTCCTTCTGCTGTACCACCCTCAGCAATTTAAAGCAGTGGTAGCTGTGCAGATTACCTGGCAGTGAGAAATCTTACTGTAACAGAGAGTGGGTGGAGGGAAGAGAGTGGGAACGAGGGTGACAGGGAGGAGCTGCTTTTCACTGCTGGTGTTATTCCTGCACCGAAGCCCACGGCTTCTTGTTCAGGTCCCTGAGTGGGATATTAATCTCTTGCTGTTAGAGAGCAGCACTGAACATAACCACTAAACCGCTGACGGTAATGGTCATAGAAAAAGAAGGGAACACTAAAATGAGCCATAAAACCCTCTGCAGCTGACTTTACTCTGTGAGACATTGGATTCCTCGCCTGCAATCCTCAGGAAGTGTAATGTGTGGACCCCCCAGCCCTAAGAGAGGTATGCCCGAGCATCCTGCAAGGGACCCACAAGGCATGTGGGGTGCCTGGCTGTGCTCTCTGGAGCTCCTGTTCCTCTACACCGCCTCAGCCTAGAAATTATTTTTGTTCCATCAATATTTTTCTTTTGAGTGTGAAAAAAAAGAAATAAGCGCCTCACTGATCCAGGAAGTGAAACAACCAGCCCTTTGATTGCCACATGATCTTGACCTAGCACTTCTATGAGAGGTTAAAAAAATTAACTGTGTGCTCAAACCATAACAATACAGGAGACATGCTCAGGAGCCTCTCTCGGCTGTACAGACAGCTCACCTCCACTGCCTCTACTGCAGCTCTTTGTGCTTTCCTCTGCAGAGCATCAGGACACTTGTAGGCGTAAATACAAGTTGGCATGTCTGACCAGACCTGCCTTTCAATACCTCCCGTGTGGCAAAACATTCCTCTTTTCTGTTTCTGTAATAGAAACAAGGTCCCTAAAACACATTTAGCTCTAATGGAGATAGTTTAGTGCAGTCTTTCACATCCCTTTTTTCCTCAGGCTCAGTAATAACATAGCACTGGGATCAAAACATAGGTGGTAAGCACACTGGGAAAAGAGCATGTCTCTGCATCATAAAAGAAAAGTTTCTGTAATCTAAGCACTTTTTCCCCCCTCATTTTTGTTTTGTCTTCTTTTTACTTTCCTACTTTCACAACTCCAGGAGCTGATGCAAGATATTCTTATCCATTTACTCTGCATACCATCATGTTGACCAATGTCACAGCACATAGGCTGGCAGCTAGCCCAGCCTACACGAGTTGTCAGTCTATGCTATGAGAATCCAGTATTTCAGTCAGCCATGTGAGTGTGAACAAGTTTCTTACTATCTAACTTTGGGTATGAATACAACATTCCTTTTTTTCACCTATGATGCATTTTTATGATGGCAGCTGTAATTGTAATTATTAGTTCTAAACTGAATTGGGCCAGAGAGAAGGAAATGCTGTTTCTTTTATTACCCACAATATATATTGTCCTAGATTGCTTTTTAGGTAATTTGTGGTATTTGTTTCATTTTGCTTTTTAAAATTTTGGTTTTGCTAGTACTGCTTAAATTTTATTTTTAAGCCTTGTTTTGATAACTTACTATTTTTTGATTAATAACAAAGATTTACAAGCCTGCTGTTTCATTAGAATATTGAACATTTACACTCCTTATAATAAGCATAGCTATAAATAAAATGTGTGTTCATTTAAGCAAGACCTGGTAATTTTTTTCATAGTAATCATCGCAATAATTAACAGTTGATTAAATTATTGATCCTCCAGCATAAACACTACCTTAAAAAAATGTTGAACTAAACATTTAAAGCTGATGGAGTCAGTTTTTACATTAGTGCAAGTTCTCACCCACGAGTATAATGTGCCTCATCTGCTGAAATAATGCCTGTGTACATATTGCCCTTCTCCCCAAATTTTTTATTCAAAAATGAGGAAATTATCATTACTTTATGGCTATCCTAAAACCAGGATAATCATTAGCTTTTACCTGGTATAGCCATTATCCATGCATGCTTCTTATTTTAGCAGAAGCTGTATTTCATAAAATTGAATGTCCATTTATTCCAAATACACTTGGCAGTATGTGGAAACCTGAAAGTGGATTGTTTTCTTTTCTGACAGAAAATTATGCATGACACATGTTTTTTTAATGTATTGAACATATGCAGTACTTACCCTATTGCAAAATGTGAAAACCAATTGTGTATAGCTGTTCATGTGAATGCAGAACTGATACATGAGCAAAACATATGCACTTTATCAATATAAGCCATTAAGATTAACCTATCATGTACCTCATTCTCAGTGTAAAGAGGTTTTCTGCTGTGATAAGTTAGGTGAATCATCATATGGTACTACTCTGGATCCCAGAAAATGTAATAGTGACTCAAATAATAGCAGCTTCTATACCTATACATCATGACTTTCTACTGTATTTTTACTGCAAATCTGTGTAAATCTAGACTTTATTCCTCCTGCATGAATTTAGGCTGAGAGAGTAAACCACTATTGCCATGGCAATAATAACAATCAGGGAGTAAAGGTCGTGCCTTGGTACTTTACACCAGACATAATAATGAGCATTACTCCACTCATTCAAACTTTGGTTTTAAGCCTTTCTAAAACGTGTTTAGAATACTCTGAGATACAAAATAGTCCACTTGTTCAGTAAAAATCTCTAGCTGGAGTAAGTTATCACTGAGCAGCTCCAGAGAGGAGCCTTCAGCACCGGAGCCAGGGGAAACCCCGCATCCCGGAGCCTCAGTTCCGAGCGGAGGGAGCCACCGAGGGAGCCTCGAGCCCTCGCCAGGCCTTGCCCAGGAGCCAGCGGCTCCGCTGAGGCGAGCAGGGACTCACAGGGGGCGGTGCCAGGAGGGACGGCCCCGCCCTGAGCGGGGAAAACCCGCCCCGGGCAGCGCGGGAACGGCGGCAGGCAGGGCAGGGCGGGGCGCGGCGGTTGGCGCCGGCAGCGCGAGCGGGCAGCGGGCGGGATGGGGAGCGCTCGCCTCAGAGCCAGGGCTCGCTCTGGGAGCTCTGCTCTGGCTGCCCCGGCGGTGGCAGCGCCGGCACCAGGCAGAGCCGATGAGAGGGGAGGCTGCAGCCCAGAGCTCGGGGTGCAGAAAGTGCCTGCCCTGGTGTCTTGAGGCGAGGGTGCACAATGGGCAGGGCTGCACTCGGGGCGCCCTGGTGGAGGTCCTCCTGCAGCAGAGGCTGAGCTGGGGGACGCTGTCAGTAGCTGGAAGGTGTCAGGGAAGCCGAGAGGGAGCTGGCTTGCTTGCTGCAGGCCCAAACTGTGCAGGGGCTACGAGAGTCAACCGAAGAGGGCAGTAATACAGGAGGCTGGGAGCTAGTAACAAAACAAAAAACAACAAAAAAAGGAGGAAGAAGACAACTAAAAGCAAGGGGCTTCCTCCAGGTTCCGATGTCCCCACCCAAAACTGCTTCAGTTCTTCAGGGAGCTAACAAGGAAATGCCTATTGCACCAAATGAACAACCTGCTGATGCACCAGTAATGAGGATCACTACTGATGCCTCCAGGAAAAAGTAGCAGGTCATAGTGTAGTAGCAGGTGACTCTACTTTGAAGGGCACAGAAGCACCCATCAGTCAGCCTGACCCAGCCTTGAGGGAGGTGTGTTGCCTACCAGGGGCTCGGATCAGGGATGTTGCTGAGAAGCTCCTTGGATTTGAGAAGGCTGAGGCTGAAGTTCTCAATGACTTCTTTGCCTCAGACATCACTGGCAGATGCTCTGAACACACTGCACAACTCCTGGAAGGCAGATGCAGGAACTGTGAAAGTGAAGACCTGGGGCCCACTGTAGGAGCCAGTCAGGTTTGAGACCATCTTAAGAACCTGAACGTGCAGAAGTCCATGGGATCTGATGAAATTCATCCGCGGGTCCCGAAGGAGCTGGTGAACGAAGTTGCTAAGCCACTGTCCATCATATTTGAAAAATCATGGCAGTCAGGTGAAGTTCCTGACGACTGGAAAAAGGGAAATATAACCCCCATTTTCAAGAAGGGGAAAATGGATGACCCGGGGAATTACAGACCAGTCAGTCTCACCTCTGTGCCTGGCAGAATCTTGGAGCAGATTCTCCTGGAAGGCATGCTAAGGCACATGAAAAACAAGGAGGTGGTTGGTGACAGCCAGCATGGCTTCACTAAGGGGAAATCCTGCCTGACCAATTTGGTGGCCTTTTATGATGGTGCTACGGAACTGATGGACAGGGGCAAAGCAGTTGACATCATCTGCCTGGACATGTGCAAAGCGTTCAACGCTGTCCTGCACGACGTCCTTGTCTCTAAATTGGCGAGACATCAGTTTGATAGATGGACCACTCAGTGGATAAAGAACTGGCTGGATGGCCGCATGCAAAGAGTTGTGGTCAATGGCTCAATGTCCACTTGGAGACCAGTAACGAGTGGTGTCCCTCAGGGGTTGGTGTTGGGACAGATCTTGTCCAACATCTTTGTCAGTGACATGGACAGGGGGATTGAGTGCACCCTCAGCAAGTTTGCCAATGACACCAAGCTGTGTGGTTCAGTGGAGACGCTGGAGGGAAGGGATGCCATCCAGAGGGACCTTGACACGCTTGTCAGGTAGGCCAGTACCAACCTCATGAAGTTCAACCAAGCCAAGTGCAAGGTCCTACACCTGAGTCAGAGCAATCCCAGGCACAGCTACAGGTTGAGCAGAGAAGAGATTCAGAACAGCCCTGCGGAGGAGGACTTGGGGGTGTTGGTCAATGAAGAAATGAACATGAGCCGGCTTCAGTGTGCGCTCGCAGCCCAGAAAGCCAACCGTATCCTGGGCTGCATCAAGAGGAGCGTGACCAGCAGGTTGAAGAAGGTGATCCTGCCCCTCTATGCTGCTCCTATGGGACCTCACTTGGAGTATTCTGTGCAATTCTTGTGTCCTCAACATAGAAAGGACATGGAGCTATTGGAAGAAGTCGAGAGGAGGGCCGTGAGGATGATCAGGGGGCTGGAGCACCTCCTGTCTGAAGACAGACTGAGAAAGTTGCGGCTGTTCAGCCTGGAGCAGAGAAGGCTGCATGGAGACCGCATAGCAGCCTTTCAGTATCTGAAGGGGGACCTATAGGGATGCTGCGGAAGGACTCTTCGTTAGGGACTTTAGTGATAGGACAAGGGGTAATGGGTTCAAACTTAAACAGGTGAAGTTTAGGTTAGATATAAGGAAGCAGCTCTTTACTGAGAGGGTGATGAGTCACTGGAACAGATTGCCCAGAGAAGTTGTGAATGCTCCTTTTCTGGCAGTGTTCAAGGCCAGGTTGGACGGAGTCTTGGATGACATGGTTTAGAGTGTGGTGTCCCTGCCCATGGCAGAGGGATTGGAACTAGATGATCTTAAGGTCCTTTCCAGTCCTGACTATTCTATGATTCTGTTGTGTTGTGGTTTTTTTCTTTGTCATGACTACCATGTTGGATAAACTGAACATGTGATGATATGCTTGTTCCTTCTGTACCCACAAAATCTGCTGGCACTTTAAAACATTCCTTCACCTTCTGAAGCTTGCTTAGAAAAAGTTTAACTTGCACTAGGGGATGAAATATAAAAGCAAATTGAAGCATTGATTTCCCCATTTTGTCACCTCTGGAGAACAATTCATAAAGCACGGAAGTTCTAACTAGTCGATCAATAGTTGCTACTTAAGTCAGAGAGACTGCAGATAGCCTGTTGTTATTAAAAGTGTTATTTAGAAGATGACAATAAATGAAAAGAGAGGAGCCAGTTCAACCTCTGAGTAGAGTTCAAGATTGACCCATCGAGGAAAGGAAAGATGTACACACAATTCAAACTTTTTCCCACAGGGAAATGGGAAAATTATATTTCCCTAAAGACTTCCCAACTCTTAAGAGCAAGGATGACGTAAAACACCAAAATGTTTTGTGAAAACATTGTGACTACAAAATTACATGGAGGTCTCTGTCAGATCCCAAATCCAATCCAGAGGTCTGGGTCCTGCCTTGCAGCCTGTCCCTGAGTCAGACACCCTGATGTTCTATGATTCTGTTTTCCTGCAGCAGAGAGGCCTGGAAGTCTCAAGATGTAACAAACCAGTCTGAACAGACAGTCTGAGCTGGGAGTCTCCAAGAAACCTCAGGGCCGAGCAGTTTTGAGTGTTTGATGCTCCTGTGCGATTTGTGGAATAGGTTGAGGAGACATGGGACTCAGCAGCAGACGTTTCATGAAAGTAAGACAAGGTTTTCATTTCTCTGTAAAACAGTAAAGATTGTTATTTCATTCTGGATGAAATGCAGGGGTTGGGGTTTTGTTAAAAAAAAAAATCGTATGAAATGGGACTTTTAAGCTTCAAACATTTCAGCTATAAAAGATTTCACAATACTCATGCAAATGGTGCGGCTGACAAATATGTTCCTCCGTGTGAAAGCAATGAAGGAAACTAAAACTACAGCGCAAGATGCAGTTCTGCATGATCTCTTTCTGAAACTGAACTTTAGAGTTGTGAATAATATACACTTCAAATTCAGTCGATTAGGCTGCTTATCAGCTATTGGAAATCTCGTTTTTTCACACCCATTGTAAGAGAGTACTTCTTGATATTAGTTGAGGACCTGTGCACATAAACAAATAACAGCAACTCTGCTGTTATTTGCGTAAGGTGTGATCTTGCTGCCTTTTGACTGGCTGACAGCGTTGAAATTGCTTGAGCGCACAAGCTAGGGCACAAGCAGCAGGGGCTGTGGTGGCAACAGGAAGGATTACCATGGGACAATTGGCCCTGAGGCAGAGGGATATAGTGGAGGACCCTCTTTGCAGCAAAATTTAAACATTGCATGCATAAATCAACCATTTAACATCAAAGAAATAAATGGTGAACATGTTCAAAGGTATATGATAAAAACCCTAGCAGCTACTGGTAGGTGGAGCAATCCTCTTGATGACAGACGCTCAACACTAATGCTAGGGTTTAGCAGCAGCCCATGGGTGACCCACAATGGGACGGGGACAGTTTCCTTTGCAGTTGTGCCTTAACCACTAGGGTGAACTTTTCTCATACTATTCCATCAGGAAGAGCTGAGAAGTGAGGGGCCTGTGTCTGTATGAAAAGACTGTCATTTAAATTCACCATCCAGTAATATTTGAACAAATAAAGCTGGACTTGCTACCTATTTGTTCTTTAATAAAGAGGAAAAAACCTCTGTTAACCTGTGAACAAGTGAACTGCAAAGTGAGATTTAGTGTTTAAAGATATTTCTACAGTTATTATTAGATTTAGAGACTTCCAGCTATATCAGTACCCAAACATCAGTGGTAGGGTCGGTGCTGTGCTGCTTATCCTTCTTAAGAAAACATTCTTTTTAGTTAATAAAGTTTTCTGATTCTGTGATTCTTCCTGTATTGTTCAACTTGGTGCGCTTCTGTTACATTTAAACCATATTAGATTTACAGTAAGATGCCACTGAGATGACATCCAGTGACCTATTTGCATTGGCTATCTCTCACATGCTGATGTAATGGTGCATGACCTATCAGCAAGACATTCAAAAATACAAGATTTATTTAGCGAAGTGTTAATTGTTCTATTAAAGGGGAAAAGAAATGCCGCACACCCTCCTTCTCTTAACCTCAAGTCTGACCCTGATACTATCTGTCACAACTCAACATATCCTTCCTACTTCCACACTTATACAATAATTACAGTCTCTAATGGACCCAGCATGTCAGGTTAAAATCAGATTCTCCAAAGATATTTGATAAAGTGGGTTGAGGTAATTCTGTTTCAATGCAGCAAATGAAACATACATTACTATTAGAAGATATGAGATGATGCTGAACATTTATAAGACTGCTGTGTCTGAGAGAAGCAGAGATAATACGTCACCAGGAATAAGAGCAATGTGGTAATGCTTCTGATGTGAAAAACATATTTTAAAGTATGAGTGTGAGACAGAGTAATTGTCTACCTTTCAGACCTTGTGTATTGGCACTGGACTGAGTCCTTTGAGAAGGTTCTCTCTGAAAGTGGGTTATGCTTACAATATGACTAAATTTCTCCTCCAGTGGGTAGATAAACACTAAGTGTGTGATTCTGCACAGTAGAACACTGAAACCAATGTCAGAAACAGGAGTAATTTCATGAGGCACAATGAGCAAAAGCCAGGCAACCTACAGAGTGAGAAGTGACAATCTGAGATTTTTAATTCTTTATTATTTACTTTCCCTTGGGAGTTGGTAGTTGGCGTGCTAAGCCTTGCAAGATGTGTCTGGGGATAATAAACAGCTGTGTTGTTTAAACACAGCAGTAGTACTAGGAATAGCATGGGAGATCCTAAGCTGGTAGCCATCTTAACCTAAGATGCTTTCCAAAGTAAGTCAGAGATTTCAAGCAAATAGATCATAGTCAATCTGTATCTAGTATTATGTCAAAAAGGAGATTTGTTTTATTGCAAGATACTACTGTTTGCATGGCACCCTTCTCTGGATGAGCTTGGTGACTTTGCTGACTGACAGTGCTCTATTCACATACACTAAATCCAGCAGAATTACATTGTCTGAAAGCAGTGCAAGGCTCCATGGAGGAACAGAAGATATCAAAAGTGAGTGAAAGGGAATCAGTAAGTGATTGTTGGGAGTGCTGGCATCAAAAATGAACATATAGCTAGAGTTCACATCGTATAAATTTCATCTTCTCTCTGGCAATTCCCTCTTTCCTGAATGTGAGCAATTTAAGGCTTTCTCAGAATGTGTCCCAGAGCTACTGATAAAGGGCAGATGTAAGCAACTGTCAGGCACTCTTTAACAGGAAAGAATAACTGGAGGATTCACTCAGCTCCTAAATTACCCACTTGAATCTCATGCTTTTTAATAGATTGAGCAATGTTGTTGACCACATAAAACATGCCTGGCATTATTAGTTATCTGTGTGCATCAGCTTCCTTTGAAATAGCTTTATCATAGACCAAAATTCCTCTGTGTGAACCTACACAACAGGGTGTAACAGAAATACAAGAAATTATTTGAAGAGACTGTTTTTCCTAGAGTAGCATGAACTTTACCTTTAAAGTTGTGTCCAATTTGCTAAACTTTTAGTAGGAAACAGATTTGGAAACATGAGTAATATTTTATTTTGGCATATGTATGATAGTGTTGCTTTGTAACAGCAGCTCATGTGTCCTTTGTTAAATGGAAAGCTAATTTCAGTGTAGATGAAGTGTTTAGAGGGATGCTTTAACTCCCTGATTTCATTCAGGATGTAAAGGCATCTTACTGCTCAGAGGAGCAGCTCCAGGAGTCAAGTCTAAGTCACTACTGCAACAGAGTGGAGAAAATAATTTTTCAGAAGTAAACTTTAAAAGCACTGGAAGGACTCAAGAATATAATTCCAACTCTCTGTCGGTGGCACAGGTTCATAAACACGTGATGACCCAATTTGCAGAAGTATTTAGAAATCTAAAGTTTAATAAAAACCTCCTGCCATTTCAAGAAGCATCCATTCCACTGCCACTGAAATCTGCATCCTTAAGTGAAGAATTACTTTTGAAAGCATGACTGAAGTTGCTTTAGAAAGAATTACACTCTTGCCAGTCAGATATTTGAAAACTTTACAGGATGATGTGTCACGAAAGCAGGAAAGCAAGTCTCCCGATTGCTCCCCAGCTACTCCCAAAAATTAAAGCAAAACAAAGCATTATCCTTAAGCTCTTAAAAGCACACTGCATTCAGATCAAGTTTAAATTCAACTTTTTAAAGTTGACGGTGTCTCTTTAAGGTAAGTGCTTTCACATGGAAGAACTGCCAATTTATGGAAATTTTAATACTTAACAACCTTGACAGTGTCCGTTTGAAAAGCCTGTAAAAATCAACTTGCTTTTGATAGGAAAGTTTATTCAGTTATTTAAAGTCTTTACATATTATTCTGGAAAATCTGAATATCAGCATTTTGTCATCAGAAAAATTTGGTAATACATGCAATTTTACACCAAAATTTAACCTTGAGAGAAAAAAACCCTAAGTTGTCTTCTTTCTTAGGCTGTTCTAAAAGGTGCTTAGATCCAAGTAAGGATTTTTTTTTTTTTTTTTTTTTTTTGTGCTGCACACAGCAAAATTAAATAGAAAAATAAATGTCACATTCAGGTTGCATCACACATGATGACCTCTTGCAGAAGGGAAGAATTCAATTGGCTTAAGGATATAAAAGTAATTTTATTATTTCAGAATCATGTGTTCCATTAGTTCCCATAGTTCTAGCCAAAATTAGCCAGGTGAGAATGTTACTGCATATAAAACATCATATGTAGTTAGCCATAATTTGGTCAAAATAAATGAGCTATAATTATAGAGGGAGGATATAACAGTGGTATAAGATGTTAAGATCAGATCTTTTTAACAAGTAAAGAGGTGGCTGGCAGATACAAAGAGATGATGTCTGATGTTAAAATAAATCCAAGGACTGCGTTCTGCCTTCACTGAAGTCTTTTTCGCTGCAGTTACATTTAATGCCTAAAATTTGATCTTTATGTTGGTTTGGCTACCCAGGAGCTACCTTAGGGAAATTATGACTTTGTCAGGACTGGGGAAATGAATGCTGAATGACTGAGAGAGAACAGGATTTTTAGTGTTACATTTTGGAGTTTGGCTTGCTGCTTCTTTACTGACTTCATTGATGAAATAGCTGCCTCACTTGAATAAGTGGTAGGATTTTGGAGGCTCTGTTAAAAGAGCGTAGTGGAATATTAAAGAAGCATGTCTGGGACTGACACAATAGGAGTATTTCCTTGTGCTCTTAGACCTCTTACACTACTCTCTCCATTACATTATTTTTTTAAAAATCAAAATCAGAGCTTTGAGCAGAGTTACAGCACCCTTAAAGAAAGGAGACATTTTTGACAAAGCTACTACTCTTGGTATGTATTAGGATGAAATTCTCATATCCTTTCCTGTTAACCAAGCATCTCTTATTTTCTCCTTCCGTTTTAGAAGGACAACTATTTCTATGTTCTGAGCAATTACCACAGTCTTTTTTGCTCTTAGTCTCCCACTTTTCTCCTCTCTTTATTCCTTCTTGTCACTTCTTTCTTTGCCAACTCCCTCCTCTGTGGTTTTCTGCCCCTATTGTTCTCTCCCTGTCCCATGGCTGTGTGCATCGCTAGCATCGCCGCCCGCTGTGCTGAGGGCCCAAGGGGCAACAGAGGGAGAGGAGGGATGCTGAACCTGGAGCTGCAGCTGAAGTTGTGATTCTCTATGGGTAAGTTACATCTCTTTAACTTGCACAGGGAACAATCAGAGAAGGCAAGTGAGGAAGAAAAGAAATATTAAAGATAAAGCTATGGGCTACAGGATTGTTTTTGCAGTTATTACATGTTAATGGCTTGAAATGCAGAAACTTCAATAAAGGTAGTGATAAACAGTGACGAGAACAAAAACAGATGGGTTCCAATCTTTAATGGTTGTGAAGCATCCTCATGAAAGTCTCTCGTAGGCTCCTGATCTGAGCTCAAAGCTCAGTAGAACTGAGGAAGTGTTATAATATCTTGTAAGTGCTAGAAATTATATTATGAATAAGAGTGATATGCTGATCCTTATCTAGCATTGTACATACAAGATCAGATTTTTTAAGTTAATCATGTTACTTTCAAATATTTTTCTGGAATTTTGATGTAAAGATTTGCTTTTCTCATAATTGGCAGTATGTCAAGTTTAGAAGTGTTTTGATCAGCTGTTACTGTTTTATTGTTTATCCAATAGTAGCTTAAGCTATGTTAAAACTGAAAATGCATGATTTAAAATGGAGAAATGATGTTTCCTTAGGAAAGATTTTAACAGAAGCATTGAGTTTATCAAGTCCACAGGGTCTTTTCCAAATAATTCTAAATGAGGGAAAACAATGAATTATATTAGAGGCCTGACTGAAACATTAACTGTAATATTTGCTGCCATGAACACTATAAAATGAAACTATGCACTTACCTGTCTAGAATATATAGATATTTTCTAAATCTTTTTCTCTTAGGGAATAAAAGTAGGAACAGTCACAATGCAAATTCAGTCTTGCATTTTAAAAAAGTGCCTTATGATTGCAGCCATTTAAAATTGGGATTTTACACCTGGCAAAATAAAGTATATTTAGCTTTTTTAATGAGTATTCATTGTTTCAATTGGATTGAAAAAAAAAGGCAAAGTGAGAGTGCAAAAAAAGCTAAGTGCCCTTTGAAGATAACAATGGAATTTCAAACTGAAACAAATCATTAAAAATAAAAAAAGAAAATTAAAATAACGGCCCACATGTCAAGCCCTGGTGAACAGAGTTAACTGTGCATTCGGCTGAGCACGTTTATCCTGCTCTGCTGAGACAGACTGGTAGGGTATAAGATTTTCAGCATTTGTTCATTTAAAGATAAGGATAACTCTGTGCACAGAGCACTGCAAGCAGAATGCAAAGAGACTCCCTTCAAAGTCTGCTCAAGTCAGTAAACAGTTCTTCAGCTTTATAAGAATTCTTGCCCATCCTCTTGTAATTCCACAGGCAAACTCTGCCAAGGCAGCTACTTCTAATTTCTGTTAAATGAATGATGTCTTGTTCTACTCAGACTGATAAATAATTCTCTCAACTATGGATCTGAACTTGCTATCTCACAGAGAAGAGACTCTGATGTGTTTGGTATAAGAATCAACAGTATGACTCATCTGAATTATGTTACAGCAAAATCCTCATTTGGTTGATACAAATTTTTTTCTATCAAAATGAAACATTAAGTAGCTCTTCTGATTTCTCTCTCTCCCATTGTCATTCATTTTCTTGTGTGCACTTTTATACAGAAAGTGATTTTCCAAGAATGATATGTTTTCCTAGGGCTCAAAAAGTGACAGATGACCTTACTTGTCTTTCAGTATTTCCTGTACAGAATTTTTTATTTAAATCTTTTTCAAAACATGATCACAAAATAAACATACCAATACTTACCATTAAGGCAATCATTTCATTTGGAAGGAAAATCAGGTTTAGGATCTGAGAAGACAAAGTGGAATATATTCCTTTTGCCTGTAGCTTTGGAAGCTTGGAAAGCCCTATCCTAAGAATTAAATTGGCTTACTCTAATGCATACAGATGGCAGTGCCTTGTGCTGGGTACAGCTGCCATTTTCTTTTTTGTCCTCAAAGGAGAGACACAAAATTCTAATATGGCCACTTGCAACAATGAGTTTTTATAACATGATCTTAAGGTCCTTTCCAACCCTAACTATTCTATGATTCTGTGATTCTATAAAGGGAGGTTTGAGGGTTTATTCCATGTAGTCCCATATGTATGCTTTGAGACATCTTTTGTACATTTAATAATATTTTCAACAAAGCCATTTTTAGAAGTAAAACAAAAGTAAAACATGATGCCTGCTGAAATCTTAAAGAAGTAGCTGCTGAACCCTGTGGTCAATAATTAATGTTTGGAGAGAAGCACAGCAAAAAAATTTTTTGGAACATGTATTCATAATATGAAAAGGGAATCACTATAATCTTCATTAGACAATCTTTGAGAAGCCTAATACATCAAAAGGAGAATTTTCATTTCAGTTCATTGAATATTCATGCAAATACATTTCTAACTTGTTTTTTTTCTTTTTTTTTTTTTTTTTGTGCATGACGGTGATTTTGCTTAAATTGCTATTTTCCACTCTCAAGGCAAACTCAGCATCATTTTCAGGCTCAACATTGACGGCAAAAACTTCTTATGAATAAAAAATTCAGGCTTTCAACTCTGATACTCACAACCTTTGTTTCCAGTGAAAATATGTAAGCTAAAGTAAACACTCGCAAGGATCCTCATAGAAAGCGCAAGATTCACAATACCTATGAATAGCTGCTGACAAACCTGCACAGCCAACTGAAATTCCTGTGATGTTCTCTCAATTTTGATAGTATAAACAACTGTCATCCAGTTAGGTAAATTGGTGAGCATTAATGAGGTGAAGTTGCTTGTTCTTAGAAAATGTAAGTGATGTAAGTTGTTCATAAACTACAGTAAGATATAAACTGCCTTTTTAATATAGGTATTTATTTATATATTTTTATTTATATTATTATATATTTTTTTAGAAAACTTTGGAGTCATTAGATACATATGAGTACATAGATACGTATGAATACACAGACTTTGCTTAAAAAAAAATAAATCTTTGCATGTTAAATATGGACAGGCAGAGTTTTCTTTAAATTGTAATAAATGCTAAAATGAGTTCCAAGTTATGAACTGCCTGGGCTGTGGGGTTCACAGGTTTTCTGTCTGGGTAAAGTTTAGTCAAAGTCCAGTACTCAAGAGAGAGGACTTTGGGGGTCAAAATATAAGGTAAACATTTTATTGTTATTGGACCTAGGAAAATGGGAGTCCTGAAGATCGTATTTCCTAGGATTGGAAGAGATTTCTTTCAACAATCTGTTGCTAGTCAGATCTGAAAACTTTTTATTTTTTCCTGTCTTTTTAAATACATAATTATACTTCCTGCATGTTGTGAATGAATAAACCTACACCAAATGAAAGTTTGCTCTCTGCTCTTAAGTCCTTTTGGTCCCTTGACATTTCTGACTGATGGAAATTGGATGTAGAGGCAAGGCAAAGTACTCTGGCTAAATGCTTCTGAACAGGATGATGGTCTGCTACTGCATAAATCCTGTGTACTGCCAGATCTCTAGAGGATTCTTTGTTCTGGCCTTAGAGAGATTTCTTGTCAGCCCACCAGACAGTAAGAAAAAACTGCAGCTGATTCTGTCAGAACATCACCCTAAATGAGTAAGATGATGATTCTGCCTGCATGTTCATACAAACTTATTTTTTGAGAGCTCTCCCCCCCTAGTTCTAGCTCAGTTAGAACAGGCTCCAGAACAAAGAGAAATCACCTTTTAATTATCCAAATGTTCTTTTCAGAGAACAGCCATCAGTGTAATTTCCTTGGATGAGATAATTTTTCTCTGCAGAGTATTGCAAACAGGGAGAACGTAGGGCAGATGGGGAAGAAGAAAAGGTGATAAAAGGGATAGAAATACTGTGCAATAATTCTTCTAAATCTTTCCTTCCTAATGTACTGTGTTGTAATCATACACAACTCATGCCACTTAACACTTGAAACTGCAAGCAATAGAGATTAAACAATAAGCAGTTATTAAGGAAGTAAAGAGTGGGGTGATAAACCTTGCTAATGGGACTGTTATTCAGGGTAGTAGAAATGACAGCCAACATGTATAAAGTATCGTAGGAGGACTTTATGAAACTGAATGATTTGACAATAAAATGGCACATGGATTCAATATAGTTGATGTAAAGTGATGTGCACAAGAAAAATTTTAACTTCACCTATAAAATTATGCACTCTGAGCTGATGAGGAATTTAGGAATGAAATTGTGGGGTTGTAACAGTTCTATGAAAACATCAGGTCAGTGTTCATTAGTAGTCAAAAAACAGATCAAGTATTAAGAAATGCTAGGAAAATGATAGAAAGCAAAACAGAAAATATTCCACTACTGAATAAATTCATTTTTTTATCTGCATCTTCAATAGTGTGGGCAATTTCAGCTTCCCCATTTAAGGTTTCACTAGGTACCCAGTATAAATAACTTTTTGAAGTGGAGTGAAGCCACCTGCAATGAACTGTGACCAATGTGTATAAAATCATGAAAGGCATAGAGAAGGTGCACATGGATCTCTTGCAGCACAAAAACTAGGAGAAGAGCTATACCTACAAGCTAGTAGTGGTCGTGTCCAGCACAGGTGATTTAATGTTCTCTTATGACAAATAAGGGATTACTAAAGAAGAAAGGATGAAGCCCTAATTCTACCAATACAAGAAAACTCCACTGTATTCAGATGGGGTGTAAAAGAATTTCAAAAGCTTTTTTTTTTTTTTTTTCCAACAAAGGCCTCATTCAAATGTATATATATATTTGCAAATGAAGTGTACACACAGTGGTAAATACAGAGTTAAGTATGGATTTCAGCTCTCAAAGAGAGTTGAATTGATTCATCACATTATACAGATGGAGGGGAAATGTGCAAAGTCTGGCACAGAGGTGCTTTGATTTGGTGGCTTAAACTCAGGATTGCAATTTACAGCTTTGTTTTTATTTTGCTGGAGCCAGGACCATGGCATGAGACATGGTCAGGTCAGGTCGTTTGAAATATTTGCTATTGAAGCTGGGATATTGATTCCATTTGTCTGAGAAGAAAGGCATTTGGGGGAGTATGTGTCTGTAACTACGGTTTACTGCTTTTCTTCTGTCCAATAGGATGCTCTTTGCTTTATTTCTTGATGTTAATTTAATGCACCTTAGTGAATCTAACATACGAGCTTTTTTTATATATATATATATTTTAGCAAGTGAAATGTGATTTTGAGAACTCTGACAGAAATCATGACCTAACCTTTCCCAGCATAATGATAGTAATGATACCATTTACAGGAAAAATTGCTTTAAATTGTCTAGAAAACATGTTAAAAGACACCTTATCAATTTGAGAGAAGAAAACTCAGAGTACATTTTCATAGCTAATTTTGGTTAAATAGGCTAATGAATGTTTTCTGCATGGCAGCCAAGATTGCCATGTGGCTGCAATCGCTGCTGGGAGAAAGTGCTGCTTGTTTTTCCTTTTCAGTTTGTTCTTGGATTCTAAGGATGGTTCTATATGGATCTTATGCATGATATCAACAAATTCAAAAATGACTTGAAATAGAGCTCCTAATACCGTGCCATGTGTCTGGCCTATTCAGAAGGTGGATTTGCATTTACTTCACAGATTTTTGCATGCTATTTTCTAATTTTGAGTGGAGAGTTAGAGCGCAACATCCACATAATCCATCTCAGCAGATACTGGGTTCTGAATAACAAAGGTCTGGGGTGAGATTAAAACCTCATAGTACCCATAGGACCAAGCCCTGCCTCAAGCTGGTTGCTGTGCAAAAGTTAAGCTTGGAGCAGGAGCAGGCTGAGGTGCATTAATGTGCTGTGATTGTACCATCGTCTATGGCGAAACCTCTGTTTTCAGCACTTATGGAGTGACTCTCCCTACACTTAAACTTTTAGACATGAGATTTATGCTCTGCTTCACTCCTTGTAGGTGCACATTTACAGTCCAAAGTCCTTCCAAAATCTTGAGTTTTGCTTAGAATAAGGTTGTCAGAGAAATAACTGCTTGACTCTTTTCCCTTGTCTCCTTCTTGGAGCCCTGTAGGAGCACTTCAGTCATGTTTTCATGACTTTTCTCTGTAATTTTCAGGATTTTTTTTTTTTTTTTTTTTTTTTTTAAGAAAAAAGGAATCTCGTCTTTATTATCAACTGATAGCAGGAGCTGAGGTTTCCAAAAAAGCATCAGAGACATTGAGATACAAGATAAAAATCTGCCTCAGGAGAGCTGCTTTCATCTTTTACGCACTCCGTCCTTTTCCTTGCTTACATGTTGCAGCAGTGGAACCCTGAATAAGCCTCAAATAATCTAAAAAAATTACTTTGAATCTGACCTATCATCACTGCAGACAATACTAGTGGATTGTCAGCAGTTTGTCTGTTCTTGCTGCAGAGCTTTCAGATTTGAGTTGTCCTGCAATAGAAGCTACGCATGGTGTGAAGCAGACTTTGGTCTGAAACTACAGGGGCTGTAATTAAACTTAATTGAAACCATGTCTGTGAGACAGAGGGACAAATGTCTCAGGAGCATCACCACAGCTGCATCTCTTCTGAGTAAAGACATCACTATCGAGGGGAAAATAAAACCCAGTACCAGATACTGTGAGTCAGCTAACGCTGTGTAATGCCCCAGATTGTACTGCAGGAAGAATTTATAGTAGAACTATAAAGCTATTGGGGTTTTTCTAAGTATAAAAAGCTATAAAGATGAACAGTAGTTTTAAATATATGTATTTCCTTGCTGTTGGATCTTTACGGGTTATTTCACTATATTTTTATTGCTTATGTCTAGCCAGAGGGGAAAGCTGATTAAGTGGTCTAATTTTTCCTTATCTTCACTGCTTGACCTTCCTGTTTGAGTGTATTGGGTATTTCCAACTGCATTTCTATTATGAAATCCAGATTGTCTTCTGGAAATACGTTGTTTTTGATGAACTACAAGAGAAACACAGTGGGTTTCTGATAGCAACATGCCTGAGTTCTTGCCAGCTCATTTTATGGGCTGCTATGGGGTTCAAAGCAACTGTGTTGCATAGAATCTGCCATTTTGAGAAACTGTATCACACTAGCACCCTGGGGCTAGATTTCCTGCTAGTCTGCAGGCTCCCTGCCATACATGCATGAACCACAGGAGCGTTGGATCGTTTTTGCAGGTAGAATCTGAAGTCCTTAAGCTCATCTTCCTTTTCAGATGAGATTTTTCAATCTGCAGTGGTTCCTAACGTGGAGCAGGGATCCCAGGAGACCCAGGAGCACCACCTCATCATCAGTTTTGCTCTCCCGTGCCACACTGACAGTCAACAACAAAATTGGACCTTTGATGTAGCCAAAGGGAAAAGACGAAACTGGGAGTAACAGGGAGGTTCTAGCACACTGTGCAGAATTACTGTGATGAACAAGGGAAAGGCAAATCTTGCTGCTTTAGTCTTGGGCCTCTACAGGAAGGAGCCTGGAAGCCCTGGGGACTTCATCTCTGTTCGGCTCCTGGCCCTGCAACATTGTGTCTGGCAGCCTTGGATGTCCTCTTCCGAGCTGGCAATCTCACAGACTCAGACTCATTGCTGGGGGAGAGTAGGGAACAATTTTCTGAACTCAGCTGTAAATTGCAGCACTCCTGGCTTCCTGCAGTCAAAGGAGCCATACAGGTATCTCACAGCTTGTACTTTTTCCAGACAGTGTCATGAGTGGATGGTACTGAGCACATATGGTTGTGCTGCAGAATTTCAACCCAACTTTTCACAACAAAATACTTTGATTCTTTCAAGCAGACTCTTACTGTAATTAATTTTCAAGTGAAATCTCTACTTTCTACTTACCATTTCATTCTGAAATGAAAGGCCATTTTTCTCAGAATTTCAGAAGTATCTCTAAAATGGAAATACTTCTGTTAGACCAGGATGGTATTCCTTTTGAACAGAAGGGACCTGGATACTTTCTGACTCCTTTAAACCTTTGCTGATAGAATCTCCTTCTTGGCTTCTCCCAGAGTGTCCCTCAGAATACTGATGTTCACCTACACGCTGTCTCGTACTCAGTCAATCTAATTCCTGTCTAAGACACTTCACAAATTTTTGTATTATTACCATTTTCAGTCAAAAATATTGTATTTAATTACACTAACCCTGCAGCATTGGTTTCACTGAAGAGATCAGCTTCTATCTTTTCCATTTTTTCTTTTCCCTCAGATACCATCCAGGCTGTCCCTTTGGGATGAAAACTTTCACCAGTCCAGTCTTCTCTTAATTGTCCCCTTGTCACTCACTTCCACCCTGTTGTTGCTCACTCCTGTTGCTTATCAACTTTTTCTTGTAATTGTTCTATAGTGTGCGTTTATAAAATGCACATAAGTTCTCCAGTTGTGTAACTGTTTGGGGTTTTTTGAACGTAAGTTAGAACTACCAGTTCTTCCTTTTTCCTATTTTTTGTGTCATGCTAGTTGTTGCTTCTAGGAGTAAATAGACTCCATTTTTTTCAGGAAAGGGAACACATTTTCTTCGTTATCACAATGGGTCCCAATATTGACCAAGACCAGGAGGCAGTGCTATAACATAAATAAATAATAACATGTCTAAAAATTTTTTCATCACCTTAATGGCTATGTGATTTCTGCATTTTTGTGATTGCAGTAAGTAGTTGTAGAAAGCATTGTGATAACGTCAATAGAAGCATGGTATGGTAATGTAAAATTAATGAGCTAGATGGTAATCTTTTTAGGCAAATCATGTTCAGTAATACAGCACACCCTCTCAATTAGTCTGTCCTCAGGAGCCAAGGAATCAGTGTATTGTGTGTGAAGTGCACAGTAAAATTGACTGCGTTACTTAGGAAGATCAGTGTAGCTGATAGTCAAAGTGCAATAACCTCATATGGAATGTAATCTTACAGTGAAGAGCATTATAGAGGCAATTCATGGTACTTTCATGTTTACCTTTTTAATGTCCCACAGGTATTTGTTAGTAAAGGGAAGGAGACTTCAGTGATCGGATTCTATGATTCTATGACATTTATTATGGAAACCAAAATAAGGAAGATGAGCTGATGTCTTCTGAAAACCTGCATTCTGCTCTCATTAATGAAAGGCATGACTAGCAGAGGATGTCATGTTCTCCATGGCAATTACCTTTAAAATCACTAAGGTTAAGATTCAGACTTTCTTACCAAGTGAAATTGATACCTGAATCACTTCCTAATAAAAACCATGAAGCGTGATGTCAAATAGAAAGGGATGTGTCGTGCAGTCATGGCAACTGACCTCCCAGTAGACTCTTATCAGTGCAAAAGGGCTGAACAAAAAGGTTCCTTGGTGGAGGGAAACCTGGGGGTTGTGCAACAATGACAAGGAGTAAAATGATGCTGCCTTATCTGATACTTGCTGAACACCAGGCAGAGTTTCTTTCTCTTTTACCTCTGTTGTTATTGTTGCCTGTGTATGGGATGCTCTGAACAACATGGCCACACACGTATCATCAAGACAGAGGAGCTATAAGCTGATGTGTAAAACTCATCACAGTAGCAGTGATATAAAGAACTTGAACCTATAGTTCACTCAAAGAAACTTCAGTTTCTTTAATGAGCTCCATGAGAATTTGATTAAAGATTGTCATATTGGATTCGTTACTTCTGATGAAGGCATAGGGAAGAAATTCATTAATGGAACAATTTCTAGATGCTAGGACATAAATTCAGTTTACATCATGAGAGAGATTCATGTTGTCTCAAACTATAGCTCAGTGGACATTAATCTATATTACAGTTCTGCAGCCAGTGAAAGTAGCAATTTGTGTTTGGAATTAGAAACTGACAATATAGCCAGTCATGGGTCAAGCAAGAACTAGCACAAAAATGTTAAATTTTCAGAAAATTTTAACCAGATGTTGATTTCTTGAAGATTTCAACTTAAAGTAATAACTCCAGTTTGCAAAGAAGGTGGATTTTCTGGTGTCTTATTCTATAAATCAACTTTAAATATGTCCTGATTCATTTGAATGCTTGGGGAAAGACACCTTATGTTACAGAAATGAGACACTGATTTTGACTGTAAAGGCAGATGAAGTTTATCTTCTATTTTCAACCACTGCATGCTAAGATCTCATTCTGACTCTTACAGAGAAAGCATCTTGGCAATGTTGAAATAATAGCCATGTTAGAATAATATGAAAAATATATCAACCCATATTTTTCATTCTGTGTCTGCAAACTATTAGAAAAAAAAAATACATGCTCTCTTTGATAATTGCCACAGAGGCCAAAATATGTTTTATTTTCCCTCATGTTGTTTTACAAATTTTCTCTTCTGTTTTCTCTTGCATCAGATGATTAACTCAGAACGTGCTTCTACACTGATGAAATACAATGTACTGCAGAGACATTACTTAAAGAATCTACAGTATTGGCCATTCAAGAGTGTGCTTTCATTCATCTCAAATAGCAGACATCCCTTTACGTCATAAACAGTTGTAGTCAACACTGTTAATGGGGTCTACATTAGTAAAGTTCACTTTATGAAAAAACTATTGGACTGTGATTTATTTTATTTATTAATATTTTTATGGAGTCTGTTTTCATTCAGGACTTCAGCAGTGGATAAACAAAGGAGCTATTGATTACCTACAGAAAGGTTTCTAATAGCTTCAATTAGAAAAATCTTCCTTTGTTGAAATGGCAAATCAGATTCCTGGAAAGTTTCCTGCCTCTTTGGTTTTTGTCTGCAAATTAATTTATCAGTTGGCATACTGCTGGTTCCAAATCTGCTTTTACTGAAGTAAGTAGGAATTTTGCCACTAGCTTCAACAGGAGCAGGTGCACACCCCTAATGAGGTGTGTCGTGGAAATGGTGTATATACAAAAAAACCTGGACACAGTCAGCATGAGAAACACTGGAGAAGAAGGATTTCTTAGAATCCCAGAGTATGTGAACAATGTGTTGCGGTGACATTTAAGCATTGACAAGAAAAGTGAAGAGATCAAGTGGAAGAATAGAACTAGACAAGAAGATATTGTCGTGCTGGAACAATTCGCCTTGTGCTTCAAAAAGTTGATCAAATCCTTGAATAGGGAGAGAAAGGGCATCATGATAAATGGGAGCACCCAAGCCACATTAGATCAGCTGATAACATAGTCATCTTTGCCAAAATCCCTGAAGACCTTGAAGCACTGATGAGAGAATTAATCATGAAGAGTATGGCTTGGGCAATTATGATAGGAAAAGCTGAGTAGTCCCCAGTGAAACTTGACCCCCAGCGTTCACCCTGTATTGAAATCAAGTGTGACCCAAACCTTTGCTGAAGTGTGAAAAAGGCAAAGGAAGTTTTTTCACCTCATTGTTTCTCATTTTATTCAACGTATCCAATATAGTGTGCTATGGATAATCTCAGACTGGTATCAACTAAAATAGCACCAGAACAGCAAGACACTATGACTTTATCAGCCAGTATTGCATCCACAGTAATTAGCCCTGCTTCTTGGAGGTGAGGAAGAGCATGTTAATGAGGCTGAGTGCAGTGTTGCACTAATCCCATGGAACCAATTCTGTGAACCTGCTTTGTTCTGGTCTGATCCCGTGGTGTTAACTGGGGTGTTTCCAGCATAGCAAGGTCTAGCACACAGCAAGGTTCGTGCATGTGCACCCTGGACAATGCATGTGCTAGGATGCTGTGGGAGAGCTTGTGCTTGACGGGGTTCCGCATATTCAGGAGAAAGAGGGACAAAGTAAGAAGAGGAAGACTGTGTGCACCTTCATGCTGCAGTCTTTCTACAAGTTACTTTTTTCAGCCTTGGGTGAGAAGACAAAGGAAACAAAGTGTAAAGGCCACTGGGTACACCACTGTTTTTCCTATTGATCAGCACAAAGTTTATTTCCCAGCTGTGATGAAAGGATCAGGCTTGTTTTGCCAGAAAGTGCTATTGCCTGTGTGATGACTGCAAGGACTACTCATGTCCTACTTCCCTGGCTGGCTGAGGCAAGAGTGGGTGTTTGCACTACCAGAGCCAAATTATGCCTTGTGCTTAAAAGCAGAGGCGTTCTGTGGTCTGGGCTTGGAAGGGTTTTTCATACATTTGACGGCAGGTTTGGGGTTTTTTGCCAAATGTGGCTCTGAGTCTGGAATGAATCCTAGAGGGGCATCTTTGTTGGACATAACTGCTGTTTTCCTACCCACTTTGAGTGTTTTATCGTGACCACAAACTGAAGCACATATAATGAGGAAAGGAGCGTCACTCATTATTTGTCTTCTTGATTGGCAGAGTTGCATGGGTGAAGGCAGATATGGGTCTCTTGGGATGCTGCAGCTATCATGGCAGGAAATTTTTCCAGTCAGATATTCGAATGAGATCTGGGAGATGAATGTAATTTGTCTCTAGTTTTATTTTTAGTGATTTCACTTTTCTGGCTTAAGTATTTCATTCCCTTTTATTGTCAAAATTTATTACCAGCACTGTTGTGAAGTGCAGCCAGTTCCAGTCCTCCAACTCCTTCTTCCTAAACTTAATTTTTGTCAATGGAATAGTTTCCTGTAAAACGTCTAATTGTTGGCTTATTGGCGGATTACGTCCAAGAGCTTTTTTAAACCTAAGGCCAGCACCAATTAAGTGGCTGGTGCCAAGTCCCTTAGTTGCTGATGGAATAAATGAGAATTTCATTTGTTTCAGAGCTGACTGCATTTTTGGACAGTGAAAATTCAAGAACATGAAGTTCCTAGTTCATAGCTACAGTATTGGTACTTGTGTTTCTATAGCTCATCTATAGAAACATCTTTAATAGCTCATCTTTTTGACATCTTTAATACATTTATTGACATAACTTTCCTGTTGAGTAGGAAATGTTATCATTATTTTTCAAGTGGGAAACCACAATCCCAAGAAAATACAGCATGTCTGTATTAGAAAGTACATATGCAGGAGAAGAAGCAGCTTTCCCTAGAGGGTACAGTAAGTTATACAGGAACACTTTTTGGTAATGAACTTTTTATTGGGCCTGCCGAGAGATAGGCTAGACTGAAAAAAAAATTAAGTCCATGCCGTATTTTTGCATCTATACCAGGAGATTGTTTTTCATAACAAATCCTTGGAGGAAATCACACTTCAGACAAAATATCTCTCCAGGCCATGGTACATGGGATGGAGAACAAGGCAGACCTGATATGAGAATCCCTGAAGGTAAGTCCTTTCTCCCATAGCCCTCCATAACTAGGACTTCCCTTCTTGCGGACAAAAACATCTGCAAAAACAATTACTACAACCATTCCTCTTGAAAGCAGTGGCTTCTACTGAGTAATATTTGGGTCCAAAATACTGATAGGAACATTTTTGTCTTCCTTTCACAAAGAGAGCATTTCTAGGACCTCTGTATTTAGGTTTTTGCCAGCTGGCATGTGTTTTTTCTGTACATATTCTTTGAAAGTAGGAAACACACCACACTGATTAAGAGTAGGCTGTGATGAATATCTTAACTCCAGACATACAGTGTTTCTATGTAATGGGCAAAAAATTCACATCTTAAACTATGCCTTAGGGGGAGGTTCAGCTCCTCACCTATGCCTAAAATTTATTGCTCAAACTTGTATTTAATGTGAACTTTAAATTATTCTCTAATCTAAATGAAATGGATAAAGAATAAAAACAGGGAAAACATGGGTTTTAATCTAGTTGTGAGTTATATCAAAAAATAAATTTTTGTGTGTTATATTCTTTGCTTATGCACTAATGTCATCTAATTCTTTGATGAAAGCTCATTTTAAGTATTTATTTTCCTTTAGATTTATTCTCCCCCTCCAAAATGCAAACAAAAAGGTTAAGAAGTGAAGTTTGACTTGTGTGTTCCTGAGTTTTCTTTAAAAGTCATGATAGAGCTGACAGGATGATGAGTTATTGGTTGTCAATAAAGTAACTATTGATTGTAAACTTCCAAAATTCATCCTTCATACGTGTGTAAAAACAGAATATGCTGTGAACTGCAGAACAGAATTAATTACTTTGTCCCTGAGGGAAGAGCAGATAATTACCAAATAACATTTCTATCAAAGCAGTAGATAAGTCCTGAGTGTTACGTGAGGCAAATTCCACATTCCCACAAAATGAATAAACTTGTCAGTACTTTCGCACAAATTAAACCTTGTAACATTTCAGTAAAAATCCTATTAGGAATGTCCTCATTTTTATAATTAATTTGAATTTCTTTAAGGACAAAGGAAAACAGATGTTGGAAAGAGTAAGCATATATGCACAAATCTTATGCTCTCTTGTTGATATTTTTAACAGATTGTTTTTATGTTGTTATGTTTTCAAGATTCTTTTATCACTTGATCAGTACAGTTTTAAAGACTTCCTATCGCTGAGGTCTGTACTAGGATGTTTGCAATATGCATTTTGGAAAACACTAATGTACTGAAAGGATAATTCATGCTTTGCACTAATTCCCTCCTATCTATTGACATAAATTACAGCTTTGAGAGAAGGGAGTGCTTGAAGCTCATTATTTTATGTACCAGCCTGTACTCAAAGAACAGGGGAGATTTTGCAGCTAACACTTTGCAGGAAATACAAACTATTCTATTGAAACTTATGCTACCCTCCAGAATTCAGTGGAGATGACTTCTGCCAGTGAACAAATACTTCACTGGGAATTGTTTGTGCAGTCTATTCTCTGTTTTAGAATGCTGCACTTTCTATTGGAAGAGGTTGAATTATTTATTGAAAATAAACTACCCAGCAAATGTAGCTTTTTTTTGCCTTGTTTGCAAGTTAAGATCTGATTCCGGATTCCATGAGTGTATTTGTTATTCAGAAGTCTTTTACAGTAAAATGAAATATTTTGCTCTGCAAACTGTCTACTTGCTGTTTGTGGTACAGGACCAGTCACCTCCATAGTGCATGGCATAATTGCTGCCTAACTATAACTTGCTGAACAGAGGTGTAAATGCACTTCCCAATCCAACTACCTCAATGTGTCTTAAGTTACGGGAAGTCAGACTTCTTGTCAAGAAATGGAAACGTCACTCACAACTTCACAATATGACCTTTCCTCTAAGTGTTTTAATGAACAGTGAAATCACCAACCATGCAAACATCTGAAGTGGTATTCGCATGGTATTTGAATGGCCACGCTGGGGCTAGGTTATAAGGATGCTTATTTTTGTGTTGACTAATGCAGACTTCCTCAGCTACAAAATTCCACTGCCTCCATCTGGTGAGGGTTTGTGGTGAACAGGCTGAAATTGCATCTAGAGGGGAAGGGAACAAATATGCTGGCCTACTTGTCTCCTGCTGTTGCGAGAAGCAGATGTTATTTCCCTGCCCTTTCCCCCGTTCTGGATCTGGAATCAGGGTCTCAGGACTTGGGAGGTTTCCCACTCAAGAGTTATGAAACTGTCAGGAGAAAAACAAACACAGACTGAGAAAAACAGAGCATGGGAGAATGAGTAGATCAGAAGGATATTTCCAGAATAACTTTAGCAGGTCTGTGGGAACAAGCTCTGCTTTTGTTCCAACATGACTGTAAGCTTTGAGGATGTGGCCAGTCCAGAGCTAAGCAAATACATTCTGCTATTAAAAAAGACAGTAGCAGCAGCAGCTGTCTTGGAGTCCAGACAAAGTGAGTTCATATCTGTTCTCAAAAGTCTACAGAGCAGGACCATGGGAGCAGTAACTGTGTCTCTGGTGTAAGCAGGACTCAGACCTGAATGTGCTTTCCTGTATGTGTACTGGAAAAATGAACTCTCATATTGGAAGGAGAAAGAGAATGCAGGAGGTGAAGGTTGGCCACATATTTTGAGAACTTAGAGAAGCTGGAAGAAGTGAACATCTTTTTGGTCCTCTGGACTTGACTCCTATCATAGTGTAGAATTATTTTTCTGTACATGCAGTCTTGGTGCAGAGGTCTCCAGAGGAATAAGAAGGGTCTAGCAACTATTTCCATTGGATCAGAATCAGGGATGTGCTGTTAAAATAAAAATGGTGGGGTCTGGGATGGGTTAGGGGCAGAAACAGAGCCAGCAAACGTTACTTTCTCCCTTTCATTCTTGTCTTCCGGGTGCAAAGCTGAACAAACAAGAAAAAACACTGCCTGCCGAACTGAACATGGATGGTTCCTGTGAGAAGAAAGGGCAGGAGCTGCAGGAGCTTGCTGGAGGCAATTTTCAGTCAGTTCAGGAACTGAACTACCTCCAGCACAGCTCTGCAGTGAGATTGTACTGTGCAGCCACTCTAATGTGACAGAATAGGAGAAAAAAAAAAATAGCTGTTTATAGAAAAGTATTCTTTTCCTGTGGACAACTTGGCAGATATTTCTTTGGGGGTGTTAGCAATTGTTTAGCCATAATATATGGTAGAGTAATATAACCTAACCTAAGGGTACTGAGTCTGTGACAATAGATATGTTTTAGGCATCCACATCTTAGTTTGAGATGATTTGAGAAGGGAAAAATATAATCGCATACTTTGAAAGCTGCAGAAATGGTCATATGTTATAGAATGCAGCATTATAGTTCTCAGGCCACTCTTGGCTCAACCAAGACTATACAGGACAGTTGCTTTTGGCTGGGATTTTTGGCATTGAAGTGCTTGTTTATTCAGTACTGCAGCTACAGCTAGGAAGATTGAAAGCATCTTTAGGCAACAAAACATACGGTTTAGGAATTTTATGCATCCCAGATGGAATGGTGGATATTGGGAAAGCAGATCTTTGTGTCCTCCCTCTGTTCTCTCTCAGGGTATTTGTATACAGAAGATTACAGTCAAATATCATGTGAGTGATCTTCATAGCCAGGATCTTTAAGCCAGGAATGCATGCACATAAAGGTCTTCAAGGGAATAAGGAAGGAAATAATTCTATGTTGAAGGAAAAGACTGGGAATCAGAAAATTTGCAAAAATCTTGAAAACAAAAATAAGGGCATTCTTCTCTGCTCTATCTGAAGTATATAATGGAAAGCATTATGAAGGTAGCATTGAAGAACACACAATTTTGTGAGATCTGCTATGGCAGAGGAACCAAGCCACTGAGCTGCAAAACCAGGGAAGAAGGTGGTGAACCCAGGCTTTAGCTAAATATGAAACTGAATTCCTTCCTCATCTTAGAACCCTGGTGAGTATTGCTGTTCCACTGACAGGATCATTGGTCAAAGACTATGATGGTCTGAGAACACTTTAGGATTATCACAGCAATGTGTTTTAGGAGTAAGCCAACTCAGTTTTCCAAAACCATTTCTTCCAGTATCACAGGAGTGACAGAAAGAATCAGGATTCCTGTGTGTGACTGACAGAGATTCCTCAGCTCTGTTGTTGGTGAAGGATTCAGCTTCCTTTGGGGTAAACAGTTGACAGCAGAAGTACATTTTCAGTTTTATTGAGCCCCTCTGTATGGTTTTCAATTATGTCTTCGGTAGTGGCATCTTACCATAATTTTTTATTACAATATAATAGCAGTTGATATGACTTAGAACCACTTTTTACTCTGCTTATACTCATGAAGAATGATATTTTTATGGACTCAGACAGAATGAGACTTTATTTTCAGATTTGACCAGAAAGTATTGTAAAGCTTGGTGAGAATAAACACAATTATTCATAGAATCACAGAATCATAGAATAGTTAGGGTTGGAAAGGACCTTAAGATCATCTAGTTCCAACCCCACTGCCATGGGCCGGGACACCTCACACTAAAACATGCCACCCAAAAGGCCTCATCCAACCTGGCCTTGAACACCGCCAAGGATGGAGCATTCACAACCTCCCTGGGCAACCCATTCCAGTGCCTCACCACCCTCTCAGTAAAGAATTTCTTCCTTATATCCAATCTGAACTTCCCCTGTTTAAGTTTGAACCCGTTACCCCTTGTCCTGTCACTACAGTCCCTGATGAATAGTCCATCCCCAGCATCCTTGTAGGCTCCCTTCAGATACTGGAAGGCTGCTAGGAGGTCTCCACGCAGCCTTCTCTTCTCCAGGCTCAACAGCCCCAACTTTCTCAGCCTGTCTTCATACAGGAGGTGCTCCAGCCCCCTGATCATCCTCGTGGCCCTCCTCTGGACTTGTTCCAACAGTTCCATGTCCTTTTTATGTTGAGGACACCAGAACTGCACACAATACTCCAAGTGAGGTCTCACGAGAGCAGAGTAGAGGGGCAGGATCACCTCCTTCGACCTGCTGGTCACGCTCCTTTTGATGCAGCCCAGGATACGGTTGGCTCTCTGGGCTGTGAGCGCATACTGAAGCCGGCTCATGTTCATTTTCTCATCGACCAACACCCCCAAATCCTTCTCCACAGGGCTGCTCTGAGTCTCTTCTCTGCCCAACCTGTAGCTGTGCCTGGGATTGCTTCGTCCCAGGTGCAGGACCTTGCACTTGTCATGGTTAAACTCCGTAAGGTTGGCATCAGCTGTAAATTGGAAAATCTCTACCATATTCTTACAGAATCATAGAATGGTTTGGGTTGGAAAGGACCTCAAGATCACCTAGTTCCAACCCCCTGCCACTCCTCACACTATACCATGTAGCCCAAGGCTCTATCTAACCTGTCTGAGTTTTCTCAGCAGCTCCTTATCCATCTATGAAGGCCTCCTGGCCCTCTTGTTCACGTCCTTCTTATGAGGACACAACGCTCCTGAGCTGGCAGCAGGTGATCCTTGAATATCAACCAACAGTCTTGGGCCCCCCCTGCCCCCTGGGGCTTTATCCCATGGAACCTTCCTGAGCAGGTTCCTGAAAAGGCCAAAATCTGCTCTCTTGAAGTCCAGGGCAGTGATTAATAGATTAATTAGACAAAATTATTAGTGGTGGACTTGGCAGTGCTAAGTTAATTGTTGGACTCAATGATCTTAAAGGTCTTTTCCAACCTAAATAGTTCTATGATTCTATGATGATGATGATGTTTTTATTATTATTATTATTAGCGAGTTTGAAAATGGGAAATATGTTTCTGTTACATAAAGTTTTGGCCATATATTGGAGAACATAAACAAATGCAATCAGCCTCAGGTGATTATTCCTACCATATAAATAATATTATGATAAATTCATTGGGTGTTACCTCTAAGGAATAATTCAGACAGTTGCAGATATAATGAAGAATGTAGTGGATACTCATCTACTGAACATGTATTTTGAGGTGCCTATTACAACACCCTAGGCAAAATTTTACCTATTTGGTTTTATTTCTCAGGGCATTCTGTCATGGAATCTTCAGTACATATATATATGGAGGAGATGGAAATGGAATTGGTTGATTTTTTTTTTTTTTTGCCAATGTACATTAATCTGCTTAATTTAATTTGACAATGCAGCATTGTGAAGAATGATCTACTTGAAATATTAAACATTTTGCAAGATGCCTGATCTTGCAGTCCCTCTCTGTGGTGAACTAATTCACTTTGATGGCCTTGTGATTTTTGCACACAACATAATTGCATGATCAGGCCCTAAATTTTTAACAATTTGTTATACCAATAACATAAAAACCACACAGAGATAATTGACCTTGACTTCTCACACATGTGCACCTCTTTATCTTACCATGTACAATCTTTTCCCTTGCAAAATCAAAAAGAAGGACTGATACTGGAGTGGATGCTGGAAGCAAAGTGACTGCAGCAGCAAATGTGAGCTATGAGTCTGTTGATAACATACAACCTATGATAAGAAAGGCATGCTTGTCTTATTAATTATTTATATTTGGAATGTGTTTATAATGTTCTAGCAGAGGCCAGGTTTGTAGGCAGATATAATTGAGAATCAGTTGACCTAATAAATGACATATCAAAATGAATTTTAATTAGATTAGAAAAACATTCCAGAGAAATCATTGTATAAGAGAGGAAAATGAGTAAACATACACTATCTCAACTGTTCTTTTTCGTAATATTAGGTTTATAGTAGAGGAGACACAGTAGCTATTAGTATTTGTGTAGTAGGCTGTTTCTTCTGCATAAAGGTAAACCTAACACTCCCCAGGTCTAAGGGTGGCCCTTTGCAACTGTAACCTTGGTAATTTTAATACAAATTAGATTCCCAAGTTACATTGAGAGTGTCCAATTGTTCTGGGAAAAAAAGTCTATGCTGAAAAATGAAGGAGAGTAAAAAAACTAGAAGTTGATTTTTTTGCTAGTGCCATGGAAAGGTTACAGAGTCCACTCCTGCTCATAATGACATTCTGAAGTGGTAGTACAAAACGTGTGCTAGCTTCAGCTGTCAATCACTGTTTAGAAATGTCACCAATAATTTGTACTCTGGAAGTGCTCAATGTGCGGACCCCCGGCTCTAATTGGATCCACTGATTTCAGCTAAATCTCGTCCTGTCAGCAGCTCAGCAGTAAGTAGGATATTGAAGCTCTAATGAATCCAGTAATAACTTTAAATTACCAACCTGGATTTTTTATTTTTTTTTCCTGGTGAAAATAGTTTTGCTTTCCTGGGGGAAAAAAAAAAAAATAAAAATCTTGAATTAGTTCTTAAATAATTATGCTAAATTACTGACCAAGCAGGTGGGACAATGGTATTTTTCGTGTGTGTGTGTATCTGTATGGTGATTTTAGTAGAGAAAAAGAAAATCAGGAGAGAATGATGTCCAGATAAGTTGGATCAGAGAACAATGATTTCATGCTTTAGTCTAGCAATCACAGAACTAATTATAGAAATAAACCTTGATTTTTTCCTGAAAAATAGGGATGAGGAAACCAAAAATCTGTTCAGCAACCTCCTGTACTGTTTCAGCTGCCTTTGTGAGGTAGAAACAGTGTTGCTGTTTCTAGTCCTGACTTTCTTACCATGCTTGTCCAAAGAAATCAGATGTACACAACAGTGCTACTCATCTGTGTCCATTTGTCTGTCTGCTCATGTCTTCTCCCAGGAATTTCAGAAACTGTGACAGAAGTTTAACAAATTTGATGAAGGATTGAATGTCTCACAGGCATAAAGTGCATACAAGTATTATGTTTACCAATGTAGAAAGACCCTATTCAGCAGAGTTTAGTCCCTACTGTCCCCATCAGCCTGCTCACAGCTATGCCGTAGCAGCAAGAAAGCCATCCTGCCTGTCTGGGCTCCTGACCACAGGGATTGTGACAGGGAATGAGTATGAAGCCCTGCACTATCAATCCCTTCATCCCCTGCCTTGTTGCAAGGTCTGGCAAAAGCCCCTTAGTGATAAAATAAAACATCTCAGGCTGTTGTACCAGGGGTGACAAAGGCAATCCGCACTTTGTGGGGCAAGGATGGAGAGACACAGAAGCATCAAAGGGGGCAGAGAGAATGCGAAGAGCTTCAGGAGGCACTAAGGAGATTGGCGGGTGAGCGGACATGGGAGGTAGCTGCAGCTAATGCAGCAACACAGTGTGGAAGTATCGGGCAATACCACACATTGGTGATTTGTGCTGGCACACGTGGGGAAGATTTAGGAACATACAGTTGGGAGATTAGGAAGAAATGCAGTTACTAGTGGTGCTGAAGAACACAGGATACAAATCCAAAGGCGACAAAAGTTCACTAGCTGTGTGACACATGGAACAGTTGGGCTTGATTTGGGTTTTTTTTTTGTTTTAGAACTGACTCATTTCTTCCTTGATGTATCCTTGAAATGACGCTGCCTTCATATATCAGTCAGCAGGAGCTATCACTCAGGTGCAGCATGAACACTTGCAAGAACACCTGAAAGTATGGTCTTGTGAATCTTTCTCTAGGCTAAAGTAAATGGTGTTGTTCAGAAACATGGATAACTTTATCATCCAGCTACATAAGTGTATATTGTGTATCATAAAACTGAACAAGTTATACACAACCCGTAACTACAATATCATCTTAGCTTACTTGTCCTAGAAGCTGAAAAAATATGTCAAAAAAATATATGCTCTGTCTGAAGACAAAAGTCTCAGCTATTTTTGCCCCAGCTATTATGCATTCATAATAAAATCAATGAACTAGATCTAAGATCAACTTTTAAGTCACTGACTTTGTCCTTTGGTGGATTATGGACCTTATTCTCTCTTGCATATGGAGTAGTTTGCATGATCACTCTCACCTGTAGTATCTTTCCACCCTGCACTCTCTTTTGCTGTTAAGAACAATAGTAATAGTTGTAAAGTAATAGCAAATCCTGTCTTGTATTTATAAAAAGGACATGGAACTGTTGGAACAAGTCCAGAGGAGGGCCACGAGGATGATCAGGGGGCTGGAGCACCTCCCGTATGAAGACAGGCTGAGAAAGTTGGGGCTGTTGAGCCTGGAGAAGAGAAGGCTGCGTGGAGACCTCATAGCAGCCTTCCAGTATCTGAAGGGGGCCTACAAGGATGCTGGGGATGGACTATTCATCAGGGGCTGTAGTGACAGGACAAGGGGTAACGGGTTCAAACTTAAACAGGGGAAGTTCAGATTGGATATAAGGAAGAAATTCTTTACTGTGAGGGTGGTGAGGCACTGGAATGGGTTGCCCAGGGAGGTTGTGAATGCTCCATCCTTGGCAGTGTTCAAGGCCAGGTTGAATGAGGCCTTGGGTGGCATGTTTTAGTGTGAGGTGTCCTGGCCCATGGCAGTGGGGTTGGAACTAGATGATCTTAAGGTCCTTTCCACCCGTAACTATTCTATGATTCTATGATTCTATGAATAATTGTGTTTATTCTCACCGAGCTTTACAATACTTAAGTTTAAAACTTTCTGGTTTAAAATATTTTCATGACAAGCTATAGCTTTGCTTGATTATTATACCACTATGAAGATTAAGAATATAAAAAATTGTTTTAATGATAATTAATTTAATAACAATGATATTAAGAATAAAAACATTTTTATGATATTCTTATAAGATATTAGTTTTGTTTAGTCTAGCCCCAGCTATACCTTCATGTACTAATTTCAATATTTGTTGTCCCTTCTGAATGCTTGCAATATTTAAATGTAAGCACACTTCATTTTCCTGTGCTCTCAAATATATTTGAATCTGGTCAACTGAATTTGGTCAACTCTGGCCACATTGAAGAAGACCTGTTTGGCAGGATTTTGAAAAAGGGATAAACATGTATTTCCTAGGCACTGGAGAAGCAGAAGGAAGGTTTTGTATGTGCTTGACTGACTAAGCTCTCCTGAACTGGTTGTTTGAGTACATCTGTGATTCAATTGTACTGCTAATAGTGTGCTAAGACACCTAGAGTCCAGGATAGAATCTTTCAATTTTTATTTCATGTCAGATGAATGAAAATTGGACAATATCACATTCGCCTATGTAATATTTTACCCAGATTTGAATGTGACTTTATTCAGATTCTCAGTTCTTTCAGCTTGTTTTCTCTCAGTTCCTTTTGATTTACCCACATCCTCCTGATGCTGAACTATCCAAAAAAGAGGAGAGGAAAGTGATTGCAGAAGCAAGATAAACTTGGAATGTAGGAAGCTGCGGTTGAATTATTTTATGTGTAAGCTTAGTTGGAAACTGCAAGCACAGTACAGAAAGAATATATTCAGATTTTGGCTTGCAAGAAAAGGAAGCAACTCATATGAAAAATGACCACAAAAGGAAATGGGTAGCTGAAGAACAGGAGGACGTAAGCCTGCCACCTGCCTCCTTTAGAACGAAGTAGCTGGTGTATGCATGTTTTGCTTGGATCCATTTTGTTCCAGCTTTCTAAACTTCTGCTTTCCTTAATCTTGGCTCCTTTCATGGTAGGATCTCCCCAAAGATCCATTATTATTTTGCTTCAGGTAATTTAGTTACTCTATACTGCTGCATCAGCCAGAGCTGCACTCCTGTGAGCAAACGTATAAATTATGAAGAGGGGAAAGGAGAAGGAGAAAAAAAATCCATTAGCAACACTTAGATTGTAAGTGTCTGATAACTGTTTTAATAACTCTACATTTGTCTTAAGGATCAAAGACTCCAAAGGAAAGCATGAGGATTTGGAGCTTGCTTTTATTGCTTTGTATATCTATAGGTGGAGAAACAAAAATAAACATAGATAATGCAAAATGGAATGAGTGACTGGAAAGCTGAACTCCTTATGCCTTTGAGATATTTTATCTATCTAGCAAAGTTTTGCTAGAGATATGTAGTAAAAGTTGGAGGCTTTTTTAAAAAAAGTTATACTTTATTTAATTAGCTATTATTTGTAATGTAAATATTGATAAATCAGTTAATGGGCTAGATTCCTTCCCTGCAGAGGGTTATTAAAAGGGATGGTCTTTGGAAGAGAGGAGAGGTTGCAGCATATGGTGCCTGTGGCTTCCCTTGTGCCTTTAGTGGAGAGACAGGGGGTAGCTAACACAGCAGCAGTGCTGGCTGAAAGAAGATCGAACAAGGAACAGTCTTATCTGCTACTGCCGGTCTTCCCATTGAGTTACCTTGGTAGGAATTACAGGAAAATGGAAAGGGAAAGTGGAAAAGAAGCTTTCTTGAGGTGTGCATGAGATGTATGCATGTAGCCTCTCACTGAGAGCGTGGCAGGATTTGGGAAATGCAAAAAATATGTCAAGAGCTGGGTGTTGTGCATGTACAACAAAGTTATTTGAATTAGAGAGGTCTGAACACAAAATGCTCCCCAGCCATGGTCGAGGTCTTGGCAGGGAACCTTGCTAGCTGGGGAAGCAGGAAAGGGAGGTGAGGCTAAAGGTAAGATCCTATTACAACCATGACAGAAAACAAGCAAAACAGCAGCTAGCACTATATGGATGCTGACTCCTGTATCTGTAGTCTGAATAGCTGTCTGCATTTGGGGATCATAAAAATGTCTGAGTAGATTTCTTCTGCTGTGCTATAGCAAAAGTTCCATTTTAGGGCAAAATGTATTTCTACAGGTGCCTCATCCGAAATGCAAGTGTTGAAACAGAAAAGCTAGGCCAACACTACAATAGAGGAATGTTTGGGAAATATAACTTGAACATACATTACTAGTTTTTCTAAAATTTTCAGCAATGAGTTCTCTTCTTGGAGATCGTAGTTCATGCCTGTAAGTAATTGCAAACACATTTTTCATATAAGCAGCCACAGTGTTTTCATTCAAGCGAAACACTAATATTTACAACTGTTAATCAAAGGTCAAATCTAGAAGTAGACTTTCAGTCTACGTAATTTCTGCAAAAATTCAAACATTAGGATATGGTCTAGTTTGAGGTGTCCCTGCCCATGACAGCTGGTTTGGAACTAGGTGACCTTAAGGTCTTTCCCAACCCAAACCAGTCTATGATTCTATGATTTGCATGTCCAATTTAAATAGTGACAAAAATTATCACTATTTTCACAGCAACAAGAGCAGGGAAAAGCCCTCAAATTATTTTCTAATTAAAACTAGCAATTATTTGGCTATAAGACCCTAAGTTGGACAAAAATTAGAACATTTCCATGAAGAGATATTTTTTCCAAATACATTATTTTTTTTGAGGCAGTCCTGCCTCATAATATTTATACTAACTTCAGTGTTCTTCCTTTCACGCTTATTCCAGGGATTCACCTGTTCTTTGACAATGATATTCCAAGATTTTTCAGTGTCCTTTATACACACAGGAGCAGCTATCACCCTCTCTAGCTGGAGGTCTGTGATTGGTGGAGTCCCTCAGGGGTCGGTGCTGGGACCAGTGCTGTTCAATATTTTCGTCAACGACCTGAATGAGAGAACTGAATGTACCCTCAGCAAGTTTGCTGATGACACTAAGCTGGGAGGAGTGGCTGACACACCAGAAGGCTGTGCTGCCATCCAGCGAGACCTGGACAGGCTGGAGAGTTGGGCAGGGAGTAACTTGATGAAATTCAACAAGGGCAAATGTAGAGTCCTGCATCTGGGGAAGAACAACCCCATGGACCAGTACAGGTTGGGGGTTGACCTGCTGGAAAGTAGTGAAGGGGAAAGGGACCTGGGGGTCCTGGTGGATAGGAGGATGACCATGAGCCAGCAATGTGCCCTTGTGGCCAAGAAGGCCAATGGCATCCTAGGGTGCATTAGAAAGGGTGTGGTTAGTATCACAGTATCACAGTATCACAGTATGTTAGAGATTGGAAGGGACCTCAAAAGATCATCTAGTCCAATCCCCCTGCCAGAGCACGAACACCTAGATAAGGTTACACAGGAATGTGTCCAGGCGAGTTTTGAATGTCTCCAGAGGAGACTCCACAACCTCCCTGGGCAGCCTGTTCCAGTGTTCCGTCACCCTCACTGAGAAGAAGTTTCTTCTCAAGTTTAAGTGGAACCTCTTGTGTTCCAGTTTATACCCATTACCCCTTGTCTTATCATTGTTTGCCATTGAGAAGAGCCTGGCTCCATCCTCATGACACTCCCCCTTTATATATTTATATACACTAATAAGGTCCCCCCGCAGTCTCCTCTTCTCCAAACTATAGAGACCCAGCTCCCTCAGCCTTTCCTCATAAGGGAGATGCTCCACTCCCTTAATCATCTTAGTTGCCCTGTGCTGGACTCTCTCCAGCAGGTCCCTGTCCTTCTTGAACTGAGGGGCCCAGAACTGGACACAATATTCCAGATGCGGTCTCACCAGGGCAGAGTAGAGGGGAAGGAGGACCTCTCTCGACCTACTGACCACCCCCCTTCTAATACACCCCAGGATGCCATTGGCCTTCTTGGCCACAAGGGCACAGTGCTGGCTCATGGTCATCCTGCCATCCACTAGGACTCCCAGGTCCCTCTCCCCTACACTGCTCTCTAACAGGTCGTTCCCCAACCTATATTGGAACCTGGGGTTGTTCCTGCCCAGATGCAGGACTCTACACTTTCCCTTGTTATATTTCATCAAGTTTCTCCCTGCCCAACTCTCCAGCCTGTCCAGGTCTCGCTGGATGGCAGCACAGCCTTCTGGCGTGTCAGCCACTCCTCCCAGCTTAGTGTCATCAGCAAACTTGCTGACAGTACACTCAATTCCCTCATCTAAATCATTGATGAATATGTTAAATAATACTGGTCCCAGTACTGACCCTTGAGGCACTCCACTAGATACAGGCCTCCAACTAGACTCCGCCCCATAGACTACAACTCTCTGGCTTCTCTCCTTCAGCCAGTTTGCAGTCCATCTCACTACCTGATCATCCAGACCACACTTCCTCAGTTTGACTGTGAGGATGCTGTGGGAGACTGTGTCAAATGCTTTGCTGAAGTCAAGGTAGACCACATCCACCGCTCTGCCATCATCCATCCACCGTGTTATTTCCTCATAAAAGGCTATGAGGTTGGTCAAGCATGACTTCCCCTTGGTAAAGCCATGTTGACTGCCCCTCATAACCCTCTTATCCTTGACATGCCTTAAGATGGCATCAAGGATAAGGTGTTCCATCACTTTCCCAGGGATGGAGGTGAGGCTGACCGGTCTATAGTTACCCGGGTCCTCCTTCTTGCCCTTTTTGAAGACTGGAGTGACATTTGCTTTCCTCCAGTCCTCAGGCACCTCTCCCGTTTCCCAAGAAGAAGTAGGTCGAGAGAGGTTCTCCTTCCCCTCTACTCTGCCTTGGTGAGGCCGCATCTGGAATATTGTGTCCAGTTCTGGGCCCCTCAGTTCAAGAAGGACAGGGAATTGCTTGAAAGAGTCCAGCGCAGAGCCACAAAGATGATTAAGGGAGTGGAGCATCTCCCTTATGAGGAGAGGCTGAGGGAGCTGGGTCTCTTTAGCTTGGAGAAGAGGAGACTGAGGGGTGACCTCATCAATGTTTACAAATATGTAAAGGGTGAGTGTCAGGATGATGGAGCTAGGCTTTTCTCAGTGATGTCCAGTGATAGGACAAGGGGTAATGGGTGTAAACTGGAGCATAAGAGGTTCCATGTGAACATCAGGAAAAACTTCTTTACTGTGAGAGTGACAGAGCACTGGAACAGGTTGCCCAGGGGGGTTGTGGAGTCTCCTACGTTGGAGATATTCAAGGCCCAGCTGGACAAGTTCCTGTGTGATGTACTCTAGGTTACCCTGCTCTTGCAGGGGGGTTGGACTAAATGATCTTTTGAGGTCCCTTCCAACCCTTGGGATTCTGTGATTCTCTCATATATATATATATATATATATATGTATCTTTCTTACTGAGGGATGACTGTCTACTTCTATATACATCCCATGCCACCACGAGATGTATACTGAAGGCAAATACACAAGCATGGCAGTAACAGTTGTTTTGAATAGCTGATTGTTCAGTAAAGCTCTCTGTAACTGGGGATGCTGTAAGAAGTTTTTGCCTTGAGTTCAGAGTCTCTGCCAAAGGTTGGTACCTTCAGCAAGTGGTGTGAATAAGTTCACTATACTGAGCGCAGAATTGTGAGCCTTTTCTCGCCTCATAACTCTTTGGCAACTTGGGCTAGATTTCTCCTACATATCGTGTCCTAAAGCTGAAGAGGTAGCTGTTCTGTCATTCAATTGATTACAAAGTCCCAAGCTGCTTCTCCAGGACAGGCTGTGCCATAGGAAGGGTTAAGCTGCTCTTGCTCTCCTTCCTTGCCTTGCTGCTTTGGCTAGGACTTTTCTTCACCGTCCTGTCACTTGCTTTTACCCATGGAATTCTCCACCTCTGCAGCACTCACCTGCCACTTCTTGAGTTCACAAACAACTGCTCAAGCCCTGGAAAAACTCAAAATGGCTGCTGAGTTTTAATTCAAGTCTTCACAGGTATGTGGCAATTAGCAATAACCTGTCTACCCCTGCCTGTACAAAGACAATGAGAACTCGCACTCCTTCTACTTGATTGTGATTGCTAAGAAAGGCTGGCTAGAAAGTGTTTGAGCTGTTCCTTTCTGTTTACTCACCCTGCTGGCTCTATAATCATCGTCCCTTTACAATCAGCCTGTAAAATAGCAGTTAGCTGAAAAGCAGAGTTTGAAAAATGCATGTCTCTTTCATAACCATATGGTAACCACATTTATTGGGTAGCTGTGAAGGTCTGTGATGTTGCCACATATCTGTAATTTTTCTGTTAAAATATGGACAACCACAGGTACAAATTCAGCTTAAGCCATAAGCAGGTTTGAGCGTTTCCTCTGTCTCAGGTCATACTGTGAAGCAGAAAAATGCAGATGTATTCATACTTGCGAAGCAGTATAAAGAGATGAGACTGATCTAAGAAAAGATTCTGATATTCTAGATGTCGAATCATATTTTTTTTCTTTTTGTTTTATGTTTACTTTTAAGTAACACACAGTATAGCATATACAGAAAGAAAAAACAAATGCATAAAATGAGACTTGAAAGGAAAGATCTCCTCCACCTCACTCCTCCCTGAACACTTTACTCCTTCTTGCTCCTTGCCTTTTGTTGACAGCAGCACTTGTATGGTGGCAAGGTGAGTTGGGTCAATTCGCTGAGTCAGAAGATGGATAACCCTGCAAACAAAATTTGCCTTTGGGGATAGTTACATCCTCATGCAAATGGGGCAAGGCAAGAATACCTGGGATAAAGGACAAATGCTGTGACCATATCCTGGCCTCTCACGCTGGACATAAGAAGCTGGTGATTAGACATGAGAAGCAGACACTCTGCTGAGGGGCATGGTATTTTTTATGTCACCTTCTGCGTTCAGTGATTTTGTGGTCTTCAATTAATTATCAGGTAGCTGACACATTTTAATAGAGGTGTTTCTCAGAAGAGGATATTTATCGTTATGTGGGTATTCAAAGCTAGTGTAATTAGTAAACAAATTGTTTACTTGACTTGAACAGAGGCAGTTGGCTGGATGTCATACTGGGGTTTTTTTAGAAGTATGAATTATCTACTTTGCAGTAGAAAATGTTGTAGCCAAGCCATTCACACTACTTGAGACTAGAAAAAAAATTCTTGCCTGTTCCTCAGACTGAACTAAACACTTGAGGTTTTGGCAAAGTCAGTGGCTAGCTGGAAACATTGGAGATACATATGCAGAGATTCTTATGCTGATCTGTGCAGTGTATGTGGTTTGAAAGGTTTCAGAGAAAAAAAAAGTTTCAAAATCTTCCTGGTTAAACATGACTAACAATGAGGTAATGGTGGCTCAGAAACATGTTGTAGTTAAGGTTGCACTCTGGAGACTGTGGTTAGTTTCCCAGGCTCTGCAATTAGGCCAAGAAAAGTAATTGCAGTGATTAATAATAATGTTTGATTTGCCAGTCACGTAGTCCATTGCTCAGAGCTGGTTGGTCTGGAGAAGGGGGAGTAAATCGTAGGAAGGAAATTAGAGCAACAAAGTACAGTTCTTGCAATGTATAACTGAGCACTGCTGGAGCCAGCTGAGGCTGGCAACAGTGATTTTTTTACAGCTGTATACCATGGTTACGGTTTTGTGCTGTACGGGGAGTTAACTTATGTATCTGTATATTACTGCTATGGATGTGTTCAGTACAGTATGGGATAATTCACATGCGGTACATTACAGCTGTGGTATTGTGCTGTACAGAAGAGGCTGTTTCGTGTAACTGTATACTACACAGATGATGCCGTGCTTTGTAGACAAGCTGTTCTGTGAGTTTGGACAATACAGCAAGGATAACATTTTTAATTTCTGACGATGAACAGCAATGAGTACCTCACCTTTCTGATGGGGATTTACTGGGAATGCATCAGTAGCCAGTGATGTATAATGGGGTGAGAAAAGGGAGCTTTGGCTGTAGCAGTAGTAATAAACCCTTAATAATGTCTCATCATGTGCTTCCTACCCTTGCATTTGGGTGTAACTGTAGAAAAGATGGGACAGGCAGGAGAAAGCAGTGGTCCTGCTAAGGTTTGCCGTGGCAAAGCCGGGGCAGGGGGGAAAGGCAAAAAACGATGCCATGATGAAGTTGGGCTTCCTGATTACGGGAGTCCTTGGTGTCACCACAATGAAAAGGAGTTGCTATGGAAACCATTGCAAAAGATTAAGCATATCAAGGAAACCTGATTGTGAGAGAATGGGTAGAAATAGGAGAATTGAATTAATGTAGAAATTGTATTTTTGTTTCAATCCTCAAGTCATGGTAGAAACCTTTACATTCACAAACATCCAATTAAGAGAGAAGTTATAGCAAAATCTGCAAGCCCTGTTTCAGAGGAGCATGATTGCTCTATAATTAAAGGAAAATAAATAGTGTTTTCCTATCCAAAATGAAAATACAGTGGTGCAGACTGTTATTCTTCACTTTCCCACTGTAGAATCTGCCGAGGGGTTTTTTGACATTTTGAGGGAGACAGGCCACAGTGACCCCCTGGGATGTACTCACAGGTGCAGTGGCTTTCAGCCATGGAGTGGCCAAATGAATTTCAGATATCTGAGAGAGGAAGGGAACACTTAACTCCTCATTCTCTTTTGTCACACGCTGGCCAGGCTCCTGGACCAGCTAAGCTGCGCTCATTTGCAAGTTATGAGAACAGAATGGCAAAGGTCAGCAGTTTTTTCTGCCTGTGCTGGGCACTGCCTATGCCAGTCCTTGGCATAAAGCAAAGCAGGCTTCAGGCTGTTTTATAGTGATGAGAAATAAGTAGCACAGCTGGCTTAGGCAACTGGGAAGAAGGTGAACATGAAGTTCATGACCACTCCTCCCTCTCCTGATAATGCCCCAGGGAACACCAGAGCCTTGGCATCTGGAGGAAAAAAGGGAACTAAAGCCAAGTAACCAGTTAAAGCTTTTATGCAGGGCCAGAAAAACACAGAGTATCATGGGCAGACTGGAGAATCCAACCCCCTGACTCCTGTCCTTGCACTAGCACTTCGATGTGCCATGATCAGCAAAGGATTCGTCTCTTAAAAATAGATTTCTGGCCTAGCATGAAATTAATGACACTGGTTTCACCTGCTACTATGGGAACATCTATGGGAAAAGTGGAGATTATGCTTCATTAGTGCAAGTGCTAAACCTTGTGTCAAGAAAAAGCAGTGAAGTGTTTTGCAATAACACAAGACACCCCTAGAATGGCGGTGTGTGCAGAGGTTCTTTCTTGGTTTGGAATAGATGTCTTGGAGAGGCTATGTCATTAGGGCTGTCTTGCTCAGCTCAGAGTCTCTGAAATAATGATGCTGGAACACCTGAAGAACAGAGCTCCTCCATCTCCTCCTTGAACTGAGTTGTGCCCATTCATCTGCATAGCTGTCCAAAGCCAGGGAGCTGAGGTTTTTTCCAAGAGATCTTCATTCACTTTAAGCACCTGTCACAAACCAGTCTTATGTAAATAGAGTTCTAATTGCTCAAACAGTGCTAGTTTTAAATGATGATGTCTGGGGAGATAACAGAATGATTAAGTTTTCTTACCATGAATGAGGAAGTTGAAAGCTGCACATTTTTTTATTGGACCTATGCGATGACCAATGCCTGCCTTTTGTTTAACGCATTTCCTGAGATGATAGAAACTCACGCAGGAGAAGAGAAACACAACCCTTTCTGATTAATTTTTATTACTGAACCCCAAAACTTTAATTCAGATGTATTATCCTGCACTGCACAAACCCTTCATGCTCATGAAAAAAGGTCTAAATCATTGCCACAAAGTGTTTATGGCATCAATGCCATACCAGCAGGTGGTAGGTGATTAAACTTCATGAGTGCGTGACTGAATGACAGAAAAGTGTTGGATGTTCCACATCAGGTCCAAAAGGTCAGGTGTTGAAGATGGCTTTGACACTGCAGCTGGCTTCTTTTCGTTTACAACTGTCATGTAAAAATTGTAACACTAAACAATATTTGCCTTGATTTTGCAAGATCCCAGACCTGATTACTGCATGGTGCTTTCCCTAAGACACCTCTGAGAGCCCTTTGGAAACTTGAGTTGGTGCAAATGACTGTTTTAGATGCTGTGAGTAGAACTGCCCTGATACCTGTGTGATGAATGTAGAATAAAACCCCAGATAAAGAAAATAAGTACACCAGCAGACATAAACAGCTGTACCGGTTTCCTGTTTGCATCTGGCTTCAAGTCAAGCTGCTGAGATAGCTCTCTCAAGTCCTGCATGGCTACAGTCCTGCTCTGCTGTGTCTGCTTCAGCCTTGTGGTAACAATTTTGCAGTGAGATTAAAAGCCAGCTGAGATATCCGTGCTCATATTTTGTTTCTGGGGGCAGCCAGGGTGGATCTGTCATCGTCTTGTCTTCTGTGTTCAACAAGAACAAACAAGATGTTTTCAGGGTCTGGCATCCAATTCAGCTTTTCTCTCAGGCTTTGTCAGAAGGAACTTGGCATTTGGTTTGTTGTCTTGGTGGGTTTATATGTTAGCACTGATCAATGGCACGACATGCATGTTACTACTGCACATGGATCCTGAGTCTTGTATGGATCAGGAAATAAAATAAAGTACATTGAAACAAATCCATAAAAATGTGTTTTCTTTTTCATTCTAGCAAACAAGGGAAAAGTATGGAAGAGAGAACACTTTCAGCTCTTGTACTTATTTAAGGTTGTATCTCAATGTGAATCTCTGTTAAGAATATACAGTTCTGTAGTTTTTTCTTTCTTCTGCCTTTCCCACACTGTTGTGCTGTGTACTTTATTATTGCTGTCACAATCTGCTCTCTGTCCAATATGATTGCTATCCCCAAAGGTTTATTCTACATAGCAAACATCCTGTAATAGTGACCTACTCTAATAACAGGAAATTTATTTTTAAACTGCATAATGCCTGCTTCATAGTAATCTGTTTCTTTTCAAAAAAAAAAAAAAAAAAAAATTGACATGAAAATCTGCTAATATTGCCTAATGCCTGATTGGTTTCCACAGAATTTCATATCTTCTGAAGCCCACAGTGTTCCCTAATTCGAGATAACAACCAGGCATTTTTTTCTTTTCCCTTCTGGTCAATAAATGCTAAATAATAAATATCAACAAACAATATCAAATCATTCAAACATCAAAGGTCAATGCTCATCAGTCACAGTCTTTTTGGAAGCAACTTTATTTTCTTCATTTCAACCAGTAACTGCATAAGGAAGTTAACCCTTGATGTGTGTAGATCATGGTCTAAAAAGGCTTGTGACTCTCACCATTCTGGCATTCTAGAACAGGTTAATATTTTTCTTACCGCATACCTCTTCCCTCCTTCTTTACCTACCCTTGCCTTTGCCATGTCACTTAGGGTTCAATGACACTGTTATCCAATGGGTGATAAGACAGTGTTGATTTTTCTGTCTGTAAGTGATTTTCCTGGGAAGCAAGAAAACCCACTATGTCAGACACTTTTTTAAAGGACCCAGAAAATTTGCATTCACTACATCAGCTGAAATACCTAATGAACAGGTGTAAGTCTTTTGGTTTTGCTAACACGGCGAACTAATGCATCTTCCATGTTTTAATAACCTTAAGCTTGAAGTGTCACATTATCAAATTGCCATTCTATCAAAGTATTTTCAATTGTATCTTTTTTTACTCCCTTTAAACATGATTTTACAGTACTTCTTCCAGATAGATACATTTTATGTTCTGCATTGCCTGCATCAAGGTTATCGTATGCCTCTCTATCTTAATGAGGGTGAGTTCTGTATCTACTACCTGGCTATTTTCTACCAGATAAATCATGATGTCTGCTTCTGTCAATGCATCTAAAGTAATGCACAGACGAGAGCACTAGCTTATTTTCAGTAGTCTGTCTCTCTTCCCCATGTATCGTGGCACTCTGTACTGCATAACTAGCCCCTAATGCTTTCCTCATCACCACTCTGACACTGATCACCTTTATGTTTCATGGTTTTCCCTTTTAGATCTTCAGTGAGGCCTCCTGTATTCAGACTCATTTGCAGGAAAGAAAACTTGCCATATGTGTTAGGCCCTCTGAGAATTCAAACAAAAAATAAAACAAAATTTAACAAAACTTCAATGTAGTTTTCCTTTCCAGCTTGGCTAAGTCCTTCTTCAGATAAAATGTATACAAAGCTGTCATTGATTCTGACAGGAAGGATGTGCTTAACACTTCACATTGGTGCTTTCCCATGTTAGCGTTTGGCTTGGACAACATTTAATAAAAAGCCTAACAAGTTCTGTCTTAATACTAGAACTGAAACAGAGTGTAAAGCCATTAACTTTTGTATCTGGTGCCAAAATAACCTGGGAATGAGTATATTGCTACCAGTTACATTTACTAAAATGTGCATGCTTTCCACTGTCTTATGGGCCACAGTTCTTTTTTAAAGGTTTTGAGTCATTGAAACAGTTACAAGATGTATGGTTGGCTGTGCTTCCAAATCTCTAGATGGATAGTGACTTTATTTGACTTGTGTCTAATTAAACTTCTAGATAGATGACAAATGTCTCTTCCAATTCTTTGATGTATTTGTTTTTGAAATGCCAGTTGCATTTATGGAATCCCTGTTGAGGAGTGGATATGGTTGAAGGTGCTCTGCCTGCATAATGATGAGCTGCAGCCTCATGGTGCTGCCACGGTGACAACTGGAAACCAGTGTGCCATGTCCTTCACACTCCCATGGACACAAGTGATACTGCTAGGCAAACTGCTCTTTGCGTAAGTTTGTGTCACCATTTTTCTCTTCTCCTTGTCTCTCTCTAGGAAGAGATTAAAAGTGTGTTAAAAACAATAACAACAACAAAAAAGCAGCTCAGTCTGTTCCCTGAGTGCATGGCTAATTTCTTTCATGTAAAACATTTTCCCTTTTACTTCTGTTTGGGGTTTCAGTATTTCTACTACATGCAATAAAAAGAAAAGATAGAAGCATATCAGAACACTTTGATTTTTTATTCTTGTCAACATACGCACTTGCTTATCCAAAAGGAGAATATCTGTGTACATGAGAACCCTGCAAACGACAAAAAATGAATAAAATGAAAAATTTCAGAGACTGCAAGTCCTGCCATGTGGGCTGTTGGAGCAACATCCTATTCAGTTGCCTTAGAATTATTTTCCATGTAAGCAAACACTCTTTGATATTTTGTTTTAAAAGAAATACACCAGTTCAACACACTTTTGTAATAAAAAGCAAATGGCTGACTTCTAGAGAAAGGCCTCTCGTGCTGGAATGGCCAAAATATTTATGTAAAAGTAAAGATTACACCTGTTATGATCACAAGTGTACATGCTTTTTAAGTAACACAGCAGTTTTTCTCTCAGATCTAGTTCCAGCATTCAAAGTCTTTACAAAGACAGCTGAGTACTGGGGTCAGATACAGTGGGGCAGATCTTCCCACTTTCTGGCATGAGCGAGTTTCTGCATTTTTATACTGAGAAAGCCAAAGCTTATAAAAAGTAATTTTTGAACTTGGATAGGAATCTGTGCTTGAAGAGAAAACAGGTGGTATGATTACGAACAATAACGCTGAAGGTGGTGGCATGCTCGAGTTTCCACTGAAAACATGCAGTAGATGATTAGAAAATGAAACTTGAAAGAGCATTTTCCTTGGCATTTGCATTGTCAAAACTGTTCAGAGCCTCAACTGGTACATCCAGCATCTTTGCCTAGTCCTGTGTCTGGGGTATATTTTGTTAACAAGAAAGACTTTGTCCTAAAAGTATTACGCTCATAACTTTCTCTTGACCACTAGCTGGCCCACCTAAAAAATATCAGGGAAGCATATCAGAACTATTGATTTCAAAGAAAAATAATGTATTGTAGAAGGAGCAGCAATAAAGGGGTGGAGGAAATGAAGGCAGCAGCACTGAATTAGGATCACAGAAGGATTTGAGTTGGAGATCGTCTGGCCCACCTTCCCACTCAAAGCAGATAGCAGGTAGCATCCAGCCATATATTAAGCAGACTGATGTTCACTTGCAAAGCAAAAATTTGAAAATAAAGCATTTTTCTATAGCAAGTTGTTTTTCTTCTGTTTATCTGAGACATAATGAGGTACATGAGGTGCAAATAAAACCCTCTGTGATCCCGTTCAGTGACAGATTATTGCATTAAGCAGACCTCCCTATCAACTGCTTTTACTTCCAATTACTGCTTCCCAACCCAGCTCCTGCTCCCTGCAAAAACTAACTGACCGACACTGCTGAAGTCCTGAGTGCTGATAATACCAAGAATTTGTCCTGTGCTTTATCAGCAGCCCTCAAATCTCATTACCAGGTGGGTAGACATCATTAATTCTTTATTCCATTGGGAATAACAATGTGCAGAGAAGTTTCTTGCTGAAGGTCATATAGCAAGTCACTGGAAGAGTCTGAAAGTGGATTTAAGGTCAGCTGTATCCTCATCACGGACACTCACATGTTGATAAAGCTGCTGGCATTGCACCCATGCAGTTATCAGGACCATTAACTGAACATCCTTGTAGTGAGGATGGGAGGGCTAGTGACCAAGAACTGTCAAATGCACCTGTTTAGAAAGATGCTCTTTGTCCTGAAAGATAAGAACTGAGCTAATGTTTACCTTATGCTTAAAATTCAGGCTTTTCTAGTGTTCCTTGTTGATGCCACATTTTACTTTTTGGTGCATAGTGGGTCCATGCAAAATATTTCTTGTCCTTTACAAAAGTCAAGAGTACAGGACACCTAAATCTGGAAGTGTTGTTAAAGCCAGTACATATAACCTGAACTGAAATGAGTGTTTCAAATGGAAAACTATGGAAGACCCATGGAGATAGTAAGAGAGGCTACTGAGGCTTACCTCTGCTATGATCAGTGATCTAGCAAAGTCTGGTAATTTTTTTATACAATTTCCATTGGTAAGTCTCCTTTCATTTCTTTGTCATCCCTTTATAGGATCAGTCAGAGCTTTCTGTTTATCTATGCAATTATTTTATTCATTTAGTCTTTCTTTTCTTTGTTTCTTTCCCAGGAGACATCTATGTTCATCAGATCTCTAAGTCCTTTTCTTTAAGTTCTCTAGCTATGAAATACAAGACATAATCCCTCAATTTATTCCAGTTTAGGAAAAAAAATCAACAGAAGAAAGGTTCAGGATATAAGATTTATTTCCACTTCAGTATTTTAGACAACAGATGATCCATTTACAAAGCAGTGATTCGTGTCCAGGACTGGACTTTCCTGACAAATGGACATACAAGGCAAAGCTACACATTCTGAGCGTGATTTCTGATTACCTATGACAGGTACCTGAGGGTGTCTGTCCCTTTTACAGTTTGAGAATCTTTGTATGGCTCTTTATGTCAAAAATAAAGTCCTGCTGAATTGAATTGAACTGATAAACTTCAGGGATGAAATGAGCTCCTGATTGTTGCCAAAAAAAATGGTAGGATGTTTGCTTATGTTATTAATCTTGAGAAAATGCTTTAGGGAAAAGAATTATTGTTTCAAATATATGTGAGCACTTTTGAAAAAAAGTAGAGGAGCTGAAAGTAGTAGAAAAGAGGCAACTAAAAAGAACAGAGGACATTTTTTTCAGTCAAGCTGTTTAAAATAAATTTAAATGTCTATTCCTAGTGTAGTGTCTAAGATAAGCTACAAATATTCACCGTAGCCAAGAAGGTGAAGGTGCATGGAAACACCATGGGAGGAATTAATTTCAACCTATTATTCTTCAGCATGTATATTGTTCACAGTATAATTCTATTACCAGATACTATGCTGAAATGGAGTAGGCAGAGCCGATTGGAGTGTGGGGATCTTGAATAGATGCTCACAATACCACATTCATTTTCAGCCACTATACAATATGCAAATGTATTCATTGTGATTTGTAATTGACCTTAAAACTTACTTACCATCTACATGCCACAATTCCCGTATGGTGAATGCTGTTCTGTTTTCCTGCCAGTTTGACAATAAAGCAACTCATGACAAAAGTTTCCCAAATACAGAATTCAGTCAGCAGTATCTTGAGATTTTTTTTTTCCTTGCTATTTCAGAATTAGCCCTATTTCAGGCTAATAATTACATGGGTCTTGTGACATTCCTCAGCTCAGGATATATGAATGACTTAATAAATAGAAATAATCCTTTTAAAATGAAATTTTATAGAAATAGAGCCATTAGAGTGGTCAAATGAGATTCCTGTGATGCGCATCTGATGTACATAATGTTCGGTCATAGTGGGGCAGAATTAAGTAGAACTCTGTTTTACTGTCTCTTTGGGTTCTGGTGAGATGCAGAAAGGGACAAAGACTGAGAAACTTGTTGCCATAGGCTGCCATGGGGTGACAATAGTTAGTGCCTGAAACAGTTGACACTGGATGTAGATGCTTCAGGGGAGTGATAGTGGACTGACTGCCCTAATTTGACCAGGGAAGTTGTTCAGGTCCATGGCCATACTGTGGTCCACTGCAAAAGCACAGGCTATGTGGATCGGTGCTAAATGGAAGGGCTACACCTCTTCATCTCTCATCATCTGTATGCAAGACTGGAGTAAAAGAAACACTGTGATGGATTTCCTGCTTTGATGCTCCTTCCTATCCCATCCCGAAAATACTTTAATTTCAACCCAACAGTGGTAATGGGAGTAGTAGAAGGGATGAAAATGACACCAAGCCATGCAACCAAGACACTCCTTAAGCGTCATGACAGCTGGAGATGGGATCAGCTCAATCATCCATTTACAGTATACCCTTGTCCTTCTTTGCCTTGTTGCCTCATCACCGAGTACCAACAGTTATTGAAGAAACCTGATGCAATGGGTAGAAGGTACCTTCTACAGAATGTGGGCATTTCCCTATTTTGTGGGGGTCTGACAACATGGAAGTGCCTCTGCTCATTTTATTCAGGAGAGTGTTTTTCCACAGTCTTTCCTTCACATTTTGAATTTTTAATCTGAGAAGTTCTATTTGACACAGAGAACATTTCAATGGCCAAGATAAATACTATTCTATTAAGCAAAACTATTCTGTGGAACTATGAGAACTCCTCAGCTTACCAGGAAGCTCAGTAAGGGATAATAGAAATGGAGATTAAAATTAATAAAGACGTTTGTAAGCCGAGATCTAGCCAACATTTCTGGAAAATTACAAATCAAGAAAATAAGGCCAGCTATCCAAATATTATTATCCCAGCTATTTAATTTGCTAAGCGTACTTGCATTGTGTTTGTACTGTATGGTGTATTGTATTTTACAGGGGCTTGGAATATTGTCTCTCAATAGAAAGGAAGTTGTTAAACAATTGTCCTTTTACATCTGTCAGCTCAAGGCTATTCAGATTTATTCTAGTGGAAGCTGAGCCTTTCAACTATTTCCTCACTTTCATCTGTCTTATCCCTCCCACAACAGACACAGAGTACTCCAAAACAAATCTGGCACTTTCGTGAATGACAGGTTACTATATGCAAATGTGAACTTCCCACATCATACCCAATACCAATAGAAAAGGTGTTTTCTGGTTATAAGAAATCTTGTCAGAAAACTGCTGTTACACATTTCTCTCATGCTAGATACTCTTAGACACCAAAATGGTGATGTATTACGCATTTTGAATAGGCTAGTTCATGCCTAACATAAGACCCACTTGAACATTGTAGTTTTGAAAGTTTAATTCAGGCTGATAATAGATGACTTTATATTCCACTAATAAAAGATTGTGTGAAAGGGGAAGAAAACAGAGAAAACAAGCTAATGAAGAGTGAAAACAGAAAGACTAAAAAATGAGAGGAAGCAGGTTCATCCATCCTTATTACTTACACAAAGGTTTAAACAGGATAGGAATAACTGTTGAAATGTAGACCAAAAAAATTGTTACTGGCATCTCTCAGCTCTGCAGAAGCATTCCTGATAATTTGTACTTCACACAGGAAATCATCACCACATATGTCATTTTGAGAAATTCAGACTTCTGAGATTTGAAAAGTTCCAGCACAATACAGCTACAGTGCTTTAAATTATAAGGGAGTAAATCAAGAATAAAAGACTTCATCAGAATTTGTCCGGATTCACATGCATGTAATTGAAAGCCATGTGTTGAAAAGCCATTAGATGTTACATATGCTTGTTACAAACTGCAAGAGGGCTATCAGTTATCTCTCCAGCCTGAAAAATGAGACCATTTCTTGCATTTTTGGGGGAACAAATAATTTGTATGAGTTTTTCTTTGGTTTATTTCAAGTAACAATGAACAAACACTTTGAAAATGGCAGGAAGGAGAAACAGCAGCAGGGCTCTGGTAAACGCAACACATTTAGTGGCTCTATTAATAAACTAATCCAGGCCAAAGCATTAGTTCAGGAACTGGACTGAGACAGCACAGCCCCTTCTTATGTTAGCTCACTCTGCCGGGCATGGCATGGGCCAGAGCCCAATCCTGACATGAAGCAGGTCAAAGCCAACCTGCTTTGCAGGGTAAGAGAATTTAGCTGTGTGGGTTTAGCTGGGTCATGCTAGCTGTTGCAAAGCTCAGAGAACCGGCCGCTCCTTGTTTTACTCATTATTGTAGAAGTGGTGTGTGAACTTACTCGAGGGTCATGAAAGGGAAAAAAGTGCATCCACAACACACCAGGCTACAGCCCTACTTTCACTGCAGTTTCCTTGAGGGTAGGTTTGAAGGCTAAAACAGACATTCCGTACCAAGTGGCAGAGAAATACCAGCCTGAGATCGCAGTCTATACAAAGAGGATGATCTCGCCATTGAGGGATTTCTGCATTGATCCAAGAGTTTGTAAAGTGCAGCTTTATGAGGCAGACACTTCTCACAGACCTCTTACAAACCCAGACCCAAGGGGCAGACGTATCTCTTACACACACACTGGGATAATGCTAACACCTTCATGGCCCTGGGAGAAAGATGCAAGGGAAATCCAGAACTGCTGGAAATTCTGGCCTTGGCTGCCTTCCTCGTGGTCTGCCCGTACCAGTCCTGCCATGGCTCTTTGTTCTGCTCCCTCCCCATCTCCCTGTCCTAGATCTGCTGACCAAGAAACAAACAGTTGCGGGACAAATGTCATTCCCAGCTTTTGGCTCTGCCTGAGAGCACCCTCTCACTGTCCCTTCCTCCCCTTCTGCATCCATGATGTTCCTTGGGTTTGTAAACACTTTGGGGCAGCAACTGCTCCTCTGCATATGGCACTAATGGACACCGTTCTTGGCCAGCCCGAAGGCGCAATCAGAATAAATGTGAATAACAACAATAGTGACAAACAACATCAACATTAGTAATGACAATAATAATTATTATTGTTATTATTATACAGTCTAACAGAATGACTTGGTAATTATTTGCATAATTTGTATATATAATTTGCATAAGCAGAATAAAAGACTGTTCCCATATCCAGGAAAGATCTCAACCATAATGTTTTGTTCCCTGTGTGTGCCAAGGATTCCCACTGGTGTCAGTGGGAGATTTTTTTTCCTTACTTATTCTCAAAACCAATTGCTCTGATGACAGAAATCAGTGGGAGTCCCAATAACATGTGGCTTCATCCAGTGAGGTGCTGAAGGTGCTTTGCTACCTTTATCTGCAATTAAGCTCTTCACAGATGAAGGAACTCAGCACTTTTCAGAAGCTTCTCATGATGTGCAGGATTGAGCCCCTCTAGACAGCTGTCTGTGGGCTCTGACTATGCAAAGCTGAGCAGAGATTTTTTTTTCCCTTCATTTTAATTGCCTATTTACAAAACAGATTCCAGCATCTCAAGAGCATTTATAGCCTAATGGAGAATGGCACAGTGGGTGGCTTTTTGGCTCTCAAAGAGTGAGAGCCTCATCAGTGGCAGAGGGAAGAAACTATAGATCATGTGCACAAGGCAGGGCACAGAGCACAGAGGCAGCAGAGGGGACTTACAGAGGTGTTTGCAGAGTGCTCTTCCAAAGAGCCTGGCAGTGCCTCCAAGCTGCCAGTCTCGGGAGGACAAACACCATATTTCAATTTTGTGCAGAGAATAGACTCTGAGAGGCACCAAATGCCTGTGGCAGTGTCTGTTGTTATTTCAAGGGTGTAGTTTCTTGGGCTACTTGCACAGTCTTAGTTCAGAAGCTCTTGCAGGTGGTGCTGGCATCTCTGTGTGAGGGGTGTAGCCCCTGGCACGTGACATCGGACACTTTACCGCAAAGGCAGCGTGAAAATTAAGTTAGAAGGACATTAAGGAAAAGGCTGCAATATGAAAAGCTGACATTATATGGGCTGGCAGGAACTTCAGGTTGCCACAGAAGGGCCCTTCCAGGCTTAGGATTTGCAGCTTAATGCCGTGTTAAATTCTCATGTGTTGAGACAGTTTGACTTTTCTTGCAGACAAACAAGAGACAGCCTAAGAGCTTAAAGATCATAATGCAAACTCTCCAATGCCCAGAAAGCTCAGGGCCCCTTTCTACCCCTCCATCAGCCCCCCCTGGGCTGGGAGCTGGGCTTTGCACAGGCGCTCACCGCCGGCGCTGCTGTGCTGCTGGGCGTTGCAGTCCTCCTGCCAGGGAGCCCAACAGAGCCAGATGAACGCACTGTGTAAACCCTCTTCATCTGTCTCAATACCAGCCGGGTTAGATTATACTGCAGGCAAAGGCATGTTTTCAGTGTTTACTTTCTTGTCGAGTAGTCAGCACTCCCTTTTGCTTCTGGAACTGCTCTGGCTCTGCGGCTGGAGTGGAGCATAACAGAGGACGGGCTGCAATCGCCGCTATCTAAACACATTATTAAATATGGGCATGCCAGTTCTTACAGAGATCTGGCCTTCCTGCACTTGTTTAACTTAGCACTGGGCGAGTCAGAGCTTGCTTTCACTCCACACAAATGCATCTGCACAGAGGTGGGAATTTCAGCTGCTTAAGCCTGAAAACTGATAGAGAAGATAATTTTCTGTGTGATACTAATTTAGTTTTTGTTTCTATAAAACTGTCTGAATTACCTTTATTGTGAGGAACCTTCACAGGCCCTCAGAAAAGTTACTTCAAATTAATGATTTGTGACCACGAAGAAGAACATAGTGCCCTTTCTGACCGTAAACCCAGATCTACCCACAGTGCCTGTATTTTGTATTTATTTCACGGCCACAATAAGGATGATTTTGGGTTGAGTGGTTTGTTTTTTATTCATGCTGGCAAACCTTTTAACCCAGCTATTCAGCCACGTCAATAATCTCTTTTCTTAACTACTATTCCTTATAAACCAGCAACCCTACACACTCTCAGGTGCAGGGTTAGGTTGATTTTCACAAATGTCACATTACCACCTCTGTCCTCAGAACTCCTTCCCCTGGGGAATGTCTGTCTCTGTACCTTGAACGATTTGTTACGTGCAAGATTTTAGTTTTGAATATCAATGGATGATCTTGGAGGGAAGGTGTCTCTGAATTATTATTCATCACCTTTAGATAACAGAATATGCCCGAGAGAAGATGATGTCTATCTCTTACTTGTAAGTTCAAAATGCTGATTCAGCTTTAGTGGGAGGCAAAAGTAAGTAACCTGTACACTAACTGTGGGGAAACAAGAAATCCTTGTAGATTGTTCCCCATTCCTCATCTTATCTATGCTCTCTTATACACAGAGGTTACTCCCAAAGCCATATTTGTTTCTTTACTTCTAACTGAAAAAATATCTTAGTGCCTATAAGTCAGAAAAGAATATGTTTCCCAAATTTTTTGCAAGGTAAATCTCCATTTTTCTGCTGCTCTCCTAATCATAGCTTTGTCTTCTAGACAAACTAGATGATCTTCAGGTCCTTTCCAACCCTAACTGTTCTATGATTCTAGAGTTCCAGATTACCAAAATTGATGCCAAAACTGACTCATAATAGATGCCCACACAACATTGGTTTTGCATTTTACAGCATAGGGGTCAGGATATGACCACATGATTAGATTTTATCTGTGAAAGAAGGACCTGTATTTGAGGAATCAGTGTGGGGGAGTGGGGGAAGGCAGGTTTTGTGTCCTATATTGAAAGCCTTAATCCTTAGGGCTTGATTTTGTGTGTAACCTTGGGGTTTTGCACCTGCATGAAACTAAAGACATTTACATGTGTAGCTATTATACCTGATTGCTGGCTAATTATGCATGTGAGAATGGAGATGGGGGAGGGGTGAAAAGAGAGCTAAAAATATTTTTTTCCCTTGGTGTTTTAGATAAACTGAAGTATTTCCCATTATAAAAACCTTTACAATAAGAGATTTTTGGCAGGAAAGTGAGAGGTATGGCATGTGAATACTGTTACAACTACCATTTTCTAGCCATGGCATCTGAACATAAGTGGAAACATGTTAAATGTTCTCCCAGCCAAATTTCAAAGCCAATTAGTCTTTTTTTTTTTTTTTCTTTTCTTCAAATGTTCATTAAAGGCTGGAAAAGAAAACACATACATATTTCAATACCAAAGGTATAGCAGGTTATTTTGTTCATGGTTTTGTCAAGCAGGACTGTTTTTCTCTATGGCTGTGCTGCTCTAAAACTCCTTGTCCTCACTCAAAACAACAGCATGTGGAGTACAAATCGTTTGCTGTCCCAATCACTCTACGTCAGAGCTGCATGACAGACACTTGCTAGAGGGAGAGATATAGGGAAGATTTAAAAAAATAAGAAGCATTATTGCTCCTCTAGAGAGAATAAGAAAAATGAAGAAATAAGAAAGAAACTTTGTGTTTGTTCAGTAATCAAGTACACATCCATGAGAGCTGACAAAATGCTCCCAAATATGCTTATTTTGTCTGGCATTATGTAGAAGACATTTTCCGGGGTGCCAGGTTACTAAGTCCTCAAATCCATTTACTGTGGCCTGGAACAGTTGTTGATTTCCATTTCAATAGTTATTAGGGTTTTTTCTTTAGTCATCAGCTAAGCTTGAAATAAATACATTTTATTAGAGTTGGCAAGTCTGAGAACAGATGTGAGATCTCCCATAATCTAAAGGCACGGAACCCATGGGACATCAGTGTTCAGGACGAGGGCTGCTTTCTTCCAGGAAGTATTGGCTGTGGAAATTTACAGAGCTTGTGAGGTCTGCACACATTTCTGTTACGCAAAAGGAAAACTGAAAGGTATCTTACCCAGTTCGGGTGCTTGCTATTTTATTTTGTTAATACACAGTGAGCTATAATACGTTCAGTCATGATGTATTTATTTCCACTTGTTTGTGATGCCTAGCCCAGATTGCACAGACATTTTACAGTATTAGACCCCAAAACCCAGACCCATAAATCACAAAGAACATCTGTTATTCCCTTGTGGGAAGGGTCTTAAAAGAGTGTCTTCTGAGCATCTCTGTTGTATGTCATTTATTACAAGTGGGCCCTCAGCCTGGAACAAAAGAGACCTCCTACATCCTCCTCCCCAGGCAGCAATTAACTGACCTCATCTTCCCGCCCTCTCCATCAGCCCCCACAATCAATTATCCAAATCAACCCTTCTGAAGAAGAAAACTGGTCAAACAGGTGGACCATTATTCTAAATAGTTTTGAGCACTTAGAAAAAAAGTTCAGTACAAAAGGGTACTTATGCAACAGCGGCTGCATTTATAGAAAAAATGATTTGTGTAAGGGTATATGATTGCAAAGATTATTACAATATTTTCCATGATTATTTTTCCTAAATACATGTTTGTGTACATGTGCCTGTGTGTGAAATAAGATTTCACAGATCTTTTGAGGTCTTTTCAATTTACTGGATAGACCTTATCCAAGTAGTAGTAATTCCATATAGCTGTTGCTGGCCTCTCAAAAAGTAAATCTCTTGGTAGGATCGTATAGCTCCTAATTATTGTCAGAATAAGAATGTATGCATAGAGGCTGACTTTAACACGTGGGGTTAAATAGTAATATGGTAGAGGGCAGCATAATAAGATTAAGTGTAGCAGAAGTGCTTTTGATCCCTGGACAGTCATGGGCCACAGTGATGAGTATGCAAACTCTCTGTCATCAGGTGGGAGAAGCAATTAAGCTCCTTCCTGGAGGAAGACAGCTGAAACAATAGATGCTACTGTCCAAATCAGTGTCCTTGGGGCAGGCCTTGACTAAAGAAGAAGGGTAGATTTTCTGAATGGGAAATAAACATTGCTTTGATTATGTGAGCACGGAAGGAGAAGATGAGCTTGCTTAGAGAAAACAAGATCACTGACTGTGTGGTCTTGGGAAAAAACATAGAGAGAAATAAGGTCCTTTGGGCACATAACTGGCAGTACCTAGGTTTGAACTTCTGGCCGAGAGGACATTTATATTGGCCTTAGGAAAAATGAAAATAGAAAAAAGAATATACAAAAATGAAAAAAGTTGATTCTTTCATCAGTGCTGTCACAACAGGAGTATTACTGAGGTTTAAAGTACTGAGAAAAATATATGATAGATGCATGAATGAAAAATATTAAAGAATCTTATTAGAGAAACTATTCCCATGTATTTTATACATTTCCTTTATCTTTTCTGTGCAATTTTCAGCTTACAATTAATTTAAGCCATATGAAACTCTGCAGTATCAATGGAGCTGGATATGGGTATAATGGCTCATGTGCATGTGTACCCAAGAACTGATACAACACTGCGTACAGTGTGCACATACACGCCTTTGATTAACATCACTGATTGTGCCTCAGATCTCTGAGAACTAATGCAAAAATAACAAGTGTTCAGCTTTGTAGCGTTTTCCAGACAGTCAATCTTTTAGTAAAGTAACAAGTTCACAAACTGCATCCTTCTTGTCTGGCTTAAATAATTTCAATATTCAAAATGTCCTTTCTCAGCTTCCACTGTGAAATATGGGAAATCAGAAAAGTAGCTGTTTCTAATCCAATTGTTTCAAAGTCCATTCTGAAATTCGTACCCTACCAAATCAGTGGCAGAACGCCAACAGGCTTACGTGAAGCCAATATTTTATCGATGATCTGGAATGAAGGAGTGATTTTTCCAGGCTTTCGTGATAAATATTTTAATCTGCAGCTTATTTATGAACTTAAAAAAAAAAAATAGAGTTCTTGGCATTCTGTTATTGGTAGCATTTTGCCAGTATACTTTGTAGTCTGCCAGTTGACTAGAGATAAACCCCAAAAGTACATCAAAATGTCAGGCACGATATTAATGGAGCCTGCAAAACATTCTCTGGATAAGGAAGATGTTGCTGGTTTTTTAACTAAAGTCTCGACATACTGGAACATTTTTACTATGAACAAGCCTGTCTTTGTGCTTTATTGGAACTAAATATCTAATGGAAATAGGACCACAAAAATAGAAATTGTCACTGCAGTTATATGGTTGCATTGTACAGTCTTGGTATTTTGAATCAATTCACTGATGCTTGCTTAAATATTTTTTGTACTCAATTTGTTAAGTTGCATTATTTTTACTCATGCTGTTAGCAATACCAAGTGATCTCCACTTTGCAGAAAAAAACCCAGCTCTTATTTCCAAAGCACTCAATTACGCAGCAGATAAGTATTATTACCCCATTTTACAGACCTGGAAACAAAAGGGGCAAAATATCTTTCTTCAAGGACAAGAGTTCATGTATTTTGTGTCTTAATCTAGTCTGCTGTGCAGTAGGCTATACAACTTCCAGCTGGGTCCTGGTGATTAGGTGTTTTTATAGCAAACGCTTTATAATTCTTACTTTTTCCTGAGGTAAAGGATTGGTGCATGGCTGTAATGTCTATAAAATGCTAAAGCTGTTAAAACACAGTTTTTGTTGTATGTCATCCAATTTGCAGTTGGGAACTTTGCTTAAATTTAAAACATATGTTGTGCTGGAAAGTAGGTAATGGAATTGCCACCTTTGCATATTTGAGTCTCATGCCTTTTCTGCAATTTACGCAATAATAAACCTAACTAACGAAGCTATTTTAGCCATTATAGATCATTTTATTTGGTGATATGAGTCTTCATGTTAGAGCTGGACAGGAAACATTTTTCACGTCTTGTAAAAGCTTTCATGATTTCAAAACTGTTCCTGTTCAAAATCAGATGAATCCAGGGGCTACTGAAAATGTAGTGCAAGAGAAGCTCCTCACCCATCCCAGCATGGAATAAGCAGAAGGCCAGGTACTTCTTCAGGACATGGGATGCTTGGCTTTCTAATGGTACTATCTGATTTTCACCATACACTATAATTGGTATAAGCATTTTAAGAAAAAAAAAAAAAACCAACCAAAAAACCCAAAAAAACAGACCTAAACAAATGTTTTCAATTAATTTGTTTTCCTTGATTAAAAGAAAGTTTTTGAAAATTTCTGTTAAATACCCTTTTATATTTTCAACAAACATACTGTGGCTGAGATATATCTCCTCAGAGACTTCAGGTTGAGATATTTCCTTGCTGCCTCCACTCAGAAATGGGCACAGGTTTTGATATTTATTTTATGAATTGCAACCAGCCACCTTTAAAGTGTGATTCAAAATGTGCTGTGAGAAAAGTCTGTTACAATGTAACACAATTTCTCCATTGCTGTCCTTTGCCTTTCTTCTTTTTCTGCCACTGTTTCACTGTACTTGAGTGTCTTTAAAGCAAAGGTTTTGTATTTGCTTTCAGACCAATGGGCTGATGTATTTTATTTTGCTTGGCTGTATTTTAAACTTCACTTTTAAACCTTAACTCTTACTTTCTGGAATTTCTTCCTGTTTTACCTGACAGTTTTCCTCCTGTCATCTTTTCTTCTCTCTTACTGTCTCTGATTGTCACTCCCTTTAGAATGGGAAATCACTGCAGGCCAGAAGTTAGAAAGCAAACATAAAAAGCTATCAAAGAATAAGTAAAAGATGAGAGTAAATATGATAGTGTGGTCTTCTGCATGCATAATGACAACACTTACCTTCCTCACCTGGCTATAGACGAAGATATTTCTGGGAGTGTTGGAAGGAAAAAACTATATACTCTGTTCAGGCAGACACATGATATATTCTGAGTGATCACTTATTAAATTATGTCTGATAGATACAAAAATATCCCCTGGAATTTTATAAAGATAAAAACACTATAGCCATGACCAAAGGTCTCAAATCTTGATGTAGATTTTATTTTGAATATGAAACAATGGCAGGAAGAAGAAATGAAATTATATTTCACCCGCCAGTCTACTTAACACCACCGAAGGTGATGACATGCTGACATACTCTGCTGATGTGATGAGCTAGCAAAAGTAGTGCAGCATGTGTATCCTGAAATTCCCCTGCTACAACTGTAGTTGTATCATGCTTTCTATTCTCTCTGCTTTCTACAAAAAAGCATCACTTGACCATAAATAAAATCAAATAATAATTTCATAATCCATCAATTATGATCACATTTTAATTTCCTCGAAGTTGATGTGATGTTTATTGTCTAATTTTCTGCTCCGTTTCTGCTAGAGTACAATCTGGCATTTCTTATGTCAATGAAGATAACATTAATAAAAAACTCATACTGAACCATTGTTCTTTCTCATTATTTGAGCTGCTTTCCAAAGACTGCTGTTATCAGTAAGGATCAGCCAAACACCCGGCACATGAAGGAAAATACGTTGAACTTTGATGCGTTCCCATAATTTTTAGTTCTCCAGCTGGGGGAGGACAAGAACTGGTGAGAAGACTTGGCAAATGTAAACGCATGGATGAGCGGGAATTTTTTTTTTTTTCACAAAATAATTCTTCACTTGTAATGCTAGAACTTTACATTGTTGAACAAATATTACAACAGGAAACATTTGAATTACACTAGTAATCACCTTCGCTCAGTGCCCAGGAGTTTAAACAAGCTTCTATTAAAGTGAAATCATTTGCTGAACAAAAAATGATCCTTTATCTTTTTCTTCATTGTTCTCATGATATTGTTATCATGGTTATTATACCATTATAATTAGACCCATTGCTTCTGCTGTTGTGCCACAGTCATGATAAAAATCATATGGGCTTTAATAATTCCTGTTGTTAAAGTAAAACTTTTGCAATTCACCCTCAGAAGGGTCCCCTTTCTTCTTTTGCTGGGATTTTACTCCTATATATATTTCAAATCCATACCTCAAAGACACCACTGATCTTTTACAGACAAATGTCACAGCCTTAGCAACTAAATTTAAAACTGATAGATCACACTGGAAAAGAATATTGGTATATCATGCATCTCTGTACCCTGTATCTTCAACTAAAATACTATTGACGATTATGTCATGCCGTCTTCCTTGTTCTATATTTCTGCATTGCCTAAACCAGTGGATTTCTAATCTATGGTAAGATGGCTGGATGACAACAACACAACAGCATTCTTATGCCATCTTTGATCTGTCAAATGGAAGATATATTCCTTTTAAAGCTAACAAAGAGTATATTAAAATTTGTTTGGGCAACAGCTGGAGTGCAAAGTGTATAGCTGATTGTACTGGAAAAAAAAATTTGCACTGCAGATATGCCTCTTCTAGGTATAGCTCATTTAAATTTACTTCCCTATTTAGGATCTGATGAAGCAGAAATAGATTATTACCCTCTAACAGTGTCTGTGGAACAAACCTGTGTCTTAACGCACTCATGCTTGCATTAAGAGGCCAGTGGAGGGATCTAGTAATGTTATGAGCTTAATAGAGTTAGTATTTTTATAAACTGACTTACATTAGAACTGTATTCACCATGTTGGGGAACATTTTGACATGACCTCATGCTGGAAGCAGCTGCTTGATTAGAGTGATTTCTGGAAGAAGTATGTCTCTGTTCTGCTTCAATACATTCCTTCTTTTTTCATCATTATGCCAGAGGTGTGCTTCAGCTGCAAAGACCAGATCAGTATTCAAACTTCTTCAAAGTTTGGGTGCGTTTGATGTCTAAGGGCAAATGAAGGTTCTGCACAAAATAAGGTTGCAGGCAAAGGCGCATAGCAATTACTATGAGATGCAGGATGAGAGTTCCTTGAAAGACATTGATGCTCTTGTTCTTTATGTTGTTTATGGCTCTAGGGATGAGTTTCAAGAGGCAAAAGAGTGGAAATAGGCCATGATATCTCTCTGTTGGGCCGTCTGCTGTCCCAGATGCTCTTCCAGAGCCCTTTGTTTATATATGCCCACGTCTGATTTTCTGCCACAGTAAAAAAAATATTCCCAGAGAAAGCAAATATTCTCATTGTCTCTGGAGGCAAAATCAATACAGTGCATCAGACTGTGGCTTTGAAGTCCAAGCACAAGGTGGAGAATGAGCTTGAAGCAGAATTGACACACAGGCTGGGTGAGAGTTCAAACGTCATAAATCCTGCTCTTGCTGCTGACACTGAAGGAGTGGCAGATTCATGGCAAGATGTGGTGGCACTGACTGGGAAAGACCTGCGGAGACTATGCAGAGCCATTAGCAGCTGGAAGGAGCCCCAGGTAAGAGGAAGATAACCTAAAGGGAATACTGAGGCACTATCAAGATCATAAAGGATGCAGGATACTGTATACTACCAGATAAATCTCACTGTAATTCTGGATTTATCAGTCTGTTAATTAACATCCCTGGCATATGCAAACTTAGCAGCTGCTTTTACTTGTTTTCATATTAGCAATGTAAGGAACTTAGGCAGCTATGCCTCTTTTTCCTTCATTAGCACTACACCTTCACTGTTATCAAAAATGGTTGAGGTTGGAAGAGGCCCCTGGAAGTCATCTAGAACACCACCCCTGCTCAAACAGAGCCACCTAGAGACTGTTGCCCTGCACCGTGTCCAGATAACTTTTGAACGTCTCCAAGGATGGAGACTCTACAATCTCTCCGAGAAACCTGTGCCAGTGCTCAGTCACCCTCACAGTGCAGAAGTTTCCTGATATTCAGAGAGAACCTCCCATGTTTCAGTTTGTGCCTATTCCGTCTTGTCCTGGTACCACTGAAAAGAGCCTGGCTTCATCCTTTTTGCACCCTCCTTTCAGGTATTTATATACACTAATAAGATGTCTTCTCCAGGCTGAACAGTCCCAGCCACATAAGACTTTCTCTCATAGCAGAGAAGTTCCAATCCCTTAATTGTCTTAGTGGCTCTTTTTTCTCTCCCACATGTCGATGTCCCTCTTGTACCGGGGAGCCCAGAACCAGACACAATACTCAGGCTCACCAGTATTGAATACAGGTGAAGAGTCACTTTCCTCAACCTGCTGGCAATAGTTTGTTTAATGCAGCCCTGCATACCATTAGTGTTCTTTGCCACAAGGACACATTGCTGCCCCATGCTATCTTCTTGTTTGTTGTGCTGAAGATCCATTTCAGACATAAGGTCCATTACCGGCTACTTACCAGCCACCAGCTAGACCATATCACTGGGCATTGCCGCCTGATTGCTCAGGAGAAGCTCTACTCCCCACAAGTTCCCCTGATGTTTCTGGAGAGCGTGCTCAGCTCTGCGACACTGTTGGGCAGAGCAGAAAGTTCTGCCTTTGCCAGGATTTGTGCTAAGAGCTGAATGTGTACTTCCCAATGGCACTGTCTGAATCTGCTGGGCTGTGCACGAAGGCCGAGAGCACCACTTCGCACTGTGAGCTCAGCTGCCCCCAGATAAAACAGAGCAGAAGCGCTTCCTCTTTTTGTGGCAGGGGGTTTGCAAAGCTCCTCATTTTCTGCACAAGCCAGCTCACAGGTTATGTATATGGTATGCACATCAGTCATGCTCTTTCAGAATTGGTACCTGAGAATGGGATTAGCTGCAGTGCCCACCAAAAGCACCGAGCTCTAAAATAGTTCCACATGGCACAACATAACCCCAAGTGACAAAGCATGCATTATTTTCCTCTCCCAGAGTGTCTGGAACAAGCCATGCTGAATGATGTGTCACATATTAAGAACCACTTTATTTTTATCCTGATGGAATTCCAGGAAGCTAACTCCAGTGCCCTCACACTGACTGAAAATGCGTGATGTGTCCTAATAGCTACAGGCAGGACAAAGCAAGTATGTAAAAGGGACATTTAATTAGTTGTTCCAGAAGGAGTTGAAGTGTTGTTACATAAATGGTGTGTTTCTGACAGGCTTGAAGGTATGTAATGACTTATAGCACTAGAAGAATTTTGATATATTCAGTCTCGAAAGGCTGTGAAGTTTATGAGACAGATCATTTAAAGTTTCTTTAGTGAGGCTTATTGGAATTCAAATTAAATTTAAGAGAAGACCATGTTACAGGCCATCTTAGCCTTTGAACAAGCTCCTATTGTTAGAATAGGACAATATCTCCATGTTCAATTTGTTTCAGTTGCGTCTTTCAGTCCTGCATTAACACAGAAATCAACATCTTAAATGTGACGGTACGGTTGCTCTAATTCATGTTCTAATATAATTGCAGTTTATTATCTATGCGGAGTGCAACACCAACACAAGCTTACTCAGTGAGCAGGGCGCCATTATTCTCAGCATGCTACAATTTATACATGCTACAAATAGATCTTGCTCCATCTGCATGTGTCAGACAAAATTTGTTTGCATTTGAGCAGTATAAACTGTGTGTAAAGGTGAATGTTAAGATACATCATTCTTCTGACCAACAATATTTGGAACCATCTTACTGAATTCTGCTATTGCGTCTCTTAGATTTCCAGCTACATGTGTTTATTGCAAGTCTTTCTTGAAATACGGATTATTTCATACGGGAATTTCTAATTGTGCCTAGCAGCTCAATTTGAGTGCCAATCAGATCCTCAAACATGTGACTCAGGAGAGATTTTTCCCAGTGCACCAGAGGTATCAGATATCCCTGGAGTGGTAGGGGAACTAAGAGGGAACCAGGAAAAGCAGAATTTGGAAATGAAAATCAACCTAGTGGCCAAAAGCTTTTCCAAACTTCTTAAATATTTTAATCTGGAAAGTTGCTCCAGCCAGATGAATAAGATGTTATAACACAGTATTTTCTTGTCTTTTTGAAAGCAGTTAATAGAAACTGTTTGGGTTCTTACAACAGAATTTAGGTGTGCAAATTTTCGTGAAGGGGGAGGCACCTTAGGTGTTGTGATGCCAAACAGTGTAATTACATAAAAACATTTCAGACGTTTAAATGTCAGGACTAGGAGGTGATAAATGCAGTTAATAATACAATAACGTTTCTGAAGGAAAATAATAAAAGGTAAAAAAAAAAAAAATGTAGTTAAAATAATAATAAGGCTTAGCTTTTAGCAGCTGCTTTACATCTTCAAACCATTGCTAAATTATTAACTAATTGATACCAGATCCTCCACATACTAGCTCAGTGCAGAGTTGTGGGGAGTATGCCAGTAGAATGCTGTTGTTGGCTGGGTAGTTAGACAAATGTTGCAATATGAGTGGTAGGAAGTAGTAGTATTACCATATACAGTGCAGAACCAGGCTCTCTGAGTACTGGTTCTAGCAGTAGTAACCTTGCATTTGAAAGGATGTAATTGCTCTTATGGGGTTGCCTTACATGGAAACTAAAATTATATCAAGCATTAATAACCAAATTATGCAGCAAGTCAGAGAAGGACAGATTTGTTCTCAATAGAACACGAGAGACTGCTTGCTTTGGTGACCTAATTGCTGCAGGTTTAAAAAAAAAATAAATTATTATGATAGCTGATTAAAAGGAGCCAGGGAGCTTATTCACATTTGCCAAGAGCACACAGCAAATCAAGCTTTATGACTTGAAATGAACTCAGTGCTTTGTCCAGATTAAATTAAGAAAGGAGGTCACTGAAGTGAGGAGTTCAGAAGAGCACTTGAGACTGAATGTATTGAGAAATGAACAGCAGATCTGAAATGAGAAAGGTATAAAGCAGACAGAAGCCATTTTCTGTTCCTACCATTCATTTTCTTCAGAGGCTAGTGAGCAGAGAGGGGAAACTTATTCAGGAGCAAGAAACCACAACAACCTATCCTATAAAACTGCATTAAAAATATAGTTGTAAGAGTGAGCGGGCAGTAATGGGAAATCTTTGGCACATGTCTAACTGTACTATGTAGAGCTCCTAATGCACCCTGACACCATCAGGAGAGCTCATTTTGTTGTCTGCTTGAAGGAAACATGCCACAAAATGTAAAACAAAATAAGAGGATTCTGACACTACGGGCAAACAGCAGTTTCTCTATAACATACACAGGCTTTCACGGCCTTAGGTACATTCTGTGTTTATAAAAAAAACAAAAGGTGTTAAAAAAACATTAATGGTGATGTTTACAGAGGAGATTCCAGTGCAACTTTGAAGGCTGCTGCACCTTGGCGCCTCACCCTTCCTCCTGCTGCACAGGCAATATCTCCTCACCTGATACAGAGAGGATTTAGGTATGTAAGGGTTGGATTCCTTCGTCTGAGGTTTGCAAAAGGCACTCCTGTTTCCTCACCTGCCAAGAGAACAAATTCCTCTGACATCTCTTACATGTACCTTGAGGTACTTTCTCGCTGTCAGTGTGAGTTTATGGGGACTGAAAAACAGTCTGCTAATGTTTAGTTGCCCAGGTGAAGGCACGTGACTTGAAAGAAGTGGCATCACCAAGCTATTATGCAGAGCCGGGAGCCTATTACAATTATAAAACAGGAGAGAGAGAAGCAAGTGAAAACTCTTACCCTTTAAGGTTATCAGGCAAACCTAAGGGTTTGTGACAATTATGACCCCTTGCCACTGGGGTTCTACATGTCTTTGCTGCTCTGCCTGCCTGGCTGTCAGCTGGGTGGCACGTCATAAAGGTGTAAGAAGTCCCTGCTCACAGTGAAGCTTTGAAGAGACAATCATCTGGGAGACAGGAGAGGTGGGCGGGTTATGAGATGTTATTCCAGCTCTTCCCAAATAGTTAACAGTTTCCTGGCACAGTAAACTACAGTATTTCAGGATACATTTCTAGGGACAGTGGGGGATAGAGGATTTAGCTCAGAGCACATTGTGTTCTGCTTCACTTGACCCACATGAGCGATGCTAAAAATCTCTTCTGCAGTTATATACCTATGCCACTGGCAGGGTATTTACCCATTGCCATTAAATAACTTTGCTATGATTCCTTCTATGTGGAAAATATCTCAAAAGCAGATTTAATGGCATGCAAATACCAGCTGGCCAGGTTAACAGTCCCCAGTGCAAGAATACATTTAGAAACCTGAGTGTATCAGCTCTTGGTACTTAAGAGAGTGGAGCAGCACATGAAACTCCTGTCAGGTCTCTCAGTCTTTTCACACTTAACAGGCCATGAATGTTGCTGTGGTGCTCTGCACTGAAGGTTTGTTCTGAAATATGGCCTTGTTAAACATTTTTCATGGACCTTTCCTGAACCTGGGCTGAGTTTTTCAAAGGTGTCTATGGGAGTTAACTGTTTCCCAAAGAGGTGTAGGGGAAATTGTTTACTTTGTACTTTTGAATGTCCCTGTCTGGGCAATTCATGGCAGCTGCTTAAAGATGGTATTGAAACTTAATCAAATAGGTGACTTGCTATGTTAAAAATACATAAAGGAACTATGACATTTTTAATGAGGTTTTTCCATTGGTTTGTATGACTTCTGCTATTTTGTGAAATGTGCCTTGTCCATTACAAGTTACTTTATTGAGAAAGGGAACCTTGGCCTGGGCCCCAAGGTTATTACTCACTGTATTCAAAGGATACTTGGGGGATCTTTAATTTCCAACTGGAGAGCTGGCAGAAGGACAGTAGGTTTAACATTTCCTCTGAAGGATGACACCTCTAAAAGTGCCACATGCTCCTTATTACTGCAATACTCTGGACGGGAGCCAAAGTCCCAGTATGGGACTTGAACCCGCAAGTATTTGGCTGTGAGACAGACATGCTACCCACAGAGTCACAATGACACCTAGTAGCATCTTAATTTAATAGACCACTTTTTTGAATGGAAGTCTCTTGTCTTGCATTTTTATGGTCTGTATCACTTAAAATTTATTTTTCACTTCATCACACATTTATGGAGAAAGGCACTCTGCTTCCCTTTCCTGTGTTGCTGTCAGCAACTATGAACAAGATACACTTCAATAGTTATGTCCATTTAAAAGTAAACAAAATTTGAAGATTTTATCACCAGGTGCTCTAAGTTTCTTTAAAAATTATGGCAAGAAAAAGTCTAATGAAAAGTAAGTTGGGGAAACCTCTGAGTCCAGAGAAGACCCCTGGAACCATGATGAATCATACCTTTTCAAGTTGTTTTCATAGATGTAAAAACTGAGGACATCCAGGTTCAAACATTTAAGCCAAAATTCTCAGAACCAAAAGGTTTGTTTTGTTCTTGCATTGGAATGTTACATTTGAGACACCCAATAAATGTGTTGTTAGCATCTTCTGAAAATCAGGTGTCTTTAAGGTACCTCAAGCTGCACCCAAAATAACAGAAGCTGAACCCACCAGCTTCTTTCTGGTATTTAAATTGGTGAGTGTGAGTCCTGCTATAATGTGTCTCAGTGTTTGAATTTGCAGCAGCCAAGTGATGGACCTGCAAAAATGGAGGCAATAAAAGCAGGGACATGAACTGGGGCACCACTGTGCAACCCTCCAGCTGCTGCAGCTCTTGCATGAGTACTGCCCTGATGTTCCACGCTGCTCATTACTGGTTAATGAAGCTGCCTTCCGAATCACAGAGTGTTTTTCAGCACAGACATTTAGCACTGATTTCTGGAAGTGCAGTAATTTGGGTCCTCAGACAGCTTTGTGGCTACTTGGTAAGAACAAAATGTGAAAACCTGACATTCTGGCTAGAAAAACCACAGCATGGTTTTTCCCTGGAGGGAAGGCAGGAGACAGTGGGGTAAAGGCGAATGAGAAGAGGCATCTGAACTGGGGAAGTGAACAAATCCGATGGAAGACAAAGATGGGCAACACTGGAAATACTTGGGGCAGAGCTCTCTCATTCTGGCACAAACCCCCAGCAATTCTGCCAGCGATGCTACCAGTGCAGCTGACAGGGGCTCTTTGTGTGTTTTATTTCTTGGCTTTTGATCTGCAAAAGGTTGGGTAACTGTTGCCTAAGCACAGACACAGATTTGTAGGTGCCTGGGAATAGAGTAGAGGGAGCGCTGCCCCAAGCCCTCGCAGACCTGCTGCTCCTCTCGCTTAAATGAGCTTCCCTGTATTCGAGTGTTTGCATAATCCAGGATTAAACTGTGAGAGCTTTACAATGTGTTTGCCCTCCAGATCTGAAAGTTTACTTTTGACCATAGCTAATAAATAGTTAATACATTTGATTAAAAGAAACCTTTACTGAGAAAAAAACAAATCCAATGCAAAACTCATAAACTCCTTAAATATCAGAGAGATTTAAAAAAAAAATAGAGATTTAAAAAAAATAAATATATATAAATAAAACATTAGTGCACTCAAGGGAAAATAATATCATTTTGATCTCAGTTAGAAAATATATTTGTCAGCACTTAAAAATATAAGCTGTTCTGTCAGGTAACTAACAGGATTTTTAAGATTGGTGAAGATGATACCACTTCAAAAGCACTGCCACTAATTTATGTGTTCATTTTAATGCATCAGCTTGAACACAATGAATTCCTCACTGCAAGGTGAGGCTGGTGGGATTTTTAGCTAGCAAAAATTTCTTCACAGGGCTCTTGGGTCCTCCTTGAACACCAGTTCTCCAGTAACCATCCATCTGTGCCAGAGACCCTTGGCCTTGGGGTATCCCTGTGGCCTCCAAAGCTCTAGGCAGGCATGGAGCTCTTCTCTGTAGCTCCACCTGCGATCTTGGGTCATTTTCCCTAATGTAGGCATAAAAAAAAAATTACATGATCTAGTCACTTTAGGTGCCTTTCATAGGTAAGGGGAAGAAGTGCCACCTCAAGAAGGAGACTCATTCAGGGAGATCCTGGATTCCCAAGAGCTGGGGCATCTTAGGCGCCGAGGCCAAATCCGATAAATCACTGTCTGATGGTGTCTATTTTTCTCCAGTTCCTATAAAGGTGGCACAAGGTCACCAGCACTGACCTGAACAATTAACTTTTCGATATTTGAAGTTAGATGACCTAGCCTGTGGTCAGTATGAAGTATTTGAAAGATACATGCTTCCTTAGCACACCACATTTCTGAAATGAGCAACCTTATCTCTTAGAACATAGTTTATACTTCTCCATCTTCTCTTGACATATTCTTGACATTAAAAACTGTCACAACAACGTCATCAAGGATGACCTACAAAGACATAAAAGAGGAGAAAATATTTTTAGAGATGAAAACTAATGTGTGGAGTTCTTTGCCTTATAGTTGTCTTGTGGTTGAAATCTGGTCTACACTATTGATAAGAACATTAATTGCTACAAAAGATTAGTAAATGTTTTCAGAAGTTTAACTCGCTTATTCTTACCATAACAGTTTAGAGTACCGATCACAGGTGAAGTCCTATCTGAGATCTGTTCAGTATGTCTATCTCAGATATCTAATTTAGAAGTATATTTGCCAGCAGATTTCATTATTAAGAAGTCACTTAGAGATTCATATAACTGTTACAAGTGAAAAAGGAGAAGCAATCAAGGAATTAACTGTTGGACAAACATTTACCTATGAGTCTATTAATTAGTTAGCCAGCAGTTCAAAAGTAATTCTCAAAGCTTTAATATGGAAGGTCTTGAATGGCAATGTGTGTATTTTAATTCCATTTTGAAGGCATTATGATGTTACCAGTTCCCAGAAGCTCCATTCATTTGATATTTTTCTGAAAATCTGACTATGGTATTGCATGAGAATTTCATCTCTGACTTGGAAAATAAGGGGAAAACAAAGAAGCAAGTGCTTAAACCAGGAGTAGAATCCCAAGACTTCTAAATTATGGAAGTTGAATAAAAAGAGTTCAAATGTTGGGTTTAGCCCAATAGTTTAAAAGCAGTAGCTAGAATATGAATGATTTGGGGCCCTTGGAGCTGTCAATTCTTTAAAGAAAAATAAAAAGTAATGAATGAGAAAGGGACAGGCTGCTGTGCAGAAATATGCAGGTAAGGTGTATATAGTAAACATGCCTTATTGTCACTGACGCTTGCAGCTACAGAGTTAAATGGCTTTGAAAACCTGCCCTTTAGTTCGAAGGCATACACTGCAAACTGCAGAAAAAGGAAACAGTTCTGATAGATCAGAGTCTCACAAAAAGTGCAAAAATGACTGCATTTTAAGCTACAGGGAAAAGAGGACAGTTAATGCATTAAATTTGAAATCTGTTAAATTCAGAATTTTTCACTTCAACAGCTCGCAGTACATGTGAAATTCTCTTGTTTGTCTTTTGAGAGAAAAATGGCCATAGGCCTAGATTGTTAACGCAGTAATTTTCACTACCATTCCTCTAACATGGTGTCCAGGTTTTTAGATTATATAATTATTTTCATTGGAAAGCACATTTTAACATCTGGGAATCATTTGAAAGAATGTAATCAACTTTGTCCTTTTTTTTGGAGGGTATCTTCTGTTAATATTTAACCCATAACTGATTGCATGATTTACCAATTTAACCCTGACCAACTTGTGAAATTTATCATCCTTGGCTGTTACTACACAAATCTATCATGGTAACAGACTTTTTTCCAGTTCTGTCTGTATACAATGCTGTTCTTGTCTACGCGCCATCCATGCTGCTGTGCTGTGTTAGGGGGCTAACACTGAGAACAGGGATTTCCTAAATGTGGTGGAACTTCTTCAGGGTGGTGGTTATTTTTTTTTATTGTAAAAATCCCCTCTTTTTCAACAGGAGGTCAAATCCTGATATCTATCCTTAATTTCTACATTAAGTCTTCTGTTTTCAGTCTTCACTCAAATACATGGCATTTGATTGTATTTGATTGTATTTGAATGTAACTGAGAAGAACTTTAAAAGTTGATCAGATAATATTAAAAGAATGCAAAGGGGATTGTAAATACTCAATACTTCCATATTCTTGAGGTATGATCCCAGGACTTGGTGGCCTCTTAGGGTTTCCCAGATTTTGCAGGACTGATGCCGAAACAACTTTCAGATATTTTTCAAAACTGCGGTGGGCCAGAATCAAGTCTCATGGAAATCAGTGCTAGCTTTGACTTTCTTGCCTTCACTTTCCTTACTCCTCCTTCTTTGAGTGAACTACGAGGTCAAAGAGGGGCTGGGGGGAAAACCCAGAAAGAACAACAAAGCAACAGAAAGGGCAATATGCGTTTTTTAAATAAGGTCTAGGAAAGGTCAAATAGTAAAGAGGTGAGAAAAAAATAACAAAATAAAAGGGCAGGTGCAAGTGAAAGAGCTATTAAATAAGAGATGAAATCAAATGGGGGAATAAATCAAATGATAGAGTCTAGACATAAGAAAAGGTTGCAGGCCCTAAAAGTGCTGGGAGAGAGAATATATTAGTGAAGACAAGACAAATCAGGATTTGCGCACTCTAGTGAAAGAGTCTCCAACACAGCCATCTTATAGGGAAAGGGAGAGGCAGGCAGGGAATTAATCTTCTGTCTGTACAGGGAAATAAGTTCAAAATCAGTTTGTTGCTTGATTCAGAAAGACCAGCTCTGACTGCTTAAATATTGAGTCTCCTTGTGATGGAGGAAAGCAGCATCCTCTGTCCAGACAGAGACCCAATACTGATAATAACACCAAATGTTCGTGCCCGAACTGAGAGGGGGGGGGAATTGAGGGAGTTCCCCAAGCATAAATCATCCCATACTGAAGTAGGAATTGAATCTTCCTTCCTGCTACACTAATACCACAGGCATTCTGGGGTATGATTCAATCTGGTTTGACCCCAAACTTTTGTGAAGATAAATTTCTGCAGTTTTTCAGAGATCTCATTCACTTCAAGGTAAGAGTTGCGGTGACTGCACACATGGAAGATGGATGGTTTTGCTGTTTTCTGATCCACAGAGCAGTTATGCTGTAACCATGCATATGATTGCCCCTGTAATTGCATCCATCATGCCTCCTGTAAAAACAAACAAATCGACTCCCAAACTCACTTAAAACTAGATAAACAACTGCTCTTTGGCAATGTGACAGATACTTATTGCCTGTGAGTAGCCCATAACAGATAGGAAGGACAAGGATTAGGGTGGATTTGTAAACCATAAATTGTAGAAATCCACTCAGAGTCTCCAAGCCAGACTCTTCTCTTAACTTTGCTTGAGTTATGCCAGGGATAAATCTGTCCTTCTGTTGAAACTCAGTGAAACTTTGTGCAGTTTCCCTTTTCTGTGTCAGTCATTTATCTGTTATAAAACCTAGAGCTTCAGAAAAGCTAAGTTAGCCTGGTAATTTTTTCCTCCCAATTTGCAGAAGGATGAAATGTTGCATTTTCTGTGGCTCTGTTTTGCTATATAAAATGTACCAGATGAAACTCATTAGAAATAAGTGAAAATGTGGCAGAAATGTGATTTTATCCATTGGTTCTGAAAGAGCTGAAAACAAAATTGCCTTTTTTAAAATATGGATGTAGATACACAAAACCAATTCAAACTTCCACTTGCTCACAATAACAAAAGTACAAAGCAATTAATCAAAACTAACCAAACTCAAAGAATACCACAAAACCAAAAAAAACCCAGAGCATTAGATAACACTCAAAACACTAAATTACTAATTACTACATGGATACACTAATTCAACATTGGAACAGATGTGACATTATTCATCCTAATTTACTTGGCCCATGTGAATCTTGAATACTGTGCTTGATGATCAGGAGCAAGCCAGCAGTTTGAGCAGTGCCTTGCTTTGGGGCCCTCCTGGCCACATGTGTGTATCTGCTAACTCCAACTGGAGTGTACGCAGGAGCAGATGTGATGCTTGCTACAGCATACCCAGAAGCTAGCAAGCTCTAATTATGTTACCTTACCATGTCACTGGTGCCCAGGTGGTACTCTGATCTTTCAGACTTTATCTTTGAATGAGAAAGTCCACTCAGGACTTGAAAGCAATTTAGGTCACAGATACATTGCAGGCAGCACTGACAACTAAAGATGAACACTCCCTCAGCTATTTGCTGCTCCTCATCAGCCAGACGACAGGTCTGAGTGCACTTCTAAATTCAGTCTAAAGTCACTGAGGGGTGAAGGCATTGCAGGTTTTATTTGAGTAAAAGCTGAAGGAACAAACTTACCATGGAGGAAGTCTAGAATGAAATGTAGCAACTTGAAAGCTTGTAAATGAACTTCCTCCTCCAGTGTGTCATGGCAAGACAGGGGCATTCTGTCAGGGCCGTACTGAACGTCAGCAACTCAGCAATGTTTTGGGTTGTGAGAAAATTTACAGTCCATTTTTGTTGTGACACCAGAAATCTTTCTGTAATCTCTGTTGAACCTGTGCTCCCCACACTTCTCAATGGTCTCACAGTACTCCAGGCTCTGCTTTCCCTTGCTGGGTCCCTCATGCTCACCCTGTGCTCCAGAAATGTTCTTTTTCATGCACCCCACCATGCTCTGCTGTTTCCTCGGAGAGAAGGGCCTGTCTTTTCTTCAAGATTCCTTCTGACTCAGAGCAAAAGAAGCAAAAAGGCTTCTATTGTACTCCCATCTGAGAAAAACCTGGCATACGTTAACACATGGTTCCCATGAAGAACAATAGAAGTCCTCACAGTAAGTAAACTCACATCACTGATGGAGAAAGTAATAAGGTCATCCCACGAACTGTATCCAACGGTAGCCTGGTTCAACTATAAGCCCCAGTTACAACCCATCATCAGTACCTGTTGCCTTTCAGAAGTCCAACTCCTATCTGTACACTCAGGTCTTTGGAGAGGCTCCTGTACCTCTCTGCATGTGTGTTCTCAGTCTGAGGTGCACCTTCACCCTCCAGTTTAGGGTCAGGCTTGGAAACTCTTGGTTTTGTGCTCCCTGAATCAGATGCTGTGGGAAGGATGGCATTTTCTGAAGCTGAGATAACCCGTCTGATCAGCATTCAGATGGGTTAAACAGTGTTCATACCCTATGTTCCCTGGGCAGGATAGTTATTTCTGACCACCAGCTGGGAGTCATTGGGAGTTGCAGCATCTGCACTGCTGCTTCCAGAAGTGGATCTCTTTGGCCGTGGCCAGTATGTATCTAATTTTTCTTGTATTCTCCCTGTAAACAAGCATTGTGTTTCATTTTAACAACATTCTTAGCAGTGATGAGCATAGCAGAAAATATTCCAGAGAAAGGCACAACATAGTGACAGGAGCAGAATTAAGTCACCTGGAAAATCTGACACATACTCTGACCCCTGGTTCGTATCTTCTGACTTCAAAATGGGATAAGCAGGAGTATATATGTCTAATGGGACCAGAGAAGGCAGAGTCAAACTAATAAGATGAGGACAGAAATAAAACAAATGGCAAAGATGTCATATGGATAGGCAGTGTGAGGGCACTAAGGGAAATAAAGGACTGTAAAGGATGCTGTTCCTCCTTCAGATGGAAAGTAGTCACAACCAAGAGCAGATTTAGTGACTAAATGGCATCTTTTCCCTTTCTTCTACATTTTATGTTCTGTGTGACAACAGTTTGTTCTTCTAAGTCACAGAAACTCACGCTTCCTGTTCTAGAAAGGCAAAATATAAATGAATAATGATGCTTTCCAGAAGTAGGGTGTCAGTGCAGATCTAGTTCTGAAATAGATCCAGCTTCTTGGGGAAAATACCTAACAATTCACTTAGGTTTGAATCCTTGATGGTTCATTCTTTTGAGTTGATAGTTCAACAACAAATAGTTATTTCTTCTTGTGGAAATGTTGGCGGGTACAGATCATTTCACACAAAGGGGTTACTCTCCTTTGCTTGTCTTTCTTTTCCTGTGAAACACTTAACACTGTTATTTGGAAAAATCTCAGCTATGTGCTGCATTTGAATTGAAGGAAGGAGTGTTGTGACAGCAGGGGACATAGCAAGGTGCCTAGTGTGGTTGTCTTATTGTATGTTGCTCCTTTTGATTCTTCTGCAGGGCTCTGTGCAAAGACAGCTGCTGCAGATTGAATAATGCATTTTGAGCACATTAAATGTATCCTGCATATTCAACACTGAAAATAAATATCAGATTCTCATACTATTGTGCATTGTTCAATAAATTTGGCCCATTGTGTGCTATTTCCCTAGCATGGTTTGTCTTTTCTCTCTTTTGCCATTTAGCATTTTATTTGCCTCTTTTTTTTCTTTTTAATTTTAAGATATTGCAATCATCTGGGTATTGTTCAGATGGAAGCAGGTTTTCTTTACTTGCAAAGTCCCCAGGTGAACTCTGAAATAAGTGGAATATAGTTGCTGATGTCTGATATTTACTTGGATCTAAAACTTATACCATTCACACTGTAACAGCCTGTATTTTACAATCAGGAGGCCAAATCCATGGTTGGCACAACTCCACTGAACTCACTGGAGTTGAGCTGCTTTATTGAGTTGCCTTGTGAATATAGATATCGCACGTGGATGTGCTTGTAGTCCTGGGAGTGGAAATATCAATGCATTTCAGTATGGCGCAATTTTAAATATAATCCGAAGGTTTTTCAATTCCTCTAGGGACATTATGTTAGTTTTATTAATAAGTGGGGAGTGTCTTTTCTGCAATATGCCTTGTTAGCCTATATTGAGAGAAAAGCTGTTCTTTGGGTCTATTTCAACTGTAAAATTGGAAGCATCTCTATGACATAACCACTTTACAAGGTATTTGAAACTGGAACTGTACTTTTGGGAATAAGATCACATCATAGGCATTGACCAGTGTGGTTATTTCATTGCTCAAAATACGTGGGAGAAATCACTTCTGAGAATTACTTTGTTATTTTAAATGTGTTTCTGTGCTGCATATCCCACTCACCTCCAAGTTCCAGGCTGACCTTCAGCTACTTGGATTCTCCTCTTTCCCCTCCATTCAGCCAGTGCTGGCCTTCACTCACACTTCTGTTTGAATTTCCAGTTCCCAAAAGAAAACTCTTTCCCCATGGATCACTGTATACATGTATGTTCACCAGCCTACCACAAACTTCTCTCATTTCCGGCCTCAAATTAATGCTTATATGTCATACCCCACTTCTGCCTATTTTAGCCATGTCTGTTCCAGCAAATAAGGCTCAAGTGCTCATCCATAGTTTTTGATACTGTTTAAGTGCTAGGCTGCTTCTGTCACGCAAGCCTCCACTCTTGCAGGTGAGGATTAGGGAACAGCATGGGACAGAGATGGTTCACAGTGGGCAGCAAGGGTCAAATAACTGTTTCAAGGAGGATGGAGTTCTGCTATGTCCACACAAGCTGTCATGTGCCCCTTCCTCTCCTGACATGTTGGATATGATGTAGCTGATTTGTAAACTCCAGAGGATCTGATTACAGTTTTCCTGATCTGAGAAATGATGACCCAGACTGTGAGTACCCCATAAGTAATCACTGGATAGTTTTAGATGAGAACTGGGATCTCATTACAATTGTAGGCTCCCCATGCTGTGATGAAGGACTGGCTTTTTCCCTGCTTTTAGTGCAATGTTAATCAAATAAGTACTGATATAATACATGCTAACGAATAATCCTACTTTTAAGGCTTAATTAAAATTACGTTTCACCTTCAGAAGATGTTGTTTATTCTGGCTTTCTTACACACACCTAACTGTATATTAAGCTATAACTCGAGGTGATGAATATCCAGAAGTTGATGGATTTTAGAAAATAAGATTTTCATTAAAAGGACAATATCACAGCTCAGTTTATAAAAATATTCTGAATATTTATTGCTTGCAGTAGCTAAAGCCAAATCATAAATTGAGATGTTCAAGTTCTGTTTGGAAGGTCCAATTTTTCAGAAAAATCTCCATATTGTTTGTATATGTGCATCCAGGTTTCTGAATTTCTCTGGCTATACTTTAGGAATCAGACAGAGAAAGCATGTATAGCAAAATAACAATACAAATGAGTATTTAAAATTACATAGCATTTACATGTCTTGGACATATAGCTATAAACTCGGATTAATATCAATACAACAAGAGCACTCATAACAAACAAGAAAGAAACCCTAGATTATTACACAGGAACATGTGACCATACCCGCCTTACTCCCTCACTTTTACAGGCTATAAGAGGGGTACTCCATGTGGAGGACTAGCTAATGATAATAGAAACTGTTCAGTTACTGATCTTTAAAAAATACTCTTATCCTCATGTAAGTCATTTGTTCATGTGGACTGCTTTGTATGTATGTTTCTTGGCTGGTTTGCTGCCATGTAAAGCAAGTCTCACTCATTTATTCAACAATCTGTGCAAATTTAACATCATTTGGTTAATGATTTCCCTGCCAAATTCAGAGAGACAATTGTATTTAACTACAAACCTCATTTTAATATCCTATTTAAAAGTCTAATTGAACCATCACTATTTTGCCTTTGATTTGTTGGATCTTTTTGTGTTGTCTTGGAGATTTTGATGTTGCTTCCTTCCAGCTCTATTGATATTTATACCATGGATGGCATGTTTCTAGAGGCATAAAAGGGTGGAGAAGGGCTCTCTGATGAGATACAGTTCAGATTAAGAAAGGTCTAAGGATGACCCTTCTATAAGATGGAGATGCTCTATTAATGACAATGTTAAAAGAAAACAGGCAGCTAAAACTGGAGAACATGTTATAGCAATAATGTTCATGGAATTAGCCATGGAACTTCAGGTTAAAAAAAAAAAAGATGAATGCTAAACCAAGAGCCAGCTCCTTGAATGTTTCAGTAAAAATAAATATGTTACATCTGCAAATAATGCCTTCTAGCAGCAAGAAAAATGCACAGATTAATAATAAAAAATTGTGATCAACACGCATTCTCAGTAAGGCAGTTTGAATGCAAAATACGAAAATGACTCTTGTAAAACAGGTCTAGCCTTCGGTGGGTACTGCGATGGGGTACTGGTTGGCAAACTGCTGCTGTAAAAAGACTGCAGAATCCAGTGGTGGATTTCTCAAATTCTGAAATCAAAGAGCACAATTATCTCAGATGTGATAGGTCCTATTTATAAACAAGATGGTTCTGCTGCTATAAAAAATCCAGGTTTTGCTCAGTCTAATCACAAAATGAGAAATGAGTTCAGAAAACAAATTTTTACTAGTTTCATTACTTTTCAGTGTTGTAGCAGCAGTCATGGAAGGGGGTAAGAGGAGGAAACAAAACCAAACCCAAGAAAACAGCAAGATGTAAACAAATTACTTTGGTAGGGCTGTGTTCTCTTTATAGTTTATTACTGGGATGGTCCAACAGCCATGCTTCACCTCTGTAACAGGAGCAAGGGATCCATTTTGTCATGCACAGATTGAGTAATGGTACTGCCATATTTTATTTCCAAATTAGAGGAAATGTCACTCAGTGCTTGTGTTTAAAATGAGACGGAAGAAAATCATTCCCTTCATGCAGTTTAAAGAAAAAGAAAAAAATTAAATCTGTTAAATCTCCACTGACATTTGTATGAACTTAAAGCAAAGCATGCATCACATCTTGGATTACCACAGTTCATATATCAGGTAACATCGATTTCTAGACTGAAATATTTTTATTTTCTGAGTGATAAACAATTTCACTGGTCTGTTTATTACACAGAAGACCTGGGGAAGACTCCTGTAGCCAGGTCACTAGGACACAAAGATGCCCTGTGTTCACTTCATAGGCCCCCAGAAGAATCTCAGAATAAGTATAAGGGTAAAGATATATGTGCATACCTGCAAATGCAAGGGATCCAGCTTCCTACGAGAAGCTTGGAAATTATTTAGCCATCTGCTCTGCAGATCACTCAGTCCAAATATAAACAATTTGGACAGCACATAAAGGAGATTTCTCTTGTTTTCTCTCCCACATACATTCAAAACTAATCTTGATTTTGAGGTCTTTCATTCAAAATTATAGCAAAGGCTACAGCCCCTATTGGGAACTGACATAAAGCATTATAAAAATGATTAAAGTGTTGGTATCTGCATGTATTTCTGAGCAGCTGGTCTATATTTGATTCATATCTCTGTTCCTGGTTCCATTATAGAAAAGGACAGTACAGAATGAGCTAACTGGCAGGAATCTCTGAGGAACTTCCTTTGAAATCAGCAGGAATTTTAGCGGCGTTTTCTTTCTTCTCTGCCTGCATGGAGAAAGTCCTGGCATGCTTGAACCTGCTGTGCTTGTTGCTGCTTTCGTCAGTGCTGGAATCTGCCAGTCATTTTGTAGGCACTCAGGAGCATCCCAGGGAAACCAGGTTTCTCAGTCTGCTGTTGTTGGCTGTCCTGGCAGTAGAACCAGCTTCAGGTCCTTCAGAGCATTTGAGCTCTGTTTGCTTTTTTAAGGAAGCATACTTGATTATCTTCTTAAGACCTTAACACTTCACTTGCAAATATTTTTTCTACCAGCTGTTGTCCGATCCTGCAAAGTGCTGAGCACTGTCAGCTGTCACAGGGCTTTAGCTGGACAATTAAGTCTTTGCAGTGCTCCTGCCATGTGCAACCACTGGAGCTGGAGGCCGAACAGCTTTGTCCAGATAGACTTATCTTTCCACAGTGAGGAAATAAAATATTCACAGCAGATTATGTTAGCTGTCTGCCTGCGTTGCTTTAACACATCCAAATAGCTGTCCTATTTTTCTTACAAGCCAGCAGCTTCCCTGAGTTTCATTACCTGTATCAATCTTAACACTATTTAAATGAAAAGGAAGAGCTTTAAAATGTGAGAGCACAAGCCTAGATATTTTCCCATGGGGCACCTCTGAGCACAATAGTATCTTCACTTCAGTATTTTTTCTGCATCTCTTTCAAGCTAAACACATCCAGACTGTGGACATGCCAGGAAATGCCATTCTGGGACTAATTTACTGGTACTGAAAATGTTATTTCCAGAGCTGTCACTTTCCAGGGGAATTTGAGTATCCACAAGTATTTCAACTGTGAGGATCCATTTTCTGACATTTGGGATCCATCTGCACTTCAGTCCAGCTGGAAACAAATGTGCCCCATCCATCTGTAATCTCCCTGAAACTGTCCAGGACTGTCAAGGAAATTGCACTATGACCATGCTGGAACCAGTGTTGGTGTTGGCTGGTATGGTTCAATGCTTTGTGTGGAAAGAGATTTAAATGAGATCATTTCACTACCCTTTTGGTAAATTCTGTTGGGAAACAGCTGGAGGCAATGATTTCATTGCCTTATTATTAGTTGTATTATAGGACACAATAGAAGCAGAAAAGAATAGGGCTTGTGTCAGAACTTTATGTAAAATTGTTCTCTCCTGCCCAGGCACCAGTGCTGGGTCAACAAAATACTGATCAGATCTGAATCCCACAGGCAAGCTAAAAATAGAAGGATGCATCAAATGTTGCTCCACAGGGGCTGTTCTTGGCTTGTTTTTTTTTCATTAACAGATGATGGAATCGAGATTATACAGATGATAGGAACCCAGAAGGGACTGCAAGAATATTTACTGCAGGGCAGCCCTTGAATGCATAACAGCATTGACAAGCTGGAGGCCAGTGTGTTATTTGTCTGGTGGAAGTACTGGGTAGCACACCTAAGCAGAGCTGATCATAGGCACAAATATATAACATCGACAAGGCAATTCAGTAGAGCAGGAGATTACATGTATCAGCATGTGAACATAAGTCAGTAATTTCAATCTGTTGTCCTATATTCTTCTTTGCGGGGATATACAATGAGCATAGCTGGAACGACAGGTGAAGCTATCTTTCTGCTCTCTGTTTGGACTCAGCTGCAGACTTGCTAATCTGGGGCACTTTGAGAAGGATGGTAAGCAAAGGGGGAGAGTCCAGAGGAGAAGAACCAAGCACGATCAGAGATATAGAAAATCCAGCTGGTTGGGTTAACTTAGGAACAGGTGTTATCTAGAGTGAATAAGAGACAGTGGAGGGAAAAACACAGTAACAGTCACCTAGGCATCCAAAATGCCAGAGCAGATAGAAGTTAATATAGATTTGTGCTTCAGACATGAAGCAATAGGTTGAATTACTACAAGGAAAAATGGGACTAGAGATTTGGAAAAACTCTCAAATTGTACGGAAAAGAAATGGGTAGTCTGCTGAGGCACTGAAATGCTCAGCTGTACAGATCCTTAAGAACAAAGATGACAAACAGCTTTCAGATCGGACACAGTTAGAACTGAGCTTGCTTTGGGAGTCTCCAACTTTCTGATCCTTCCAAGTTGGAGTAACCTGGCCATGGTGTCAGCAATGTTCCTTAATAGCAGCTTTCCTGAAGTGAAACTGAAACCAATTGGTGCGCTTCAGTTTGTCTGAAACCTGTTGAAAAGAAACAAAGAATATCTGAAGTGAATTAAGATTTCACAAAGAGGATGATCTTCCAAGAACAAAGAAACTGTGATTGGTAGGACCTGTGGTTGCTATTTATTTAGGAATTATGAGATCGTCTCTGGCACTGCAGAGGTTGAAGGCAAGAGTAGCATCTTCCATTCTTACACTTTATGTTTCCCTACTTAACGAAGATCCTCTTTGTCTGAGATAATCCAATGACTTTTTGAGCCTATAAAAATAGAGGGATTGGCTAGATACTTTCCAGAGCTGACTTTCTCCAAGAGATAATGTCTGCTAAGCCAAAACTCTCCTTTGCTGTACAAAGCCCATAGTAGATTAGTGTTTGTCTTATTTGGGATGTATCAGCTCTGCATCCTCTGGAATGTGTTCTGGCCCTAAAGATTAGTCAAAGTGCATCCTGTAAGGAAAATAACTTCCCTATCAAATGCAACAAAACAACCCAGTCAAACAAACAAAAACTTCACAGCAATCTTCAAAACACTTCCTCAGGGCAAAAGAAAAGGATTTATAAAACTAGACAGTAGATCTGTCTCCTTCAGAGTTGAAAGAAAAAATTCTATTGCCATGCAGAGATCCTTAGTTAAGTTCTTATTGTGAAAAGGATTAAATGATGCAGATGGAACTTGGTGATCTTAAGGTCCTTTCCAACCCTAACTATTCTCTGATTCTCTGATTCTCTGATACATTTTAGCTTGGCCTGAAACAAACAGGAATTACTTGAAGGCCCTCCTCCCAAAAGAGGAAAATAATCCCAAACAAATAATTAATGCCCATTATTAAACTGTAGGAGTAATGAATAACAGTCAGTGCCTTACAAATGGAATTTGTCATTTGCATATTTCTAGCCCCTCAGCTGTCTTCTGTGAATTGCTGTCTCTACCTCCCTTTTGCTCACACCTGGCCATCTACATCCCTCTAAGCTGTGTGAAAAAATTTGCCCTCCCACAAATGCACTGTTTTGGTTCTTTTGTATAGGCAGTGGTAAGTGTTGAGTGTAAAAGACTTTCTGATAATTTAATTCACTTTGCTGAATTATGATTCTGCATGCACCATTAGTTCAATCACAAACCAGCTACAATAAGAATTAGGTCTGTTTTGCAACATGAAGCAGACAAGGCTGTTCAGTGATGCAGTCAAGGGTGTTTAATGTTACATTTGTTGTTGACTTTGAAAACAAACACATGTGCACTGATGTACAGCAATCTGAAAGCCCCATGCAGATGTAAGAACAGTGGCATCTCGGAGATCCTTGTCTTCAGATAGGGAAGTGACAGAGAGGCTGAGTGAAAACCTCACACAGTTGTGTAAGTTAAGTTGTATCAGGCAGGAACTGTGAGGAAAGTGGCTTTCATAGGAATTCAAAGGACTCCAAGGTGAAAAATAGGAACTTCCATCACAAGGAGGTGATGTCTGAGGAGCAATGGGTTTAGACAAAGAGTATGAGCAAAAGCACTTTAGGAGGGACGTCACTCATCTCACTGTAGGCTTGAAAGTTTGAAAGAGGAAACTGCATGTCACGGGGTTACATTTAGTGCTGAATGCTGATCAACTTTCCCTTCTAATAATATTTGCCTTGACCTTAGCAGGGCAATTTGTGTCAGAGAGGTAATCTCAGCTTCTCCCTCATCACTTCTCCCTCATCACTTTCACCCCACATTTTAACACTTACTCATGAGAGGTTGGCTGGGAAACCTGAACCAAACACCACCTAACCATGGCTGAGTGCCAGCCTATAGCTACAGTCCAATGCATATGTTGCTTAAGGACCTCTCCAGTATTTATTTTGGAGAACACCACCCTGATATTTTTGAAATTAAGTAGTAAAGTATTTAGCATACCCTCTTTCCTCTTGGAGCCAGTCTTTTCAAAAGGAAGTCTCCAGTCAGAAAAGTATTCTTGGAAGGGAAATAACTTTTAACCCCTAATATGTTGTTCACTTATGCTGTAAAGGCCCAGGCTTGCCGAGGGAGAAAGCCAACAGCTTTATCCTTGAACAGTGCTGCATGACATGGAGAGTGGTGAGAATTCAGTGATGACAGCTCAGAGTTCTCTCAGGACTCCTTATCACACTAATGGTGCAAAGCCATTTTAGCCTGTAGGTAAAAGACAAAGTTGCCCCATTTGATATCCTATGACATCACTACAAAATGAAAATGTTTGCCATTTACATAGGACTGGGGAGAGTAAAAGTATTTTTTGGTAGTAAATTTTGCATCATTTTTGTTTTGCTAATCAATGGTAAAGCAGACAGAGCAAATTGTTTTTTGGATGTACATACTGAGAAGCAAGAATTTAATTAATTGCTTGACATACCTTTCTTTAAATTAAATCAGAAAATATCTCACTACCTTAAAGTCTACTGAGCCAGAAGATCCTTGTGCTTTCCTGCTTTTCCTTGGGAGCAGCTTATAGACGAGCTGCTTCATTCAGCACAAGTGCCATCTGCCATGTCCAAGGACCTGCTCCAAAATCTATTGGAATGCATACAAGACCTGCAGATTAGGCCCCAACTATTAAAAAAATATTAATTGCAGGTATTTTTGTTGTTCACGATAATGATCTGTTTCCTGTCATAGGGTGTTGTACCTTTCAGATCACTTGTTATTTTCTAATATTTACTTTTCAATGGCAGCTGAGGGTCCCAGCCAGATGACTGTTGCCTTGTCCTAGCCTCTGCCCACACGCACACCCCAAAAAGGCAGTCCTTGCCTGAAATTATTGCCAATGGCATTATCAGGGTAGCTTCTTATTGGCATGTTTTTATATTGTAAGCTTCCCTTAAAGGCAGCAATAAACCTATGATCCACATACTGTTTATGGATTGTTTTGTTACATTTCTTTTGAAAAGCAATATAAATGTCTAAACTCCTATAAATACATCAGCATTGCTGCTTATCTTGCTTGTTAAACTGGCAGTTTCGTAACCTCAAGACAGTGCAGCTGTGTAATCTTTCACATCTATCTGGCACAAGATCCATGAGGTTTTTTCTTTCCCTGTTTCCATGTATGAAACAGGCTCTTTGATACACTGCTTGTAAACACACTACAGCTGCTACTGATTGCAAATATGTTGGCTTATCCATAGAAATGCTGGGCTGTAAGGTAAGATAGGAATTTCTATAGTCATTTGGTATTCTGATCTTCAATCAAAACTAGCTGTAGAACAACAAAAAGAAGCCCCTGTTTTCAGCCATGAATCAAAATCTCTGTCATGCTGGAATTCCATTGGCAACTCCTGGAGAATGAGATGCTTTAAAATATTCAGAGTTTTCAAACATTGATGCATCCAAAGACAAAAAGTCTAATCCACATATCTGCTGATGTTGCCACATTTGTCATGTCTCAGAAGAGAGAAGACAGTGGAGTTCTTACTCTGAATGAAGACATCTAGGGATGTTGTTATCTTTTGCAGGTATGTACTTGGTTTTTGTGCTGGACTTACTCTGTATGGCTGTGGTTATTAATAGCTGCAGTGAAGCTGGTGGCAAAAATAATGAGTTCATTTTTACAGCTCAGTAGCTATTTATTTTTTCTCTTCAGAAGTTTAGTTTTCACATAAAATAACAAAAGCAAACCCCAATTCCTTTTAGTTACAGGCAACTTTATGAGCTGCATATCAGGAAAGAACGGTTATACTGGGCTGAATAAGTAAGTCACTCCAGAACAGCCAACAAACTCACACTGCCATAAGGGCAAAACACCCAAGACTGGAGTCTGGCCCCGCGAGTGCTCAGTACCTGGAGAAATCCATCAAGTTGTCCTGAAAAGCTGCCCATCAGAAGAACCTGGGCTGCTAACTACAAATTACTAATGACTCTTCAGAAATTTAAGAAGCTGCAGCCCTCTGTAAAAGCAGAGCTTTCTGTCACATAGTTTATGAATCTCATCAGGATGAATGCCAGATAAACCAATTCTGAAGAACAGTGTTGTTGGCTACAAACCACTGATAACTGACCTCTTGGAAACTGAAGGCAAAACCTTACACCTGAACAGATCTTGTCCCATCTGTGCAAGACAAATTCTGTGGGTGCTCTCCGAGGACAGGGAGGTAAGGAGAAGAAAAGGACATAGTAATCAAAAAAGAATTTAATTCTGTAACGCTTTCCAGAGTTGACACTGGTTCTCATTATCTGCTGTGTTTCATGCCTGACTTTTCTTCTGAGAGGTTTGATTTGCATCATCATAGTTAATACTGTAGGCCACAGTATGCTTTGGCATCTTTGCAGTTTAGGAGTCCAAGCAGCACATTCTTCTTCTGTCTGCTTTCAGCAAGAAAAATCTCTCCTTTTCTACAAAATCTGTACTTCATAAATAATAAAAAAATGACATTTTTTCTGCGCTAAACTGAAAAGTTTGACTCTTGAAACCCTATTTTTTTCTGTATATCCATTAAATGCCTCAACTTAAAGTAAATTGCATCTACCGGTCACTTCATCCTGCTGCCTACCTAGCAGGGAGCTGGTAGAAAGCTTTGAAATGTGTCATGTGTTCAGTCTTCCAGGAAGTCTGTACAGTACATCTGAGTGTTTACGGACTAAGCAAAGAGAGGGTCAGTGTGCTGGGGGATGCAGTGCTGATCTCCGGGAGTCAGAGGCTAACCCCGGCCCAGATAGCATCAACTTTGTTGCTTCATCCAGAGAGGGAGAGGAAAGGAATAGGGGAGTGGGAGCAGATCGTGCCTGGATCTTGCCTGGATATGGGTTTATGCTGTAACAAGGATGTGACCCTGATCTCAGGAGTGCACCTGAACACTCAAATTTGATAGTAACTCCTGGGTGTTACTATGCTTACTATGCCCTTTTTTCTTCACGTTATGCTGGTTTTTCTGTTGCTGAAATAACCTGTGTGTGCTTGCTTCCGAGTTGGACCCCCTCTCCCTAGGAAAGCTAATCCATACTTCAATGACTTTCCACATGAAGTGTCTCTCTTTAAAAATGAAAAAGAAAAAGTTTACCATGGCTAACTTGGATCTTGAATAGCAGGTGGCAATTTAATTGGAAGATGTAAGCTGCTTACTACTAATTTGCATGATTATAAGATTTTGTAATTGCCCTGTAAAAGTTAATTTGACATCGGGTTCAGTGAAACTCAACTGTGTTAGCATGATATTGATGTGTGTATGAGATTTGCTGTTGCTGTTTGATATGTTCCCTGCTGAAAGACCAAAGGAGAGAGTCAAGGGGGTTATTTTTAAATATATACATGCACACACACAGAGGTGAATCTCATTGTAATGACCCCCATGGGGCCTGGATAAATGCATGTTTTATCAAGGAGTTCACTGCAGCAGGAGTTGGTAATTTGTTCCTTCAAAATAATGAGGAAATATGTGGTTGAAACCAAACATCGATACCTAGTAATTTTGATGAAGATTACCTCATTGATTAACATTTAACCTGCATTTTAAAAAGAAAAATGCTTAAAAAACAAAAAATGTACACTTAGAGGCTAAATATAGCTTGCACTGAGGAAAGTGAGAAAAAAATATGATTTCCTATTTAGGTCAACCTTGTATTAGTGTTTGCTCTAATACAGCTAATTAGGAAGGAAAAATAGCTTTTGTTATTGGGCATGCATAAAGGCGAGTCTGCAGCATTGCTTATCCTAGTGCTGTTTGACTTTGTGTGTATTATCTGCCTGCCTCCTTCCCGCATTGTATAGACATGTCTTGCAGGCTGCAATATATAAAAGGTTTCTTCTGTGCGGTGCAGGTCCCTGACAGAGGTTTCAGGGCAAGACTGCATGAGCAAGGAGCCGTGCTGTGCTCTGGAGAGGGATTAGCTGGAGTCTTCAATGCGGCGCAGGGCCGGGGGCTGCTGGCTGGCGGGTGCATGTCAGTGTGTCTGCCAGCCCCTGTGCCGGACCAGAGGATCTGCTGCTCCACGGGGAGCCGGGAGAGTGAGCATACCTCTAAGGCAGAACAAAGCGTCCTTGAAAAGCTGAGAGAAATGCCACCTTCTTCCCTCTCCCCCTCCCTGAAAGCTGGGTCACTTCACTGCTGTGGAGAGGTGTCAAGGGCAAAAATAAACTAAGAGAGGAAAGGTATAGTAAGGGTTGTGCTAAAATGCCTGATTCCTGTCATATATCTACAGCAGCAGAGAACAAACTACGCTTGACTGAGTTGCTAAGGTACACAAGCTCATCGCTCTCTAAAAGCACAATAATAGAGTTACAGACCTTATCTTATATGTTAAAATTAGTAACATGTTGATCTGCTTCAGAGAGCTGGGACCCAGTGTCACTGAACACAAGCACACACGCATCCATAGCCGGTTTTAGCAGGTAAAACTTGATTTCTGAATTCTCTTCTTTCTGTCTCCCTTTTCTCTCCCTCTGTTCTTGCATTCCACTATGTCTGGGGGAAAGTAATAAAACGAGTGTTGCACGTGGTGCCTGTAAATATGATATCCAAATTAGCTCCACTGAGCATGGCATGGATGAGTGGAAGCCCACACTTTGGTCTTCAGGGTGTGAAGGAAGCACCTAAAGACAAAAGGGCCAACAGTGTTTTATCTACTCTCCGGCATTGGGGGAAGGCCCTGCAAGAAAGGGTGGCAGATCTGGATGGCAGACCTAGAAATTTACACTTGCAGCTGTGTTTTGTATGTATTAGTGGGAAGAAAATTGGAAGATTCAGAATAAATTACTACTGCGAGTGAAAGCACAGGGAAGTGTATGGCAGAGATTTAAATATTGCATTATAGTCCTTAGACAAATTCTTCAAAGTTGAGAGCATGGGAATGGTTTCCTAATGGGATGCTGAAAGATGTGTAGATAAAGAAACAATTAGGAAGGAAATTGGAAATCTGGAGATCTGAGCCTATCTTTTACTCGAATGCTTTAAAGTCATTCAGGTGTTCACAACTATTTAAATCCTTCACTTGTTTTATGTGCCTCAAACAAAGCAATGAAGCAGCACTGTCATAAAAAGCCCGGCCCTGCTCCAGCTGAAATTCGTCTGACATAGACAAAACAAACCAAAACCCCCAGAAGCCCAACAATGCCATTTCATGTGCAACATTATATCTACTGAATGAGAGGAAATGTAGTCATGCATCAAGGTAAAGTACTCTTAAAAGCTCATTTGGATGGTATGGTTTTTACCTGGAGGAGAAATTACTGTATATGCAAAACTCAGATGAATATGTACAATATCCAGGAATAGGTACGGGGCGGGGGGGGGGGGAGGGACAGAAAACATGCAGCAAATGTAATCATCTTCCAAATGGTCCAAAACTAAATTGTTCTCACTGCTGTTGCTGAGCAACGGTCCCACGATGGGATTCAGCCTGTGCAAATGTACAGTGGGAGAGTCCAACCTACCCAGAGAGTGAGAAATCTGGAGTACCAGGAGAGGCGGCAGAGGGGCCTGGCATAGCTGAGCTCCACTTCCCAGCAGTTGTGACCCCCCCTAAGTACATATTTTCACCATTCTTCTGACCTTTTGCTTCCAGCCCACTCTCATAACAGGCTTAAAATAAATAGTGAAGCAGGACCGGTACTAGAGAGCAATGGGATTCTGGCTGTTGTTGTAGCAGGCCAGTCTGTATCTAGGACACTTTCTGTGAAGTAAAGCATTAGCACTTCTTCTGAGGTGTTCAAAGGCTATGAAACTCATGGGAGGGAGAGGGAAAAGCAAATAACAAGTCTACCAGACAATTCCTGGGATTTAAAAGCAGTGCCCCTCTGTGACTTCAGCTCTGAAGACCACATGTGTTCTCATTAGGTGGTAACACAGTAAAAATCCACTGTCTAAAAGGACAATAATCCACTATATTTTGAAATAAAAATTCTGGAATGCTTAATCATCTGACACAGTATGATGTCAGTTTTCATTCACTTCCTTCAGTGAGTTATGATTTAAACAATTTAGAGATGCAGAAAGGAAAAGGAAACCACAAAAAATGCATGTTCAAATAATGCTAATATACTGTTTGAAATAAAAAAAAAAATAAATTAAAACCAAACAAAAACTGATTTGTGGCTGATGGGATGACTTGAGAGAGCTCACTATACCGAGGTGTGGAAAATGGTACATTGGAATAGAGACATTTCAAATGTGTGTATGACAGACCTGTTAATTTAGGACTTGGTTCAGTTTGCTGTGGTTGTTCATACTGCAGTAAAGCTGGCAGTCCTCTGGGTGAAAAAGTAAATCTGTGCTTGCCCTCGTTTTCATAATCAATAGATTTTATAACATTTTAGCTAGCTTTTTAAAAAATTACATGCGAGATCATTATTTTTCTAGGTAACTGCCAACAATGTGGTATTTGTAGTGTGAAACAAACTCTGCCTAGCTTTCATTTTAATTCCTAAAATTATTGTTCTATATGAAACTCTGGTTGAAAATACTGTTTTCTAGGCTGATTATCAACGGAGCTTGACCCTTAGAAAAAAGCTCATGGGAAAAGAAAGAAGTATACGAGTAAAATGAACTGTGGAAGTCCCAGAATATCTTATTCCAGCTGTGAAAGGTGGTACCTGGTAGATGCTGTTATAACAAACCAGCACTAAGTGTCTGTATCCCAATCCCCAAACTGCCCTGGTTGTTCCAACCATCTGTGTGGATAGACTTCCAAATCATCACAGCTGGATCTCACCTTAAATGTTGGACCAAACTGAGTGCTGAGTGTAAATAACTGTAACCTTTCACATGCTCCAAATCAAGTTCTCATTCCTGTTGTGGGGCAGGGAAAAAACAAAACAAAAAAAAGCCAGAGAGTAACCCACTGTGATTATACTTCCTCCGATCATCATTTTAAAATGTTGCAGAATAAGGTTTTCCTGCTTGTTAGACTGACTGCCTGGTTTTGGGGTAGCTGTTTAATAGAGTTCCTCACACAAACAACAGGCTAGGTGGGAAATCACAGAAGAGCACAGAGGAAACTCTCACAATATAATTCCCCCTATTATTTCTCAGCCAATTTTGAAATTAGGAAATCACATGGAAACAGCAGGAGGATTCTTAGCCTTGCACTATTTCCTTCCCCTATGATCATGAAGTTTTATTGCTGCATGAGCCCTGCTGCCTACCATTTCAGAGAAACTCAGCAAGAGGTAAGGTTTTTCTAAGTGTGGGTGGTCATGTCCGTGTATTCAGCAGAAGAAATAGGGGTATTCAGCTTGAAAAAAGGCAGCTCAAGACGAAGTATGGAAGAATAATTTTCAAAGAGAAAATAATGAAGAGCTAACAAAAGCACCCAGGGAATTCATTCTCTTATTTTTTTCTTCCCTTCAGTAATTGCTGCTGAAGAGGCTGGCACTGAAATGACATCATTAAGTCAAGGTATCTCACTCATACACTTGTGGGGAGAATTGGATAAAATGAAGGGAAATTTCCTCATGACTCGGCCTGTTGTTTTGGAAAGCTCTTCAACTGGTGAAAAACAGGCTTACGTACAGAAAGACATCTTGCTTGGTTATGCAGGCAAAAGTATAGACATTCAATAGTTGGGGGGACAGATTTTGAGCTTCTTATATTTTAGGATTATTTATGTGTGCAGGTATTCACATTTGTATCCACCTTTATGAGTGCATTAAACATTATCTCTGTTAGAGCATGTTACTAATTTTTCAGAAAGCGTGTACAAATGAGTTTCCTAGAAGGCAATTTCATCAAAACAAGCCCTTAAATTTTGCTTTTAACCAAATAGCACGTCATATTTCTAGTGAAAAAAAAAAGAAAAAAAAGTTGACGATTGAACATTAGCAACATCCTGCTCATAAATAAGCAGCAAAGGAATCCTGGCGTAAACCACGCAGTGAGTAATGTTGGCCCATAAAGAAAATCTTTCAAGAATGTCATATGATTGGAGAAAGATGATATTTTTTCAGAAAATTGGTGATTAACTGAATTATTCCACTCAATACAGCTAATATTCCCCAGTCTCTCTGATAGGCGCATCATAGAAAATCATAATGGCAGAACCCTGCTTTCTTTTTCTTTACATAATATTTGATATCCCCACAACCAGTTCAGGGATGCATGCTACAACATACTATACCAGAAGAGAGCATTAGGATATAATCTCCATTCTGCACCGGCAAATAACCTCTCTGAAGGTCATGAGGAAAGGAGCACCTGCAAATGTGATACTACACTCAACTATTTTTTTTCCTGAGGGTAGTTAACTAAAATTTGAATAGGAGAAGAAGAAAAAGCTCCCATTTTCACTTATTTATGTATTTTTTTGTTTGTTAACTACAGTCATGGAAAGCTGCTACAAGTAGGGGCATTCTTTAAAACGTACAACTATTATCTAGTCTAAATTACAATATTGAACATCCTAGTTTCAGAAATAGTCCACAAAAGCCTGGATTTTCATCAGGGAATGTAGTTAATATTGGTAGGACAAATCTGGGAAATAACGGCATGGAAAACTACCCATTTTGTAACTAAAAAACGCTTTTATTACAAAAGTTACACTACCAACTTCATAACAAAAGGCAAATTTCTCTCTTCTGAGCACCTGGATGCTAGAAGGTTCTGGTTTAGTTTTGGTCCTCACTTCCTCTCCTCATGCTGATTTTTAGCCTGCTGTGAGAGATGAGTGGTGTTGCAGTGTTCTTGAAAGTAGAAAAAACCTGCTTCTCTGATTTGAATTTACAAAGCAAAATACTCTTCTCTTCAAGCTCTGCTCTGTGCTTTGTGTACTTTCATATGGTTAGAACCAGATTAGTTTATTTTCTATACTTTCTGTTATCTCTTCTCTGGGGCTGTCATATCGCTTTTTCAGACAAGCATGGAAAGAGAGAACTTACTATTGCATTTAGAAGTTATTTGAGAAGTATTTGGTCAAATCTATTGCTCTGTAACATACCTATCTTCATGATTCATGACCTTCTCATTGCTGCTCCTCCATGATCAGGTAGGGAGGCAGCTCTAGAGCTGTAGCTATGTTTTGTCCTGAGTAACTGGGAGCTCAAATTGCTTCTTTATGAAAGTGAAATAGCTCACATACATCCCTGCCCCCAATCTGAGCCCTCCAAAGGAGGATATTGTTGCAGTTTCATATGACACTGCAAGTTACCTTTTCCTTTAAATAGGATTATAAATTGAGATTTCCCCTTTTGTGCTTAAAGCCTTCTCTTCCCCATCTCTGAATACAGGGGACGTGTCAGATAAGGAGAGTGCAAAGCCAAGGAGGCAGTAGCCTCAGTGACTTCTGGCTGGTAGAAAATGTAACTGTGCAGCCATTTCGGAGATTCAGTCTAGAGCACAAGGTGGATTGTACCCTGGCATCAGCATTTCAGGAGTGACTGGGAAGCACAGACACCGAGCTGCCTTTCCCCTCTGCAGCACAGTGCCATTACCCAACACAGCAGAGAAGCGAGCCCATGAACATGGGATGCATACAAACTGCTTGTTGTGTTTCTGTCAGAAGCATCATCAAATAGTCTCACTTTCCCCAAACAAAAGCAGATATGGATTGCAGAGCTGGCAAGAAAAACAAACAGCAACCCTGTTTTAAGTGAAAACACTGCCAGATGCCATGAGTAACACAGAGAACTAGTGTCAGAGAGATACCGGGTAAGAGTAGCTTAATAGTTTTAATAGAGGTTTTCTTACCTCCAGCTATTTATGGGAGTAGTCAAGCTAAAAAAACTTTCCCCCTCTCCTTTCTTTACAGAGCAATTTACAGTCTGTGCTGAATACCTTAGTGTAATGATTCTTTGCATTCTGTCAACTTAAAATAGTAATCTAAATATTACTGAGAAGGTTGGGGTATTGGCCAATCTTAATGAGCCAATATCTCATAAGGGATTGATCCCAGATACCTTTAAGGGGGCTTTCAGCTAGTGTTTTGCAATACACTGCAGATTCTGCAGCCTAGTAAAAGAAACAGAAAATTAGTAAGATGTATGAAGAAATGCAGACTCTCATTCCCCAAGACATTTCATGCCCTGTGGATTGCAGATTCTTGTACCAGGCTTATGCAGTCATTTACTTTTTTGTCTGTCAAGCATGGGTGACATCATTTGACAGGCAGTATGCTTACTTATCTGTTTTTGCAAAATAATGTTTTTGCACATTTTTCTTCATTATAAGCTCTAAACAAGTGAAGTGCAATGTTCCACTTAAATAGCTTTTGCATGCAAACAGCAACATCAAAAAGCCAGGTTGTAGGAAATGGAATTTTAAAAGCAGGAATGCAGAAGCAGGACAAAATATATTTCCTTAAGTGTTATTTATCCTTTTCTAATAGTCCACTTTGTGCCATGGCAGGAATGGAATTTATTCCACAGTACAAAATTGTTTCCTGGGAATGAAGAAGTGTTTGACATCTAAGTTTGATTTATTGTGAATATGTGGGAAAAATGGGATTTTACACATTTGCAAAGCCAACAAGCAGTTTGAAAAAAGTATTTATATCAGGATAATAATAGTACAGAACAGCCTAGTTTTTAAAAGCAAAATGATCTCCATGCAACAGGCTGTAGTTGTGAACTAAGTGCCACTCAGCAAGAAGACACTGATTTAACAGCTCAGCTATTGATGATGCTGAGTCAGGAGTCTGTGGATCTAAAGTCTCCATTTGCTTTGTCATTGGAAGTAGGGAATCAGCCACAATAGGCAGACCAAAGATTTCTGATAAACCCGCACTGGAAATGATGCATTTCTGATTACAATGAGATTTCTGTTAGACAGTTGATGGACCAAGTACTGAAACCCTTCCTCAGCCATAATTTTTTGCTTAGCCAGGCCAATACTGTTTCAATCAGTCAAGTGAACTTTTACTGACAAAAGAAGAGCCGTTGTCTGTCCCACATTCCCCCCAGTCCTGGTACCTCTGGGAGATCTGTGTGCACTCCAGAGCTGTTCACTCACCCGTGCCTTTAACTGACACCTCTGCAGTGGAAGCAGTAGGTGGGTAAGTAGAATAAAGTAATTGAGTAGCAGAAAGTGCTGCCTCTAGTTTTCTGAAATACAGATTGAAACTACTTTGTGTAAAAGATGAAAGAAACTCTGCTCTCCAACAGAAACATCCAAAGGAAAACCAGGTGCTCATATCAGCAAAGCATTGTTTGGCCAGAAGATTGGCCTTTCGTATTCACAATGCTTGGGCTGAATTATGTATTCCCATTGCCTGTATGGTCTGGACACTAAGAAACAAATTATTCTATTCTACTTCTCTCCAGAAAAAAAAAGGCATAAGCCCTCACAGTCTAAGAGAAAATATATTTCCCCCTTAGATTTTTACTGTGCCATTCCTGATAAACATTTTTACACAATTACTTTGCCTTCCTACTATTACAGTACCGTACAATTTTCAAGAATAAAGTGACCATTAGGAGGCATTAGCCAAGAAGTGAGAACCCTAATTGCTTCTTCAAGTAAGCAGTAATTGAAAGAGGCTCAGTTTCTGGAGGGTCGGCACCTTTGCAGTCATTTTCCATGGACCTTTGCTACTCTTGCCTACTTTTATACCAGATGAAATGGAACACTAAATGTAATACACTTAGCAGCATTAGTCCTACTGTTTTGTTTTCTTCTTTAAAGAAAAACTTATTTGATCTCCCTGCAGCCTCATCCTGACCCTATAAAGAAGCATTGAGAATGTAGACTTGTTACTGTAAAATATCTTTTGCATGTGCAATAAAACCTGGATATCCATATGGACTCCAAATGGTCCATGCTCAATAGAGAAACAATGGGGTTCTGTTGTTTCTTAGATAAAAGTGTATCAAAACCAGTCTGACTCATAGAGATAGGTCTGGTTTCTTTTACGTGCAAGTGTATGTATTTTTTTTTTGGCTCAGTAAGAGAATAGCTGGATGCTTTTTTCTTGAGAGTGAATAATGTCCCTCCTATTTCAGTATGACTTGATTTGTTGTACCACTGCCTGTTATCTGTCAGTTTTGGAGAGGAAGGCAATATTCTCCCAGGAAGAGGTACTGCTCTGTTCCTGACAGACCCTCCACAACCGGAGGGGCGTTCAGAGCATGTGGCTCTGCAAACCAGGCAGCATGGCTAACATACAGCATGCTCTGCATCTTGGCTGCTTTATTACCAATAAATGCATATTTGTTCTATGTACTGCTTGATCTGTTACCTATCAATTGATTGCCTTGGTAAATTAGATGACTTTTTAAAAAGCATGTGGGTGATATTTTTCCCTTCTTTGTATATGTATAGTCTATACCGTTTACAGCCAGGCTTTTGGGAATATTACAGGATTAGAAGCTCCTAAAAACTGATACTTGAGTACTTATCATCAGGAATAAATTAATCAGACCAATTTTCTTTCATTTTTACTCTCAGGCAAATGATTTTCTAGGACAAGGCTCTTTAATTGGATATCTCAGCCCTGTGATATAAACACAAATTTTGTTCCTCTGTATAAAGAGAATATATCACAGAAAAGATGGTAGAGTGCAGTAATACTGTCCATTATATAGATATATCTTTCTAGCTCACACTGATTCTCTGCATCTGCTTGGGGTTTTAACACAAATGAAAGCATATTAGCCTCAGAGGCAACCAGTCAGGAGTACATGTTCCCTAATTAGCACTTTGATGTAGTTTTGCCCAGGTAACACACATAGCTTTAATCATAGCAAGCCATTGTCTGTGATGGTCAGAAAATCCCTGGGTCATATTTTCATCTTACAATCTGATGTCTCAAAGGTAAATGCCTGAAAGACTTCCTTTTAATACCTGCTTACTGGCAGGTGCATTATGGGAGGCTTACCTTGATCCCTAAGATGCAGAAATTGCCTGAAACAAAGACCCAATAATAATGTTAACTCTTCTCCCAAATGTATCTTTTTCTCTGACCTTTTCTGGCATATCAGCAAGTTTGCTGACAAAAAAAAAAAAAAAAAAAAAAGTAAAAGTGGAATTTTATTTAGAAAGAGTGGTAGTAGACAAGATCCCAACTTCTTCCAAACATCTGTCAAAAGCAAAAATATTATAAATTCATCATACATTAATCATATATACCCACTAGGGACTTTGCTGTTTCTGGCTTTGTCTGTCAGAGGGAAAGCCACACAACCCAAATTATTCCATTGATTTTAGTATTGCAACTAACCAAATGTAGTTTGTGACTCCATGGTTTGTGATGTATCCAGACTGATTCAAAAGATGCTGGAAGGGAAAAAGCTGGGTCTGCTCCTTTTCGCATTGCACAGAACACCATCAGGTTTTCAAGACTGGTTGTGGTAAGAAGTGTGGCTGGGTGTTCATGCTGCAGGACACATCTGTTGTCTTGAAATTATTATCAAGGCTTGGGAAAACAAAACTGATCATGGAGTATCACAGAATCAGCTGAAGGATTTGAATCCAACAGGTTTTGATGCAAAGAAGAAATGCAGGGTGATAGTGTGAGGTTCAATATTGTTAGTACGAATCTGTTCTGACAAATGCGGTCAATGGTTTGCTTTTCACAGTTCAGTTAACATTTATTTCAAGGCTGAGAGGAAAACACTATGGTAATTTCCAACTACTCAGACACTGCGGCTCAAGAAATTGTGCTAGGACCAAAAAATCATGAAATATGTGCAACAGGGTCTTTCTCTTTAGACACAGTGAGTGAGGGAGTGTGCATGCATTTACCCTTCTAGCCTGCCTTACCCTGGGCCCACAAACCAAATGACATGGCGTTAACACAGCAGAAGCTTTTAAGGCAGTTGGCAACTTCCAAGAGTTGCCCAAGTACAATGTGTGTCAGAGGTGGCCTGAAAGGTCCTATTCAGAGAGAGCAATTACCCAGAGGAGACTGTGAGACTAGAGAAAGAGAGCAGAAAGGTAGTGGAGCAAAAGTGGCAGGTTTGGTCTGGGCTGTGCTGAGGCATCCGCAAAAGAGGGGATGCAGGGATGTTGCTGCTCTCACTGCAGAGGCAGACCTGAGGAGGAGAACACTGCCAGCAGCAGAGTGAGGAAGGAGTGAGACAACTTAATAGCTGTGACAAATAAGCAGCAAGTGCAGATCACACAGAGAAGCAAATGAAGAGGAGTGCTGGGGGCGGCTGGGGCAGTGAGCTCTTGAAGCAGCTATATGCACCCGCCCCAGCCCCAGCACTGCAGAGCAACTAGCAAAGGGTCACAGGTGAGCGAGCTAATTAGTGACTGCTGGAATTGAAAAGCAGAGCGACAAAAAGGCCACTCTCCACGTGGGATCTGATCCAACCCTCACTGCATCAGGCACAAAGATCTCTGTTCATCTCTGTGGGCTCCTGGTAAGGCCTGAAGGGTGTGAGGACAACCATGGGGGAGAGGAACCACACAAGCGTGACTGACCCCTGTCAGGGATTAGAGGTGTTCTCCATAACTGGTCCTGCCCTGTGAATACATGTCAATCAGCTTTTCTAAATTGTCTATGCTTCTTGTTCCTGCCATTGCCCTTGGCCTGTTAGATGATTCATTCCCTGTGAAGAACAGTCCTGCCTGCCCCGCTGGTGTCTACCCTCTGCCCACATCCATGCCTCCTTGCCCTTGCAGTGTCACCAGCTCCAACAGCCTCATACCATTTTCCCTCTCTTTTCCCCTTAGGATTGTGTGTACCACAGCAAGGCCTCCTTTTAATCTTCTATCCTCAGCCATACAAACCTGGATTTCATCTCCAGTCCCTGGATAATCAAGATATTTCAACAGCTGTCAGTTTCTGGCAGAGACCTATTCTACCATTTTTTTTCAACAACATTTTTCATAGCTGATTAGAAATATGCAATATTTTGTCATAAAACCAGCCTCATTTGCAGGATTTGAATAATTTCTTTTCCTGTTTTACAGTTATCATTCTCTGTCTTACAGTTTGGCGATTTTTTTCTAGTTTCTTACTACTATTCAGCACTTTTGATTATGATGTTAGAGCTTTCTCTGCCACTAACCACATATACTTCACTTCTGTAATGTCTTGTAATGTGTGGCTATTGAGTGGATATTCTCTCTTCTTGTTTTTTCTTGTTTTTGTGGGGTTTTTTTACCATACTCATTACCTTGCATATTTTGAAGCTTATAAGCTACTTATCTGTCTCCATCTCCTAGAATTCTATTGCCCTCCTTCTTTGTTTTCACTGCCCCTTCACTTTATATCATCTACAAATGTAATCCATTTACTGCATCTTCTTTCTTCCAGGTCATTGGTATATAAAGTGAAGAAAATGGATCCTTACACTAATCCTTGTGACTCTGTTTCAGTCACATCCTTACATGTTAAACTGTTAGCATACATAGTTACCGCTTTAAAAAAAAACACATTTGAGCTACTTCATAGCTTATTGAAATTGGATATCTTGGGAAAGCTGAGATTGCAAATATGGAAAAACAGAATTAGGAAGAAGGGGGTGTACCTGGAAGTTATTGTTTTTTCCCCATAGGGCAGGAGTTGAACGGGGTTCTCCGGCCCTCCTGCCGCTGCAGGCGCCTCCCCAGCCAAAGGCAAACTTCCCATAGGGCAGAGGAGCTGAAGCAGGATGTGGTCTGCGACTACCATCAGCCACTGACAGGCTTCATCTCCTTGGTGAGTCACAACGTGAATGGCCCCATGAGCAATTCCATCTTTCAAATGTTCTTGATCATGTTTTGAAGCTCCAGGAGGTTTAAAGCTGTCTTCTCATCCCTGTCTCCGTGATGTGAGAAAGAATTCTTTGTATTTTCTAATAGAAAGCTGTCACAGGCAGGTGTTAAAAAGGGATTTCTTTTGCATCCCTTCACTCCCTGAAGTCAGACACATAACACAAAGAACCTGACTTTTCTATGTAAGAATCTAGTTAAACTAAACGTATGGATTCCTGTTATCAGATATTTTTATTCCTCACTTTGAAAAAAATCCCATCAGTGGATTGTAAAGCACAAGCTTGCTTTTTTGAAGTCATGCTGACTTTCCTTAATTAAATTATAATTTCCCCAAGTCTGACCTTGACTAGTATTTAATTTTTTTCCTACTGCTGCAGTTAGACAAGCAATGCAGGTCTCTAGGTTCAGAGGCTTTTCAGTCACCTTTCCAGAGGAGAAAGATAACCTGTCTAGTGCACTGGAATGCAACTCGAGAGACCTGGCTCTAAACCCTACCTCAGATGCAGATTCCCTGTGTGAATTTAGGTAATGAACCTGACCTACTATATGTCCTAGCACTAAGTTTCTGATCAGAGACAATAATTCCCTACCATTCAGGAATCCTATGCAGAAAAGTGTGAGGCACTGAGATTCATGAAAATCGTAACTAATTGTTTTCATGATGATATGGTGTTTCTCCATTGAATGGCCTTGGATAAAGCTGTAGCTCCTCAAAGGTGGTGGGCGTCTAACTACAGCAGGAATTAGACCTCTAAACAAACACTTCTGAGGCACCAGACCCAAGTTCACATCACCAGACTGGCTTCAACAGTAGGTCCAGCCTTTTTAAACAGAGCTGGCTGAGTAACAAGCACTGCTGTAGCTCCATTATAACCACAGGTACCTTTGCAGAGATGTACCTGTGGCCGCAGCATATGGATTGAGCAGGGGGCTGCTGGCAGGCACCACATTCTGTCAGGGTGTGATTCCCACATCCCCTGGCACTGGCTCCCACTCCCTCCTGGCCTCTGAAGCAAGGGCCTTTCCCTTTCAAAGCTGAGGACCCACACTACCTCCCTGGCTGGTATTCAAAAAGCTGCACAATACACACAGTGCTGTGGTAACAAAAAGGCTCTGGCTGTAGAATAAAAAAAGGGTTAAAAAAACCCAACAAAACCTGGCGCCTGTCACTGTATCGTATTCACTCATCCACTCACCCCACAGCGAACATTCCTCTGGCAGGACACCCCGTCTTCAGCTCCTTACTGAAAAGAAAACTCAAAACAAAACATACAAAAATTAGATCCCTTTCCTAGCAATGCATAACATTATTATGTCTATTTTGCAGATGGGCTGGCTGAACTGAACAAGTAAAATTGTGACTTCTTCAGAGGACACCTGAAAGTGCTCAATGCTGAGAATTCTGGTTTCTGTCTCTCTTCTCCAAATCAAAATTTCAATATGTGCAACCAGGAGTGAATTTCATCAGGCATGGGCAAAAGACACTGTACCTTCCTTACAGCATTGATTAGTGCAGCATTTCTGATCCTATAATGGGGGAGAAGCTGCAAACTCTTCATCTTCATCCCATATCTCAAATGCATTCAACCCAGCATGCGCTGCATTGTACACAAAAAATTTCCTTTTATTCATTCCATTTTGATTTTAATGCCACATTAGTAACTTATATATCCTGAAAACCTGCTCCAAAGAGATCAGGCTTTTTATTGAAACATGCAAAGGTGTTGTTCATCAAACAAATGGGTTAGAAAATTATTTGGGTGCTGAAGAACAAAGAATTAGTCTGGCTAATATGACAGACATTCCGGACAGGAGCAATTTACCATGGAGGGCTGTGACTTGGGGAGGGAAATAAATGTGAAGTGTTAGGGTCAATTTTGTTCACTTTCTATATAAACGAAAAATAAAGAGGCAGTAAGTGGATTCATTTGTGGTTCAGTTGTGAAGTGACATCCAAGACAAAAGAAGACAGCAACAAAGTTTAAACTGAAATGATGGGGAGTTGGAGGGAAAAAAAAGCAACTTAAATCCAAATTTTTTTTTTTTTTTTTTTTTTTTTTTTTTTTTTTTTTTTTTTTTGTCTGGAAACAAAAATAAAAGCAAAGTAGATTTGGTATGTACTTAGAACTCATAAATGGTGAAATTGAGGCATACACTGCAATTGCATACACAGGTGCTGCCATTATGGATTCACATTATAAATCTGCAGGGCACTAAAGTGATTACTCTTTCCCCCATGTCTCTGAATGCCATATTTTTCCAGCATGTTGGATCCCATCTGGCCTCAAAGTTCCGTCATTCTTCAGACATTTCAATTCCTTGATTACCTGTCAGGTTATGACCCTTAATTGTATTTCTTTTTTAGTATCTCTTTCTCCTCACGTCGGAGATGTCCATGTGCTTCTGACATCTGCCACCCAATCCCCTCTGTGAGCCCTATGACAAAGCTCTAATTAATGTGTTTATTTCAACAGAGTCCTCACCTCCTTTCAAGAAAAGGCCTAGGATTTCTCTCAGAGCATCCATACCAATCTTAGTTCCTATATTTGAGCTCTTTGACAGTTTACCATAACTGTCTCCAGGTTTTTCATTGAGCAAGAATGGCCTTTAAATCCAGAAAGATTGCTCTTCAAGGTCGTAGATTAAAGTGTTATACAGAAAATATTTCCATTGTACTCATTTAATGGATTAACTTATTATCAGTTCCACTGTCAACCAGGACCATATTCCATCCCTTGATCTTTCTATGAGGTTCTGAATAACTTCAATTTCTGTTCATTCTAAAAGCAAAGGCATGATTAATCATTTTGAAAAGTAAATGTTCTCCTGTTACTGGAAGAACCTAATCACACATTTTAAATCTGGATCCTTATTTCCACCTTTCTTCCCACATTCTTCTCATTTCAATGGCTTAGTTGCATGAGAAACATACGAGGGAAGTCTTGCCCTAAGTAAGCACACAGCAGGTGTTACATTTTGATCTGGACTTGCATGCTAGTCCTTGGTCCCTTTTGATGACATAGGATCATTCAGAATCCAGGGTTTAATTAGGATTGTCCCGACTGGTTTCGTGGTGTTTTCTGTGATGACAACCACTATAAATTCTTGGTTCTTTGTGTAGACTTCAAAGGTCTTGGACTTCCGTTGCTTCTGCGGCAGGGATGGGAACTTTTCAGTGGAGTCCAAACCAGCCAGATGGTAAGTGAAGGCTTACCTAAGGGACCCAACAGAATGGACAAAGGAAAAACAGTAGGACTGTGGCGTGTAGTAGCCGAGTATCACAGTATCACAACTAAATGAACCTTTATCTCACCAGAAGAGTAATTCTCTCTGTCTTTCCCTGCTCCCCAGTCTAGCTAGTTCTTAATTTCATTTTCACTTAATCTTAACAGATTACATCAATACTCAATGCCTCTATATTATGTGGAGAACATGTTTCTTCCAGTGTGTGATTCGTACACGGCAGAGGGATTCCTCCCTTTTAGAATCTAGTTGGGGAATGCTTAATCGTAGACCTTGAATGAGTTTAAGCATGATCTAAGTGACAGACTGCTTACGATGGCCAAGGTGGAAGAGGTTTTGAACACCTGCAAAATAGTTGTCTCTTTGGCAAATTTATTGGCACAAATGCAAGCAAATAATGCATTTTGAGAATCAATTTTTTGGACTTAGATGCCCAAGTTTCACTGAAATCACACTTTGGACAGTTAAGTAATTTGGGAGGATTTGGGATGAATAGTCATCTTATTTGTACAGCTGAAGAGCTAGTGTTGCCTAACACTATGAAGATTATAATGTAAAAATATACGAGCAGTAAAGCTCACTTTCAACGGTTTTGTTTCCACCTCTTCCACTACAGTGATATTTTTCTTGACTCTTATCCTTCATTTATGTCATTACTATGTAAAACTGTATTTTATACAAAATCATTAAATCTGTTCATAATTAAGGGCTTTAAAGCAACAGATGAAAATGAGAGAGATGTCAGCTTTTTAGGAAATTAAAGATTTTTCTTCATTTGTAAAAGACTATGGTGCTTATAGAAGTAACCCCTGCATTAAAGTATTAGCATTACAAGCAAGAGCAGGTTACAGTGCCCTGGAAGTGAACTTGGGTTGCAGTAGGGTCATGTCTGAATGAGAGTTCATTCTGGTCACAATTGTGCCCTCAGAGAATTACATGTTCCTCTCAAGAGACCAATCCAGACAAAGATTAAATCCACACATTGAAACGATAGTGCAGGTTGTATTTTTCAGGAGTTTGAAGATTTTGTAAAAGATAAAACCATTTAAATTATTCAATCTACATTTTGTTTGATAGTCTGATTGTCAGGCAATACTTGCAAGAGAAACAGGGCTGATGAGCAGTTGCTTGATGAGCAGTAGACTTCAGACTGCATGCTTTAATTTGGAAATACTGATGTTTCTTTTGGCTGAAACCTATAATAATGAAGTGTACAGGATACTGCTTTAGTTATCTCATTATCTTACAACCTCAAGCAACTTTCTGACATATTATATTGATTAAAGCATGAGAAAGCTGGGCATTTCAGCATAATTTATGCAAACTCAAACCAATAATTAGAACAGCTAATTAGCTATTGGTATCTGATTTTATAATAATCTAGGAAGTAAGATAACAAAAACAATACACAGAATTCTTGTTTGGTAATAAAGAGTTTGGTTTCTCTAGCCTAGCAGTGATCATTAATTTTGCTGTGTTTTGATTTAGTGTTTGTGTTAATATATTCCAGTATGTCTGAGGATATGAAAGTAACACCTGGTGTGCTCTGTGCAAATGTGTCTCTGCTTCAGGAGAAAAGCCAAAGGGGACATGCAGCTAAACCTAGAGCATCATTATAAACAGTCTGGTGGGGATAAATGCCCAATACTTTCTAAGGCTTAAAAAAAGGCAAATGAAAATATACGGTTCTTTATATATTTGTATATGTGTAAAGATAGTGCAGGGGGTACTGCAAAAAGAGCATTTATGCGGAGAAGTTTATTTGGTGTCTATTTGAACAGTACAAGGCATTTTACATGCAGGTTTTTGTTTACATCTATGTTCAGGCTATGTTTGCAGTTTGTTAGTGAAGACAGTAAGCCCAATTAAAAGAAAAACCCTTTGTGCTCAGAGTTTTAATTTTGCTGATATCCCAAGACTGTCAAAGGTAGCAATTCCACTTAGATTTGAGTGTGCCAGCATTGAGCTTTGCTAGGCTAGAACAAAAATAAAGCACTCCACTGCCTTTTATTTCTTCAGCTTCAAAACAGTTTCTTCTCTCCCTGTGAACAATGGTCGTCTGCTTATGCAAAACTCAGATCTGGTAACTCACATAGTTAGCTTATTACATAAAAAAAAAGTTCCAAGAATAACAGGGAGGGCCACTGACCCTAAGACACAAAAACAGAATGTTGTTCACACCAAGCCAAGCTGCTGGATTGCTGGGCAAATGTGGCATAACTCAGTCAACTTTAGCAAAGACAGAAGTATCTAATTTTTAATTTCAGTATATAAATACATCACTGTCCTTTGAAGATAGCTTTTATTCTATTATGCCTTTGCAAGAGAGGTTGGTAGATGAATGAGACCCTTTATCAGATGGCATTTCCCACTGATATAATACCTACAGATGAAAACAAAATTAATCTCGCTCTATCATTCACTTTATTAAACTCATCTTTAAATGGGAAACTGGAGCCTACCTTTATGTGACAGAAAGCCAGAAAGATCTGGTCAGAGTTTCCATCTGTCTCAGACTTAATAGGTAGGAACATTTTCTCTCTTATGTCCACTCACCCTGTGTGCATGTGCTTCCCACTCTTTTAATCTTATATGCATTATTATGCACCCTTACAAGCATTTCTAGCATTATTAGCATGTGGAAACTGAAGCTTATTATATCCAACATATCTGTACATTAGCATAGAACCTCTGGCTCAACAAGAGGTGGCAAAACTTCAGCAGGAATTTTCTAGCTTGTGAGGTGAATGTAATGGTCAGTGGAGCTGAAGTATTAGATACATCAGCTAATTTACACACTGCCAAATGCATTTTTGGAGCTGCACTGGAAGAAAATGAAAATCCTGCTCTCTAACAAGCCTTCCTGAAGGCAGCATGAGAAAATGATTACATGCACCATAAGCTCATGAAAGCTCAAATCTCAGCTTTAGGCTGTTCAGACCTGGGATTTTGACTCATGCCTACCTCTATATAAAACCTGAAAATCTAGGAAGGGTGTGGCCTATAGGAGGAATACCTTCTACTTCTGGAATGGCAGCTTTCCAAAATAGATTCAAACATGGTAGCACCTTATGACTTGATCCCATAATCCAGCCTATATGAAAGAGCCCCTTTGCCAACAACCTTCCCCCAGGACAAAAATAAATAAATAAATAAGCAAACAAATATATACACACAAAGCAAAGCTAGTCAAAAGAGAAAGAATGTGACAATGGCTACAAAAAGTCAAGTTAGATGTCTGCCTTGCCCAATTAGCATGTCACCAACAGCGCTCAGCGGTTGGTGGGCAACAGAGATGAAAACGTTAGGCAAAGGTGAGTATATAGTCACACTTCCCTAGCATACTTTTCCACTCATCAGCAATCTGTAGGTCAGGGCACTCCTGAACCAAAGCACATTTCTTCGTTTTTGACAGGCCTTGATGTTGCCTACTAAGGACTTTAACAAAAACTTTTTTAAGCCCAGAAACATCTGTCACTCACAACAATCTACAACTCCGTATTCCATAGCTTAACTGTGTTATAAAAAGGACTTTATCTCACTGTACCCATGCACTATCAAGTCGCTTTGTACATATACCAAAAGTCGGCTCCTGATCTCCTATAGATGTGAGGAATGCGAAGAACCCCATTCATTCTTAAGACACTCTGGCTCAGGAACTGGGTTGGTGAAGAATTCATAGCTATTATTGTTTCTCCAGAAGGCTTTTTGAGAAATTAAATCCCCCAGTAGTTCAAAGAAGGGAGCCTTATGGGGATACTCAGCTGACTACCAGACAGGTTACAATAGCAGATGGGTAACTGTGCTCCAAATTCACATGATGTAAAAGCGGAAAAGTTGCTTTGAGCATCTTACTCTGTACTTCCCACCTAGGCAGGACTTCATAACGTTCAGAGGATAGAGGCACATGAAAGCTTGTTTGAAGCCCCCTATTCACACCTGTTCAACTAACTCTGTTGAAGGCACATGGAGAGCAATAAGGGAGACACAGCTGCTCATTCACAGTCTCCAAATGTTAGTCAACACCACAGGAACGTGCCTGGGGAGAGTGTTGTAACTACAGAGGTAACTAGCTCATTTCCCCAAAGCCATTTCTAGCCCACACAGCCTCTGCAGAGGCTGGGATGGGAAATGCTACCTAATCCCTGAGGAAATGCACTAGTGGCATTTGGAAAGATTGTGGTTAATTTCCACAGCCACAACTTTCAATGTTTGTGTTTCAGCTGCTTGGTCAGTGCCCAAGTTTTTCTACAGAAAAAAACCAGGCTCCTTTCAACTTTTGGGCTCAATAGGTGGTGTTCAAGATGCCCTATATAGGCTTATAAAATGACACACCACATTTTGAGTTGTCTATATACGTGTGCATGAGATTTTGGATCACATTTGGTGCCCTGAGGCTAATGGGCAGGATGGGAGGAGAGCTACTACAAACTCACTCCAGCTCTGCAGCACTCTGTACTTTTGCATCAATGATCATTGCCTGGATCACTTGGTGGCATCTCACCAGTCAGTCAGCAACCCACATACTTGTAAGAGCTGTAATACCAACCTTACCCTGGGGAAGCACAGGTCAGAGGTTCGTCACATGACCACAAGTTCTGTGATCCATGTTCTGACATCAGTTGTTTGAGACCTGACGTCTATGAATGCATCACTATTTTTTTTTTTGTGGGGAAAAAAAGCCCCCAAAACCAGACTTTTCCATGACTGCTTGTGGAGGAGGACTACAAAGAAAGTATTCAGTGTGATTGGATATATTTTCATTCTACTAAAATGTATGTGCACTTTTATATCTTGCGGTATTTGTTCAGTGTTGGAAAAAGCCAATCAAACCACAAATTTGGCTTTATTTTTAAAAGTGCAACCAAAGCCATAAAGCTAAACAAGACAGAATTACAAGGAAACCAGACAGTTTCTCTCATCTGCTAAGGACCTTCACAGCAAGCTGTTTTACAGTACCTATTCTTCCTCATAGAATCATAGAATAGTTAGGATTGGAAAGGACCTTAAGATCATCAAGTTCCAACCCCACTGCCATGGGCAGGGACACCCCACACTAAACCACGCCACCCAAGGCCTCATCCAACCTGGCCTTGAACACCGCCAAGGATGGAGCATTCACAACCTCCCTGGGCAACCCATTCCAGTGCCTCACCACCCTCTCAGTAAAGAATTTCTTCCTTATATCCAATCTAAACTTCCCCTGTTTAAGTTTGAACCCATTACCCCTTCTCCTGTCACTACAGTCCTTGATGAATAGTCCATCCCCAGCATCCTTGTAGGCTCCCTTCAGATACTGGAAGGCTGCTATGAGGTCTCCACGCAGCCTTCTCTTCTCCAGGCTCAACAGCACCAACTTTCTCAGTCTGTCTTCATACAGAAGGTGCTCCAGTCCCCTGATCATCCTTGTGGCCCTCCTCTGGACTTGTTCCAACAGTTCCATGTCCTTTTTATGTTGAGGACACCAGAACTGCACACAATACTCCAAGTGAGGTCTCACGAGATAGAGTAGAGGGGCAGGATCACCTCCTTCGACCTGCTGGTCACGCTCCTTTTGATGCAGCCCAGGATACGGTTGGCTTTCTGGGCTGCAAGCGCACACTGAAGCCGGCTCATGTTCATTTTTCCATCGACCAACACCCCCAAGTCCTTCTCTGCAGGGCTGCTCTGAATCTCTTCTCTGCCCAACCTGTAGCTGTGCCTGGGATTGCTCCAACCCAGGTGTAGGACCTTGCACTTGGCATGGTTAAACTTCATGAGGTTGGCATCAGCCCACCTCACAAGCGTGTCGAGGTCCCTCTGGATGGCATCCCTTCCCTCCAGCGTATCAACCGAACCACACAGCTTGGTGTCATCAGCAAACTTGCTGAGGGCGCACTCAATCCCACTGTCCATGTCACCGACAAAGATGTTGAACAAGACCGGTCCCAACACCGATCCCTGAGGGACACCACTCGTTACCGGTCTCCAGCCGGACATCGAGCCATTGACCACAACTCTTTGCGTGCAGCCATCCAGCCAGTTCTTTATCCATCGAGTGGTCCACCCATCAAATTGATGTCTCTCCAATTTAGAGACAAGGATGTTGTGTGGGACAGTGTCGAACGCTTTGCACAAATCCAGGTAGATGACGTCAACTGCTCTACCCCTGTCCATCAGTTTCGTAGCCCTATCATAGAAGGCCATCAAATTGGTCAGGCAGGATTTCCCCTTAGTAAAGCCATGCTGGCTGTCACCAAGCACCTCCTTGTTTTTCGTGTGCCTTAGCATCCCTTCCAGGAGAATCTGCAGAAATGCAGAAAGGCAGTGGATGAGCTTAGTAGCCTGCCCATGTGCTTTACATTGCAAAAAAGGGTCTGAGAAGCCATTTTCTTGTGCTTTTTATTAAAGAAAGCTTTATCTGTTGGGATTAAAACTACAGCCAACTGAAAATCCACTCATAATCTTGAGACAATCCCAGATAGAGCATTTGCAGACACTGTAACTTGACAGTTACTTTGAAAATTTGGTTTTGGTTTGTTTGCTGGTTTTTGTTTTGTTTGGGATTTTTTTCCCCTCTATGTATAATGCCCTGCCCTGTCTCCTGATTCCTTCCCATAAAACATTCAGGATTGCCATCATACCACAAGTGAACCTGTGCTTCAGATATTTCCTGCCTGGTGGGAAGTAGTAAATATGATGAGAGAGAAAAATTGTTCCTGGGAGATTTTTGACCAAATTTTGTAGACTTAAGATATCTGATTGTCCTGGGAACTCTGCCTTTGCAGTTCCCATCAATTTCAGTAGCAGGTGTCTAAATATTTCTCGTGCCCAGAGGTTCACATATTTGTAGGAGAATGTAGATAAGGTTTGGATAAGCACATAGCAATTCTCAGGTTAAACAAAGCAGAACTCCTTGCCTCTTGCTTTTCACCTATTGCTACTTACTGTGAAATATTAAACACGCAGGTGACGAGGATGTGCCAAACTGATTTGAGAAAGAACCAGAGGATGGTTTCCATTTCCAAAAGAACAGTGCCCTCTGTGTAGGATGTGGGGTGCTATTTTTAACTCTCTTTAATGGATGCACTGTAATTTCTTCACTCAGCTTTTTAAATTTTGGGAGAAAAGAAGGGAATGAAGGTCATTGACCTAATTGTCTGTTTTCAGAGATTCATTCTCTTAATCTAAGACATTTCTTTCCTTCCTTCACCACTTTTTGGTCCCCGTAGGACCTATTCCAGGATAAACTTGCTGTGACTCAGAAGAAAAGAAGCCCAAAAGTCTCAAAAAATACATGAGTCATACTTCCAATGAGACCTCTTGCTACTAATGTAGTGCAGCAATTTTAAAACAACTATGGTAAGGGGGATGGTGACACAAGTTTTCTCTGAAAGTACAATTGCTGCTTTGCTGGTGACACACACACACAAAAATCCCAAACTTATATCTCAGTTCCCATCTGGTGTCTTCCACTGAGCAAATAGTGCTTTAATGCCTTAGCCTCTCTGCAAGGAAATGCACGTATGTGTCACCAGGGAGCTCTGTCCCCTACTGCTGGCTGTGGCCTCCGTCAGAGGCACAGCCTGTGGATTGCACACCCAAGTTGAGGAAATGGTGTTTAGCTGCAGCCACAGTACAGCAGATGCTCAATCTGAGATTACTGTATTTAACTTAAGGAGCTGCCAGTGATAGTCTGCCTGAGTGGGAAGATGAGGTCTTTTTTTGCTTTCTCTCCAGCAGAAGAACACATGATGCTCACGTCCATCTCCTCTATGAATTGTTTGGTTACAGCCTTTGGCATGCCAGGTTTAAAGGGCATGTCCTTAACATTTCTGAGAGCAAAACATTACAGCTTCTTTCCTATAGAGGATTAAATTGCAGCTTCAATATTTGATTCATAAAGTGAACATTACCGCCCTGCCTATATACCCATTATCCAAGGGGACCCTGGTCATGTTGCAGCCATTTATTTCTAACATACTAAATGATCTGAGAAAGGGTTTTGTTTAGTTGAGTTTGGTTACTTTCTATTTAGTTAGTTGTTTTCCTTATATCACTTAAGAAAGTCTTAGGAAAGACTGTCATTAAAATGAACTTTCTAGCAGTACTGGACTTGGTAAGAGAGGTAGTGTGAGAAGATGGTTTTGATAGATGTGAAAACTAATATTTCTATGGTTTTGAATTGTAAAAAATCATAATCCCTTGAAGCTTGCTTGAGACCTAGATATGTAGGGCTATATTTTGCCTCTTTGTTTCAATTCTTTTTTTTTTTTTTTCCTGGTGATTTTCTTTCTTTTTTTTAACATTTTAAAAGTGTTGATGCATATTAGTGATATATTAATGCATAACCAGATAGGCTAATCAGAATAATAAAATAAGATAACACTGATGAGGTAAAATGCTTCAAAAAGAGACATTACTTTAATATTTGTGGGTTTGATCTAGATCTAGAATAGTCTCTCTCCAGATTCCTTTTTTATCTATTCATTGCCTGACTTGCTTTCCCACTTCATTAAGACATTCTTTAATTTGCATTAAGTAACTAGAATCAGGCACTTAGGGTCATCTAATAAAGGTGTCTTAAGAGTTTTGCAGTTCATGTTCTTGCCCATAAGTCTCACATTGCCAATTTTCTCTGAACTCTATGAGATAACTATGAGATATTACTTAGTTTAAAATAAATAGAAAATCATAACATGGGCTATGCTTCTGTGACTCTGAAAGACATGGAAGAGATTTTTCTGCTTTTCTGATATAAAAATGTTCCTCTGACTTATTAGATTTTCTTGCCCTTTAACTTCAGATGTATCTTGAATGTCAAGCTTGATTTTTTCGTGTTTTAGTCATGTGCATTCATTTAGTGAGCTCAAATAATTTTCCAGCCTTTCTGGTGAAATTATGCCTTTTTAAAAGGTGTCCTTTGGACAAATAGCAGTCTCTGTTAACAAGAACCAACATTTCTCAGACAGACCAGTATGGAGTTTTTTTCCAAGAAATCTGATTGCCATGGTCCTGACTTTTTCTGAGTTGGACTTTTCATCATTTTTAAAGGGGAAGTGTAGATACTGACAGTATATATGAACTTGGGATTTTTTGTAATGTTCTTATTATTAGCTGATGGTCTACAACTTGAAAGCAATTGTTCCTACAGCAGATTTTGTGCTGTAGTGCTTTTACCCAGTGGCTAGATCTGTTGCAGATACTCTGTCCTACATTTCAGAGCAAAAAATATCATAATTTTCCTCTGTGAGGGATTAATGAGAGCAATTGAGCTTTCAAATACCAAGTTTTTGGGTTTGATACAATATGCAACATGGCTAAGGGATATAAAATTAAGAGTAAGACAAAAAAGAGTGTTTTAATCAGCCTGAAATGTTATTCTGATTTCATTTTACTTTGCTGAAAATAAGTAATAGTGATGGCTGTGACATTATGAATGGAAGTATCTAGTGATGTGGAGTCCCCTTTGAAGAAGGATCTCTGGATGAGGCACATCTGCTGGACCTCACAGACCTGGCTTTGCTGACTGGACCACTGCAGTTATTCGTCTACATTACAACTAGATCAAAAATCACAGTGGCATAGAATGTTGGATTGAGAAATACTAGGTAAATGAGAAAAGGTTGAGGGTAGGGCAAGAATAGTTTGGTTTGATATGGCATGTAAAGGAAATCTTTATTTGTAAATTGAGTTATATTTTTTCAGCTATTTCTGCCTATAAATGTTTTTGTTTCTTGCCTCATACTCTTGTCCTACCCCATAAGCTGGAAATTCTGCAAGGCAATGTTTTTCACAGTGCATTTGGGTCATCTTTTTGAGCCAATATTGGCATCAGGTTCACATGGCAACTGTATGTTTCTGAAAAAATAAATCCCTGGCTTTTCAATGCATGTTGTAGTTTACTATTGTGATTAAGGACAACAGAAATATAAATCCATGTTTTATTTAAATCCCACAAATGTGATGGTTCCTTGGCAATTGTTTCTGTATTTTTCGGAGGGTTGTAATTTTTTAAGTTAAAATATCAGTATTTTCAATGTATTTCAAAAATAATATATAACAGCCGTTGATAAGGAAAGCAGCAACAAATCCTGCTGTTAGAACCGCCGGCACTATGTTCATGTTTTGCTGTACAGTGTGTTACACCTCTTAGAAACACTCAGTTCTGCCCAAGGACAGTGCAACAAAGAATTAAAATTCAGGCACTAGAGGCAGTCTCTTTCTTTCCTTCTGCATAAATGAAAGAAAACAGAGAAGGAAAAATACAGAAAACAAAGCAATGGAGGATTTTGCCAGGATTTGTACCAAATATTGCCATGCTTTGTCAATGCAGCTTTAACTAATAGTTTCTTGTTTGAAAATTCTAATGTGTATAAAAATATATGATACAATATTCTAGTGTAGACTGGCAATTACTATTGGCTTCACTGGTATTGCAGATCGTGAGTCAGGGTAGAGGAAGACCCATGCCTTCTAGCTCCTGTTATATGTGGGAGCTACCTCACGTATACCCATCAAGGAAAACATAGGCTTGCTAGCTTTTAGCTTTTGCATCACATTAGCAAAATAAATGCAGTTTGTTTGAAAAACATTCTAGAAAATAAAGAGGGGAGAAACAGCTTGTCTTCAATAAATACAAGGCACAAAGACACCCACGTGATTATGTATGACCAAATCAGAACAAATAAATCAATAGCTACAATATTCTGCAAGGAAAACAGAGTCAGCTGAAAGGTGATGCACCAGGGCTAAATCATTTCTCCCCACCCATGGGTGGGGACACCAAAGGAAGGACAAGAGGGGAAGCCCCCAGAGCAGCTGTGAAGGGAAGATGGGAAAGTTATCTTCTGGTACCCAGCTGAGGGGAAGGGGTGGGGGAAAGCATCCTGAGGGCAGGATTGCTGAAGAGGGGCAGAGAGGCGGAGTTAGGAACTGCCTCTGGGATCGCTGTGCCCTGCAGCCAGGGTGCCATGGATTTTGCAGGAGACCCCTGCTCTCCCCTCCCTGAAAACACCTCTGTCTCCTGCGAGGCGTAACTGGGCCCCAACTGACCTGAGGCAGCAGTGTTTTCTCTGAAAACCACATCTTTATCGCTGTACAAATTCATTATAACAAGGGACTTGTATTCAGACTGAAGGACACACTTATTATTGTCCTGTGGTTTTCAATTAATAAGTTCACAGCCAACAGTTTTTAAGTACAGTGAATCATGCAAATTTCCATATCACAGCAGCTAATTTATTTGTTTGTTGGGGAATAGCAGGTGCCACATGAATCTGTTTTGAAATGAATGCCAAGAAATGCAGACGATTTTGGTCTGAGCCGTGGGAGGAGGGAGCAGGAGGGACTGGCGGGGTAATGTAATGAAGCCTTTGCACAGTGCAGGGTGTCTAATGTGGGGTATGAACATGAAATGAGCAGCAGCACACATCTAATATCCAGAGGACTGATCCTGAAGCCCAGCCCTCACTAACTGAGGGATTTCTGGCCAGAACTAACATGACCGTGTCTCCTGGTTGGAATGATAAAATCCAGGTGCTTTCTGTATATGATTGCCAATGACTTCATTCTGTCTTCCACGTACAGTTCCAGCTTTTGTTCCCCAGGCAGTTTTCACTGCTGGTTGCAAACATAAGGATCATTAAGTTACAAGCTGGATTTATTTACCTTTTGCAGCTACATCTGAGAATAGTTGTCTGTTATACCAGATTTTAATTTCAAGCCTGTCTGATGGGTATATAAGATGTGTTCTTACCTGTTCTTGCAACTTCACACAATTATGCTTTGGAATCAGTTCTGCCTGTGAAAGCCATAAGAGAGCTCAGAGGAAGACTCAGACAAGAAAGGCATAGCAGAGTGCTGTGCCAGAGTTTTCCAGGACACAGAAGTGTTGTGACTTGAGGCACTGATGCTGCAGAGCTCAAGCATGGGCACAACACCCATAGATAGTTCTGCAGAAAATGCATTGGGCTGTGGCAATCACTAGATGTTTGCTGGATGCCAGTGGTGCAAAGGCCCTGCTCTCCATGAATGAATGTCACTCAGCATTCATACAGATAATCGGCAGCTGACATGGATGCTCTCATATTGAAGATGTTGCTGTGGTTTTAGCCTGGTCTTTGTGGAGAAGGAAACCCGGTAGATATTTTGATGACCTTTTCTAAAGGGTCAACACCTTAAGCAAGGGGCTGGGCTCCAGATGCATCTCACAAAATTTAAGGTACCCGAGGCTTTTAAGTGGGCTGTCCTAAGCTATATCAGCCGTGAAGGGTGCTTCAGAAGTTATGTTGCAACTCAGATCTGGTGCTTTGATTTCTGGTCTGGCTACAGAGGCAGGCTAGAAAGACTGCGCTTCAAATGGTGAGATGATTTGGTGAGATGTCAAAAGCAAGGAGGGGAAGGGGTGATCTGTGGCACCTTTCCCACTGGTGGCAGGTCATCAACTCACCTTTATGAGCCCTCTTCCAAGTCATTATTTTATATACTTTTTTCAGAATGAGATATGGGCTAAACAAGTCTGCAACCTGTGCACCTTGGCTGCTTTACAAGACAAAAGTAGTCTGCCTTATTGTAGTCTTCTGTGCAAATGACAGCCCCTAAATGCTTACACAGTGAGGCTATAATTTAAACTATAATTCGAATGTAAAAGTGACAAGAGACCTAAGCAGGCTATCCAAGGAAAAGACTGAATTATGTTCTTGATGTTTGAAAGGAGATGAAAGAGTCACTGATAGGGAGAAGCCCATTCATGTTAATGGCAGCAGAAGAGGAAATGGTTTCTGCAACATGAGAGATGAAAGTGGAAGAGGGAAATGCTTATGTAGCTGTGAGAAGGAATTTGTCTGGTTGTGACTGAAAAAGAAAACATGTTGGGAAAAAATAACATGATAAAAGTAGCAAGGGGGGAAAGATGATGAACAGTATTTTAGTAGGGAAATAGACCACAGGTCAGAAATAGGCAGGACCTTAATCAGAGTGTGATAACACTGCAGAATTTCCTGATGTCTTTCTTTATCCAGGAGGGATACTCACATCAAGTGCTGGGATTTAATTAAAAACATATTAAACTGAATAACTCGTCTGACTGTCCTACACATATACTTTTTTCCCTGATTTTCATTTTGTTTAACCATCCAGAGTGGGGAAAAGGCATAGTTCCCACAATTCAAGGAACCTGACTTGAATTTGATGGTTCCTTTTACAACCCATAAAAATCATATGGCTAATAAAGAGCATTTCTGACCTTTCACATGAAGATCACTCTGACTGCTTCCAACATTTTCAGCCCATCTGTCTTCTTCTGGATCGTACTTCAGCAGTGAAAAAAACCCTAAAAGTAATAGGTAACAAAAAAATGAAACTATTTAAACTGCGGAGGAGATAAAAATACTTAAATAGTGTCTTTAGAAGTGGTTTATATTTTTCTGTTTGATGGAATAAACCTCAGATATCAGTGTTTTCATTCACTGAAGACGAAAGCAGAGCATCAGGGCAGACAGAATCTAAAATATCCCAAAAGCTAACATCAAAATGGTTTTTTTTTTTCATGTTGATAGCAACTACTGATTCACAAGTGTGAAGCTGTTGTAACATCACTTGTGTCAGGAATGTCTGTTCCTTTAAAAGAAAAAAAGATCGCAACTGCTCCTCAACTTGGACCATGTTTCTCCAACATAATTTCACATGTTTTTAATAAGAAATGAATAGGTAACAGGAAAAAGGTATTTGTTGTGAATTAAGTTATTCCCATGTACTACACTGAGTTTGAATTCTGGCCACAAACACATTTAATATGTAAATAATTCTGTTTGTAATCAAAGCCTTAAGAAATTCAGCTTCTGGAAGAAAACAAATCCTGCAAGTTCCAGTGCTCAGACAGACCCACTGAAGTCAGTGGAGATATCTTCTTTGTCAAGGTGGACTTTGAATCTTGGTCTTATAACAAACAAAAATTATACACTGAAGTGCTGCTTAAATACCAACAGGTTCTCAGGGGAAAGGAGAGCATGAAAAAGGGGATCAAAAAAGGAGAAGGAGAATGAAACAACCAGGAGGGGGGGAGAGGGGGAGGAGGAGAGTGACACAGACTGGAATTGATCTAAAGGATAAATAAAGGTAAAGGGCATGCTTAATGCAGAAGAGAAGAAACTGGGAGAAAAGAGACAGAGAAAGAATGACACAGAAAAATAGCGGGGGGGGGAGGGGGGAACAGTAATAGAGAAATGAAGGCTTAAAATAAGAGTGAATGCTGGAAATGCTGAAAAGATAGATAGAAGCAATGCTAAGAAGGAAAGAGGAAAAAGACTGGCGTAAGTCCTCAGTGACACTGGAAGGAAAGAGGCTTGAAAGAAGCCTCAGCTAAACAATAGAGGGATGCAAGACAGAGGCGCGAGGGGGGCAGCACAGATTAAATGAGAACCAAATGTAACCATAACAAAGGCTCTGAGATGTAGGCAATGAAAGCATATTAACAGGGAACTGTTTTGTGTTTGTGTGTGTGCATGTGTGTTTTCGCACACTGTAGAAGATTCTGTCTCTCCCCCACCCAAAAAAAGACCTACTGCAACCTGAAACAGTCTCAAAAACAAAAATGAAGGCCACTCAATGTCATTCTGGACTTCATTTCCTTTCTTTTTCACTTTCTTTCCTCTTGTAATTTTCAAACAAGCAGCTCTGTGGTTGTTGTCCCTCCTTCAAATCCATTTAAAAAATTCTCTCTTGCTGTGATGGCTGAAAAAGATGTGACAATTGGCAGGCTGCTGCTGTGCAGAAACTAGTATTTGTTGTGCTGACCAGTTTTTTAGCTGCTTCCTTGAAATTCCTAGATACCTCTTTGTACCTGCTTATTGTTTTTTGCCCTTGGAAAGGAAGCACTTTAGGATGGGGCTCTCTCTGTGCTTGTGAGCAGCCAGTGAAAAGGAATATTAGGTAAGATTCTTCCATGACTGCTGTAAGTCACTTTTGAAAATTTCTGCCTGTGTCTGAGGGATTCAAAATTGGCCTTTTTCTTGGTTGAAAGATGTATTTAGCTGTAACACTGCTTTGCTGTTTACACATGCTACATCAGAGCTCACTGAAAAGCCTCCAGACCTGAAGCGGGGATATAGCAGCACCTACACAGACTGATGGCTGTAGCTCCTGTTATGCTGGTGCAGCAGGAGTGGCCAAGGGTCTGTGGCACAGACTTGTTGTGCCAGCACTTTAGGCTCCTCACTTGCTTTCCAGTGACCCACTGTGGCAGGTGAGTGTGCACACCTCAAGGTGAGTTTCTGTTGGCCCAGGCCTCCACAGAGCACAGCGTGAGCCAAGAGAGCATACAGAAGAGAAGCAAAAGCACTCAGGTTTGTTCTGTGCCTGGAAAAGCAGTAAATCCTGCTCCCTTCGTGCCCATGTTCCTGAGAAGGGTGCAGAATGTAGGAAGGCTCCCCTGGACATGGACCAGCTCTGTCTGAAGAGGGGAGGATTTAACACCTTGATGTACTCTCCACCCATGTAGCTGCCCACTGTCACACAGCACCAACCTGCTCTGCCCTGACCACTGGTTTGTTACCTGCTCAGCTTTCTACATCAATGTCTCTCTATCCGTCATCTCCTTTCCTGATGCCTGTGACAGCAGATACACCACACCCATAGGACAACAATGCATCTGTCTGCAGTCATAGATGGGAAAAGTTCTCAGCTGGAGAATGAGTCCCTGGAGGGATCTCTTCTGAGCTGCAGCCTCAACTGCAGCTCAGCACATCCTTCCCCGGGTTTTATGAACCTGTATGTGGCACAGTTGCTCAGTTTTCTGCAAAACAGCACAGAAATAGAGCAATACCTACTGCTACCTGCTGCTCAGACAGGTGGTATGAGAGAGCCCCTGAATCTATGTGCAGCAATATGCAATATTTGAAGATGCTTCTTAAATAACGACTGTCACTGATACTTTGTGTAGATTTTTCTTTTTCAAAAAAGAGCTACTGATAGAATCAAATGGGTCGCTTGGGACAAGAAGGGGATTATAGGAGAAAAATAAAAATTAGAGTGCATCTGAGCAGCTTGTTATACAGAGGGTGATAGAAGCAACAAAAATGTGGAATAGTTGCTAACTCAACAGAAGAACAGATTCCTAGTGTTTGGTTAGGTTTTTATTCTGTTTTTCTTTTTACCATAACCAGGGAAAATAAACTCTTGAACTACTAAGTGCAACATATGGGGCAAAGAAGGGAGCTGCTGTGAGTAACATACAGCGCTTCAAGGAGCCAGTGCTCCTAAAGGTATTGCTCAGGTACCATTCAATGCACAGATTGAAATAGGCTCATTTTGTGAAGTTTGGATAAAAATCTGTGAAGAATTCCAAGCTCTCCTAAATCTATTTTTGGATTCATTACTTGGAGGCTGGAAGGATGAAGTTCTGCAAGTGGATTTGAATTTCCCAAAGGTCTGAACTGTACTTCTATGCCAAGAAATCCACATTATTGAGTTTTTAAACAATGACCATTAATGATTATCTTAATGATCATTGACATTGTTCTTGTAGGAGAGCCAGGGAAATGTCACCCAGTGCAATCCTTGCTACTAAAGGGATAAACACTTCCTTTGCTAAGGCTGCTTGCTGACCTAGTTGAAAGAAAAAAAAAGCTATAGGTCAGTGAGTGAGATTGCCCTTCATTTAGAACTGCCCAGGAAGATTACAGTAAGTGTGTAGATACTAAGGTAGAAATTAGAGACCATGGAGTGCTGATTTCAGTTCTTTTATGTGCAGTTTATTGGGAGCTGTACTGGCATACACTGTTCCAGTAACAGAGGATACATTGCTAAGACCTGAGGGCTTGAGCATCACCTAAGTCTTTGACAGGGAACAGGCAAAAGAAAAGATGGGTTGGTCTGATTGGGTAAGTGAAGTCGTGACTAAATGATCACACAGGGTAAAGGGAAGAAGACATCATTAGTAATCTTTAGATTTCTCTCTGTGAAACTTTCTCTTGTTATCCAGCAATAAGAGAAAAGGAGGTGGTGAAGGCAATGTTGAACTTACATATTCAAAGTACATGGAATAGGAGGTTGTATGAGAAAGATCAAATTCAACAAATGCAGAACATGATCTTATTGTTGGCCTATTAACACAGTTTGGAGCCTTGGAAAACAGCAACAGAGAAGGTCCTAAATCTGCTGTTTCTCTGGGTGGAGCAGCAGCAGAACAAAGGAAATGCAGATGTTTGGCAGTTGTCGACAGTGGAGATTAGAACAGTTGCAATTAAAGCTATATAATTTACCAATAGCAATATCTTCAACTTAGCATTCTGAGTGTGTGGCGATGCTGGGCAGCCAATGGCAGACCAGTTTACAAGTGACAGCCAGAGTTTTCTTTTAACAATATTTTAATAACCTGAGTGTTTGAGCTTACAAGTACCCCGCACCATGTGTCAGCTGGCTGGCACCTGTTCTCACAAAAGTAATAGAAGTAGTATATTACATTTTGAAACAGCAACTGGCTCTTGACAATGTGGCCATGCAAAGCACCACATGCAGCTGCAACCGTACTTCATCTTTTAGAGTTAAATTGTGGAAAATGCCAAGAGAGAATTCATCTACAGAGATTTGGGTAGGAGGAGAGAAGAGTGGCTGTGCATTGATCCAAAACTCATGTCACAGGTAGAGATGGTTAAGACAGGGGCCTAGAAGTGTCTATAAGAAACTAATTGGTGAAGCTGAAACAGCTCCCTAAAGTTCTTCTGGATGAAGCAGAAGACAGGGTGTGAAGCACTAACTGGAAAACTAGCAGGAAATATTTCTGGAGAAAAACACGTGGAGACGGATTGCTTTCAAATATGGCCTTGAAAATCACTCTAAAATTAAGGGAGCCTGTCATAGCCGTAGTGGATTGACATTAATGCACTAAGACAAGGACCATCTCCCCTCTCTGCTGACCTGTGCTCCAATGCAATTATCTCTCCAGCTGATTGTACAAGCCTCTTCCTCACAACTGGGAGCTATTTTCATAGATCTCATTGTTTTAGACAGTCTTAGAAATGATGGTCTATTTCTAATGCAAGAAAGCCCTAACAGTGGCTCCCCTACTAATGGACTGTAATTACAGGATTGATCCCACATCTCTGGCAATATGAACCGTTCTGTGTTTTCTAAGGCAGCAACAGCAGCATAAATCAATGGTCTGCCACAACAAGCTTCAGAGGATTCAGGGTGAAGAGACCTTGGTTTACACATGGTAAGGTTTGGTAAATGGGGAGAACATATACCTGATTAGCATAGTGTCATTAACTTGTCTCCGTGGACATGTGAAGGATCATCTCTACCGTTCTTCATTTAGCAGCTAGCAAGAAACTGATCATTTTCAAAATGGACCTTTACACTTGAGAGTGGCTCTATCTGTGTTAGAGGCAACAGCAGGAGCTGCAGAAGACATAGGACAGATGGTGAACAAGATTCTCCCCTTGGAGGAGAATGATCTCTTTCTTCCGTGAAGATATGGCACTGGCATGTTATTGGATAGGAGCAGGGAAACAATCACAGCATGGACACTGGCTTCACAGTCTCTCATGGATAAAGTGTCTCTAAAATCATGTTAATAAAGAGAAACACTTGTCTGTGGAGCAATAAAGAGAATGCCTTTCAGCATATTCATGAAAACTATAGCTACTTCATATTTCTATATATTTGAAAGTCAGACATCTGTTATGTCATATTATGAAAACTAAACTTACAAAGGATAATAGATCTGATTCTTCTCGCTCTATACGTTTTGCTTGAACACCTTGGTCGTTGTCTCAGCAACTTTTCATCTATGCCTATGCCTGGTCATACACCCCATTAATGTGAATTCTGAGCCCCAGGGAACTTGGCCTCCCAGCTTGACTTTAGGCTTGCCTCATCACTACAGAACTGTCTGGCAATCTTGACTCTAGGCTGAAACCAGTTCCTGTCCCTCAACCTGCCCTACTCATATTGCTGCAATGCTATGGGGCTCTGCTGGTGAGACCTGTGCCCTGTCTGCTTTGCTGCTGTGATCAGCTCGTGGCTCACCTTTCCTTACAGAGCAATCCATTCCTTTTGTCTGTACAATCAGTTGTTTGTGCCCAGCAAAACTACCTATGTCCTCCAGCTCTCCTTTCATTGATAGTAGTGACATGACAGAGGCGGACATGGTAAGGTCCCATAGCTAGCTTATGCAGCATATAAATGTGTCTTTGATAGTTAGCCCCCTGCTTAACAACTTAGGTGGATCCAGTAGATCCAGTGTACTAAAAGTCTTTGTCAGATTCAATTGTTCTGAATGTCTTAGAGGACAATCCCTAATTTAATGACAGAAAAGTGCTTACTTCTTATGGATCAAGAATCTGTGTACACTGTCAGTCAAACAGCCGTAAATTAGAGCAGTGGTTCAATTAAACTCTGAAATGATCCAGTGATTTATCTGAACCTATTGCTGCAACCAGAAGATATTGCTGCTTGTTAACAGTGAGAGTAGTTACATCAGGTTTTTCTCTTTTTGGCATCCTATGTGGTCCACATCCAACAATAAAATGTTGTCTGAGCGGCCGGAAAACAACATCCCTGCCATTATGAAGTGTACCCAGAAACTAAAAGGTTGGCTAGGAACTTTATGTGACTTCTCACAACATGATGTCCATTGGGCCCAGACAGAGCAAGAACAAACAACTAGAAAAGGAGCCAAATGCAGAAAGTGTGAGTCTGGGAATGAGTCTTGGTGTTAGTGTCCAGCTGGCCCCATTATTAGCCAGATGGCAGGTTCAATATCAAGCCCTTGGAAGGGTCAGACCAGAAAATTGTAAGATATGCCAACTGGATTTGGAAAAAGAGAAGCAAAGAAAAAAAAAGAAAAGCCAGATCTATCATGTCCATCTGCTGGGCAGATGGACAGCTGTAGAAGGATTTCTCAAAGTCTTGTGTAAGTATGATCCAGGGCTGGAGCTAAATGATAATTCCTCAGAGTACAGATTATACCAAGAAGATATCTAATCCTTGCACAATACAAAACAATAACTTGTTTTGTAAACATGTTCAAGGCAATCTTTTTTTAGTTCTATTTGATTAGATAGCACTTATCTTCTGGTACTTGTTTCCATACTCCCATTTGGATGCCTTATTGCCTTTGTGCTGTCACGTGATGAGTGCCGGAAGAACCATAGAAATGTGGAAAACGGGCACCATTTGTTACAAAGCATTTGGCACAGTCTCACTGATATTAATGCCAATCCAGATCACCCTGGAAAATTCTGCAGTGGCCTCCCTACAGTGTGCCTTTAAATTAATTTGTTATCATTGCTGTGGATAGGAAAGGCATGATACATGTCCTTAAAATTAACCAAAGGTCTTGGCAGATACCCATGCCCCAAGTCCTCCTTTGAAAAGCCTTCCTTTCTCAATCAATACTGAATTTAAAGTTGTTGTCAATTTTGTGAAATACAGCATCAACATTTTGACTAAAGTCTTACAACCCCATAGACATTGCATTGGACTTCAGATAACTGGGAAAATTTGAAATGCCATTTGCAGAAGACATCCCATTTGTAATTCTTCTAAGGGGTAGACACCTCAAATACATGACTAGAGGAAAGGCAGCTATAGCTGCAGTACCAGCTGAGATCATTAAATCATTGCAAACTTGCCAGTAAAGACTGACCAGTTTTTATGGCCAAGTGAGAATTACAGTTGCATGCTATTACATGATACGGTTACATTATTAATAATTATGGTTACATTACAGCTATTACATGATGTTTATGCTGATCTTGCTGTACCTTCTACAGACAGCTTTTCCTAGTGGGTAAGTCCCAGTGTGTTTTGGGCACAAGGATTTAGTACACTGAGCTCTGAGTCTCTATATGGTCCATTTACAATTTAGACTGTCTTACATAGGATAGTACTCTTACAGAAACATCAGGAAGAAGGAATATCCAGTGTCATATTCGAGCCTCAAGGTCCAACATGGTGTTGCATTGAAGGTTACTTCCAGTGTTCAAAGTTACATCCAGACTCTGAAATACTTTTTTCAACAGTAACATTATGGTTTGTTTTATCTATCTTACATAGTAGCTTGGGAATTATGATACAGTAGCACGCTTGCAATAATTTTGTGTCATGGTAAAGTATTGCCCTGAGTGACAAGGAATATCTGCACCAGTTATTTTATCCAGGATAGTGTTGTGGGGAACTGGGAACCGATCAGGAAATTAGCTTCCAATATGTCTGATCTGAAATAAAACACCAATGTAAATGGACCTGTAGCAAATTGATACAGCCCAGTTCATTTCTACCTCACTTCTCTCTAACTCCAAGGCAGGGCAACTATACGGAAAGCGTGAACTGAGGACAGCCTCTAGCCCATGCTGATTCGCGAGCTATGCCTTCTACTTGTCTGGAAGAGTATTGAATTGCCTGGTCCAAAGACATGTCATGTACCTTGTTAATGATTTTACAGTATGGGTAGTGGTGTGCCCATGCCTGGGATGTGCCCTGGCCTTGCTCAGTTACTGGTATAGTTGTAGCTGCAGAGTCCAAGCAGGGATAAGTGACATGAGGACAGGGGAAGGTAAACCAAATTCAATTAGCAGTTCCAAGATGTGCTACTGAAGTCAACATAGACAAGTGGTTTATATATCATACTATATATTATATACTATATATTATATACATATATTATATATTATATACATACTATATATTATATACTATATATTATATATCATGGGACCAGACCTAGATCTAGCAAAGAGGACTAGAAACAATAATTCTGGCATTGGTCTAGCAGTAATTGGAAAAATGATTAGGAAAGCAATGAAGATCCCATGACAAACTTCTTGCTCTCCTCTGCTCTTCCTGAGCTCTGAGGGGAAAAGTTGATGAAAGCACACTCTGAATGAGATATTTGGTACTCAGTTAAAGATGCTTTTTCATCTGCATCTGCACTGCACAAAGCATATGTTATAGGCACACTGCTGTTATGCACTTGCAAGGCACCCAAAGGTCAAAAACCTAACAAGAAGGAGATGGGGGGAAAATGCAGCTTGTGAAGGCAACAGTGATGAGCTGATGAGTTTTGAAATACTCAGTGAAGTAAATATTTTTTTCCAACACTCCTGCAGACATCATAGGTGTTCTATTGCAGCTTTCCAAATTTTTACAGATTAACTGTGAATTCTTGACTTCTCTGAAAATTTTTTAGTTTGTCAGGAAGTGAATGAAAGTGGGAACAGTGGCTAGAATTTGGCATGTCATGTGGTCTGCAACAGAGTTTCCCAGCAAAGGCAAGGCACACATGGGTTGATGTTCTAGCAACACAGCAAGCTGAGGTAGACACCAGCCAAATTAGGAGAAGCAGAGAGCTGGGGCTGTGCCTACTGAGCAAGGGAAGAGCTGCAGTCTTTTAAACAAAAGCAGCATTTCTAGCACTTGAATCACAAAGGATTCTCCTACTGCTGGAGTCAGCAAGAAAAATGTTAACTTGTCTCATCCAGAAGAAATTTTCATCATTCTTAGATTAGTACATGCAGTTGACTCAGTGCAATCCTTCAGGAGGCAATATTTATCCAGGCAATATCTTAGTATCAGTAGGCAAAGCAGTAACACAGCAGCACCCATGTAATTGAAGCCACAGCATGTCATTGCACGTAATGAAAGCAGCTCTATACAAGGTTACCAACCTTGCGGAAGTGAGACCCTTATGAGCAGTTGTGGCCATTAACTTTCTTTGTCTTTATCCTTTCCATTATGTTTGCAAACTTGGTTCCAGGTTAGCAGCCTGTGGTAGCAGGCAGCAAAGACAAAGTTTTGCTGAGATTCCACCCCCAGAGAGAAAATAAGTGACAAAATTGTACTCACTGGGCAATGTCCTGTTTATAGCTTGTGGTTGGGAATGGCCATATAGATGTTCCTTTAGACATGGAGAAAGTGATTAAAGCCTCATTTTAATTTCCTTTTGTACCTGCCTGTTATCATCCAGATAATTTCAATGTCCTTAATCAACATTTGCAGGAGTAAACAATGCTACACTAATAAGTGTTGTGCCATAAACATTTCCTAAGTCATTAAATGTTACCACATTCATGGGTAAATATTAGATTGTCCCATTTTTTGAGATGGAAAAATGAAAGCAGAGACTGGTAAAGTAAGCGGTCTGTGATTATATTAGTCTGTGTCAGACCAGGCATTTCAAGCTATCCTGTATTTAAGCACCAAACAGCTCTTCATCTCAGGTTTTACAGCTCTGTATAAAAATCTCCTATGTGAATTTGTCTATAGATTTTAACATTAAGAAAAATAATATACAAAACCAAAATAAAACACTTCCAAAAAACAAACAAACACGCACACACACACAAAAACCACACACACAAACAAAAAAAACCCAGAACATAAAAAAAAAAGCCCCACAATCTTCCCTTCTTCTTGCCCCCAAAAAATTGAAACCCAAATGCAAAAAACAAGACACTCAACTTAAGGAAAGCTTTACTCTTATCTAATGTAGGACAACTGTTTCTGTAACAGTGCAGCAGATGACTGGAGAAAGAGATACACACGTTACTACTCATTACCTATTCCACAAGGAGAAAGCAAAGATGACGAACAAGCTTGTTACCAGATATGACACCCCAAGCAACCATGAAGCACTTGCTGAAACAGTTGGGATTTTAGTGCCAAACATCTTGATCTTATCACTATCACATTACACAGCTAAATAATACAGAAGTGAATGTGATGTGTTCTCTCCAGCAATGACATTATCCCATAAATGGAAAAGAGTGGAAGATGGAATGTGCTATATAAGCATAAAATATAGATGTAAGCCTTAATTTTCACTAAAATCAATGAGCCTGGCTTATGCTTTGAACTTACGTAGCACATTCCATCTTCCCTATGTTATTGTCTCACCAATTAGAAAAATTAAAAAGCCAAGATAGGGGCAGCAGCTGCAACATCAAACAAACAACAAACAAAGTCCAGGACCTGAAGAAAATAATGTATGCTTTTTATAAAAGGATAAATGGTAGCAACCTTAAAGGCCAAAGACAATTCCAGCATGTTTATCTCATATTTTTCCTATTTTTGCAGCTTTCTTATAGCTCAAGAATCATAGCACTCCTGTCAAATCCTCTGAGTTTGAATACCCTAGATAGAAGCTTACTCTGAGTGCAGATGTGAATTTAAAAAACTTGGTGAGACATCTATTTTTGACCTTCTGTATTCTTATGATTTACCTTTCTGAATTACACTCGTGTTTTTCCTGAAGTGTTAAAGACATGAATTTTTCCTGCTTTCTTTTATTTCTTTCTTTCTTTTTTTTTTTTTTTTTTCCTTTTTTTTTTGGGTACCACTGTGATGCAGCTTGTCTGTGATCACTGAACCATGGGAACATGACAGTTTCTGGCAGAACACATGGGACATTTTATCGCAATAACAGACCCTCAAGATGGTGTGGTTGCAAGGGGGTGAAATATGTCCGGTCAAATTAGTATATGGACCAGACAAGAAAAACTAACATCAAACCAATATTTCAGACATTGTGCAATAAAGTTTTCCTATATGTGTGTACATAAACAGTAACATGGGGTATCGTGAGCTACAGGAGCAGGATACAAAGCAAGGAAGAGAGTAGAGGCACACTTCCACATGGTTTGGTGCTCTCCTCCGCCCACCTGCAGGAAAGACATCCTGGATGGTACCGGTGCCTGGCCCATTCTTGCTCTTGCGCAGGCCCAAGCAGCACGAGGAAGCCTGTACTAGTGAGCAGAGCGGACAGTCATGGGCCAGGTCTTAATCTCATACTCAGTAGATGTGTACAGACATAGCCAAATTTCCACACTGTCACGTGGATGTCAGTCCCAGTCCCCACCAAGCCTGCTGGTCAAGGCTGTCCTGCTGAGCTGCTGGAGCTGCTCTGGCTAAGCCCAGGCAGGTTTGGTGACTCACACGGTTCATACTCATGTTCATGTGCTGGATGCATTGGATATATGGGCAGGGCTAGACATGTACAGGGTAGTCTAATAACATGGAGTCTGAACTCAGATCTGTAGTCCCAATGAGCCAGTTGATAACCCAATTAAAGCCAACAATCAGGAAGGAAAGGGAATAATCATAGTACTTTTGTCTAGTGATCGTTTCATTCTTTGGATAAAGCAGACATGGCCAAGAGATTGCAGTGTCCCAGCTGGCATTTTGCATCCCATTTGGCATCTAGACCTAGCCAGTTGGAAGATATTTAAATGTTATTTTAACCTGGTGACCCAGAGGATCTAACCCAAAGGATCAGAAAGCCTGTTCTCACAAGAAAAAACTCATATAAATATTGCAGGTAACTTAAAAGTGAAGACTTCATGGTGAAAAACAATTCCTGATTCAAAGCTCTGTTAAGCCAAAACTCTCCTTGGCCTCTATGATCTTTAAATAACCTTGAAAGCAGATCACAGATATCATATTACTTCAAATACTTTATTTTCTGCATAATTCCTGTCTACAATGTCAATAAAGGAAAGAGACCTAATTATTATCTGAGAAATGACTGCCTGATGCACTGGGGAGAAATGCCATACATTCCTCCTGTTCTTTCCTACTTTGATTCTTAGGAGACAAAATATTTGGTTTCATTTTTCTTTCAGTAGATAATATGCCGACATTAGCTGATATGAGGCTGTCACCTGCTCACTTTTTATAAGTAAATTACTACAAGCTCACTGTTTAATCTTGCTGATTGGAAAGCCTAAGAAATATATATCTGTAAAGGAACCTGCTGTTAATCAGTGCACCAACATCAAACTAAAAAATGTTCTCTCTCATGCAGATGGCCAGCTGGCTAAAGCAAATAAGACAGAAGTTTAAGAAGCTGCTGTGGCTTTCTCTGTGAAGTGAGCAAACACTTTCATGTCAAGTATTTGCAACAAAATCCAAGCAGAACACTCAGGGAAACCAGAAAGAAATGCAGATGTTTGGACTGACTTCTACTCACTATGACTTGACTGACACATTGGTTGGCTTTGCTTAGCTGCTGAGGAGACCTGCATGTGAAGTGGGACCTTTCCCAAGAATTTCGAGGCCGCCTGTGACTTTAACCCTTCCTTGTTCCTACATGTTAAATGGTACCATGGGGATTCCTGTAGTAGAACGCTGGTATGTCTGATCCCTCCCTCTGAGTTCAGGGACATGATATTAAATGTGTTAGAAATTGAGCTCATGCAGTAAATCACAAGCAAGAGGCTCTTGAATTATTTCACGCAAATATTTACAGATTAATTACCCATATTCCTCCTTTCTTTCTGTAGCTGCTCAATCACTTACCAATTTAGGTTTCTATTGATGGCCCAGGAGCCTGTCATATATTGACCAGTACGTGGGAGTTGTAATATTTTGAATATAGTAGGTCTAAAGGGAATAAAACATTGCAAACTGCTTTGTAACTGAGACATTCTTAAATGACATGTTCAGGGAAGTGGTAATTCAAGAATAACTGGATAGGAAATTGCCCAATCAATGTAGTTTGATGTTTACATATAATTTCACAATATGCTATTATGCTAACCACTTGATTGGCATATATTTATATTGTTGTGGTTTCCAAGCACTCAGGAAATGTGGACCCAAAGAAGAGGTGATTTCTTTGGGAGATGAAATAGTTGTCAAATACAAAGAATACTGATTGCTGCTCCACTTTGCTTACCAATTTCTGGTGTCTTTAACAAGAGAAATGAAATGGCAAACCCCAGTGCAGCTGACAGGTCAGAGATGAAGAACAACATTTTTGGAATCCAAGGAAGTTCAGCACCTTTGTGTTTATGTTCTTTTGACCGAAGTGTGTCCAAACCTTATTACAAAAACTCTCAGTCCCAACCTGCTTCCTGCACCACCGTATGTCTGGAGCTGAGCCTCTTCTGACTCTGCTAGGTCTGCACTTGTCTTTAGCTTCCATTAAGCCTGTGCAATCATGCTGGCTCCTCACAAAGGAAGGGTTTTCACTCCAAATAAGCAAACAAATATTTCACATTGGTCCTTGCTTATCACAGTTACTCCTGTCCTTATAAATAACATTAATAGTTCAATAGCTTTTGTACTTTTGCCACACTACCACTTAGTCAGTTTCCATCAATCACATGCTGAAATAAATCTCTGATAGAATCAAATTAAGTGCTCTGTGAACAGTTTGCATCACTTCCCGAGCTTGGTCCCTGAACAAGGACTCTCCATTGCCTATTGAATATTTACTTTATGCTACCCACTACACAATAAACTCTATTGCTCTTATCCAGAACCTCCATTCTTAATGCGTCTTTTAGCATGTGGAAAGAAGAGGTTTATAAATAACTACACTTTCAAAAAACACCCTCAAGCACTTCCTTTTACAGTATTTACTAACAGCTTTTCTATGTTATTTTTTATTATTTGTCTTGTGATTAAAATCAGACTTTATTGTGTCATGTTCAATATTCTACAGGAAAATATATATAGCAGATCTTGTCTCACCAACTGCCATTCACAAATTTCCTGCAAGATGCAAAGTAAAGTGACATGTGGCCCAGAAAGTCATTATATGCTATGATAGATCCAAGTGTGTCTGTTCCTAATGGATTCTTATATAAATTCTACCCTCATGGTCACTTCCCCAAAAAACAACTTTGAAGAAGCTAGTCTCTATCCTGGAAATGTCTGCATGAACACACCTCTCAACAGGTCATTCCAGTTCTTTGTCCCTGAATTCAAAGTAAGCCCTACAGAACAACTCTTTGCAGAATATTGTGATAACTTGGCAAAGACAATAATATCTCTGAACATATTCAGAACAAACGGATCTGAATGAGTCATAAGTAAGCTTATCTAGAAGCATTGCACTTCTCTCCTTCTGCCTTTGATTATGATATTATAACTTGGTGTTAAAGATCCCATCCTTGCTAAAAACTAAGGAACTGTCCATCATTCCAGAATAAATCTAAAAGTGATTAAGAACAAAGCCTATATCCTGCAGTCCCTATTACTCTCCTGTTACAAAACCTATAGAATAAAGACATCTATTGGGGAAGAGCTGCTGTCATTGTCAATGAATTTTTCTGCTCGTATGTTTGAAGTAATTATCAAGGTAGTAAGAAATCACAGACAGCTACCTTCACACTGCTGTTTTTCAGATAGGCCTGGGAAATGTATAAAAGATGAATGGGGTAGGACGGTGGCACAAACTTTTTACGGAAGTTCAGGGATCATAATGAGCATGGATCTAAAAGCTAACATTCCTTTTGTGAAAACCACTTACATCACTGAAGAGCATATACCATGCTATTCCTCCATAACTGCACTAAAGCCCACTAAGACGTTAACTTGAAATGATGATAAGGTCCTTATTCTCCATCTCAATAGCTTTGAAGAAGATACTAATTTTTTTTTTTTTTTTGCAAATAATAAGCCCTGTTGCAGGAGGACCACAAAACATCACGTTGCTCTTTCCAAAAGTGCTACTATGTAATGTCGGTAGCTTTGGTTTTATTTAATTTTGTGATTAAAGTTTTCGTTGATTTCCCCGCAGCATAGAATATATCAGTATCTTTGGTTTCAAAGGAGCATTCAGTAGTGAAGGGATAAGGAAAGACTCAACATAGAAGCAGGTGCTTTATTTTAAATTTATGAAACCTCAATAGTGAGTACTCCAAGCATGCTGCCAGCAATACCTTTCAATTGTGCAACTCAGCCTCTGTTGTCAAACCAAGTCCCTTCAGTGCTTCCCAGCTCACACACTTGTGCTTTTTAACTAGAAAAAAATCTTGTTTAGGAGTCGTAGGGACTAATATTATATAGAAAGCTTTTAAGCCATTGAGTGAATTCTTTTTAAAGTTACTGTAAATCATGTGTGCTTATCCCTTCTCTGTTATTGGCAGGCTATGGCATGCTACCTCAGAGAGAAAGGAGATAGGTCCTTCCATTGGAGTCATGAGGACAGGTACATTTTGTAATTCCACAAAATTATAGCTTGCCTGGTTTTTGCTTGGATGGTGAAATCAAATCCCCAGGCAGATAGACCTATGACTTCTGTGATGTCCTGAAAGACATGGACCTGCTATAGCAGGTCCAGAGGAGAGACACAAAGAAGATCAGAAGGCTGGAACACCTTTCCGATGAAGACAGGCTGAGAGGGTTGGGGTTTTTCAGGCTGGAAAAGAGAAAGCTCTGGACACCGTTTTGCAGCCTTTCAATACTTAAAGGCTCATAAGAAAGATGGAGAAAAGCTTTTTACTGGGGCCTATATGATAGGAGAAAGGGTAATATTTTTAAAATAAACAACAGTAAAGTTAAAGTTAGATACAAGGAAGAAATTCTTTACTATGAGGGTGTTGAGACACTGGAACAGGTTGCCCAAAAAAGTTGTGGATGCTGTATCCCTGGAAGTGTTCAAGGTCAGCTTGGATGAAGCTTTGAGCACCCTGATATTGTGAAAGATGTCCCTGTTCATGGTAGGAGGTGGTGGAACTAAATAATTTTTAAAGGTCCCTTCCAACACAAAACATTCTGTGAGTCTATGGTTCTATAAACCCATAATACAAATTCAGTTGGTTTGTGGTTACAGGACTTCAAACAAAGCCACTCATACAATTTATACACGTTTTTCCCCCCTGAATTGTTGTATAGTAGCACATTTTAACAACAAACATCTTGGCAGTCTTACATGGGGAAATCATTACAGCCCATTCACCCCTGAGTGCATATGTGTAGTTCCTGGTATGTCATGAGGAGACCAGGCCATGTAGGATTAGAGAATTAATAAATGACATAGGTAAAAAACCCTTTCACAGAAAACACAGCCCAAATCCCCTAGAGCACCTAAAAATTTTTTTCAGTAAACAGAGATATAACAAAAGAAATAAAATTAACAAAAGGAATATCAAGATAAAAATGGAGTAGAATTTACCTGAATGCATGTGTCAGTTTATTAATGTGTTTTTTTCCAGAAAGCAAGCAGGTTGCCTAATAGCCTCTTTGACAAGTTCCTGTCTGATCAGATCCTGTTTCCACTCTAGAGAGATTCCACATCTAAGTGGTTTGTAAAGGGTTAATAAATTATTAATAATGTCTGAATACATAATAAGCACAACAGGCTATGCCACAGCTGGATGGTAAGAAATGAGGTAGTCTTTTTAGTGATGAACCGTTGATAAAGCAACCTGTTGACCCATTGGACTGCTCACACCCTTAAATATCTATAAACATGTTAAGAAGACTTTGGATGGATTTTGTGAGTAAATCCTTAGTAGAAAGTGCAATCATTTTCCTTTCATTTTATCAGTCCATTGCTTTTAAACATTAAAATGGTACCATAGCATAAAACAAGGTTGCAAAAACAATCAACAGAATGGGATACTGAGTGTTTGTAGGAGGACGTAAGCAAGCGTGCTGTGTCCTGCTCTGGGAGAACAGACAGGGTGAGAAGTCTTCTTCTCAGTAAAAACAACATGTCAAAAGAATTCAGTAAACACAGATGAGCTTCATTTTTTCTACAAGGGTGGCCATTCCTCTTGACCCGATGAGCCATGTGCCCAAATCTTTGTGTGGCTGAGAGCCATGAGACACACTACTCAGGGACCCTAAAGGAAAGGGACCTCCAGGAGAGTTTCAGAGGCAGGAAACACTAAGTGCTCCCCAGGGATCCCTCATCACAGACAAGGACAGGGTGGTCTGCAGTGGCTGCTCTGCTTAGTTCCCCAGTGACTCCTCCTCGCTGGCACTTTCAGCCGCCTTGTCTATCACTGCCAGGGCTTGGCCTTGCACGGTAGGGTGGAGCTCCCACAGCATCTTGCGTGCGTAGCCCTACCACCCTGTTTTGCCCTGATTTAACCCAAGTAGATGAGCCACATTTCCACTGCTTGCAAGCCTCAAGCCACTGCTAATCTACTAGAACAAAAGGGAAAAATAAATTGGAGAAAGGGAAGAGTGTGATTACTTTGCTAACCATGGCTGTTATATCATGCTGCCTTTTCTCAGTTTTTCCCATCTATCTATATCTTCCTGTGTATAGACAGGTGACCTCTTGGGCAGGAATCCTGTTTTCACAATGTGATCGTCACAATTCCTGAACAAATGGATAAAAAACTAACACACATACTTGTATCTAAGTAAATCTAACAGGGAACCACATTCACCTAACTGACCAATCTTCTGGTCTTGGCAAAACCATTATATTCCTTGGGAATTTTTTCTCAGACGTTATGAGGTACAATTCATCTTGTGGCTATTAAACTGGGTTTGTTCCCCTCTAAGTTCATTTTCAAACCACCAACGACTAGTTAATAATGGTATTATTAAGGTCTTAAAACAGCATGTTTTAATGCACAGATGCATGGTCTCTTTCGAAGCATGGGCAGAATCTTTCCATCCTGCCAGGCTTAGTTTCAGACATCTTAACCCCACAAAAACCTCATCACTCTTCACTGGAACACCACAAAAACCCCTAACAAGCAGACAGGGAAACATTTGTTCCTCCTTTCCACTTCCAGAATGTCTGATCATTCAGGACCTGACATAAATATTTCCTGGCTGACTTTGTTTTACACATGAACCTTGTTTTGACTTCTTTTTCCCCTTCCCTTTTTTCCCCTTTTTTACAGGCATCATTGCAATTTGTCAGCAAGCAACTTGCGCCAATCTCACAAATAGCTTAGTTAACAGCTTATGAAATGAAATGATGTAAGGGACCACTCCAAACAGGGTCAATTTAAACAGGCTGCCAAGTCTGTAACCTCAAGGGATTTGGATTGGGTTGAGGGGAGGCACCAAGCAGTGTGGGCTTGCAAAGATTGCTGTCAGGTGGGCTACAGATGTTCGGCTTCAGTCCACTTGCGTGGCATTCACCTAGGGAGATGCTAATTCGGTCCTACGCACGTAGAAAATTAGCATGTATATACACACCCTGCAAAGGCCCCTCTCTGGCTTTGCTTTCTGAAATACTAAGGTTTATAGGTAGAGTAAAATGGCTTCATAGGAAGCCGCAGCACTATTTGTATCAGCCCTGAGTTTGAATTCATTTAGTCAGCTACCTCAGAAAAACAAAAACATAGCATCCCTTACTGTAGATGGAAGCTGTGTTTCATGGCACATGCAGCTGCAGTCACTGTCTTGCAGCTGTTAAATGAAGAAATACCACGTGAACACTTGGTCTGGTTTCAAAAGACCTAAAAACACTGGCCAAGAAAAATGGTACATCACGGTGCTGCTTGGCCATTTGCCAAGACAAAGAAACTTGTAGATTTCTAGGGACAAGAGGCCATGTGAAAGGAATTTCTTCCTTTCAAAGGCACATCAAAATATACCAGAGGTTTTATTTATTTATTTAGTTTGTGTGTGCTCTTGGCAAAGGTTTGATTGATCACTAATGCAGTATCAGCATTAAACTCACAACACTTAAAAAGCAACCCAGAAAACAAGGCAAAGGGGGATATTTTAAATCTGTAGCTCCAAGGTGCAACATAGAAGTCAAAAGTAGAATTATTTCATGCAAAGAACAAGTAGATGGATAAGAGTCCCAAAAAGGCAATTTAAGATAAAAGTTTATATGGAGGAAAGGATATTATACTGTGGTGAAGGCTCAAGGAAAAAAAAGCTATTTGAACAAAATTCTTTGGGTTTTTTTGTTGGTTTTTTTTTGATTTTTAGGCTCAGACAGCACGGGCATGTCCACAGGGTGATACGCTGCACTGTGGAGCAGTGGTTCACAAGTTTTCCTGCCAGACCTACCTCAAATCCCCAAACAATACAGATGCAATGCTCTGCTAATAGCCAATATTAATTTGGAGATGACAGTGCTCTGCATAAGGCTTTCCTTACTACTTGAGCTAATGCATGTCTCCCAAGGAGCTGCAACTATAACCTCCTTTCACTACCTGCAAAACAGGGACAGTTCCAGTGCATCTCATTTGCATCAGGAACATTCACACATATATCAGGAACCTGTCTTTAGAGTCAACTGAAAAGTTTAACATTAAATAGTAAGCTTTCTCATTGCTTTTACTTGACTGTTTCCCCAAAAGGATGGAGAGAGATGTTTAAAAAGCCAGGCAGAAGGATATAGACTCCGAAAAAGAGATCAGGTCCTTTATGGACAATTATGTTTTCTTCATCCTAAAGCATCTTCTGCAGTTAGCTGTGCAAAATGTCTGGCTTGGGCCAGCTCCTGGGCTTGTTTATATACTGGAGACTGAGTGCCAGACTTTCCTCACAGGAAATGAGTAAGACTGCAAAAGAAAGTATTTTAACAATACAAAAGAAACGAATAAGTTTTGGTAACCATGCCATTTTATTAGTTTGTTTGCTTAATGTTGATACTGTATTAAAGGTCAAAGGTACATTAGATGTTAGGGAAAATAAATATGCTGGAGAACAGATAAATGCTATGGAATCCCCAGTAATTAACTAGGTCCATATGTATAGTTTCTTCGTGAGAGAACAAATTTCTTTTTCCTCCAATATGAAAAGACAAATCCCTTTTTTTGCTAAATCTACGTGCAGGGTTTATGAGCCAAACCTTACCGCCCTTTCTCAAGGGAAACCTTCTGAGCTCACAGGGAGTTTCCTCTGACTTTGGCATATTAATTTGGCCTTCTTTACCTTACCATTGATATTTGCCTTCAGCTTAAGGTGCCATAAAATTCAGTGCTGGAGTCACCCCATAGTAATCACACTTCTGTAAGCAGAAGACATGCTCTCAAGACCTTTTTTTGACTGGTTCTTGGAAATAATATTTCCATTTCAACTCAATTTTCTTGCTCACGTTCCTCTGCATGTACAAAGTTAATGGAGGAAGTTAAGCTTTTTGTGTTAGTCTGAAATAGCAACTGAGGACTGGAGGAAGTGGTTGTATGATGGACTTAGTCCAAAGAACTAGGAAGTCGAGAGAAAGATTCTTGTGACATCACCAGCTTTAGGATTACAGTCCATTTGCAACAGAGAGCCTGAGAAAGCCATTCATGCTGCTCATAGTACACTAGCCAGAATGTCCCACAGATCTCTGGGAGAAGAAAGAGGTTAAAATCAAAGCCACCAGAACACACAGTTAACTGCACTGAACCTCACATGAAATATGTTTAGGAATCACCATGAGGAGATTACTATGGAAGCAAAATACTCTTTGGAATTGAAGCCAAATGCTGATTAAAGGAAGCTGAATACTTCACGCACTGACCCCTCCCACAAACATATCCTGCATTTGCATTCCCCTTGTGCTTCAGCAATTTTCTGTGGCTGCATCGTTATTCCATTCAAACTGTCCATCCCAGATGCTGAAGAATCAGAACCAGTTGATAGTCTCATTTGTTCCCCAAGATTCCCCAGAGCACAAGTGGGATTCCGACCTTTAACTGATGGCCCTGCAGAGCCCTCCTAACCACGGCTCTGAACTTGTAAATATTGTTCAACATCTGAACTTATAAAAACAATTTGAAGAGTCAGGAGCAGCTAAACTTTTGTTAAAAAAACCCTCAGAGGTTCTGTGAAGAACTTTAGAATGGTAAGCCCATGGGTTTCGGATTACATTCTTTGGTTACCCAAGGAACAAGTCACAGACTCACCAGAAACTCATCAGGGCTTGTGCTGAGGCTGAGTGTTAATTTCCTCCCTTGCCCCTTCCCTGTGAGCAGTTGCATCAGAAAGACACTGGGATGACTGGTGCAGGGCCTGGGAGGGAAATGAGGGGGTGAGCCATGACTCCAGTGTTGAGAACTTTCTTTGAAGGGCTGCCAGTCTAGGTCTTTCACATAATGCTTGTTTCCAAAAAAAATCCAAAGGTAATAAATTACAGAGAGTACAAGGTATTTTATGCTTTGTGGTGTGCTGATCAAAAGATGTTATCATTCTGTTTCACATGTTTGCAGACAGTTAGTTGTTACTCCGGGTAAGTTACAGGCAGCATTTTTTCCCCTTGAATGCTGAAACTTTAACTTCTTGTTAAAAGATGGTCTGTGGGTGAGTGCACAAGGGATAGGAGAAGAGGCTCTTCACCTTTCTGGCTCACCTTTCTGCCTTGTCCAGGATCCAGCCCCAGACTTTCCAAGGAGAATACTGATACTGAGAGCAATACTGAGAAATAAAAAGAACAGAAACGAAAATGCCAGGTGCCTTCTTGGTTAGTGTTTACAGCACTTGAAAAATTTTGCCGGAATATTCCAAGGGCTCAGGATGAGGCACAGCTTTGACTTCTTCAGAATATAACAAATACTTGTCAAGCATTTGTGCAATGGAGCTTTGGGCTCCATTGCTGGGTTATGAGGGCAGTCCTTGAAATTCTATGTCCTGATAAACACTTTGGCTTAATGTCACCATGAAAAATGCCAACCCTTTTTTATTAATCTGAAGTCATCAGAAATTTTTAATTTCTAGGTGTTTTTTTCTAGCATTTATGTTGTTCTGTATTTCCAGGTTCCCTCTGGTACATGAAATGAAGACTTTGTGAGAAGCAATTCTGGTAGTACAGCCAAGATGACAAAGAACAAAGTTAAATCTCAATAAAGAAGCCAGCCACATCTTAGACTCACATCTAATCTTGATTAGTTTTCTAGTATTTCTTTGAAAGTTTCCACTTTGCATCTCAGTAAATAATTCTTGTATTTTGTTCTTTAAATGCAAAAAATCTGGACAAACTGAATCTTAAAACAAGAAAAAAAAAGTGGTGGAGAGGGGGGGAAGATATATTTGTAAAGCAACATCTAACAATTGTTCTGTTGGCACACCCTCATAATGGTTTCTTTATGCAAACGTTATAGCCTTTGCACCATTTCCTGATTCTGTTGTTTCCAGTACATTTATTTCAATGAAAGCAGCTGTAAACCTTTTAAACAATTCTGAAGATTGGTCCTTATCCTCATGGTTTAGGATGTGCATGTATGCAGGCAGTTTGCATGAACTGCTAGTGGATAGTATAAATGGAGCATCTTCCTCTTCAAGCTATGCCATTTTCAAACCCTACGTAAATACATACTGTTTATGGTACACTTTCATGCTTCTTTTTATTTCCTACAGAGATGGTTTTTTTTATGTTGTTAGATAGATGAAGAACAAAGTAAGAAAGAGTGCTAAGTAAATTGCTTTGAATAAATAAGAACTGACCAGATCCTGTACACAGACCTTGAACTAAAGAAAATCGAAATCCTTTTACATGTTTACATAAAAAAGTTTTCATTCTTCTACATTCTGATTTAATCTAGTCCTGTGAGGATCAATCTGTCAGTATTCCAACCCAGTCACAACCCAGGAATACTGCAACCTTTCAGGAGGCTCTTTTGTGGCATGATCTCTAGCCTGGTTTCTACTCCATATGTTCTAAATTTTCAGACATTTATTTGGACTTCCATATCTCAAGATACTCAGAGGTAATCTGAGCTATGGACAAAATTTGCTGCTGAATCTCACACTATGGCTAGAATCCCATGTCTAGGTTTGAGTCTTGCTCGTGATCAAACCAGAACAGTGATAATATTATAAAAATATTCTTCAACTACTACCTCAGCATTTTCAGTACTATGATATTTGTGTAATAGCAAAATTTACATTGCTTTCTTGTCTTCTCTATGTCTTCAAAGCATGTGTGGGATTTATTATCATTATTATTCTTCTCCTCATCTTTGTTTACTTCGCTGAAAATGCGAAGTGAAGCAGAAGCAATAAGTTTTGGTTCTGACTTTGAAACTTATGAGATCTGTAAACACACTCGCCTTTTTCAGAAGAGAATATTGTAATATTTGGCCATATGTTAAGAGGATTCTGTGACTTGCTGAACTTTAACAGAAATGTCATCTTCCCTAAACAAAGTATGTGTCAGGGCTGTTCTTTCAAATGCTGGAGATACGATCTCAAACACTTCATTTATGGTGTCAGACTGCTGAAAAGGATTTGCTTAAGTTTGCTAAGGCTATTGAGAATCATATCCTTAATGTTGTGTGGCTGGTATTGTCATATTTGTCTTAGTAACCTTATCTCTTAGCAAAGAAGCAAGATGACAAAGATATTTTCTCTAAGAATCTTTAACCTCTTGTGTTGCATGTAAACTGTGCACAGAGAGCTTGCAACAAAGTAAGTTAAAAGATGTGGTATCTCTTACCCTTTACACAGGCATTAGTCTAATATTGCTGAATTCTACAACTATGAATGTGATACTCCAAGAATAGCTGCATGAAAAGATTGGAAAGATGTCAGGATGGAGGCTTTATAGCTCTTTTCCCCTGAAAAGTGAACATTAGAGATATCCCAGAGTCTCTTTTCATAATGTGGTTTAGCTCTACTAGCCAGCTGCTGGGAGTAGCATGCTAGCAGCACAGTCCCAGTTCCACAACCCACATAAAATGTCCTGAGCTGTGCTCAGAATATAAGCTGAAGAAGTTAAGATGGTGTTTTCCCTGAGTATTTTCAATTTTTATTGAAATCAGTATGTGTGAAGGCTGCTCAGATCTTTAACAATTTCCTTTTGAATTTATAGTTTGTACTGAAATCAGTTTTGCATATATCTTCCTTTTAATTTGCGTGGCAAAGATATTCACTAAACTATTTTATTTCTTTTTCTGAAGGGAGTGGGACCTGCTGCACCTATCTGTACTTATGTTTTTGGTAACTTTTCAAAAATCAAAGCTGTACTTAGATCTTTCACCTTTCATTCAGGAAGAATTCCAAATGAAATGTGAGTGAATTTAGTCTGACCAAATAACATAAGATGGGATTTTGAGAAATGGAAAGGTAACCCTGCCTTTTGAGGGAGATTTTTGTCACTTAGAACTAAAAAAGAATTACAGTTTGCTGAGCACTTTTAAACAGAAGCATCTCTATTCAAATCTTCACATGTTACAGAAGGATGCCAGCTCCATTAAAACTGACATTAAGGAAATATAAAATATTTCAATAACTTATTTTCAATACTGCTCTTCCTTCACACGTTTGGACTGTGGATTATAACATTTACAGAGATAAAACAAAAATCAGTTTTTATAATAGTGATTATGTGTAGCATTTTGAAGAAACCATAAGAATTGTAATATTCTGTGATACACCATAGAATCATAGAATAGTTAGGTTTGGAAAGGACCTTAAGATCATCTAGTTCCAACACCCCTACTATGAGCAGGGACACATCACACTAAACCATGTCACCCAAGGCTATGTCCAACCTGGCCTTGAACACCGCCAGGGAAGAAGCATTCATGACTTCCCTGGGCAACCCATTCCAGTGCCTCACCACCCTCACAGTAAAGAATTTCTTCCTTATATCCAATCTAAACTTCCCCTGTTTAAGTTTGAACCCGTTACCCCTTGTCCTGTCACTACAGTCCCTAACGAAGAGTCCATCCCCAGCATCCCTATAGCCCCCCTTCAGATACTGGAAGGCTGCTAGGAGGTCTCCACGCAGCCTTCTCTTCTCCAGGCTGAACAGCCCCAACTTTCTCAGCCTGTCTTCATACAGGAGGTGCTCCAGCCCCCTGATCATCCTCGTGGCCCTCCTCTGGACTTGTTCCAACAGTTCCATGTCCTTTTTATGTTGAGGACACCAGAACTGCACACAATACTCCAAGTGAGGTCTCACAAGAGCAGAGTAGAGGGGCAGGATCACCTCCTTCGACCTGCTGGTCACGCTCCTTTTGAAGCAGCCCAGGATACAGTTGGCTTTCTGGGCTGCGAGCGCACACCGAAGCCGGCTCATGTTCATTTTTTCATCGACCAACACCCCCAAGTCCTTCTCTGCAGGGCTGCTCTGAATCTCTTCTCTGCCCAACCTGTAGCTGTGCCTGGGATTGCTCCAACCCAGGTGTAGGACCTTGCACTTGTCATGGTTAAACTTCATCAGGTTGGCATCAGCCCACCTCACAAGCGTGTCAAGGTCCCTCTGGATGGCATCCCTTCCCTCCAGCGTATCAACCGAACCACACAGCTTGGTGTCATCAGCAAACTTGCTGAGGGCGCACTCAATCCCACTGTCCATGTCACCGACAAAGATGTTGAACAAGATCGGTCCCAACACCGATCCCTGAGGGATCTAAAAGGCCATTTTTGAAATGTTGTTCTGGAATGCTTTTTCATTTTTGCATATGCTTTGCCTGTAACCTTGCTAAGCCCTACAATAGCCCTGGCCTGTCCATAACAGATCAAAGGACCTCCAGGATGTTTCTACACAGCAGTTACTGAGGTCCATGTGAGCATGGATGAGCCAACACCTAGAAGATAACAGCCAGGATATTTACTCAACACACTGCAACACTACCCCAGAACAGGCAGTTTAAAGTCTCCTGAGATACCGTAGCAGAGATTGCACTGTTGTCAGGCTAGGTAAAGTCCCCATTGGACATGCTCCTGAGTAACCTGCTCTTGATTTGCAAAGGTGCCTTTCCACCCTAGCCAATTCTGTGATTCTGTAATATATCATTACTACTCCTTTCTTTTCCCCAGTCTTTTTGAATATTTCAGTACATCCTCTCATTTCACAAAGCAGACTAATCCAATATAACCATGTAATTCTGCCAGCTACCCTTCCCAGGGCAATTCCCCCTCCTCTCCAATCTTTGCTACCTTTGGCTTGAAGCAAAGAACTCTGACAGACCTGGTTTTTAAATCATGCCTCCCTTGACGGTGTTACCCCCTCCAGTGATGAGCAGAGCAAGACCCATTTCCCAGTCTGCAGTGGGACGCATGGCCAGGGGGAGTGGGGAGAACGCCTGGAACTGGCTGAGGGGTGCTGACTTTCAGGCTGCTGCTGCCCTTTCAGACAATCCTTTTCCAGGTAGTGTAATGAAAAATAAACTGAGATCTGGATGAATGATCAATAGCAGAAGGGTGTAAGAAACCATCCCCCTCTTGGTGGTGAATCCCTTTATCTTTGTCCTGTGGTGCTAGTAAGCAGTCTGGCAATTCCCTCAGTCCATCAGCCTCACTTTGCTGCCCTTTTCTTGGATGCGAGCATTTCCTGTTAAAAGGATTCCCTTTAATACCCTGCAAATTATCTGGCATGGTGCAGAGCAATTTATTTTGTAAGCCTTATGCTGTAGATTGAAATTTCTTTCCCTCATCTCAGTGTGTGGCAGCGGGGAGCACAGCCCCTCCCCCTGTGTTGTGCATGGGGGTTGCAGCAGCCACCACTGCACTAAGCCAGTGCGACCATGGGCTCTGCCCTGATGCAAGTCATGTTCATCAGCAGGTAGACCTGCTCCTGAATCCTTCAGTGGGCAGGAGGCAAAAAACCCAAGCAGACTTTACGCACTTAAGAAGCTGATTGAAAGGGCTCAATTCTTGAAAGGAAACAAGGCTTTGAATTGCTTAACACTTTCTGCGGGAGAAAAAAGGTTAGACCTGCTCTTCTCACCTGGGGTTTGTACCCAGGAAGATACCCAAGACACAATCCCAGATGTGGGGTGAGTAATTAGGGGTCCTGGCACCTACCTTAAGTGCTTGCCCAGACCAGATGAAGACAGAGAAAAGTCACACAAGGAGATAGTGGTGGTGTATGTTTCACCGAGCCTGTTTTATAAGCAAACAAAAAAATATCAGATCTAGAGGAAAAGAATCCCCCAAGTTCCTGATTTTCTGAAAGCAAAGCTGCCTCGGAGTCATCTCAAATTAGAAAGAGGATACAAAAGAGCCGACTCATTTGTTTGATATAGTTTAGCAAAAAAGTCTACTGCAAAATGCACAACTCAACATTTTCTTTCATGGCTAAATACTTGCCAGCATACAAAGGAAAGGAAGTTTGAAAATATATGTAGGAACTCCCTTTTCTCCATCCCTTGACCATTTGCTTCCCTACCACTATATATTTTTATGCGAATAACCAAAAGTCCCAGGTGCAGTTATATATACACACCATAGAATAGACATAATTCAAACAGACATTAAGAATAATCCAGAAGAATGCATTCCCACATTATTTAGCAGCATTTAGAACAGGATTTGGTATGGATACGAATAACCAGAGTGGCTTATAATACCTAAAATAAATTTTTCCGGATAGAAAACTTCATGCTTCATGGTTTAGTTCAATCTCTAATTTCTAGGGATTAGAGTGAATCTTTCATAAGGGTAGATTATGCTACTGCTTCTTTCCCTGGAGTATCTTTTACTGTTTTAGAAGATCCGCTCTTAGTCCCTGCCAGAGGGAAGGTATTGCATTTGATGCATTTGATTCCATAAGACAGTTCCCACTTCTTGATGATTTATATTCAAAATAGGCAAGAAAGTTTAAGAATGGGAGAAATAAAGTAACACCTTTCTTACTTTAACAATGGAAAACCAAGACTTGGACACTTCTGTCACCTTTTTCAAGGGCGTTTAAAGAATTTATGGCAAAGTCAGACCTCTTAATTGTCTTATCCACAAGAACAACCTTATTCTTGACCAGTAATTTTGATGGAACCTTGGGTTTAGTTTTGTTCCGAAATGAAAACCACAAAAAAGATGCCTTATCTTTAGACTCCCAGAATTCTACAGAGTTTGGATTTCATTGGGATACAGTGAAGTTGGCTCATTTGTTACTGATATCGCTTCCAGAACGTGAATAACCATCTGAGCGTTCATTTAAAAACACAAAAGGGATAGAATCTGAGATTCATGTAATGGGTACAAGAGAGTGACTGCTGAGGAATAAAAATATGTTTGTGACTAATTCATTAGAGAAACTCCTCATGAAAGATGTAGTTGATCATGATTTCCCTGTAGTGTTGTGAGAATTAATATCTGCCTGGGTTATATCTACCCTGTAAAGTAAAAGAACTCAAGAGAAATGTTAGCTTCACCCTTGCTTTTAAGAATGTGTAAATTTGGAGGGTCTGAATAGCATAACTTGCTTTGATCCTAGACCTTTCTCACTGTTTTTGATCTTCAGGCAGAATCTGAATATAATTCACATTGTCTGGGACAAGCGTATCTGCCCACAGATTCGTCACAGCAGGGAAATAAATTCCACATTACCCATCTTATTAAAATGGGCTCACTCTCACACTAATTGATTTTTTCTTTTTCAAATTAAAGCAACAATTTTATTTTATTTTTTTTTTCCACTAGTTGTCATGTCATTTTAAATGACCTCTCTTGTCTCAGCTTCCTAAAACTGTAAAATGTTGCTAACAACCAGTCTCATAAAATGACAGGATTGTGGAATCCAAATTGTACCAAGTACCCAGAATTTGTTCTGTTTAGAGGCCCAAGAATAAAGATGAGCTCAGAAGAAAGAAAGAAAGAACACATAATTCTGTGTCTCTCTCCTTTTAAGTGATTAAAGGTGAAGTTGAAGTTGCCACAATATTCTTGTAACAACTGAGCTATGAAATGAGTGTCTCATAGATAGAGGGATAAATACTTCCAGATGGTGAATTTTAGTTTATAATAAAAGTTATACATTTGCATTTGAAAACAGTAAAAAAAAAAGTAAATATTGCTACCTGGTTTGTTCTTCCAAGCTCTTTGGATTCCACAGCTCTCTTCACTTAGATCTGCCTGATTCAAGCATGAGAAATGGGCTAGTCAACCTTATTGTCATGCAAAACCAGATGGAGTTTGATAGAAGGAAAACCTCTAAATAGAGGAGGTTTCCAGTCCCTCTAATGCATGAGAAAGGATGATAACTGACATCCTATGCGTGAGAAAGGATGATCAGTGAATATCTACCTTGCAGTCTGCATGTTTGTCTGTGAAACAAAGGCAAGGAAGTACATTTCCCCTCCGTAAATATGCATTGCACCAGTCTTGAGGTTTCAGAAACAAATTAAATTCCTTTCCTTCAGGTCTTACTGTTGTATAGAGTGGTTGCAGGCTGGTATGCAGCTGCCATTTACACTGCCTTACACTCTCAGGGATTCCTGAAGGGTCTGTCTGGTTTGGTCCTTCAGCTGATGTTTTGCCAGGGTTACGGGCTCACTGGTATTTTCTAGATTATTTAGAGGACATCTATTCACAAATAATGAAATATCTGTAAAGTGATAGATGCATAAGTGCAACAACTTTTAGCTGTGTAGATCCTGAGCTGAGGGTCAAGCACATGGGTCTGCTACAAGCTTATCCCTTTTATCTGTTTTAAACCTCACAACAGAATGACTTGAAAATTTCAGGGGCAAAATAAACAAATCAGACTGACAGAATGGAAGAAAATCATCTTAAGAGGAGCCTGTCAGCACAACCTGCTCCCTTTTCTAACCTGGCAGCAATTCCCTCTGGGTTCCTGCCGCTCTCCTATGCATTTCCCTTCCAAACCTCATTTCTCTATGGAGCTCCCTCAGCCCATCCGATTTTGAACATCTGCTGGCACTGAACTCCTGGAACTCTCAATCTGTTTCCCCTTGGCTTCCTTCTTCCTTCCAGTTAATCTTTCTTATTTTTGTCTTGGTGAGACTTTCCTCCTTCTCTTTTCCTGCTGCTATCACCATTTTCATCTCTCTGCCTTCCGGGTGACACCAGGTTGACTCTCACTGGTGAGGAGACCTGGGCAAGAGAAGTCCCCCCACCCCAAGGCAGCTGTCAACTTGTCGGCAACAATGACAAACATACCCAGGTGTATTTTATCCTTGAATTTTTTTAGGAATCTTTTGTAGTCACTTTTTTCCATTCCTGTATGTCTGCAGCTGATGAATTATTTCTGTTCACTTTAATCCATTTTTTATTATTCTTCCAGTTCTTTTTATTTTTCTGGTGTTGCTGAAAAAAATATTTCCAGGTGACCAGCAGTATATTCAGAGGGATGTTCTGAACGGTATGGGTGCCTCTTTTAGGAGTTAATGAATTAAAAAATAAGGAAATAGTGAGTTGAAATTAGTTAACTTTCTTAACTGGAAAAAAACCACTTATTAACGAATGTTGTTGAGTAAATTTTCATGTATTGGTTTTGACAAATTCCCCACTTGAGTTTTCATGCTGTCTCGTTTCCGTGCTAAGTGCATGAGTGGTGCCCTAGTGCACCATGGATCTGGAGCCCCATTTCCTCTGGAAACAAGGCTTCTGTAGTCAGCTCTTGGACTTGTACACCTCTAAATTTTGAACCTGTTGACTGATTTTGTCAGAGATGTAGGAGTCCTAAAGATAAACAAGATCCCACAAGCTTCAATAAAACAAGTTGCCACATAAAGAAAGATCTTCTAAGTAACTTGACTGGAGGAAAGGAACACTATGTATGCACATGTGGTCAGAATTCAGAGAACCCAAGCATAGAAGAGACCATATGAAAATATATCTAAGATAGAAATAAGTTTTAGTCAAACTTCCGTAAAAACCAGAGTCATAGAATCATAAAATTGTTTAGGCTGAAAGAGACCTTTAAGATCATTGAGTCCAACTGTCAACCTAGCAGTGCCAAATCCACCACTAAACCATCTACCTGAGTGCCACATCTACGCATCTTTTAAATACCTCCAGTGATGATGACTCAACCACTTCCTGGGCCAGCCTGTTCCAGTGCTTGACAACCACTTCAGTGAAAAAATTTTTGCTAACTAACTCAACAAATGGAGGCCATTTCCCCTTGTCCTATCATTTGTTATTTGGGAGAAGAGATGGCCACCAACCTTGCTACAACTTCCTTTCAGGTAGTCATACAGAGCAATAAAGTCTCCCTCAAGCCTCCTTTCCTTCAGGCTAAACAAGCCCAGTTCGCTCAACCACTTCTCATAAGACTTGTGCTCTGGACCTTTCACCAGCTTCATTGCCCTTCTTTGGACCCACTCCAGCACCTCAATGTCTTTCTTGTTGTGAGGGGCTTAAAACTGAACATAGTATTTGAGGTGTGGCCTCACCAGTGCTGAGTACAGGGGGAAAATCACTTCCTTAGTCCTGCTGGCCACACTATTTCAGATACAGGCCAGGATGCCATTGGCCTTCTTGGCCACATGGACACAAGCTGGCTCACGTTCAGCATGCTCTTGACCAAGGCCCCATGCAGCCAGGAGGTTTTCCTGCCAGGCAGCTTTCCAGCCACTTTTCCCAAGGCCCGTAACATTGCATGAGGTTGTGATGCAAGTGCAGGACCTGTCACTGAGCCTTGTTGAACCTCATACAATTGGCCGTAGCCCACCGATCCAACCTGCCCAGATCCCTCTGCAGAGCCTTCCTACCCTCAACCAGATCAACACTCCCACCCAACTTGGTGTCATCTACAAACTTACTGAGGATGCACTCTAACCCCTCATCCAGATCGTTAATAAAGATACTAAAAAAAATCCACTAAGTGGGTCACCTTGTCACAGAAGGAGATGTGTTAGTCAAGCAGGACCTGCCTTTCACAAACTCATGCTGACTGAGCCTGATCCCTTGGATGTCCTGGACGTGCCACTTGATAGCACTCAAGATGACCTGCTCCATAAACTTCTCCAGCACCAAGGTCAAACTGAGAGGCCTCTAGTTCTCCAGATCCTCCTTCTGGCCCTTGTGGATGGGCATCACATTTGCTCACTTCCAGTCAACCTGGACCTCCCTGGTTAGCCAGGACTGCTGACAATGATGTAAACTAGTGAGCACTTTCACCAGCTCTCTCGGTACCCTTGACTGGATCTCATACAGTCCCATAGGCTTGTGTGTGTTTAAGCTGTCTAGACATGTAGCAGGTCGCTGGCTATTTCCACTTGGGTGATGTGAGCTTCATTCTGTTCCCTGTCCCTGTCTTCCAGCACAGGGTGCTGGGTACCTGAAGAACAACTGGTTTTACTGTTAAAGACTGAGGCAAAGAAGGTATTAAGTACATCAGCCTTTTCCTTATCTTTTGTCATTACATTGTCCCCCCAATCCAATAATGGATGGGGATTCTCTTTAACCCTCCTTGTGTTGCTAATGTATTGATAAAAACATTTTTCATTGTCTATTACAGCAGTAGCCAGATTACATTCTAGTTGGGCTTTGGCCCTTCCAATTTTCTTCCTGCACAACCTCATGACACCCTTGTAGTCCTCCTGAGTTGCTTGCCCTTCTTCCAAAGGTCATAAACTCCCGGTTTTTTTCCTGAATTCCAGCTAAAGTTCTCTGTTCAGCCAGGCCAGACTTCTTCACCATCAACTTGTCTTTCAGCACACGGGGACAGCCTGAACCTGCACCTTCAAGATTTCCTTCTGGAAGAATGTCCTGAACTTCTTTGCCCTTTGTCAACCAGATTCTTAAACCAAACTGTCCCTTTCCAGAAATCTAAGGTTCTGCTGCCCCCTCTCCTTACTTCTCTGAGAATCAAAACCTATCATTTCATGACTGCTGTGCCCAAGACAGCCTCAAACTGTCACATCACCCACAAGTCCTTCTCTGTTCACAAACAGCAGGTCAAGCAGGGCACCTTCCCTAGTTGCCTCACTCACCAGCTCTGTCAAGAAGTTACCCTCCACACACTCCAGTAACCTCCTGGACTGTTTCCTCTCTCATGTATTGTATTTCCAGCAGATATCTGGTAAGTTGAAATCCTCCATGAGAACAAGGGCCAGTGACTGTGAGACTTCTCCCACCTGCTTATAGAATATTTTGTCTGCTTCTTCATCCCGGTTGAGTGGTCTGTAACAGACTCCCACCATGATACCTGCCTTGCTAGGCTTCCCCCTGATTCTTACCCATAAAAACTCAACCCTCTCATCATCACCATCATTAAGCTCTAAATAATCAGAGCACTCCATAACATACAGGGCTACCTGACCACCTCTCCTTCCTCACTTCTCCTGCCTTCTGAAGAGTTTATAGACATTCATTGAAGCACTTCAGTTGTGCGAATCATCCTACCACATTTCCATGATGACAGCTATATCATAGTTTTCCGTTGTGCAATGTGAACCAACCAGGAAACATAAATTGTAGCAAGTCAGACTTTATTAATTCTAGGGCTCACCAACGTAATTGTTTTATTTTGCCATCTTAACCCATTCTAATTTTGTTTCCTTAGATGACCTTACATCTATAGCCTCTATATTTTTAATGCAGTTCATTCTCAAAGCAGATCCTCCTGCAGCTGCACTTTTTCCAAGGCTCCTGCTGGTTTCACCTCTACTGCATTTCAAAGTGTTTATTTTGCTTACAGTGAATCAAGCTCTATCTAGATTTTAATAGACTTGGTAAGTCAACTGAATCAGCACTGTGTTCATGAACAGAACTTATGGCTACATCTGTATCAGCAAATTGAGCATGCCCGGGAACATTTGCTGACACTGAGGTAAGCTGATGCGAAACAGCCTGCATCCGTATTGTTGAATTAGCTTACTCTCCAGAACTGGGTGGCTGAATGCAGACAGTCTATGGAGAAGGATTTCTTGTCCATGCTGTTCCTGGGAATTGCTTGACAGTGTGGTAGGTGGGGTATTTGTACCTTTGCCAAAAACATGCCAGGCATCATCCTAACAATTTCATAATATAAATAACCAAGCTCCAGTGCCTGGAAATGTCTCCTGGACCTACCTAATTAGCTGTATAACATGAAACTCATACATCCTTATCTACGGGCACTCTGTCATTACCATCTCTGCTTCCAGTATGACAATTCACTGCTTATACGAGTCAGGCATTACTTCTAAGCTAGGCATGTGAGCTGAGCATCTCTAACCTGTTCAACTGAAAAAATAATAAACCCAGACCTTCCATTTAATTGAGTTCAGGTTGTATTGACCAAAACAAAGAAGCTGCATCTCGTATAATAGTCTCATCTAAAGGTTATAAAGAGACATGCTTTCTAATAGGAAGGATGAGAAAGCAGGGCAAACCAAGGAAGACGTGAATAAGACTGACCCCACATAGTCCTGAAGCTCCGAGTCGTCAGTGGTCATCCCTTTTTTCTTGTGAAAATGTATATTTACTGGAATTTTCAGTGCAGTGATTTTAAGGCCAGCAGGTGCTGAATTGATTCTGCAATGTGTTGTACATCCTAATTTCTCATTGGTCTCAGTCAGAAGTTTTATCATCTGATGGGAAGCTCTGTTTGGATTTGTTGTTTTCTAACCAAAGCCAGGTTTCCTTCCCTCCGTCATTTCTTCCTTCCTTTCTTCCTTGTACTCCTTCCCACAATACAAAATACATAACTAATCCTTACACTCCTTTTAAAAGCCACAGTCCAGAAAAACACCTAACCACATGCTAATCTCAAGTGAAGAGGCTACTCATATGCTCAAAGTTATGCAAGTACTTAAGTGCTTTGTAGATCAAAGTCTGGATTTACTGATATGTATCTGAAGATCAGAGGCTGATCCATTACTCCAAAACACCTTGGAAAGAGGTTTTATGTTTGCTCCTTCTTCTCTGTTTGCATTCCTCTAAGACTTTGGTAATGAAGGGAACTATTTATTTTCTCACTACTAAAGTTCTCAACTGGAGAGCAGAAATTCTGTTTTCATTAGTACATTGTTCTGTCTCACAAGCAAGGACAGGGAAGGGTGGAAATTGTTTATGAAAATAATATACTTTGGATTAAGATATAAGACTACTTTATCAAGGTTTGTTTTGTTACAGTTGTTAAAAGGACCTGATAGAGATGAAAGGAATTAAAAAGAAGGCTCATGGCATTGCAGGGCCTGCGCCTCAATCAGTGCTTCTACACTTCGAGGCACCTTTTCTCAGGGCCTTCCTTCTCACCAGCAAAAGCCATACAATTCTGAAGCTCATCAAGCGAAGTTCAACTCAGGGAATGTTTTTTCCTATTATTAATTTTTTTCCATAACTTCTTGTTTAATTTATTCACATTTTAGAAGAAGTTTACATACTTAAATATTGTCACCTTTAATTTTATTCTTTAAAACTTTAGTTGATTAAAAAGAAAATTACAAAGCAAGAAACTTCACGATCTCTCAAGCCCGTATGTTTCCTCTCTTCTGTGAATAGCAGCTTGTAGAAAGAAGCAGAACTGGCTGATCAGTGGGAAAGGTGAAGGCAAGAGAAGCTGATGCTTTAAAGCCTTGCCTCTTATCAGGACGCTGTGGGAAGTTCTCAACGAATAAACCATGGGACCAAAATTTTCCGTGAAGATTGGATCCAGAGCAAACCTTCCTTGTAGACCTGACATTTCTGTTGGAAATCCACTGGGGAATTAATGGAGATATACTCCTGAAACACTGATTGTGGAAGAATGCTCCTACTTCTTCCACAAGTACTCAGGATGTGATATTAATTTCATACCAGGATTACTTCTCTAGATGGATCCTGATGGTTCAACACCTTAAAAAGTGTTTCATAGTACTAATCTGCCAGTGATCCATTAATCTTCCATTTCATGGCCTTCTTCCTCCAGTAGCAACTCTCATTATGCCCTTGATCCTTGGAAGGACCTTGCTTACGTGTGGCAAAAGAGCAGCTAAACTCCATTTTGAAGGGCATGCTGAAATCATCTCTTAAAGCTTTCAAGAGCTTTTTTGGTAAGCAGGGAAAAAGTCTTTAGATCAAGATACCTGATGTATCATGATACAACTCAGCCTATGAGGCAAAATGTCTAATGAAATGGAGGCCAATAAGGCCTCAAGGAAGAAGCTCAAGGAGAATCAATTAGCACTTTCCAGTCATCAAAACCAAACATGCACAACCATAGCTGCTCATCACAGTTGAATCTATTCTCACACAAGCAAATACTTGGGTGGTTAAAGTAAATAGCTGCATTACCCTAAGTGCCCCATAATCACACTTAATTATGAAGAAAAACCATTATTACTGCTATTATTACTGTTAGACCTGTTAGACATAACACTGGCTTAAGAAGGATTTGAATAAGGCCTTAAAGTGTCCCATACTAATGTGGCACTGGCTTTTAATTTTCACCTCTATTTTCTGATGCTTTCTTTAGTTGTGCATTACCATAGTAAAAATATATCTATTCTAGTGGAAGGAATTTCATTTCTCATTTTCAAACTCTGCTTTTGCTCAATTACTAACAGAATTTTATTGCATTTTAGTTTCTTTTTTCATTTCCATAGTGTTTGAAACAGTCTACATACAAGACCTCAACAGATATAAACAGCTTCTATAAGAGCAAAGATCTCTCCCTAACATGATTATGCTAATGCCTTGTGAGCATATCACCTATGGGAATTTCATGTTGTCAGGTTTTTTTCTATAAGACATGTGTTATGCCAGTGTATAATATACTCTGTCTCTGCTGCAACATTAAACCAAAGGAGAGAAGAAAATTTAATCTTACTTGCAGAGAGCAATTATTCAAAACTGAAGAGAATAGTCACTTTCAGTAGAGATAAGAACAAAACACACTCTGGTGGAAACCAAATTCCTGACATTTTATTTCACTTCCTATGTTTCTTTTTGATCACTATGGGTGCTTGGTCAGAGCAAATCTGGTCAGGTTGTCCTATTCCTTCTGCAGAATCTGGTTTCTTTGTTATAACAGCTTTTGCCAAAGGCATTAAATGACTTTCTATTATGGACTGGAAACATCTTAATCATATATCCTAGGTCCAATTTTCCTTGTTTACAACTGCCCATACTTCCAATCTTTCTGAAGGTGATCTAAGTTACAAGTCCACTACTCTCCTTCAAAAAGAATTCCAGGAGTTAAAACTCAGGCTCCCATTTACTATGCAAAATCTGCGATTACAGTGCAAGTTGCTGACTTTCTGAGAGAATAGTCCAGCTCTTTCATAATGGGAATTCTATGTCATAGAGTATTTTACTAGGACTCTAAGCACTTTAATAAGAAAAGGATTGATTTTGCAACTGGCATGAGATTCTAATGATTGAAAATAATGCATTGATTTTTCTTAAATTAAAGACATCTTTCTATTCATAATGGAAGGTCCTGCCCTTCTTGAAATTTATTATTGTAGGCCTTGGGTGAAGCTTGCAATTTTGCTTTTACACAGTGAACATAAGGGAAGGAACAGACTATTAAGATGGATGGCTTTTTTATTTTATTTATTTAAAACAGGTTAATATTAGCTTTTTATGTAGGCAGATAAGTGTGGGCAAGAAAGTGTTGGGAATCAGTCTTTGGGAATTGCCAAAGGAAGTGGAAGCCTAGACTCTCCTGCTGTACCCAATGTACAGCAGGGCTTGAATGTAGTCCTTCAAGTCCTTGAAGACTGGGACTTCAGGCTTTCACCTGCCTGCCCACAGCTGTGAATGCCTGGTTGAAAAAGTAAGACTCAAGGCATAAACCTGAAGCAAGTCTGTGAACAAACCTGAAACACGGTGTCTGTGACCTGCATGTGCATTTAAAAGCACAGGAAAGAAGTTGGCAGAGCACTGAATTGCAGGTGTCTTGTTTGTTGCAAATGTAGACTTGATCTCTCCGAGGTAAATTTGTCAAGTTGCATTGATTGTAGGGATTTCTTTGGGGTAATGGGTTCACATATGCAAGGACTTAAGATTTTAGGACAAGTTCCCTAGCTGTGATGTTTTCTGACGCAGAATAATGCACAAGGAGATGGTATCCTTTTCCAGTCTTTATCATTATTGTTGGTGTACAGCATTACTTTCCTTTAAGGCAGCATTTTGTTATTATTATTATTCCATTTCTTATTGCTTCTTTTGTTAATTTGCAAGACCTACTGCCTAGCAAAAAGTGGATTTAATTTAAAAAAATATATAAATTAAAAAAAACCCATAAATTAACATGCATCCCCAACAAGTTGTGGTCCTAAATCCATCACTAACTTGTCACTAGCTGATGATTAAAGGAAGGAAAGAATAATAATTTTCCTAACACAATGCAGCAGCAAGAGTCACATGCAAAATGTGCATTGAAGGAGTTTCATTCCTCCTTGCTAACGGTACCACATTTTGTTTAGGAGACAGGAAACCAACTGTGGGAAAAGGAATCTGTCTTTCTGGCTCAGGAACAGTTGTTTCAAGTTTGTCCAGCCCGAGTTATAAGGATGCTTGCCTTTATTCTGTATGCTGGCACAACTACCTAAAGTTACTTTACATCTTGACACCTGGTATAAGCTTCAGGGTGAGCACCCTTGTGCCCAATGCTAAAAACACCTAGACTGAAACCTCCCTGATTAGAGAGCATGGGGCAGATTTTCCCACTGGTGTAGAGCAGCTTCACTAAGGTAGGGAATGAATAAAAGCCAATCACAGGGCAGCAGCAGTGGTGGAGCTTCAGGGTACCTTGAAGTTATTTCTATTCAAATGGTACTATTCGAAGTCACTGTGCCAACAATGCATAGAGGTTTCTTATTTGCACTTTTGCCTATCTATAACTTAAAAGCTTGATCCAATGTTCACTAAGGCAAATGAAAAGCTTTCTGTTGGTTTCAGCAGGGTTTGGCCCTCACAGCACTTGTACAAATCAGAATTGTTTGACCTCCACTCTGAAAGCCATGTGCAGGTTGCTAGCATAATTTATCTAGGTCATGGCCTGCTCCAAACCTCCCTCTTCCCCTGGGAAAATATTCCCTCCCCATCATGTGATGGTGATTTGGAGAGAGGGCAGCCAGGAGCAAGCAGGCTGGATTGCTACAGAGGAAGATGTGCCTGTCTGGCTTCCCAATTTTTCAGGGATGTCTGGTTTCTACTTGCATTATTCTACTCTACAATGTGTGCAAAGTCAGTCACGTAAACATGAGCATGTTAAAACCATGCATGTAGCAGCAAGCCCACAGGAGCCCGGTGAGTAGCCTCTGCTCTATAAAACAAGGTATATTCCACTTCCTGCTGGAAGAGTTGCATCCCACTTGATTGCAATCATAATATCATGTACCCAGACCATAGACACAGTGTGCTGGATTAGTGTGTGGTCAGAGAGAAGGAGGTGTGTAGTTTTTGCTACTCCTGCTGTAACTGACTTTCCATTCTTTCATAATGTAAAATTCTCCCTGGGTTGCAGCCCAAACCTTTCAGGAGGCAAAACCACTTGCTGAATGTCATGAAGAAAGCAAGTTGCTATGCTAAAATGCTGGTAGGAGTTCAAACCCAGCAGAAAGTTTAGAACAGTATGAAAACACAACACAGAAAAACCGTGCAGGCAACACTTTTTGTCTGCTGCAGTCAGCGTGCGTTTGGGCATTTTTTTCTATTACACAACAAAAAGTTTTTTAAGAAAAGGAGAAAGTAAGTGAAAGAGTGTTTCTTAAAGGGAGACCACCTGGTATGAACATAGCCATGGTTGTTAGCTTTGGCAGTAATTAAGAGGGGGCAGTTGTTCAGTGGGTTCGGCTTGTTGGCAGCCTCTGCTCAGTGCCTATTGCTCTGGTGCTCATAATCACTGACCAAGGACACACAGTAGGAAAATTAAGGGTTTAAATGGGTTTGTAAGGGACTGACCTGTTTTACTGTCTCTGGAGTGACTCCTTCTAACAAAGATACACTGAGTCTGCTTAACCCTGCAAAGTGCGTTTTACAGATACCTCCAACAAATTAGAGGTATTAGCACAGCTAAACTAATTAAAGCAATGTTAACATGCACAGACTGCTTCTGAGGCTTGGCTAACTAGCTCAAAGTGAGCTCCTTGGTTTTATGCATCTTAGACATACTTTCACAGGGCTGCGTGGGACTTCCTCACTGTCACACACTGAGCACTTCTTCTGTCTTCCAGTGTTAACACTTGCTGTCTTGTGCCAACACTAGATAGTCCCTCTATAAAAACACTTGGTTGCACATTTTGCAGCTTCTGTAAGCCATGTTCTTGGCTTAGTCTCCAGAGGCTGCAATCTTCCCTGTCTCTCTCCTGACGTGTCAACCTCCTGTTGATTTTTATTTCTCCAGTTGCCTGCTTTGCCTCCTTCTCGCTCCTTCATGCCAGAGATCTCATAAAGATTCAGTTTCCTTCTTCTTTAGACTGTTTCTCCCTTGGTTAGGGAACACTTAAGCTCCCATTTCATACTTTATTCTAGACTCTCCTGTACCTTCTTCATGATGTTTTGACTACATTTGCCTCAATTATATTTCTCATGCACAGCATCAAGAGTTTCAGTTGGACCCTGGTTCCCCCTTTTCTTTTCCTGCTTCCTGGCATACTTTCTTTTATGTTTTAGGTCAGATGATATCCACAGCAAGCCTTGAAGTTCTGGCCAGACTAGTACTTATTACAAAAGGGGAGCATTTATTTGGCCTTAAATTGCTGAGAGGTTTAGTTTTTTCCAGTGGGCTTTCTGTTCTGAGCAGGGATGTGCTGCTAACCAGAGAGGCATCAGCCAGTCCCAGGGCATCTGGCAAGGTGGACAGCATCACAAGTAACTGAGCACAGCAGTCACCGAGGTGCTGAATAAACGTATTCTTGGATGTGCAGCTATAGGTTTTACACTTCCAGTAAATACAAATTCTTTCCTGCAGTTCATCTTCTTTTGCAGTGGTTGGCAAAAAGACCATTGATTTTCTCTTCTTTTTTTATTTTTTACTTCTGTGGTGTATCTTGGAGGCTGATCTCAAAGTTTTAGTGATGCTTAAGTGGAAACAAGATAACCAGCCCATGTAATGGGCAGTTTCCTGGCAGATTCTCTTTTCCGAAAAGTACTATCTGAGTTTAATGAGTTGAAACTCACAACCATCATTAGCAAAAGGCTTAAGATACTAGTCTCTGAACTTAATTGAATTTAATTTACAGTCTGAACAAATACATTTGCATGTTGAAGCAAAGGTTTGCCTGTATTTTAAAGTATTAATCTCTTCTTATCTTCCAGGCCTTAGTGAGGCAAAAGTTCACTCATTAAACTTTGTGGTACTCGGATGTCTGACTTTACTCGGCCTGAAAACCAAATTCATGAAACGTGATCCCTGAACATATCATAAAAGGACTTAAGCTCTTCTAATGAAAAAAATTGTAATCAGCTTTTAAAAAGTATGTGCTTAAGCCTTAAAGGAATGCTGTGTAGTATCAGCGCAGCAACCTGCAAGTTCACCAGAAAAAAGAAGGACTGACAGTAATTAAGCTGTGGACTGTTTCAAAAGAGGAAGGGGTTTTTGTTGTGTGTTTTTAAGTTTTATAATTTTTTTTAGATTAATTTCTAAGTTTATTGCTATGGAAGGCTCTATTGCTTTAAAGTATGTTCATTTTACTGTCACTATGGGACTCTACTGAGAAAGTTTGTAAATTATATCTCTATAAGACACAGGACAGTTTGTTTTCCTATGGCATCTTTTAATATTGCAGTTAGCCAAAAATGTTGTGTTTTACAGATCTGAGCACCTTCAGCAGAAATTCTCCTTGGCCAAGCCAGAGCTCATGAAACCAAAGAGAGAAATCAGCATGAGGAGACTGCGCACCTGACTGTCTGCAGCATTAATCTTCAGAGTCCGTGAAGATAAAAAAAGGCCCCTTCTGTTCTAAACTTGGAGAGAAAATTCAGCAACAGTCGGGGACTTGTAGAAGCAACAAGAAGCCAACTATTCATCAGAGTATGAAGTGTTGGAAAGCCATAGATGGCAATATCCTGCAGCAGCAGGTGCAGGGGTTGAAGTTAGACCAAGTAGAGGAAGATGGAAGAGCTGAGAAAGACATCAGCCTGTGAGCAGTGGAATGGCTAATGATGCAGGCTGGTAGAGAAGGATATGCTGAACAGGTTCTCTGCTGTCCTTCCTACACTCCTGAATCAATATTTTTGAAAGAAACTGTTTCTTGAGAAAGCCAATTAATTAGAGAGAACTGAGAGCAAAAGCAATATAGTTATGTGGTTACAGGCTGTGCAAAGGCAACCAGAAGACAAGTTCTACTCTTGGATATTCCAGCTTGGTCCTGCTTGTCAAACAGAAGAAAACTGTGATCTAAGCCAAACAATAAAGCATATATTCTGACTCCGGCTTTTTCTCTTGCCAAAGCTGTAAATGGAATCTTATAGCAGACTACTGGGCATCACAGGTCACCTGGCCATATTTCTTGCTGTCACTGCATCTTCAGAGCTAGGAAAGAGTCTCTGTCCTTTTCCTGAGTCTCATGGGTAGAAATATCAATATTCAGGTTCATAATTTCAAATTTGATAGTGGTCAGAAACCTCAAATAGGAATCATTAAACTGTCAAACCAGACACTCTAAAAGGTACTTAGTGTGTGTCTCTGGTAATCTTAGAGCAAGGTAGAAGTAAGGTATTACGGTTTGAAGTAATATCTCTGAGAGTTTCCATGCTGCACCACACCTTAGAGGAGCGCCAGATGCCTCTAGACTAGTCAGGCTGAGGGCAGCTGGCACAGTGGCTGCAGCAGCAACAGCACAGGGCCACTGTGTAGAGTAGTGTAGTGAAGACACTGCAAATCATTGAAAATTTCTTCCAGGTATGTCTGCAGGACCTATACCACCTTTAAAGTGTTGCCTGGAGTAAGTCCACACTGTATTACATAGTTAAAACTGCAAAATTGAGGTCCAAACAAAACCCTATTTTGCCTGTGACATGTGAAGGTGCAGTGATTCCTGTCAGTGTCTATGGGATTTGCTTGGTTGTGTCAATGGTTGACTAGGCCTGCAAAAGTTCATACATTAAGTTGTTTCCTTTGATCATTACACCTATACGGAAACCCACTGGGGAGAAGCCCACATACTCTCACTCTGTGGTTCCACAGAGCTCATTGTCGTGAATGCTGTTGTCTTTTATTACACTAACCATTAGCATCAGCATATATAAAAGCTCATTTTAATTCAACGGCTCTTTCCAAATAGGTGTGCATGGGAAAAGGCGTAGTTCACTGTGTGGGGTCGACTGCAACATTGGCCTTTCAGGAAACCATTTGGCTTGTGGACCTTTGTACAGCTGTTCTTCTGCAAGCACTGGTCTTGCTGTGTGGGAACCCCGCTGCCCTGCTCTGCAGTCATGGTCTTGCATGGTGGAATTTCCTATTGGCTTTGTGAAGCCCTCCTTAGGGTGGCTGTAAGGCTCCCACCTGTGCACAGGCTTCCTCCGTCTCCTCTCATTCATAACCCAGGAACACGTGGCAAGTTTTCCAAGCTTCCCAGCCCTGTTGAAACAGAGGGCAAGCACACTGGCCCAGTATGTTCAGTCACAAACATGCACAGAGCCTCAGGACGTTGAGGAGAGTTACTTGGGTGCAAGAAGGAAGGATATAGCCCTCGCACCTTCGTTTCTCTCACACCCACACACCTGCTCATGTGCATAAGGACGAAGCTCTGATCCCATGCCTGTGGCTACCCTGCTTCCTCTTGAATCACACCACCCACAAAGTAAACAGGCTTTAAAACTTGGCATTAAGAAAAACAGAAGTAGATTTTCCTGCTAGTAAAATTAATCAGCCAAGGCAAACCCATCCCTTATAACATGAAACTTTAACAAGCTCTTGCATTGAGATGCCCTAATTTGACCAAGAAAAAGTTTGCAGACAACCGAAAGCTGACTTTTCAATCAGAGATAAGGCTATATACCTCTCTGCCTGCAAGCCCACAGGTATTTAACAAAAAAACCCCAAAACCACAAAACAAAACAGAATACTTTTACATATTCAAATGAATTAAAATGAACCTGCTCTAGATGAGACATTCAGTTCCTTAAATGAGTTTCCAAAGGGTGAGTTCCACTACAAAAGAAACTTATTAAATAATAATGAAGACTGTCAAAAAGCATATGCTTAAAAGCTAGTAAATAACAAAGTAAGGCTTTTAGTCATCTTGACTGGAAAAGGGAAGGTCAGAAAGAAACAACAACACATCCAGCATGGCAATGGACTGGTTTTTGTCTTCAGCAATTGCTTTGTTAAAAAGAAGTCTTGCTTTTCTTTGGTCATGCATTCTCTTCTGTTAATCACTGTCATTACCCTGACCCTCTGATATAGAAATTGTCTTTTATGCAATATTTTCACTTGAAGTGGTATGTTTCTTTTTCCTTTCTTTTTTTTCTAACTGAATCTGTGTTTCCTTCACTTGGAAGCCCCAACAGCAGAATGAAAAAATAACATATTCTAAGACATTGGTGAAAGGTTTTTCCAAACAACTATATATTGGCTAGATCCTGGGGCTCTCTTGTTGTTTTCTTGACATTCGTTTATACTGTATCACTTAATAAGTCAGATCTTATGTCATGTTAAACATCTTTTCCTTGTTTATTTTCCCTGCATTAATAGCCATATTGCAAATATACACAGTGCCCTTAGCAAAATTTAATTCACTGGCACTGATTTACAACTGCAAAACATGTTCTGATGGGGATAGCTGTTGAAAAAAAATCGCTTTAGAAGTCTATGCAGGCATAAAGAACTGATCAGTTGACATCTAGTTTTTACTGTGTGGGAAAGAAGTAGTTGGTAATTATTTTACTTTTGTTGTTGTTGTTCATTCCTTAGCATATTCCCTTTTCTTCTTTGTAGGTATGCAGACGATCAGTGTTGATCAGATTTGTTTCATCTTAAATATTGTTTGACAGCCTCAGGGTTAACAAAAATCTCACTGCAAAATGTTCATAAACTTATGGTGACAGGGGCAGAGGATTCGAGTACTGTATTCAGTCACATAAGAATGCAGCTGAAATTGAACTTTGAAGCCAATAGTACCTGAACAATCAACACTGTGTATGTCACACTTTTTTAAGTAAAGCAAATGGCTCTCCAATATGACCTTGATGTGTAAAAAAGAGGCAATTAATGAAGGCAATTTCATGGAACAAAATTTTAAGAATGAAAATGAAAGTATGTTCTGTCATTTTTTATGCCCATAGCATTAAAAACCCCAAACTTTCAAGTTACAGAGCCAGGATTTGATGGGCAGAGGATGCTGGAGGGAGTATAAGGGAAGATAAGGAAACTGTTAATTAGAGGTAGTACTAATTCTTGTCACCAGGATAACATGGTTGTGTGGTTCTGCAGCTAGGAATTTCCATTTCTACTCCTCTCTTTTTCCGGCTATTTTACAGCAGCCAAACAAATATTAAAATACTTTTTTCCTTACCTTAGTATCCTATGTCTAAACTAGTGAACAGAATAATGAGAAGTTATTCTAAAACTTGAAAGTTTTGCCTGAGTTTAGTTCTGACACAGCTGAAGAGCTTCGATATAAACCTTATGCATAATGATAAAAAAAACCCCATATTTAACATAGGCCATCTGTAATTTCTGTGTCAGTAGTGAACTACATAATTGTTTTGAAAATATACATCTTTCATTATATATGAATAATTATATAACTGAAAAAAAAGGCATCCCATAAGTCATTTCAACAAAATGGATCAACCCACTTTTGGCCCTACTGAGTGTGTGAGGTACTCATTTCCAAGATATAAAATATATTTTAAGATAACCAAGTGAATTTATTAAATGTCATATAAAGCTGATGTAGCGAGGCATACTTAGGGTGGCAGAAGTGTTTATCTTTGCTTTCCAGTTGTCTTGCCCTAAAAGCTTGTGAGGCATCCTGCCATGAAAATAATATTCAAAAAAAGAGGGAAAAAGGAAAGAGGCTAAGGGTGGGAGAGAGAGGGAAAGGGAGACAGGAAGGGAATGAGAAGGAGGGAAGGAGAGAGGGAAGGGAGGAAGGGAGGAAGGGAGGGAAGGGAGGAAGGAAGGAGGGAAGGAGGGAAAGAGGGAAGGAGGGAAAGAGGGAAGGAGGGAAGGGAGGGAAAGGAGGAAGGGAGGAAAGAAGGAAGGGAGGAAGGAAGGAGGGAAGGAGGGAAGGAAGGAAGGAGGAATGGAGGGAGGGAAGGAGAGAAGGAAGGAAGGAAGGAAGGAAGGAAGGAAGGAAGGACGGAGGGAGGGAGGGAAGGAAGGAAGGAAGGAAGGAAGGAAGGAAGGAAGGAAGGAAGGAAGGAAGGAAGGACGGAGGGAGGGAGGGAAGGAAGGAAGGAAGGAAGGAAGGAAGGAAGGAAGGAAGGAAGGAAGGAAGGAAGGAAGGAAGGAGGGAGGGAGGGAGGGAGGGAGGGAGGGAGGGAGGGAAGGAAGGAAGGAAGGAAGGCAGGCAGGCACAGGAAGCATTTTAGCACTTAGACTTACTGGCCAAGTGCAGAAGGCAGGCATGCCAGCAGGCTGTGAAGGAGACTATTCCTGCAGTACTTATGAATACAGCTACAGAGGACAACATTTTTATAAAAGATTCGCATCTGAGCTTTGCAAACTCAAGAGACAAACACCCCAAATTGATTCAGATTTTGAGACTGATATGTCTGCATGGGTAATGGAAACCTCAGTAACTGAAAGAAATATTAGACATAACTTGGCAAAAAGAAGCCACTTTTCATAGGATCTCTTAATATTCATTTGTTACCTTTCAGTGTTACAGCACTGCTGTAGATCATTTCTCATGTACTGTATTGCATTGTTCTTGGTCAGTGGCACTTGCCTGAAATTATTTTCTAATTGGGATGAACAGCACGTATTCATGGGGCTTGGGCAGTTGTTTTTGGCTTCCAGCAAAATGCAGTGAGCAAGCAGATTCTGGTGGCTGCTGACAGCTGTTTCACATAGGCTTGCGTTATCAGGGCAAACACATGTAAACGATATGAATAAATAACATGCAAATGTTTATAAATTGAGAGAATTTAACTTTATCAGATTATCCTCAAGCTAGTTTTAGACCGAATTTAGTGGCACTAAATCCTTTAGCCAGTACCACAGAGTAATGCTTCTAACTAACACAGTGAAAGTATGGCACTCTTTTTTTTTTTTTTTTTTTTTTTTTTTAACTTTCCACTTACAGAAATACCTATGGTGCAGGAATTTCTAGTTCAAGACAAAGCAAGGGCAGCGAGCAGCGTGTGCCAATCATCACGGGTGTGTACTCAGGGGAGCAGTTCACCATCCCATCCTGCCAACAAGCTTACCAAACCCAATATGTACAAAGGTATGTTCTTACTTTCTAGCCAAAATCATTGCTGGTTTTGGCTTTCTGATGCTGGCATCTACAAAATACTGTACAAAGAAACATCAATGTGAACTGTAAATCGTAGTGGATATTAAACAGTGGCTTAGCTTACCCGGATACCAAGAATGGTTTAGGAAACTGGAGATGGAATCCTTCACTCATTTTCCTTTACTTTTTTTTTTTTATTAAGGATCCACTGCTAAAGAAAAATTCATACAGAGTAAGTGATCTTAGTCCCTTGTGTCCTAAACAGAAACCACTGTAAGAAGCAACCAAACGTACTTTAACACTCATAGTCTAAGCTAACATTCCTGTGGCACCTATCCCCACTGAAGTATTGTGAATGCTTACCCTTCTCTGGGTGATATCCAGAGAACTCTCCATCACTTTTCTGTAAAATTACTTAACACCATTGAGATGGATTTCCAAATTGTACCACATTCTTTTTAGACCTGACATTTACACTGTGACACTTTCAACTGAGCTTTAAATTGGCAATGTATAGTGTTGTTGCATAGTGATAATCTTGTTTAACTAGACAGTTTACTTAACAATACCCACTTTCTGCTTCTGCTGGGGTCTGCTTTTGTTCCTGTTTTATTTCTGTCACATTGCTAGCTGGCCTTTAATACGTTAAATTGCCATTTCATTGCTTCTGCTAAATATGTTTTTATCCTTAATCCTATAATGGCTAAATTCATCTGTACAGTTAATATCATTTATTCAGTTATACTCTGAATTAATATTGCATATTAAATTCTAGCTTTTGTTTGTTTGTTTGTTTAATATACATGGGAACTAACCACATAGGATTTTGGTGTAAATCAAAAACTAAAATATTAAAGATTTGTAAATATCTTTACCTCCGAAACGCCCTGGAGATTCACTAAAGATGTAATGCTTGGAGCAGAACTGAGTTACAGGGATTCAAAGCTAACTCCAAAACAAGTCTGAGTTTAAATTCAAATCAACAAATCTTCCATTAGTTCTTAGCATAAAAATATTGCATGGTCACTTAAATTTTTTTAAAAGATTTTGGAGGTAGTTTTCTGGTAGCTGGTAGTCATTACAGTAGCTGTTTCCATTGCGCATTAAAAATTTGTTTCACCTCTAGCTAACATTTCCTGGCCTTCATTTTGCTCTTACTAGGACTTCATCTGCTGAATTAAAGAACTTGCTATAAGATAGCGTCTTCCTTTTAGGCCAAGTTACCTCTTAATTTTTTACTAGATCAACAGAATAGACTGTTCTGTCTGGATCTGAAACCAATCTAACACAATATCTGTTCATATAATGTCTTGCCTATGGGCTGGAGCCTGGCTGGTTCTCTGCCTCCTATGAAATCAAGAGGAAAGCAGATATTAACATTCTATGCTTTTCACACTCTTTTCCCATCCTCCTTTCTTTTCCTGTTTTCTTTCTTTCTGCTTTGACAAAATTCTGTTTACACCTGCTTTGAGAATAATGGTGTCATTGGTCGCTCTAAGAGGGCTTTTTCTTACCACAAATACCGTTTGACGCTTAAATGATCTTGGGAGTTAATCACTTCTTCCCCACTGGGCCTTAGATTTGAAACAAAGTAATTCTGGCAAAAAGATCTGGCAGATGAAATTACTTTCTTCCTTTCTCTGGCATATTGTCAAGGTACATTTACCTGTAACAAAAGCACCAAATGAAACTTTTAAATACTAAAGCCTGCTAGAATAATGTTTCTTGTTGTTTGGCTTCCAAAGTGTTATGAGCAGTTACATATTCATTTATGTGCTCAGAGTTTTCAAAAAAATGCTTATAGTCTTCACTCCTAAGGAAAAGATTATAAATAAATTATCCCTCTCAGAGTAATCTGTGTTTTTTATCAGGACATCTTAGTGAATATCAAGAAAATCAGATCTTTAGATTGATTTAGATAATTATTGTTTTCTTGAAAGGAATTCATTTGTTGGCCATATTGAGGTACATGATTTCTGCATGGTACCACAGTGTATTGATGAGGAGAAGGTAAGCACTGCATTCTTGTGGAGCACCAGTGAGCAAGTTTCATGCCCTAACCATGTTGCAGAGCCCTTGTGCCTGAAGCCCTGAGCCTGCAGTGCAAGCATCTGTGTATCCTGTCTCCTGTTTCTGCATTCACTGATAACAACAATCATCAAAGGTCTGGAAAAACAGACACTCCTGAGAAGTATTTGTGTTATATTAGCTATATTGAAGTCAAAATGCCATTACAGAGACAGCAGAACTTTGGGTTATATTAAGTCACAAATATCAGTGTAGTGGAATATGCCCCAAAGCAGAGACTTCACTCCAGCTAAAAAGCACCACGTAGCAGAGGCAGCAGATGTTTAATGGCTACACAATTGACAATGTATTTAACTGTTATTAATATTTATAATTCAGTAATGATAACCATGGCTCCAAAGTGCACTAAATGCACTATCATTATTGTTTTAAGTTAAACCTTTATCTCAGTTAATTGGCTATGTGTCCCACTCCTATGTAGCCCATATGGCAAGGCCAGGAAGTAATAATATTGTTATACTGGAAAAAATGAGTGACTGCTCTCGAGTGACTCGCAGGTCTCCAGACAATTATTGAACTGGCTTAAGCAATGGTCATGCTAAACAACCATCATTCAGCCTTAAGGAAAGAAGTAATTAAACTACATTTAGTGAGATTCCTAGAAATAACAGAAGCCATTGCCCAAGGCAGTGGATCATACAGCAAGGTTTGATCAAAAGCTGCTACCTGTGGCCTAAGAGGTTGGCTGATTATAACTGCATGGATATAAGGCTGACATGACAAGCTATGGACAGGTATTGCAGCAGAAAAAGTGAATATAAAGCCATCAGTGTAAGAGAAATACTCATGGGTACGGCCAAAGAAAATGGACAAAACATTGTTTTGTCATGAAACTCAGTAAAAAGTAAGGCTGGGGATTTTGATTTATGAAAGAACATATCCAAAAAGTTTTTCTTCCCTTTCCCCTTGAAGCAGAAAGCAAGGGTACTGGCATATGGTTAAGTCGTTGTGCCGAAAGGGTTAACAACCATGCAAATTTGATCTCATACAATGCTTTTAACTGATAGTCTTAAACTAATCAACAGATCATGACAGCAGTACTGTACTTCATACGTATGAGATTTAAAAAAAAAAAAAAAGTTTGTATATTTAGTTAGGCTCCATGCCTTCCTTTCATATAATTAGAGAAAATATTTTTACTCTCACACAAGATTGGATCTGACCGAAGGCAAATGAGGACCCAAACATCGGATGAGGGATTGAAATTGCAGAGTGCAGTTTTGTTTATATCTATATTACATATACAACATCCAGTTATAATCAACAGAGAGACACCCTTTCACTCACCTCCTGGTGATCTCAAGAGAGGAGACCGAGTTTGCTCAGGCTATCCATTGCAGTTTCCCTTTCCAACGTCTTCTCCTCTTCCCTGCAAATCTTTCCAGAATTGCACTGGTCCCAGCCACCACTTGATGTTCCAAAGCCTATTTCCATATCTGTTACACGTGTGGGCTGGACTTGGCATGGCTTGGCTCACTGGAACCTTTTGGTTTTGGGGTGTCATTAACCTTATTCTGAATAAAAATTAATGTTGCAATAAAGAGAAAAATAAGTGGAAAATGTTGAAAAGGGTAAGTCTACATCTCCCATAGCTCTTGTTTCTTGGCCTTTGCAAATATCAGTGACACTATGTCCTGACTTTTTTCTGCTGACTGATCCAATTAGGAAACAGGTTAGATGATCAGGTTGGCTGATCCCTAAGTGCACAAACAAATGCTTGTAAATGCAAGTCCCCTCCTGTCTTTGCCTAATCTGCTTTTGTCCAAGAACCTTTATCCTTGTTTTTTTTTATATAACTAAATTTTCTCTTTCAAAACAAATACTGGTAGCGTTAATAATCAGCTATTAAAGATCACTATGTCAGGGTGTATTTACAAATATGCAACAACTTCATGTCTAAAGACATAAAGAAGAAATGAACTGCAATTCAGACATTTTTAATATTTTAATTAAAAATAGTCAAGACATTATAAACAAAACTCAAGTCAGAAAGAAAACAAGAATTTAGAAACAATATTAAAACAGGTTGCTAGTTGAAAATCTTCTTTCATGAAGCTCCTGCAGCCTGGAACTGTTTTCTTCTACCTCATCAAATCTCAACATAAAACACATTCCCTGTCCCTGATAGTTTCCTTTGTACCATTTCAGCCTATACGAAGAAGTCATGTCCTGTTATCAGTTGAAGGGCATCATGTACTAAGCTCATATATTTGTACTTTAACAATATATTTAAAGCATTCATAGAAAATAATAATGAATCACATCTACACATTCATAAATGCATTCTTGCCAGTATGTTCAACGTGTCTTTACCCACAGAAGTCCTGATTCTTGAATGCTATGCTAATAAAATGGAGACTATAATTGCTGATATTTCTAACATATATTACTCATAGTTCCAGGATCTTCTGGAAGCTGCCAGGTATTGAGGGAATTATTTCAGTCCTAAAAGTTACATGAATTATGTATTTCTTGTATGAAATTTCAGATGATCCAATGTTTGTTATACCCCATTTGCTATTCATCATTTGCTATTCATTATACTTGTATTTATAAGTTTCAGTTACCCAATCAGGGAACACAGACAATAGTGTGTGATTTGGTTGACCAGTCAAACACTTCAAATAGTGAATAGATGACACTCATGATTTGCGAACAAAAAAATAGACTGAAATCTGTTCACATAAAACTGTTCAGTGAATACTTACAAATAACAAATGTGTTGGTAGAAATCAGGATTGTTTCCAGAATGATTCATGAACTGCAAAACGGCCAAATTAGCAACAAACACTATTTGCAATGGATAATTCAATCAGCCATAGATAAAAGAGAATTCAGCAGAATGCGTGATTCTCCTCTCGGGAAATGTTGAGTAGCATTTTCTTTCTCTGCTCCACCATCAAAGCTGACTGGAAAACATGCTCTTTTCTTGCAGACTTCAGTCTGTATAAGATGCTAATCTTAACATCATTTTACAAACTATTGTCCTCCCTTTCTTGAGTCCCCAGGTATTTTTTAGCCACATTCATTGGCAATAAACTGGGGCATGACTGCCTTTATTAAACCTGAAAATCTATGCCTGTTTAAGTACCTAAACAATCAGTTTTAATACTTAACTTTAGAAAGCTGGCCCTACTACTTTTGGGCAGCCCCAGAAAGATGGTGTCAGGACTGGATCCTCTCCCCTTTCAAGGTTTGTAAATTACCTGTGGAAGCCACAAAAATATTGCAGGAGTTCATGGTTGTCCTTTGTCTGTTCAGGCAATCAAACTACTGATACAACTGTAGTCCAGTGGGACGTCTGAAGGCTGAGCTGTATTGCATAGATACAAACTATTGTATAGATTTGGCAACTCTTTTTAAATAATCTAGCACAGGGAGCAAGATTGACATTCCCTACTTTTAGCCATGTCAGGGACTCCATTTAATCATCTGGGTTTCTTCAATGGAAAAAGGGAAAATTCATCTAGACTAAGTCATCTGGGTCAGAAGAGGCAACAGACAGTGGTAGGAGACTGGATGATGAGGCTTTAGCACATGCATGAGGGAGGGATTCATAGGGTGGTGGTAGAAACTCCCAGTATCCTATGTGACCTCCAAAGGCTTCTCCAGAAAGCTGTAAATCAGTTCCTAGGCCCTGTGCCATACATGCACATACATGCATACATGCATAGAATCATAGAATAGTTAGGGTTGGAAAGGACCTTAGGATCATCTAGTTCCAACCCCCCTGCCATGGGCAGGGACACCTCACACCATGTCACCCACGGCTCTGTCCAACTTGGCCTTGAACACCGCCAGGGAAGGAGCATTCATGACTTCCCTGGGCAACCCATTCCAGTGCCTCACCACCCTCACAGTAAAGAATTTCTTCCTTATATCCAATCTAAACTTCCCCTGTTTAAGTTTTAACCCATTACCCCTTGTCCTGTCACTACAGTCCCTGATGAAGAGTCCATCCCCAGCATCCTTGTAGGCCCCCTTCAGATACTGGAAGGCTGCTATGAGGTCTCCACGCAGCCTTCTCTTCTCCAGGCTCAACAGCCCCAACGTTCTCAGCCTGTCTTCATATGGGAGGTGCTCCAGTCTCCTGATCATCCTCGTGGCCCTCCTCTGGACTTGTTCCAACAGTTCCATGTCCTTTTTATGTTGAGGACACCAGAACTGCACAATACTCCAAGTAAGGTCTCACGAGAGCAGAGTAGAGGGGCAGGATCACCTCCTTCGACCTGCTGGTCACGCTCCTGTTGATGCAGCCCAGAATACGGTTGGCTTCCCTCATGTTCATTTTCTCATCAACCGACACCCCCAAGTCCTTCTCGGCGACACTGCTCTGAATCTCTTCTCTGCCCAACCTGTAGCTGTGCCTGGGGTTGCTCCAACCCATTTGTAGGACTTTGCACTTGTCACGGTTAAACTTCATGAGGTTGGCATCAGTCCACCTCACAAGCATGTTGAGGTCCCTCTGGATGGCATCCCTTCCCTCCGGTGTATCAACCAAACCACACAGCTTGGTGTCATCAGCAAACTTGCTGAGGGCGCACTCAATCCCACTGTCCATGTCACCGACAAAGATGTTGAACAAGACCGGTCCCAACACCGATCCCTGAGGGACACCACTCGTTACTGGTCTCCAGCTGGGCATAGAGCCATTGACAACAACTCTTTGCGTGCAGCCATCCAGCCAGTTCTTTTTCCACCGAGTGGTCCACCCATCAAATTGATGTCTCTCCAATTTAGAGACAAGCATGTCGTGCAGGACAGTGTCAAACGCTTTGCACAAGTCCAGGTAGATGACATCAACTGCTCTACCCCTGTCCATCAGTTCCGTAGCCCCATCATAGAAGGCCACCAAATTGGTCAGGCAGGATTTCCCCTTAGTGAAGCCATGCTGGCTGTCACCAACCACCTCCTTGTTTTTCATGTGCCTTAGCATCCCTTCCAGGAGAATCTGCTCCAAGATTCTGCCAGGCACAGAGGTGAGACTGACTGGTCTGTAATTCCCCAGGTCATCCCTTTTCCCCTTCTTGAAAATGGGGGTTATATTTCCCTTTTTCCAGTCATCGGGAACTTCACCTGACTGCCATGATTTTTCAAATATGATGGACAGCGGCTTAGCAACTTCATTTGCCAGCTCCTTCAGGACCCGTGGATGGGTTTCATCAGGTAATGCATACAGGTGTCCTGCATACCCTAAGTAGCATAAAATTGCACTAGATGTCTCTACGCAGGCAAGCAAATTGCTCTAACTTTTATATTACACAGGAAAACAAGGATGTGAGATTACTTGTCTCCCACCTGACCACAGCTTTCAGGACATGCAAGTTATGGGAGAGACTCAGGTTACTTCTTACACATCCTCTCTCAGCTGTTTTTCTGCATATATTGAGTGCTTCTTGTATTCCCCACCAGCTCGCTGTGCCAAGCTACAATGCAATCAGTGGTAAAACAGCCATTCAGCTGTGGAACACAGTGGGACACAGTGGAAAAAAGTGTCACAATAATCTGATTGATCAAATATTTCTCAATTTATTAATATACTGTGTACAGTACCTAATTCCATTTCCTCATAAACTACTCCATAATCACTTTCATATATGGCATCAAGTTGTAAAAGCTGTATTAATTGTCCTGCTTCTTAAACTGTGAAAATGGTTTCTTCTGCTACCCACGGTTTAGATGCATTTAGATTATAAGTAAAATCTGCTGTATATTTCTAAATGTTCTCTGTGATGTGTATAAATATGTTTGTTAAGTAAGTAAGAAATGCATGAAAATAGAAGGCAACAGAATGAAGTACATCAGGACAATACTGAAAAAATGTTCATTTTAGCTTACAGCACTTTTCACAATGAAAACTCATCTTGAAAATCACATTTACATTTGTTTATTTATTATTTTAATCCTAGGAGGCTTTAATCCTTAGTCCTGGAAATGCGAATAAATTTAATGTCAATTATTTGCACATCTGCTTCATTGCTTGTTTACTTTTTTCAATATATCTGCAGTCTATAACCTAGCCATGTAACTTTTTCTCTCTCTCTTTTTTCTGTAACAGGAACATGTTTCTGTTTTACAAGCCTTAAAAGATTAATTTTTTTTTCAGATTAATTAAAAAAGGCTTACCAGGCTTGTACTAGAAAAAAACAGATGGCATGATTCTGTAAGCAGAGTCATTCATTTACATCAGAACTTGAAATGAGTGGGGCTACTCAAGTGCATCAAGTTACATAAGTAAAGCACAGTTTGGATAGCAAAATAGGCTATTACAGCTAATCAGATGTGAATACTGGGAGTCCAAGAATGACCCTAGGTTACCAAATCTGGCAACATGCATTTACCCACCTTGAGTTGAAAAGAGTCACAGAGAAAAGCCTGAATATTCACTGGAGAAACTCTTTAAAATAGAAGCATCATAACATCTCTGAGTCACAGAGCTTTACAGAATGCAAAGAGGTCACAGTGTGGTCATCTCCTTGAGGAAATCTGAGTAATATAAAAATTTTCTGCCCTCTGACTTGACTGCATGGGTGGCTGAGCTATTTTACCACTCAGGAAGTCTTGAACAGCAAAAATGCTGATCAGAGGACAAAAGTTGCAGTACTGTTTTCCTTCCCCATTCAGTTTCTTTCATGTTTATTTTGATATTGGGGGTTTTAAATTGCATGGAATGATTTGGCTGATTATTTTTCCCAAAATGTCCTGGAATAAAAATCCTATAAGACTTGTAAAGCAAACAAGTTTTCTGCTAAAAAAAAAAAAAAAAAAAAAAAAAGTACGTGAAAGAAGCAGAAGGTAAATTAAATTTTGGAGGAAGAAAAGTAAATAGAAAATGGTATAGCTCAGCCATATGTAAGAAGACGTGAGTGAGTGCTTACACGTGCACATTCTTTGTCAGTGTAAAAATAATACCTAAATATGTGCAAACAGATCAACTCACACAGACATTCATGTAGTCATACAGGGATACTAGCACAAGCATAAATTTTTGCATAACTTGTTCATTACATAAAATTATATATAATCTGGCACACACTGTATCATAAACGTACTCATTGATCTAACTAGAAAACTTTTAGTTTAGCATCATTGTTTAAACATTTCCATAGTTTATTTCTGCTGGAACACGGTGCTCCTGGGAATAATACTGAAAGAGTCACACTGGGTAATAGGAGGTGGTGCGTTTCCTGAAAGTGATCATATTTGCTTTTAGTTGAGTGCTTTTTCATCTCAGTGCATTCTCAAACTTATCAACAAATTTATTGAAGTATAAAATTCTTTATAGGGATGTTTAAGAATGAATTTAAAATGTAGAAGTTATAAATTCACTAAGAGCTCCTCAACAAAACACAGCTATGGATACAGTTTAACACCTAATTATCTTCTGGCTCCTGTTCACACATTTATACATGGTAAAGGCAGAGTGTGGAAAAACTTGCTGAACTGGTTCCTTGGTTAGGCTTCTTCCCATCTACCCCTACACAGGTTATACCTTGCCATTAAGATAAGATTTTTGGGAAAAGGACTATCTCTTAACTCAATATTTGTACGACAGCCAGCACAGTAACTACTGCAAAACACCAGCAAAACAAAAAATTCTTACTCACAAGGCCATAGTTAGATGAATGCAAGAACAGCTGTTCTGGCTTAGGCCAAGACTCCATCTAGCTGAGCATTTTGTGTCCATCAGTATCCACAGGTGAAAATCCAAGGAAGAGCAAACACATGTATTGCTTTGCATATGCAGACTGAAACTATTTTCAGCTCAAGGATTTCCTCATCTTGATGAGATTTCCCTATTTAGTAATCTCTAGAGGGTGATTCTTGCAAGTATTTGTCCAGCTGCCTATTGATACGTCAATTTTACACACAACGCCCTCTGGCAAACTGTCCCACAGGTCCATTGCCAGCCACATGGAGAATCACCTCTGTCATTTCTCTGAACCTGGCCCTTATGCGTGCATATACTGACCCCAGTTCTAAGTTTTGGCAAAGAAAGTGAGCTGTCAGTCTTCATGTCACCCATAATTACACCAAGCTCTAACAATCCTTTCTAAGTTTCTTTTCCAGGCTGAGGAGCTACAGCCTATGCAGTTCCTGTTTGTGCACAGAAACTATTTCAGAAAACAAAAAAGGATCATCCCCCTTGCCCTTCTCTGAACCTTTTCAAATCCTAATACACCTCAGAGACCGTTTTATAAGTAGAGCTGGAACTGCTTTTCCTTATGTGCATCACTTTATGCATATCTACATTGCATTTCATCTATCATTGTATTGCTCAGTCTCTCGATCTTTGTAATACTTTACAGTCTGCCCTTGTCCTGCAAGTCTGAATAACTTTGTAATATCAGCATATTGTCTTACCTTAATGTCTACTTTCTTTTCTAGGTCATTTTTGACATTTACGTCTGAGGCAGTTCTGGTCTAACCAGCTCGTACCCATGACGCACCCTCACCATGGCTGGAATAGCTGTCTGTAACCTGGACTGGAGTGACATGGTGACCTCAATCAGGAAAGTGACCTGCGAATTTTGCTGGGCTATTTTTAAATGAGGAGGAAGAAGAGTATAAGCTGATACTTCTGTCAAACACAGAAGCTTGTTCTTCCACTGACTCAAAGGCAAGGTGAATGCAACACTCACACATTTAAACCTTTACAATCAGATAAAGGTAAGGAAAAGAAGACAGATACGTGTATTCCTACTTAGATTAAACATTCTCATGTGGGTATCATAAGAGATTAGAGCTTAAAAAAAAGATGAATTCCATATAAATGTCAACCATGGGATCTTATGAGGAACATGATGCAAGAAATGTGAATCTAAATGAATTTGGGTTGAAGTATTTCTCTAAATTTCAGGTATCTTTATGTAGACACCTTAGTTGTTCATTCTAATCTCCCTTTAGCCAACACAGATGGGTATTTTTAGGAAGCAGTTCAGACAACCTCTTTTTGCATGTCTACGTTAGAATGGATTCCAAAGGCCATACTGATTACATCACCACTGACTGTAAAAAAGGTTGGGACAATTCTTTCAGAAGTAAACATCTTCTGATGTTCTGAACCCCACCTTATGTCATTCTGCCTTGCTTGTGACTAGAAAAAGTTGAATAGTTTATAAACTGATACTCCATGCATTGGCACAAAGTCTAACCCCACGGTTAAATCTTTCAGCTATTTCTCAGATCACTCCATAGGTCATCTCAGCCATTCTAGGACATCCAAGATAGACATAACTACAATATCTGCAATTTTTCTTCTCTTATCACACTTGTCCCAAGATATTTCGTCAAAACTCTGCTCAGCATTTCTAGCATGAACTATTTACATGTTCCAAGCTTCGAAACATAAAAATCTATTTCGAAATGTTGACAGCAATCTCCATGGCAGCTGTTTCCCCACAGCTATTTAAGTAGCAGAGCCATTTGAAAACAGCGACAAAAACTGTTTAGTAATAAAGAAAAATATAGGGTGTTAGGGTTTTTTTCCATTTCCTCCCTGTATTCAAAATCAATAAGTGAAAGATTTAGAAAGTTATGAACTACTGAAAACAAACGACTAGAATGGAAAAATATTATACAAAATTAATTATAGTGTTCACTGCTGCCATGATTGTGATTTACAACACATATCTCTCTTTGCAGTAAGAAAGACATAAAACAGGATATGAAATTAGCTGGAGAGCAATATTTTTTCTCTGTACTTTTTTCTGAGTACCAGCTTTCTAAAAATTCCCTGACTGCGACCAGTTTTCTCCTATGTCACAACCACATTGTGGGTAGCTTTGTGTCCCAATGTGAAAGGCATTAGATAGCACAAGTGTGTCAAAATATGAGGTTAGCTAGCCTTCCTCAAGGCAAGCAAAGGAAGCAGAATAGGATGCTGAAAAGTGGAACAGCCTTAAAGCTGTGGGACATCTGGCTGCCCTGTACAAGATGGAATTGAGCAGCTGCTGAACTGTCATAGGAATGCTGTATAAAGGCGCACAGGATTTGTCGTTCCAGATCAAACTAATGGCACCAGTACCAGATGCTTCAGAGGAAGACGTAAAACTTCCATAACAGGCAATTATGCAACAACATGTTGGGAGAGTGAAGTTATTCCTTTATGTCTCAGACATTTAGTGAATGATTTATATCCTAGAAGAATGTGGACTGATGTCCTGTAGAAACCACAGTTATCCTTCTAATTCACATAATGGCTAATCCTTTCTTTTGAAACATCTGCATTCTTTTTCTACATGTTATGGTAGTTGTGTATTATTTGGAAAAAAAAGAATATGAAGAAATATTGCAATCAACAAGAACCAAGGAGATGAAATTATGTAAATTAGAATATGACCAAGAAGAGAGGAATAATCTCAAAAAAAAGTGACACACATGTTTTCACTTTTAGCCACATGAAGGCATTAAGAATGGCAGAAGTACAGCTAAGAAAGTGCAGGGTGAAGCATCCAGGTGTGAGGTTGTGCAGGTGGGGGGAAGTGGGAATGAGCACTAACAGTTGGCTGGATAAGGTCCTTTTTTCTTCCCTGTGTTAAAGCTGCTAACAGCTATACCACCACAGACAGGAAGCACCACAAAGAGGCTCTCAAATCCAGTTTTCTTAGTGATTAAAATATACACATAATTCTATGATTCTATTATTAAAATATACCCTTAAATCCCATTCTTCTCAGAGGTGGAGATCATATACTCTCATCATATGGTACACAGTCTGGTATTACATTTGGGCACGTTGTAGTCCAAATTTTGGCCAGGCCATAAGCTGCTTCTGAGAGCTGTTAAATGATAGACCAAGCCAGTAGAGTTATGTCATTGAGATGGCTTCTTTAAAGAGGGCATTAAATCCCTATTGTTCAAGATTGCTGCAGTAGGCTGAGCAATTTTTTTCTCTCTCAGAGCCTGAGCATGTACACTAAACTATTTCTGTTAAGAAAATGCATGCCAGGATCTGAATGTTTGCTAGGGGAATGACATGACAGGCACACATGCTACAGCTGTGTACATCCTGCTGCTGCCAGAGACTGTATTTCATTTTGAATACTTAAAGAAGTAGTTTAAGTTTTATGGCAACCCACAAAGTGCACCAACATATAAACACATTCTCATCTGAAAGAGGGGTTTTGGTCCATTCTACCACTGTAGAGATACAAATTTACCACTGTAAAGATACAAATGGCAGATATCCATTTAAACTCAAGCAGACTGAATAGTTAAGTCACTGAAGTGTTTCTTAGGTTATAAAACTGTGAGGAACCACTGTGCTAATCTAATCCAATCTTCCTGAAAGACATCCTGTTCTGAGTTACAGTTTTCCAGAGACAGAAGTTTCATCATAATCCTTGTTAATCTTTTTCAGAGGTCAATCACCTTCTTTATAAAACTAATGCCTTTAAGTACGAATTTTTCCAGCTTCAGTGTCCATCCACTGCGTCTTGTTATGTCTTTGTCTGTTCAACTGAAGAACCCCTAATCACCGAATGTATTTTCTCCATGGAGATATTTATAAACTGTGATTATGTTATCTCCTAACCTTTCCTTTGATAAACTAAACAGATTGAACTCATTGAGTTTATAATCCTTGTTTTCTTGTCTTTTAACCATGCCTGTACTTCTCCCCAAATTGCTCCCCTCCATAGTTTGTAGATGACTTCATGAGATGGTGAACCCCAGAAATGCACCTATTAATGTAGTCACAGTCACACAGATACAAAATATAAATAAGATATAACAGTCCAACTTCTCCTCACTCTTCCAAGGATCACAAAACCATATTTGTTCAGTTATGATTCCCTGTTTACATTTTGAGAGCTAACAGTTAGCCAGTTCTAATAAACTCAATGTGTGCTGTGTTGATTTTTAGTCATTACAATTTCTTAAAGAACTGTTTGCTGGGCACTGAGATGAATGCCTGACATAAATCTGTGTATATTGTATCAGTGATATTTACCTTTTTTAACCCAGCTTGTAATCCCACCAGAGAAAGACATCTGGTTGGTTTGACAAGAACTATTTTCATAAACTCATGTTGATTGACATTTAATATATTATACTCCTTTGAAAGTTGCAGTATCCCAGTTGATACCATTTCATAAGGAATTATTCTATCAGCTGCTGAAAGACCACATTCTGTCCCTGTGGAAATTCTGTTGGTCATTTTGTATTAAATTGATTCTAACTTATATTAAACCTATCTCAGACTTTTGTCATATACTATAATGAACAGGCTGCTTTAGACAAGCAAAATGACTGGGGTAAGAGTGCAAACACTTCACTACAAATTAAAATAAGTAGGTAGTCATATTTAAGCCTTAGGCTTCCAGAAAAATCAATTTTCCCATGTAAGAAAAAAATCATTGATCTACAGCCTATGTGAGTGTGTTTATTTTAAAAATATGTTAAATACATTATGATAACATAGGTCACTACATGAAAGACTGCATTAGACCTGAAACACCTAGATTTATCCAAAGCCTATCTCCTAGTAAAAATACTATACTAGTAGATTAAGAAAATTCCCATAATTTATTGCAAAACTTTACCCCCCAAAACTCATAAAGGCAACAGAAATAATAATCGGTATTCCTGACCTGAACTGCAATAAGCAGAAGTGTGATAATATGAAATGTAAATAAAAATTCCAAAGTTCATGTAGAATAGGTTTGGACATCAGTAGTGAACTGTAGGACACAACAACTTGACCATACTATCAAATTCAAAATATATTGATGGAAAGTTACTACGAAGGTTTTCCTGGTGTACTGTAATACTAAAATTAGACCAATAAGAGCATTGTGCTTTAGAGCACTGTAGCATCTAGTCTTTAAGTTACGCATTCAGGTCTACTACACATTCAAAGCCTTGAGATGGATAATCCTGTAAGAAGATCTACCTGAAAAGCATGATCTGCTGAACTGGAGATTATTAAATTTGACAGTAAGAAATTACAGTAAAGGCATGACTTTCACATCCTCCCTCCTTGATCCCCAGGATATGGGCACACACTGGTTCCATTGCTGTGCTGATTTATCTCTGAAAGCTAGGTAAAAAACTGTTTCTGTAATGGGCTTTTTTCAGACCGGCTGGAGAAGAAAATGCTATTATTCCTCACCCGTATTTTCCAAAACTTTCCCAGGGGCTGGGGCACTAATCTATAGTATATGGTTCTGGGTTCAATTCACTTTTGTCTAATGAATTTAAACCCTGTTTTCCCAGCTCTCTAAGGCACCATAGTCATTAAGAAGAGCTGTAGGGGTCTTGTGAAAGGTTCTTCTTGTTCCTGCATGCTGAAGTTCTTCCACTTTATGTGACCCATTTAAACAACAAAATGGAAAAGAGAGATGACCCTCAATCCCAGGGTTTAAATTGCTCTTAAGAGTGTGTAATAGTATAACATTATAATAAATGAGAGAGTTCTCTAACCCAGCCTCTATTACGTGGTACTTGCTTTCCCTCTTTCTCAGTGAATGTTTAAGTTGGCCATATAAAGCGGAAGAGCCTCAGGATGGGAGAATGAGGGTATCCACAACTTCCCACATTCCAGGAGACAGGGGATAAAGGCTCAGATCTACCTAGACCTGGGAAGAAGCTGAACTTCTGTTCTGGATTGGTGTTCTATTCGTTGATGAAAAAAGTCACTTGCTGCATTCCTGTTTCCTGATGTTATTAGAGGCATATCAGCTGCTTGATTTGCTCTATAAGCCACTGATCCTTGTAGGAGATCCTTGTAGGCAAGAGACAGGTCTTGAACTGTTTTGCAAGTCTGCCTATAGTGGGTATTTAAGACAATCAGGAAGGATTAATCTCACCAAACTTGAGTTGACTAACATGTTTAGTTTAATCTGTCTAGGTTCAATCTGTAATGGATGTGAAGAAACAGGTTCTGTGAGAGAGCAAGTCAGCTATCATATCAATGACACCTTGCACACGTACCTGTTTAGCTCCATTGGCTATACAATCCACCTAGATTAGACACCTAATTTTTAATGGGTCAATTAAAGTAAAATAAATCCTACTCTTAAAATCATAGATACACTTCAGGTATAAAGCCCAACTACTGAAAGAGTTGTGGAGTGAATTTATGGATCTGAGTACCTGATATGACCAACCACACCTAATACTCTGATTATGTCCCAGTGTTTTATGGTTGGACTGAAGAAGAAAAATACCTTGCTTATTTATTTCTTTTGCAGAAATTCAAAATCGTCCCTTTTGAAATCACCTTGCAAGTCCAGCAGTATATATAGAATCATAGAATCATAGAATAGTTAGGGTTGGAAAGGACCTTAAGATCATGCAGTTCCAACCCCCCTGCCATGGGCAGGGACACCCCACACTAAACCATGTCACCCAAGGCCTCATCCAACCTGGCCTTGAACACCGCCAAGGATGGAGCATTCACAACCTCCCTGGGCAACCCATTCCAGTGCCTCATCACCCTCTCAGTAAAGAATTTCTTCCTTATATCCAATCTAAACTTCCCCTGTTCAAGTTTGAACCCGTTACCCCTTGTCCTGTCACTAAAGCCCCTGATGAATAGTCCCTCCCCAGCATCCTTGTAGGCCCCCTTCAGATACTGGAAGGCTGCTAGGAGGTCTCCACGCAGCCTTCTCTTCTCCAGGCTGAACAGCCCCAACTTTCTCAGCCTGTCTTCATACAGGAGGTGCTCCGGTCCCCTGATCATCCTTGTGGCCCTCCTCTGGACTTGTTCCAACAGTTCCATGTCCTTTTTATGTTGAGGACACCAGAACTGCACACAATACTCCAAGTGAGGTCTCCACGAGAGCAGAGTAGAGGGGCAGGATCACCTCCTTCGACCTGCTGGTCACGCTCCTCTTGATGCAGCCCAGGATACGGTTGGCTTTCTGGGCTGCAAGCGCACACTGAAGCCGGCTCATGTTCATTTTTCCATCGACCAACACCCCCAAGTCCTTCTCTGCAGGGCTGCTCTGAATCTCTTCTCTGCCCAACCTGTAGCTGTGCCTGGGATTGCTCCGACCCAGGTGCTCCTGTTTCCTGTCACATACAGCTTCCCTGTCCTTTTTCCTTTGACTGCACCAGCATAATCCCAAGAAAGGATTCTTTTAAGGGCTTAACTCCACCATTGAGGTGTGCTTTTTTGTGCCAGTCCCAATGTACTTTACTGAACTTCAATTCAGTTACCAACATAGTTGACCCAAAGCTGACCTGAAGACATAAGATAAGGTCCAAGACTACCTAGCTAGAAGCAATTAAAATTTCTTTGTACTAAAGTAAAGATAGCTGCTGATTAACTGAATTTTCTGTATCTCTGTCTTATCTCAGTGATCATCAGAAATGTATCTGCTCTGACTGCTGGTCACTGACTGGTAAATTGATTCCTTTCCTGGCTTGCAACGAATGACAGCAGAGAGTGCCTACACAGATGAGAGATACCTCTGGAGAATTTCCACTCTCCAGATCTCCTGACCTCTGAGGGAATCCATCATATTTTTTAATTTTTTTTCTGGGAGGAAGAGGATAAAACTGAAATAAATATTTTTGATCTTGTGAAAATTTTTCTATTTAATAAATTATTCTGACAAATCATTCTCAAATAATGTCTATTATTTTTTTCATTTAACAGACCAATTTTTTTGGTTTTATGGCCAAGGTTGTGAAAAGAGTAAAACCTGGAGCAGGAAGGACTCGTGCACACTCCATCATGTTGTTGAGATTTGTTCTGAAAACATAAAATAATACCTAAGTTGTCTGTAGTACCTCTTGTATCATTGCTCTCTACAGTTAGAAGACTGACTAGTAAATGCCATGGGTGCATGATCAGAGCTAGTGATAAAGAGAAAAAAACGACATGGGATCAACTGCTGGAAAACCTGAAAGATACTTCCAGCACTTTTGTGTTTCTAGGCATCATTGCCAAGGCCTGTAATTATATAAAATAGATTCTTGCATCTGGGTTAATGGTGCAACCAAGTCTGGCAACCAAGCCAAAATTGTCATGCAGCATAGACTTAGTTGCAAATCACAGATACCCTGAATCAACTAGTTTCAAGAGCTGTCTTTGCAAACTATCTAGGACACCAGCTTGATGCCCATCAGTTTTCCAGTATGTTACAGATAAAAAATGAAGAATACAGAGCTTGAAATTAAATGTACGGAGAACTATTTCAGCTGTCATTTTCTGATACTGATAAAATCAGGTACAGTACATAGGAAATGTACTTTTCTTTCTTCCTTTTCTAATCTTCTTTCTTCCACCTCCTATTTCAGTTTTTAAGGAAAGAAAGTAATGTTTTCTAATATACAGAAAAAAAGGCAACTCATTTTCCAACTAAAACAAATATTTTTCTTATATCAATTTTTATTTTCCCAACTATTTGACAGGAGCAGGCTTTACAGTTCTGAAGAAGTTTAGTCAGCTCTGCAGACTGACTTTTGAAGTGTAAAATAAACCTTTACTTAGCAGATGTCAAGAATATGACTTCGTGAGATAATGACAGGTTTTGAAATAGGTTGGTGGTGGTTCTTTCTAAGTGGAATGAATGAAGTTTTGGAGCCAGCTCTTTAAAAAAACGACAACATGATTATTAACAATTGACTGGAATCAGGAAAGAAAAATCAACAACAAAACTCTCTGTACTTTTTTTTTTTTTTTTTTCATGTTTGGAAGGCACAAATTGTTCACTAAATTGCACAGAAGTACCACTGTCTTTAAAGTGGTACACTTTCTTCATCTGGGAGCTGCACTGGAACTGAAATCCAATGCCCAGAAAGACAACCTTAGACCTAGCCTTGAGACATCAGCTAAAGTCTCTTTTTTAGGCTCATCTTCCTCTACATGATCTGATATACAGATTCCACACTAATTTGATGACAATTTCAAGAAATGACTCATCCCTCATCCAGTCAAAACAGTTCACTGCCCCACCAGTTCACACAACTTTGGCTTCTAGGGAGAGGAAGGGGGGTCCTCTACAAGAAACATGACTTCTAACACCTTCCCAGGAACTAAGGCTGCTCCTGCTGTCAGCACAGTCAACAGCACAAGAAGGACATTACCAGCCCTTCTAAACATTTCACACAGAGCCAACCCTTTGCTGTGCAAAACACCAGCAGTGAAGGCTTGGAAAACTTGATGCACCTGAGATGAGCGGCACTAAATTTCCTTGCTGGCTGAACCCACTGGTATTTGATATAGATTCCAGCAGACTTTTTCATCCTTCAAAAATAGCCCTGTGGACTGTCACAGTACTGTCTGGTTGGCTGCAATTGTTCTGTACTGTCAGCCGGAGTATATCATCCTAAACTGGAAACAGAAATGTGGTCTTATTGCAGGATTTGGAGCAAAGATGAGGGACACTTTTGTCTCTGGTGACCCCACACTGAACTTGCTTGACAGCAATCAGGAGCTGCCCTAGGCAGACCTGAAAGCAAGATTTTTCACAGAGGCTGGGACCCCATTAGAAGGGAATACTAACACGGACATGTGTACTGACTCTTCTCTTGCTTGCTGGCCTTATGCCCGAGAGCAGACCTGTTTCTATATATATCAAAAACTTTGAAGTCCCTTGGGAACAGCTATCCTTTGCCAGTGAAATCACGTGTTGCTCATCCCCCTGTCAGTGCTATACTGCCAGCTCCCATCCCTGCCAGCTGACACACTGCTGAGGCCAGCAGTGAAGAGGATGGCCAGCCATCTCCACCTGCCAGTCGGGTCACCCAAGGACCAGTGCTCGTCACCTCTCCTGCTTTCCCACCATCTTCCTTCAGACTGGCCCCTCCAGTACTTCTGCCTCTCCAGCTCATCTCCATTTCTGCCCATTTTTATTTGGGACTGTCTTCTTCCTCTCAGCTGCTCACTAATTTGTTGAAATTATATATTTCCTCTCCTTTTATCTTCTTTTTATTGCAATTTTCTCTGCTGTTTCTCAGATTCCCCTTCCAACTTTCAGGTTCCTGTGAATCCTCTGCAGCCAGTTTTATAGCTCTCCTTCACATGTTACTTCACCTTTCCTTCCATCCTATCAATTCACGCTTGAAAGCAACAGAGTGGAGTCCTCTCCACTCTGTCGCTCACCATTTCCCAGTCTACTATATATCTGGATATTCTGCACAGGGATGTAAGGAGGAGAGGGATGAGGTAAAATCACCAAAAAGCCTTTGTACATGGGCACAAATGCCAAGGCAAGTTTGAGGTTTGAGAGGCCAGGAATTTAAAAAATTATCATTAATATCCAGGCCAAATGTTATTCCAAAGCATCTCTTTCCCTTCCTCCCTGAACTGCTGTATTTACGTCCCAAAAGAAGCTAATGAAGAATAAGAAAACACTTTGTTCTGCACAGGAAATTAATGCAGCAGGCCTGCAGTGGCTTTTCTGGAGCTCTCCTCATCTACAATGACAATCCATGTAAGTCCCCTGTAAATATACACCCTTAGCGTTTTTGCTAAATGCATGCTATTTACACAATAGCCCATTACAACAGCCCATCTGTCAACCCTCTTTCATGGCCACAGGTGGAGGATGAAAAATTCTTTTGAACAGAACACTGAGGGTCTTTGGAGGAAAGCTTTTTTGCCACTGTATAGCCGGGACTCCCACAGAGCCAAGATCTGCAACCTTCTGGGGCTCCCAGACATGGCTGCCCTTTAGTTAAACAGTGCCCAGGGCAAGCCAGAATTTCATGTCTTTCCAAAACGCTAATTGATTGGGGATAAACATTAACCTAGAAATTCAGTCGTGCACTCTAGTCTTAAGCATGCTGGGCAGCCGCCCAGCTAACCCACCCCCCAGGCTAACCCTACATCAAGGGTCTTAGTATAAGACCCGGAAGGTCATGGGAGTTTGGTTCATTTTATGGTACAGACAACTACAAAGCATCTAATTTTCTTTTATTTTTAAAAGCTTCCCTTTAATTTAGAAAATGATTGTGAAAATATGGTGGACAGAACCAGGGCACGTACCAAACACTCAACATGGACTCCCTGGTTCAGACATCACAGCAATGAAACAGCACCTCAGCCCAGATTGCAAACTGAAGCCAAGCAATTATTTAGATCATGTACACACTTATCGTGACAGATAATCCACCCGTTCCCTGAACTCTGAGAGATATCTTGCCCTTCCAAAAATGTCATCACAGGTTCTCAGCAGACCTGGCAAAGAGTATGTACAGTTCGAATACCTCTGGCCAGAGTCCAGCACAGAGCGTATAAGTCCTGGGCTCTCACCCCAGCACCAGTGTGGGAATAAAGTTTCTAAGAGGCATCTAGAAATCAAAGAAAGAATGACAGAGATTTTTTGGTGACACTCTAAAACAATTTGCTGAGAGCTGTAAAGCTGCTAGCCTCCCTTTTTCGTTTTCCAGAATGATTAAATTGCTCTAAAAAGAAACAACCCACACTGAGACACAATTCAAGCTGAAAAAAACCAGCATGCAGTAGACTGTCCTTAAAGCCAGGTTGCCCCTTGCCTTGGCCATATGGAATGTATTTATTGTATTATTTTTTCTGAATGTATTTATTATGCTATTGTTTCCACTACCTTTTTTTTCACTCAGTCTGCTCATCTCAATATCTCATCTCAACATTTATAATTTATATAATTTATAATTCTTCAACATCCTTGCTCATCTTTTCTTCCTTTTTTTTTTTTTTTCCTTCTTTTATTGGAAATTATTCCTTTTGAGCCTTCTGGTAGAACATGAAACCAGTAACACTGAAGTTAAACTTTTGAACCAGAAGTGTTTGAGTTAGTTCCACATTAGGTAAAACCACCTAGAGACCAAAGGTCCTCCTTATGTTGAAAGAAGAAATGGGAAGATAAAACATGGAGAAAGTAGTGCGAATAAACCTCTCATTCCAACCCTAACTATTCTATGATTCTATGATTCTTTGCAGCATCACCAGCTGAGATGTCCACACCTTCCAGGGCAATACTACACCTTTGGCTGTTGCCCAGATACACTGTAAGCAAAAGCACCCTGACACTAACATCCTAGCTTAAGTACTGGAGGCAGAAGAACTACATTTATATAGCACAGGACCCTAACAAGGTAACTCTGCCACTCAGCATGGCTGATTATCAAAAACAACATTATCCTGAAACCAGATGAGAAGCTGGCTTAGGAATATCTATAGTATGCTTTCTGGTACAACATAGATATGCCAAATCAAAGCTACTGTTCAGTACAATCCTTCCTGTGAATGCTACTCCCACAAATGTCAGTCAGAATTATATTTCTGACATGAAGTGCCCAACGACAGCAACTTTGAAGTGTTTCGGAGTGTGCTGTCTTCCTATTTCTAAGTCTTTTATGCATTTAACATGTATAGCTGTCAAAAATAGAAGTTTTTCCATTATATTTTGTTCTTTTAATCTTTTATTTTGCAACTAGGCATATTCTTTCCTACTGATAGTTAAGTTTTCTATCTGTGATGCACAAATGCAAAGTAATGAGTTATGTATACAGTGATTAACCGTCTATTAGACAACAGAATCATACAACCATAGAATGTTTTGGGTTGGAAGGAACCTTAAGGGATCTAGTTCCAACTCCCCTGCCATAGGCAGGGACACCTTTCACTAGATCAGGTTGCTCAAAGCCCCGTCCACCCTGGCCTTGAACACTTTCAGGGATGCAGCATCTACAACTTCCCTGGGCAACCTGTGCCAGTGTCTCACCACCCTCACAGTAAAGAATTCCTTCCGAACTTCAAACCTGTCTACCTTCTTTCACTTTGAAGCCATTCCTCCTTGTCCTGTCACTACATGCCCTTGTAAAACATCCTTCTTCAGATTTCTTGTAGGCCCCCTTTAGGCACTGAAAACTGCTCTAAGGTCTCCCCAGAGCCTTCTCTTCTCCAGGCTCAACAGCCCCAACTTTCTCAGCCTGTCTTCATGCGGGAGGTGCTTCAGCCCCCTGATCATCTTCATGGCTCTGCTCTGGACTCACCCTAGCAGGTCCATGTCCTTCTTATATTGGCTCCAGAGCTGAACACAGTACTGCAGGCAGGGTCTCATAAGAGTGGAGTAGAGGGGGAGATTCACCTTCCTCCACCTGTTGGCCATGGTCCTTTTGATGCAGCCCAGGATACAGTTGGCCTTCTGAGCTGCAAACATACATTGCTGGGTCATACTGAGCTTTTCATCATTGACCAACACCCTCAAGTCTTTCTCGTTAGGGCTGCCCTCAGTCCATTTCTCTACCCAGACTGTATTTGTGCCTTCTCTCCAGCATGTCAGCCGTACATTGGTGTTGTCAATGTGGTGTTGTCAGCATACTTGCTGAGGGTGCATCAATCCCACTGACCATGTTGCTGACAAAGATGATAAACAACACCAGTCCCAGTACAGATTCCTGAGGAAAACACTCAGCACTGGTCTCAACTCTTCGGGTGCGATCATCCATCTGATTCCTTATCCATCAAATCCATTAGTCTCCAGTTTAGAGACAAGAATATTGTGTGGGGCAGTGTCAAACACTTTGCACAAGTCCATGTAGATGACATTAGTCACTCTTTCTTTATCCATCAATGCTGTAACCCTGTCATGGAGGGCCCCCTGATTTTTCAGGCATGATTTGCCCTTCTTGAAGCCATGTTAGCTGTCAACAATCACCTCCTTATTTTCCATGTGCCTTAGCACAGCTTCAAGGAGGATCTGCTCCATAATATTTCCAGGGACAAAGGTGAGACTGACTGGCCTATAGTTCCCAGGTCTTTCTTTTTTGTTTTTTTTTTAAAAATGAGGGTTATGTTTCCCCTTTTACAATCAGTGGGGGTTTCACAGGACTGCCACAACTTCACAAATATGACTGAAACATATAATCCTGGAAATTTCATGTCTAATCGTGTATTTGCCCCATCAGAGTCCTTACTGGCCTGTAAGTTGCCCATTTCAAACTCCAGGAGTGTTGAGATCTGAGCAGGAAAAAAGCGTTCTAAAATCTGTCACAGTAATAACATATAAGCAACATGACAGCAGATCCATGTGTTTTTCCCAGATTTCCCTCTGTAACTTTTCTCAGATTAATGAAGTTATAGTTCATAGAAAATATGTCCTGACTATGGTATCATCTTGACCATGAATCAGTTCTAACTATATATACAGTATTGTCTGGGTGCTGCTCAGAGTAGGATGGTGAGTTATCTTACAGAATGCTATAATTCTTTTATTCTGGGTCTGCGGTGTCTGCCTATCTTATTTGTAGTTGATGGCTAATTTTCTATCTTTTTACAATTGCTGAAATAGCCTTGAAAAGAGAACTGTCTGTAACTGATGTAGTGATGTCTACCAGCATTTGCAGAATCTAAATGACAAGCTCAAAACACTAGCCTTATCTGAAGTTGCACGTCCAGTTCTGTTTATCCCTGTTCCAAAAGGATGTATTAAAATCAGTGTGAGGAAAATTACTCCCAATTTGGCAGGGAAAATAGACTTCATTTTAGAAAAGCAAGAACAAGACTAAGTGAGAGGATAGAGACAGACTTAAGCTCTCCTTATAGTATAATAGCCAGATCATGGCACACCCATACCACAGCAGGGTCACATCTGGCACATTCAGAGCATGGCAAGGTTTGTCTATATCCACACACAGATGCATGTGGCTTGCTTAGCCTAAGGAAGCAGATGTGTTTACATCAGTATGAATCAGTTTTGATTCATATCAATTTTGAAGCAGATCTCCTGATCTGATTGCTTCACCTTGCAGAAAGATTTTAGAGGGCAGAAGATGGATTCCTTTCAGATTAAATTAATGCGTAGTATGTGATAAAAATTCATCTGGTAAACTCCAGCCACTAATGGGAGCTCAATTCACAGGATCAGACTCAACCAAGCAGAGTAGGAAAAATCTCGTAAGTGTTTGTAATATGAATGTGGACTCCTCAGCATCAAGTTTCATTCTACAGATTTAGTCATACAAAACCATGCTTCTTGCTAATATAGACACAGCTAAATAATGTCTATTTGCTGAGAAGTAAACCAAGCCATGGTGGGTATCACTGCCCTGCTAGATTGTTTCAAATGCTCCTTATTTAAAATTAGCTCAAGCGTTTTCACACTGTTCTAAGTTAACAGCAACTACAGAGAAGAAAACAAAAAAAAACACCATTACAGTTATCAAATTCTGATCATCTTTTTAGGAAGATCATAAAAGGAGTTTTAAAAAGGTTTTCATTTTATAGAAAGGATTACACAATCTGACTGCCTGTGTTAAACTGGGGATGGAGAGAGTACTTCATCATCCCAAGACGTTTCTCTCACTTCTGCCTACTTAGGAGGTGTCACTTGCTACATTTATTTCAATATATACTAGCAAAGAACTGAATAGTGTTACAAAGAGCAATGAAATAAGAAACAATTTATTTGAAAGTGAACTTCAACTCTTTCCTCTCCCTGTTGTAATCACCAAGGATCCAAGACAAGTTCTCTAGCACCACACAGGGAGAACCCAAGTCAAAAAGCCCTGAAGAACTGTCACACGTTACTAAGGAAACAAACTTTGGGAAAGCTTTGTTCTTAGACCTGAACTGAATTCAGGGGAACACAGAGAAAATATGGTACCATATGCAGAAAGTCTTTAGAATATAGATAAGCATTGCCACATCTTTTATAGACAATGGATTTCCTTTTTCAATCAGGAGAGAGGCATAAGGGAGTTTCTTCTGGCCCCCTGATTTTTTGTCTTTGTTTACAAAAAAAAAAAAAAAAAAAAAAAGAGCAGTTTTAAGGTTGCCCTAAATTTTATGAACTGGTTTCCAAGGGATCATATCTTTTGTGGCTTGTCAAAATGTACTCAGCTTCAGCACTTCTTTAGCACTGGAGAACACACTGTCTAGCTGGTACCTGTGCTCAGCAAGAAAAGTAGTAATAGTGCCCAGGTTCTTCAGCCTTAACAGAACTCTACATCTCCCAGATACATTACTTTGGCTGTTGCCAAAGGGAAATAGACCTGATGCTGTGACTAGCATCTGTCAGGGACACCCCAGAAGGAACATACCTCTTGCATTTTCTAAGTCTAAAGTGGCAGAAAATTCTGGCCCTTTCACTGTTCACCTTAAAAACTTCGTTAAATTACTCTTGCTACACAATGAATTTTGCTGAAAGAACCAAGTACAGAAACCGCTCTGAACTGCCAGTTCCCCAGCAGCAATGGAAAAAGCTCTGAGGTATGCAGAATACATGCTGTTTTGTGGCTAGCGAGGGGGACAGAGAGGTCAGGAACTCTGGGCTTATCTCTCTCACTGGCTTCTCTGTTTTTGGGAATGTCACTTAAGCTTCTGTGCCTCTAGACCCACATCTCTGAAATGGAGATCATGAAATACCTATTCATTGTGATCTGATCATATTTGTAAAGTCATTTCACATCCTCAAATGGCAGGACCTTAAGGGCCTGAAGGACCATTAGTGTGGGCTGAGAGACATGAAGTAAATAGCTAGAGTTCCGCTATATGAGTTATTTAAGGAAAGTGTGGGTGTAAGCCTAACGTGAGCCATGTTCAAGAAACACGCTTTCTTTGTTTCATTATTCATTTACCATTTGGCACTCAAAATGTTTAGAGAATAATTGTTTTTAAAACCTGTGTATGTTTTTCCTGTGTCTGAGGATGCAGTAGTCCAACTCATAAGAGTTGGAAAAGTTTTAAATAAGTAAAAACCCATGAACTTTGGAAATTTGAGTACAAGTTAATATATTCTTTAAGGGGGGACTTTCTTTTCTGCTTACTGGCTGCACTTGTGATGAATTTAAAATAGCATGACAACTCATTTTTCAAGAAATAAGGAACTCCAAATATATCAGTATGATTGTTACTTAATTCTGCACATTTTTAAAATAGTGTTGTTGCAAATGACCTTCTTAAAGCAAATGACACTAAAACATATATCAATAACAGTTTTAAGGAATTGCATCAAGCTCCATGTCTCTGCCTGCTGTGTCTGCCCATCTCTTTTAGTGCCACAGCTGTTTAGTGCTCGTTCACAATCAGAATGTCTATGCAATTCCAACAAGAAGTAATAAATCAAGTATCATAATCAGAGCTATCTTGAAAGTCTAGCAGTAGACACCAAACCTTCTGAATACTCTGCTACCCAGCATTTATCCTGTATGTATGAAGGTCAAAGGCTGATACTAGGTCAAATGATGGATATCAGGACTAGGTGTCTAACTTGTGGACTAGGTGTCTAAGTCAGGGACTTGGTGTCTAAGTTGGGGACTTGGTGTCTAAGTTGGGGACTTGATGTGTAAGTTGTGGACTTAGTGGCTAATTTATGACCCTAGCGTCTGCTTGGAGGACTTGGTGTCTAAGTTGTGGACTTAGAGGCTAATTTATGACCTTAGTGTCTGCTTGGAGGACTTGGTGTCTAAGTTGTGGACTTAGAGGCTAATTTATGACCCTAGTGTCTGCTTGGAGGACCTGGTGTCTAACTTGTGGACTTGGTGTCTAAGTTGTAGACTTGGTGTCTAAGTTGTGGACTTGATGTCTAAGTTGCGGACTTGGTATTTAAGTTGTGGACTTGGTGTGTCTAAACTGGAGTTGGTATGGAGAGAAGATCTGACACTGACACCAAGACTTAGCTGGTTCCAAGATTAGTACTTTGGGACAGGCTTGTAAAACATTCCAGGTAAATTTTTAATATCATAGAGATACAATTTGTACAAGTAACAGTATGAGGAGAATTTAAGCCAACACACAGATATGCAAAGATAATTGTCATTTCATATGCATTTTAAGTCACTGTCAGTGAGAATTCATGTCAACAAAAGTGATCTTACACCTACCACTGTAAGGTGCCTGTTACTGCCCTTATGTCACTATCTATTTAAAAGATGTGTAGATGTGGTGCTTAGGGACATGGTATGGGACTACTAAGTGGATTTGGTAGGGCTAAGCTAATGGTTAGACTTGATCTTAAAGGTCTTTTCCAACCTAAAAGATTCAATAATTATATGATTTGTCTAATCACGTCCATAAGAGAGTTCACATGAACAGTTTTGCCAGCATTACAAAAAGAGCAGTGGGATGACAGTGATAAACACCAGATGCAGAAAGATGCTGGGACCTTTTAGTGATATCACTGACTCATGTAAAATTGCAGCCTATGTCTGCAGCAGAAAAAAAAATTGTTTGTGTGACTTGTATGAGTACAAGACTCATTTTTTCATGTTCCTGGGTGGTTTGTGATCATGGAAAAAATCAGCAAGAAGCTTCCAACAATTGGATGACTTGAGGCCACCTTATAGTGATTTTATTCTCCAAAAGAATTGGAAAAAAATAGACTTTCTTTCACATTTTTTAAATCAGAGGAGGTTTCAGTTATACTGACCTGGTAGAAACCTCATACCCAAGACAAAGTTAATTTTGCATTTCAGACAGATATTCTTATAAAAATTCAAATATTCCTTATGACACCTGATTATAGTCTGGAAAATGTGCTTCTGGTTTGAATTTAGACTTAAGCTAAACCATAGGGGATTCTGAGGTCCAGAATTTGGACTAAAATCCCACTAAAAGTGCCACTGATGAGGAATTTCTTCCACAAGTAACATTTGGTTGCATCTCAGTAAAATGCCAGATCAAATGCCTGCCAGTCACTGTGCAAGTTAGATTCAAAACTCTATTCTGGTCACTCTGAGGGAAGGACAAATCAGGACAAGTTAGGGAAGAGTGTATATACCAGTAGAGGGTCACAGAGAGAAAACCCCACACACTCAGTTCCCAAAATGTACATAGGCAAACAGAACCCTTCCATCTCCACATCACTTCAAAGTCATTCTTCCACTCTGTGAGCCTGCTGGACAGCCAAATCTCTGTTCAGAACAAGGGTGAGAGAGATTAAGCAGAAAGGGTGAATTTCTTAGCTAAGCCCTACACCACAGCACGTGGCAGACTACTCACAAGCCCTAAAGCTCTACAGCTCACCCATTGCAGGAGAAAATCCTTCAGATCTCTGTCTTAGAGTCATGAATGTGTCTGCAATGGGCACTGAGTATTGCCCAAAATGAGGCAACCCAGCTGAGACAAAGCCAAGCAGGTATTCAAACAGACATAATGATTACTCTGAAAAAGTGCAGACTCTGTACTTCCCTGCTTGCCATGAGGCTGTGAAAGGGATGGTGCCACCTTAGGCATGGTCACCTTTTAGAATGTCCCTTAAGCAGCCTTCAGTGTCTCCCAGGGTCTCTTCTTTCATTTTACAGAGACACTTGATATAGTTGTTGTCCATGCTGACGCATTCTCCTTGTTTAGTTAATGACAGTTGTGAAATCACCTCCAAGGATTTTAGTGTATTCAGTCAGGATTTATGAATGAGCCTTAAAGCACAAAACCTGCTGTTGAATATCCATGCACAGTCACACTTTGATAATCAGTCACTTAGACGGTTAAAATATAACTTCTGTGAGATGGGTTTCCTCTCATTTGGGCAATTGCTACAAAAAGAGTTTGTAGACAAGACTGTCTCACAACAGAGCCCTTCTTCCTGCTTCTGCATCCTATGGCTTCATAAATCTCTGCCTGTGACATCATAATCTGTTGCTACGGGAATTCTGATGGTACCACAAACAGGGGATTACAACCTCAAAGTAGGAGCAAACAGAAAGAAGAGATTGGTTCCATGAGAAACAAAACATCCTCAGGGAAGATGAATAGATCATCCTTCCAGACCTTTCAAGATCAGGCTTACTCACGTCCTGGAAACCTGAGATCAGATTCCAGATTGCTGTTTCTTAGTAACCTCATCTGTAGTGTCAAGAAGCTACTGAATACTCCCTTCTCATCCCCCCCAAAAAATCTGGATAGTCTATTAGAACAAGTTCTTCAGTTGAACATAGAAAAAAATCTCTTTTGTGATGACAGTCTAAAACACGTTTCTACCTCTATAGGGTACTGTTCATATAGTTGATGATATGACAGCTAGCATTGCACCAGGGAATGAAATAGGCATTTTAACTGATCTTATACAAAGAAAGTTCAGTTCAACCTCTATCATAGGTCCATTTAATGACTTTATTTTCATTATTTCACCTTTGAAGAACATGGCACAAAATTTAAACCATATCACTGTGGACACCTATAAGAAGGGTCACCTATGTAACAGCTACAGGAGACATTCTGTCTGAGCAGGGCACTTACATCTGAGTAGCTCAGGGACCCAAGGGGTCACAGGCAGGTGTTAGAAGTATCCTGCTCCTTATACTTGCCTCATTAAGTGAGAGGAGAGTGTCTCAAGATGTTCAGTGCACCCATGCTATGGCTCCTGAGAATCAGAGTCACTGCAGCTTTGGAGCTGGCACGAGGGCTCTCAGGGTTATTGCAGCTGGAAAAGGAGAAGGGATTTGGTGCTCTCCTTCATAAATTCCATACAGGACACTTCCAATGTTTATCCTTTATTACTAATTTATTCTAATAGTATTTGAAGGAAATGCAAGATCAGTAAAGGCATATGCAAATGATTTTCTTGTAGGTCATTGCCATAGAAACTATTGCTACAGGATCTAGAGAAACATGGCAAGATCATCAGGGCACAAAAATGAGGGTTTCAGCCTCTTGGGTCCAGTAACATTAATACTTATGAAGGTTTACTCCATTTTTTTAGACAAATTATTTATGTTATTTTTCTTAGTTTTCCTACCTGCTAAATGCAGGTAGGAAAAATCCCAATTCATCTCACTGGAGTCCTAGGAGTAAGACTCCTTTTATGTGGACAGGCCACTGGAGAAGACAACAGCTTTGGGAGTGACTTTTCAAAGAGTTTCAATAGCTGTTCCAGACTCAGGTCTAAGAAGTTTTAGTATATCACTTGTCTAGGGACCTCTCCCTGTTCATATCTCAGGGCAATGACTGAGTGTCACCCAGCAGACCCTTTATCATCTTCACTAAGTGTTTGATCTGCTAGAGTCCATCTGCAATACTGTGTATTATATCCTACATTATGTGCAATACCTCCACACCACATCAAGCACAAAGGAGGTCCCTGGAATAGCTCTTGCAGCAATGCTACTCTCAACTGTCCAACAGGTCCCCTCTAGGCTCAGCTTGTCTATTTAGTAAAATTAAAAATGTGTTACTTCAAAATAAACCACTCTAGCTGAGGGTGTAGTTTCTCAGTGAGCAATCTTAGACCGCACTGTAGCCTAAAGCAGTCTTTCCAGTCTTTCCCCCACACTTCCTGCCTTCTGTTCATGATGCATCTCTTGTGCTGGCAGTAGCAATTGCATAGCCTCACAACACAGAACAGTGATCTCTTTTTTTTCTCTGTGTGTTTTTAAGGCAAATCAGCTTGTTCATATGGTTGATGATATGACAGCTAGCACTGCACCAGGGGAAGAGAATATGTGGTCAAAGGCACAGGGCAAGAGCTGGTCCACTGTTTTTGGCAGAAGCCCACATTTCAATTGGTCTGAACTGCTGAGGAAATAGTTCCCCTACCTACTTATTTTGTCATCATCTTCTTGCCTTCTTTCAACATCAGTCCCATTCCTCCGAGCAGGTACTGGAGAACTCCACTTAAACTTTGTTTCATTAGAGTTGGTTCTCAAATTTTCCTGGGCAGATTAACATACAGGTAATGTGGAAGTGTATATTACATCTTGAGAGAGTACTGGAGTGGAGGGTAGTTGTGAAGGCTGAAATAGTTGCTGAAAGCCATTTGCTGTCTGGTTTCTAGGAAACAGCATGACTCATTGCATCTTTCCTTATAGCATGAACCTCTCAACCATTTATCAACTAACACACTTGATCAAGACTGATAAAAAATCTTTTAGAAAAATTATAGAGAGCTGCACTATAGAATGGGAACATTAAAGTGTGGAAATAAAATGCTTGCTGAAGGTAAGGTCTGTTCCCACTAGTATTGAAGAATGCAGGTTCACATTCATCCCAAGGGATTTATTGGTGAAACTCCCACTAGTGCAAGTAATAAATGCACACATAAATCCCTTTGTATCTTGACAATTTTCCTTTAATCATGCTGTGACCAAACTTCACAGTCAGCACTCTTTCTGTGTGGTGGGAGGTGTGTGTGTCTTTAAATCATTATTGCCATTATTTCATTTAGCACTACCTAAATACATGAAAACTAGAAGAAAGTCTTAATTTTAGTTGAAAAGTATCATTTGCATATGTACACCATTATAAAAACAATAAATAACAGTAGTAGCAATAATAACAGTAATGCCAAACCATGATTTCAGAACCTCAGAAAGAGCAGACATAGATTTGGTGCGGTAATCATAAATCAGTAAAAGCTGGCAATTAGCCCTTTACATTTCAAACTCTGAAAGGAAAATGACACTAGTGTGATAAGGCTGTTTTCTGCACCTCATTTAGAATAAAGGTGTAAATGGCATGTATGACATTTCATAACTGTATATGCCCAGAAATTAGAATGCAGGAAGGAAGGCAGAGACATTATATGTAGGTTACAAAGGAAAGTTCAGCTGCTGCTGTAGAATGCACATATTTGGTCTTATAAAATCAGCACTCTGAATGCCTTTTCTGACAAGCAAGAAAATGTTGTCAAACATTTGATTCATCAAATGTTATCTTCACTATACAAGAAAAATAATCTAAGCCCTGACAAAGCCCAGGAAGCAAAAAACATTAAATAAAACAGAACAACTTTACTACCCATCCAGAAAAAAAAGAAAAATAAAATCAATAAAAATGACCACTGAAAATGAGAAAAATCCTTTTTATGAGAAGACAGAGCTTCCAATCTGAGGCACAGCTGAAAAATGTGGGTGACATTTTCCACTGTGTGTACTTGCTTTAGAATTGTAAACTTTGGTTTTAAGTGGATTAGGCGTCTACGGGTGACATAGAATCATAGGATATCTCAAGTTGGAATGGACCCATATGGATGGAGCCCATCCATGTTCAGGATGGAGACACTAAAAGCCATGGATGTGCACCAGAGAGTGAAGTTTCAGATCAACCAGATACCCACCTGAACCCAGGTGGAATCTAGGTAGGAGGTTCTGTATCAATGAAAAAAATTAAGAACTCTGGCTGAGGTTTCTGCCTTCAGCAGCCTGCCCCACCTCAAGTGCACAGGCTCTCCTTGTGAATCAGGGCTCAATATTGTGGTGTTGTTAAGCAAACTAGAACAAGAGAGGGCTTCCTCCCAGTCACAGGCTCTGCTGTACCACAGATATGCAGCCATCTCTGAAACGGAACAGCCATCCATGGGGGGGCAGACTGACAGAGAGCTGAGGGCAGCAGCAGCCTGGTCCGAACCATGCACTCCATGCTTGGATCTGCATCCCGTGACTCCTGGTGAAGCTTGACCTCCTTTCCCAAATATGTGGGGTTTTTTTCACTAGAAAAGCTGGAGAATGAAACGCTTTATCCAGATCAAAACTTTCGACTTTTGTTTTGGTAGAATTTCTACATGCATGCACACAAAGGATACACAAAATTATTTTTTAAATATGTGTTAATTTAACCATCAAAATGACATAACCGATTAACTACGCAGCCTGCCTCCTAAATGCCTCTGCCACTTCTTTGGTAAATCTTAGGTTTACCTTGGATATTGCCAATTTAAGTTATTTAAAATTAATTCATGACCCATTTTGCTGGCCGTAGCTTAAATTCCTGTGCGTCTCTATCAAGACTATTTATTGCTACAGCATAAAATATACAGAAGCAGGGAAAAAAAAAAGGCTGGCGCCAGGGTGGTCTGTTCTCCACTAGCATGTGGGAGAAACAGGTTCTCTTCCAACCCTCTTGTTCCCCAGGCTGTCATGGGCACTGAGTGCTGCAGAGATAGCAGCAGCAGCTTCTCCAGCTGATTAACCAGAGACAGTGACAGACTTTAACAGGAGTGCTACCCAGCACTCCAGAGCCAGAAGAATAGTTGCCTCAAAATAGAAGCAGATGGGTCTGTGCAAAACGATGGGACTTTGGAATTCAAAAGAAGTGTGTTAGTGGGAAGGGAAAGAGGGAATTGTGTATCTCATTTTAAAAGGGGTATGTACACTCTCTCTTACTATCTTTTCCAGCAGGAAGATAAGGAGGTCAGGTTGTGCCAAAATATAATGAGCTGTGGTAAACTATGATTTTGAAATATGTTGAAATCTTTAATAGCAACAGTAGAAGATATTTACAGAAGTACTATTATAGATAATTTGTACAAGAATAATTATCCTGGTAATAAACCTAAGTAGGAGCAAGCCTTTTTTTTTCTTTCATATTTTGGACAAGTCAAGTGGACTATGTGGAAAACAGAGAATTGTCCTTTTTTACAAATCAGGCCCTATGGAGCTGAATTTGAAATTTTTCATTGAGATTTTCTGTGTCTGAAAGACTTCTGCTGTTGTAAGGATCAAACTCTGAACTCAGTAGGCCTGAACCTCTAGCAGTTTTAACACAGGGTAACTCCTTAGGCCTCAGAGAAATTGCTCTAGATGTGTGACCTGGTGGCTGAAAACAGAAATATCCTCAAAGGCTGGCTTTCTTCTTCGCGCTAAAAAATACAAGGATTGGACCTTAATATACTGATCTGTTCCAGTATAGCAAATCTACATCCTAAGGGCATGTTGCAGAGCTTTAGGATTGCTTCATACTGCTCCGAGATGCATTGCCTTGTTCTCCCATTTTATCACAGGTGTGCCATAGTGTCCTCCAAAATGCTGAAAATTACACTTATCATAGCATTCAGCTAATATTTGGCTACAGGCCTCTAAAAGTTCATACTATATCAAAAAATAACATGGAACTGGACATATTCTCCAACTCTGGGCTAACTTTTTCATACCCATGATTAAGCTCTCTTGTGCTCCAAAACAGACTAACCACATTTAATACACTTACTGAGGATGTGTCAGGCCCATGCTGAGCCCTGAACTGTGTCTGGGCACTGTGTGGGAAAGTGTTGGGATGCCGCTGACGGTGCTGGCAATTTGACCATATGGATGGTCATGAACTGTTGTGCAGGACTGTGCGATAGATTGGCTCAGTTTAGTAGTATAAAAATAGGCTTAGTGTTTAAGTCTGTCTGCTGCTTCTTAAATGTCCTTCTTAAATTGCCACTTAGAGATGCCTATTTCTCCTGATTAAGAAAACATCTATGGTGACTAACTTACACCTAGAGCTTTAAATTTCTCATGCCTAAAGTGAAGTGTCTGCTAACCAGAGTGTTTCAGGGACAGAGTATACATCAATGAAGAAAGAAAGAGGGGAAAATTCTTAATGTACCTGGATTTAGTATCTGGCAAAGCTGCATCTTTGTGTAAAGGAATAAGAAATGAAAATAAGGCATTCTTTGCCACATGTAGATTGATGCAGAAGCAAGCATTCACTGAGCCATAAGAGATGCTTTTCTCCTGTCTGCTCAGTAAGCAGTATAAAAAGTAATAGACATTGTATCATTTTAAATTGCCTCGTCAAATGTAATGCTGATTTTAGACTTGGTTTGAGCTTCACAGCTACCACGGAGCAGAGAATATTTACTTGCATCTTAGAAGATTTTACCTGGCGAGACAGAGGGAACAGCAGTCAATACCATTAGGGTGAGCAAGACCCTTCTGCCCTCCCAGCAGTTCTTCAGGGCATTGTCCCTGCAGAGCCCCGGGGGATTTCAGAATCAAGTGGAGAAACAGAATAATGGGCATGGCAGCGCAGAGTGATTAATCATCAGTCAAGTTAGAGTTTGGGGGACACAAAGGCACTTATCCTAATGTAAGAAGAGTAAGCCCCCACTTACTGCCCTTGTTACCTAATGCTTGACATGGCCTCAGTACTCACTTAGACCTGGCAAAGACCCAGAGAGAGATGCTGATATTCAAACCTACAGTTGCTGATTCTTTGAGTGTCCCTTGATGCGTCTGATTAAAGCAAATGATCAATATTAAACTTTGACAAAAACTAGTGTGGGGATGTTAGGGATGACAGACCATGAATAAATAACTCTGATAATGGCATTTGTCTTACTATAAAGCTCATTCATAATTTAGCAAGAATAATGCCCATTAAAGAACACCTAGAATTATCACTGCCAGAACAAAGAGTTAGTTGGTTTCTGTCTTCTGGGAACTCTCTCATAATAAGCTCAGTACGGAAAACTGGCTATGAACTCTATGTAGCGATTATAAAAGTATCTACTCTCCAGGTTACCTCCTCCTCATTTAGTCTTTCTTCAGCACTTTTTGGACATCTGCTTTTGATACATGTTCTCTGTTTGGAAAAGAAAAATGTTGAGAGAGGTCTCATCTCCTTTTCGCAAAAATAAGGGAGAATTTGACCTAATCTCCACTGAAGTAATCAGAAAATTATTTGGGTCCCAAAGTAACTATCATGGGACCCTGAAAGTAAATATTGCTCCTGATTAAGCAAATAAGTGTTCCTGTATACTAAATTTAGAGGAAGAAATAACCCAGTTATGTCAGAGGAGTTATGTACTTTAATAAAATGTAGCCTGAATATTCATACCATACAGTCATGTAACGCCTATAAAATGTTTCCTGCCCCACCACCACAAAAACAGTTTGCAGATGTCTTTTAATCTAGAAATAATATCTGTCTAAAGTAAGGGGAGAATGCCAATACCAGAGTCTTGCTCTAAGAAAATACAAGTGGTTTGTATTTTCACATAAGGATTGTGCTTATGCACTGGCACATCTGTTTACTACGCTGTCCCATAGCATGGAATGGATAACATTGACTTTCATGATTTATGCCAGCCTCACTTGAATACCAAACACTTGTACTCTAACAGTCCTTGCAGCACTAAACCAGGACACACTTCTTTGTATGTCATGTCAAAATGCAAAGTACCATCCAATCCTGCCCTCACAGGGTGATCACCTGTTTCTATTTAACATCTTCTATTTAAGAAGTATAGTATGATGGTGATGGAGCCAGTGTTTCAGAAGCATCCTGGAACAATATTCCATGTGGAAAATTATGGTGTCCCAGAGTGCTTCCCATCTACCTCAACTATATTAAACACTACATAAAACAATCCGAATTCCAGACGTTCTCTCTAGATATAGTAAGTATGCTACACCAGTATTTATGAGATCAAAAACATGCCAAGGCTTTAAATCCATGATGTGAAATAGAAACCTGGGGTTTCACGCAAGACTGAGCTCTCAGTCTACTGCTCTCATCCCCTGACCATGCCACAGCCTCAACCTTGAATGTGACCACAAATGTCACCCCTGTCACTTCTCTTAGGTTAAAACACAGGAAAGTGGGAGGCTATATAACTGTGTACTCCAGAGTTCTGCTTTTAGAGACCAAGCACTTCAGGTATTGATGTCCAGTGACTTAACTATGGATCAGCATCATCTGGGTGCCTCTGCACCCAGACCTTGGTAATGCCTCTTCTGCCTCTCGTGTGTGGATCAACGTCAGAAAACAGCCACTGCTAACTGGCAATTTTTAACAATCAAGGCAGTAAGAAAAACAGTTTCACAGGCCTGAAGGAAGAGGACAGGGAGATGTGTGAGAGGGGAGGGAAGGCAGCCCAGCTCCCCTCAGGCCCCCTAGCAGTGAGGTTTACCAAGATCTCCAACACTAGCAGTTCACACTGCCGTCCCTTTGCACTATCATCCCTTACATTACTGAGAATTCTCCTTCCAGGACATTCCAGTCTCTTTTTCCTGCTTACATTTGTAGGAGTGCAAACAGTGGGAAGCATTGAGGTACCAGAGCAAAAGATAAGCCAGGACACAGGTGAAAGCTGTTTGTCCTGGAAGGAAAAGTGTTCCCATGGTTCTGCCCTCCTGGACAAAGGACATGAAACCACCTGGCACAATGTGAGGGGAACCATTGTACACAGGGCAACTGTACACACATGGACACACACACGTAGCTGTTCTGGGGAGAAATGATGCAGATTGGAGGGCCCTGAGCTCAGGCAGCTTCACCTCAGTCCAAAAGGCTATGTCATGTGTGCAGTTTTCTAATGTTGGGTTTTTTTTTTCCCCAGGGGCAGATAGGGTTTTCCTGTAATAATATGCATGCACTTCCATGCACTAAATTACACTTTTCTCCTGTGGTTGTCCAGAGTGAATTATGGAGGACTGAAGTACGCTAATGTGAAGAGCTCACACAGCATATACCACACAAGCAGCACTGGGGAGAATTTAGTCTCCAAGGATAGAAGCCCAACATACTTAATGAACACTGTTACCCTCTATTATTTCCTGTAAGAGAAAGTGGAGAGAGATAATTCACTAAGGAAATCTGCATAATTAGGGTCCATCATTTCCTACAGATGAGAACATCAGAGGCAAAGCAGAACACTTTTCCCCACCCTTTTAGCAATTCTTCTCAAGTAGCTGTTAGCTCCTCCACCTCTATGAAGGCAGAAGTGAGAGGAAATGCTAAAGAAATCTTCACCAGGAGAACGGCTACCCCCTTCCTGCAACTGCCGTTGCTTCGCCAACTTTCTAACTCCACATATTTTCTGCTCAGGAAATGTTCAGTTCAATTTCATTTTCTCTGATGATGTGCGGCTTTATGTCAATTTATAAATCATATACTAACCACAAACCAAACTTTCGTCTGGTAATTCAGGAACCCTGTGGCGGTCTGCTGAGGGCTGGTCTTTGCCAAGATCTGCCTGATGCCACGAGGATGGCATTGACTGCCATCAGATCAGTCCTTGAGAACAACAGCTCTGCTGTGGCTGACTTCATGTTTTGCTCCCAGCAAACAGGGTGACCACTGTGTGAGGTTCACATGGAAGGGATTATTCGGCCAGTGGTCACTAAGTGGGGAAAAGGGAGGGAAAGAGGATATTGAATAGTTCAGAATGGTGAGAGAGAGATATTAGATATGTACAATCACAATTCATATATTTTGCTTTACTTTACCAGAAGTTAGTGGCATACATTTCTTAGCACTAAAATAATTTCTATATAGTCTTGTATTATGAGGTAGAATTCACTGCTACCAAAAATGGGAGGTCTCACTCTACCCCACCTTTGCCAGACGTGAAACACTACCTCCTCTTCAGGGCTAGCTATGGAATATATTTGGACAGCCCTTCTCCCTTCCCTGTGATCATTTAACTCTCTACTCAGGCAGAAAACTAATTTAAGGAAGGTGGAGAAAAGGAAGGGAGAGGGTTAGATTTCTCTTGGCTTAGTTAGTTAAAGCAGCCCAGGGGCACATTCAGAAACCGACATGGCAAGTGTAAAAGAGAAAGTAGGGCCTTAGGGCTAGGAGCCCGGGAAGGGAAGAGAGTGGAAATCATCAGTTCAATAGCAGCAGTCTCTTACAGTCTTGGCTGTTCTTAGGACAAGGCTCTCTTCTTTGTATCAGCATGAAGGTAGGTAATACCAGTATAAGACAACTGTAAAAACAAGTTAATATAACAAGTTAATATTACAACAGTAACAAGTTGATAAATAATAACCCTAGCAACAAAAAGTTATGGGCATCATCACAGTGGGTTTGCTTTTGAAATCATTTCAACATAAAAATCACATCTAAGCAAAATTGGGGGGGACAAACTTAAAATGTGCAAATCAGGCCTGAGTTTATCTTCATTCAGAAGCTTTAAGCAGATTAGCAACATCAGAGCTGGAATGCCTCACTTGAGGATATTTACTGGTGTGCTCTGCCCTTAAAACTTCTTTGAAGGTTTTTCTCAGTTGGACGATTGCATTTACGTCTTATTCTCCTATTCTGCTACTGTTTTTCTTATTCTGCAAACTGATAGGACAGGCTTGGAACCTGGATTTCTTGATGTGTTTAATATTGTATTTTTACTTTTTTTATGGTATTTTCAAATAAATTATATGACAAGTGAACAACATGAAAATCTTCAAACGAAAATCCTCAGAATATTTATGTAGAGTAGACCAAATTAAGATATCAAACAGATTTTCTAAAAAGTGTTCTTGTGACAACAGATGATCATAATCTCAACTTTCTGGTAAGGCACATGGACTGTATACTTCCCAGTTTGCTTTTCTTTTTCTCCTCTCTTTTGATTAGTAACATATTGAATTATTTTATCTCCAGTGCTCAGCCACCTTTCGCTGATTAGTCACTCAACATATTATTTAAAGGATCATTTTGCACAGCTCCACAGGCAAGTCCAGCAAAAGTGAGAAGTTTCATGAATCATGTGAGAAAACCTTTCCTTGTAAGGCTCTAAGACTTAATCGGTCTGGATAAGATTTGTACACAGTCATAAGCACCTCATATTTTGTACTAAGCCTTCAAAAGTTAGGAAGCAGCCCGTCTGCATTCCACCTTTAAAAGGAGGACCCTTAGTTCTACAGTAGCTGGAAACTTTAAAGCTACATCTAAAACCTGTGCTGCATCTAAAGACAGGCTGAAACTTTTTGTGCTTTTTTTTTTTGTCTCCAGTACTGTTAATACTGTTGCTGCTTTGTAGATCAACAGTAACTTCCTTAACAATAGTGCACTTTGTAAATCAGGAACCTTTTTTAGGCAATAAAACCTGGTCAGTTTGTGTTAGCTGTTTTTGTGATGTGATTAGTTTTTTTTATAAAGTATTCACCACCCCTCATCTGTGGGAAGGAGCGGATTGGTAACGGGTAACAAATGGCAGGCTGCCACTCGCAGAGACCACAGACCTCAGTGCTTTGCCCAAAAAGCAGCTGCCTGAGATTTCTTATCTCTTCTAAAGTTTCACACTAAACCGAAGACCTCGACAAGAACTTCCTGACCCCTTGTAAAAGCCCCTCACCTAAAAGCTGCTGGAAATTTGTGGCCTTCAAAGGTGAGATCTGAATATCAGCTCTCCCCTTGTGCCACTTTGCAATACAAAGGAAACTCTGAGCTTTAATTGTCAGACAAAAGAGACTGTCTTAACCTACATAGTCCCTTTAATTAGGGTCTGCATGTGTATACATCAGTGACCTTTAATGGCAGGCCATTAGCACCTTTAAACATTACACCCTGATTGGTTTAGAGTCTGTGTGCAGAGAATGTTTTCGGTATTAAAGGTCTCTTTAATCTAAGAGAAATGATAATAAGATCCATTGCTTGGAAACAAAAGTCTGCATAATTTTGTACCGGTTCGTTTCACATTGAAGGCACCTTGCCGCTGAAACACCTTCCTCAAGTCTGGTCTCACTTGGAAGTCAAAGCCCCTTAGTGTTGACAAAATTGAACCTGTAAAGAGTGGTAAATAGCAGGAAAGGAGTGTAAACTGTAGAGGGGTGTATGTCTGTCCACAGGACTGTTTACGACTCAGTTAATAGACCTCAGCTGAATCAGCGTAGCTAGCTCTCCCCTGGGGCTCCCTAATGCTAAATGGGACTGGATCATTTCTCCAGCCCTTCACCCAATTGTACCACCCCACTGGTTATGGAGCTGCAGACTGAACTGAGCAAAGGAAAAAAAACCCACCTAGACATCTTCTAGTTGTACCAAACTAGATTCATTCTTTGATCTACTTCATGGCAAGTCCCCATCAACCACTGAATCCACAAAAGCAGGGAGAGGGCCCTTGTGGTACAAGGTGAGGAATAAGTGCTGCGGGATAACGTGTTGCAGTATTGCTGCCAAGCATTTTACTGTGTCTTTAATACATTGTTTCACAAGGTGAAGTAGTCCAGTTTAAACATTGAAATTATCAGCTTAATTATATGAAAAATATTGAAGTACAAAACCCAGTATCAGGCTAGAAGCTTAGCTTTAGTTCTCTGGCCAGGTCTCCTTCTGCTAGAGGATTGCCATCACCCATAGCTTTCCAGTGAGAAACCCCTACCTCTGTTTTTTGACAAACTCCAGTTAAGTGTTAGGCTCCATGTTCCTGGTGACCATAACTGTTACAGTGATGTTTTTTTCAGGTCTTTGACTAGGAAGTTGTTTTATGGCCCATTTAAAGGGAAGTGATCCAAAACAAAAAATGATCGGAATAAATACTACAAACTTACTCCTGGTTGGATCAAGAATAAATTTGCCACTTTAAAATGTATTTTATATTACACTTATGTATGGTCCCCTTCTAATTCAGCTAATAATTCCCTTGATAATTCCCCCATCACTTTGTGCCCTTTCAGGAGAGGCTTGTCTGGACACTTTCTAGTCTCTAACACTGTTGTCTTAGACAGTAACTGTCATTGCCCACTTTATAGTCTGGCACAGAAGCACATTTTCCACCTCCACAGTGATGGAGATTCTGGGATCCCACTTATGCCTTTACCTCTGCGGTCACTGTGATTCCGCCATCTATCCCTTCAGGGTTCCTTATAGAGATTTTCAAACTCAGTGCTTAGGAGAAAAGCAAAGGCTTAGCAGACCTTAAAACATGGAGTTTGCCAAGCCTATTTCATTTCATGTAGATGCGAAAAGTCCTTGGGCAAGGACTTTGAGGAGTTCAGAACTGGATAAGAAGTACTAATCATCATTCCAATGCTAAAGGTGCCACAACCACTTCTAAACAGGAAGCTGGTACAGTCTGCAAAGGTATCACCTCAAGTTACATATTGCTGCAGATTCTGCACCTGACTTGGATAACAGTGGGAAAACAGCGTGTAGGGATCCTCAGGAACCAGGGGTTTTGGTCAGCCAGGAGCCTTTTTAACATCGTCATCCTGCACAACCATTAGATACTCATTCCTGCCAACACACAGCTGGTGCCACTTATATAATTGTGACCGGATGTGAGAAAATGTTCCTCTACCTTCTTTTTGCTTCTTATTTTTTTCTCACCTGGTCTCTTCCTCACATAGAGGCTGTTGGCCAAACCTGCATACAAAACTCTCTTCCCTTCTCCCAGACTTGTTATCTGGCTTAGGCAGACACTCAAGTCCCTTCAGACTCCAAAGTTTTCAGCATGCGTGCCAGGAACCAGCCATGCTTCGTGCACTCCTCCTCTCAAACTCCCCCTGATTTCCCCAGGCTTCTAAACTCCAAAACAGAGTTTTCAGTTATCCAGAGCCCAGTTGTTTATCGTAGCAGTACCCACCAGGGTTCCTGGAGGAGTCATGAAGAGGAGAACAAGACTTCTTATTTACTACTGTAAGCACTGGAGAGAGCAAATACAGGCCAGCGCCTGAACGACCATATGCTGCTGACCCTTCCCCTGCCAAAGCCCAAAATAACACTTTTAGGAGAGTAAAAACATGGCTAGTCACCAGTCACTGCAGATAAGGATTTGTAATCTGACAGTGCTGGGTCATGTTTGCTTGAGAGATAAGTTGGAGGCTGAGGCACAGGAAGTACTCTGGCCAAGCTGTAATGTTTGTGAGGATGCCTGGCCTGTCCCCAGTTCCTGAATTAGCAACATTCCTTTTTCAACTCTGCAAGAGCTCTGGTAGCACCAGTTTAACCAATGCAGGGCATATCTTTTCAAAGATGTCCTTCTGCCAAACTGGCTAACGACATGGAATGTATAATAGGAATTATCTTTGGCCCTATGCACCAAATCACCTGTATGACACTGGTACGATCAGCCTGCCTACATCACCCCTTTTAAGGATCCATTACCACCTGGAAACTCTCCCTTCTTTTCCTCCCATGCAAGGGCATTGTTCACAAAGCAGTGTGCATTCCACACAGAGAAATGTCTGGAGCCTCATGGTACCTATCCAGAACACCAGTTACTGTGGCAGAAAAGAACTCCCAGCATTAAATCTCTCAAGAAGAAATATTTGGGAATATGACAAACTGGAAATGGTTGGGAGATCGAGAACTTCACTCACAGGCTGCTGAAAGAAGACAGGAAAATATCTGCTTGCTACACTTCTTACTTTTCAGGGTTGGCAACTCAAAGCATGTTGGTGATTACAGCCCCTTGCTAAACTCTAACCTTCAGCCAAATAGGAAGCGTCCAGCAAGAGCTTGTAGAATCTCAACATCACAACCTATATTTTCCAGAAAGATCTAATGGGGCTTCACCAGAGGTAATGGTAAGGCTCAGAGAGGAATATTGGGTCTCTGGACTTTCATTAGCTGAGCTCATTCAGCTGTCATGGTAAAGCATAGTAAGGTAGACAGAGGGGCACAGGAGGATGCTCTGCAGCCAATTAGTGGGTAAAATTACAGGGTAAACAAACAAACAAACAACACTTTACACTGTGCTATGAAGAAAGATTTAGTAGTCCTACCTTCAATAAACAAAATGTTCTTACTTTGATTACAGCCTCTTAAGATCTTAAGTGTACCACATCACTGGTGAGACCACAGCTTCTCTACGGCAGGCAGGGAAAATAGCAGCTCCTGGCTGCCTCACTTCTAACCAAGTTTGAAGAATTGCTTTTTCAGCAGCAGGTGAAGAGGGTTTTCTTCTCATGCACCCACAACTAAAACATGCAAAGCCCAGCTAGTTGAACTAGTGCTATTCTGCGTTTGAGCTAAATCATACCCACCATTCTTTGCTCTTGAATGGGCATTTAAAGCCTTTTTGTACTTGTGTGTGGCACCTATGTCTTAAAGCCCGACCCAAGTATTCATTGCCTGGTTTTGTTCTAGACAAAAGTGCTTTTCTTGTGATTCAGAAGGCTTATTGCTCATTTCACCCGGTACCTACAGAAATCGATTGATGAGGGTTTTCATGCAATGGCCTATCCATGTGTGGCAGACAGGCCACATGTACTTGTGTTGCTGGCAACCAACGAGTTCACCTACTGCAGACACAAGTTTCACATGGGGAAAGATCAATAATTAAAAATAACGATTAGCAGGGAAGTAGAATAATAAAATATATCCACAGTCAGTAGAGATGTGTGCCAAGCGTTTTATAATTTATTGGCCATTTTCTTGACAGGTAGAGACATTCCCTGTTTTTTTTTTTTACAACTGCCTACATTTTGTAATAAGAAGCATCATGGCTTTCAGAAAGCTTGTGCTGCTTGAGAGATGTTGCCAGCCGGTCTGTAGAGCTTTGGCCTTAATACATAAAGGAGCTCTTCTTAACCATGATGCTCACCATTACTATCAGTGACTGTAAAGAGGATTTTTCTGCTGAATACAAACTTTTATAGTGACTGTTACCCAGGTTGCCCTTAACAGTAGGTAACTGGTTAAGATGTCTAGTTTTTATGGAAGTCTGGGGTGAGCAGTGTGGCTGCATGTCTGCTCTGTGGATAAGATTTAGTGATATGAATCTGAGTTCGTTTTTTTGCAGTACAATCTCTTCCAGCAAATCCACCTTTATTTTCTGCATCCTGAACAGAGAGAGTATCAGTGCAAGCCACATTCATTAAGTGCCTGTTTACATTCCCATCTTTGGGCAGATTGCTATCATCCTTCCAGAAAAGGACGCAAATGTCTGGTAAACTAATTCAGAAATCTCCGTCTTGGCCCCTTAATCTTGGAGATTTCTGATTAACCACCTCCAAGTATTCCATAAACATTGAGGAAAATATCCCATATTGCAGTGAAACAGATAAGGCATAATTTGTGGGAATCTTTCCTTCAACTTGAACAGATTTTAATTCACAGCCAATGCTTTCAAATGGAATTGCAATTGGAAAGCCATCCATTTCCATGACATTTGCTAGTCTGGGGCATAACTGGAAAGGGTCTTAGATATTTGATTTAGTGGGTATGTTCTGCTTTGACTAATTTGGCTATTTGAACTCGCCAGATGCAAATGTGGACATTTCAGAAAGCACCTGCTGTCTCCAGGGATACTTGCGAAAATGAGGTGCTGTCTCTCTTGAGGCTTATCTTGGCAAACAAAGCTCAGTAAACCAAAGACAAATACTGCAAAGCATCTCTTACTCTTTTACATGTCTGCATTAAAAAAACCAAAAAGTCTGTAAGACCAAATGGATTGTAATTAAGTTAAATCAATTGAAGGGTGCAGAGAGAGAAAAGGAGAGAATATTTCAAACAAGGTATTTGCTATTTTTGGTTTTGCCTTCGCAAAACTCTTTTTCTTTCTCTGTCTTTGTTTATATGGCTGGGCTCAGCCTCAGCTAAAACAGCTGATTCCAATAAAGAAGTACTGGCAGCTTTCAGACCTGCTTTCCCTCTTGAATATAAGAGAAAACAGAAAAGAGTGTGCAAACTTTTCCAAGTGGACCTGGAGGGGCTCACTTTCTAGAATTTGAATGTCTGGCAAAAGAACTTTTGCTAATTATAACATCTCAATGCTCTCAGCTTCCCAAACCTTTTCCTGGCCTTTCCCCAGAGCAGGAGGAGGAATGTGCAGGATTCTTATTGCCAGTGAGTGGTAAACTGAGGAGCCCCCATGTCTTCCCTTTCTCCAGCTGAACCCACACCTGCCTTGGACAGGTCCATCCATAACAGATGTGAATTGCATATGTCATCCTTGTAGCTTGGAATTGCTAAGATGTGAGACCACAGCAAATTGAAAGCCTGTATCCTGCTAAGACAATTTGTCAGTCTTCATTTATAGCAAGCTGTGTGGCAATGCCACTGCTAGTTAAAGGGTCAGTAAGACTTTCATTTCAGATTACCTCTTCTTTTTTGAGAGCCTCTATTGCACTCCCACTTGTGAGATATAAAACTCCTTTTGCAACAAGCCACAGATCTGCCTTGAAAAGCTAAGCTTATAACAGAGTGCCTGGGAATGCATGCAAGGATGACATGATCACCTGCTCCTTATTAGGGACTCTCTCTTCCCAATGGTTGCATTGCTGCAGCAAAAAGCAGCTGGAAATCTGCTGCGTATTTTCAGGCTAAATCTTTCTTTTGCTTAGGCAGACCAATTATGAGAAAACAGCTAAAAGTTTTTGGCTCATAACAATGCATTATAAAGGACATGATTTCTGAGCCTGGCCAAACAACACATGGCTTCACTGGGAGAGGAACATGAGGGATCCTGCTGTATGTATGTCTCTGGAAAGCTGGATACAACAGGGACACAATATGATTCTGGGAACAGATGAGTATACCCCCAGGGGCTCTGATTTGGTCTGAGACCTCAGATGTCCCGAGGAAGAATTACACAGCTGGCCTCACTTCCTTTTCCTAATGTATCTGTAGCACATTATCCACTGCAATCCCTTGGATGTCATGATGCACCCATTGCCAAAAGAATCTACAACTGCCCAGCTAGGCTGCTTTTTACAGTCTTTTCCATACAGCAGAATAGAAGAAGCCACAATCTGACCAAAAAGCTTATCTTGTAAAACAGTCTATTGTTAAAGCAGGACTTTTACAATGCTTTAAATATTTTTTAACTATTATTTTCACTTAAATATTATGCCTTCTATCAAGACCTAGCAGTTTATTTCTCATGCTATGTTTCTCTTCTGAACATTATTTTCTGTACAATTATTTCTCAAGTTTCCTCTTTTTTTCTCTTGTTTTTGCATATGTAAAGGGTTAATTACATGTTTAATGAAAATGGCAAAACCACAAAATGAATCATGTTCCAGCTACCATCTCAGAGAGGAAATGGAGAAATCAAATAGAAAAGTGTTACCTTCTGAGCCCTGATAATCTACATATCTTTGTATGCATTCTTCACCTTTTTTTGTCATTCCTACCTTCTGATATTTGTTCATAACTTGTGTCCTGGACTCCTAATACATTATTTAAACAATGAGTATCTCCTAATTTCCACTATCTTCTCTTAAAACCTTGAGCCTCTTTTTATCTCAAAAACTAAGCAAATGAGGCTGTTTTATTTTTATATGCTGTTTGCTGAGCCTCAGCTGAGCTTCAGGTTTGAAATACTCAGACTTACTGGAACCATAGATATGAATGCAAGCAGGTTAATCTTTCCAACACACAAAACTGAAGTGCAACACTGTTGCTCAATTAATAAATTCTTTCTGAAAAGCACCCCCAAAATGGCAGGTTTTACATGGGCACCTTAAAAATCATATTTTCTTAGAGGCCTTCTCAGAGAAGATTAGTAAGTTCTGAAGACAAAGCCCCTCACGAATCATAATCTTCCACTAGCAGTCTCCTTTTTTTAATAGAGCTCAGAAGATAAAGCGTGGGCCTGCACAAATTTCTGCTGTATCAGTATAGCACAAAGAAATAAGTAGTTTCTCAAGGGACAAATTAAGCCAGTTAGTATACTGTAAATCCAAACCAACACTCCGAACTCCACCCAAAAATCAATAAGCAATCAACATAGATCACAGGGTACCCAAAATATAATCATTTCAACATTCCTTCAGTGAACAGCTGGAATCCTTTTCTCTGTACAAACAAAATTATTCCAAACTATAAGAAGTAGAGTTTATATAAATCACTGTAGAGTGTGTTTGCATCTATGCATAAATATTGCACCTTCTTGTCCACATACCAAGGTAAGAAAGCTGTTCCATCTACTCATAAGACAGTAATGGAATAACTGAGAGTCAAATCAAGACTATTCACTGGTTAAACAGAAAAAAAAAATGCCTGACAAACCCCTGCAATCCAACACAAAGATGAATAATAATCCCAGGGTTTGGGTTTTTTTAATTTGGTTTGGACACAGTGACAGGATGCCAAATTTGCTACACTGTAGACCATTGCTCTACAGGGAAATCCTGGAAGACGACTAAAGACAAAGCAACCAATTTCTCAGGGAGGCGGGGGACACGGTAACCCAACTTTTCAAATAGGGAAAACAAAGTAACCAAAGACAGATGGCTAGTATTGTTTTTTGTATATAACCTCTTTCCTCATCCACTATATCCTTGCTTCCAGCAACTCCTTTACTATAGAATAGAAACAGACTTTTCACTGTACCCTTTGGGTCTTAGAAAAGTTATTTTCATCATCTCTAAAGCCCGGCTGGCTTCTCTTAGCACCACGCCACAAGCCTCCAGCTCCCTATTTCTTCGCCAGGTTCACCCTGCACTTTCTCCATCACATTGTGTCCAAACGTGCTCATAGGCTTGATGAGAAGGAACCACCTTCGCTTTCTCCAAGCCACACATCACCCAGCCATTCTCTTAGGGGAAGATACGTATAATTGTGAAGATGCGAGTAAAGCAAATGCCATCCAACACAAGCCTCAATTAACTTTCGTTATATCCGTGTGGCAATACCAGCCAGAACCCTGAACAAGGATTTAACCATGCCATCTGGAGCATGTTTGCTCACTGAAGGTATCCTAACCAGGTGTTCATACCGGCACCTTCAACAACTTGCTTTCAAGCTAAGCAAGAAAAACAGAGCAAGATACACTTTTGCAAAAAAGTAGCTCCCATAGGAGAGAAACCTACTGTCTGACGTGACTCAGGAGGACTTGTCCTGGGTAAGGAATAAGAGCAGGCCACTATACACAGCTTAGGCTTATAGATATTTTAACAGTATCCCATGAAGAGCCAAGTGGATATGCATAAATGATCTGATTTCATCCATCAGTAAAGAAGTCATCTGCTAGCTAAGCAAAGTCAGTCTTCACATTGTGCCCTGACAGGAAGCTATAATTCTGTATATGTGAGTCTATACAGAGACAAAACTTGTAATTTTTCATCTCACTGTGACCTTGCCAATAAGCTTCATAAAAAATGAAAGAGCTAACAAAAACCAAAGCTGGCCAACTCACCCACCCATGTCTCTTTGACACAAGCCATATCACTGCTGTTTTAAGCAAAGCTGCTGGCCTGGACTCTTTAAGTATCTATTTTATTTACATGGGACCTAGGGCCTCCTGTTAGATTTTAATAGCTGTGAAACTCATGTTTTCAGCCTCTAAGTCATGGCCCACATACCACTAACCTCTTCACTACTACACAGAGCATGACAAGGACAAAAATAAAGCAGAAATATTGTAGCATTTCTGCTGGGAAGAAACTGCACTCGCTCCACATGCATCTGAAAGTAGTCTGATTTTTCTCACAAGTATCTGTTATTCATGGAGTAAGATCAGGTAGGATTTTCCTCCTAGATACCTGCAGCCTAAAGCAACTGGGGGATTTGTTAAATCCTATGGGCAACAATGCTTCTATGCATCCAATATTGTGATGGTATTAAGAGTTTGTACCACATTTTTGCTGCAATCAGTTAGCTTTTGTTTGAAAATCCTCCAGTGAGGGCTCTGCCTGCTTTCTGGGCCTCTGGAACTGCTCTGGATGATCCCAATCAATGTGATCTCCAAGGACAAAGTAATGGAGGGGGATATTTTGGAGTCTACTTGAGGACTAAATCCATGGAGTACCCATGGAAGGAGAAATTATATTCCTCAGCGTCCAAATAGGACTCTCATCTGTCTTTTACAATAAGCCATCAAAAGAGGACTTCAATACTGACAATAGAGCCATGACCAAATTTCTGATTACCAGCCAGAAAGGAAAAATACACCAGTGTCCAAACCTGATCTTAATCCAGACAACTCAAAGATTCTTCAGACTCCAAGAAACAGCTAACTCACACCATCAGCTGCTGGAAAGCACTGCACTGTAGTGAAGCAATGAAACAGAAAACTCCCCAACTCATATGCCCTTCCTCCTGTGGCTCCTCTTTCATAGAGACTGAATGAGTCCCTAGCCACCTGTCAAGTCATGCCTCACCTCCTGTGCCTTTGGCACCTTAGTCTTTTCTTCCATGTCACTCATGTGCCAGCAGAGCTGGCCACCCAACAACTTCTGCTGTAAGTCATCCCTCTGAAAAATACTGCAAAAGATCCCCAATTCTTCCAATCATTTCAAGGAGCCCTTTGATAGTTTTCACAGTTGGTGGCTTTTTTTTTTGAGTCATGATTTTTTTTGTCAGTTGTTAATCTGCAAAGAAGGTTAAAAACTCTATGAATATATACACTGCTGAAAGCTCTATTGCTGGTGTATGTTTAAGTTATCACAAAGACCCATGAGAGAGGAAAGTATCTCAACTTCTAATTGCAAAAGCAAAAATATTCAGAAGGGGACCAGCAGAGAAGATCAAGGAATTTGGCAGTGTATGTATTCTGGAAACAAATAATTTTCATTTCTTTCAAGGGTGAATAAAAAACAAATATTAAAAGGGAGAAAAAAATCACTTTTTACAATACCTTTAGAGGTTATACCTCATTCTGATGTTTCAGTAATCAAATGCTTTATCAAGCAAAAAAAGATTTTAATTTATTTTAAAAGCTCCCCAGCTGGAAATACTCTAATCTCTAAAGGAAGGAATGCCAGATGCACAGGACAAGAACAGTAAAAGCTGTAACCCAGCAGTCTTCCTCTTATCTTCACTGGTAAGAGGAAATGAATGAGTCAGCAGATCAGGGAGTGAGAAATGGAGTGTGTCGCTCTTGTAGTTCTAAAATGTATGAACTCAAGAAAGTGTCTGAGTTATCAGACAAACTTTTAACATTTATAAAGAATTTCATTGGAAGTCAATGGAAGGGTTTCAAGTCTGACAGTGTAATAAGCCAAAGTTTCTTTGTCTTAGTCATTATTTTGGATCTTGTTTTGGTAATAATACCTATCTCAAAATGCAAGTCTCTTTCAAAGTACTTTGGTATTTTCGCTTGTAGTCATGGGTATATGTATTAATTTAAAAAAAAAAAAAAAATTCCACTGGATTAAAGATATTGACTAAACCATATCAAGCCTGCTAGGAAAGTTGAATTTTTAAGCCCCTATTTACTTAACTTCATATGGGTAGAATCTGCATAATAATATGCATAATCTGTATATCAGCGGTACCTAGAATGCACTCAACTAAAGGCTCTTCCCATTTTCTCATTTCCTGACAGTAAATAACTCGAGAAGCACTTACTAGATGACCAACTACAAAAATCTAAACATTATAGGGGGTTCTTTCCATTCTTAATTTCACATTTTAAATGGCACTCTCTACAAGAAAAAAAAAATACAGAAGATAAAAATATGAATAGTCCAAATTTAAAAGGTGGCTTCATAAGGCATGCAGAATTTCTACCTTTCATTGGTAGCCTATGAGAAGCCGAAATAGGACATTAATAGTTTTCATTTTGCTGTGGACTGGTTAGAGAGGTGTGGCCCTAATATTTAGAGCATGTGAATTGCTTTTCCTGAGGAGCTCTGTCATACTGCACCTATGAGAGGAAACATCCCAGACCCTGTTGTTACACAACAAGGCCTCAGAGATGCAGGGTGAAATTCTGCTCTGCAGAGATCTACCAGACAAATACCACCAGCTTTTCCAGGGCAGTTTTTTCAAGTGCATGTTTGGTAATCTGTTACCTAGAAAAATAATAGCATTTATACCTCAACTTGCTTCAACATTTTGTCCAAGTTCTGGTAGCGATCACAGTAGCATGCATTATAATTGCATTGATATTGTGCTCTCTGAGCATGAGTCTAGTTTCACTGGAATCACACTGAGCATATACATTTCCTTTTCATAATGAAAATATATATGCCCACCACTTGCATGGTGCTCACCAGGAAGTAAGGGTGGCTGACATGGACAGAGATTGCTGCCTCCCCAGACCGCCTGCTTCTTTCTTTGGTTCATTTGCTTGACTTTCCCTCTGACTGGCAAAGTCAAACGTGGAAAGCGTAGACCCATTAAAAGATTATTCCCAAATTCTTAGACTGAGAGTGATCAATAAGCACACCTCGAGAATCATTTTAAAATAGCATCTCCTGGGCACGTCATCGACAGTAGCTAATTCTCATTCAAATGAAACAATGTGAATGAGACTGTCAGCTGCTTTATTAGGAGCAGAATCACTCAGGCATGGCGTTCAGCTGTAGTCCAAAATGAGCTTTCTCTGAAAAAATGGCTTGCTTTAGCAGGGTAAACAGTGACCACCTGCTATTCTTTGAGCTACAACCAAATCTCAAGGAACACTTTTTTATTTTAACTGCCTTACAGCCCGAGTTGCATATCCCCATGGATATTAATGAGCAAATTTAGAGCTGTAGTGCTATCAGAATATGTAACATTTTAAATTTATTTTTGTAAAGTACAGGGTTAAAGTGAATGTTAATCTTTAACGGGATGAAAATATGTCATTTCCTTGTGGGAATTAAAAAGTTGACATAATCTATAACTGACTTATAAAGTAGACAATAAGGCAGTCAGCTTTATCCAGGAATAAAATATTTGGCATTTCGAGGGAGTATTTTCTCTGAATTATTCAAAACACAGATAGAACTATGCCTCGGCTATGAAATTATTTCTTGGCATTCATCAAAGCTCTCTTCCACTAATTAACTAAATATCTTCAATCAGTGATTTCTGTGTTTATTTATTAAATAGACCACAATACATTGTAAGCCACATTGCCAAGTTGTCTTTTATTTTAAAGAAATAATATTTAGAAACCAAATCCAGAATCAGAATACATGCCTCTAAATTTCAGGTGCCGGTCAGATAGTAGTAGAAATACTTATCTCAGTATTTGCATCTTACTCTTCTGTTACCTGTGGCGGGATTCTTACTCTGGAATTCAAAATATTCTCTTAGATGACCCTTCTACTCATCAAACATGAAATTTCTTTACAAAACATAACAACAAATTCCTTTACACAATTCTTTTTCACAGTGCTTTTCTACCATTTGGTTTTCTTATAGTGAAATAGGCAGCAAAGTTTTAAGAATATATATAAAGAAAGAGAACTTAAGTCCTGACATGTGAGGGAAACTTTTTAACTGTCTTTGTATTATACAAATAGAAAACTGGAAGAGTAGTGCCAGTTACTTTTCCTCATTTTAATTATGATTCAGGTGGAATTATTCAGGACCTGCTGACAAGGTGAAATGTTTATGGATTTTTATGTATTAAAATAATATTTCAAAATTTCAGAATGCTGCACAAAAATATGCACTCCTACACAGAAATCACAATGTCCTTTTCAACAGATAATAGCTACTTTTAGGGTGAAGACAAAGATACTGTTCAACAAGGCATGATGTTTCTACATAGCAGAATAAGAAATCTGGGGTGCCCAACTCTCTCTCCTATGAACAAAACCCTTCTTTTTTGCCCTTTTTGTGCTGCTTTTTTGCCTTCATCTGAAAAAGTTTCAGGCCCAGATGTGCACAGCTCACTACTGCCGTGGAACCTCTGGTGGGACTTCAGCTGCAGACTGCGATTTTTTTTCTCAGAGTAGTAACATTAACCACGTTTTCTCTGACTCTCTGTTTTGTATATATGGTTGAGAAAGTAAATGTAAGTGTCAGGGAGTTGTGGATCTCCCAAAGAAGGGACAGAGGCTGCGTGGTCTCCCTGGGGCAGGCAGGAAAGAACCTGGCAACTGAGGCCCATCTCACCAGCCCAGTTTGGGAGCAGAACAGCTTCTCTAGGGATGGGAACGGACAAGGCTGGGCAGTACATAGTCCCATGGCGGCTCCCCAGGGCAGAAGGCCAGGCAGGGCACATTTGTGGCAAGGCTGGAGGCAGCATCCCATGCTGGGGCAGAGCCTGATGGCCCTGGGATGGGCTGAAGTGAGGCCAGGGGAGAAGACGCTAGGGCCTGTGTGCCCTTAGGCCCTGATGGAATATCACTTGCTACAGAAAGAAAGGGATTCAAAATTATAATTGTATTGTCAGTTGTCTTTGGAACAAATATATTTATGGGTGGAGCATCAGCAGAAAGGAGATGCAGAGGTGAAAATCTTGACTACCCAAGGGCCAGTTGCTTTGTGTCAGCTGTCAGACAGCGAGGAGGGTTTACACAGACTAGACACTCTCACATGCTGACTGTCTTCAACCAGAACTTGGAGAAACACTGTAGAACACAGATAAAGAACCTTGTGCACATTAGAAAATATACACCTTCAAGCCAAAGAATGACTGAGTAGGCAGAAATTTTTCAAAAGCAAGGGCATACCTATTTCAGTTCAATACAAACATTTCCATCATTATGGGAAAACTACTGATCAACTGCTGATCAGCAGCTGTTCTGCTACACCTTGTTTCTTTAAATAAGCAGTATACTTTTCCAGCTATTGGGTAGGTTACCTTGAAGTGTTGTTGGTACATTTACTCACTTTTAAAAAGTTATGTAAATAAGTCAACTTACAAGAGAAACTTTTTTCCACAAATCTTGTTTTGCTCAGTCTCCTTTTATGTTTTTCAACAATGTTGAGTATTAGGTTGATGCATTCAGAGAACTTCCTCCAATTATTATATCTCATAAAAATGTCGCTGTGTACCTGGAGCAAAACTTCCTTTTCTTTTGCACACTTCCCTTTCACTGTAATTGAGTTTTATATAGACATGATAAGTTATTCTCCAGTTGTTCATGACACTGAGATCCTTTCGTAGCTTTCAGAGTCAACTTCAAAACAGACTATGCCAAGAATGTCTATATGTTGTAGAGACTTAACAATGACTGACAACACATTCATCCTCATTTTCAGATCCAGACTATGTTGAACTTACATATGTCCCAGTACTGATCATAAGAAGATTTTGCAAATTTTTGGGTACCTAGCCCTTCACTGTTTCTTCTTTGTGTAAACATGTCATTCATTTCTAACCTTCTTTGATCACCCATTAATCCATAAGAAAAATTCCTCTGTTACCCCATGAGTGCTTAGTTTCTTTAAAGGAGATTTTGTCAAATGCTTTTTGACAATCCGCACACATTGTATCCTTTGGATCAGCCATATCCACGTGTTCATTTGTTCTTTTCTCAACTATAATAAAACTATGGCTTTCATCAAAAGCCTGTTCCCAAATATGTCATATTCCTCACTGCTTTGCTGAATTTATTCATTATTAAGGTCCTATTTCTTTTTTACCTTTTTGTGGAAATCAGATTTACTGATTCATATTTCCCAGAATCATGAGTGGAGTTTTCCTTCAAAGTTTTGATGCCATGTTTCCCATCTGCATTCCTCTGCAATAAGACAGATGTAAACAGTAATCACAAGTGTCAATTAGCAGTTCAACAATTTTATGTCTACCTTCTTTAGAATTCTAGAGACAATGCTGCTAAGTTCTAATGATTTGTTAATCTTCAACATATTAACTTATTTTAAAACTCTTTCACTGATGCATCAGTCTGAAACACTTCCTCAGGCACATTCCATTTGAAGTATGACTGTGATATGGGAACGATTCAGTCAGCCTTTCTGAAATTGCTCCGTATTACACAAACATTTCTATTATTTCTTAACCATATCTTGGAGCTAGACTAGCTTTGTTTTCTGATAGGTTTGAGTAAGAAATGACATCTCTGTCACTAAAGATTAGTTTCTCCAAATTTTTTAGCACCTTTTTTTCTGATTTTGATTTTAAATTGTCAAAGATTATGGTACTTTCTAGCCATAATTTCCAGTTTTTGTTTTTGAGATACACTCTAGAATTTAGCCGTATACTTGTGCTTTCCTTTACTCTAGCTTTCTCCTTTATTTTTAAATTATTTCTTTTTAAAACATTTCTTTTAGTTACGTTTTTTGAAAACTTCCAGATTACTCAGAAATTTAGGAGAGAGAGGAGAACTCTGGCTCTCTCACATGTGAAGTTTGAATATATATAATTTCTTCAAGAAAAAGGAGATCCTTTATCATTTTTACCTGAGCAGAGAAGGTACAAACAGCAAGTTTATTCTTTATGCCTTCAAGTAGGAATGGAGTACCTTTAAACAAGGCTTTAATACATTTATGGAAATGAACTATGGAAATGAACCCCCATGGCAGGGGGGTTGGAACTAAATGATCTCTGAAGTCCCTTCCAACCCAAACCATTCTATGGTTCTAATTAACAGTAGGTGGCCTTAAAATCTCACTAACAAAACTCAAATCTCTGAGCTAGAACTTAAGGGTCAAGCCACTTCTAATGTCACATGATTGTTAGCTGTAAGACAGTGGAACCCTACTCATTCCTGATTTTCCCATTCATGTAAGCCTACTTAAATAATCAGGGTTTTATAGCTTTCTGTATAATTTATAGCCTGATAGCTCACATGTGATAAAACTGCAGAATTAATATAACTAACAGATATAATGGATTCTCTGTTTAATAGATACCCCATATCTCTGGCAATATTTAACAGGCAGCAAATAATATATGGCTTTTTAATTAGCATCTACTGAGAGAGAATTTTTCCATTTCAGATTATTATGACTATTATTCAGATCATTTTTAAGGGTAACTACTTCAAAAGGTTGAGCAATCTTATTTTGCAGGAACCATAAGATTAACTGAAAGTGTCCCAGTTTTTGTCTGGTTGTTCTACTACTTACTCTCTTTTGTCATGCATCTCTCTCAAGGGAGGTTGTCCTTGTCCCACAGAGATTCTCTGCTCCACCTTTAAGCACTAATAGATGTCCTTTTGTCACATCTTTGCCTTTGACCTTGCAACTAGCTACGTCTATTAGTGGAATTCTAAATTCAATAAGCATTTTGGCTAACTCATGTAAGTTCTTCCAGGCCTGTCCTACCCTTTTCTGAGGCTTTTACTCTTAACTGTACACTCCTTCCAACAAACCCCATTGAGCTTCTTATTTTTGTCCCATCAAACTGTCTGTGTGAGAGTAACAGATGTTGCAAAGTCTGCATAATAACATCAAACCTGTATTTTTTGCCCTAGATCTCTTAGCACATGTGACATCGGACATCAGCAGCCAGCCAAGAGCTGATTGCCTTTTTGGCTAAGGCCCTTCAACAGAGGTGTCAAATATCAAGAGAAATATATTGAGTGGTGTGCAAGTCAATTGTGGGAGGTAAAACAAAAAATTATTCTTACCAGGGCAGTTACAGAAGCTGGAGGTTAAAATTTCTACTTCAATTTATGCTTGTGAGTTTTCCAAACTGATTTGTCCCTCCCTAATTAATACTAAGAAATAGTCATGACCAACATTATAGTGCCACCACCTAAGATAATACTAGTATCCCCTCAATACACACCTATAAAAATTCACTCTCTGTCCAGAGGTGCTTAGCCTTTTGTGCTGCAAAATACAACATTTGCAACTCTGACAGCCTGAGGGTTGAGTTTAATTTGCATGCACATTTAAATACATTTACATACATTTGTCCTGAAACAGTAAACCCCAATACTTGTCATTAAGATTTAACTGAAAATAGTATGCGAAGGTTGTATTTAATGACAAAAGAAAGAAGACAAGACAGAGAGAAAGTTATGCTACCTATAAAACTTATGCAGTGTTCTTCCACTAAATATTTTATTTACAAATGAATTCTGGCTAATCTGAGGCTGATTCCATAAGGAATGTCCATTATTCCACTACATATCAAATCATTCATGGCTTAAAATGGACTAAAATGTGCCTAGTATGTTACTAGAGGTTGACCGATTTTTCAATATTATTCAGTAATTCTATACTAAGTTTTCTTTAAGTGACCATTCCTACCAAGAAAATGCAAAAAACAAAGAAAGAAAAAACTAAACAAACAAAAAAAAGAAGGCATAAAAAAACAGTCTTTTTAATTTTGTTATAATTATCTCTTTCCTTTTTTCTCTCACTGTCTTCCTCCTATTTCATTCTCACTTCTTTATTTGAAACATCACTTACATAGCTGTTGCAATTTCAGCATGAGAACATATTGACATTCCTGGGTAACCACAAGAATAGTAAGAATTTAAAAGAGCATCTCAGAAAAGCAAAGCTCATTATAACAACCTGTAATGAGAGCTGGCAGGACCATGCCCTAAGAGCTGCATGTAAATGGCTCTTCTGAACACAGCTTTCTCCCTCCTACAATGAAAAGCCAGTTTCATAGAATCATAGAATTATAGCATGGTTTGGGTTGGAAAGGACCTTAAGATCATCTAGTTCCAAGCCCCCTGCCATGGGCAGGCACACCTCACACTAGACCAGGTTGTTCAAGGTCCCGTCCAACCTGGCCTTGAACACTGTCAGGGATGGAGCATTTACTACTTCTTCAGTGTTCTAGTACTTCACCACCCTCATAGTCAAGAGCTTTTTCTTTATATCTAACCTGAACTTCCCTGTTTAAGTTTGAACCCATTAACCCTTGCGCTATTACTACAGTCCCTGATGAGGAGTCCCTCTCCAGCATTCAAAGATGTTTCTGGAAAGACGTCCACAAAACAGATTCATTCTGGAGCTTAGTCTGCAAACAATAGGTCCAAAGGAATGTGCACTGATGGCTTATGACCTTTGTGATAGAAATGTAGTACAGATGGATAATGTAATACAGTGCCGTCATAACCCATTGCTTTACAAGTTTGATGATCCCTTAACAGAGGTGGAAGTATTGTCATCCTAAGGAAATCCTGGAGTAGCTTAAAGAACGTTGGTTATGCTTCATGGTCAGTGATTGGTACTTGCTATAATATATATATCTCTGTCAGATAAGTCTGTTTCTGCAAGATTTTGGTTGTGTTGCTCAGACTGTTACTCAAAAATAGGGATGCAATCTGCTTTTCTGGTGGAATCATTTTTCTTATCCCTTTCCACAAATTTCCTCATGGGAAAATACAGTCAAAAAATGCACTGTCTTCAAGCTTCATGTTCCTAACACCCCTTTCCTTTGTTTTACATCTAATTTTAAGATATAGATGTATATTTGCTTCAATGTAGGTAAAATATATCTGGAGAGTGTGAGCACAATATGCCTGTACAGTGCTGCCAAGATGCTAATAGTAACAGTACTGTTTTCTGTCTCAGATAGCCTATGAATTTAGTTATGGCCTTTATTGTCTTGAGCTGATAAATGGCACCTTCCATAAATATTGCTTTCATTACATCAAGAATCCAAGGCTTAACCCATTAACATTGACACTGTCATGCAAAGGAGAGCTCTTTCACTTTTAGCAAGCAACAAAGTTACTGATTGTGTTGGTGGGAGTAATTAAATTTTTGTTATATTTATGCTTCAACCAAGGTATCATGATCTGGAGATAACTGCTGAAGCCAGTCAGTTTTATTTAATGTTCTTTAAACACAGTCAAGGGCATCCAGAGCTTGAGACTGGCATTTATTTTGTTTTGTGTGGGTAGAAATCTAAGTAAGGTAAACTCTTTTCCTCTGTCAGTGTAAAACTAGAGTAATTCCACTGAAACCAGCAAAGTGAGTCAGATTAGTATAAGCACAGTAAGTGTATATTTGGACCTCATAATTTCTTTATGTCTATTCCCAATGTCATGCTATGAACTTGAAAAAGATAGATGGGTCTCAGTTTTCCTTAGTGGTAGCTGACAGTATCTTCAACAAGCACATGCATCTCCATGAGCATGTTCATACTTCAGGTAAGACGATGACCATATTAGCACTGGATCTTTAAACTGCCACAGTGTGTAGCTAAGCTATCTTTCTAAAATATTTCACTGTTTCAACAATCACAAAAGTTTTGTAAGGAAAATGTTACTATTCATCAAAAATGTTAGTATTTTTTGAGGTTTTTTTATCTACCTTTTGGCAGATACAGGAGCTGATCAAACCCATATATATCGTTTGTTTCCAGCTGGAAATTTTGTGCAAGTGGAATTTGACAATAGTGCACAAAATCAGATTAGAAACAAGATTTCCTAATGTCCAGCAACAGGGTCAGAGCAGCAACAGAGCAGCATGGAAATCCTGGCTGTGTTCATGTATGGAGATCAAGACGGCAGCACATGCATAGCAAGAATGGCCCATCCAGATAACGCTGCACCTCTTGCAAATGTGCAGACTAGTTGCAGGAACACATGGGTATAAATCACATAGATCAGCTGCTTGCCAGGACCTGCTGGGCTTGTGTACTTCATCCTGCCTGAGAAAACCTGGAAAAGGATATCATCCAGTTCTTATCTGCATTCCTCTCGCCAGGGAGGCAAACAAATAGATTCTCACTAGGAAATGATCCTCTCTTTCTCTCTAATACAAAGCATAGGCAGTTCCTAATGGGGATACTACCTTTTGCACCTGAATTCTTAGAGGCCAGAGCATAGGCTGTGGGAGGTGCTGTTCAGTGCCTTTCTCAGGTGGAGATTATTCAGACTTCTATTTCTTACCTCCCAGAAGGGTGTCCTAACCACAGAACTAGAAATAAGGAGCCTCTGAGCTCCATAGTGCAACAGCCATGCTGTAGCTGTATTAAAGCAAGCCCACATCTGTTTCCATGAACAGCAACCACTGTGATCAGACTGTTCAGTACAGTTTGACAAGGTGCCCAGATTTTGAGATTTAGATTTACAAATGCCATCTCAGGATTTCCATGCTTCCCAAGGACCCAGGAGACTCAGTCCCCTGGGTCCCTGGATATCAGTAGGCATCTAGTTCCCTGCTCCAGCTGATGTGGCTGCTTGTGCTCGTGTGTCAGTCTTGTATATCTGTCTGCACAACTTACCCTGTTCTGGAGAGTGAGATGGGGTCTGGTATTGAATATGCATCAGGGACACATGGATCTGAGCCCATGGCAACCTTCACAGGAGTCCTGTGGAGCAGACAGAGAGGCTGTCAGGCTGACACAGCCAAGTGCCTTGCATATTATAATCTGTTTCTTCCAGTCTCCAGCTGCCTCTGTTACTGACGGTGTTTGTCACTGGGGTTTAGATTTGTGACCGACTCCCCTACCCCACCTGAGTCTTCCAATCTGTATTTATGTAGTCAGTTTAGTAAAACTGTATTAAATATCATCATTGCACCACACACTTTCATTATTCTTTTATGTCTGTAACAGTTTAACCAAGGTCAATTACATTTTTTTAATGACTTGCAGAAAATATGGTAAGTACTTAAACAATAGACTCTATCAGTTCCAGAGAAGCTGTTTTATTCTACTAAGTCAATCATCAATAGTTTCAAAAGTCCCTAAATAAGTAGTTGTCTGACATATCACAAAGGTTCCTTCTGTTACTCTATGCCAACTCCCATATCGCTGCAGAATAATTTGTCTTATTCTTTTGTTTAGGATTTGAAAAACAATCCGATTGAGAGGAAACAGAAGAAAAAATATAAGAATAATGGAATAAGAAAACAAAAGCAATTCTGGGAAAAAATAAACTTCCTACTCTAAATATTGCTGGGGTCTTTTAGCAGCATATTTTGCCATACAACCAATGGGTTTAACATAGCTCTCAGTTCTCTGGCAACCATGTTAGCATGACACAGTTACACTGGCTGAAATCATCTGCCCTTTATCCCCATCAGACTGGTGTTCACTGCCAGCCACTTTCACAACTGATGCTGAGCCTTGGGAATACCACCTGGTTGCCTGTGCTGTAAGGGAAAAACCTCACTTCTTGGATCTCTTTTAAGCAGAAAGCATTGAGACTGGAGGTAACACTGCCAAAACAAAAAAAAGAAAAATGGTCTCCCTTTAGGTGTGCTGTATCCTTTCACTTTCCATAATTATTTTAGGGACCAAGCTTTGCTGAGTGTTCGCAGGGGCCAAATTTCAGGTCAGATGTGCAATGGCTGTGGTGTTTGATTGTCCACAGCTCATAGGCTGCGCAGTCACGGAAGAAAGCAGTACTACAAGATCAGTTGTGACTATCTAAACTAGGCAGCACATGCATTAAGAAAACCCTGTACGGTAACTTTCCAGGCGTTCCTTGGATAACATTTGCAATACTACAGGATCCCCATGGATGTTAAGGGCTATAGACAGGAAGACAGTTTCTGAGAAAGCAGTGACCAGAGTTGTCAGCAGCTTCAGGGATCAGGCCAAGAGAGGTAAACACTGAGTAGTGCTGAGGCTACAGCAATGTGCTCTTAGCAACCTCTGACAGCAATAAAGTGAATAAACTAGTATCTGAAGTGTTTTTGTGTGCTGTCCCAGATACAAGAAATTTCACCAACAACCCATGGAGACACTGATTACATGCAGAGCCACGGCCAAATTTTAAGCTGGGGAGAAGCTACTGATTCCCATCTGTAGCAAGAAGAGACAGAATAGTGGAGCTTTTTCCCTTCCACTGAACATCCAAAGTACCTGGGAGTAATGTGTAAGAGAAACTCAGTCATTTAATGATGTAAGGCATGTAGTCCTTTGAGGCTTCTTATCCAAATAATCTGCCCTTTCCAGTCAGCGTTATTTCAGTCCTGCATGTATCCAGTTTGATATCCAGTCACTACATCTCCAGTCAGTATCTGAAAACAGTGTGAAAATATTGTTGTAGGACTAATGCACAATAAGATATCCATTTGGGTGAGGATCACTAGGCTTCCAAATACTGTTTGTATGGACTTCTACTGTCTGCCTTTTCTGTCTATAAACTTAGAAGAAATATAGTCACCACTATAAAGGAAATTATAAAATAAACTGAGGTGGACCCATGCAGACATCTTTCCAAGCAGAAATCCATTTCCAGTGAAATAATAAAAGAAAAAAGCAGTGCAAAATATAACCACAAATCTTCAAATAATACTCTAAGATAGCTTTACCTGTGCTTTTTGCTGAAAGAGAATAACAGCCAAAAATTTGGCCTAGTGTTTTTGTTTTGCTTACGCTTCATATGCAGTTCATTATTTGCCTTCATGCCATTTTCAGAAGAGCCTTTCCTTCTTTGTGCATAATTTATATGTCCCCTGCTTGGTGGTTTTCCATACACAAATCCAACATTTCTAGCAACTCCTGGATAAGTTTGTGGAGAAATCCTTGAAAAACCATACACTTATATGTTTGTTTCCTTTGCCCTCAGGCCTTGTCCCTCTTTCTGTGCATATTGTGACAGGAGAAAACTGGAGGAAATAATTTGTCTCCTTCATTAGAATTCAAAAACAAAGTTTCTTTGATGCTTTGCTCATTATTTTTATAATTGGCCATAAAGTAGTGCATTCTTTATCCATAATTTTATAGATCGCTATGTTTATGTCCCTGTACTTTTTTTTCCCCCTGCAAACTGCAGATAAGGAGTTACCCTTATGTGGCATAAAGCTCTTGTTTTGAAAAAATTAGTCATGGTGAGTAATAGTCGGAATCTTTCAAACTTCTAGCTATTGAGCTATATGATTGAGATGCAGAATCAAAAAGTCCTAAGAAATATTAAAAACATTTTGTCAGACTGAGAAAACCAAAGGAGTATGAGGTTGTATTATCTCAGGCACAGTAAGATGAGAAACAGTGGCATCCTCCAAATGGGAGGCTTTAAAAGCTTTAGCCAAAACTACTCAATGAAGGTTGATTTTTCTTAAAGCAAAATTGTCTGAAATAGTTAATGCCTAAGGTTACCTTTCAGGGCAGAAAAGAGAGTGGCTGTTGTTTTAAATACATTTGACCACAGGCCACTGAAGCAGATGATAATGGGGTTTTTTTTAGCATGAACATGCTTTCCATGCACAATAAGTAACGACCAAAAATGTGTTAAAAAGGAGTAGTTCAGTGATAGAAGACTATTTGTGGTATTTCTTACTGTAATGGGAAATGGACTTTTATTACTTCTCTGAATTTGTATTAATAAAGACTATTCTTATCTATTTGGATGTTGCAGTCCAAGTAACCTCTGTGTGAAAGGCTGTGCTAATGTTCTCCACATAGATCTCAAAACATCACTCTTTGGAAGAGTAAGTTGAATACACTTTGGAGATATCTGAGACACCTCTCATTTCCTACTTGTTCTGAGTGGCCTTGCGAGCCACAGCCAGTATGTAGTCTATGACAACTGTTGTCCATTAGAAACTAAACAGACTAACACCTTAGATGCCCTCCTATATTTTTGACAAGACTGAAAACATAGCTTTTAATCTAAGAGGAAAAAGGCTTCCTGGGAGAACAATTGAATGAATGGCAGGAAAACAGGACACTTTGTATGTTTTCTGAAAGATTTTTCTTACAAACTTTGGCATGCCTTTCATGGAAATGTACTGAAATCCTTAGTTATGTCCTTATGAAACTAATTTTGTGTCAGAGGAAAAAACAATAGCAACAAAAAAAAAAAAAAAAAAAAAGAAACACACAAAAAAAAAACCCAAACCAAAACAAACAAACAAACAAAAAAAAAAAAAACCACAAAAAAACATAAGAAAAAACACAGGTTTGTGTTTTCTGTGCCTTACAGGAGGTCCCCAGGTTATAATTCAAATTCAGAATTGCCCTGTCTGGAACCTCTTTGTACCTCCCTTAGCAGCTTCTCTTTTCATTATGCACAGCCTTTTTCAATCCACCTCACTTTTAGTCTTCCGCTCACTGCTTCTCCTATTGGTTCCTTGGAAATGTCACTATTTCTAAATCTGCTTTCAGGATTTTACCTCTCCATCACATTCTGCTCCCCATGCACTCTTTTCCTTTTTTTCAAGGCACTTGTATGACTTATTTTCCAAGACTCTCACCCATCCAAATCTTCCTTACTATTTGCATGCCCCTTTCTTCTTAGGCCTACAGACATCTTCCAGGTCCTCATTATCTCCAGTATTTTAAGAGCATGAACACTCTTCTCTCTGTATCATTTACCTCTTGTGATTGTCCCTTCCTCCTCGCTCTGCTCTGCATACATTCACTGGGCAGCTGCAGAAAAGATGAAATGGCCATTCACTTCCTTGCCTAGGGACAGAATTTTTTAGATGCTGAACCTCAGAAGGTTTGATTCTCTCCAGATAGTTCAAGACACAGGGCCAGATTCTCAAGAAATAGGTTTTATGGGCCAGACTACACAAGAGCAGTGTTCAGGCAGGCAGTGTGGGAGGAACACAGAAGCAGCGTCTCTCACCTCCTGCATCTGGGAGCTTGCAGTGTTAAGCAGAGAGATTGCACTCTCTTGCTTCCATCTCAGCTAGCCCAGGAGCAGGGGAGTTACAGGTTTCTCTGCTTTAACTGTTAAAACTGCTTATGAAGCTCTATGGTACCCCTCCAGAAAGTGTTACACCAAATTCCTTGGCCTTTCTTTCTAGGACAGTGTGACTTTCTGCGTTTCCCTGGCAGGCAGTGCTGTAAATACCTCTGGCTAACTCAGTCAAAGTATGATATTTCTGTATGCAAACCAATGTTTTATTGTTCCTGTGGCTAAAAGTCTGTTATCTGAAGTCTATTATCTGTACAGGCATATCATCTGCTAGCAAATATACTAGGCAGGATAGAGAAAAACAAGATCCTAATGTTCAAATTTAGATCAATATTTCCCCAAGCACTATTTCCATTAGTACTAGTATAGGAATGCATAGATCATAAATTGTCCTTTCAGGCTGTGACAATTCTAAATTTAGTGCCACTGTTAATGAAGCAAGTGAAAATTAGGCAGTGCAACAGATTTGGGGAGCAGACAGTGAAAAGTGAGAGCTGGGTCATCAGTTTGAGGACTTGGGGTCATAATAATTTAGTGCACAAACAATCAAGACGATAAACCTGAATATTTCAGTGCTTTTAATAATTTGTAGCATTTAAGGACAGCAGCTTATTTTTGAATTATTTAGATTCCACATGAGTAGAGAATAATCTTGATTTACCCTTCTCCAAGCCTTTTTTTTGTGTTGACAGAAAGAGTTCATCTGTTACTCTGACATACACGCTAATTATTATACCCATATGTACATACTGCTCATTTTATTGACTACTGTATGAGAAAGATTTCAGAGGGGTTAATAAATGTCAAAATCTTACAGAAACATTTTCTTCTCTTTTTTTTGGTATAATAGAGGAGTCTGTTTAATAAATCCAAAATCAGCATGAGGTCACAATGTGTTTGGCTTTAAAACTGAAGTTAGGGTAAGTAATTACAAAGGGACCACTGTGTTTCTTATTTAGTTGCATATAGCACAGAACTGAATGGGATGATTAATAATCATGTTCTACATTAAAAGAATGTAATTTATAATAGTTTATGTAAATACTGCAGCAATATTAGTTGTTCATTTACCCTTGCCATGTTAGCACGTATGGGAATTCTAGCATTTTTAGAAAGCCACAAAGCCAAAATCCTCACAGGAGTTCCGTGCTTAAATACCTTTGAGAATGTGGGCCCAAGGTACTAAAATAGCTTAACATTATTAAATGTTTAGTTAAAATTAGACAGAATACTGGCATGTGTAGCAATGTTTGCTAAGAAGTCTGTGTTATACTGAGCTGTGTTGGCAGTGGAAGAAGACAGAAGAGAATTAAAAGCTTTTACAACATCACTGAACTGAAAAAGGTAAAATAAATAAAAATTAATCATCAACATAACATAAATTACATTTTTAAAATGAAAATATCTCCAAATTCAGTATGGGATGTTATTTTGATTAATTAATTAATGCAAAAATTTCAGTATAAATTATGATTTTTTTTGAATCAGCATGATCTATGAGAAGACTGGAAAAAAATGAGTTTGCTCCAGCTCTGTCCATAGCCCATGGTGCACTCTCATGACAGCAGTGAATTGGCACTTAGCTGAAATCCTTGATCAGCAATGAAATCAACAGTAATGTTGCTTTATCATCTTTCTAACAGTAAGCTAGGTCATGAATTTAGAGCACACCAAATACATTTCTCTCACCCTCTGCATGGGTGCTGTTATTACATACAGGCTCACTGGGGCTAGAAAGATTTTGGTTCTCAAGTATCTTAGTGAATCCAGCAATTAGTAAGTACTACATGCAAGGTAGATACTGTCTTTTGAGAGAGAAGTAAAACTTGCTTCCCACTGTCCTTATGAAGTCCTGGTGCTTAATAGAAAGTATTCTGTAATTTTCATTTTTGGAATACATGGTTAGGCTTTTATGAAGATGACCATGTCCTGAGTTCTACTATGCTTTAAATTCATTATACTTTTTAATGCTATTCATTGAGGTTCATGTTCAGGAAAAATAGCAGGTTTAAATCTATTTATGTTTGAGATCATATTAAACTTTTAAACATGGTGCATAAATGGTGTGCTAAACCAGGGTTACTTTCTTGAATGAAAAGCCCTTGGTAGCTAATTCACCAGGTAATTAATGGAAAGTGCTCATATTCCGTACTGCAAAGGCTGGATCATGCACCACCACGGCCAGTGGGAGTTCAGCCATCGACTCCAGTAGGAGTGCAAAATGAGTCTGTTTTGTTCCTCATTCAGTCTGTTTAACAAGATTTGTGCTGCAGGCCCTTTTTACTAAAATGCTGGCAGGCTTCTTACAGCATTACTGGAAACTAGACCCTACACAAATTACTAAGGCCTTTTGTATTTGAATGTCTTTTTTGTAATGATATTCAGTCCTTCAGGGCAGCTGCCTAAGAGAGACATTTGTCAACTTCACTTTGTTTTTAGGACAGATGAGCCAGAGCCAAAACCATAGACCTGAATAACTTGAAACTCCAGAGGAGTTTGAAACCAGATTTGAGCCCTGCGATTTGAGGCCCTTGCTAATTAGTGGGCCCAAATTTCAGCCTCTCATGGTGTGCAATGCATTAACCACAAACTGGGCTTGTGTTTACAAAGGGGCTCAACATTTGCTGCCGGCATCATCAGTACAGTAAGAATAGCAAAACCAGCTGAGCAGAGTCGAAATGAAAAGCTCTCCAGCATGGCGTCCTGATTCTGACACTGTCCTATAGTTATTGCCTGTGAAAGTGCACAGGAACAGGGTAAGCAAGAAGTGATACTTCCCCGGCACAGCCTCCCCATCTACACCAGAACATCAGGTTGGAGTCCTTGTGTTGGCAGAGAGAATTTTCTTTGTTAGCATGAGCCACTCCTTTCTGAATTACCTATCACTATTCCTGTTCCTTTTGGTCCCGAGGCAAAGAGAAGGGAGAGCTTGTGAAATCCCAGTGCTGCTATATATGCATGTGAGAAAGCTGAGAAGGGCAGCTCTGAAATATGGGTCATAGGGAAGAATGTAGAGAGTCAGAGGAATGGCTGCAGAAAGTCTGTGTTTGGAAAGACTCAGATCGTAGGCTCTAGGATACCCATGATAGCTTTTTGCAAAAGTGTAACTATATTCAGTTAGAAAGTGTCTGGATTTAAATCAGCATGGCATTCTTACTTAGATAAAGCTGTAACTTATAAATGCAATTCTGCATTTTTATGATAAATTACAAGCACAGAGACCAAAAAGCAGTGATAGTAAGGGCAAAGTGTTTGAAAAGTTGTCTGTGAAATGCATGTGCAAAACTAATTAGCTGATAGATGGCTTTTGTCCATATCCCCCATGTGATGCAATGAGAATCTCTCTGGTATGGTAGAATGCAAATGCTTTGAAAAGAAATTGCCCAAGGGATTGAATGTCTTTCCTTTACATTGTTTTTAAAAGGAAGAGTTTCTCGCACTGTGTTTATTTGCTGCTAAGATACTGTTACACTAGCACTATCACAGCCTGTTTCTCACTGCAGTATCCCATAAAGTAGATTGTTGCAGGGAGTATTAAGAATGTGCATACACTGCCTGACTAGAACAATTTTATCTGAATAATATTTCATGACCTTTCTTGCAACAAGGTCCTGACTAGAAAAGCAGAGATTTACCAGGCATCTTAGCTGTATCGAAAGACTGTAATTACCATTCTGTTTTATCAATATTAGTACAGAGAGTTTCTGCCCTGACGTCTCCTCCCTAAACACAAATGAAAAGTTGAGAAGCTGCATGACTCAAGTAATGAAGTCCATTAAATCCAGATACATTTCAAATCCAACAATTGTGGAAATGATGGAAAGCCATTCCCATCAAGATGACTTTCCAACAGGCTCAATAAGATGATTTTGTGGCCTCAGTGCAATTCTTAACAGACAAGAGTCCATGTCACAAAAAGCAACACACAACTGGCAGTAATTGATACTCCTTTGGCACTTAACAGAGAAGCAAAGTATTGAATGAGAATGGTTAGTCCATTCCAGGTCAGGGATGAGACACCTGATAAAGCCACATAGGAAGCTTAGGCAGCTGCTCTCTGTGCTGCCCTGTGCCATACCCAAACAAAGGACTTCCTTCTTAAAAAGCATCGGGCTGGCACTTTTCATGAACTCTAAATTTATGTGAAAAATTTTGAGGCTTTGGAAATTAGTGTTTAACCTCAGGATTCTGCCTGAAGAGTACAAGCTACCGCTACATAAAGCCATGTCTTTCTGATTGCCAGCTGCATTAAAAACTATTACACTAATTCCCTGTTATGCATAAGCATATATAATGTGTATGTACATGTGTGGCAGGAGTAAACGTATTACTTATTCATGTACGTGTACACATAATAAGAGAAATAATGCCTTTAGCTAAAATTGGCTAATACTCATTTATAAGAACTTACTTTCAATTACTTAGAGGGTTTGGCAAAATTTGACTGTTACAGTTTAAATTTTCCATGGTTGGTGTCTGTCTCTAACTGAATTGGGTTTGGAAAGTTTTCATTAAAATGGCTTAGATAATTCCAAGAACAGTGTTAGTAAAAATACATCCTTTTAGTCATGTTAAGAACTCTTGCAAACATCATGTTGAGAGACTCTAGCATGTCTAAGCTTTGGAGCTAAAGTTTGAAACTCCATAAAGAAATCACTTTGATGTCAAGACTTATCTTCTCTCACTCCTGTGGAAATCTGATCCAGCTGTAATCTCCTAAAAAACAAAATTGTCACACTCTAATGTTCTGTTAAAATATAAATTCTCCAAATACTCTTTTTGCAGTAAGCATGCTGTCTTCTCATACAACTATGACATCTTGGGCACAGTGTATATTTGCCTTCTCTGTGCAGAATACCCCCACACACATATGCATATACATATATACACACATATAAAAATACATAGTTCAAGGCTGCTCACAATGTCATTCATATACATTGCATAAGTCAGGCATGATAGTGTGATAGACCCTATCATTAGTATTAGAATTTCAGCCCTTCTCAAGGACAAAGTAGATGATTTTAGTTACAGCAATGAGTACAGAAGTACTTGCAACAACGATCAGGGAGCACCTCCATCATGGATCAGTGTGCTTGAGTCTATTCTCAAGACTTCATCTCACAGTGAATCCATTAGATATCAAATGCCTAGCGGCTTAAAGATGACATGCCCAAAGATATCTGAGGGCTGCCTTGATGTGCCTGTGTGACTACAGCAGCTAACTACTTTGCTGAACCCTCTGGGTGGATTGGATATTGCTCACAGGGTGTGTTGCAAACAAGTTGAAGAAACCACATAGGAAAAAGGATGAGCAATAGACATATAGAAGGGTCATTAATTTCTGAAGGATTCAAAAGTGAGGAAGTCCTTGAATTAACATTGTCCTTTCAAAAATCCCAGTGTGAGGGAGTAAGACAGAGATCTACACTGAAAACAAAAACTAGAAGCCGAAATATCTCAATGGTCTTTCACCCCCTGATCGTGATATAAACACACAGGAGGAAGTGTAAGTATTTTGTCGGTGATAAAGGTTTGAGTAGTGTGTATTAAAACCAAAAGGCTTAGAGACATCACAAAGGGAATTTTATGAGCTTAAAAAACCATCAACATCTAATTTCTTTTCTGTGAGTTCTCTGAATCTAGTACATTAAATAATAGGAGGGTCAAATGGAAAAAATAAGTTTAACACATGCAATCAAAGCTCTGTTTAAATGCATTCTCAGGGGAAAGACAAATTAAGGTTACATAGGCTACTTGAAATCTAGCATTTCCTCACTTTTAAATCCTTGTCTTTCTTAAGAGGGTTGGACAGGCTGGCCTCCAGGGATCTCTTCAAACTCAACCATTCTGTAACCCTAACATTCCCCTAATACAGCTTTGGTATGATAGACACATGTGTTTAATCTCTAGATGCCCTCTCCCCACCTCCCACAGAAATAAAGAGTCATCTAGAGAGATGATATGCAATATATACAAAACATAATGTTTTCTTCCTTTTCTGTGCCACAGTTTGAATTTCTTTTGTTATGTAAGCTAACCTTCAGGTTGCAAGCACTTTCTCACTTTGCCAGCCAAATGAATATGATGAAAGGACACCTGTAGGTGTATACAGAAGCCAAGAACATTCTGTACATCCATTATTTATTTAGTTGTCTTCTTTAGATCCTGTTCATAAAAAAAAAAAAAAAACCCAAAAAAACACCAAAAAACCCCCAGGAAAACAACCAACACGTAGAAATGGGGAAAAAAGTTCATCTGCTAAATAGTTGCAGTAAGAAAAAGCACAGAAAAGAAATAATTTTGTTACCTTGGCAAATAGAATAAGAATGTTCTCCACTCTGCAGTCTGTGCAAAATGAGTCCCATAGGAATTACACAAGCACATTCTCATTATGATAGTTATGATTTAGATTGCAATACAAAAGTAAAAACAATCATACAAATAGGCTTGGGTGCAGTGATTTGGAGAGAAGCTGCCGCTCTGCCAAATAGAAAAAGAGAGCAAAGGGGTGGGGACAACGGAAGAAATAAATCCTGCCAAAGTGAACTCATGCATAGGTGAAGCCAAAATGCCAAGAGGTACAGATTAAATGCTCTTATGAATGTCCCAAATGTGTGTGAGCAGACTGCCCAAATAAGGTTTTGAACTGAAAGCTCAGGCTTCTGCTAGAAACACCCAGAAACACACAGATTAGATATTGTTTGAAGAAGAGGATTCTGGTTTGGTTGTCTTGAATAAGCTTTTGAAAATGACATGTTTCTCACCATAGCACATTTTAATGCAACAGAAATATTTCCAGGCTTTTTTCAGCAACTGAAAATCAGCCTTTTAGCAATTTCACAACACAAGAGGTAGAGGATCATAGAATATTCTTCCTTTTAATTCCAGTTGTTCTCTGTTTGGGTTTTCTTAGTTTGATGTCTGTAATGGCCATTTTAAAAAATGGAATCATTCAGATAATTCTTTACTGGCCCCTGACTTTAATGAAAAATTCACAGGAGAAAAAAGTTCTTATCTTAAACATAGCTGCTGACTTCCAATATCTCATTTTTCTCTCACAATAATCCCAGTGTTCAAAGTAGGTATTGTATTTATCATCTTTGTATGGAGCTGAATTTCACTTCACTTTTCTTTATGGTCTTATCACATAGTTTACAAACACTTTATCTCTGTAACTGAAAATAAATGAAATCCTGGGCTTTCGATGAAATGCCATGATGAAATGGATGGTCCAAAAATCTATATTTAGATGACTGACTCCTGTTTGTAGAAGACATGATAAATGTTTCATGCATATAAACTGAAGGATGATGGATTTAATGATCACAGTCTAACAGGGAAATGTTATTTTGGAATAATTAAGTGTTCTGTTATTTGCAAGTCTAAATAGTCCGTTGTTAGATTGTGCATTTGTCTGTCAACAAACCATTCAATTTTGTGAGGGTTATTTATCATTAAAACAATTGATGCAATGAAAACACACCACCAGTATGTGTTGTTAACAACACATTTTGTGAAACCTTGATTTGGGTCAATATTTCAGGGATAGTTAATTGCTGTGTGCTTCTGTTTTACGGAAGAAATATATGAAAAGAATCATTGAAGGATTGGAAGCAACTTTCTCACTTGAAGTGCTACATGTGAATTGTATCTGTTTTCCTTCCTAGAAATACTTTCAAAGTTTAAAATGTCTTGGTTTTAAGGCTCATATGTGCAAGCAGTTTACATTGCCCAGTTTCCAGCTGTTGCTTCCAAAAGGTGTCAGTGTCTGGGCGTCATGATTTGTATCTGCTGACTCTTAGAGCTGTCCTGGACACCTCAGACTGTATCTCAAAAGGACATCTCTTTTTAGACAGGTTAATCTTGCCATGAGGAATACCTCAATGGGAAGTACAGTATGCTTATGCTATTTTATGATTTTTAATATCTGCATCAAAAACTACAATCAAGACAGTCACAAGAGTCTGATTCCCCTGTTGTGCACACACAATTTTTATTGACTCTGTATACAGAATTGAATATAATTGCCTTTTTTCTCTACATTCAGTAGCAAAGCAAACAATAATAAATATTAGTCTTGGAAAGCAACATGAAAAAGGGAATTATGTTGATAAAATAAAATCAGTGCCTATATATTTGATTGTGTGTCTGATATTTAATATCTGAATGATCATCACAATATGGGAAAATATAAACAATGATTTGTCTCTATTTTAATCACAAACACTATTTCTTGGATAGCATGATATTTATATACATTAGACCACTTCATAGATCTTCTTGTCTCCTGATTCTAACAGCCAGTTACATTTAACCACTCAATTCCAAACCAGTTTTAAAAGCATTTGGTATTCTTCATGTTATAGATTAAAGACTGAAACATATGAAGGTGAGATGACTTGCCCAGGATCAATGATAAAATTTGACCAAGGGCCTCGATCTCCTGACTCCTCACTCAGGGCTCTGGTCTGCGGTAGCTCTGTGAAATGTCTTGTCACACCAGTTTCTGTACTTCGCCAGATATGGAAGCCTTTTATCGCAGCTCTGAGTAGAACCAACAGTTTCTTCTTTTTACTAGACAGTTAATTACATTTACCATAAGTCTCCACTTTCCGTGTAGATACATTCACAAGAGTTGTGAGACCTACTGGTCAAGCAGAAATCTCAGCATGCACAAGTGTGGAAGCTGTGAAAGAGATGCCTCTGATCATCAATGATTTGCCTGGGGCTGCAGGCAAAAAAGACATACTGAAAGCATCCCCATAGGTCTACAGCTGGAATCAATTGTTCAGATCTTGACAAAACCGGTTGATACATTGTGGCATATATATTTAAGTCTCAACACTCTTTAGAGATTCCTCTAGCACTTTTCCTCATGAGAGAGTCTTCTGCGTCACTGCTTACCAGGTCATTTTCTTAATCCTAGATGTAGACAGCAAAGAATGTCTTCAGCAGACCCGCGAGGAAAGGAAAAGGGGAGGCAAGGGGAAAGCACATCTATTCCAAGAGAACTTTGAAGAGAAGATAATTGGGGCAGTTGTTTTTTTTTCTAAGAATAAACCTTCCTTGGAGGTTTTGTACTGAAGGACTTTTTCCTAGTCCTAAAATACACTAAAGGCTGATACTAATCATAAGTCTCAATTCAATAAATGGATGGAATTTATCAGGCCTAGGTTATATTTTGTTTCTAAAAAGCATTTTGTCACAATTTTTTTAACTGTTCCACAGGTGTATGTGAGGTTAGCAATTATTTGGATGCATTAATCTGATGAGACAAACACCGTGGAGCTTCAATACTGCTTTCAGTATATAATTCTGTTACAATATTATGCTCAATTTATCTTTTTTTGCCATAATATCCATTCCTCATTAATATAAATTCTTTATTTATGGTAATGATCTATTCAATTCTATGCTCCATAGCCTAATTACCCAACAAAGATAAATTTTGTTCCTTTTGGAGCAGACTTCCCTGAGAGCCTGGATTTCAAACCCATAAAGGCAGGACAGTTCTATAGAAATCAAATATACTTTGAGGGCACAATCCTGCAATCAAAGCCATTATAGAATCTGAAAATAGTTAGGGTTGGAAAGGACCTTAGGATCATCTACTTCCAGCCCCCCTGCAGGGCAGGGACGCCCCACACTAAACCACGTCACCCAAGGCTATGTCCAACTTGGCCTTGAACACCACCAGGGATGGAGAATTTACAGCTTCCCTGGGCAACCCATTCCAGTGCCTCACCACCCTCTCAGTAAAGAACTTCTTTATATCCAATCTAAACTTCCCCTGTTTAAGCTTGAACCTGTTACCCCCTGTCCTATCACTACAGTCCCTAATGAATAGTCCATCCCCAGCATCCCTATAGCCCCCCTTCAGATACTGGAAGGCTGCTAGGAGGTCTCCACGCAGCCTTCTCTTCTCCAGGCTGAACAGCCCCAACTTTCTCAGCCTCTCTTCATACAGCAGGTGCTCCAGTCTCCTGATCATCCTCATGGCCCTCCTCTGGACTTGTTCCAACAGTTCCATGTCCTTTTTATGTTGAGGACACCAGAACTGCACACAGTACTCCAAGTGAGGTCTCACGAGATAGAGTAGAGGGGCAGGATCACCTCCTTCGACCTGCTGGTCACGCTCCTGTTGATGCAGCCCAGGATACGGTTGCCTTTCTGGGCTGCGAGCGCACACTGAAGCCGGCTCATGTTCATTTTTTCATCAACCAACACCCCCAAGTCCTTCTCTGCAGGGCTGCTCTGAATCTCTTCTCTGCCCAACCTGTAGCTGTGCCTGGGATTGCTCCGACCCAGGTGTAGGACCTTGCACTTGGCACGGTTAAACTTCATAAGGTTAGCATCAGCCCACATCACAAGCATGTCAAGGTCCCTCTGGATGGCATCCCTTCCCTTCAGTTTATCAACCAAACCACACAGCTTGGTGTCATCTGCAAACCTGCTGAGGGCGTGCTCAATCCCACTGTCTGTGTCACCGACAAAGATGTTGAACAAGACCGGTCCCAACACCGATCCCTGAGGGACACCACTCATTACTGGTCTCGAGCTGGACACTGAGCCATTGACCACAACTCTTTGAGTGCAGTCATCCAGCCAGTTCCTTATCCACCAAGTGGTCCACCCATCAAATTGATGTCTCTCCAATTTAGAGACAAGGATATCGTCGTGCAGGACAGCGTCGAACGCTTTGCACAAATCCAGGTAGATGACATCAACTGCTCTACCCCTGTCTATCAGTTTTGTAGCCCCATCATAGAAGGCCACCAAATTGGTCAGGCAGGATTTCCCCTTAGTGAAGCCATGCTGGCTGTCACCAACCACCTCCTTGTTTTTCATGTGCCTTAGCATGCCTTCCAGGAGAACCTGCTCCAAGATTTTGCCAGGCACAGAGGTGAGACTGACTGGTCTGTAGTTCCCTGGGCCATCCGTTTTCCCCTTCTTGAGAATGGGGGTTATATTTCCCTTTCTCCAGTCATCGGGAACTTCACCTGACTGCCATGATTTTTCAAATATGATGGACAGTGGCTTAGCAACTTCATTTGCCAGGTCCTTCAGGACCCGCAGATGGATTTCATCAGGTCCCATGGACTTGTGAATGTTCAGGTTCTTAAGATGGTTTCGAACCAGATCCTCTCCTACAGTGGGCCCAAGGTCTTCATTCTCACAGTCCCTGCATCTGCATTCCAGGACTTGGGTGGTGTGGTCAGAGCCTTTGCCAGTGAAGACCAAGGCATAGAAGTCATTGAGAACTTCAGCCTTCTCCAAATCCCGGGTAGTCAGTTCTCTCAATAGCTTCCGGAGGGGGCCTACGTTGCCCCTCGTCTGTCTTTTATTCGCTACGTACCTATAGAATCCCTTCCTGCTATCCTTAACATCCCTAGCCAAGTTCAATTCTAACTGGGCCTTAGCTTTCCTAACCTGGTCCCTAGCTTCCCGGACAACATCCCTGTATTCTTCCCAGGCCTCCTGTCCCTGCTGCCACCTTCTATAAGCCTCTTTTTTCCTTTGAATTTTCCTGAGCAGCTCCTTATCCATCCAAGGAGGTCTCCTGGCCCTCCTGCTGCACTTCCTTCTAGTTGGGATGCAACACTCCTGAGCTTGGAGCAGGTGATCCTTGAATATCAACCAACAGTCTTGGGCCCCCCTGCCCTCTAGGGCTATATCCCATGGAACCTCACTAAGCAGGCTTTTGAAGAGGCCAAAGTCTGCTCCCTTGAAGTCCAGGGCAGTGAGCTTGCTGCATGCTCTTCTCACTATCCCGAGGATCTCAAATTCAACCATCTTGTGATTGCTGCATCCAAGGCTGCCCTGGAAAATCACATTTCCAATGAGCCCTTCCCTGTTGGTGAGCATGAGGTCAAGCATGGCACCGCTCCTTGTCAGCTCCTCTATTACTTGCAGAAGGAAGTTGTCTTCCACACAATTGAGGAACCTCCTGGATTGCTTGTGCCAGCACATACCGTCGCTCCAACAGATGTCAGGGTGGTTGAAGTCCCCCATGAGAACAAGAGCCTGTGAGAGTGAGACTTTTCCTATCTGTCTGTAGAGTGTTTCATCCAGAGATTCCTTTTGATCAGGCGGTCTGTAACAGATCCCCACAGTAATGTCTCCCATTGCTGTTCTCCCTTTAACCCTGACTCACAAACTCTCTGTCGACTGCTCACCTGTCCCCAGACAGAGTTCCATACTCTCCAGCCTATCCCTAACACAAATAGCAACTCCCCCTCCCTGCCTGCCAGGCCTGTCTTTTCTAAAGAGCCTGTAACCTTCCATTCCAACACTCCAGCCATAGGAGCCATCCCACCATGTTTCTGTGATGCCTACTATATCATACCCCCATAGATACACACACATCTCTAATTCCTCTTGTTTGTCCTCCATGCTATGGGAGTTTGTATAGAGGCATCTGAGCCGAGCTCCAAATGAAGCCGGCTCATTGGCTGGAGTGGCTGGAATATATCTACATTGCTCCGAGCATTTATTATAGGTGCTGGTAACTAACTGGGTGTGTTGGGATGGAATGACGCCCCCTCCCCCAACACACCCAGTTTAAAGCACCCTTGACCAGTCTGGCAAGCCTCCTACCAAAACCGCTCTTCCCCTTCATTGTCAGACCAGCTCCAACAGCACTCAGTAGACCTGGCTTACTAAATTGAGTCCCATGTTCTAGATACCCAAACCCCTGACTATGGCACCACTGCTCTAACCATTTATTAACCTGGCCAATCCTCCTAGTCTTTTAAGGTCCTCCCCTTTATCCTGGAGAATTGACAAAAAGACAATCTGAGCTCCAGAGCCCCTAACCACATCTCTCAGGGCTCTGTAGTCCTTCTTTATGTTCTTTGGGCTACTGCTATCAACATCACTAGCATCCACATGGATCACTAGAAGTGGGTAATAGTCAGTGGGACTCACTAGAGCAGGCAGCCTCTCTGCAATATCCCTGATCCATGCCCCTGGTAGGCAACACACCTCCCTTGAGACTGGGTCAGGCCAACAGATGGGCGCCTCTGTTCCTTTCAGAGTAGAGTCCTCTACTACAACAACCCGCCGCTTTTTCCTCGCAGCACAAGTAGAGATCTTCTTTGCCAGTGCATCAGCCCGTTGTTCATGGTGCGAGCACGTTTCCTCAGTAGCTCCCGTGCAGGACAGGGACAGCAAAGCGGTTCTTGGTGGGGACAACAGATTTAGGAGGAAGCCACTTACTTTTAATTGCCCTCTTCCTCCTTTTGTTGTTGTTTTGTTTTGTTGGTTTTGTTTGGCTTTGTTTGGGTTTTTTTTGGTTGGTTGGTTGGTTTGGGGGTTTTTTGTTACTATTTCCCAGCTTCCTGGGTTAACGGCCTCCTTCTTTCCTTCATGAGCTGCAGGGGACGCTTGAGGCCTCTGCACAGTTTGGGCCTGGAGCAAGCAGTCCTGCTTCCTCTCAGCTTCCCTGACATCTTGCAGCCTATTGACAGCGTCCCGCAGCTCAGCCACCTGCTGCAGGAGGACCTCCACCAGGGAGCACCGAGTGCAGCCCTGCCCATTGGGCACCGTTCCCTCACGAGACCACCGCAGGCACTCTCTACACTCCGAGCTCTGCACTGCAGCCTCCCCTCTCATCGGCTCTGTCTGGGTGCCTACGCTGGCCACCGCCGGGGCAGCCAGAGCAGAGCTCCCAGACCGGGCCCTGGTCATATGACGAGCACTCACCATCCCGCTCGCCTGCCCACACAAACTGCCTCGACCCGCCCTGTTTGCCCGCTCCTGTTCACCGTGCTCCCAGGGGCAGGATTTTACCCAGTCAGGGCTGGTGCCGCTCCTCCTGGCCCCGCCCCCTGTGAGTCAGCTGCTCGCGTCAGCTGAGCTGCCGGCTCCTGGGCAAGTCCTGCCGAGGACCTGAGGCTCCCTCGGTGGCTTTGGCAGCTCTGAGTAGAGGCTCCTGGACGCTGAGCTTCCGCGCGGTCAGGTGTCGAAGGCATCCTCTCTCAAGCTACTCACCTCAGCAATTGACTGGCAATGGTCGATGATGCCCGGTTTAAATCTGCCGCCGCCGCTCCTGGCGCCGCTCTCTGTGAGTCAGCCGCTCGCGTCAGCTGAGCTGCAGGCTCCTGGGCAGGTGTTATCGAGGACTTGAGGCTCCCTCGGTGAATTAAAAAAAAAAATTTAAACTTTAAAAAAGATTAAAGCCAGTAAGGGAGGCTGCTCCAACTGTCAACAAACGCAATTCCTTAATGACAATAGCACAGAATAAAGAACCAACAGGGTAACATCTGATCTGTGCACTCAGCCCACCCTGGTTATGCTGAGGCTGCTTGCTGGATGCACGGGGACCTGAGCAGAAGCTAACTGCTGCCAAGGTATTGCTCAGCTCCTTGATTTTCCAAATATGGCCTTTATTCCCGTTTTACAGCCAATTGAAGAAATTGCCACTTGCAAGAGAAAAATAATTTTCGGTCTCCAAAGGACAAACTAAATCACTCATTGGTAGTACTCAAGGACTTATCACAACTCAGTTAAAGTAGATGAGGCCCAGAATAGCCCTGATGACCCCAGTCTGTACAGATATGAGCCTGTAAACACGGAGGCAAACAAATAACCTTTGAGTTCCATTAGTCACAGAAATAAAGAGGCTGAAATGCTCAAGCACTTTCAGAGTCAGACATTTTGCTGGTAGTCTTCTCTAAATACAGCATAAAGAGTAGGTCTGGCAGAGTGATTACAGTATTAAGTCTATTTTTTCATTCCTAGAACAGTGAAAAGCTTACCAGCAAACCCATTAAAATTGTTTTCATGGCACATAGTGAATATTCTGAATATATCAAGTCAAGGTTGCCGTTAAATATGTTCATATGGTGTCAAGCTTAGCAATTTCATAGAGAATCTTTACCTAATTTGATGTAATTGATGCTAAAGCCTTTTTTCCTAATATGCTGTTTGTGTATTCCTTTTAAATGAGGATAAGAAGAAATGGATTTGTAGATGTTTTTAATTGATTCCAAAGGGAATACCTACTGTAGAATATGCTGACGAGTTCTGTGGGACCACAGACTCCAATCATTCAGCATCTATATTTTTAATGACAAGATGCTGCAGTGCTTAAAAAACTGAATTTCAATTATAAACACATATAATTAATGTCTTCTTTCTCCTAATGTCTTTACAATAACCACCAAACTTCCAGCAAGGGCAGGGACCTCTGTGTTGTCTTAGAGACCCAAACTGCATAAACAGCCAATGGGAATAGGGCTGTTATCAAGATCTTGGAAAACCTCAGTCAGACACTGTGTGTTAAATCCTTGATTTTCAATCACAGGATGGAGATATAAGCACAATATATACAACATGCTGCGTTATTTGCCACCCCTGATTATTTAGCATTGTTCTTCCTCAGTTTTCCTCAGTTGCCCAGGTTGATATTTGTTCAAAATTAAATAGGGTTAATCCTTTGGCCAGCTTCATGGGTAGTCATTCTCTTTGTGTGAAGAATCCCACTAACTCCAGGAGAACTAGTTGTGTGACTGAAGGTTGCTCAGAATTAATAATGATCAGGCTTAGCATTTGTAGTGTGATTTAAGGCTAGCTTCAGGCAATAGGAAGCACAACTCTTGGGATGCTGCTGGTATTGATTCACTGTATAACAACTGGGCAAGAAGTTTAACAACGGAAGTTTAAAACAAAACTAGCAATGCTGTTATGCGTCACAAAGCTGTGGCATGATTTAGTGAACACTCTGTATTAGATTCTGTAGATTCATCTGTACAAACTGCATGTGTTTATCAGGATATAAATGCATAAGAAGGAATGTAGCGTATAGGATACATAAAGTAATCTATCACTTCAGCAACAACAGGGACTTAGAAGTATATCTTCTAGTTTTGGCTACTACACTCCAAAAAGAACTGTCAACTAATTGTGGAAAGCCCTGAGGAGAGCAACAAAAACAATCAGAAGTGCAGAAAATATGATCTATCAAGAAAGGTTGACAGAAGAGGGGGTGTACAGCCTAAAGCAGAGAAAACTGAGGTGTAACGCGATAATAAGCTTCAGGAAGAAGTGAAAAGGAGACTACAGCTGCATGTGAGTAATTCTTATGATATACAAACCAGGAAAATGCAATAGATTTCTTGGGGATAATATGTTGTGTAACTGGACTTCCTGAAGTAGAAGACTCCTGCCAGGAATGGCAAGTGTAGTAGATGTGGTCTTTTGGCCAGGGACAGTGTAAATGTAACTTCGCACAGACTTGTAGTGCTACAATTCTACAGTTCCACAACTGAAGGATGTTACATAAATGTAAATTGCTTTTGTGTTACTACATTTTCACTGTCCCTTATTAGGGAGATAAAATTACTGGAGGTGCGGGCATTGTCTGTACATGGAATCTGTAAAGAAACTCTTATGCACTATGCATTATTCAGTTACAATGTCAGGATCCCACCTATCACTGCAAAGATATACTATGGATAAGAAGTACCCAGAAAAACACAGCAATTCTATGTAGCTTAGAAAGTAGAGCAAAATATATTGCTACTTCTACCTTGACAATGACAGATTGAGATGCACTCTATCCATAAAGGCATAAGCAGAATAGTAGTGACCTGAAGCAGAAGGCCTGTTCAGACTGTCTCGCTGTGAGTTCCCAGTGAAATAACAGTTCACTTATTTAACCCCTCATATCAAAAATGTTTCCAAGGCCTCAAGTATTAGTCAGGTAAAGATCAGACAGAGTGTGCCTTTAAAGGGTGAGCAGATGGGCACATCTGTTTGTTTGACAGGAAAACGTATGTGTTGCTTGACCTGGCAAACATCTCTTGATGAGGTGGAAGAGTTGCACAAAATATCTCAGACAGTAACTGAAAAGCATTCTCCAGAAATAGCTCAATAATTTGGATATGTTGGTACAAAGCCCACAAGAAAATGAGTTTGATAGTTCTAGCTCAGTTAAAGGAACATTGTTGAACCTAAGAACTCTGCAATTATCTGTACTACCTGTGCTGAATGACTCTGCCTTGCTATTTTGCTCATGAGAGCTGGTTTGTTTCTTTTTTTTTTGGTGGAACAAGGTGAAGGAGAATATGCTATGATGGAAGCAAACCAGAGCCAGCATTTTCAGAAAGATAATCTACCCATCAAGGATTTTCTGTTTGTTCCTTTTCTCTGTCTCTGATGAGGATTTTAGCAGGTAATTGGGTACCTTTCTTGCCAAAGTGACAATGCAGAAGTTAGCTCTTACTAAGGCCTAGCAATGTACCTCCAGTCTTAGCTCTTAAATCATATCATGAAGCTAGTTTCAATATAACCTTATTTCTTTTAAAAAATAAACCTATTTATTAGCCATTATAGTTGCAAAAGAGAGACTTTTGTCCTGTGCCTGACACTTGCGGTGAGATCTGCCTCAGCATCCGTAGCATCATTGCCTAGCATCAGGTGTTGCACAGAAGAGGAGCACATCTAGCCCAATATCCATCAGAGGAGATAATCTTTATCTTCTTTCAAAAAGACATTCTTGAGCTAGTACTGGCTGATCTGGTATAACACAGCTCTGATTTTGGTTGGAAATATTAGCTCTGATTCCAAAAGCTGTATAATTACATTAACATTGTTCCCTGCCTGAGGTAATATGCTCTGCCTCACTTCTCTGCAACCAGCCGAAGCACAGCATTGCTCCAACTGCTGCACCCAAAGTGGTACCCAATCCTGGCTCAGCAGTAAAAGCCTCATCTGTAAGAGTTTTCACAGTTTTCTGTTGGTGTAACATTTTGACCCACAAAAGAAATAGGCTGAGTTTGTATAAGTCTAGATTACCTGACTGTCCCTGTAAAATCAGTAGAAACTTCAACATTGCTGAAAATCAGATCATGTGCCCATATCATGAAGGCATCTGGAATGCTAGTCATGCAAGTCTTGCTTACTCACAGCACTGTCACTGGATATTTTTACAAAATCCACATTCTCAGCAATAAAATGTGTTGCTATGGGGCATCTGTTTATGTTTTTATCTGAACTGATAATTACACTGGAGTTCCTTCTGTCTGTAAAAAATGGCAGAGTTTTCCAGTGAGTCTACAAAGAACTATCAGTTAAATGTAAAGATAATCCTGATTTTATATGAGAGAAAACAAACACATGGGATAAATCAATGCAAACAGTTATCCAAGCAATTGCAAGGATGAATCGTATGTTTGGCATGTGTGACAAAATACAATTTGTCCCTTTATAACCTTGTAAACTCAGCTCTTCTCTGAGCTCAGGAGCCATGTTACTAAATTTACCTGTCAGCTCTCAGACCTCATAGCAAACTGTCCTAGGTTGGGTGGATCTCAGCCTGCATTTCTCTGGGCAACAAATGCTAGGCAAGTGTTAGAAATATGACATCATTCAAAACAGATAGGTAGAGAGGTAGGTTTTATATGTTTGAAACAATTCTATTACAAATTCCCAAACCTTAAACACTGCGGAAATACAATACTTGCTATGAACCAAAGAGCAAAAGGGAAGTAAAATAAAACAATCTGTAGTTACACTTAACTAACTCACACACTGCAAACATTAAACAGTGAGGCAAAATCCACAGGAACAGAGACTTTCTTACAGCCCAGCTTCTTAAATTATGTTTGACCTTTTTGCCCCAAAGACACCCCAGCACTACAAGCTACTGGTACAGATGCTATTTGTTAACTATCCCTTCACATGCCTTTGGTGAACCCAGTCATACTTCGTATGATATTTGTCTGCCTCCATTAGCCCGTCCCTCAAAATCACTTACATAGAGATTTTATGAGAATGCTTCCAATGGTTTCACAGTTATATAAGCAATTTTTGTGATCCTGAATTTTTCTCCCTGTGTCATCGAGAGTCCCTCTGAAACTGAACAAGGATAATGCTTTTTCATCAGAACTGGCTTCCACATTTCACTTCCATCTTCCCAGGTTCCTGGGTTACAAAAAAAAAAAAAATAAATCACAGATTCACACACACTTATTCTTGTTAGGGGTTTCAATTTATGTCCAGTTCATTTTTCCTTTAAAAAAGATAGGGTTCTTGTTTTCTTACAGCTTCCCAACTTTGTTCTGTTCTGTGTCCAATGTAATTGATGACAGATTAATGCCCATCTGTCACAATTCCACACTGTTCATTTTTAGTGAAAATATTCCGTACTTACTTTTCTGGGTGTTACAACCTGAAAAGAACCAAATTTAAATCCGTAATAATAACATTCCCAGAATCAGATAGATATCAATGACAAGTCAAGGAAGTATTACATATGCATATACATATGTGCTTTGAAACACCATGGTTGGGCAGAGTAGATTACCAACAGATCTAGTATAAGGGTGTGCGTAACAGAAAGCAACCACAAAACTGGAAAGCAAAGACCTTGCAAACATAGGATAAGAAGAGACCCAATGGACAGGTACATGGATGGCCATTGATACAGATGTGTAGCAGCCCAGTGAAGCTGCCCATAATGAACAGCATAGGTAAAGCATTTTTACGATCTGTCTTTATTAACCTGTAGCCTTTATCCTGTACTTCAGAATCAAGTGTGCAGATCATATGCTCAGATCCCATACCCTGAACTCCTGTCTTAGTGCTGTGGTGGTAGCACAATAGTACTTAGTACTATGGTACTTACGAACATAACTGTGTTTTGGTACCTGATTGCGCATGACTGATCTGGTTAAGTCCTTTTGAAAACTGGCTGTTAATTCTGCATGCAGCAATTGGAGGATGTAGGCAATCTAGGAAACTGAATGTGACTGAAAATCTGTCATGAGTAAGGAAACGTCCTCTACCTTGCTGTCATGATCTAGCTGCAATTCAGCTACAACAGCCTAAGTACCTAACTGAAACATTTGTTTTTTCACTTTTACCATTTAGCAATAACAGTTTCAAGTATTCAAACAGCCGATGTAATCAGGAATCAGTTAGCCAAGAGGTAATAACCAGACCTGTAACAATAAAAATTGAGCAATGGATTGAAAGGATAACAACCTTAGTCTTGTCAACTTTAGGACACAGCAAAATGAATTCTTTACTAGAATCACAGATCGCACAGTGGAGTCCAAATCCATGGAGAAAGGATTTTTTCCATGGATCATTGGAAAATGCAGAATGAATTCTTGATGTCTAAGTGTTACTATAAAATGAAAAATTCAGTTACAAGAATCCAATAAGTTCAAAAGATGAGCTATCTGGGTTTTGAGTATACAGGAGAATAAACCAGAGGTAGGGTAGAAGACACTAAAAATAAAACCAAAGAAGCCAAAAGAAAAAAAAAAATAGACAGAAGAATAATGACCAAAAAAAAGAAAGTAGAAGCTGAAGATGAAACAAAAGGAGATCAAAGAAAATCAGAACCAAAACCCAGAAGGTGAACTATGGGAGTCAAAACAGAAGGTAAATGAAAATGAACCCAGGTAATGTAACACAAAAGGATTATGAGCAGCAGAAATGCTGACATTTCTAGAAAAAGGAACATAATATTAAAAAAAAAAAGTAACCAGTTCGCACTAGAGGAAGCAAGACATAAACCAAAAATTAAGTGAAGCCCAAGCTACTTTCCAAATTGCACTGGAAGATAAGAAGAGAAATCAAAGACAAAACCTGGCCACATGCTGTGTTACCAGGAAATGCGACAGTTTAAAAATATTTTTTAAAATACCAACTTTAAAAAATAAGCATCAAAAATAGGTGTTGCACCAGCTGTACAAGAGGGGAATAATTTAGCTTAAATGGAGAAGTTTGGTATAGCCCAAATGACTTAATGAGAATCCACAAGAATATAATGCACTCTTTTCATTAAGAAGAGAATGCAAATTAATAACATTAAAACAAGCACAAGAAATGGTAAAAGTAGAGATTACAAAATTAATTTAAAAATCAAGGACAAATTAACAAATCGCTGTTGAAAAAGAATTGGACACCAATCATGTTAGAATAACCAAAAAAGGACCTTAAACAGGAAAAACATACAAATTGGCTAGTAGTGATAGAAGAATATCCAGGGCTAAACAATAAAGACTGAATTTAAATTGATCAAGAGCCCCAACAAAGTTTGTCTGGGCTTTACTTCCTCAAAAATGCAAAGTAATCCAGAAAGTAAATGTGCATTAGGGAAGGGAACTTGACAGGTCTGACAGTTCATTTAAGGTGCTGGTAAATTGTTGGTAAGTTGTTTCACACTGCAGAACAAAGAGCAAATTAAAATTGCCAAGGGATATACACAAGAAAAGAAATTACTGGGGACTGTAGCCAGGTTAGTGACTGAGAACACTGGGGAATATTTATAAAGAGTGTTTCAAAGTGAGCTGTATATGAAGGGCTAAACCAGGCTGGGAAGATGACTAAGCCCAGTAAACGCAGAAACCGTGAAATTGAAGAATTGTATAGATACCATTTGAAGAGCTGAAGAAAACTCACAAGAAGGATGTGAAAGTTAACAACCTACCAGGCTAGAAAGGGGAGTGGGGGGAAGGGACCTATTCAAGTCGTAACCTTCTCTAATCAATGACTAAAGGGTCAAAAAAAAGAAATCACAAGTAAAAAGGATCATGAGTAAGACTGTAATAGAAACAACTGTGTATTCAGCAACCAAGGTGAAAATGTTAGCCTTGTCCTAAAAGATATGGCAAAGAAAAGCACAGGATGGCAAGAAAAACAGGAAAGAAATAGAGAGGGGAATTAAACGATTGACTGTTATTCCTGAAGGGATGTGAAATCCATGGAGAGAAGCCTACATATGTGAAGCCACCATGGAAAGCTGAAAGGTGTTTTTAAATTTAAACACTTGCATACTGCACAAATCAACTTGAATATTCCTTTGAACACCAACGTTTGAATTGTCAGCTGGAACATATCTCGGGCAAAACCCATGCAGACAATGGATTAAAAAACACGTTAGTAGAAGGAAAGAGGGAGAACTAAGTACTTTATTGAGAAGTGTAGGGGTAGCGAGTGGGATATTGAATAATGTAGATCTCAGATCTATATCTAATGTATTTTCATTTATCATTGATAGGCAATGACATGATGAAAGCATTCCTATGAGGAAATGGAAGTGTACACATTTCAGAACATAACGAAGGAGACCCATGTTATTTCAAGCATCCAGTTCTTCATTAATTTCAAATGTCATAAAAAACAGTGGAGGAATCCATCCGGATTATTACCTGGCCTGTGTGATGTCCTAGTATGCAAAGCTTGTTAAACTTTTCCAAGCCTTAAAAGAAGTGACAATGCAGAAACATCGCTATGGAAAGTTTTATTTCAAAAGGTTGCACACTCTTACATGCTGCTTTACAGCATTGTAACTGGGAAAGAGGACCATTGGTGTACTGTTAAATTGTGAATATTTTAAAATAATTATGTATAAGTTAATGGCCTCACGTTTGTCTGCGGAAAATGTTAAGAAATTGTAGAGGCCATAAATTCCCTAACTGTGGATATGTACTGGTAATCAAAACACTACAAATATATATAATATGCAAGCATGTACTAATATAATAGAAAGATTCTTTTGTTTTCAAGGAGCTAATCAAGAAGCTTTAGAGATATCCAGCAATTGTTCTCCTGCTTCAGGAAAACAGCAGAAAATATCCTTCACCATGAAGAATCACTCAATGCAGAAGTTATCTGTTTTAGTCTGGAAAAAACACACACTTGATGTACTTTGTCATGCGGTATCTTGTCAGTTAGATCACACTTTGAAATTGAAAACCAAACTTTGTCCAAAGATGGTTGGTGCACAGTGCACTCGGTCAGATGGATTCAAGACCATAATAAAATATATGATTCTGCCATTACAGTAATTGAAACTAACACACAGGCTTTATGCTGGATTAAAACTACTGCAACAGTAGGGCCAGTAGATGGAAGAAATTACAGAAAAAATCGTATACCTATGTCTACAATGAATTATTCAATAACAGAATTCCATCAAATTTAAAATAAGATTGAACAAATCCAGCAAAATGTCACAACTTGGGCATCACAACTTCAGACAATGGATGGTGATTTTTTAATGGGAATAAACAATTTACAGTTCCACAGCATCTAAACTAGTACGTGTATTATATCATCCACTTATTGTATTGTTAAAAATACAGGCTGCGATCCTGCTATGTTTTATTTTCAGTGTCTTCTATCCTACCTCTGGTTTATTGTTCTGTATACTGCAATTATAATATTTAACTGTTTATCAAAAACATTTGCATATTACAGTAAGGTTACTTGCAAATAATTATCAAAAAGCCAGTGTCTGTGAAGGCATTCAAAATACACTATCCAGTCAGCAGACACAGCAATAACAAGCCAACACAGATCAGGGAGTGTATTGGTTAGCCAACTGAATCATATGACCACAGTTACCTGGATATGTGCCTGAGAGATGGTTGTAACCTGAACAGAATCAAATTCAAACCCCTTAACTTTGTAATAATGAGATAAACACCTATAAATAAATGAAAATAATATGTTGCGTATATATACGTTTTGAAACACCATGGTTGGACAGGACAAATTACTAGTGGCCCTAAGATAAGGATATATGTAGCAGAAAGCAATTACAAGGCTGCAGCAGAGACACCCCCCAAAAAAAAAACAAACAGGGAGCAGAGACCTTGGAAGTACAGGAAGAGGAGGAGGCCAGAGACCCAGCAGTCAGGCAGCATGGCTCCATTGATACAGATGTTTAACAGCATAATGAAGCTGCCTACAACTGCCACAAAAGCCACTGGTTGCCCTTACTCTGTACACATGCCCAGTTAAGTGGGTAAGTGTTGTATGCATAGTACCTTTAAAGGGACCTGTGTCTTGGCGTTTGGTCTAATGTTTCATTACTTGCATTTGGCTGGTTTAATTGCATGCTTTTGAGGACTGGCTCTGAAATTTAGATGCATGGGAGATGAGTGGCTGAAGAGAGATTAAAACTTTGCACCTCTTTGTCGTTTGTCTTTGTTTGTAGTTTTTGAGGCTGCATAGTTCCAGAAATTCAGAATTCTGAGTATGAATGTTAACCTCAGAAGGCTGGTCACCTCAAGACAAGGATGGATTTGAAGAGTTCAGAGGGCAATATAAATGAAAACATTCTGGTTTAATTGTGGTGAGGCCATTGGCTTTGGCACTATTCATTTAAAACTAATTTGTTATGTGTGTTAGGAATACTGTGTTTCTGGAGCATTTAATGTGATTGCAGGATGTTTTAAAGTAACTTCCAATATAAAATGGAATCAAAGAAGATTGTGGAGCTCTTCAGCAAAGACAAATCCCTATCGAGTTGTATAAAGGTATGTTATAAATTAATATGCAGCATCTGAGCTGTGACCAAATGCCCATTGCTAGGCAACTTTATTTTGTGGTGGATTGATCTTTCTTCTTCCAAAGCTCAGCATTCATAAATTGTTCTGGAAAACATCAAAGTAATTTGGAAAGGTCTACAGCAGTATAAATTCCTCTATGCAAAATGGCTGTTTAACAAGATTGCCTCCTTGAACTTTTCACATGATTGTGAGAGCCACTTTAATTTACTAATGGAAGTTTTATAGCAGACTTTCCCACTACTCCCACATCTTTGTTTACTATTATTTTATGGAGAATACTTTACAAATTGGGTCTCTGAAACAAAGGAAGGGATGTTTGGTGACATTCCCAGTCTGCTATGAGACTTGTTAGCAGGGTTGCCCAAAGCACAGCATGTAGGAGAACTTCAAGTCATACGAACGGCAAAGTTGGGCTGCACCTCATGGCCCATCTACATAGGTTTTAATTCAACGGTTATTATAGTCACTGCAGAGAAACTCCTTTTGAGCTAGCCCTGCTTAGATTCAAATTAGGAAGAACAGAAGGCTCATGAGGAATTGCACTCATTTGTTGTGGTACAGACAGCATAAAGACAAGGTGTGTGTAGTTAGGTTATGCAGTGATAGTGATAATTTCAGTGGAAAAGGCAGAGAGAGAATTAAGGAGTAAGTGATTAGGAAGGCTTCATGTACCCAACATCCAACATACTGTAGCTGGATGAGTTTTGGAACTGATCAGGAACTGACTATTTTCTCAGCTCACCATGCTTAGAAAGCATTCACTTGGTATTTTAGGAAATGTCTCATATATTCCATCTGGAGAATCCCTTGGTAATTTTACATTAAACGGTTGAATCCCCTCAGGGCGAGAAGTAAGGATGTTTTCAATTGCTTTATGAGAAAGAAGAGAATAGAAAGGAAGAAAAAAATATCTGCAGAAGAGACAGCTAAGTGTAGCATTTAGCAAAGCAGAATAGAAGTACAAGTAATGGAAGTGAAGGAATGATTTATTTATCTTTTATTTTTTCAAGTTATATGTCTTTGTGAAGTCTCTGTTGCAAAAGCCAAGAGTCAAGTTTGACTTCTTTGCCATTTTTCATTTTGTGAAGGTTTATGTTTGGGTTGTTTTTTTTTTCCCAAAGATAGTACTATGCAACTAAAGATTTTTTTCTTCAACAAATTATAAATGTGAATTAAAATAAAATTGTGTAATGGTCTGACTTTGCACTTTGGTGAAAACTCTCATTCTCACAGGCAAGCATCTTCCTTCAGAGCAGTAAAAAAAAATAATTTAGAAACATCTTTTTTATTTTTACTACCAGAAAAAGTAGCTTTTTTTCTCAGTGAAGTTCCAAAACTTCATAGAAGCTTTAGGGTTTTTTTTTTTTTTATCAGTCCAAAAGAATATTTTGCACATTCCTAAATGTGACTTGATGAACACCTCTCAACTTTTGAAGTTGGGTTATCTTTCTGAACCAGGGTCATCCAAGGTCAGTGCTCTATCCCCAGCAGTGACAGTGTGAAGCTTCATGATGAATCATCTCTACATATGGGAAAAAATCAGTCTTGAGACACACAGAATGTCATGACTCTAGTTGAGATGGCTTGTGCTTACTTCAAGATTGAATTTGATATAGTGGTGAAAACTTTTGATTCTGGTGGTATGGTTTCATAGCAGCAATCTTCACTTTAATGCATACTGGCATCACTGTAATTAAATTTAATTCATAAAAGAAAGCTAATTTTAGAGCTTTTAATTTCTTTTGTTTCTGCATAAATGCCAAAATTGAAAATTCTAAACTCATACATAGTAGGTACAGCAGGAGCCAAGCAACTAAATATGCAGTTCTACCTCCAGACCCCTTAAATTGCCTACTGTTGAGGTACACTATCTACATCAAAAGGACAGAATTCTGGCAGAGTATGTTGTCATTCATTATTGTGGCAAATGACGAGATGCATGATCAGATTGCAGTTACACTATGTAAATGCAAAGGATGAGAATAGACCTCAAAGACATATACTGTGGACTTCTCAAGTAAAAAAGTTCCTAAATGCTATGCAAAATATTATGAGGCATTTAATCTTCTACGAGATGTAAAGAAAACATCTTCTACTTTATGTATTTAAAGGGAAAAGTCTTTTGTTCGTCACACTGGACAGAACTTTTATTCTTACGCTGTCAGATGATAAAAGGTATCAGCATACATTTAAATTCCTTACCTCAAAAGACGGCAAATGATGTATGCAAAAGAAAATCAGAGTGCAGGAGAAATTTTTTACACAGTGTTCATACCATGGAAGAAAGTCAATGTAAAATATAGGTGTGGGGGATTTAAGCTAATATTAATGCATGACAAGGTCAAGTGGCAAGAAAATTCAGCCAACTACAGGCTTTTTTTTTTTTTTAATAAGAAAGTTTTTTTTTTTAAGATAGAACTTTTTTTTTTTTTTTTTGCTTTGCTTTTGCTTATATTGATGGACTGTGAAGGTCAAGAAGAGATTGATCCACAGACGCCAGTAAAAGTTAGAAGTAATTTAATTAGAGTTGTCCAAATCTGAAACATCTTCTAATCCGATTATATACTTATTTCTTGAGGGACAGTATGTGAGTATCTATATTTGCTATAGAAAGATACTTTTTTAGCAATCTAAAAGGATTCAGTTATCAATTCTTTTTTGAGAAGCAGAATGATTCAAGAAAAAAAAAAGGAATATTTTTCCATAGTTAAAAAATAAATTATGTTTATATTAGTTTCTATTTCAAATTAACTATTGTATGTGTGTGAATTTGTGTATACTATATCTACATTACCTAAAATGGTCTTGTATATCCCCAAGTAATCAGAGATACTCTTTGATAGATGTGTCATGTGATGATCCTTTTTAGTGCTGTGCTACCTGCCTTACATAGCTGGTGTGATTCATCATAATGAAGGACATACATACTCTGGGACATTTAAAGAGATGTAATTTTGTCTAACTGTCATAATTTAAAGAGACAAAATGCTTTCTGTGAAGAGAAAAACTCATCCATCAAAGATTTTTAATCCCCGCTTTGCCATGGTCATCCTTTTAGGGTTTTAAGGGTACAAAAGGTACATTAACTGTCAGTACAAAAACTGAGGTATCTCTTGACAACTGTGAAAGCAAATGAGGCATTATGTGAAGGTGAATATGCTGCAAATGAGGGCAGAAAGGCTGGGAAGCAAATTGCAGTATCCACTGAAGGGCAGCACACTCTGCCTCCCAGAGCTCTGAGCTGCAGAGAAAGGTCTTCTTCCCACTGCTCCAGCAGAGTAATGCTACAGAGAGGTTTCTAAGGATGCATCCCATCCTCTGATCTGCAGGTGCTGCAGCCCTTCCTAGCACAGTAGAACCAGATTTGTCTGAAAAGTGTTCAGTAGAAACCGTGAGATAAAGAAGGTTTGGGTGTGCAAGAAAGCACAGGAGTTATAGGTGAATTCCTTCCTCTCCCCATATCTATTTGTAGCACCCAAACAGAAACAAAAGGGTATTTTTAAGACATTGAGTTATATTTTTCAAAATGTCCCTCACTTTCATTTCTTGAATCAAAAGCCAGAAATAGCAGTACTGAAATTCTGTGAGAAAGACCATTCTTGAACTTCTGTGAAATACTATTGTTATCTCTATGAAGTCTGTTGCTGTGAGATTTGAAGATGCTTTACTGACTGCAGAGATCTGAATATTCTTTAGATGAGGAGCTGAGTTTGTCCCATTGCCAGATGCGAATCTCCACCCTGTAATAGATTAGACTACTGAAGTATACTGAACATACAATATTGAAGTATATTGAAGTATATTGAAGCATAACTATTGTGCAAATCTGGTAGGGTCTCTCTGGCATGAATGTTTGCAACACTGCTTTCAAAAGATTTGTAAATGTGAGTGGTCTAGTGATGTTAGCCAACATGGTTAAGATGCTCCCTAAATCAATGCTACCAATGAGTTGCGCAAAAATGGCACAAAAAATATTTTATCTTGATAACTAAAATGTCCGAGATAAAAAGCCCTGACTGCAGTGCCTCCTGAGCCCTTACTTTTTTACCTTAGATGAGCAACCAATACAAACAGCAATTAAGGTTTTATTTTAAGAAAGAACTTAAGTTCCATGTTCTCAACTGCTTTGCTAAGCAGGAATGAGGTTACTCATATAAAGATTTGTCTTACTATTAGACAAAGAATTTAAAATTTGAAATTTATACCCATGTAAGTCCTATCCGCATATAACAGTGTTGCAAATCAAGAAATGAGCTGTGCTTTTTGGAGTTTGCTGCTTCCTGGAAAACAGAGAACATACTCTTCTGTCTCACTGGTTATTTCACTGGGCTATTGGATTTCTTGAAGAGTATTAAGCAGACCATGCACTCCTAATGATAAATATACCAGCTTGATGACAACTGGTTTTACATTGAATGTTTCCCTGGATGGTGCATTTTTTCTAAGCCGCTAATAATATGGCTTAGTCTCCCAGAGGAGGAAAAAGTACTTTCCTAGGATCTGTGTTAGTCCATACTGAATGAGGGCTCTAAGAGCAACCCCAGCAAGAAGTCACACAGAAGCTGTTTAGTAAAAAAAAAAAAAAAAAAAAAAAAAAAAAGAAAAACACTGGCCTAAAAGAGTTTACACAGCTGTGAGTGATAAAATATAGCCACCATGGCAACCCAATCTCCAGTATTCTGATAATGCATCAGAAATGAGGCTATTAGAATTATTAATTCACATTAGCGGCTATTAAAATTACTACCTGCAGATTCACAGCCTGAAAATCCTTTTCTATTTCTAAGAGAAGGTTCAATTGCAGAAGGAACCTTTTTGCTAAATAGGTGCACTGTATTGTATGCTAGACATTATGGGAAGTCCAACAGATAATAAAGCTCACATAGAGCTTTATGTAGCTGCTTTGTAATGCAAGGGTAGCAGATGTAATACTTTATTCTTTTAATGATGGCAAAGAACCAATACAACTCAAATAGCAGTAACAATATCTGGACTCTTACTGATTCCCTGGAAGCTAATACTAGAAATCCAACTTACTGTAGAGTATTTCATTAAATAGCAAGTGGCATACAAAATATCCTACTTAGATAGGTAATAAACAAAACCAACAGAAATCAGCAGAAAATCTGAGCCAGACCTATAGGAAGGTTTTGTAGAGATACTGCGGTGAGACTCAGGGAGTCCCACAGAGGTTTGGCTACATCCTTTCCATCCCCCATTAACTTAACTCAAAATGCAACTGCATGCTGTTTTAAGTAAAAGAAGAAACACTATTACACCAAGGCCACAGCGGGAAATAATCAGGGGGAACAGCAACATGGCAGAGAAAGAACATTTTATTTATGGAAATGAGCAGAAAAAGTAACACGCAAGCTAGAAGCAGCCAAATAGGTACCAGTAAAAATAACAAACAAGCAAAGAACATGAGCTTGGATCACAACCAGTTTTTAGGAATTCACATAACAGTCTATCTCCTTTGAGATCCCATGTACCAAAAATGGATATGACATCCAGTGTTCTTTCTAAAAATTGTTGTTCTCAGAAAGAGAAAACAAGGGTGCCTGCAAAATGAAATTTAGCACGTCCCCACAGGCTAGACACAGCAAATGAAGTAGGCATATACAACGGGGCTTGAACAGCCTTTACACTAAATGCTATTCTGAATTCTCTTCCCCTGCTTGCCACCTAGCCTAAGAACAGCCTGCATTCCTCAGGGACTTGTTTTTTTTACGGAGTTCCCTCTGTGCCTACAGACTTTTCTTTCTAATATCCATTTCTTATTTCCTGCAAAACTCTATCAGTAATGTTATCGGTTAACTGGAAGTAGATATTCATCCACCTAAGCTTCCTTTGGAATCAGGCTCTCAACAGACACCCTTCTTTTCAAACATGGTGGCAATTACTTTCCTAACAAATAAAAACATGGTGATAATTAAGGTCATGAATTAGAAGACCTGGGGTTGATTTCTTCCTGAGGACATTCAGACTGACAAACAGTGGATGTCTTGATGGCAGTCTCCCCAGTGCTCTTGAGGCCGTGCCTGGAAAATTTTAGTTTAGCTGTGCTACTAAAAAGCACCAGCTCTGGGTGCACTTATAATGTCAAGGTGAACGTAGAAATTTGTGTTAGTCCAGTTTGGCCAGCAAAACCAAAGAAATATTAGCTCATTGAGCATGCCATAAAATGTTACTTATGGTCTTCACAAGACATGACCAAGTAATAAAAATATTTGTCATTGACCTTATTTGTAAAAGGACTATGATTCTGTGGTATCAGTACCCTGCTCTTTTCCCATTTTTCCCATTTTTCCTCGGGCATTCAGACAAACATTGGTGGAGATGGTATTATTCATACAGATAACAGAATCCCTGCACAACCAAAGGGCTTCAGGCATGAACAAAAGTATTTGTTGTTTCTTTTTCACTGCTTGCTGTTCATCAGCTCAAGTTCATGTCAGCAGAATGACTCATGTGCTTCTGTTTAGCACATGTTTAATGCTCAGCTAAGGGAAGCAGAGCTCGCTGTGACCTGCAGAGCCCAGCTCTCCAACGGGGAGGAATGAGGAGAACAGCTCGCACCTCATGCACAGCCGTTACATGAGCAACTAGCTGAGCTGCCACGGAAGAACTCCAAAACTACTCCGCACCATGGTGACTGCTCTCCCAAGTACCCTCAGGTACAGTCACACTTTCTTAGGTCACAAAAGTGTTAGGAAATAGGTTTTGCCTAAGTTTTTTCGCTGTCTCATAACAAAATAAAAGGTCTGGCAGAAGTGGTGTTTTGGAAAACACTGTGGCAGAGGCCTGATCAAGTCTCACAGACCTACCTGCCCACCAAATCTCTTTCAGCAATCTCCTTGGTTTCCTGCCATTGCAGCTGCAAAGCTTCTCTGTAGCCACTGTGGGGCATGGAGAGCCTCAGCACAACCCTGCAGTATCAGGGCCCATCACCAAATAACTTTTCTTTCCTTCTTTTGAAAAATCTGATTTTGAATTTTTTTACTTTTTCAAAATTACAGGTGTGGAAAAAAATATTAAAATCTTTTACAAGGCAAAATTGTCTTTCTCTGTGCAGTTTGTGTGTAATGGACTAATGAGCAGTTATATTTCCCTGAGTCAGAAAGGACATTTTTAGGAAATATTTGAAGTGAGAAGCAAAAGAAACTTTGTGGATACTGGCTGAGAGATCACATGAATCAGAACAGGCAGTAGAAGATGATACAGAGTCAAGAGTAGGCAAAAAACACAGGTGGAGAACCCAAAAAGCAGGATGAAGGGCACAAAGTAAAGAGCGGAGGTGATAAAATATTTCCTTTTTACACACACCATGAGTACATTTGCAGGGATCATCAATGTGACATGATGAGTCCCTGAAAACGCATATCCCAGAAAGCAGCCTTGTACTGGAAGAAGAGGAACAGCCAAAGTATCCACACTGTCCACAGTTTAATGAAAGAGTCCATTTTTATAGTAAAATATAGGTGGACAAATGCTGAAAGACACATGACAAAATCCTTCAGTGGGGTGAAGGAGATCAGCTCAACGAATGCATAGGTTGTTCTGGCCATGACTCCTGGGAGATGCTCCCTATGCCCCACACGCCACTGCTCGAAAGAGGCTCTACAGAGGGAGCAGACACTTCCACAGCAAAACAGGCTTTTCCCAGGAAACTATTTCTGCTAACAGTATCATCTGACAAAAACAGTTTAAAATCATTTGCTTCTTTCCATTTTAATCTTTTCTGTATGTTTTCCTTCAGATCACCCCCTTTTAAGTCACCTCAAAGGCACAACTTCCATACATTGCCCACTGTCTAAATGACTGCTTCTATTTTTAGTCATTTTGATTTTAACTTAATCTCATATTAAAATCTAAATGAAGGATGATTTCAATTTCTTCTTGAAGGCTGGAAGGAACAGCAATGTGGGACCGTACCAGCTGCAGCTTTAGAGCTTTATTTGGAAGGCTACAAGGACACACTTTATTTCCTTATGGATCTCAAAGGCCTGAACTAATTAGTACTTATTAGAAAACAAATTAGAAATGCATTTTATTTCTCCATATGGTGAAAGCAGGAGCTACAGTAAAGGGATAAGATATGAGAAGAGCCGGGATAGTGATTTGCAATACATAATTTATTTGACTAATTTTGCCTTTTCTTTTATGCCTATGCCTTCTATATGAACAGGTAACAAGTTCCTTGAATGTATCCATTGTTCAAAACAATTTGTCAAATAATTTTTTGCTATGTAGCTCATCTATGAACAATTAATTGATCACTAAAATCCAAAATTGTAGTGCCAAAAAGTAATAGATAAGCAAATGACCTGTTTTGTTGGGGTTTTTTTTAATATATGAGTGTGCTTAATTTGATTTTTTTTTCTGTCAGTTTAAGTTCTTCAAAATTAACTTAAAACCATTTGATTGCCAGTAAAGTGATACAGAAGAGAAAACAGATGCGACCAGGATTAAACAGAATTCACAGGAGTTTAGACCTTATTCTCACTGTTTTGTGTACAGCCATCCAGCCAGTTGTTTATCCGCTGAGTGGTCCACCTATCAAATTGATGTCTCTCCAATTTAGAGACAAGGATGTCGTGTGGTACAGTGTCAAACCCTTTGCACAAGTCCAGACAGATGACATCAACTGCTCTACCCCTGTCTATCAGTTCTGTAGCCCCATCGTAGAAGGCCATCAAATTGGTCAGGCAGGATTTCTCCTTAGTGAAGCCATGCTGGCTGTCACCAACCACCTCCTTGTTTTTCATGTGCCTTAGCATGCCTTCCAGGAGAATCTGCTCCAAGATTTTGCCAGGCACAGATGTGAGACTGACTGGTCTGTAACTCCCTGGGCCATCCGTTTTCCCCTTCTTGAAAATGGGGGTTATATTTCCCTTTTTCCAGTAGTCAGGAACTTCACCTGACTGCCATGATTTTTCAAATATGATGGACAGTGGCTTAGCAACTTCATTTGCCAGGTCCTTCAGGACCCGCAGATGGATTTCATCAGGTCCCATGGACTTGTGTATGTTTAGGGTTTTAAGATGGTCTCGAACCAGATCCTCTCCTACAGTGATACTAGGGCTTTTATATGAACTGTTTCTAGCAACCTGCCAAGCACATTTGTTGAGAAAGTTATGCTGTGTAGGAGTCAGTACTGCCAGTGTGATACATGTGCATTCAGCATGCCCACCTACAAAACAGAGTGCCTTAGGAGAGCAAGGGCAGAAATGCCAGATTTCTTCATCCCAAACAATTTCTCCCATTTGTCTGCTCTGGCCAATTTAAAAAAGAGAAAATTATGCACAAATAGAAGTGAATAGAAATAATTATGTCTATATGCATGCTAAACATGCAATTGCATGAAAAATTGATTCCAAATATTCCTTTTATAGCCCCTACATCTGGCTGACTCTATACCATCATCTTTAGAACCTAGTGCATGAAGGACACATACAGCCTAGTCCCATTAATAAGACATCTAAATCTTTTGGAAACAACCATAGAATCATAGAATCATACAATCATAGAATAGTTAGGGTTGGAAAGGACCTTAAGATCATCTAGTTCCAAACCCCCCTGACATGGGCAGGGACACCTCCCACTAGGTCATGTTGCCCAAGGCTCTGTCCAACTGGCCTTGAACACTGCCAGGGATACAGCATTTACCACTTCTTTGGGCAATCTGTTCCAGTGCCTCACCACCCTTGCATGACAATTTGGAGGAATTGGTTTTACCCCTGGATTAAGTGTTGTTGTTCACTATTTGCAGATTCCAGTCAGACATAATCTATTTTATTCTAGTGAGAAGAAAAGGATAGGAGATCTGTTATCTTCCTTAAAATGTTTTTTGGCTAGAAAATGCTTCTAATTTGTATGATGCATTACTCCATTGATGTTATAGAACTACATGCTTAATTTATAGAAGCTGTAAGTATGCATGGATCATACACAGTTTTTTAAATTATGAAAGACTTCTTGACTTCTTGTTTTTCTCTCCTGATTTCCTTTACTTAAAGGACAGCTCACCTTTCAGCTTCCTCTTAACAGCACTTTGCTAATATGTAGGTAGTTTATAAACTCTTTTATCTCTCTGAAAATGTTTTCTCCAATATGTTCCACATTCAGAGCTATATTTCAAAGTGCCACTTTAATCCTTTTTATCTTTCTTATAACTTAGAGTATCGGTCATTACTTGATTATTCTGGTCACATTTCACTGTTCTTCACTGAAATCTCAATAGAGAAAGAATGCTTTAGGCAAAATGAACTCTGAAATTTTGTGTCATCAAAATCTTAATGTAAGTATATTGAATAGAGCCTACACAGCTTAACCTAAAATCATAAGAAACACATTCACACTATAAACTTTGCACCAGCACACGAATGGAGGATTTTTGTGAAAAAAGAAATTTCATTTCTCAGTGTTATTTCTTATGACCCTAGGTACTTATTAAATACAATAATAAAATATGTTTGAAAATATTTATATAAAATCCAAGAATGACAATGCACAGAAGATAACAATAAGAACTTCCAACTCCCTTCTATACAAACCATAATGCTTTTTACTGCCCATAAACTATTAAATGATTTGGCTTTCTACAATTACAAAATTAGAACATTGTCTTCATGTGCCACATTTGAATACTTACAGGTCATGATGACACTATAAAAGTTAATGTGCATACTCTTTTTTAAACACCATTACTACTTCAAGGAAGTAGTGCTTATCGTGAAATTATGTTTAAATTAAAAAGAGATATTAGCATGAGTTAAAGTTTCTTTTTCTCTTTCATTCTTCTAATACTTTATCTTTCAAGGATCTTCAGAAATTTTCTTGCTTTCAAAAACAGCCATTTCTAACATAAGTACTTCAGCTCATACTTTTCATTATGTCAAATCATGATTTTTGTAGAGCATTTTGTCTTCTTCACTTCACATTCTGCATTAGTTATCAAACCTGCTGCTCTCTTCTGGTACAGACCAATTTCTCACAGCTTAATACTCAAATTATTATCCTAAAATTCCTAAAATACAGTTCCACCATGGCTTAGCTACTTTTGCTGCTTTTAAAAGCGCTACTTATTAATGTTAATCATGTTAGAATGCTGGGCTTTCTTAACTACTGTAAGAGCTTAAGTTTTTAATCTGACTATTTCTTTCCCCTCACAAATTTCTAGAAAATTGCTAGGATTAAAATACCATAAAGATTTTCTTTCAAGCCATGTGAGGCTGTAACCAAGGTTGCTCAGAAGAGAATCTTTTATCCCATTCAAATTACATATGCGCAGTCTGATGCAAAAAGCACAATCTGTAGTACATGTGTATTCACTCCATCAGGACATTTGCACATCTTGCATGCTGCAGTTAATAAAAAAGTAAGAACTGAGGGAATTTTGTTACAAGCACCTATTTCTTCCCTTCACTTTCATCCTGTATCTATGTCTTCACACTTTTATACACCTTTGGAGCGTCGCTATAGGTGAAATATATAAGGTTTTTAGGCTGTGCATACCCCTAAGGGTAGTGAAGGCTGGGCCTCTATTCAGAAGGATAAAGGTGACCTTACATGGGAAGCCAAGCCAACCTACTTCATTGAAAGTAGTAACCTGGAGGAAAAGAGATGGACAAATGACATCTTCACCTGCAGTGCTCTCCAAGACAAGAAGTGTCTCCACCTGTGATCATACATCTTGGACTGGAAGGAATAAATGTGACCTCTTTTCTGGTAATGTCAGCCATTTTAAGAACCAGCAATTTTGAAGTTTGAGGAAGACTTCGTTTTGCAACCTGGATTTTGGATCCCAGTTGAGCACAAATGCATTATATCAGTTATTTCTGATTTTTCATAAGAACTAAAGATAGCACCTTTGCAAAACTATACAGCCATTGGTCTTCTTAAAAAGATGCATGCCTCAGCACTTGCAATTCTGTTGTTATCACATTGCTCCACAATCTCCTTTCTAAGAGTATTCAAGAAGAAAGATGAGGATATATAAACAAGTCTGGAACCTTAATCTATCCTTCATACCTTTTTTTCAGGTTAATTTGAGCTAAGAGAGTAGGACAGATACTATTCAATCACTGATTGATGGTTTCTCCTTAGCAATGGTCAACATTTCAGATGTCTGTTTCAATTTCTTAAATCCATCAGCAGGCTTTGATACCCATGGTCTTTGGATGTGATAAACAGCATAGCTTTTATGCTATCACTCACTTGAGTGATTTTGTTCTTTCCTCTCCAAATGACAACTCCAGTTCCCTCTGAACTCGAATGCAGAACTGCTTTAGGCTTCAACTAAAACAGGTTTGGGCCCCAGGAGATGACAGTGATTTTGATCAATTGCTAATCTGCCCAAAGAACACTTTCACACAGGTTCTGCCAGGCTATATTTTAGCGCCCCTCCTCTATGTGATGCTGAGAGAGATAATAACACAATTTGGGCTGTCGTGCTATCAAGATGCAGATGACACGCAGCTCTATGCCTCATTTTCATCAAACCCAGATGGTGCGGCATCTTTGCTTTGCCTGTGCCTGGCAGAGATTAATACTTAGATAAGGGCAAGCCAACAGAAGCTTAATTTGGACAAGATGGAGAAGGTGCTATTGTGTAAAGGAAAATAAGCATGATCTTACTTCTTTCCCACTTCCCATTTGGGAGGATTTTGACCTGGAGTTCATTTGGATACCTATTGCTATTTGAAATCACAGGTGGCTTTGAAAGCCACCTGTGAAGCGTATCTGCTTCAGTTAGACATGAAGCATATCTGCTTCAGTTAGACATCTATCACATTTCTTCTTGGCTGTGGACAGTGCCACCTCCAATCCATGCCTTTGTAAATTCTAGACTTAATTATTGTGATGTGCTCTATATGGGGCTACAGATGAGAACCAACTGGAAACAATAGTGCGTGCTGAAACCAGCTGCTTGCCTAGCTGGCAATGGGAGCCACTGAGCACATACTAGAGAGCTTCTCTGGCAAAAATTCTGTCTCCCTTCCCACCAAAGGGATGGTTTCCTCCCTATTGAATCTGGTTCCTACACTGAATTAGTGTTAAATGACCTGGGTACTATCTTCTTGAGAAAACATCTCCTGCCAAATGAAGTCTCAAAGCAATTTCTGACAATATCATGTTAGAGCTCTAGAATTAAACAAATAGGAGGCAGTAGCAATGCTTTTAAAACAAACAGCTCTCAGCTTCAAAATTGGCTTCCCTGACTACTCCAGCAGAGCCCAAATGTGTTAAGCTTGGCACAGTAAATGACCCTTCACTTTTCCCTAGCTTTGGATTATGAGCACGTTTATCATAGAGGACTGGTTTGGGAATCTTATAGCAATTGCATCTGTATTCATGAGCTTTTTAACATCATCCGTAATATTACACTAGAATTATGGCATCCCCATGAAATTGCACTAAACTGACATGAAGAACTTGATGTAAGCAGCCTTGAACTTTGGATTCTTATTTTAAAGATTCCATCCATGACCTATTGCTCCTCAAAATGTGTGTTCAGATAAGCACTCCCAGGATTCAATATTTTTCTGACGTGCCTCTTGGGTTAGCAAAAGTGGTTTGGAAAGCTCACAAGAGTAGCTTTATTTATTACATTTCAGCAGTTCTTTTTCTAGTTCTAGCTAAAACCAGGACCTACAGAGAGAAATACTTAGGACATTAAAAAAATCTTTTGGAATCCCAGAAGGCCTTTATGTGTAGTCCTAAAATGGGAAAAGACTGTCTTTTCTTCTTGCAGCCAAATCAGCCCTTACAGGGGGCAGCTTAAGTAGAATACCACAGTCAGAAGTCATACTACTATGTATTTAATGCAGAATACTGAAAATCTTTCCTTTTAGAAAAATTTTGCTATCTGTATCCATGTCAGATAATGTTATTCTCCATCAGCAGTAAAACTGCCCAAATGGTGTAAGATACTGAGGATCTACAAAGCTACAACTTTATGGTATCAACAATGGCAGAATCTGGTTTTTATAACAGACCAGGCATCAAATTCTTTCCTCTGTTGCTCAAGGTGACCAGTTCAGACCGTGTTATCTGGATGCAATCTCTCTGTCTCAAATATTCTAAGTAAATGGGAATTAGATATAATTTACAATTGTTGGAAGGGAAATTATTTCATTATTTCCCACCAATAATAATTTAAATCCCTAAAGATATGCAGGTGCTTGGATTGAAAATGGAGACATTTTGATTCCTTGGTCTCTGCTTTGCTTAATTAGATTTCACTGAACATTTTAAATCAGCTGAGACTTTTGATCAACTGCACATCCACTGTCACTTCCAAGAGCTTTCACAACACTACAGACCTGGATATCTATCTGACAGACATATTTTTTGAATCTACTAACAGTTTCTTACTAAGATATTTTCATCAAAAATGTAAAACCTTATAAAAAATTCAAATGTTTTGGTTCAGTTGAGGCCCTCAGCTACAGTAATGTCATTTCATGTCTATACGGCATGGCGTTGTTTTTATTTGGGGGCTTTTAACACTATAGTGATAGCGATTTCAAAGGTTCTATCTCCTTTTTAAGAGATAACTGCACTATTCTTGATTTTGATCTGTCACCACCTTGCCATGGTATGATATTCCAGGTTTCTTGTTTTGAGTAAATGCATTTTTTGATCACTGCAGCTTGATAAAACAGAAGCCCATTTTGAACAATAAAGCATAAGTAGTGTATTTCTATTTTTATATGTTTTCTTGGATATGATTGCAATTTATGAGAAAAACCACTATAATTATGAATGCAAATGATTTCACAGTTACTGCAACAGATTTTGTTTATATATGTTAAACTATGCTGAGAAGGAGCCGGCTTTGATCTGGGAAACTCATTAATGTCTTTGCAAAACAACAATCAGAACATGGTGTACAGCAGCGATAGTGACCATGGCTCATCAGGATGTGACTCAAACCATGCCAGCTTTGAAATTCAGACACCTTGTGTTGGCACGCAGAGGTGGATTGTAGGGAAGCTAGTAAGGCTTTTTTAATTAAAATGTTTAAAAACGTGATTCTAGCCTGATACTAATAACACTAATTTATTAAAGCAATAGAACCATAGCTTTTACCAAGGGAAGTCAGAAGCCCCAGTGAAGACTCATGGTACATATCCATACCATGTGGAATTAAAAAAGGTGAATGCGCAAGCTTGAGCATTTGGCTCTTGATGTCCGCCTTCTCTGCGTTTTGCTTTGTAATGGTTTGGACTATTCCCCTTACTTATCTTCAAGACAAAGCTTGGGTTCATCCTGGGGTTAACTTCCACCGAGGAGCAGTATGGATGAGGCCATACAATATTTAGCTATCTCCATCTGTCACCATCCTCCAACATTAACCCAGAAGACCTCATATTCTCATATGCAACCCAAAATATTCACACAACACTCCAGGGCATGTGTATACTCTCCACATCACACGTATTAAAATCCCACTCTTGAGGCTGTAAGGCAGTTTCCTCATTAGCAGCCTGGCCTATGGACCCAGTCCTGACGACAAGTGTTGTTAACACCATGTCAACAAACGTCTGAGAAAAACTGTGGAGCCAGCCTGGGCCTCACAGAGAGTGTAACCCTCCTTCCAGCATGCAAAAAGAAAGCCCAGGAAGGGAGGGCCAGACAGATGCCCCAAAATAAACACCAGGAAATTGCACCATCCACAGGCCATACTGGTAGCACAACACACGTTCAAAAACCAAAAAAGTATCCTAAAGGCAATGTCTAAATGATGGTTTTCTGATACCTATCCACACTCCGGTGTTTAACTCATCCATAATTGGCCCAGATAAGCTTAGAAGGATCTATCTATACCTTAGCACAGGCATAGGGAATCTGTGGGTGATCCAGTGGCATAATGAGCAACACACTGGACACATTCAGGACCTGAAAGAGGAAGGCAGGAGATATAGCATGAGAAGGGTCATCTCCCACTGCCTTCAGTGTTTTCCCAGAACTCACCGTCACACAGCTGGGCTTCTACTGTGTAGTAGAAACATATGCATGCCCCTCTTATGGCAAACGTGAGATCCACTCCTGGATGTGGTGAGGGAGCAGACTGGCACAGCAACATGGGGTGGTGGCCTTCTGTCCCTCTCAAAGGCACCCTCCTCCCTCAAGTAGGGTATTTGAAACTGCAGCAGACGCTGGACCCAGTCCCCATTGCCAAAGAGCAATTCACACTGCTGAATGCTGAAACACTTCCTAGACCTTCTGCTGGCCAGAGCAGTTTGAAGCTCTGTGCACCCTGGCCTGGCAACACAGAGAATCTGGGCTATCACCTAGTAGCTGAATAACAGACATTTGGAGGGAAGAGGGATGATGAACCCTTTGTATGTCCTCATACTCAAGACCCTCCAAGACCCTCCAAATAATCTTGCCTGGAGTACCTGCAGGGTCTGATCTCTATATATCAGCAGAGGGACTGCTCTCCACACTGGGGAACTGAGCAACAGCCAGTTATCAGTAGTGCTCAGATATACACCCCACCCTCATTACTTTATCGGTCTGGCTATGGCCTGTTTAATCCAATAAAATATGAAGCTATTTCAAGTTGATGTAAGGAGGGATTGGAATGACTGTAAGTTACAAAGCAACATTCTTTCCTGTTCTATCCTTTAGAAAAAGACGCTTTTACTTGGACTCAAAAATAGGTTGACAACAAAACAAAATTATCCTAATCTGTTCTCATATACATTAAGTTGAATTTTATGAAGACAAGATTCTCCATAGGGCATAGGCAAGCAGCAGGGTCTCCCAGAAAAAGTATTTCTCAGGTAAATCTTCTGATCAGTTGCCAAGGAATTTCTTTCCAATGTTTGTAATACCTTACCCTTCAACAAGAGCTGATTATGGCTGGCAGCATTCTTATTCTGGGCAATAGGTCAATAGGTTAATATCCTGCCTAAAAGACCTGAGTGTGCTTCACTTGGCAACACCACAGAGTGCTGCCAGAATGCAGCAGCAGACAATAGTAGCAAGCTTAACTTCCCCAGCAGCACTCCACCAAGGGAAGCATTACATCAAACATCCCCACTCTCCTTTAAATACCTGCTACTGTTCTTCTGCTGGGTTTTAGCATTTACAAGCAGTCTTGCCATCATGTCTAGAGATAGTAAACTTTTAAGACAATTTTTTTTTTTTCTTAAAGTAGTCAGTGTATAAAACGCTCACAATTCATCTGCAATAACGTGAGCCTTTGAAGGGTGATAACCAGCTCACCTCTGGTCTTCTTCAGCCATAAAGAAGGATAATATTTAAAAGCAAAATTTGTTTGTCAACACTGTCTCACCACAAACTTTGTATTTTTTTCTCAAAGTACCACATTGACATAATTAAGAACCATTCACACACTTCATTTTTAAATTTTAATTCACCTTAAAGTCTCCAGAATACTGTCTATACATTACTTGCATGAAGACTTGAGAAGATTTTGAATATCCTGACGAATGCAAAATGTATTACATTTATACTGATTGCTCTAAGATCATATATGCATGTAACAAAATTAATTATCTTGTAAGACAAAAATCAAGGCAGGAACTATAAAAGAGGCATTTTCAATAATCTGGTAAGTTCCCGTCTTTCTCAAAAATGATATTTTAATTATATTCAGGAAGTGATACTGCGCATGTCAAAAAATCAGTTTCATTAATTTGCTAACATTTTGTCTAGATGCTGTATGACAAAGGTCTAGCAGTCCTTTCTAATTATGGGTAATTGGGTGAAAGCACATTTGGATTTATGTTAACATGTGAACTTTCTGTCTGAAGGATACGGAGCTTTCCAGCAAGATGCTCGGTGTTTTACTAAGGAACTGAAAAAACATCAGATCCTATTCCACACTGTATGGCAACCGAGGTTACTCAGTCTTTTGTAAGACTGCTCAGTATCTTGCAGGATTAATTTGAGGTGGGGTTCTTAGCCATTGGTCACAGCATGGTATTTTCTACCTAGCTGAAATCATCTTCATTCCAGTCAATAAAACCCAAGCACCTTTTGGATTCACTACAAGCAGTTGCCAAGCCATTAAAGTGAGCTTGACCTTTTTCCAGTCTATATGTGGTACATGGTTTTTGTCTGTTTATTACTCATTAAGATCTTGGTGATGGAAGAATTTGCCCCAAAGGAGGAGAAAATAATTGAAGGTTTTATGATATGCTATGGCATGATGAACAAGCCATGAAGGAAATCTCAAAAACAAAATAACATATAAATGTCAGTTAGTTTCCATTCAAACACTTAACAGAATTCAATATAAGATTCAAAATCTTAACAGAATAAATCAAGGACTGTTCTAATCAGAATGCGAAATAATCTTAAAGAACAAAGCTGTGCATAAGATTGTAACTACAGGGATGAAAAAGGAGACAATGTCATGTTTGTAAATTCTGCAGTGGTGACAAAGAAGCTTCAACACAGTAGAGCCAATGGAGCAGTCGAGAACAAAAAAGCAATGTCTCTGGATAGATTTAGAAAAACATTGAATTTAATTTTTTTCTCAGCAAACAAGATGTTCTCTGGCAAATGATATGAATCCTTTGTCAAGGCTGTCCAGATGGCCTTTGTGAATAAAATACTGCACACAACAGCAACATACTTGTTGGACAGATAACTTACAGATTTGGAAACAGCCTGTTGGAGAGCTTCTTCATTAAACTAATAATGTTTCTGGTTATTTGGTTACAAGAATCCAAGGGCCTGGTGGCAATTGCACGAAAAGTAAAGTGTTATCTGCTATGACAACCTGGACAACTGTGTTTCTCCTCAGAACAACCTGTCTGAATTATACAAAATGTGAACCCACAATGAAAACTAGATTCCAGAAAGGTTTCTAAGAAATGTAAAAGCATACCTGAGAGATTACAAGAAATCTAGCACAATGATTGTTATCCTTTTCGTGGAATAAGATCGAGAAAATTGTGAAACCTGTTGAGAACTGCTTTGGTTATTGCTTAGAAGCTTCTTTACAAAGCTTTTTTTTTCCCCTACAGAGCAGGTAAAAATTATAAATTCAACATTCCTCAAAACAGGAGTTACTCAGTCGACTTTATTGGCAACTAAATGGTCCCAGTACAGGTAAAAATGCAGTAGAAAAGACAGGAGGGGGAAGAAAGACAAACATCACAAATTTCCAAAAAAGGTGGGGCCTTTGGAAACATAATTTCCTGTGCAGTCAGTCAGTCCTTGTTCAGGCTCTCATTTACTTTCTCTTTCTTTGTCTGGTTATATACCAGGGAATCTGCCAGTCCAATTTTCTACCACCCCTATTGACAGGGATGAAAGGGGTAAGGATAAGGATGGTAGAGGGATTCTTTGACATCCCTCTACTGCACCCTAAAAATTCATATTTTTTTTTTTTAATTTGCCCACCCATATTCCACAGCCAAAATGTCTTTTAACTGCATCTTCCTGATAAAGTGACAAAACGAAGTATGACTCTGTGGGAGTTTTTTTCAAAGCAATTTTGCAAGACAAATTTTCAGAGCAATTTTTCTACAGAGATAACAATAAGGAGAAAATACTGAAAGGAACCAACACGCTGAAAATGAACCCGTTGTCAGACCAGTTACATTTCTTGCTTTCCGCTTTCAATCCTCAGTATGAAACAAAATTTACTTATGTAGAGCCGAAGACCTCCCCCCAGATCTCAGTCCATATTCCTAAAGTACAAGACAACAGCAGACACATAAGCTAATACATAATTTATTTAATAATCTCCTACCATTACGTGTAATCACCTGAATAAAGATCTGTGTGTTAGGGTTTGCTTCCATCTTCTCCAATGAAGCTGACCAACTGGAGGTAATCCACTGCCTAAGAGTTAATCCCTTTGAATACGATTCCCTGAATTTCTAGTTAATCCACTAGAGCCTACAAATGGGTTCTCCATTTCATGTATAACATCAAAGTACGCCAATGTAAACGTTCTCTAGTTAATAAATAGCCCAAACAAGCATTTAGCTGAAAAGCCATTTAACATCAGCTGTAATAAGTGACAAAGAAAATTATGATAGAGAACATCTCTTGAAGAAGATGAGAGATGGCTGAGAAAGATAATCTGATCTGTAATGAATGCAGTACGACTTCTTGTTTACAGTGATTGCTGCATTGTAGCTAAAGGGAGTGCATGACAACCATGCAGCATTGCTGTGACAGCTTCCATTTTCCTAATAACATCGCACCCTTCCTAGTATTATTCCATCAGATGTAACATGTATAAAGTAGTGCATATAAATTTCAATAATATGATATAATCATATGGCCCTTTACAGGTGAATAGATTACGTGAACAGGACACTATTTTTCCAGCCAAAAATAGAGCAAAACAAGAAATACAAAGATACTTCTAACACTATTTTCACCTACTTCTAAATGATTATAGGTCTTCAGTCTGGCAAAGCCTTACTTTGCAAAGAACTCCTATTTTGGTTTTTTGTGGCAGTTATCTTAGTGTAAACACAGACATTGATAAACCCATTGTGCAACCAAATGGAAACAACTGACGCTGATAAAAACAAGTTTATAATCTAAGAGTCCGTTATCATCATACAGGGCCTGCTTTTCTCCTTTGAAGTCAAAGAGATTTTGTCATTGCCATCAGTGGAAATGTGATCAGATTTTTAGCCATGGATGGGTGGATTTCCTATATATTACTTCCTTCATCACAGAAACAGCTACTTCAGAACCCCTTGAATTAATCAAGGGGTTTATTATCAAGTGGCATTATTATGAAGGACACTACCATAAATCATATGCTGTATATGTCCCATACTTTCTATTTCAGATAAAAACCCTATTACACTAAGAATATACAAATATTACTGAAGAAAAGACAAGGAGTGGGAAAATCTTGAAGAACATGGTGAATATGCTTAGATTTTGGCAGCTGTAACATTGGAAGCAGAAGAAGAATTAGGCCCAGGAGAGCCCTGACAAGCTTCTTGTCAAATTGGAAATGGGAGCAGAATGATAAGTGTGATGATTTGCCTTTGACACAGAGGAAAATATTTGACTTCTGATAATCAGATAATCAGCTAATAAAGCCTTGGGCTGTGCTAATTTGTTGGAGTGGAATGTGTTTAGACAGGATGATGAACATTGATAAGGCATTTGTGAGATGGCACAGTTGTGATTCCAAGGCATTTGGTAAGATATTTGTTAAGTCACTCTAACCCTTATGATGTAGTCAGTGTGGAGATGATGTAAATGCAGATTAATCTGATCTCTAACCAAGAGAGTATAGAATGATCTGAGTGTATTTTGCCATACATGGCCATATGTAAATTTAATAAATGTATAGATCAAATGGCATGGCTTGTGAAAATACATATATTTGCAGTAGTTCTTCAGAGAAAGGTAAGATGTGCAGTGAAAGAAGAAGGAACATTTAGATGCATGTGGCTGTGTGTGGAAAAGAGGTGTAATGTGAGAGGACAGGGTAAAAAAGCACTGGGTGTGAGAGACTGAGTAGGAGGATAAAAGATGTAGGAGATAAAAGGGTTTAGAAAGGAGAGATATAGACAAGGGAAAATATATGTCTGATCTTAAAGATAAGGCTAAATAGCTTCAGTTCAGTACAGTAAGCAACAGAAAGCCAAGTGGTGATTCATATGGCCAAAGCAACATGAGGGGAGATGACACAGAAGCCTAATTTTGGAGAGATTATTGGGGAAGACAAGTGAAAGAATACGAGAACATTAGAGAAGGTTATAAATGAGCACCAGACTACATATGAAGATATTAGTAGGTACTAATCATAAAGCAAACACATTTCTATTCTCCACTAAAAATTGGTAGGAGGTCTCCATTTTCAGGCATATAATATTATCGATGGGTTTAATTTGTTGTGTTTCTTTTTCAAAATAATACCAAATAAAGGTTCTTCAGCCATGGATTAATCATTTGCCAAACTTAGTTTTTAATTAAATGCATTACTGTGCTATATGAGTGCATAGAAGGGTAAACATCAAAGTTGCTCTGTTGTGCTATTGTTAAAATGGAAAAAGTGTTTTTTCCTTTGGAATTTCAAGTTTTATATTACACGATTTAGCCCAAGGCAAATATTTTTTATGGCTGAATTATAAAGTTCTTGAGAAACAGGTTTATAGCAGAAGTGCAGACAACCTTCAAAAAAGCATTATAAGCACCAAGTCAAATTATGAAGCAAAGATGGGCCTGAACCCAAACCCCAAAGCTAGCCACTCCATTAACTTTTGAACACACTGTATGCAGATTCAGTCTTTGTAACACTAACTCATCCTTCCCATAAAATCCCATTACTGATGTGAAAATGGAGAGCTGAGCAGTTGCAGGATCAGGACCTAAAATACCATGACTAAAATGTGAGAAGTGGATTATAAAGAAAGACTTCTGAATGTTTCATTTGATGCCAGTTTATATTCAAGATGATTACAGATTAACCGTTTTCAGATAAATGTACATAAACCAAGGATAGAATGTCTTCACTTAGCATTTCTGGCCAATTCATATGTGGAAGAAACCTGCACTCATATCTGTGAACTATAGAGAAAAAGATGGGTAGAAAAACTGGGCTAATGCCATTCACATTATGGTAAGGAAGCACCTTAATGTACCAGACTCCGCTGTACTTCCTGGACCTTCAGAATTCAACAGCAAAAAAAAAAAAAAAGTCCCAATGTGAAATCTAACATGTTCACAGAGTGCTGAGGCAGAAGGGCAAAAATCCTCTTTCACAGGCCATGTTAGCCAAAGCAGAGGCCATTCCTGCTTAGCTGTCCTCACAGCCTGGTACACATCTCTCTGTGCAAGAAGAAGCAGCACTGATATTTGAGATATGAGTATGTTGAAATAAACCTCGGTGTATGGATTAGTGGTTACAGAGAAGGCTGAGGTGATAAAAGCAACCTTCATCATTAGTCTTACAATTTATCACGCTGTATCATCTTGAGTAATGTACATGTTCTGTCCGCATTTAAGTGTTTAATTCTTTTTCAAAGAATGGAATTTCTTTAAAATACACTAGCTACATGCATCTGCAGATGTGCCTGCATCTGCAGAAAGTGACTTTTTAACCTGACAGGAAAACAAATGGAAAAAACTACCACAGTTTGGTTGGTTGGCTGGTTGTTTACAGCATACAACTGGAAATGAGTATTTTCTCTCTACAGATTTGCAGAAATTACCTGACTAAGCCCAGAGCAGCCATCACTGTAATGCACTAAGTGTAACTTCCAGTATACATGCTTTCTGGTTATTTGCTTACTACTTTTCACTTACAGAATTACTCTTGGCTTCTGACACTGAGTTTTTTAAACAAACGTGTATACACTTCTGCAGCCCCCCAGTAAGCTACCACCAGCAGGTAATGTCTGTTTTCAAAAACAGATGTATTTTGTTTTAAAACCCATGTTGTCTCTCAATCAGTTGCAGACTATGAAGTGCTTAAGGACAGAACCAATTTATCTCAAGGACTGTCCAGCAGCATGAGAGTTTTAATAATCAGAAAGCACTGATAACTCTTCCCTTCCCCCATGTTCTGGGAACTTCTATAAAAGAAAAAAAATAAAGTGGGCTTAATGTGCTAGCCATAAAATATACATCCCAATCAATCAAGGAAACGTGTATGTATTGGATATGATGATCCAGAGACTGCCTAAAGATGGGGAAATGAGACTGAACCCAATAACTCAAGTCTGACTAGTTCCAGTCTGCCTGGTTTCCAGCCTGCCTGCAGACAGAGGCAGAGGCAGGAGCAGGGGCAAGAGCAAGGGCAGAGGCAGAAGCTAAGGAAGGAAAGAATGAAGCATATAGGGAGTTTAACAGAATCAAACTGCACGATGTTACAGAACTGCAAGCATGGAAGGGGAATGTCTGGCAAAAACTCAGAAAGTGATGAGACAGTGTGCAGTATGAAACCGGCAGACAGATTTCCTATGGACTTAATCTTCAGACTTCAGCTGACCTTAATGTCGGGGCTTCAAAAGGGCAATGAGGGAGAGAGTGTGGAAGGCTCAGAACCTGGGCTAGAGACAAAGGGATGAAGGAGGCTGAATCTGTGTATGATTTCTGAACACAGATGTAACACATTTGTAGTTAATCTGTGTGGCTACAGACTTACAACTATGTTTGAAAACTATTTCAAACACGGTTATATCTTCAGAGTGGACAGGGATTTACTGCTGTGGCTACACTTGGAGGATGACCCTGTACCCAGCAAAGCCAAACTCTTTTCCCTCTGCATCCTTCAGAGAGATTCCTTGTGGAGCATGTGCTCCAACAGGCCTTTTTCCTGATAAAGCATTAACAGTGTTTTCCTTGCTATGCACCAGAAACAAATTGTTTTCAAACTCTGCTCTGGGAGATGAGAGTGGCTGACATCCACTGTTGGCTGCAGGTCATTTTCCTAGCTCAGACCCATCTTTGGGGACCATTTAACACAGTGTTTCAGCTTTCAGCCTTTGAGCTCTTCTTCTAACTCCTATCCCAGTGACTGGATTTTCTCCACACAAAGGGAGCTCAAAGCCCTCCACATAAAAGAAGCAGTTGGGTTCATCTGGGTAATCACTTCTGGGTACAAGGATAGCTGGTATTGCAGGGCAATGGGGCAAAGAAAGGACAGGCCCCGTAGCTGGTGAGCATCACACCGTTCAGCCAAAAAGAAGGATTCAGAGCTCACTGTGTCTTTGCTTTGTGCCTGTCCCCTGGTGCCAGAAAAAGGGGGTAGGGGGAACTGTTCAGAAGACACACACTCCCCAGTAGGGATTTCATGCTACATAGCCTCCATGGAGAGCAGAGCTGGCCCAGGGGGACCCCAGCAGCTCCTCAACCCCTGAAGAGGCTTCATGAGAGGCAGACAGACTGGGTGGCAAAGCCACAAGGGAAGCTGAGAGGGCAGGAATGACAGACAGACTGGGTAAGAAGGGTGGTAGGAAGAGGGTCTGGAAGGAGAGGGTTCAGGAAGGTGCCCCAGAGTTGCAAAAATACAAAGTGAACAAGGGCAGTGGGTCCGGGTGACCTGCCACCTGGGGATGTCTCCACAGGGCATTCTCACAGCCCACACCAGCACAGCCAGCAGTCCCTGGGATCACAGGGGATGGTGGTGTCCCACTGGGGGATAGCTGGGACTCCGAGGGACACGCATGGGGCTTGACTGCATATTCCCACTAAACAAAAAAGAGAATGGTTGTGGAAGAGCCGGGAGTGGACGGGAGCGAACAGGCCGGGACACGGGCACGGTGCATGTGTGCGGTTCAGCCTGCGGAGCCGGGACGGCTGCGCGGGCGCTGCGGGGCGCAGGTGGGTGCCTCCGCCCGGATCGGCTCTACCTGCCGTGGCGGGGGACGCTGCCTCTCCCCACCCGTTCCCCCCTCCGACTGCCCCCTAGCCAGCCCCGCCTCGGCTGGGTGTCAGGGCTGCGGATCGCCGTGTTTGTTTGTTGGTTCTTCCGCGCTGCCGATGTCTTGGGGGGCTGAGGAGGAGGAGGAGGAGAAGGAGGAGGGCGTGGAGGGGGAGGGGACTGGGGCTTGGGAGACGGCGGCTCCTCGGCCTCTCTTATTGCCGCTGAGTTGCGCTCCTTTTCCTCAGGCTGCTAGCGGGAGCTGTCTGGGTGCTTCTCCCTTCCCCGTCCGGCCAGGAGTCCCTGCGGTGGCAGCGCGCTCGCTCGCCTCTCGCCGGGGCAGGTGAGTGCGGGGTGCCGGGCACCGCCGGGCACTGCCCGTCACCGCCGCTCCGCGGCTGCCGTCCCCGCGGGAGAGCGGGGTAGGCGGGGGGACGCAGTTTGCCAAACTCCAGCGGCCGGCTGGTCCACGCTCACGGCCGCTTCCCTTCCTTATCTCCTCTCGCAGAGCACTCCCGCCCCGTCTCCCGGAGCCCGCCCCGGCAGAGCGCTCCCGAGGTGCCAGCAGCCGCGAGGATTTTTGTCTGTCTTGTTTGTGTGTTTGTTGGTTTTCGTTGGGTGTTTTTTGTTTTCCCCCTCGTTTTCATTTGGCTTTCTAGTCTCGCTGGGAATGGCAGGGGCAGCGGCGCCTGGAGAAGGAACAAGTGTGGGGAAAGGGAGAGGGAGCCGGAGCTAAATGACAGGATGCGGGCGACTTGAGGCGCAGAAAGAAGCCAGCCTGCCTTGCCCCCGGGACTGCCCTTGCGGGCCGTGCCTTCTGCTCCTGACTCGGGCCGGAGGATTTAAGACCTAGGAAGAGTTGTGCGTGGAAGGCTTTTTCTTTTTTTTCTTTTTTTCTTTTTTTTTTTTTTTTTTTCATTTTTTATTTTTCTGCCTCCTTTCCCTGCTGTCGGAAGGGAAAATGGATTGGGGACTTCTCCTGCACTGTGCAGCCCTCACCTTCACCCTCGCCAGGGCTCTGCGAAGCGGTGAGTGTCACGGGAACGTCTGGTCTCAGCTTGGGCAGGCAGCTGCAAGGCTGGGGTCGGGGCTGCCTCTGGGGTCGGGCAGCGGGTACGGAGGGGGCTGGCATGGCACAGGCACCGGCACCGGCCCGGGCCCGGCGGGGGGAACTTTCCACCCTGGGTGGCAACAGCGCGGCCCTCGCCCCAGGATCGCCCGCCCGGCAGCGCCTTCCGACTTTATTTTCTGTTCTTTTCGGTAGTGGCATAAAGCAGGCTGCTCTCTCTCGCTACATCAGGACAGCCAATTTTCTTAATAATGTTTCCTCCCATAGGCAATTAAATAAGTCTCGCCTTCGATATTTGAAAGATAAGGAACACTTTAAAGGGAAGGCTCCCCCCCCCCCCCCCCCCCGCCCTCCGCCCTTTCTTTTTTCCAAAGCTTAAAATTTCAGATTATTGTGCCTTTTATGAGCTGTGCGTGTACCTGCGGGTAGTCTTTAAATGCAGAGCTCTCTACGCTACCCCTTCCCTAAGTCTGCAGTTTACATGCAACTTGTACACTGCCAAGAGAGAAGCTGAGCTTCACTGTGAAGGCTCAAGACTCCCTTCCAAGAGAAGTAATCCCTTAGCAAATGACTGATGTAGCTAGTTTACTATCAGGCAGTCCTAGAAAACACAACTAATTAAAAGCAGCACGCTCCTCCTCCCTGAACAATGCCAGGGCACTGTGCATATTTCACTGCATGATGCATTTTTAAAGATGATCTAATTGTGGGACTGCTTGACGTTTAGCTCTCACACATGAAACAGATCATGTGAGTTTTCCCTCCCCGACAAATCCTGAGCAATTATTATTAAGTAATTATCAAATATTTACTTTTGCCTGACTGGGTTTTCAATCAAAGTAATTAAAACAAGAGAGCACCCTCCACTTACACTGGTATATTGTTTTAATAAGGGACCGCAAGTGGAGTGTCGTGGAAGAGAGAGTATTAAAATTGCATGTTTTATGATGGAAGTTAATCTCCTTCCCAATATGTTTTGAGGAGGCAGCTTAATTTAATCAGGACGAGCTGCCTCCTCCAGTGCTGTGGCGCAGGAGCGAAGGCGCTAGAGGAGTGTGCCAAGCCCGGCTTAGGGATGCTTCGAGAGGTGCACTTTGCTCATCCCCAAGCCCCACATGTGGCTCCCACATAAACCAGGACTGCCCCTAGTCCTGCACCCTCTGAGGGGTGGGAGTGGGCCACCCGCTGCTCTTGTTGATCATTTCTCCCCAGTAAAAGAAAGGGCATAGGGTGGGCTGCTGAGCAGAAACCTTCACTGTTAGCAGTTAATGTATGGCCCTGCTGGAGTCACCAAGGACATTAACCTCCTCTGAAACCTACCAGACCTACTAATGCCACCTTCACCCGCATGCAGTACTAGTGTCCGCTACATTAATTCATTACCCCTATTTAGAACTAATGGTCCAAAGTCATTAGAAACTGCTCTTCTTAATCAAGTGTGAGAGAGATTGCGCAGAGCCAGGGAGTCTAGCAGACCGTATTATCTTATTACACTGTCACTTTCCCAGAAGTCACAGATTAAGGAGTGCTGGTGGTAGTGAGTCCACCTCAGCGTCCTCTGAAGTGACTCTGTCAAGTGACTGGAAGCAGCACTGCTTTATTTCAAGCATTTAACAGATGCCAGACTCTGCCATGTTGTTTGCAGGGCTGGAGTGGGCTTAATGATATGGGATCACTTTCTGAGTGTGCTTACACAGGGAGGAAAAGGCAAGATTCTCTGAAAGCCCCAGACAACGGATTAGCAAGATCACCACTGACAGCCTTTGGGCTTTGAGTTGCAACACCTTTTGTTCTGGTCAGAGAAAAACAGCCCTTTTTGCAAAGGCAAGGCAGAAATAAGTAATAAGATAGCCTTTCCCAGCAACATGCTTAGCAATATCTGGGTTTTGACTGTACAGCTGAGTATGTATCATTCTCTTGCCTCCTAATTTATGGCAAATAATTTCTATAAAGGGTGTAGCTTTATGCATTTTTGATGTGCATTTCCTCATTCATTTCCATTTGACCTGTTTTTCCTACAATAAAATACTGTACACTTATAAATTCATGCTGAGAGCAAAGCATGCCATTTTACTCTCACAGGGAATGTTATTAGATACAGCACTGCAGCCTGTGTGTACTACTATTGGGACGTAGTGATATACAGCCTTTCTTTTTAGTGTGGACATTTCTTCCTGTCTGCAGTTTACTGTTATATTTTATTGCTCAAAATTAAATGATCAATGTCTGGAGAAAGTTTTTTCTCCCTGAAGGTCTATAGAAAGAAATCCATAGTAGTAAAAAAGTCGTAACACAAACCTGCACTGGACAGTGAAGTGAGTGACCGTGTAGGCTGGATTTCTTGTCCCTTTTTATTTTTCCTGTAAACCTTAAAATGCAACTCTGACAGTGCCGGCCAAAGGAGCAAGATGCAGCATACCACATTTCACAGTCCCACTTGGTGATTCTGGAAACTTTTGCAACTCTTTAGCTATTAAAAATAGATCTTTGTTGTTGTTGGGGGGAGGGAGGGAAGAGAAAAGGATGTTGTTCTGCTCCATTACTTTGATGCAGTCTCCAAGCATGAACAAACTTCCTTGAAGAAAAACATAGTGGATGATTTCTGCTTCACTAAAACCACTTTGTTCTCTGTTACCCTGGGTTTGAAGAGCACAGATAGTTTCAACCTGCTTAGATTTATGGACTGATAAAACAAAGGGAGGATCTGCTGCAAATGAGATTGGATCCACCAAGGCAATCCTAGTGGTCAGTGACACAGACCAGGCTTATCTCATAGCTGGGCAGGGGGTCAAATAGCATCCTTTTAGCTCTCCTCCCAGCTTTCCTTAAAACTTCATACTTCAGAAGATTATAATATTTAGAGATAATTGTGTCTCAGATACCCTTCTGAGCCAACATTAACGCTGTTGTGAGGATGCAAGGTTTTAACACTGTAAGGGGCACTGTTAGCTAGGGGCAGGAGGCTTTTTGAAAGAATGCTGTTTAGAAATGGAGTATCTTCTGCTACTTGCTGTCTGTCCAGCTGCTGGACACGATGGGCACTGAGAGGCAGGCCTCTTCCTGGCGGTAATATGTAGCAGGGACACCTTTGTGCTAAAAGCAGAAGGATGCAGCAAAAGTTTGCTTGAAGAAGGCTGCAGCATCCGCCAGCACTGCCACAGCGGTTGGCTGGTTCGCTGCTGCAGGCTGGAACCAGGTGCCTGCCGGAGGGAACTGAGAATAGCCAATCTGTTTGCTTTCCCCCGCAGATAAGTGCGGCGACACGATCAAAATTGTCAACCCCGGGTACCTCACGTCTCCCGGCTATCCCCAGTCCTACCACCCCAGCCAAAAATGCGAGTGGCTGATCCAGGCCCCGGAGCCCTACCAGAGGATCATGATCAATTTCAACCCCCACTTCGACCTGGAGGACCGCGACTGCAAGTAAGTGCGGGCGCCGCGCTGCGGAGCGCTACGGCGCCACCTGCCGGCCCGACGTTGCCGCCGCCGCTCGGGGATCCGCGGGGCTCCGCGCCTCGCCCGCGGCCGCTCCCCGCCGCTGCCCAGAGGCTGCTGGCAGCTGTTGCTGTGGGAGGACGCAGGAGGCGCTCAGCATCCTGCGGGGCGGGGAGGGGGGTTTGGCTGGGGGGGTGGAGATGTGTGTGTTGAAAAGATCTTTGCAACTTCTTGAGCTTTATAAAGTATATTTGAATCCTGTCTGCCTGATGGGCATGCGGGTGGATGACGGCGGTGACGCACGTTATGGGGGTGCGATTCATTCTGTGTTTGCTGGCCTGCTTGCTCTTTTGAGTAAGCCTCCAGAATTTTTTTAAAAATAGTTCCCTTTCATTTTGAATCTCCACCGCTACAAATACCCTATAGCAGAAACAGGCAATTTATAAATTGCCAAATCCTCTAAATGCAGAGTCAGTCTGGCATTTACTCTCATTAAGGGGCAGTAGACTGCAGGACTAATAGTCATATTTCCCCCTTTCTCCCTTTGCTGCTGATTTATAGCCAGTAGCTCTTTTCCCCCCTCCTCCTGCTCTACAGTAGTGCTCTGAGAGGAGGAAGGGGATCGCTGAGGCTCCCTTTGCTCCCCTCTGCTTCTATTCCCTTTGACCAGGAGTAAGAAGGGGAGTGAGAGCCTCCCAGAAGCTGTTCTCCACTTTTCCCCAAATCTGTAAACCACATAGCATAGCTTGCACAAGGCAACACATGGTCAGGTCATTGCCCTCTTCAACATGCCCTCTAAATTTAGCCACTGGTTTCATGAAGAAAATATTTTAGTGATTCATTATTTAAAAATTTCTTGAGTATCATGGATTTCTCATCCCCTTCTGACAACTGCAAGAGAGAGTTATTGTTCACTAATGCTACCAGTCAGGGTTTTCTCTGCATGTCAGAAAGATTAAACTCAATAGCCATTGGTGTTTGGCATTTCATGGGAGTACTTGGGATTTTACAGGATTTGGTCTTGTAAAGTGATGCTCAGCATCATCAGGAGTGGTTGTAACAAACCATAAGGTTAGAGTGTTGGCCTTAGAGAAAGAGGGCAACTGCACTCAAGCACTTCATTTTTACTAGGCACGTCTCTGTTCCTATTATCTAATAAATTGATTACTTAGATCACAGTTATTGATTTTCCTTAAAAATGAAATTCTTTAATGATGCAGTATGGTGCTTAGTTGTTTCGTTTGTTTTTATAATCTCTTCTATATCAGCATTTCAGTATCACAGTTGAGTGATATTGCAGGAAAACCCTATGCTCATAAAACTAAACTGACTCTTCATTAAAATGAGGTTTTACTGTGGTGTTGGAGCCACAGCTCATATTCACACCATATGTTCACACGCTGGCTTCCCGTTCTTTAATTTTTAATTTGTCATGCTTAGGCAGTGATTCACTTCCTTGTGTCTTCTTGATACAGGTTTTGCTTTCATTCTGTGGGACAGTCCTAATGCTTTAAAATGTTTGTCTGTCTCTCCTTGTCTCTTAGATAGAGATTAGGAAATTGAATCAAGGATGTTTCAGTGTCAAGTCCTTTTTGTTCCTTGCTAGAATACATGTTTTTCCAACGCTGTAAAACCAACGTGGTCTTTGACAGCAGTGAAATGGTGTAGAGCGTACAATTATTTGAGGAACAAGTAATCTTTGTGGCATAGTGTTGTGCTAAACAGTGCTAGACTGAGCTGAACTGGGTCCAGGGAAGGGATTGACTCCCTCCCTCCGTTGCTCCCTTCTCAATATTCATTGTCCACTGTTCCTCCCTGCATTATTTCTTCCTCTGAAAGGGGACCCAGTGCAGTAATGAGATAGTAGCAAGTAGAAGGGAGTCTCTAAACAGGGTTGTTTGCACTGTCTTTGCAGTGAGCAGTGGTGATGACTTCACTGTTATTTGGTCTATACTGAAATACTGATCTTCTAGATTATGCTAAATTACTCAGTTGCTACTTCACTTACATTGAATTACTCTTTTTAACTTGGGAGGGATTGTATTTGTGTCAAAAATCTTAGGACCAGAATAACAGAAAATGATTTCAGCAACAGGAATGTGTCAGCCATCTCTGTGGTTTGAAATTTCGGTGTTTACTTACAAAATTCACATTCCTCCTAACAAATATTGGATACAACAGGAGATTAATGCAATAAAACCTATCACAAGATTTTTTGATTTTTCAGCTTAGTACAGTCAGAATTTCTAATATACTTAGTTATTAGCAACTCAGTCTGAAATCTAGAAATGTGCAATTTAGGTTACACTCTGGTTTATTGAAAGGTTTAGCACTGGAAATTAATAAGCACTTAAATATGAAATGCAGATAGAAAAAGAGAGATAGGGGAATTCATGTCTGGGAACAAAAAATGCCCTGTACAATTAGAGTAGACTGGAGGAGAAGATTAGCTTGCTGGCATAACTCCCAAAATCTTCTTTATAATGCTGTTCATTGCATCTTGGACCTTAGTTAGCGTTGAAAACAACATTAATAACAAGGATCCCCTGAGCCTAGGGAGGGAAACTATGTGACTTTGGAAAGGTTACCTTCTTGTTCTGTCGTGCCAACAAGAAAATCAAGCAGCCTTATCTAACTTTAAAAAATGTTATTCTGTATAGAGGGGTAGGTGTATTGAAATGTAAAACTGGTGAAAGGTTGGTTCTCTGAGGAGAATGAAAAGCAGCAAATTTGAGCATTAGCTGTACTGAAGCTGTTCCCAGTTAGTCTCTTTGTATGTTAGGGTTTGGAATTAATTTTAAAAATATGCCCTTGATTTACCTACTTATTATGCTATGCTTTAATGAATAAGTATTTCTCAAATGACTGCTAATAAAATTCATATATGTATGATTTTCTGACAATCAGAACCATTTGAGTTGTTTTAAATTTCAAGCAAACATGGTAAAAATTCCTGTTTCTCTGGAGCTATTCCAAAGGTCTCAACTTACACAGTTTTGAAGAATAAAGATACGCAAATAATTAAAAATATGTTCACACAAGCTAGGTTCAGCTCATAAAAAAACTATCTAGCCAGAAATACTGAACCAGCATAATGGAAATACTGGGTCTCGACGGGAAGTATACAGTCATGTCAACCACAGATTGTTATCAAGGACATACATAATGAAAAAATACATAGTCTCTTTTTAACTTTTAACTTTGATGACTGCTCTGCATCCTCTTCAGGAGGCCAAGAAACAGAAATAATGTTTGTACTTTAAGAGAAAAATAATTCCTGTTTGCTGTTTTGTCTTTTCTCAAGCAAGCCCCAGTAATAGCCATGCATTTTTTGAGTCAGGAACATGGTTAAAACGAATAGAAGAGACAAAACATATGGCGACGTATTAGTTAAAATGCTCCAGTGTTTGCTGCATGTGGTAAATGCTTTTCAGCACTTAGCACAAGCTGTACAAGTCTTGTGTTGCTGAAGTATCCTAATGTGTAAATGTAGCCATCTTGAATCTAGTAAAACTTTATACCGAGATAATAAACACGAATGTCACTGATACAGTACTTTGAATTTATGGAACTTTTCCGGTTTCCCAGCAATGCACACTATCAGCATGATAATTTATAATGGTTTGTGACAAATGTTGCTGAGCAAAGAGGTGTGTAGTTACATTCAGATCAGATGTCATTATCTAGGGAGCAATAAAAATTTCACAGACACTAGGTTAAAAACATTAAGAAAATGAATGTGAAGCTTCACAAGAAAAGGGCTTAAGAAAGGTGGAGGGCTGAGTAGAGAAAGACCAATACTGATTTCTTTACTGACAAATTATTGACTTTGTTGCCAGACTTGACTATATTGTTTTACAGGGTTTTTACAGATACACCACACAGCACAATTGGTTTATTGTCCATCATTTATAGATGTAGAGAGTAAATATCATCCTTGCTTAACAATTGTAGAGTATATACGACAATGCTGTCAAATCACCTGGAATGGAAAAATCACCCATTTTGGAAACATTCAAGTTGTAGAAGGAGAAATATCATAGATAATTATTCTTTATATTGCATTTACTAGGGATTAGTTAAAATGATGAGACTAGAGCTGTATAGAAATTGCAGTCAGTTGTAGAGTATGGATCAAAAAATACCTATGATTGTTTATACAGAAGAAAACAAATCTTCAGATCCCAGAGTAAGGAAGAAATCATACCTGTCCAAACCTACAGAATTAAACTGTAGCCCCATGGAATATAGACCCTAATGATGTTAGAAAGTGATCCATCCATTTTATTTCTAAATAATATCAATGGGTTTATGCTATAAATCTGTAGGTATAACAAACTGAGGCTGGTAAAGTAAACAGAAGCAAGGCAAGCCTTTCTTTAGTTTCTGCAAAGTTTAAGATTTCATTTGCTTTTGTCTGAATCCTGGTTCTTATTCTTCCATGCGGTGACAGCTGCTTTGTGTAGACCTTGTGCCTCGATTTTCTCTTGCTCAGGGGCAGTTTGAGCCCTTTGGTTTGAGCCAATGGAGGTAAGGGTGCATGTGTCTTTTCTCCCTGTCTAGAGGAGAACTGCCTGTAAAGGACATTACTGAGCTGTATGTCAAGCCTTGCCTGTCAGAAGGGTCCTGTCAAAGGCTGCACACATGGTAGATGCTTTCTGACTGCCCAGAGGTGCAGCTATAGCCTGGCTTCAGGCTTACCAGTCCTGAACTGCTCCCACAAACTGCACCAAGGGCATCTCAGATGTAATGGAGGGTCCAGCCCCAATGTTGTTGGAAGCAATGGGGATTTTGCCCTGTGCTTCCAGAGTTGCCTCCTGTTATTCTTTAAGGCTGTGAGGAAGGGTTTATGACTGTATCAGTCATTTTGATGGTAAACGTCAGTGAGAGCTTCCGAATTCCCTGTCCCTCCACCACTGTTGAGCTCGATAGGTAGTGAGATGCCTGCAGCTGACAATACAAGGTAAGCAGCAGAGCTAGCAAAGGAGCAGATTCAAAGGAGCAGGCCTGTGAGGCAATATTTGCCTTTAGCTGAGCAGAAATGTCTGAAGAAGCCAAGGCCTCTCAGCTTTCAAATACGGTTTTGATGGCCAAGCCCTGCTCCTCTAAGCATCAGCATTGGGCTTTTAGTGGGTTGCCTGGGTACGAGGTACCCAGGAGAGGTGGGAATGTTAACTGCTGAGGGCAGCTGTTTGCTCTCATTTAACTAACTCGATTGCCCAGCCCACACACCTTGAGCCACCCCACTGCATACTTCACTACAGGAGCCTGGCAAAGGCATGAAGCCAGGCCTGACACAGCCATGAGTGGTACGTGGGGTCCAGCACCAGCCTGCTGGGAAGGCTGTACCTGGGCTGAAGGAGAGGCACCTCCACCTCACTGTCTCCCTCAAAAATATGTCCTTCAGAAGCTGTTTGGGGTTAATGACTATTTGGGAGTACTAAAGGGATGAAAGGATCATCCTCCATTCTGTCCCCAAAACAAGAAACAAATATTTTTGGCATAGTTTAAAGGATGAGTCATTGCAGTGGATTTGGGGACCATGTGATATCTCATGTTTCTGGGTGCACTTCAAGGGCATTTCTCTGATTTACATGAAGCACACGAAAGGCTTTCTCAGAGAGTATGCTGCTAGATTCCAGGCAGCCCTGACAGTGACCACTGCTATTTGATACCTTCTGGAAGGTTACAGTAAACCTTGTCAAGGAAAGGAATCAGCCCACGACCTGGGTAGGATCAGGGAAGTAGAAAACACTTGTTGCAGTAGACATGGAGCGTGTTACCTCTCCTACACACACACACATATACACACACTCAAACAAAACAGAAAACCCACAACTTTTTCCTTAACTTAAGCGTTCTGGATCATAAAAGTATTTACAAGTATGTGTTCTTTGCTACGGGATTCATCATGTATTCGCACACAAGTATCAGACGCAAGTATCTGAAGATAATGCTGCTATTTTATTGTGCTTTAGAGATTAAAGAAGAGTTGAAATAAGTTGGAAATTATATTGTTTTTCTGATTACACGGTGTAATAAGCCAATTCTTTTGTTGTTCATCCAAGCACTTAACTAGCGAAAGTCTCTATTGTCAAACTGTTTTAACAATTCTTTCTTTTAGAGTAGTGGTTTGAGTTTGAGTTTTCTCAGGAAGAGGTATTAGGGAAACCATGACCAAACTGCCTGATCACAGCTAGGGAGTCTGTTCTGGCCAGCATTCATGGCCATTCATTGCCCTCTGTGTATGGTGCATTCCCTGGCAAAGTAGAGTCTTGACTTGGATCTCTGTACAGTAGCGCGTTAAAATTGCAATAACAATCATATGCAGGTGTTTCTGTTAATCCAGACAGTTAAGTTAACTGTGGGCAGAATTCTGTCTTGATGTGTTACAACCAGATGCCCTTCAGACAGGAAAAATATTGAGGGTCAAATATGGATTCTCATAAGCCTATCCTTCAATCTTTCTGTGGACAGAGAGACACAAATTCAGAACAGAGGGCTGAGTCCCTTCTAAACTGAAACCCATGGTGGTTGGCATTAGCCCCATGAAACTCTCAATATGTTTTCAGTCAACCCCACGGTGCTGTCCTTTCCACACACACCCCTGCTGTGCTAATGTAATTAAACAAAAAAACTATGTGTTGCTGAAAATTAGGTTTTTAATTATATCTTATTGCAAGCTGTAACATTGGATCATAATTTGATAATTAGAATATAGAGGGTTTTATACACGCTGATGTAAACCCAACTCAATTATTTTCTTTTGTAGTATTTCCAAAGAATGAAATTATGTCTGAAAACAAGATATACATGGTCTCACATATGTGTGTCTAGACTTACATATCACACAGGACTATTTGGATACAGGCATAAATGTTACATGCACATCTTCAAGACCATGCATATATAGACACATTTATGTAGATAGTATAGATTTCTTAGTTTATTTAGAAGTTCCTAAAGTAAATCTACCCAGTAAAGCACTAATACCCATCTTAAGGCTGATAATTAGGTATAAAGAGAAAAAAGAGACAGGATTAGTGTTCAGATCATGTTCCAAATGCCTCTTAATTGGGTGTTTGTAATCAATCCTGATTGCAAGAGGCAGTGGTTTGGCAGAATAAAGAATGAAAAAGGCTTAGCCCTACTATTTTCCTGTTAGTTGACTTGGCCATAGTATTTAGGTCAGGATTTAGCGTCAAATAAGGCAATTTTGTCAGCCTTAGTGGTCCTCATAAAACATATAAAAATATTTTCTAATGATATTTTTTTCAAGCTAAAAACTCTCTCAAGCTAGAGTGTTATGTTTATCCAGAATCTTAGAAAATGTTTTCAAGTGAACCACAGAAAAGACTTTGTTCTCCTGGCCTCCATCCACCACTGACTTCTGAAATCAGGTCTGAGTTCACTGTGGGTCTTTCATTGCATTGACCTTGGCACTTTTCTCACCAAGCCACAGTTTTCCATCACAAAACCACACAGCTTGGTATAATGATTATTTCTTTATCCCAAGTAACCAAACAATTTTTTAAACAGGGTGACAGATTTCCTTCTTGCACTGTGGGAAGCAAGCACCTGGCTATTTCCAAATAGAGTTTTAATGAACTTCCTGAAGGAGATTTGAGAGAAGTTTAATAAGTCACCTGCCAACTTCTTGGGAGCATAGGTCATTTGCTTTTCTGTAGGAATTCACAAAAATGTGAGAGTAACCCCCTACCCAAGGCCTAAACTTCCATGGAGGAAATTGATTTTTATGGGCAGTATCAAAGGTTTTTAGAAACGTAACCTCAAAAAATAACATTTCTGGTTGTTTCCCACATGTAAGGTACTGTGAAACTCTGTGATAGACAAAGCTGGTTCTGAACTGCCTGAGCTTTATAACAGTTCATTGAAACAGGAAAGTATTGTGCATATTTAGACTCATCTTGCATGTTAATAGCATTACAAGTATTTTACGTAATGCTATAAAATGAAGAATTTAAATGGCTCAAAAGGACCATTGAGAAAATATCTCCATATGTGAAAGAGACACCCATTTGACATGATGATTTCTTCCAGAAGAAACTATGCACATCCCCAAAGCACAATAACCAGCTGTTGTACAGGAGAAACTGGGCAGTTATCTGCTGCCTTCCATGCTGATGTAGAGCTGCAGTGGCCACATGCCCCATGCTTCCCCTAAACAGAGACAGACCGAGCCTCCCACTGAATGAGAGCCTGGGTTAATGCCTTCCTTATATTTCCAGCAGCTTGGGCTCCGTTGCATGTTTGCACTGTGGGCTGCTCCATGCCCTCATGAAAGACACAGCCCATGAGACCTGTGGGGTGGGAAAGGGTTGGAGCACCCCACTGCGGGTGGGGGTACTCACTGCCATTGCATCTCAGCCCTGTGCTGGGGCCATGCTGTACTGCTTTTCATGTTGGAAAAGAAGACACAGAGAGTCCTTTTTCTTTTTCTTTTTCACAACCCTTTTGAAATTGGAAGTTGGTAACCTAAAGAAGGATAGAGAGGTCTGTTCACACCCATGTGATTATTCTGCCTCAGACTTTGAGAAATGCACCCTCACAGCCAAAGTTTTGATCATTCACATAAACAGTCCCACTGAAGTCAATTAAAGCAACAGACTCACTTGTGCAGGGCTAATAGTTAGGACTTACATTTATGGCACTACACAAATTAATAAGTACTTTTTATAACAATGTATTTCAGATGCTTGCAGAGTAATTTACAATAGAGTAGGAAAATCAGCTTCATTCTTTTTTGTCCCCTCAATTCATAAATCACCATAAATAAGTTATCATTCATTCTCCAGAATCTTAGCTCATAATAGTGAAGCTTTGGGTTGAGTTGGTAAGTACGTGGGTGAGAATCAAAGTTTGTCTTGCTGTAGGATCTTGTGCCAATCTGTCATTAAGCCAGACAACTTCTACTGACTTTCCCCAATGTATTCATCTGTAACAAGGGAAGCAGATCAGCAATTTAGAAAAGCTTTAGCTTGATCACCATGCAGAAACGTAGGCTATGCTGCCTATTTCCATAGCTATCACTCCACTTTGCCAGATGCAAAATGAGAGGCTTACATCCCTTATGCTAAAAACCCTTCTTAGAGGAAATCCTAGGCTGTCGCTCCATTTGGATGGCTTTAGTTAAGTCTGGAAAAATATGCAAAGGTAGCTCTTAAATAAAAGCTCTTTTTTTCTCTATTTCGCAGCCATCTCCATAATCTGTTTTGCAGATAGAGGCATAAGGTGTATTAACATGGCAGGCAAATGTTTTGATAGCTGAGCATTTTTTGACATTCCCACAAAATCCCGGAGACTTTGTGTCACAATTCTATAAACTATATCTAGTTCTATATTCATATCTGGGCTTAAATCCAGAACTTATTTACATGCATTTGCAGCAGACAATTTAGGTTCATCTCCTTGTGGTTTGGATGGCAAACAGTTAGACCAGGTACACATACTAATGCATTTCAAAGTTTTCTGCTGTGTTTCAATAGCACATATGCTATATAATATAGGTATATAAAATAGATACAGGACCACACTGAGCTGTGAAGCAGTGAAGACAGCTCCACTGATGCCAATAGTGTTGCACCTGCTCATAGCTCAAACATCCAATACCATAAACATATCGTATTATGTTCCTTCCTGGTTTCCATTTTCATTTATCCTCCACTGCTATACGAGATGATGGCCTTCAAACAACACAACAGTCTTCTTTGTCTCATTTCTCTGACACCATTTTCAAGCTCCTTATTACTTTTGAACACTGCAGCTAATAGTGCTCATTCTTCCCTTCATAGCATGTCATTATTCAAGAAACCAGTGCTCTTCAGCCTTTCCCACATAAAGAGGTCCCTCCCAAACTAAACTTAAAACTTACTTCCATGAGCCAGTCTCACATTTCCTGGGCAATTAGACTTCTTGTACTGGCTATTACATTTTTACTTTGCAGATTTTTACCCTTTTTAATTAACTGTACCTGTTGTACTGGAGACTTGAATCTTTGTTTTCTGAAGCCTACTGATACTGATTCATACACTGATTTTTGTACCAATTTAATGATTTAAGTCAAGGTTTTGTTTGTGTATAGTTAAAACAATTCAGCATGCACTGGGGGATACATGTGTTCTAGTATAAATATGTCTTATGTCAGTACTTTTGCAGAAACAAACCTCTCTAGTGTCAGCGGTTTGTAGCAGGGACTGTACTGCCTTTTCTGTAATGGTTTCTAAACTGGTACAGCTAAAGTGACTGTTAAAGCAATGCATAGACCTACTTCTGTGTTACATGACTAGTCAGAAATGCTAGGAGACGGTTTTGGATACCATGTTAGCTAAAGTTGTTAGCAGAAATTAATTAGATTGCTTTCCTGATTGCAAGCTGCAAATTGCAACATAGACACACATACATATATATATGTGCATACTGTGGGACTTACTGACACATCCATTTTCTCTCAGCTTTTACTCTTCTAACAAAAGCTTAGGCAAAGTGTCAAAGCTAAGCAGCTCCTCTGCCTGCTTTCCAGGAAGTTTTTTTTTGAACTTGCCCCACTAGGCAGCTGCATAAATTACTGTGAGGTGATCTTCAAGCACCCTGCGTACTCCATGGAACCTGTCTACACACACACTGTCACTCCATGGTATTCCATATAACGTTTATTCCTTTTCTAGTTATTCCTCCCCCCATCTCCAACATTACAAAGTAAAAAACTGCCTATAGGTGTAACCAAAGCTCAGCTGATGCTCTGAAATCAAACTCTGAGTGCTCTGAAAACAAACTCTGAGTGCTCTGAAAATAAACATCTGACCACTGGATAACTTTTGCATGTCCCCATATGCTCAGTATAGAAAGGAAAATATATCCTTCCTTGCCACACCCCAGCTTCTGCTCTTTCTCATCTGAAAGTTATCAGGTAATTTTGATTTAAATACCTGAAAAAAAGAAGCTGTTTTTCATGGGCCATATTCTTTATTTGTCCAGAGATCATTCTACTATAGTGAGCACCAGGGATTTATATCAGTTGCGTGAGGAGTTGACTCTACATTTCTACAGTTCCCTAGAAATTCTCAGAAGAAAGGCACATATTGTAGCTGAAATGGCATTAACTCAGGGTGAAGTCAGTCAAAGTTTGCCATTCAGCAAGAACAGACCTCAATACTCATGCAGAATGCGTAGAGCTTCTTAAAAGTGGGTGGAATAAAGACCAGTGTCCTTCTGCCATGTGTGCAAACCTTTCCTTCCACTAACAGCTGTAAAGAAGTACACAGAATTGCTGTTTACAGTGCTAACTCTCTCATGCTGCTTGATCTTGGGCCAGGCCATCATCATCCTTGTGCCTCAGTTTCCTCAGAGAGGATAATATTTGTCTGGTTTGCAAATATCTGAGGATGCACTTACCAGTGTTTGTGAAGTCCTTAGAGACTGCTGGGTGGAAATGTAGTGCAGTGTAATAGTTATTTCCTATTGTTTTGTATTTATTCATCTTCTAGCTGTTAATTTTTTTTTAACAATATACTGCTGTGTAAAAATGCATGTGGCAATCTTTTGACATTCAGAGAGAAGTGTTATCCAAACAAAAATAAAAAATAGGACTCATGCTCACAAGAGACACATTATCCGTGATGAGAAGAATCTATAACAGACACAGCACTAACTCAAAACTGAGCACCAAATAGCATCCAAATGCAAGCAATTTCAAATGCGTGCATATTGCCAGTACAAAACCAGGCCATTCTGCAAGCGTAGCATCCCCTAAGGAGTAGTGAACCTAGCAGCAGCAATGCTAATGGCTGTCTTCTCATGTGCAGTGAGGGAAAACAGCACTTCAGAGACGCCTTCAGCAGCTGTTAAGTTACTCATTCTTAACTTACTTCTATAAAGCTGTTACTGGGTGGAAGCAGATGACACAAAGATCTTGGGCCTGCACTGTCTGCTATGGGGGGAGCATTCCCCATCCTTACACACAGGGTGAAATTCTGGCTTCCTTCTAGTCAATGGTAAAATTTCTCCCCAGTCTCTCTTGGACTGAAATAAATTATTTTAGGCTCCAGAAAACCCTTTTTTTGAAGAGCCAGTGTATCCCATAGAGATTTTCTCAGTTTGGACATTACTTTCCTTTTGGTGCACACAGTGCTTGTAGAGGAGCAGAGGCCCATGAGTTTCCAAATGCCTTTGTACTGCTAGAATAATGATGCAATAAAAAAAAAAATAAATTAGAAAAGAATTTTTTTTTATTGTTAGAGTACACATAATGCAGGAAGTACTGTGCTGGGTAGTCTACCTTGATTCTTTATGTCCTTTCAGAACATTGCAGGCTGTTTTGTGGATCAGTTGTTCCACCTTATGCAATGTCTTTCCCTATCTTCACTCTATATATGATATGAAAGCTCACATTCTCCTGAGTAAAACACAGCAGTTTTCTTTCTGACTGTTGTTCACTCCAAGCTTTGGACATCATAAGTCAGGCCTCAGAAAATTGTGAAACTTTATAAAAATCCATGTGTATCAAAATTACTGTTGATTTCACTCCCATTTTCTATATAGTATGTCTTTGGGAATTCCCTCTGTTATAATAATAGACAGAAAACTCCTTCACCTCAAATGAGAAGTTTAGCAATACTATGGTATCAGCAGCTGACACTTTAAAACATGAAACCAAATTTCATGATACTCGTGATAAAAATCATGAGAGCTGGCAAAGCTGGATTCTTGCTGAAGTCCCAACTTCCCATTGCTGTTTCTGTTCTCAGTCACAGCCTTGAAACTCATACTTAAGTGATAGACTTATAGAAGAAAAATAGAATTGAAAATAGAATCAAAAGGAAATGGAAGTATTACTTTGTATTGATTTCACTGCTTGGCTATGTTTCTTCACACCTTACTGCCTTATCAAAACTTTCAGAACGCAAAATTCATCCCAGAAAAAAAAAAAAACAACTCTGAGTTTTATCATTTACCATCCCTTTCTCTGAGTGCGCATAATATAGCACTAGGAGTCCTATTGTTATGGAGGCTACATGTTTTCTTGGCTTTAAAACAAACTTACACCAATGAGATGAATATTGATTGAAAGCCATTAAACACAAGGACATGTGGACTTTTGGCTCAGGAAGACCCTGATCTGCAAATTGTTGTCATGTCTGGGACAAAGATCACGTTGGCTCCAGTCAGGATCCTTACAGTGTCCCACTGCTATCCACTGGCAGGCATGTTGGAGATAAATGAGGTGGACTGACACAGGAAAAATCTTTCTTATGCCATGTTATTTTATGTGTTGTGCAGGCTTATGTTTTCAGGAGATTGTTCGCTTTCAAATACTACGCAGAATTATTGTGCAAAACAGCTAACATTGGCACTAAGGGCCCCATCTTCCACCTAACTATACCATTTTTATGTCTACATGTTTCTGGTGAAGTCAATGAAGTTGTGATTGACTGCTTTGTATTTCCTTTACCATTTGGATCCTTCCCTGCTGCAGTTATAGTAACTGCAGTGGGTCTAATTTAATGTGCACAAGCTGAGAAGTGGCCGTGTAGCTCTAAACTCAGGGGCTGTTCTGAGGACAAACCTAATTTTGAAAACATTTTTATAAACTCATGGAAAACTTAATGTCTTTATTCTGTTATTACTTTAAAATAATAATCCCAAACTGACCTGGGAGCTATTACTCAGTGAGCACTGGCCCCTTGGAAGGTTTCAACTTGTCAAGTTTAGCTGTTTTTTGAACGCACAGAGGAAGTCATTAAGACACATCAGGCTGCTGATTGCTATTAAGCTCTGCAGAGAGTTCTGTGTAAAAATCAATGCCATAACAGGGCTACAAGAATCTAAGAGGCAGGAAAAGCATTTCTTTACCCTCCCATAACTCAAAAATGGATTAATAGATTTTTGTGAAATCACAAAAAAAAAAAAAAATCACCTATGAGCTAGGGGCCAAATGCAAACCTCTGTGACAAAATAATACAGCTCAGAAAGCTCCTAGCACTTGAAAATGGGATTATAATGGAACTGTCACTGCTGTAACCTCAATTGTATGTTTCTGTGCTGCAGAAATCTCACACATCTGCGCATATACGCATGCACGTGTTTATTTCTTGTGTCCAAGGAACATCTTTTTTTGCTCTATTGCCACTAAGGAACCTGGAGAGAAAATGCTATTTTAGTAAAGTACAATTTTATATAGCTTCTACCAGAAAAGTACTACAAAAATTTTCCAGATGGGTTCAGTCTCGGCACCAGAGAAAGTGTTTCTTAGGTGGCTGGTGGGTTTTGCTTGTGTGGGAACTGCACTCAAAAATGCAGCACAGTTTGCACTAGTTGAAGGCTTTTGTGGAAAATGTATTTTTTCCATGGGAAAAACTAGTTTAAATCATATTAGGAAGTTTTATTGTAAACATGTATATAAACCAGGAAAAATCCATTGTCATAGCTCTGAGGCCAATTACTTAAATTCAAACCCATCCAGTTCTTTTCTTCTGAAAGCAAAGTGGCAGCATTCAATTCAATTTTTGGCATGAATTACATTTAATTTTTGCTGATAAAATGTTGAAGCATCTTTTTAATTTGATTGTTTTTTCTTTGACTCCTATATGAAAACAAAGTTTGACTGAGCTGTATTAAATTTGTTTCATTCTACCATGGGATCATTTGGATTGGAAGGGACCTCAGGAAATCACCTCATCCAACTTACTGCTCAAAGGAATTGTGTTTTATGTAATACAAAAGCTAAAATGAAGCAATCCATGGAAAACCAAATGTTTCCATAAAACCGAAGAATAAATAGTTAAAGTGTTTCAGAACTTTTATTTCACAGCCTATCCCACCCTTTCTGCTCAACTAAGTACTCATTTCTCACCAGCTCTCCTTATTCATTTAGAAATTTTAGATTCCATGCTTCTATTGAAAAGAAGGTCCCCTTCCGTGTTTCCACTGCAAGATAGATGGAAATATCATGTAGGGTTGACCCACTGTAGAAGGAGGGCTGAAGGATAGGGCTCCAAGCATGTCCCTGCATGGTGGCTGCGAGGCCCCACTGGGTTATGGTCTCCCATCTCAGCAGAACACAGAAAAGACCTTTTAAAGAAAGAGCATGAAGGTGAGCCGTCTCAGTATCAGGGCACAGAGCAGGCAGGACTTCAGACCAAAATAGGCAGGTTTGGTCCAGGTGGAGGTAAATTTTGCCCAAAGCTCACCAACGCTGAGAGTGTCTTGACAGTTTCCACCCTGTACTGAGGAGGCACCACTGTGTAACCCCCCAAGTCCATGGTGAGAGCATGCTGTCATGGCCACAGCCAACATGGCAAACCTTCCCAGAGTATCTGGGCCCAAGACTGAGATCTGGAGGAAAGGATCAAAAATAGGCTTTCTGTTAAAGGACCATATAAAGTGCAAGCTTTTAACAAATGAGTTGTTAAAGCCTGTTTTAGTGCGTATGGTCTGGATAAATGATGCAGTGAGGGGAGAGATTGCAGACCATCTCCCCAGCACAGAGTTGAGGAAGGAGGCTGCTATACTCTCATTATAGGGAGGAAGATCCACTTTTCTTGCATGGATAATTTGGAGGCTATGAATCAGCCTGTTGTTTTTATTTCAGTGGAGTACAGACAAGAGTTGTGTAAAATGAGGCTGTTGCCTGTCTGTCAGGCAGCTGTAGTTTTTTGCCCTGCAGCCTCTTTTAATGTGCATTCTTGGTGAATTCTGAAGAGAAGCAGTCACAACTGTGTGCTCAGACATTAGAGCAGATCTCATACCCTAGTCATTGAGCCACAAACTTCACTCATACATCTGCCTGCGTTTGATACAGCCATTGAGCATCTTGATCCAGTAACCAGAAAACTGAATTGGTGTCTAAATAAAACTGTAAAAATATGCTCTTGAATTGTCTGGTTTTGAACAGAGATTAGTATTTCTTGCAGTGTATCTACTTTTCCCAGGTGTTAAATAGACCGTTTGCCTAGTCTGCTGGTTTTTAGGGTTTTTTAAAGAAGGGGTTAGAGGTTATTCCAGCCTAACTCTCTACAGGGTTTTAAGGCATGAGAGACAGTTATCTGCAGAAAAATGCCCATCTCTTTCAAATAATTAGGAATTATCTGTCAAAAAAGCTTCTGAGCCAACTAGAGTAAGAAAAACACTTTCCATCTTTGCTTTTTTTTGTCTCACTCTTTCCCCCTCCTCTTCACTTCCCTCCCACCTTTCCCCCAGCATTTTCTGAGCATCTTTTGCCAAAGGAAACACTGATGAAAGTAACTTTCAGTGACTGAGCAGTTCCCTCTGTCACCTCCTCCCTGTCCACCCCCTCGATTGCAACAGACATCTGCCTTTGTACACACCATGTCAGAGTCCAGCGGGGACATTTTATATTCATCGTTTCTCCAAAATAAATAAAAGCAGCACAGACGATGCGAACTGGCTGTAGACATCCCATTGCTAATAATGGAGCTATGTTGGTAATTGCCAATAATGATGCAATTTTTCAGCATGGGAGCACTGTAATATGGATTGGGCCTGAATAAAGTGACACAGATGGTAACATTACTGCATATTTCTTTGTAGCAGAAGTTGAAATTTTACTGTGGGGAAAAAAAAAAAGAAACAAACATCCCTACACTTCCTTCCAGTTACTTCTTTAACATTAGCAGCACTGGCATGCTTGATCTGTGAACTGTATCCGTGCCACCCGAGGAACTTAAAGAGGAGTCTGTGAAGTGAGGAGAAGCAATTGTTTCCACTTAGCAAAGGAAGCACTTAGATGCTGTTTGACGGAATTGCATTTGCCTCCCTTGGCAAGGATGACCCATTTTGATCACACGCAATGGCCAAACAACAAACAGCCAATTTGCAGTAAATCAGACTTTAAACATCTCTGTAGCTGCTATCTGAAAGACTGGTTCTGCAGTCCTCTATCATGAACCAGAGCTCCCACATCTGTACCTCAGTCATCTGGGAGTGCTTCATTGCCTTTTCGCAGGCTATAGACAGCAGGAGCACATGCTTTGTGGGCTAGCTCCTGGGCTTCAGCTTCCTTCAATGCACACAAAGCACGTGCTTCTCCAGGAGCGCCCAGCATCCTCCGTGCTTACGTGCACAATCACTTCAGCATCCTGGTGAGCCAAAACCAGTGGAAGCACACAGTGCTGCTTTGGCCCGACTACAACATTTCCTTTGAAAGGTGTTTGTAAAGCTGTGGCAGCATGTCAAAGATAAGAGAGGCAGGAATTGGTTGTATTTGCCAAGCGCCTGCCTTTTTTGTCTCCGTCCACAAGAGCAGTTACCCTTACTTTTGAACTCTTTGAATTTGTTGCATGTTCATCTACAAAAATTGCTAGCTCACCCAGACCTAGAGTGTCAAGGCCAGAGTTGTCCTTCCTGCAAGATTAGGTCACAGCATTAGATCAAAGTCCTACTGTGCCATTTTACACCACGTGCTTGCTACAACCAGCCAATTTCAAGTCCTGGGCACAGGTGTCTAGTAACTATATGACGCACACATGAAAGTTAGAGCCAGAAGCCAAACTTGCAAGCTAAATTGCATCTTTTCCCCAACATTACACCTTTCTTATCCACCCTTATAACTACATTCCCAACTGAAATTTCAGATCACTGCTAATGTCTGGAATTTTCTAAAAACCTAAAACTAACTTTTCCTTTGCAATTTCCTCTCTTCATCTGGCAATTCAAAACTGAGCTTGATAATGCTCTTTTAAACAGTTGAGGAAGAATGATCCACCAAAGAGACCTCTTTCTGGCAGAAGAAGTGCTGCACAATGTTAATTACCATGTGGAGAGAGTATGTAGCAAAAAGCAGTGTTGGCAAGTGTGTAGGAAATAATGTATTTGTATGTAGCTGGTAGTGCAAGGCATAAGCAAGAGTGATAAGCAAGAGTCATTTAGAAATTATTATGAGAAAAATAGTGAGAAAGTGCAGAAAGAGCACCTAATTTCACCTTATTCATGCTCCAAAAACTGGATGTCCCCTCTAAACTGGATACGTGGGCTTCTCCTGCGGCTTATGGTGAGGGAGATAACTCCAGCAAAAATATATGCCACCTTAAGCTGATCACCAGGATAAATCATTCTTTCAAGGTACCTTTATCTCTATCCCCAGGCTACCAAGGGATAACTAGCTCCGAGTATCTCCCTGAGTTTTTCACATCTACTGTAAGGTAAAATAAATTCCATCCAAAGTCCTCAGAAATGGCTGCCCAAAGTGAACAGGAAAGCTGGAACATTTAGATAGCTGCAGAAGCTCATTTTTGTCACAGTGGACACAGAGCTGATTGCCAGGGTTAGTATGGTATTGACCATGTGAATGAGGTAAAAAATCTTGCAACTGTTTAGAAATTGTTTGCCATGTCACAGGCTTAATACAACGAGCTGTATAATTGGTTTACAAGTAAAAATGAAAACAGAAAATGAGCACAAGACCTTAATGTTCTGTTCATACAGAAGTAAGCATTTTCTTCAAGAATGGAAACTGTTGTCTAAAATATACCACATGTTGATGTATTTACAGTGTAAAATTACATTTGCTTGGGCAGTGTTACCTGCAGTTTCTGTGGCTTGGCTCAAAGCCTTTTGGGTCTCGGTGGGGCAGCCTGACAGACCTGTGTTTGCTGGTTTGTGGCATTCAAAGTCACCCCTGCAGGGCACATGCACTGCAGAAGCACACTGGTCAGCAGTTAGAGATCTTCTGTAGCAAAGAAGATACTTGATAGGACATAAGGATATAAGTAACATCCTTAACATGGAAAGGAATGGAAAAGAAAATACCAGAGTATAAATGCACACAACGTAGACTGCCTAATTCAGCAAATGCAATTCACTCAGTTGAGCTTCATCATTCTTTTCTCAGTACACACTCAGCCCTGTTTAACATATGCTTGAACCCTGCTTAATTTAATGTAGCCAACAGGTGCTTACGATTAGGCACATGCTTAGTAACGTGACTGAAATAAGGCCCAAATATTCTGGCTTCGACACATGAACAAGACTGTTTCTGTTAAGATGGAGCATTGCACACTAGGATGTGTAATCACTGCAGACCACACCACATGGATGATGAGGCACTATGAAATGCTTCTGTTCAGAAGACTGTTCTCATATTTCCATTTTGGTCTGAGTTAAAAACTTTTTCTTAATCAAGGTCAAAGCAATGACTGTGTCTTAGACCAAGTTATGAAGCCCAAATCCTGAAGTTCCTGCTGCTGCAAGACTCCCACAGACTTGAAACATGCAAATCGGATGCAGTTCATAGTCTCCTGGCAGATTGTTGGGGCAGTGTTCTTAAGTTTCTGATGTTCTGCTAAATTATAACATGTAGTTCTGTAGTTTAAAATTCAGGGGAAATAGAGGACACTGCATTTTTACTTGCAATCTGATTTGTGTCTGTACTTTATGTAACTAAAATAGGATGGACTTCAGAAGCAATAGGCTAAGCAGTAATGATGCCAGCATTTTCTTTTGCTGAGGCGTTAGCCAAGCTAAGGACACAATGCTGATATAGAGCTGTTTCTCTTTTTCCTTAAATAATATTTTTATTGAGCAACAAGCGGATGCCAGAATGGCCTTTTGATCAGCTAAAACAGCAATGTCTCTAAGGGAATCTTTCCTGTTTATTGTGTGCTGCTGCATTTGAAAAATGCTAGCCTCCAGTAGAGCTAGACTCCTTAACATACAAGAAGCAGGGCAAAACAGGATGAGGCCAAAATGGGAACTGTATATCACAGGAACTCAGAAAGGCAGGAAGTAACAAAAGAAGTAGAAATTCTTGATTAAAAGTCTAATTGTACCAGCTTGTGCAAGAGGATAATGACTTTCAAATGTCAGCCTTTGTGCCTGTTCATAATGATAAAGCTATTAAACCATATGTACTGTTCTTAATTCTATTTCTCATAGCAAGTCATTTAAGATCCATAACTATTCTGTCCACTAAAATCTAAAGTATTTCTTCAGCAGTGTATTTAAACAGTAGATTAAAAGGAATGCTAACTAGAGCAGTACCAGCCAGGGCTGCTGCACAGTAGTCTAAGACATCTTGGAGATGCTGTTATAAGCCCCTACTGTAAAGGATTTAAATATCAGCCATAAAAAATCACTCCCAGGATAAAAGTCAGCCAAGGAATGAACATTTAAACCTAATTCATTAAAATAAAATAGCATGATTTTTGTAGTTGAGAAGTTTTATATGTAAAAATGAATAAGATCTTAAAACATATTTTGCAGCTCTGTAACTGAAAAGTGAATCTATTTCAGAATTTATCTCAGTAAGAAATTAACTCTTAAAGCTGTGTAGTGTAAACTCCTATGGCTGTTATTTCAGAAAACTAGTTATAGCAGAGATAGTCCCAAACAAGCTACCAAGTTGTAAAACCACTGCTGCACAGTTGACTTGATCCAGCTCTGCTAGTGGAAAAAACCCATTTGCTTCAGTAATAATTAGATCAAATGCTAACTTCCTCATCAGGAAGTTAGATTCTGGAAGAAGAAGTAAAAGCTGCGTTTGGCAATCACAATACTTAGCAAAATGCCTGCTTATAATGTCAGTAAATTTGACTCCAAAGACAGGAAGACAAACGTGTTGGCGTCACCATGGGTGCTTTAGCCTTCGGTCAGAAGGCCTTTAGCATTTCGGTCAGAATGTTAGTGCCTCTGATCCCAGGCCATGGGATGGTGTTGCTTCCAGGCTGAAGCTGGTAATAACATGTTTTATAATTACAGACACATGACAACATGAAAGCTATAAAATAAATTGTCATTACCAGATGTTTTAATGTTTCGGAGGGGAAGATGTTAGCAGAGAATTCTGCAGCAGCTTCCACAAGTCCTAACCAGCAGGTGATATTTATGGACAGTTTAAAAGGTTTTCACATATGGCATTCTAAAGAGGTCTGTAACTTTTATACTCTGCCATCCAGTTTACTTATTTTACAAAAATTCCACTCCAAAGTTCAGCCATGTTCTGCCTGTCTCAGCAGCTCCAGACCTAGGGAAAAATGCTGAGTATAATCTCAGCATGAAGTAGTGAAACAAATGTGCTTTAAACATGGTGGAGATAGTTTTGTGTCTTGTTCTCATATATCTTAGGCCCTGTGTCTCTTGGCTTTAGGCATCATTTAAATGAGAGCACTGTTTAGTACCTCTTTCACATTCAAATGATATATTTGTGTTCTTTTGTGTGGAAATGTCTGTATATTTCCAGCACTGCTTAGTTCATGTGAAAGCAGACAGGAACAAACCAAGGAGACAAAGATTATGTCAAAGTGGGTGAATAATAGTCAAGTGATCACGATGTATCTATTCTTCTTTTCAAAATCTTCTGAAGAAACCCTCCTTTCCTTTTTCAGCTTCCAAGCAGCACAAGGAAGCTCATTTCAATCCCTTCCAGCCTGACTCTCCGCTCTTGGTGTCGGGTCTTTGAGCCTCTTATTGTTCTTCTGATTCAGACATGAAATGCAAAACCAGCACTGACTTCCCTCCTTACCTGGCAGCAAAGCAGAATACCTTTTCTTTTTCTTATCACATCTTACCCATATACCTGAATGTATCCCATGCTAAGTAATGAATTACAGGTGAAATTAGAATAATGTAAATGCCACTACTCTTGTCCGGTCAGTTCATTTGGCGGGTGCAAAATACGCTTGCATATGGGGAAGGCACAGATCAGCTTTTTGATTTGTATCCTAAGCATCACTGCAGCTGGGAGGTATTAGTAACTCAAAGTTATATTTACTGTATGTCACGGTTTAACCCGACAGGTAGCTAAACACCACAAAGCCACCCTCTCACTCCTGCCCCCACCTCAACTGGGATGGGAAAGAGAATTGGGGAAAAAAAGTAAAATTCATGGCTCGAGATAAAGATAGTTTAATAGAAGAGGAAGAACAGGGAAAATAATAATAACAATAATAATAATAGAATTGGAATACACAAAACAAGTGATACACAATGCAGTTGCTCAGCATCAACTGACTAATGGCCAGCCAGTTTCTGAGCAGCTGCCTCTGGCTGGCTTTCCCCCTAGTTTATATAATAAACCTGATGCCACATAGTATATAATATCCCTTTGGCCAGTTGAGATTAGCCTGGTTGTGTTCCCTCCCAACTTCTTGTGATGGTGGGGTGGTGTGACTTTTCATCTTTGAAAAGTCCTTGACTTAGTGTAAACACTGCTCAGCAACAACTAAAACATCAGTGTGTTATCAGCATTATTTTCATCTTAAATCCGAAACACAGCACTGTATCAGCTGCTACAAAGAAAACTAACTGTATCCCAGCCAAAACCAGGACACTGTAGAAGAACAGTGATAAAATTTCAGCAATTGATTGAATAGTTGAATCTCTGATTCACAAAAGGAGTATGATTACAGGGCAACTATTATTTATACAATGCTGATTTGTGATATATGCATATGATCAATTTCAAATTATGTGCTTTTCAAACATCTGCTGTAGTTTATTGTGAGTTTATTAGGGGATATCTAATACCCAGTAAGAAATGATGTGTAAGAAATCCATCACTTCTTTTCTGGCAAGAGGGCCTTGTAATTCAAACAAAGTCTGTCTTCTTTGCTATATTGACCCTCTGGATCTGAGAATCCAAAAGTTTCTGCTGAACTACAAAA